>NC_133620.1:320210848-321688348 GCF_048593235.1 Sminthopsis crassicaudata
AAAGCTTTGTGTTCCAAATTTGTCTCCCTCTCTTCTCACCTCTCCCCTCCCCAAGACAGTAAGCAATTATATAGATTAAATATATGCAGTTCTTCCAAACATATTTCTGCATTTATCACGTTGCACAAGAAAAATCAGTGTCCCAGTTTTCCCACATCTTTTCCAACATCCAACAACAGCCAATCTGACAGGTGTATAGTGTTGTCTTAATTTGCATTTTTCTGATCAATAGTGATTTAAAGCACTTTTTCATATGACTAGAAATGGTTTCAATTTCATCTGAAAATTGGCTGTTTATATCCTTTGACCATTTATCAAAAGGGGAAAAATTGAGAAAGAAGAAACACAAATAAATAACAACAAAAAAGGTAAAAATACTATGCTTTGATAAGACATTCCATCTCCATAGTTCACTCTGTGGATGCAGATGGCTCTTTTCATCACAAGTCTATTGAACCACTTCATTGTTGAAAAGAGCCACATCCATCACAGTTGATTATCATATAATCTTGCTGTGTACAATGTTCTCTTGGTTCTAAAGATTTCATTTAGCATCAGTTCATGTAAGTCTCTCTAGTTTTTCTGAAATCTTATAGCAGCTCCAGTGTCTTTGCCAAGAAAACTCCAAATGGGGATATATAAATAGAATTGGACACAACTGAAAACAATTGAACAGCAAAAACTATATGCTAAACTGTGAGGATTGAAATACAGAATCATGATAACCCCTGTCCTCAAGGAGCTGAGATTCTTATAGGGCCACGGATGTTAACCTTTTTTGAATCATGGATGCCTTTGGCAGTGAAACCTATGGATCTTTTCCCTTAATGATATTTGTTGCTAAATTTCAATTAAAGGTTAGTTAAAATTAGGATTTTTTTCCCCCATTTAAGTTCACCAAACTCTTAAATTTATCCATAACCCTCAGGTTAAGAACATTTGGAATGCCTACTATGTGCCAGGCATAGGGACACAGAAAGGCAGGAAAACAGGCTTTTTATATCCAAGGGTTCTGATAAAGGCCTGATTTCTAAAATATATAGAATTGACTCAAATTTATAAGAATACAAGTTATTTTCCAATTGATAAATGGTCAAAGGATATGAACAGCCAATTTTCAGATGAAATTTAAACCATTTCTAGTCATATGAAAACAAGTTAACAGTCATCAAGGAGTTAACAGTCTAATGGGGAATACAATATCTTAAAAACTTATGTCCAAACAGGATAAACTGGAGGTAATCTCAGAAGGAAGGTGATTAAGCAGGACTTAGGAAAGATTTCCTTTTTCTTTTTCTTTTCTTTTTTTTTTTTTCCAACAATAGCTTTTTATTTTCAAAATACATGCAATATATGTTAAACATGTGCAATTCTCTCTATATATTTCCACATTTATCATGCTGAATGAGAAAAATCAGATTGAAGAAAATAGCTAGCAAACAACAAAAAAGGTGAAAATGCTATGTTGTGATCCACATTCAGTCCTCATGGTCCTCTCTTTGGATGCAGATGGCTCTCTCCATTTCAAGTCTATCATAGTTGATCATCATATAATTTGTTGCTGTGTATAATGCTCTCTTGGTTCTACTCACTTCATGTAGCATCAGTTCATGTAAATCTATCCAGGTATCTCTCTGTATTCATCCTGCTGGTCGTTTCTTACAGAACAGTAATATTCCATAACATTCATATACCACAATTTATGATGGGCATCCACTTAGTTTCCAGTTCCTTTCCACTACAAAAAGGGCTGCTACAAACATTTTTGCACATGTGGGTCCCTTTCCCTCCTTTAGGATTTCTTTGGAATATCATGCCAGTAGAAACACTGCACAGTATGTATAAACTGTATGCAGTTTGATAACTTTTTGCACATAGTTCCAAATTGCTCTCCAGAATGGTTGGATCCATTGACAGTTCCACCAATCGGTGTCCCAGTTTTCCCACATCCTTTCCAAGATCCAACAACAGCCAATCTGACAGGTGTGTAGTGGTATCTCAGAGTTGTCTTAATTTGCATTTTTCTGATCAATAGTGATTTAAAGCACTTTTTCATATGACTAGAAGTAGTTACAATTTCATCTGAAAATTGGCTGTTCATATCCTTTGACCATTTATCAATTGGAGAATAACTTGTATTCTTATAAATTTGAGTCAGTTCTCTATATTTTAGAAATGAGGCCTTTATCAGAACCCTGGATATAAATTTTTTCCCCTGTTTTCTGCTTTTGGGAAAGATTTCTTGAAGGACGTGGATTTTTAGTCAAGATTTGAAGGAAATCAGGAGGGAGTAATAGTCAGTAAAGGGGATAATTGTGTGTGGCAAATTCCCAGGATACTGAGGGGAACAATAGGGCTGTCTATTAGTCCTCACTTTTTTTCTGGAAGCTGTGGTAGAATTTGGTTACTGTTCTGCAGGATAGGGGTGCAAAGGGTGAGGGGAGGGGAGGGGGTGGACTCTAGCTGTGTACCTTGACTGGTAATGAAGGGTGGTAACATTGCAATTTGTACAAACAGATTATTAAACAGAATGTACCTGGTCAAGTGAGCAGCTCGATAGCTCCTTGGCCTGGGTCCATGGGGCAGATAACAAGGTGGATTCTGTAGCCTCCAGGCCCACAGCAACATTCTTGGGACTGGCTGGAAGCAGATGAACGGAGCCAGACTTTGGGTCTTTTTCCAGTGCTGTAGCTGCTTTCCCAGTGTCCTAAGCTTCTGTGTTCCAGAAGAACCAGTTGGAAGTTATGCTAATTAAAAATAAAAGAATTGCAAATAGTTTGAGATCAGAGTCCAATTTCCTTGTTTTATGGGAACCTGTAAACATGGGTGCCAATAGAGATGAGAGAACTTGTCCGTTGTTTCACAGCTAGGTCAGGACAGTAATCCTGATTTTTATGTAAGCATCTTAAGTTTTCAGAGTTCACATCTAGTCAAGGGTTAGAGGCAAGATTTGAGCCCAGATCTTTCCATTCTGCCGTGAGACTTAAATGAGATAATTAGTATGTAAAGCACTTTCTAACCTCTGGGTGTCACTGACATTTTGATATATCTTTTCCCCATCCTTTTTCATGGATCCTCAAATCTATCCACAAACTCCAGGTTGTCAAGAAGCCTTTAATAGTTAAATCAATAAACATTTTATTAAGTGCCTACTGTGTGCCAGGCAGGGGTAGCTAGGGAGCATAGTAGTATCTGAACTCTTCTTCCTGAGTTCAAATCTGACTTGAGACACTTATTAACGCTGTCCCCCTAGACAAGTAACTTCACCTTTTTTTTTGTCTGTTTTCTTATCTGAAAAAAATGGTAACTACTCCAGAAAAGCCCAAATGGGATCACAAAGAGTTGCACATAACTAAAAAATGACTGAATGACATCATATGCCAGATATTGAGAAAGAATAAAGGCAGAAAACCAGCCCCTTTTCAAGGATCTCAAAAGTATAATGGGGAATATAATATGCAAACTATTGTGTACAAGTAGAATATATACATGATAAAGGAGAGGGAAGGGGTAATCTCAGTATAAGTATGCCAAGCACAGGGGGAAAAAAGGCATTTGTATCTCTAATTATTTTTTATTTTTATTTTCTCCAGTTATATGTAAAATAATTTTTTTTGTTATACATGTACATTCATTTTTTACATATTTCCATATGAATCATGTAGGGAGAAAAAAATCAGAACACAAGGGAAAACTCACAAGAAAAAGAAAAGATGAAAATAATATGTATTGATTTACATTCTGTCTCCATAGTTTTCTTTCTGGTTATGGATGGCATTTTTCCATCCAAAGTTCACTGGGGTTGCCTTGCTTGGAGATTGTAGGAGAGTCAAAATGAATTAAAAATCCACATTGTAAAATATGAATTTTACCAAAAGGTTGGGACCTAGGATTCTGGGAGAGGCAGGTAGCGTAGCACACTGGAAATATTACTAACTTTAAAGTCAGGGAAGTAGTTCAAAGGTATGGGAGGCAACACACTAAAAAGACCGGGGTTCAAAATAAGCCTCAGATACTTAACTAGCTGGGTGATCTGATCCTAAGAAAGTTGCCTGTTTTCATGTCTAGCTTAGTAAAGGTTGTATCTGTAAAATGGGGAAAATAGTAGCATCTCTCTCCCAAGGTGGTTGTGAGAATAAAATGAAATCATATTTGTAAAGTACTTAACAAATGATTAGTTGCTAATATAAATAAAATTCATAAGTATTATTGTTATTATCATCAGAGTTCTCAGAGGAACTAGGTAATCCTACTTCTGATCCTCAGCAAATTACCTTCCCCACTTTGGGTCTCAGTTTCCCCATCTCTGAAATATGAGGGATTTTATTTTAGGAAGGTAATAGAGAGAGAAAAATTTGGAACTCAGAATATTTTTTCACAATTTGTATTAAACATGTGCAGTTCTTCTAAACGTAGGAACTCAAAATCTTATAAAAATGATTGCTAAAGGGGCAGCTAGGTGGAGCAATGCATAGAGTACCTGAGTTCAAATATGGCCTCATATTTGATACCAGCCGTATGACTGTCAAGTGACTTAACCCTCACAAAAAGTGCTAAAAATTGTCTTTGCATATAATTGGGAAAAATACCATTAAAAATAAAATAAAATGAAAGGTATTCATAGTTTTTGATTATGAGAAAACTATAGTTAAATTCTACCTACCATATAAGTATCATAGCTTCCAGAAAGGTTGGGCCGACCTCCCCATCACAGGAATGGTCAGACATAGTTCTCCTCCCTTTCCCCTTTCCTTCCTTTTTGGCTTCCTTCAAATTTTAGGTAAAGGCCCATTTTCTTCAAAAAGATGAATTTAAATGTACTTCATGGTGCTTTCCAGCTCTGGATGTCATTTTGTCATTATGACACTTTGAGTTTCTTAAGAGCAGGATTCACCTTTATGTCCCATCCACATGATACTTTGTACCTAATATCTTTGGTATTTAATGAATACTGATTAAATTTTTAAAAATTTGATTAAATTTAAAAAAATTAATTCTGTCTGCAGTGGTGTGGGAAACTAGGAGAGGGATTTGACCAAGTATATCTGCATTTAAATAATAACCAGAGTCTTGTCACATGCAGAAACTGTTGACATTTCCTTTTGGAACTAAGAGTGTTCTAGAATGTTTTCAGGAGTGGGTGGCTGACTTTCAAAAAGAAACTTTTCACATTTTTTTTGAAGGCAAAATGTGTATAGGACAAGGGAAGACAGAATTTCTTTTGTCTTCCAGGGTCAGCTAAAGATTTGTTTGCCATCTCTTTTTCACTATTCTCCCAGAAAGGTCAGATGGGAGCTTGGGTGATAATTTTCCAGGAATGGTTATAATGTAAAAGAGAAAAAGTTTTCTTTCAAAACTTTTCAAAACTTATTTTAAAATAGAGTAGATCAGATAGATAGCTAAATCCTGTCTCACTCAAACACAATAGTTTTTAGATATCCATCATATCTTAGAAAATCAGCATTTCCCTGAGCATTTATTAATTTTTCCCCTTTTTTATGAATTTAATTGACATGGCACAAACATTCTCATATACAAAGAACAAAAGAAAGTTGTATGTGAAACTGTAAACTTACATTTCATGTAATTTATTTTATTCATTCATTCATTTTGAAGCACACAGGTGTAAGTGACTTGCCCAGAATCATATAGTGTATTTTCTGCATATCAATTCTAGAGGAGCCGACTGAGCTGACTCCTGGCTCCTGGTCAGCAGGGGATAGCCCCAGCTGCTTACCATTGTGAGCAGCAATTGGAAACACAGTGGGCCAGAATGGTTCTTCAATAGGAATTATTTGGGGGGGCCGTCTTCATCAGCTACTGTATTTACTTCATCTGACTGAGTGACCCCAGCTTCAAAAGCAGGCTCCACAAGTGAAGAAAGAAATAGAAACTTGCCAAAGAGAGAACTAGACTTTTCAAATTACTTGACCTTAAAGGTGTAGAAGCTGTTCAGAAGTTCTTCTTTGAACAAATAAGAATTATTGGCACAGGGTGAATACAAAAAGGATGTTAAATGCCATGCTATCTCGGGGCAGCCACCACAGTTGTTGAAAATTTTACAGCCAACTCTTCCACCTTCACTGTGTTGCAGATACTTCTGGCTAAGCTGCCAGTAATCAACCAGAAACTTGTAAATGTGCAGAGCTTGGTCTAAGATGACGGAGAATGAGAATCGTGTCATCATAATAACTTTTTTTCCCCCTGAAGTTAATTGAGGTTAAGAACTTAATAAAATTTTAATTTAAAATTTTTGAGTAATTTTTTTTTCCTGAGGCAATTAGAGTTCAGTGATTTGCCCAGAGTCACCCAGCTAGAACTGTTAAGTGTCTTGAGATCTGATTTGAACTCAGGTCCTCTTGATTTCAGGGCTGGTGCTCTATCCACTGCCACACCTAGCTGCCTCCCAAAATTTTGAATAATTGTTAGCCCAGAAGATGAGCAGTAATGGAGGGGAAAAGGGCAAATTTGTAAATTATGGATTATGTATTCATTATGCTGAAATCTACCGAAGTTGATTCTAGCTTTGTATAGATAGTTTTGCTTGGATTTTACTCACCCTCTGAGAAGTGTATTTTGAGTTTTGTTGTTGTTTTTTAAATCTCATTTTATAAATACACTGTGAATTATCTAAATATCACTAATTTCATTGATTACTAAAACATGCAGATACATATGACATGATACTTCTACATGTTAAAATACCTGGCAATAAAAAGAATTCTACACTCTGTATTAGAGACTTTAAAAGTGTATTTGATTTATCCTAGTAAATTTTACTATGTATTAGAAAATTTATAACTTAAAAAGTTGTTTTACAGAAGCTAACAAGCAGTGAAATCCCCAGATGTGAAGTAGTTCCCATTCACAAAAGATTAAGGAAATATATAGGGCAATCATATATATTGTTGGTATAGTTGTCAACAATAACCAAAAAAAGCCCTTTAAAATTATTTTATTTAAAATAAGCTTATGAGACTTAGGTATTTTTCTTGCAATTTAGAGATGGAAAGAGGATTGAACCAGTAACACTCAAGAAATGTGTATTGTAGTTCTGTTCTTCTATTAACATCTGTGATTGATGTGGGACAAATTGTTAATTGTTATAGTTGAGTCATTTCAATAGTGTCTGACTCTTCGTGGCTCCAGTTGAGGTTTTATTGGCAAACTATTTAGAGTGGCTTGCCATTTCTTTCTCTATCTCATTTTACAGATGAGGAAACTGAGAGCATTAAGTGATTTGCCCAGTGTCACACAGTGAGTGTCTGAGCCCAATTTGAACTCCATTCTTCTGACTCCAAGGTTGAAGCTCCATCCTGACACCACCTAGCTATCTGTAGGACAAATTATCATCACAAAACATTTATAAAGTGAGAGATTTGTAGCAAGTAATCTGAGTTTCTTTTTAGCTTTATGATTTTTTTCTCATCAAAGCCACTTAATTATCCTATATTTTCCATATGTATTTGCCTTACCAGTCATAAATATTATTGTACATTCCAAAATAATGTTCTTGATCTGTTACCTTGAGTTTTTCTTTTTAACTTAACCAGTTGTGAAGGAAAGCTTTCTGACAACTGGCTATCCAAAAGTAGAATGGGTTGTGGATTCCCCACCATTGGAGGTATTTACTTGGTGTCTATGCAACCTTCTTGGAATTCTTTTTCAGGTATGGATTGGATTAGATGATTTCTAAGGTGAAGTGGGCAGTTAGGTGGCACTGAGCTACATAGTATGCTTCCCCCTACTCTAGAACTATTCCTGTTAGAGCCAATGTTGCCTGTGAATGTATGAAAAAGTATTAAGCAATATGCTAAATGCTGGGGATACAACTTGAGCAGTAGTAGGTAACTAGTGTCTCAGTGGATAATAACAGTAGTAGTAGTAGTAATAATAATAATAGCTAGCATTTGTAGGTCATCTTAAAGTTTGCAAAGCACTGTACCCATATTGTCTCGTTTGAGCCTTACTCTTACTCTCCATTTTATAGCTGAGAAAACTGAGGCTGATAAAGATTAACTGATTTCCTCAGAGTTACTCAGCTATTAAGTATCTGAATATGGATTTAAACTCAGGTTTTCCCTGGGACACTAATACATTGTTGGTGGAATTGTGAACTGATTAAACCATTCTGGAAAACAATTTTGAACTATGGCCTAAAAGGCTTAAAACTGTGCATACCCATTGATCCATCAGTGTCTCTACTGGATCTGTATCCCAAAGAGATCATTAAAAAGGGAAAAGGACCCCTGTGTGCAAAAATGCTTGTGGCTGTCCTTTTATAGTGATAAGAAACTGGAAACTGAGTGGGTAGATGCCTATTAGTTGGAGGAGGGTTGAATAAGTTATGAATATTATTATTCTATAAGAAATGATCAACAGGATAATTTCAGAGAGGCCTGGAGAGACTTCCGAGAACCGATGCTGAGTGAAGTAAGCAGAACCAGGAGATCATTATACATGGCAACAACAAGATTATATGATGATCAATTCTAATAGATATTACTCTTTCCAACAATGAGATGATTGATGCCAGTACCAATGATCTTGTGATGGAGAGAGCCATCTGCACCCAGAGAGAGGACTGGAAACTGAGTGTGGACTGGAAATTGAGTGTGGATCACAACATAACATTTTCACTTTTTTTTGGTTGGTGTTTGTTTTCTTTCTCATTTTTTTCCCCCTTTTTAACCTAATTTCTCTTGTGCAACAGGATAAATGTTGAAATATGTATAAAAATTGTACATGTTTAACACATTGGAATACTTATTCTCTAGGGGAAGAGGGGGAAGGAAAAGGAAGGAAGAAAAATTTGTAACACAAGGTTTTGCAAAGGTGAATGTTGAAATCTATCTTTGTATTTGTTTTGAAAAGAAGAGGCTATTATTAAAAAAATAAAAAATAAATTCAGGTTTTCCTGACTCCAGATCTTGCCACTTAGCCTTCTCAGGAAGAAAGGTCTGCATTCAGATGCAACCCCCAGATACTTACTTTGTGACTTAAGTCACTTAACCTTTGTCTACCTTAGTTTTCTCATCTCTAAAAATGGGAGAAATAATAGTACTTACTCTTAAAATTGTTGTGAAGATAAAATGAGATATTTGTAAAGTGCTATATAGTTGTGAATTATCATTATTAGAATGGCCAATAAACAGCTTGATGGAGAAAGGGATAGGGATTGGAGCTGAGTGACTAAACTCCTTATTTATGTGGAAACTGGAATGGCAGCAGCCCCCCAAAATGGTAGAGGTGGGGGAATGCTCTGAGGTGATTAAGATTTATGCATCTCTGTTTGAGGATATTCACTTTTGCTCATTCTGAGAAAAAAAAAAAAAGGCTTACTTTTTCAGTTGATTAAGGGGAAAAAAAAAAGCTACCAGCATGAGAAGTGAAAACTTAGGCAAAATCCATAATCATCACGATGAAGCTGAATTTATTCTAAGACTTTAGAAGAAAAGCAAACTGCAGAATGGACCCCTACAGTTTCTTATGCAGCCCTTTTTCTCTGGCTACTCTGTGTATGGATGCCCATTTTATTTGGTGATTAAGTTTAGGATGAAATTAAAAAAAAAAAAAAAAAAAACCAAACTCCTTCAGGGGAAGAAAGAATAAAATGATGAAAGTGTGAGGTCTCATTTTGTGACTTGAGCTTCCTGGCAAGGGAGGGTGTTGTGGTTGCACTTGGTGGGAGCTTGGCTAAAGGTGGTTTGGCATAGGGTGGCAGCCTTTCTGGTGATTTTCCTATTTTTGTCACAGAAATGGTTTGTGAAAAGACCCTTGTTCAGTTTGTTTGTTTTTTATTTTCTCAAAATTAATTTCTGTCTTGTCTCAACAAGTATCCAAGCCTGTGCAAGCAAGGTTCTTAGTGTTCCATCGGATAGCTGGGCTTTATCAACTGGATCATCTGGCCTTAAGGGTTTTGTAATATCTTGCCTGCC
The DNA here is from genome assembly GCF_048593235.1 of Sminthopsis crassicaudata. Lineage (NCBI taxonomy): Eukaryota > Metazoa > Chordata > Mammalia > Dasyuromorphia > Dasyuridae > Sminthopsis > Sminthopsis crassicaudata. Next base: position 320,220,787 of record NC_133620.1, read on the forward strand.
TTTTCCTTTGTCTTTACCTTTCCTCTAACCTTTTTTAAACCTTGTTTTTTCAATCAATAAGAAAATCTAGTTTTTCTTTCTCCTTCCCTTTTCCCATTGAGAAAGAAAGAAAAACAAAAGCCCTGTTATAAACAAGCATAGTCAAACAAAACAAATTCCTGCATTGGCCACGTCCAAAAAAAATATGTCCCAATTTGCACTCTGGAGTCCATCACTTTTGTCAGGAAGCAGGCAGCATGTTTCATCACGTGTCCTCTGGGGTCATGCTTGGTCAGTGTTCTCAAGTCCTTCAAAATTTTTTGTCTTTATAATATTGTTGTTATTGTATGAATTCTTCTCTCTGATTCTGCTCACTTCACCTTATATCAGTTCATATAAATCTTTCCAGATTTCTCTAAAACTATCCTCTTCATGTCTTCATAAACTATATAACTTGTTTAGTCATTCCCCAGTGGTGGATCTCCCCTCAGTTTCTAATTCTTTGCCATCTCAAAAAGGTACTTTAAATATTTTTGTAATGTGTAATATGCACATATCTTTGATCTGTTTGGTGTTATAAGCCTAGTATTCATGGTTTAATAGCTTTTTTACATAGTTCCTTTTTTTACGATATCTTTTTATTTTCAAAATACATGCATAGTCTTCAACATTCACCCTTGCAAAACATGTTCCAAATTTTTCTTCCTCTCTTCCCCTTATTCCCTCCCCTAGCTAGCAAATAGCTAGCTTTCCAGAATAGCTCTATCTGTACTTTTTTGCCTTCCCACATTTGTCATTTTCCTTTTTTTTTTTTTTTTTTTTTTGTAAACTTTTCTAATATCATGGGTAAGGAGCTACCTCAGAGTTGTTTTAATGTACACTTCTCTGCTAGTGGTTTGGAACTTTTTTTTTTCTTTCATATAGCTATTGACAGCTATGATTTCTTCCTTTTCATATGCTTTGATTATTTGTCAATCGGGGAATAACAAATCCCTATGAATTTGAAGATTCCTTATATATAGGAAGTTGCAATCCAGAAATTTAGAAATGAGACCTTAGAAACTTGTGATTTTGTTTGCTTGTTCATGTTCTGTATCATGCATCTGACAGGTAATTTCCTCGTTGGTCATCTAATTTGTTTGCAATTTTTTTTTTGTTTGTTTCTTTGTTTTCCTGAGGCTGGGGTTAAGTGACTTGCCCAGGGTCACACAGGTAGGAAGTGTTAAGTGTCTGAGACCAGATTTGAACTTGGGTCCTCCTGAATTCATGGCTGGTGCTGTATCCACTGTGCCACCTAGCTGCCCCTCAATTTGTTTACAATTTTGCCTTTTATGTCTTAAATATAGCAACTAGATGGCACCATAGCTCATAGAATGTCAGACCTGAATTAAGAAAGACTCATCTTGCTAAATTCAAATATGTTAGCAGAGACTACCTGATCAAGTCACTTAACCCTACTTGCCTCAGTTTCCTTTTAGAGGAGAAATGACAGACTTTTGCATTATCTTTGCCAAAAAGAATTAGACACTATTGAAACAACTGAACAACAACAACAAAATGCCTTAAGTAATGTATCCATTTGGGTGTATAGCACAAAATAATGGTCTAATCATAGTTTCTGCTACACTGCTTTCCAGTTTTCCCAGCGGTTTTGTTGAATGAATGAATTGTTACTCTGACAGCTGGGTTTTTTGGGTTTATCATATACGCAATTGCTTCTGTATTTTTTATGCCTCATCTGTTATACTAATTAATGTTTCTGTTTCTTATTCAGTACAAAATTGTCATTACTGTTTTGTGGCATAGTTTGAATTCTGTTACTACTAAGTCCCCTTTCTTTCCACTTTTTTCCATTATTTGAGATTATTGATCTTTTCTTCCCCAGAATGAATCCACAGGACGATTTTCTAGTTTTATATAGTATCTGGATAAGTAGGCATTTTTATATGCAATAAATGTTTAACTACTTATCACTTTCTGTAATTGAAGGACAAATAGTTGATTTTCATCCCTTGTCAGAGATATCCAGAATCAATTATTTCTGGTAGCATGTAATTTCCGACCGTTTTTGGTGATACGTAATTTCCAACAGCAGTTGTATTTTTATCTACAAGATCTGCAGATACTTGTGGGCACAGCAAGACCACCCTTGCCACACCCCTACAAGAGATCTTCTTCCCAGGAGCTCCAGAACAAGTTCATGGAAACTAGTTAGCTTACACTCTCTTAAGGAGTCTTCACTTTTATGTGCTCCCTTGTGGCTTCCTGCCTGATTGCATGGATGGGAATGAATGGAGCAAAGGCTATCTGGAAGCTGTGGATTAAAGGGATAGTTGTGGGGTATGTGGTGGGGTAGGTATCCAGAAGTGATAGGAAGCCTAGAACTGGGCAGGACAAGAAGGAGAACATGGGAAGGAGGGACCTGGCTGAATGGTAGTTCATGTTCTGAAGGGATATTTTCAGTCTTTTTAACACCTTGCTGTCCCTTCCCTACCTTATACATGACCCTCTATCTCCTATCTCTGCAATTTCACTGGCCTGCCCCTATTCCTAATCTCTGCCATCTGCCTTCTGGCTTCCTTCAGATCTCAGCTAAAATCCCACCTTCTGCTAGAAGCCTTTCCCAGTCTCCCCTAATGCTAGAGACATCCATATGTGCCTTGCTTTCCCTCCAAGATTCTCTCTGATTTATCTTATATCTCTCTTTATGTCTAATTGGCATGTTGTTTACTCCATTAGACTATGAACTTTATGAAAACAATTCTTTTTGTGTTTTTTGGAGGGGAGGGAAGGGAGAAGGTTACATTTGCAACTTAAATTGCCAAGTACATAGTAAGTGTTTAATAAATGCTGATTTGACTTGTGCAGGTCCATCTACAGACACAGCAGAAGATAGAGATGAATATGACCGGCATGGCATTAAAGGTGGTACGGACAGATGGCTTCCTGGCCCTGTACAATGGCATCAGTGCTTCTATATGCCGGCAGGTCAGTGGAAATGATAAGAATAATAATAATTCTAATAATATTTATAGAAGCTTCTAACCTTTGAAAAATCCTTTATAGATGTTTTTATTTGATCCCTCAACAGCTCTATGAGGAATTCTTATACTCATTTTACAGATTGGGAAAAATTGATAGTTAGAGTGTTTTAATGACTTGTTCAAGATCACACAAGCTAGTAAGTGTTTGAGAATGGATTTGAATTCGGGTCTTCTAGACTAGTGCTCTGTCCATGATGCTACCTAGTTTCCTACACAGTAGGAGGTGACTTGCCTATGCGATTTTTTTTATTATTACTTTTTATTTTCAAAATATTTTTCCTCCCTTCCCCCCATCCCCTTCCCTAGATGGAAAGTAATCTGATATATGCTAAACATGTTAAAATATGGGATTTTCTTGATCAGAAGGCATTGCTCACTTTGGAATGAGGACAGCCTTAGAAAATCACAGATGCCTCAAGTTAATAAGGACTTCTTGATAGTCTAGATTCTAGGAATTCCTTCCACAGCATTCTCCTTGGAAAAGGCTATTCCTTATTTTGGACACAAGTGATTCCTAGAATTACAGTGTGAGGGGACTTTGGAAATCATCTATTCCAGCCCCTGCATGCCTGATGAGGAATCCCCTCTATATCCCTATTATCCCGATGCAAAGTGGTCCCATAGCCTTTGTTTAGACAGCTGCAATGAGTGGGAACTCCACAGGATCCTGAAGTTTGCAGTGATTCTCGTTGTTAGAAAATTTTTCCTGGTATCTCAGGTTATGTCAGCAAACATTTGTTAAGGTCCTGGTTTGCTGCTCTGGCATATAAGAAAAGGCCACATCAATCAACAAGAACAATGACTTCTCTCAAGCTAGCAAAAGTGCAAATAAGAACAGTCAAGACAACTTAGAGTTTCAGAAGCATTAAAGTAAAGAGTTAACAGACCCTGCCTCCAGGTTTTCTTTTATTTTTTTGGCAAGGCTTAAGGGTTAAGTTGCCCAGGGTCACACAGCTAGTAATTATTAAGTGTCTGAAGTCTTATTTTAACTTAGTTCCTCCTGAATCCACAACCTAGCTGTCCCCCAAACTTTGCCTCTGAAATTTTCACCCTGTGCCCATTCTTAGGCCAACTAAGTCAAATCTTTTGGATTTTTTCATGGTAAGAACTTTTAAATGCTTGAAGGTAGTGATCAGGACCCTCCAGGTCTTCTCTACTTAAACTTAAATAGCTCCATTTTTTTTCCCATCTGCTATCGTTGCCAGACCCCTCACCATCCTAGCCACCTTCCCATAGGATGTACTCTGACTTGTCAAAGTCCTTTCTCAAATGTAGCAGACAAAGTTGAATCTGGTGTTTTAATTGGGATTCAGTCAGGGCAGGGGACAAGAGGACTCTGACCTGGACATTTCTGGGCATGGTTCCTTAACTTTTTTGATGAACCACACTGTTGACATTTTGAGCTTGTTTACCAGATCCTGAGGTCTTTTCCCACAGGCTTGTGGTCTGGCCATGGTTCTCTTGCCTGGCCCTAGTTCTGTTGGTTTCACACAGAAACACACACACATACATACATGATGATGTGACTCTATTTAGAATCAAAATCCTAGCTCTGCTTTTGAATACCTGTACGATACTGGGTGATAGATATTGGTGGGAGAGGAGGTAGAAGGCTCTCTTTGAACACAGGTCTTCAAGGCCATCCCACCTCTGGTAAGCACTGGGTCTGACTCCTAGATTTAACCCCTAAGTGACTCAGAGAAGCCTTCAAAATAAAAAAAATTACATGTCAGTGCTCATATGCATCAATAAAAGGAGCTTCCCAACACCAAAGAAACCTAAGATCTGGCCCTCCTTTCTCTCTGCTCCCCCCCCCCCCAAAAAAAAAAAAAAAAAAGTAAGGCAAGTTTCTTAATATCTCTCTGGGAAAGGGAGTTTCCTCTTGTAAAAAATAAAGGTATTCTTAGTGGATAGAAGACTTGACTTTTAATTCAGATTTGCCTGTGACAAATTATGTGTTTCTAGGAGCAAAGGAAGCCCTTAGGCATCTCTTTAAAATTGAATTTTCAGAGGATTCTTGTTTCATATTGGGAGTTCCTTGTATTGATGAACTGGTGCACCTCGGGAAAATGAGGGTATTGGACTAAAATGTGAGTTTGTATTCTTATCAAATTTCATCTTATTAGATTTGGTCTACTGAGATCTTTTGGGATCCTCATTGTATCAGCTAATATGTGAACTGTTCTTTCAACTTTGTGGCAGCTGCAGATGAATAAATACAAATTCAGCTTGTTCCTCCAAGTCTTTGAGAAAAAATATTGAGCAGTCTAAATCTAAGGGCAGATTCCTGGGAAACATCTAAGACAGCATCAACCCATTAATGACTAGTTTTAAGTCCAACCAGTTGTTTTTTCTGTTTTATTAGTAGCATTAGACATTGGAATTAGACCTGTGGTTTATTGATATAAGTAATTCCTAGATAAGGAAACTTCTTTTTTAAAAATGTTGGGTTTTTTTTCCCCCCTCAATTATATGTAAGCAGAAATGCTTAACATTCATTCTTTAAAATTTTGAGTTCCAAATTCTTTTGCTCTCTTTCTTCCTGCTCCCTAAGAAGGCAATGATTGAGCAGTCATCCAGGACATTTCCATTTTAGCCATATTGCAAAAGAAAACAGAAACTAAAAAAACCAAGAACAATAAAAATGTAAAAAACAATATGCTTTGATCTGCATTCAGATTCCATCAGCTCTTTCTCTGAAGGTGAATGGTATTTTTCATCAAAGTGTTTCAGGATTCTGTGCTGAGAACAGTCATATAATTGTGCTGTTACTCTGTGCAATGTTCTCATTTCTGCTCGTTTCACTTTGCATCAGTTCATATAACTTCTTTTACATCTCCTATATCTTTACTGCTTCATATTTCAGAGAACTATGCTTTGAAACATGTTTTTTAAAAGGTTTGAGGAAGGAAAAAACAAAATAGTTCATCAAGGTTAAGCACTAGATAAATGAAATCTCAACATTAATTTTTCAGCATTCCATACTTGGTCTCACCCTCCCACCCCGCCTACATCCCTTCAGCCTCCCAGCGCTGGCCTTCCAAGTGAAGGGAAGAAAAGTATATTCAATTACACTGTATTGAATTTTGATTGTTTTCTTGTTCCTTCAACACAGGTTGATTTCCTGATTCTGCTTGTTGTATCAGTTTATATATATTTACCTGCACTCCTCTGTAGTTATGTTCATTTCCCTCAGTATGTAAGGATTTAATTTCTTACATATAATTTAATTTCCAATGGTTATTATTGTTTTCCATTACAGTCAAGACTCACATTTTGTTTAACCATCCCCTAATTGATGGACATCATCTTGTTTCCAGATTGTTGACACTATAAAAAGTGCTACTACAATAATTTTCATGTAGTTGGCACCTATTTGAAAAAATTAGTGAATTCTTTGGAGGTATATGGCTAGCAGTGGGCTCTTTGCACCAATGGTCCTTGACATTTTAGTCACTTTCTTAGCATAATTGCAAATTACTTTCTATAATGGTTGAACTCATTTGAACTTAGCTTTTTAAAAGCCATTTTAAATGTTTTTTCGAGCTTCTTAAAGACTGTGCTGATTTTGCTGCAATTCTCATGAGACTGAGTCACTCTTTTGTATTCTCCCTATCAAGGTCTATTTGCCCCTTTACTTCATGCAAGTTTAAAAATCTGAGATTGTTATTCAATATGCTAATCATGTAGGTTATATTGATTTCATAGAAATGAGTTTGTGAAATAGTGTCAGGTGAAAGAGGCAGATCATGAGTTTGTATATCCATGTTAGTTATGTACAACTAATAAAAGTGGGTGAATGTATCTGATCAGCAAAGATCAGAAGAGGAGCTAGAGAATAGCTGAGTTTGAATGTCATTAATTTCCCTTTTTCTGGAAATTTTTCCTAAACTGGACACACTCTAGTCCCTGTATCATGGTGTCATGGAGTCTTACTTTATTTTTAAACAGCATAGATGTTTGCTCTCCATTTAATGAATGTATGCACTTGAGATTTTTTTTTAAGGTCAATGTTTATTGAATATTGAGTCATTTTATTCATTAAACAAACTAATGAAACTTAGCTAAACATTAAAAAGAATTAAACTTTAAAATTACAAACTTTGCAAAAGAGCTTCTACCATACAGAGCAACTTTTCTGACCTCCTTTGCTTAATTAAAAAAATTAAAAAACATCCTTCCAACTCAATCCTGTTTTCCCACTTGCACACTTTGTCATGAAGATCTAGTGGTAGAATTTAAGTCCTGGTAAGTAGAGGCACATACTTTTTTTTTTTTTTTTTTTAATAGTATTTTATTTTTTCCAATTACATGTAAAGATAGTTTTTAATATTCATTTTAAGAAAAAATTTGAGTTCCAAATTTTCTCTTTCCTTCCCTCTCTAAAATGGTAAATAATTTGATCATGTAAAACATTTCCATAGTTTTCATGTTGAAATACATACTTGAAAATTTTAAGTTTTTTTGATTTCTTTACTACATATCAGCTATGACTGAGTACTGGGATTTGAGCCTTGGAAAGCAAATGACCAGGGGATTAAAATTTGTTAAGTCTAGTTGATTCCCACGCCTCCCCTTTCCCAACCCAATTGCATTATATAATAATAAAGACAACTTTGAAAGACTTGAGGACTTTGATCAATACAGTGATCAACTGCAGTTTCAAAGGACTTGAGATAAAACATTTTATCCATCTCCAGTGAGAGAATTGGTAGACTTGATTAAAGCTTATTTTCTCTCTTTCTCTCTCTTTCTCTGTCTGACTTTGGCTCTGTGTCTCAGATTTGGCTAATAAGGGAATTTATTTTGCTGGATTATATATATATATTTATAATGAATTTTGTACTTTCCTTCTCAAAGAGTGGAGGAGGGAGTTGGAGAGAGGATGAGAATTCAGAACTGAAAATAAAGTAAGATTGAATTTAAAAAAATAAAAAACCCTAACTCAGTTGGAGGCTCCTAGCAAGAACAGGGGTAACCTAACTGGGAGTCTCCAGAGATTGGGAGAGCCAGCCTTAGCAGACTGCCCCATTGCTTTGAGAGTTGTTGGCTCTGTATCCGGGTACGACCTGCCTGCCTTTGCATCATAGTATGAAGCTATGCTGTATTTGAAAACTTTTCACCAAGAACTTTCATTCTAAATGTTATTGCCCACAGATGACCTATTCCCTTACCCGATTTGCCATCTATGAGTCATTCCGAGACAAGCTCACTGCAGGGAGCCATGGGCCCATTCCTTTCTATAAGAAGGTGTTGTTGGGATCTCTTGGAGGTGAGAGAGCTATCATTTGGATGGAGGGGAGAGGGAGGGTGGATTTAGCAGAAGGATCTGAAATCTTGTTCAGTGAGTCCATTGAAAAATGGTGGCTGTGAGATTTTATGTTCTCTTTTTCTGTTTCAGGTTTTGCCGGTGGTTTTGTGGGGACTCCCGCAGATATGGTGAATGTCAGGTAAGTGTGTGCCCTCTCAGTCGTGACTGGTCACTTTCATTCAGCCCTTTCCCTTATGATCATTGTTATTTTGGCTTTCTTGTTATAGATCTATGGGATACCTGGCAATGTTAGGATTAAGGAAAGAAACAAAGAAAAAAAAGATCTTACCAGACAAGTACCTGTTTATCTGGTTTAATTTTTAAAAAGGTCAAATGGGTATTTGATTTCCTTTTCTCAGAATAAGACCTAAGTAGCCTAGATAGCAAGAAAGTCCGAAGTCAAAAAAGCACTCCTTTTTTCTTGTTTGTTTTACATACAAAATATTTTCTTGTTAAATCAAACCTGTTTTTCTCTCATTTAGCTCAATTTTATATTCTTTTTGTGAGTTTTAGTTTCCAGTGGTTCTCTTTGAATACTTTGACTACTGTCCAATGTTCCGGCCCCCCCCCCCCCCCAAAAAAAAAAAAAAAGCTCCCATCTTCTGTCGTATAACTTATTATGGACAATGATAATACAGTCAAAAAATCTTCTGAGTAACCTACAATAGCTAAAAGTTACATTTTTAGTCTATCCCCAAACTTTTCTTTCATTTGCCCTGTTTTAACTGAAGTTTAGTGTGCAGAGATAACTTGATTCCATAATAAAGGGATTGCCTAATGAATCTTAAGTCAGAAAGCATTCTTTAAAATAAGCTAATTGGCCAGTTCCAGTGATCTTGTGATGATGAGAGCCATCTACACTTAAAGAGAGAACTGTGGGAACTGAGTGTGGATCACAATATGGCATTTTCACTTCTTTTATTGTTGTTTGCTTGAATTTTATTTTTTCTCATTTTTTTTTTCCTTTTTGATCTGATTTTTCTTTTGCAGCAAGATAATTATATAAATATGTATGCCTATATTGGGTTTACATATATTTTTACTATGTTTAAAATTTAAAAAATAAACTTTTCTAATTTTGTCCTTAAAAGGGAAAAAAAAAACTGATTAAGTGATTTTGACTGAAAATTGTTAACTTCCAGAGGCAGAGGCTTTAGAAATCCAGGGCCGCAAGATTAGAAACAGGAAATTTTTCATCTCTTTCCTATCTGTTGTTCACCTTCTCTGTCCTTTATTTTTATTTATTTACTTTTAATACACACTGCTTTATGAATCATGTTGGAAGAGAAAAATCAGAGCAAAGGGGAAAAACCATGGGAGAGGGGAAAAAAAAAACCCAACAGAAAAAAGCAGTGAACATAATAGCAAGTGTTGATTTACATTCTGTCTTCTTAGTTCTTTTTCTGGATGCAGATGTCATTTTCTGTCTAAAGTTTATTGCGATTGCTTTGGATCACTGAACCATTGAGAAGAACCAAGCTTTTCATAGTTGATCATCGCACATTCTTCCTGTTACTGTGTACAATGTATTCCTGATTCAGCTAGTTTTGTTCAGCATCAGTGTTGTGTAAATCTTCCCAGACTTAAAATTAGCTTGTCCATCATTTTTTTGTAGAACAGTGATATTGCATTACCTTCATATACCACAGCTTGTTCAGCCCTTCCCCAACTGATGCGCATCTACTTATTTTCCAATTCTTTGCCATCATAAAAAGAGCTGCTACAAACATTTTTGCACATGTGGTCCCTTTCCCTCCTTTGTGATTTCCTTGGGGTACAGACAGCAGGTAGCCTTGCCTTTCTTGATTGCTGTTTGTGGTTTTGGATTTCAGGATGCAGAATGACATGAAGTTACCTGTGCACCAAAGGCGGAAGTGAGTAGCTAAGGAGGGTCAGGGTGGCTGAGGTATGTAGGAGACTACCATTGAGGAATTGAGGCAATCTATGGTTCCTGCTCACAAGGCAAAGAACAGCCCAGAAATTCTACTTAACAGAACTAAAGAATGTTTAGACTAGAGAGAAGACTTAGTATGTCACTGATGTGTTCAGATAGGTCACAGATTATATAAATGGAGGACTGGGACCAGTGGCTGAAAAACTTACATACGAATAGATTTCATGTTTGTGTGAAAACAGCAATAGCAGCAACCAACTTAATATTTAGAGTTGCCCCAAAGTAGAATTAATTGCCTTGACAGTGAGTCCCTTCTTCCCCATCACTGGAGGTTGGGAATAGTATGAGGGAGAGTGTTAGCAAGTATGGCTTGGACTGCAGACCTCCAGAGTCCCTTCCTATTCTCAACAATCTCTGACTCGGGGTGTTGGGCTGGGGAGAGGAGGATGAATTGGGACAGAAGGAAGGGAACTGAGGGTTGAACAAGAGAACCGTGAAGTCCTTTACCCAAGTTGCTGTCTGGAAACCAGGGGACAGAAGCCCAAGATTATAAAAAAGATGGCTGGAAGGAAACCAGCTGATGTCTGGAAAGAGTGTCGCTGGGTGCCAGGTCAGGTGTTTGGGAATTTACTTCAAGTGGGAGCTTAACTTGGGCTTGTCTTGTATCCATCCCATAGCTACTCTCATGCTTTAGATGGTCTGTTTCGTGTAGCCAGAGAAGGTAAGATCCATTCTGGGAGTGGGTGGCATGGTTCCGGGTCACTCACTGGCAAATTTTTTGCCTTAGGATGGTTTCATAGGATAAACTCTAGTCTAGCATTTAAGACTCTCCATAATTTGACTCATTTTATTCTGAGGCTCAAAAGTGTTACATGATCTGAGATCCCCCAGGTTGTAAATGTCATGTCCCTTGATTTCATAGGGTTCCCCAGTTTCTTGTGTAGTTTTCTGGTCTGCTGTACTCCCTGTGACACTTGCAAATTCATATAATCTTCTCTATATCTGCAATACTCTTCTTCCTCCTTCCTGCTGAAAATCTTCTCTCTTCTTCCCCAACCCCTTCCTCATTCCTTTCTTCTCTCTCTCCCTCTTTTCCTCCCTTCCTTTCTCCCTCCTTCCCTCTCTCTTTTTCTCCCTCCCTTTCTCCTTTTTTTCCATTCTTCCTTCTTCTCTTGCTTCCTCTCTTCCTTTCTTCTTTCTTTCTCTTTTTTTCTTTTCTCCATGGAGCCTTCTTCAGTTAAAAGAAGTCTCCTTTATAATTAATCTATTCCCTTACCACCAGCAAAGACAGCTAAAGGAAAACTATTAATCTGGTCTTTCCTTCCCTATTGAAGAAGGTGTAAAGAAACTGTTTTCTGGAGCTACGATGGCATCTTCTCGAGGGGCCCTTGTCACTGTGGGGCAGGTAGGTGACCTCTCAGCAGCAAGCCTCCTATATGGAGCCACTGGCTGACAATACAATGTGGGGTGAGCTAGGGGAACTGACTTTCTTGCTCTTCTTTAGCTAGGGAAACATTGTGAAATTCAGCTGTAACAAGTGGCCCTCAGGTCCATGACGGAGGGAGCAAGGCTGCTGGTTATTTTCCTCTCACAAACTGTGTCCCACCCTTGTTATTCTCTGACCTTGACCTCTGCACTTGTTCCTCCCACCCCTCCTGAAATGCATTCTTTCCACCCCTCACTCCGATCCCAGCCTTGGCTTTCCCAAATCTTTGCCAACCTTTAAGAATCAATTCAGAGAAAAAAAAAAAAAAAAAGAATCAATTCATTTACTTGAATAAAGGGGGGAAACTGAGGCCTAAAAAAAGGAGAAAAGACATTTCTGCTCCCGGATCACACAATCAGATCTGGCCCTCTGATAATTCAGTTGGATGAAGAGGCATCCTGGTCTCTCATAGTGGGTTATATTTCCTTGCCCCTCTCTTCTCCAAATTTTAACTAAGTCTGTCTTCATCTCTGAGGGAACCCCCTTTGCTGATTAAAATTGATACTTGTCAGTCTTTAAGATTCTTGGCCTGGGAATATTGAGAAGTTAAGTGAATTACTAAGGGTCACCCGGTAATATGTATCAAAGACAAAACTTCAGCCCTGGGTTTCCTGATTCTGAGGCTGGTACTGTATTCCTGCCCCTGAGATATTTGACTTTGCCTTTTTCCTCCCTCTCCCTTCCATCCCCTCACACATCCACACACTTCAGGCTGTCATTCCACTCTGTACTCAAGTCCCTAAAGACCTGCCCCTCTCCTAGTGTAAAAGAAGTTCCTTCAAGGCAAGGGGCCATGTCTGTTTATCTTTGTTTCCCCTTTCATGGATACTTAATCAGTGGTAATTCAGTTGCATTAATTTAGCACACACTGTCTGATGCAGGAAGAATGGCTTATAGACTAGAGAGCAATCTCTCACCAAACACTTCTTGCAAGTGTTCCTTGGGGCAGCATGTCCCTTGTTATTCTGGTCTTCAGGGATTGCTTTCTCTGCATTTGTTTGGAGCCACTAACAACCTTCTTTTCTCATCCTATGAAGCTATCTTGCTATGATCAAGTCAAGCAGCTGGTCCTCGGAACAGAAATGATCTCAGATAACATCTTTGCCCATTTCCTGTCCAGTTTCATTGCTGTAAGTTCTCCATGACTTTTATGTTATCATTCCAGCTTGGGCCCCCTATATTTCACTAACATTATTGTACTGGGGAATAATCCACAGAAGAAGGGACTTCTGTTATCCAATAGAAACTTGCCTTGGCTTGTAAAAACCCTTGAGAATGGCTGAGGCACTCTACTAGGGGTAGACTACCATGTCTTTACTCTACCGTCTTGGTTTTGCTTCTTCAGTACTATACAGTGACCATTGAAAGAACTTGGGGATGAGGAGAGGGATGACAAGAGCAGATGATAGGACGCCTTGATGAGAGTCTGGTTATTTCTCTCCATGAAGAATGAGAAGTTTTAGGGGCTCTTCCTTTTGTTAATCTCAGGACAGCCAGATAATTATTTTTCTGATACCAGACTTTTACTGATAGAGCTTTTTACTAGGCGAGACCTCTGAGAGCCTCAAAAAGTAAAGACCCATGAAAGATTCTCTTGCAACCCATAATCTTGCTTCTCCATAGGGCGGGTGTGCCACCTTTCTGTGCCAACCCTTGGATGTACTTAAGACTCGTCTGATGAACTCCAAAGGGGAATATCAGGTAAGTACATCAACATCTATTAAATCCATTCTGGCATATGGGCTGCCCTCCCCTTCTTTTCTTCCTCTCCAAGTCCTATAGCTTTCAGCATAGCTCTATCCACTGGCTTCTCAGAAACCCAGCTGACCTACTATGGAGAACTGAGTTCCTAGTGTGTCTGAGCTGGTCTCATTGAATTTCTGAACTGAAAGGGACCTAAAAGATCGTTTAGTCTAATCCATCTCCTTTGACAGAGGAGCTAACTGAGTCTCAAGGAAAAAGAAATGTCCATCCCAAGACTATACAGTGAAGTAAACCTAATTCTGACTTCCAAAGAGGTGTTCTTGGGGTGATCAGCTTGGAGATCTGAGGATATGAACTGCCTTATTATAGGTGTGATGAAACCTTTGTGCCTCCAGAGGCATTGATGTATTTATCTGTTCCAGGGTGTTCTCCACTGTGCTTTGGAGACAGCAAAACTTGGACCACTGGCCTTTTATAAGGTATTGTGGGGCAAGAATATTTGAGGGGTGGGTTGTAGCTCCGATTGTGGGCATTGCACTTGGATGTTTAGGTTCAACATCCTTCCCTCCCTTCGGTACTCCCCTCCCAATCTTTTCTAATTTTGTTTTGTCTTATCTCACTTCAGGGCTTCCTACCTGCTGGAATCCGTCTAGTCCCCCACACCGTGCTCACCTTCATCTTTTTGGAACAACTCCGATTATACTTTGGAGTAGATGTTTGAGCTGGGCTTGTTTGAGTGGGAGCCACGCAGATGCTACAGGGCTCCCAGGCTACCCAGGATTCTTCCAAAGAGACCCAGGGAGGTAGCATCCCAGCATCCTCTCAGGGGCCAGTACTTTATACATTCCTGTCTTGTTCTCCCCTTCTGTGTCACCTGTGCCCACTTCTTTAGCTCATGAGCATGGTTTCCGCCCCCACTCTCCTTCTACATCTTAGGGATCAAAATGGTTTTTTATCCTATCCTGACAGAAGCCCTTTGATTCTACCAGTCACTTTCAATTTGTCTTTGTAGCCTCCTTTGCCTTAATTGTCCCATTGGCCCCTCATCTGGGCCCTCAGAATGCTTTCTGTACCTTAACCTCTGCTTCACAGAAGGGGAGGATCCAATATGTTTTGTAGCCAATCTGAAAAAAAACAAACAAAAAAAAATCTTGAAACGCAGCCCCTTTCTCCCCCTGCTTATCCCTCCCTATCCTATCCCATCCTGAACTTCCCTTTGCTTTTCTACAAATGGGGAAAATAAATGTTTACAGGAACTCTCCTCTCCTCCAGTCCCACCCCTCCTCCCCTTCTTTGGGAATATGAAGTACATTCTGTTGGTGGTGATCCTCCAGGGTAAGGCTTGGCTGAAGATGTCTTTCCAAGGCCTTCCTCTCCCTGAGCAATTATTAAACGCACAAGATTTTTGTAGAGGAAAGTTAACTACTGTAGTTTAACACTGCATTTGGGTGGTAAGTTTCCTACCATTTCAGCCATCAAAGAGAGACTAAAGGGTAAGGTCTTAATGGAATATGGAGCATCCAGATTTGGCTTGGTACCCCGGGCCAACATACTTCTACTTTTCTTCTTACTTTATTCTCATTTGGGGATGTGTTAACTGGATATTTGAGGACTATGAGCCTCATTCTTGAGTGCAAAAGAAGAAAATTGATAGCCAGTAGGTACAGCTCTCCATGGGTCCTGGTGAGAAAAAGACAATCGCTTCTTTTCTCCCTCTCCCATCCTCCTGGTGACATTTTCTCCTCCTCTCACTGTTTCTACCATTAAATCCACCATGTCTTCCGAGTCCTGACCCTTGGCCATTCAGATCAAAGGGGCTAACATATCACCCAGTCTGTAGCATTCCCTCACACCACCGCAGCTTCCCATCCCTTCCTCCCAAGTCGGGCCTCCTATAACCCCCTTCTCCTGTTCAGTGATTGCTTTAAAGATCAAATTTTAGCCAAAACTCAGGCACCAAATGCTGCTATCTTCAGGGATTTCTCCTCTATGCCTTCTGCTTTCTCCTCTCTCCCCAGCATTCTTCTTTCCCCGCGCCCCCTCCCCCCCCCCCCCCGCTCCTTACTTTTTGGTACCACATTTCACCACAGCTCCTGAGTGACAGGTGGCCTGGAGGTATTAGGAAACAGATGTATATTTTAATTTTTTATTTTCTCAGCCCTCCATTCCCTACATCCCTGATAGTTGATGTTGCTTGGGTAGAAAAAAATTCAGATCAGTCAAGTTGCCTGATTTCTACCCGAAACATCATGGCACCCATCTGGAACTATCTCCACACCCCTATCTTGGACCCATTATTTTTCTAGCTGACATGTTTCTTTTCACCTGTTGTCAACTACCTGCTCTGTGGTCCTTAAGAGAAGGATACTGTGAAAATTTAAAGAGAGGCACATTGCATAGTGAGTGGATAGGGCCCTGGACTTATGTCCTTCCACTGCCACTAGCTTTTTTGACCCTAGTTAAGTTACTCAACTTGTTTGAACCTCATTTTCCTTATCTTAAAATGAATATCATCATAAGTAATAAAGTAATGTGGTAAAAATGAGTGAAGGACAGCACTTCACAGAATCATGATGAGGATCACATTAGCTAATTTATGTTATGCACTATTGAGATATGAGCTGCTATTATTATTGCTATGTACCTATGGTAGGTAATAGTAGGAATTCTGGTTGTGTCAGATAGCTTATTAATGATTCAAAATAACTTCAGTAAACCAATGGGAATAGTTTTCCCTTTCAAAGTCAATTAAATAGGTTTTTAGTGCATTTATCCCTCTGCAAACCAGCACCAATCAGGTCTTGATTTATTCAAAGAAGAAATTGCTGTTGCTCTATTTGAGCTTATATATGTGGGGGGAAGCAGCTGGAAAGTGATTTTGGGGATAGGGGAGAGAGCATGGCCTGGACCAGAAACATACCTCATAGCAGCAACAGGCCTTTATTGAGGGCCTGCCGTGTGCTAAACTAGAGCTAGGACCAAATGGATATTGTCATAGTCATCTGGATGTTAGATTCCATGCTGATGTGCAATAGGGAAGCATTTGCAGAATTGGAGAATCCTTGTTAACAGAAAATTAGATTAATTGCATCTCAGAGATCCTGAAGATTTACAGCTCGACTGCTATTGCCCCTCCCTGCATTCCAGGAAAATGGAGCTGGTTCTTTATTCCAGTTCTTCTCTGAGTTTATTGCCTACTTTCTGTGTTAAGTAGTTTCTTTGTGGTCTATAGGGCTTAGTTATGTTAAGAGCTCAGTGCCACATGTTCTTAGCTCTGAGCCCCCAGCTTATGTTTAAAGGAGGCCATAGCTAAAGAGTTCACTTCATGAGGCCAGGAAAAGTAGTTAGCAGGAGGAGTGCAGAGATTTGTCTTTTTCAAGATTTTCCTTCCTCTAACCTGGTATGGTACAAGAGGAAGTGGAAGGGCCATTCCTCTGAGCTGAATGTCCAATTTGATTTTCTTGACATGGGTAATGATTTGGGTGACAAAACTGACAAATGTTTGTATCTGGATTTAATTTTTCACTGTGCTATCTTTATAAAGGCACAGATGACTCTTAAACTAGCTCTTTCTGATCCCAGGTTTAACCTCTTCTCCCCCAAGAAGTAGCTTTCGAAAAGGATTTATTTATCTAAAAGACTTCTGACTAAAGTAAGGATGAATATAGGATTGTCTCATCCCAAAACAAAGCTAGGGCTGGTCTCCCAGGGGAATTGTTGAAAATAACATAAGAGTTTTAGAGCTGGAATGATGTAGTTTGTATTTATACAATGTTGAACAGTAATGAAGCATTTCTCACATAGCATCATGAATTAAGGTAGTATTGAGAATAAATAGATTACCATTTTCCAGATGAGGAAACAGGCTAGGTTGAAGTGAATTGCCAAATATAATACAATATAGCAATTGAGAATTAGGATTTGAACTGGATCTCTTGAACCAAGACCCCTCTTCATAATACTACAATGAATACCTCATGTAAGGCACCCTAGAAATTAGCTAGTCCAATTTTTCATTTGTTTCTTGATATTTTCAGGGTTTTTTGTTTTTGGGTTGTTTTTTTTTTTTTTTGATATTCAGTTTTGTTTAAATTTCCATCAACATAGTGTTCAAATACATGAACAAAAACAAGAGATAAAAACAAATATAAACTACTGAACAAAACAATGCAAAAAGAAGTGATTGCAGGTAATTGTACATGTAATGATATTCAATGTTATTTACCAATTGTTAAGAAAAACTATTAATTTTAACAAGTTTGTGTCAATATTATCTTTCATATTTAACATGAATTTTGTTGCTGTTGTCATCTTTAATTACATAGTTGTAATTTGTGTGTTTTTTTATTTCCACTTACTTCACTGTATGGTTTCATGTGTCTTTCTGCATTATTTGACATTCCTTCTATTTGTCATTCCTTATAACATATTCCATTACATATATTTAGAGTAATTTATTCAGTCATTCTTCAATTGTCAGGCATATAATTAGTTTTCAGTTTGCTGAGAATATTTTTGTGCAGATAGAGCTTTTTTTCCTGTCACAAATTTCCTTTGACTGTAAGTCCCTTTTCTGAGTCAAAATACATTAATGTTTTTATAACTTTGATGGAATAATTCCATATTGCTTTCTCAAAATAGTTCAACCAATTCATAACCCTATTAGCAATGAATTTGTGTGCCTGTTTTCCTGGGCCCCATTAATTGATCCACTGCCTGACAAATGCCATTGAATTTTAATTTCCATTTTACATTCTCTTTCTCTTTCATTGCTAATATGAAGAGGAAAAGGGGACCAGCTTCCTTATTTTCCAATTAGGAGATGGGGACCCTGGAGAGGATACATCTTACCTAAAGTCATCCAGGGAGTTAGTGACTAAATTAAGACTAGAGTCTTGTCATGATAAAAGAATCATATCTTGCTCAAAAGCAGTCTAGTAGAACTGTATTTAAGACCCACAGAAGATAGAAATGCCACAGGAAGACACTTTTCCTTTCTAGTTTTTGAAGAAATCTAAAATGCCCCTCAGGAGCTTCTATTTTATTAATTTTAAGAAATGGACTAATTTATATTTCTGTTTCCATGTAGAACTTTACATTACTGGCCAGAGAAGTAGGGCTATCTTTAATCTAAAAAGACAAGTAAAATGGGTTTAAGGGAATCGAAACAAAGGAAAACATGACTCCTTTAACTGAAATAAAGATGGAGACTTTCTAAGATGGAGAATTAATGTCCAAGGGTTTTCATGTTGGGTCTTTGTCTAAATTCAGTTTTCTGATTGGAGGTTTTGACAGGTTAATACTTGTTATTGCTCAACATAGTCTCATAATTGGGAATCTTTATAGTATAGGTAACTAAAGGTCTAACAAACTATTCATATAAGGCCTATCTTGAGCATCTTTTAAGAGTCTGGCTAAGCTTTCCATTCCTATTTTTTTCCAGTGTACAGGTAAGAAATCCACTGAAGTCCAGCCATAGCACAAATTTAACTTTCCTATTGTTAAGGTTTGCAATTTGCCATTTTACTGCTCCTAAAAGACTCAGGGCATAATGGACAGTGAAAATGCTTTTAAGTCTCACGCTTTTCCTTATAATATAATCTGAAAAATGAATAACTCAGTGTTAATAGACTGATATAAATCTTTGAGTAAATTGCTTTGAAAGTATTAACTCTAATGGGATTTATTTATTCACAAAACAGCATGTCAGTTCAACCTAAGTGCTGGCAAACTATTAAAAGTATATATTCAAAGGAACATGGCATTGGTGACTACCTCACTAAATCTGGAGAGCAAAGGCTGATTTTATAGCCCAGTTATTGGATGTCATTTCAGTTGTCAAAAACACAGCTTGGGGCTATGACTTCAAAGTCACCTGCAAGTCTTCAGATATAAACTTTGCTATGCATCCCAACCAGCCAAGACTTTAATCTACCAAGGCTATTGCACAGATAGTACTTACACTTTCCTATAGTTCATTCATCCTCACTTTTTCTACTTTGGTTAATATAGAATCAGCATATTTTACAGATTTAAGGTGCAAATTTCACTTTGAGAAGCTAGCATTTGTTCCAAGCAATGCCTACTGGTTTTGGGGGTAAATGTGAACTACATGACAAACAGCCTGGAGGTGACTACCTATTGCTTTGGTTGTAAAATTCAGTTTCCTTAATACTGCTAAATAAGTTAGTGATATGTTTAATGTTTTTGTCCTCAACTCAGTCACCCTTAGTTGTCTAAATGATGCTCTAGCCACTTGGTAGAATTTATTGTTGCTCCATATCCCAAAGTTATTCAATGGAATGAAGGATTGAGTTGGATAATGGGAACTTTTGCATCTGGGATTCTTCCTTTTGGGGGAACAGAGTGGGAACCTGTGCCCAAGGTCTTTCTCCTTACCCATCTGGGTATAGTCCCTATATACATGTCCCCCTCCAGTCCAGAAGACATTTGTATAAAACCAAAATATTTTAATTAATTTTGTTTATATACATATAAATAAATATATTTCATTTAATTAGTTTAGAGTAAAATTTTTTAAAAAATATTTGCTTTGTGGCAGAAACCAGACTTCCAGTAGAGCATTCCAAAGCTTCAGTGGTTTATCAACAAGTCAACCAATGATAATTACTGTTGTGCTAAGTGATGGGAATACAAATACAAGAAGACATATTCTGTCCCCAGAGAGTTTATTATGAGGATAAAGCAGAATGAGTGTACCATGTAGAGGAATGAAATATGCCTCTACCAGCACCTTCCTTACATGGAAGTCCTGAAAGAAGCCATTCATCCAGGAGAGGCTATAAAAGGAATATATTTCCATTGTGTGAATTCTAGGTCTGAACTGAATTTCCAGGATGAAATTTCTGAAGCTTAGTCAAAGAAAATCCAAAGTGCAGTTTGGAGAAGAATGTATCAAGAGCTGGGTGATTATTTCAGATTAGCTCACTGTATCCCACTCCCCCAATTCTGATGCTGGTTGATCCATGGGTCCCGATTCCCTCACTTCAGAAGCTATGGTAACATGGAATCATCAGCCATAGTGAAGGGAACCCACCAGGTTATATAGGGAACCACCCCACAGGTTGAATCTTCATTCCTCCTACTGGAAGAACAGTGATGGCTTTCAGAAGCCATGTGGTTTGTTTACTTATCACTGAGTAAAGTTCCTATTTGTCCTACAGGGTCATTCCCTTTATGATCAGGCTGTCTTATTAGTAGAATGGTTTGGAAGAATGAGAATTCCATTCTGGCCTAGCTTGTGCCATGGCTATTGACATCTTTAAGGAAATCGTTCTTTTTCAGGGGGATGCCTCCTCTTTGTTATTCCCATAGCCCCTCCATAGCTGCCTCACTCCCTTTATCATTGAACTGGGGTAGTAATCCAAAGAAGATGACTTGCATTTACTAAGGGCTCATCTGTTCCTTTGCTAATTTGGCTCTTAGACACAGGCTGTTACTTCTGCCATTTGTTCTGTGTTACATGGACTCTACAATTACTTTTTTTCTCCCTGTGAGAGCCTACTCCCAATTTGTTGCTTTGAATTTTATCTGCCCTTAACTGTTACTCAATATCCAAAGCTATTATGTTTGGTCATCCATAAGTTTTTTCTGTATTACATATATACATTATATATTTTAATGAGTTTAAGACAGTAAATGTACAAATATCTATTGTTATAGAAATGCTCTATTTTATTTTTAAAGTATTCCTGAAAAATCAGGTCTTCCATAGTCTGTGTTTGAGAAAAGTGGTGCTGTTGGGTAGAACTGGAATTCATATCTTGAACGAGTGTCTGCCATAGTTAGGTCATCTTGTTCCCAGTCGACCTCCCAAAGTGGGTGACTTGAAATCCACTTGGTTTTAAGGAATTTAAGGAAAGCATTGCTTGGCAAACCAGCTATGGTGACAGTGGGTTAGGTTAGAGGAACTATGGGGTCAAAGGCATGATGTCCCAGTCACTGTGGCCTGAGCAAGCAGAACTAATACCAGCCCTGCTGAGGATGATACCTTGACTAAGCAACAGCGGCCTAGGCCCACTGACAGGAATCCTAGGGGCAGCTGCTTTCCTGTTTTCAATGGCCACTTAATAGTCTACACTTTTCATGTGGTGGGCCACCCTAAGAAGCCCTCCTTCCCTTCTTACCTAGTACCCTTAGCTCCTTAGGACTCAGTTTGGCCTGGTCCTCTTTTCCGCTTCAGTCTACAGCACTCTTGGCCATTTTCCACCTTGTGGGAATCAGGTCCACCCCAGATGGATTTTAGTCTGGAGGGAAGAGTGATGGGTTGTCTTTGAATAAACCTTTCCATGGAGACTAGGCCCAAGTAATGTGCCCAGCAGTTATCTCTAAAAGGCAGTATTTGCAGTACCTGCCTTGGAATTACCAGCTGCAGAATCTAAGGGCCATTTCGACGTTTCCCCATAAAAGTATGCTTTTTCTGCTTAGCATGGGGAGGCACACAGCTCCAGGATCCTTGCAGGTCAGAAGACCAAAAAGTTAAGCTTGCCACACTGATCTTCAGTGGCTTATTAGCAACAAACCTAGAAGTCGGATCAAGCAGCTTTTCCTATTCACCCAGGAGATGGGAACTTGTAAGGGCCTTGAGGCAGGTGTGGATGGCCTTTCTTGGTGGTCACTAATAATAAGAAAGGCTGTCCATTAGTAGGGATTTGGGCTTGTATGCTCTGCAAGGATTCCATTCATTAAGGAGTCTCGATAATTTCATAGAAGTTACAAGCCTGAATTTTCTTGGGGTTTGCTTTCTGTCCACAAGTGCAGACATGTTTGATGCCCCAATTGCTTATGTCATAGGTGGTACAGAGCCAAAGCATACCAAGAATTAGTATTACTGCTTTTAAATACCAGTTTTTTGCCTATTTTAAGTACAGTAATTTGCTTAATTCCTCTTAGAATGAAACACTATTTTCTATGCAGGCTGGTCTGGGTAAATCAAGAGGTCAATCCTATTGGTATTGAGTGCTGTTTCAACCCAATAGCCCTAACCGGGATACCCTTAAGGACTCTACCTCTCACCCCCCCTACAGGTCTTTACACACTATATTCAGTTGGATTTGCTCATATTCAGGCCTGTCCCTCATTTTTACCTGGTACCTAGCCCCTTCCTTCAAAACTGGCAAAAGATCAGAAGATTAATGACTCCCCCCTTCTTGAAGACTGTTTTTCTCTCTCAAAATGCTGGACGGTACTTCATCCTGGGACCCTGCTGAAGCAGTTGACAGAAACACAAGTCTTGTGACTCTGGGTTCTGGATTTTTCCTTTTCTCTTTTTTATACCTATTTTTCATAGAGCTAAAATTTTGCAGCCTCAGGAGTACTTCCTTATACTGATGCTCCTTTAAGTGGGCTCAGTGGATATCAGAACTGAGCTTGGCCAGAGCCTGCAAGAGCAGGTTTTAGCAACATTAATCAGAAAGCAAACTTTTAGTTTTACTGCATGGATGTATTTAATTGTAAATGACAAGTTTGTTTCTGGGGTTTTCTTATATTGGTAGCAGATTGCAGGTACATTTTGATAACCCAATTGTATGCTAATTAAAATATATTTTCTATATCATGTATAATTTAATACATAAATTTAGGGCAGTAAACATATAAATATCTATGGTTACAGAAATATTACATTTGTGTAATATATAAATATTTTATCTCAAGTATTTCTGAAAATTGAGATCTGTCATAGTCCTAAAGTACCCCTAATGGGATAGCTAGATGGTGTACTGGATAGAGCATTGGTCCTGGAGTCAGCAAGACCCAGTTCAAATCCAGTCTCAGACACTTGACACTAGCTATGCAATTCTGGACAAGTCACTTAATCCCAGTTGCTTCAGGGGAAAAAAAAGAAGAGAAAGAATTAACATATGGTTATATATGCTAGAGTAAGGATCTTGAAGTCCATGAACTTCAGTTTAGGGGGAAAAATACATTTTGATAACTGTTTGTTTGGTTATTTTCAGCCATGTACAACTTCATGATCTCTTTGGGGGTTTAATTGGCAAAGATATGGTTTGCTATTTCCTTCTCCAACTCATTTTACAGCTGAGGAAACAGGCAGAGAAGGTTAAGTGATTTGTCCAGGGTCACTCAGCTCATAAGTATTCAAGGCCAGATTTTGATCCTTCTGACTCCAAGCCTGGAGTTCTATCCACTGTGTCACTAGCTGCCTGTTATTTCCATGTAATTAGTTTCCTTTGTAATCCCATGTATTTTTTTTTTCTTTGAAAAGCATTCTTCTGAGAAATCTGAATTTCACCAATGTCAAAGGGAAACATTAAAAAAAAAAAAAAAAAGGTCCTTAACCCCTAGTAAGAATCTAGTAAATGAACTTTTCCTTATATACTTTGGTGAGTCCTGTGAAATTAGATAGCTTTTTACAATTGTCCATTGTTATTCATAGTTCCAAAAATAAATAGGAGGTAGTGATGGATTTACCAGAGGCTAAAATATTGACAATCAGAAGAGGAAAGATAATTGATTCTATATCCTGCACAGAGTGACTTATTACTAAATTCATTATTTATGTGCTGCAAAAAAAATGTTTTCAGAATTACATTTTAAATATTCACTCTTTTTGTGAATGGTACAGTTTTCAAGATATGCCCACTAGTTTCCAATCTTCTCCCCTTTAATTCTAGTGGGAAGGGGAAGGGAATAGTTATCTTAATAACTTAATATTTTGAAGGGAATTGTCCAAAAAGCTTATATTTAAATATGTAAGTTTCTAAAAATCTATATAGCCTTTTAAAAATAAAGCCTCATAACCTGAAACTACGTCAATTTTCTAATTTTTGTGATTTATATTTCTCAGATTAAAGTCCAAAAATATTTCTTATTTCCACACACATTCCTACAGATGATGGCATATTTTTTTCCCTCACAGAAAAACTGATTATCAGACATTTAACATTAAACATTCAAGGTTACTTAAAGTATTTAACTCTCAAGTTAATTTTTTTTCCTTGTCATATGAAGGATCCAAATATTTAAACATTTTCAGAGAAACCATGTTTTAAATTCATTTCCCCCCTTTACTTGGTATAAAGATTAAAACGTTGTTTTGTTTTTCCTGAAGGTTGTTTTTTTCCATTTAAAAGTATAATCCTAACACTACAAATCACAGCTTTCAAGATTTTTTTCAACCAACATTTGTAGTTTACATACTTGGAGGTTTTTAAAAAAACAAAACAAAACATGAAAAACTTTAAGCAACCAAGCACAGTCTTTTCCAAACACCAAACATATTTTGGTCAGTAAGAAGGTGTTAGGTTAATAGCTTTTAGTTTCAATAATAAATAACACATTTTTGCCTCATAAAATAGCACACAGTGAATTAGCAAAACACAACCCCCCTTTCTGGGATTCAGTTTATTCCAGGACTGATTATAAACATCCAAAATCTTAATTATCTAACAATCCTTATGAAATAATTTATTCAAATATTCTTCCCATTTACTTATTTCTCCTTTTTCTTTTGCTTGGTCAGCTCCTCAAAAAGAGAAAAATCACACAAATGCTCAAGGGTTGGCTTAAGTACTTCTTCCATCCTTCCAAAGCCGAATGCTGAAAAATTAAAGGCTTCATTTGCCATTGTTAGTGCTTACATCACACCAGTAGACATCCTGAGAAGCCAAAGACAGAGACCTTTTGCTGACAAGTCATTCTTTTCCCCTCCCCCACAAAGCATTCCTTTCAGAGATCACCGGATTTTGAGGATTTTCCCCTTTGCAACTGCATTCCTGGGGGCCATTTAAAGTTGATTATTATTTTGGGGGCCATTTCAAAGTAGCTATTTGCCTCAAGTACTTGGGGGAGAGGTACTTGAAAGAGAAGTTTACATCTTAATTTGGGGAAGCAATCAATTTCTCTTTTACATCTAAAGCTGTAATTTCAGATTTGGGATTTTCAGAGACTACTAGAAGAAGTAGGGTACAATCCTGATCAAATTTAGGAAACCAGAGACATGGTGGGGAGTTGGGGGAGCACCCACACAGGGAAGAGAGGTTTTTCAGTGTTTTATTTATTTATTTTGGCCAGAGAGGCTCAACCTATGGCACTGCCTGCTGGAGAAACTACTTCTAGAAGCCAGGGTTAAGGTACTGAAGAAGTGAGGTACCCTCACAGGAAACTTATAAATCGGGGTCACACTTAGGAAGTCACATGGGAAATGAACCTGCTTTTTCAGGATGTGGACAATACAGACCTAAAACAGACATCCCCTAATCCACAACATTTTAATGTGTTGAAAAAAATTCCTTTCAAATTTTAGGAAATTTTGCACAAAGCCAGACTCCTTCAGGGACTTGGAACATATAAGAGTCTGCTTGGCTCAAACGGAAATAAACCAAAATCAGGAATAAGACTCTTTTTCGACTTGTCCAGAGAATGAAAATCCATATACCTCAAGCAAAGGTTAGGTATTTTACAAGCAATCTTACTGTGAAGCCCCCAAAAGAAATTTTAAAGGGGCTCTCCCACTTTTACTTTGAGCTTCTCAGAGAATATTTAGTTCAATCTCTACATGAAAAGAAATCCCCTCAAAAACATTCTTGAGAAGTGGTCATTCAATTTCCTTTGGAATTCTGTGTTGACAGGTCACTCAATAATTCTGGAAACATTCCATTCCCATTTAGGGCAGCTCTAAGAGAAATTTTTTTCCTCACTATCTAATCTAAACCAGTTTTTACAACTTCCTTTCATTGCAATTGGTTCTTTCATTAGGGAGCAAATGAAACTAACATGATTCCACTAACATATTCCCTTGGAATATTTGAAGACAATTATGAACTTCCTGTCTTCTCTCCGTCAAGCTAATCATCCCAAATCCTTTCAAATCATTCTCTTATGGCACAGGTCACTCACTATCCTAGTTGACCTCCCCGGGATATTCTCCAGGTCAATGCCGTTCCTAAAATATGACTCTTAGCACAGTACTTGGCCCATAATAAGTGCCTAATGAATGTTTGATCTTCAGGACTAAATGTACCCCATATACATGGGTATTCCAGATCAGAGCAAAAAAATTAGGGTCATTGCTTCCCTCATTTTGAATTTTATGCCTCTTTATCAGGGGTATGCTAAATATATATTTTAACGATCAGCCTCTGGAATTATTTTTTAAAAAAAGGTACACAGGACACACTTTTAAATTTTCTCCATCACTTAAGTCTAGGCGATCAACAAAACAATAAAAGTCCTGATTTGTAATATTAGCTCATTCCCAAGCTACATTTGTTTGTTTTCAGTCATGCCTGACTCTTCATAACCCATTTGGGTATTTCTTAGCAAAAATACTGGAGCAATTTGCCATTTCCTTCTGCAGCTCCTTTTACAGATGAAGAAACTGAAATAAACAGGGTTAATCACACTCTGGGCAAGTGACTTAATGTCTGCGTCAGCTTCCTCAATTGAAAAATGGAGGTAAAAACACTCACCTCCCAGAGTTGTGAGGATCAAATGAGAAGTTTGTGTTAGCACGTGACTGGCACATAGTGGGTGCTTAATGTGTGCTTCCTTCTTTCCTTTCTCCTTCCTTCCTTTTCTCCTTTCTCCTTCCCTTTCCTTTTTCTTTTCTCCCCTTCCTTTCTTCCTTCTCTCCCCTTTTCCTTTCATCTTCTCTTTCCCTTCTTTTCCCTCCCTCTTCTCCTTCCCTCCTTTCCCCTTTCCCTTCCTCTCTTCCTTCCTTCTTTATCTTCTCTCCTCCTCCCTTCCCCCTTTTCCCTTCCCTTCTCTTTTCCTTTATTCTCTTCCCTACCTCCTTTCCCTTTTCCCCTTCCCCTCCTCTTTCCCTTCCCTCCTTCCCTTTTTCCTTTCCCTCTTTCCCTTTTTCTTTTCCCTCTTTCCCTTTTTCCTTCCCCTCCTTCCCGTCCTTTTTCCTTCCCTTCCTCTCTTCCCTTTTTCTTTCCCATCTCTCCTTCCCTCCTCTCCTCTCCCTTCTTCTCTTCCCTCCCTTTCCCTTCTCTTCTTCCACTTCCTCCCCGCCTTCCCTCTTCTTTCCCTTTCTTCCGTTCCTCTCTTTTTTTCTCCTCCACTTCCTCCCCTCTTTCCTTCTTTCCCTTCCTTATTCCCCCCTCTTTTCCTCCCTTCCCTTCCTCCCACACTCCTTCTCTTCCTCTTGCAGCCTGCCATCTCCCTCCCGGCCTCTGGGTGGAGATAGTGCCACGCAGACACGACGAGAACTCTGGTCGGACCGCGGCGGAGGCTTACATTTGTAATGCGAGTAGCCCCTTTGGAATCTCTCCAGTCCGACTCCTTCGCAGTCGCGTCCCAGGCTGCACACTTGGTCAGTGCCGGTGGCAAGGCCGCCCAGACCTCTCCCTCCTTCCTGCCCGGGCTTCTCTGGCCACAACGCCTTCCCTCCCCATGGGATACTTGATCGCGCGGGAACGTTAGAATTCACCTGACCCGACCGCTGGCTTTAGCGGAGGTCCACAGGGGCCGACGTGCCGACGCTTAGGCGCAAGGTGGCTGGTCTCAGGGCGCCAACAGGGAGCCCGTCCCAGCTCCCCAGTCCAGTCTAGCAGACCTTCACTGATGGTGCGCCGCGGCCAACGCCGCGCTAGGCCTTCCGGACTCAGGACGAAGCCAAACCCTCCGGGGCCTCCCCGCAGGGAGCCTCTGCTCCGCCTCCTCAGAGCTGTAGGCCTTAGGGAAAGTTTGCCCGAGGGGCGGGGAGGGGAGCGCCCTGCCTTTGCTCCTGGCGGGCTTTCATTTTCCATCCCTCTATCCCAGGAGCTGAAGAATCGAAGTGGCTTGTCCGGACATTTCTCTTTCGATGACTTAAGACTCCGGGGGAGGCCATTTTTATCCGACCCTTTATCTGAGATTTATAGTTTACATACAGTAATCCTTACCACATTGTGGGGGGGAGAGAAGAGGGGGCAGCATTCCCCAGTCTTGGAAAATGCCGGTAAAGCTTTTGGTTCTGTCTTCATACCCGGGAAGTCAGAACTTTCTTTTTTTCTTTTGTGGGCGTTTACAGTGGTGCCTTATTGCCAAATTTGGCTTATTTGGTCCTAGACTCTGTCATCTTCATCTTAAAATTTCCAAAGAGTTCCCATTTCATTTTTTATGTCAGCCTTCTATGTTTTGAAACTGTGATGGGGAAAATCACGACGTGGAAGGGATTACTGCATGTCTGGGACCGGGCAAGTGGATGGTGGCGATCCAAGGCAATTCCAATAGACTTGTGTTGGACGGTACCATCCACATCCAGAGTGAGAACAATGAGACTGAATGCGCATCAAAGCATAGTACTCTCTTCTTTTCTGTTGTTGCTTGTTTGTTGTTGGGGTTTTTCCCCTTTTGATCAGATTTTCCTCGTGCAGCATGACAAATATGGAAATATGTTTACAAGAACTGCACAGGTTTGACCTACGTGGGATTGCTTGCTGTCTTAGGGAAGGGGCAGGGGAGAAGAGAGGGAGAACATTTGGAAACACAAAGTTTTGCAAAAGTGAAGGTTGAAAACTTCAATTTAAAAAAGTATCTTTACATGTAATTGGAAACGTCAATACTGTTGAGGGAAAAAATACTACTTGTGTGAATAAGGTCAAATCACTCAGTCTCTTCAGTCTCCATTTCTTTATCAGTAAAATGGGTATAAAACAGCTGTAAAATGAGGGGATTGGTGGAGATGAACTTTTAAGTTCTCTTTTAGCTCTAAATCAGAATCTCAAATCTTTGGTTCCTACTTCCCAAGGTGGTTGTGAAAATCAAATGAGAAAATATGCAAAGTGTAAAACTAATCTTCAAGTGCTGTAGCAATTTTTAAAAATGAAATTAAAAATTTTTAATTTTAAAAAGCAAAAAACAAAAACAACCGACCACTCTGAGCAATATTTCTACTTCACCTGTTCCGATTTCCTTCAAGTTCCTTCTACAGGAAGCTTTTCCTTATTCTCCTTAATGTTAGTGCCTTTTCTTTGTTATTTTTAGTTTATCATGTATGTAGCTTATTTGTGCATCGTCATCTTCATCTTATCTCCTCCATTAAACTGGCATTTATTTATTTCCTAGCATTTATTTAATAAATGTTTATTTTTAATAAACGTTTATTTTAAAGTCATTTTTCAGGTGTGTCTGATTCTTTGTCATCCTATTTGGGATTTTCTTGGCAAAGACATTGGAATGGTTTGCCATTTTCTTCTCCAGATTATTTTACAGATGAGGAAACTGAGGCAGACTGGTTAAGTGGCTTGCTCAGTCACACAGTAAGTAAGATTTGAGTAGTAAGTAGTAAGATTTGAACTCAGAAACTTTCTGACTTCAGGCTAAGTACTCTACTTTCATAGTGGGCACTTATTGTTTACTGACCCAGCACAGTAATGCTTAGAGAAGGACTCACCTGACAGTCATGTCACATCTCTTTTTTTTTCCATTTATTTATTTGTTTGTCGTTTGTTGTTTGTTTTGTTTTTTTCCTGAGGCTGGGGTTAAGTGACTTGCCCAGGGTCACACAGCTAGGAAGTGTTAAGTGTCTGAGACCAGATTTGAACTCCTGAATCCTCCTGAATTCAGGGCTGGTGCTCTATCCACTGCGCCACCTAGCTGCCCCAGTCATGTCACATTTAGATGTGTACTTGGTAGAACCAATGTTTTTAGGAATGGACTGATCTCCATTTCCTTGTATCTCTGCTGAAGAATGGGAAGTTGGTGTGTTGGAGGCCAATCCTTCAGCTAGGGACTGAGTACCCCTGTGAGTCCCAGAGTTCAAGATTGTCACAAGAAAGCTGACATTTCTACAGCACTTGGAAGATTTATTAAACACTTTGCATATTTTCTCATTTGATTTTCAAAACAACCTTGAGAAGTAGGAACCATGGATTTATGGGATTCTGATTTAAAGAGAGTTCTTCTAAACTCATTTTACATCCCCTCATTTTACAGATGTATTAATCTCCATTTTACTGATAAATAAATTGAGGCTTAAAGAAACAGTGATTTGACCAAATGGGGAAAAGCAATTCAAGGAAATCCTCAAATGGTGTTGGAAAATGACTGAATAAAAAGTATTTCTTTTTCCTCAATAATATTTTATTTTTCCATTTACATGTAAAGATATTTTTAATTGAAGTTTTTTTTTATTTTCAAAACATATACAAGAATCATTTCCAACACTGACCCTTGAAAAACCTTGTGTTCCAATTTTTCACCCCTTCCCCCCATCCCCTCCTCTAGATGGCAAGATGGACCTTTGGTGTATAGGCTGAGAAATGGTATCACTGGGTCAAAGGATTATACCATTTAGTAACTTTTGATGTGGCCAATCTAGGATGCTTAAATATTTGTATTTCTTAAAAAAGTCTAAATAGTCCCATAGAAAGTTTAGGGCTTTCAGAATCACAGCTCACCAACAATGCATTTGAGTTTGTTTTCCTGCAGCCCCTCCAACATTTGTCATTTTCCCTATGCTGCCAACTTTTCCATGAGCATTCTTTCCATTATCCAACAAAAACTCCTTGCAGTAAGTTTAATTTCTCTATTTCTTTTTTACTTTTGTAAAATTTGAAGATCATGAGATAGACAAGGTTTTTTGTAGTAACAAGGAACTGGAAATTGAATGGATGCCCATCATTTGGGGAGTGGCTGAATAAATTATGGTATGTGAATGTTATGGAATATTATTGTTGTATAAGAAATGATCAGCAGGCTGATTTCAGAAAAACCTAGAAAGACTTACATGAACTGATGCTGAGTGAAGTGAGCAGAACCAAGAGAACATTGTACACAATAACGAGATTATGTGATGATCAACTGTGATGGACTTGGCTCTTTTCAACAATGAGGCAATTCAAGCCAATTCTAATAGATGTGATAGAGAGAGCCATTCACAAATAGAACTATAAAGACTGAATATGGATCAAAGCATCATACTTTCACTTTTGTTTGTTTACATGGGTTTTTCCCTTGTGTTTTGTTTTCTTTCACCTTTTGATCTTTTTCTTGTGTAGCATGATGAATATGAAAATTTTTAGAAGAATCGCATATGTTTAACCTATATTGGATTGCTTGCTGTTTATGGGAGGGGGCAGAAGGAGGGAGGGATAAAATTTGGAACACAAGGTTTTGCAAAGATGAATGTTGAAAATTATCTTTGCACTTGGAAAAATATAAAGCTATATATATTAAAAAAAAAAAAAAAAAAAGACAAGACTGGGATTCAATGGTTGACCTCAGACACAAGTCAGGAGGAATGGAGATGGTTGACCTATGATAAGAGCAGTGAGGAACTTCTGTCCAGCTAATAGCTTCTTCCTATTCTTCCTTTGTTCCCCCAGATTTGCTTTTGGTCAGTAAAAAATACAACTTCCTGTTTCTTTTCCATATCCTTTATAGAGGTTACAAAACTACTTGCAGTAAGTTTAATTTCTCTATTTCTTTTTTACTTTTGTTGTCCATATCATAAAAAATGTATATGTAAATCTTAATGGCCATTAATACTGATTTGACTTGTATACTTGACTTAAAGGAGAGGGAGGAGAAATTTCTTTTTTGTTTGTTTTTATTTTTTTAAATAGCATTTTATTTTTTCAAATACATGGAATGATATTTCCCCCCCCCCCCCCCCGCTGGGGTTAAGTGACTTGCCCAGGGTCACACAGCTAGGAAGTGTTAAGTGTCTGAGACCAGATTTGAACTCGGGTTCTCCTGAATTCAGGGCTGGTGCTCTATCCACTGAGCCATCTAGCTGCCCTTGGAATGATAGTTTTCAACATTCACCTCTGCAAAACCTTGTGTTCCAAATCTTTTTCCCTTTCCCCCCATAATTCAGCAAGCAATCTGTTATAAGGGAAGAGAAATTTCAAAGACAGGAGACATTTTTCTAATATGCAAAAATTAGTCTGAGCAGAACCATAAATATCTAAGCAATATCTGTAACCTGAGACTAAGATACCCCAACTAAGAGGCAAGAAAAAATACAATCTAGAAACCCAGAAAATTGCAGCTGCTCTCCCAGGGTGGCTCAAAAAAAAAAATTACCCAGCCCCAGGAGGGGAAGAGAGAGAAGACTTTGTTGTAAGGACCATTGGTCTGATTGAGGGGTCCCCCCTGGGCAGTGGGCAACTCTAGCAGGGTCATGGGCATGATGGAGCCGGAGAACTCCTGCCTTCTCCCTTTTAAGCCCCTCTGGGGAGGGGATATAAGAGAAACAGCCCTCATTTGTAGCACTTTTACATTTGTAGTCCTTTCTACAAAACCATCCTGTGCCATTGGTAATTCAAGTAAAATTACCCTCCATTTTACACATGATCCTGAAGCTAAAACAGATTAAATGATTTGCCAATAGTCATAGTGTCAGAGCCAGGATTCTAAACACAGGCTTCCTGAGGTTTGAAATCCAACAATCTTTCCATTATAGCAATTTGCAGGGACAACCACATTATCCAGTGTTAGTGGGGAAACAGAGGCCTGTCCCTATTAGGTATTAATCTCATGCTTCATCACTCAGTTCTTTTCCAGGGGGAAGGACAACTCATTTTTTCCCTTTTTTTTAATCTGATCTAGCTCTTTTTCTGCATCTCTCAAATTGCTGGGGAGAGCATGGCCTGCTGACCCGCTCCCTGCAGGCTCCTTCCTCCCACCTCCATCTTTTTCCTCTTCAAATGGCTTCTGATTTGATAGGGCTGGTGCTGTCTGCTCTGGCTAATGCAGTCTGCTGAGGATAATGTACTTAGCGCTTAGCTCCCGGGCGAGACTTGGCCCTGGAATCAGGGGAGGTAAGGGAGTTGAACCCCTGCCCTCAGCTTAGCAAGAACGGCCAGAAGGGAAATGAAAGGCACCCAAGAGCTCACCTCAATGGGGCCACTGGTCATCCTTCTACTTCCTCCCTCTTTCTTGGGGTAGAGACTAGAGCACAGATACTAACTGGAAAGAATAGGGTATTATTTAGTCTGAGCCAGTGATCAGGGGAGAAAACTACCCTCATAAGGCCCCTGTGCCATAGAGCAGTAAGTGCCCTCATGGAGGGTAGACTATCCTACTGGGCCATAAGCTCTCTGCCTAAAAATATGGGCCCTGCCTTTGTAAACATGTCTGTTCCT
This sequence comes from Sminthopsis crassicaudata, assembly GCF_048593235.1. NCBI lineage: Eukaryota > Metazoa > Chordata > Mammalia > Dasyuromorphia > Dasyuridae > Sminthopsis > Sminthopsis crassicaudata. The sequence goes on from NC_133620.1 coordinate 320,254,265, forward strand.
TCTCTTAGCCCTTGTCCCCTATACCTGGGGGTGGTGGGATGGGCCCAGGGATTTAAGCTGAATTATAGGCTTTGGTGGACAAAGAATAGCATACATCTTAGGATAATAGGTTTAGACTTTGAAATTTTAGTCTATTCCCTGACCCATTTTGCAGACAAGCAACCTGAGGCCCAAGGTTAAATGATTTGCTCAAAATCAGATAGGAATTAGGTGGCAGAGCCCGAATTTAGATCCAAGTCTTTTGACTAGAAGCCTATGATATTTTTTTCATTGCTCAAGAGATCCCAGTAATAATGGCAAATCACATTGATGGAGCTCTTTGAGATTTACAAAATGCTTTCCTCACAATGACTCTAAAGTACATAGTCTAAATATTATTATTCCCATTTTATGGATGAGGAAACTAAGGCTCACCAAAACTGTCACTTGCCCATGGTTCTCACATGTATGTATGTCTTCAGTGGAAAGGAAACAGGACGTTGGTTTGTCGGTTCATTTTTTCAACTTTACCCCTAGAGAGTGACAGACACTAAGTAAAAGTCTCCTCTTAAGGGGCTTGGCTGTATCGCCTGGACATGGCCATTCATGGGCAGTCCTGACCCTAAGAGGCTTTGTCCCAGGCAGAGCACTTCCTGGTGCCATCAGTCACTTCCCTGCCCCCATTGGTGAGTCAATAAGTAACTAAGGTCTGGCCTGTGTTTATGGACATTCCCCTAGTGCTGTTTACCTAAATGTGCCCTCCACAGCCCAGCTAAGAGCTAGGCTAATCTGGGCCAGGTAGAAGGCAGACCTTTTCCCAGCCGGTCAGTACCAGACCCTAGCTCTGAGATCCAACCCCCTGGTCAAGGGTGGCTCTCTGCCCAGGGGGCATGGTGCAGTCAGCTTAGGAGGCAGGCAGGAAGGCAGCAAAGTGGGTTCTAAACAGTTTTAGTGGAAGTGAGGGGGAGAGGAGGTTGGGACTGGGGAGGAAAAAGGGATGAGTTGTATTACAGCTGCTAGGAAAGAGAGTGAAATTAAAAAAAAATAAATAAACCATGAGGACAGGATATATCTGGGGAAAATGGAGAGGGTCCCGGCATCTGTCTGGATTCTCAGATTCAGAGAAGAGTCCTAGGCAGCCAACAGAGCTGCTAGCAACACCATATTCGACATCAACAGATGCAAAGAATAATAGCTGACGTTTGTGTAGTACTCGAAGGTTTCATACATTATTCAAAATAGATGCATAGGTTTTATTGAAAATTTTGTTTTTATTTCACTTAGATCTCCCTTTGTACTCTTCCATTTCTCCCCTCAAAAACCATCCCTTGTAACGAATTTTTTTTTTAAGAAAAAGATCTGATAAGGACAATGTTACACACCAGTGGATCCCCCTCCATTATTGACATTTATTTTCTTATATTCTCATGACAACACTGAGAGGGAAAGATTATTATTATCCCCATTTTACAGGCAGGGAAAATAAGACTTAACAAGGTTATGTGCTTTACTCATGGATTCTCAGCTGGTAAATCTCTGAGATAGGATACAGACTCAGGAATCTCTCCAAGTTCACATTCAGGAATTTACTATACTTTGTGTTTATAATAAAATGACTCTAACAATCTAGTAGAGAAGACATAATATAGAAACACATGATAAATACTGAGTGACCCATGAGGCATGCAGGGAAACCTTTGGGACTAAGTAAAAAGTCAAGGAGACCATCTCATAAGGCAGTTTGTCAATCATGTTCAACTTTCTGATGACTCAATTTGGGGTTTTCTTGGCAAAGACACTAGACTGGCTTTCGATTTCTTTCTCCAGCTCATTTTACAGATGAGGAAACTGAGAGGGTTAAGTGACTTGCTTAAGGTTACACAGCTGGTAAGTGTCCAAATCCAATTTGAACTCAAGATGAATCTTCCTGATTCCAGATCTGGTATTCTATCCACTTGCCAGCTAGGTGCCCTAGGAATTATAAATTCTCCCCAAATTCATAGTGGAACAATGACTTTCCATGACTGCTATATCAGCTTTCTTTGAATGCAACTTGAGATTATCTTAGCATTTTTTAGCAGAAACTTCATGCTGCTGTTTCATAATGTGCTTGCAATCACCTAAGATCTTTTTCTATACAAATTTTGCCCAGTCAGATCTCTATATCCTACTTGTGTGCAACTAATTAAAAAAAAAAAACTAAATACAAAACTTTACATATATCTCTATTAAGTTTTATCTTTTTGGCCTCAATCTACTTGATCTTATTTTGAATCTTAATTCATATTTTCTATCGTATTCTTTTTCTCCCCAAGACCTTCCTTCTATCATTCTTCATGGTTTCTCCTGTACCTCCAGTCTTCCCTTCCTACACTTGCCTCTGCTCCATTCTCCCCAGACCTAAATATAAAGAACTTTCTTCTCCTTTTGAATTACCCTTACTCCTTCTAATTTCAGATTCTACATCCTCCATGAAGCCTATACTCATTGGTGTGCCTCTGTTCCCAAAGCAAAATTATGGATCCTCTTTTCCTGGTTTAAGGAAAATTCAAATGGATTAGACTTCATCTGATTTGCTTTGTGAGAACAGAGAAAGGCTAACATGAAATGGCCAGAATCACCTTCCTCTTTATCCCCTCACTTTTTCTCTTTCTTTCTTCCTAAAATAGAACCATGGAGTATTATGGCAACAGGAAATGACTAGTTACTGATGTGGGAGTCATAGCAGAATCAGCTATCTGTGTGCAGTCAGAACATCAAATAGTTAGACTAAAGGTCAAGAATCATATTAATTTAGAAGAAAGGATAATGATGAGAAGACACTAAATATAATTGCAGTAGCTTCAACCTGACTTGTTAAAATAAACAGTTGATCCCAAGCTGACAACACCCAAAAACCAAAAAAAAAAAAAAAATCCTTTAAAAAAACTTTTTAAAGCTGATACTGGAGAGCAGACAGCATTTTTGGCTGATGCAGTCTCCATGTAGAAGAATCTGGGGAGCTCATTTCTAAAAAGTCATAATGATGTATAATGGAAGGACCCTGTCCCTCAGTACACATGTAACTGTTTAGTCTGTTAACCATAGTAAAGAGAAGTCATTTTGCTTGTCCTTAGAGCTGGAACTAGGATATCTTTGACTAATCAGTCAAAGTCTCTGGTTCTTGCTCTTTTCCAGTATTGGAGGGGAGAAACAAGTTGTACACCTCTGCTTGAGAAAAGCCCTCTGCTCTTCCCTATCTGAATCTGACACATGGCATATGAATATAGGTTTCTGTTCGTTTCCTCTTTGCATTTGTTCTTTCCCATTTTAAGGGAAAGAGTAATGGAGACAAGGGCAACCTTGTGTGCTTTGAAAAAAAAATAGAATAGTGAGCTAACATAGGTCCAGGAGCAAGTGTTCTTGGTGGTTTTGCAGTCAAACAGCCCATCAGCAAGATCCAGAGGAATGCCATTCAAAACTCAGTCCAACAATAACATCTAGGAATGACCGGAAATATGTTTGTATGTATGAATGTGTAAGCATAAACATGTACATATGTAAAGGTATATACAGGCACACACATATTTGTATATGTATTTTTGCATGCATATGTATATATGGTATATATAACGTGTATATACCAGCAGTAACTGACATGAAGACTTATTCAAAAGTGAAATTGATGGGATGATTGCTATGCAAAAATTTCTGTAAGGTTGAGCCCACTCTCCCCAAAGACTGAAGTAGTATAGGGGAAAGTGTGTTCCCAAGCTGTTAGGGGTAAATATTTGTACTTCTGTTTTTACTATACAATAAATAAAATTTTGTAAAAAGCAAATGGATATTATTTGATTAAATGGAACTTTGAGGGACATATAGGATGCCAATTTCTCTTCTGGACAAACTCCAAACACAAGGGAATCCCAACATTTTTTTTCCATTCTTTTTCTCATTAGAAATAGGCAAACTATTTGTGTCCTACCTGTGCCCTGTGCCTGTGTCTTTAAATTGCCCTTTCAGTTATCCCACAACTTTGTTTCTTGTAGAAATTTTGGTCCAATGCTATAACAACTATTATATTATAACATTATAATAGTTATAGCAGCATCATTAGTGACTGAAAGGGGGGGAGAGCTTGCACTGAGTAGTGAAAGGCTGGACAAATTGTGTGAGCATGAATGTAATGGAATATTACTAGACTATAAGAAATGATGGTGATGATGGTGTGAATTGCCTGAACCCTCCCTGTTCTTTAAGTGAGCACCTCTGTACTAGGGTACTCCATTTGTGCTCACTCTCCTCACTGACATTATATGTAGTTATAAGATAGTGTGCCCCAAGTTATGGAGAAATTTTTTTTTCTATTTTTCTTACAATGTTATTTCAGCAAATGCCTTTCTTTGTTTTGAGCTAATTTTATCTATTGGCTGACTATAAAAGGTAAGCACACCGATAGGGGCTCATAGGAACTTGGATCCACAGAGGATCTTGAGCCTGGGACAGTCATCCTCCTGGGGCACCCAAACTGGGAGTGAGGATATGGGGAAGCTAGCCCCTGTAAGATATAATAGGGATTTCTAGTTGAGACTACCAAGACTACCATTCTGAGGAAGAGTAGCAACAATCTTTTATCTCAGGGATGAGTGGACATAGGGCTGGGGAATACAGGGAAAGTCAGGAAAGAGGAGGACTTCATGCTCCCATTGATCACAAACCCTGATACACAAAACTTCTTAGATCTTTAAATCCTGAACAACATTAATCCCTTTGGATTTCAAATAGAGCATCATCTTTAAAGATTTGTTATAGTCCTTCCATCCAATCCTCAATAGGGTGAATTTAGGGATCTCTTCCCCCCGCCGCCCCTGTATAGGTCTGAAGCACTGGAGAAAGGGCAGCTTTCCTGTCCTAGATTTAGGGATCTCCTCTGTGTCTCAACTCAGGACATTGCTCTCTAGCTCAAAATCTGTTTATATCTTATGAATTTGGTTATGTAAATAAAGTTGTCACTATTGGGGGAAGGGTAGTAGAAAATATGTATGTCTGGTTCTTTTTCCCTTTCCTCTTTCCTTTCTCTTCTCTTTCTCCTCTCTCACATTCTCTCCCCCTAGCCTATGTTTCCCCTTCTTCTCCTCTCCCTTTAGGTCTTTTCCTTTTCTCCCTATCATTTTCTCCCCTCCTCTCTGTTCTCTTCTTTCCTCATCCCTCTTTCCCACTCCACTTCTCATTTTAATCTGCACTTCCCAAAATTCTTGATTTCCCTAGGCCCAATACATGTGTGTGTGTGTGTATGTATGTATATATCTCTATATATCCATATGTGCATGTATAGGTTTTTGTTTGTTTATTTTTTTTGTTTTTACTTTCCAAGGAAAATTGAGGTCATGGACTCTAAGGCTCCTTTTTCTCCACAACTTTTATCTTAAAACCCCTTAACATTATTCCCCAATCTCTGCTCCTTTCCTTCAGTGTTTAACAATGAGGGGACCTTTCTCTCTGGCAACCCTTCCACTATACCACTGATCCCACCTTCTCATCTTCTCTAGTAGATTTCCACCCAATGATACACACACACACACACACACACACACACACACACACACACGCACACATCTAATCTTTAGTAGTAATAAGTTTTTTCTAGGGTCTTCAAACATGTTCATCTCCCCATCTTGAAAAAAAAAAACCTTTCAGTAGACTCCATTGTCCTCTAAAGCTATCATTCTATCTTTCTCTTCATTTTCTCAGTCCAACTCTTAGAGAAATCCACATTAGAGAAATCTTAGAGAAGTCCACAACAACTGTTTCTGAAACCCCTCTTCTCATGCAGTACTCAAGCTATTACAATTTGGTAACTCAATTGAAATTTCTCTCTCCAAAGTGATTTCTCTTTCCTTCCTTCCTTCCTTCCTTCCTTCCTTCCTTCCTTCCTTCCTTCCTTCCTTCCTTCCTTCCTTCCTTCCTTCCTTCCTTCCTTCCTTCCTTCCCTCCCTCCCTCCCTCCCTCCCTCCCTCCCTCCCTCCCTCCCTCCCTCCCTCCCTCCCTCCTTCCTTCCTTCCTTCCTTCCTTCCTTCCTTCCTTCCTTCCTTCCTTCCTTCCTTCCTTCCTTCCCTTCCTTCCTTCCTTCCTTCCTTCCTTCCTTCCTTCCTTCCTTCCTTCCTTCCTTCCTTCCTTCCTTCCTTCCTTCCTTCCTTCCTTCCTTCCTTCCTTCCTTCCTTCCTGTCTTTCTTTCTTTCCAATCAGTTGTTAAATATTTACCACCACATCATACACTGTAATGTCTGTAAGTTATCTTCATAGAAATAATTAAACTTTGGTAAATGAAAATGTCTTCAAGGGACAGAACAGAAGAAAAAGGGCCCAGAACAAAGCCTTGGAAATGGGCATAGTTATGAGTGTAATATGTACATTGAAGTGTAAAAAGAGATGGAAAAGGAACAGTCAGAGGGACAGCTAGGTGGTGCAGTGCATAGAGCACCAGCCCTGATAGTCAGGAGGACCTGAGTTCAAATTTGACCTCAGACACTTAACACTTCCTAGCTATGTGACCCTGGGCAAGTCACTTAAACTCAATTGCCTCCTCAGCAAAAAAAAAAAAAAAAAAAAAAAAAAAAGGAACAGTCAGAAAGGTAGGAGAACCAGAAGAGAGGTGTAAGTATACCATAAGAGAGGGTTAATGACAATATCAAATGCAAGAGGTGTCAAGATAGATGAAGACTAGGAAAAGATTATCGGATTTGGTAATTAAGAAATCATTTCAGGGTAGCAAGGTGAATAGGGCACGGGCTTTGGAGTCAGGAGGAGCTGAATTCAAATTTAGCCCCAGACATTTACTAGCTATATGTGACCCTTGGCAAGTTGCTTAACCCTGACTGATAGCTGTGAAAAAGGGAGGAGGGGGCAGCTAGGTGGCAGGAGGAGAAATCAAATGTTGCTAATTAACAGTGTTCAAGGTTGGCCATGGAGTAAAGTTGTAGTATTTTATTTTTAACTTTACTTACTAAAGCAAGATAATTCTTGCTTTAAAAAAAAAAAAATCATCTAGGGGCAGCTGGGGGCGCAATGGATAGAGCACCAGCCCTGAAGTCAGGAGGACCTGAGTTCAAATCCTACCTCAGACACTTAACACTTCCTGGCTGTGTGACCTTGGGCAAGCCTCAGCAAAATAAATAAATACATAAATAAATAAATAATGATAATAATATAATAATAATAATATGATTCTGAGTAAATTTTAGTCTAATCTCTCATTTTCATTCTTATATCTTTTTATTTTGTAGATATGTTTCATGTTTACATAGATTGTTGGGATTCATTTTTGCATACATTTTGTCACTCTATTTCCTTTTATTGAGTTGTTTAATCCATTCACATTTAAAGTAATGCTTGTGTTTTCTTCCATTTGTATTGATTTAAAAAAAAAAATTCTTCTTCCTCTTGTAAGTCAGCACTTTGTCCCTGGATTAGTTTTATTTACTACCTTTGTTGCTAATCCATTTCCACAGGCTCCCTCCTCCTCCCCCATGCTGATTTGCCTATTCTTTCTTGGACTTTACTTAATTTTTTCCTTTATTTTCTTTATTAAATAAAGATTAAAATAAAATAAAATAATAGCAGTAGAAAATAGATGATTAGATAATCTATTTTCTATTGCTATTAATTTTTCTTTACTTTTCTTTTATCTTCTTTACTTAATGTATTTCTTCATTGTTGTTGCTATATATAATGTTCAAAAAAATTTAAATAATATTTATTTTCCCCCTCTTTTGTCCTTTCTATTTTCCCACTCAGACAAAGTAGTTATTTCAGAATTTTCTTTCCAGTTTCTTAAGTTTACTAATTTTCTCTTTCTTTTAAAAAAATTCCTTTAAAAATTCTGAATTTAACAAACACCAAATAGAATTAGCATTTCCATATCTGAAGTAGAACAGAAAATAAGAATTATAAATGAAAATGTGAATTTCTATTATGTAAGCTTGCTTTTCTTTTCAATTATATGATAGATTCAATATATACCTTTCAAAGCCTTTATCTTTTATCTATTATTATTCTTTTGATTTTCCTTTTTTTTTTTTTTTTTTTGCTGAGGCAATTGGGGTTAAGTGACTTGCCTGGGATCACTCAGCTAGGAAGTGTTAAGTGTCTGAGGACAGATTTGAACTCGGGTCCTCCTGACTTCAGGGCTGGTGTTCTATCCATTGTGCTGCCTCTTCTTTTCCTATTTTTTATAGATTTTTAAAAAATGCTTCAATGATGCTCCTTTTTACTTGTCTTTTTTTGAGGGATGAGGCTAGAAGGGGACAACTTAGCCCCCATCTCTCTTTCTGTTTCATCCTCCCAAAATTTAAAAAATAAAAACAAAAATCTTATAACAAATATATCTGCATACCTTAGCAAAACAAATTCTCATATAGTCCATGACTAAAAATGTATGCTTTATTCTGCATTTTAAGTACTTCAACTCTCTGATAGTAGGTGACTAGGTACTTCCTCACCTATATTAGTTATTGATTACACTGATAAGAATTAAATCTTTTAAAGCTATTGTACCTTTTCCTACATTTTTCTTTGTTGGTCTCTTCATTATTTCTCTTCCCTTCCAGTTTATTCTGAATTTTATTTTTGGTATATGGTCTATACCCTGATTCACTCTTTTTTTATTCTCTCTGTGCCCCTCATGGGGCTTAAACCATTTATGGTTTATATTTATGGTTATATAAACCAGATATGAGCCCCCTCAGTTTCTTTCTTATCTAAATCCCTTTGTAGATGTTAGTCCATCTTTCTTTTTTATGCTGTGACACTCTCTTCACTCAGTTCACAAGTGAAGCAGTACCTGAGTGAGATGCTGCTGCATGCTCATCCCTTTTACCTTCCTCCCTTCTTTGAGATGAGCTGCTATTGATGTGGAACACTGTATAAAAGATTATTCCTGATATATTTGCTGGTTTATTTTGCCAAAATGCATTCTTTCTCGCTTTCTTTTCCCTTTTCCTTCTCTCCTTTCTTCCTTCCTTTTTTTTTTTTTTTTTTTTTTTTAGCATTGTTCCAAGAGATGACTCATTGAGAAGGAAGAAAAAATTACATACACACACACACACACACACACACACACACACACGGAAAAGAAGTTGATATAGAAACAAACTATATCGATAAAAATATTATTTATTTTAAAAGTTTGTTCAATTGAATTGATTTAATAAATTAAATCAAATAAGCTTGCCTCACCTCCCTACTATGCCAAAATATCCAGTCATGTGCAGGCAGGATTTTTTGACCTTTACTCTCTGACCTGTGATGCTGAATAGGTCTTAGGCCAAGATACACAGATCTCCGACTCTGAAAAGCAAAGAGGAATGTGTCCATGAGACTTAGGCTTGGCCATTCATGGCAGTAGATGATTGATCAAAGGCTTATTGAAAGAATGAGAAGATCCTTTAAGAGTTGTAAAGTTCAACTTTATTTTACATTGAGGCTGGTAAAGTTTAGTGCCTTAAGGTGTCTCACGGGAAGCTGGTGAGCGGGTTTTGTGATCCCCTCCAGCCATTCCCAGACACTTCATTCTCTTGTCTGGGTCCACATCACACTTCACCCAGGGACCAGTGGTGCAGAAGGAAGGGAGGTCCCAAAGCCCAAGATGCATTACAGAGTTATTAGATCATCAGTGGCCAGACAAAGGGGGCAAGGCTGGGTAGTAAAGGAGAGAGAGATAGAGAGCGTACCCATGGCCTGGCAACCAAAAAACTCCTCTTTTGCTCTGAATCAGGCACAAAAAAGGGGAAAATATCCTTAGAAGTTGGTGAAACAAAAGATGCAATGGAGGGGGTTTAATTCTAGGAGGGTCCTGGGGAGAGAAAAGAAGTAGACTTAGAACCAGAAGACATGGGTTCTAGACCTGGCTCTGCTAGTGGCAAACCCTGGGCTTGTTATTTCAGGTATCTGAATCTTAGTTTCTTTCTCCCTTTGTAAAGTGAAAATAATAATACCAGCATTCTTTGCTTTTATGAAATAGAATTAATGATACTCACATGGCCAGGTTCTACTCCCGATCTCCTTATCACTGGGTGACTGTGGGCAAAGCACTTCTGTGAAATTAGAACTTGTAAAGGTCCCTTCTAGCACGATCCTTCAACTAAAATGGAGTTAATAATATATATTTTCTTCCCTAAAGTTTTATGAGAAATAAATGAAATATCCAGGGAAAGCGGTAAATCTTAAAGGACAGGGCAAGTGTGATGGGTCGCAATTGTTACTGTCATGGGACTTTCGGTCCCTCGGAGTCCAAGTGTGGACAGGGTTAAGAGGACCCAGATGCTGAGGAAGGAAGAAGTTTGTGAGGGAGATAAATGTTACCCCTTTCCTAATTGGCCTTGGGGCCGCCCTGGACTCTGGCACTGCTTCCCCAGCCAGAGGAACCTTTGCCAGTCCCCAGGGTCCGTACCCGACCACCGGCCATCCGGTCTCCGGCGCGGGCCCCAGCGGGGTCCAGGCTTGTCCCCCCGCCTCTCTCCCCTCCCACCCCGTTCCTCTCCATCACCTCTGTTTGCGCTGCGGAGTGGTCAGCAGGGGCTCATAATTACTCCCCGGCATTCATCAGAGCGGCTGGTGATTAGTAAGGGGTCAGCTTCTTCCAGAATTTTAAACAGCCAATCAGGCTGGACCCCCTGGGAAGAGCTAATGGTCAGAAAACGGGTGGGAAGATGGCCCCGGAGGGGTGATTGAAGGCATGATTAATAACCCCCCAAACAAATCACTTCTCCTCAGGAGCCCTCGCGCCCGCGTCTCCATCACTCCCGCTCCGGCTCTCGGAAGACCGGCCGCTGAGTCGGGGGTCCGGCCGCGGAGGGTCTGAAGCTGGGGTCTCGGACTTCGGGAGCCGCCTGGCGGGTGACGCGGTCCGGGTGGAGTGGGGGGAGGCGGCCCCGAGGGACGTCCCCTCCTCCTCCCCCTCCTTCTGCAGCCACCGGTTGTCACGGTCTGGAAAGTTTGCGCTGAGCGCCGCGAGTCGGAAGCAGGGATCCCGAAGCCCGATATCGGGGCTCGGGGTCGGGAAGGCTGAGACCCAGCCCCTGCCCCAGGACGGCGGGCAGAGGCTCCGGACCCTCGCGAGCACCTGCTGGCGGCCGGCGGGGTGAGCCGGGGAGAGGGAGGCAAGGAGAGGGTGAAGGGGAGGAGAGGGGGGCCGGGAAGGAGCGCAGGGAGACGGGGTGTAGAGGAGGCAGGGGAGGAACAAACATGGAAGGGGAGCGAAGAGCAGAGGGAGAAGATGAAAGAGAGAAGAGAGAAGGAAGAAGAAAAGGAGAGGAAAGGGGGAGGGAATGGAGCGGCAGCAGGGAAGAAGGGAAACACCGCGGACAAGGAGAGTTAGCCTTTAAGGTGGGGGCCGGGGTCAGTACCGGGGGTCTGCTAGTGACAACTTGTCTGCCCACATGAGACTGCCAGTCAAGATTTTTCTCTTCCAACCTTTATTTTCCGGTGCTGTTATCTTTCTGGAATCCAAGGGGCTTCTCCCCCAAGAGCCCAGGCTCCCCCGCCCCCGGCTCTCCCGGGACCCCCCTTGTCTTACCTTCCCTGTTTGTCACTGTCTACTCCCGGAGGGGTCGGGGATAGGATGGGGAAAGGGCAAAGAGTCACTGCTTCTTCCTCCTGCCGGTGCGTCCCTCGGAGACCCGGCTCTCCCGGGCCTTTTTGCCCACTTTATTTTTATTTTTTTTGCCTGACTTACCCTCGACACATGTACCCATTACATGTTTATCACACACACACACACACACACACACACACACACACACAACAAATACACACTCAGAAAAACACTCTTTTAAAACACCATCTGGTCTTTCCCCGGCCAGCATCCACAGTTCACACTCCCCCATAGACACACACAGAGGTGTTTGCCCTAATCATCTCAGCACCAGGACCCTCCTTTCTTCTGTCCACCCCCAGAGGTGGGGGCGAACACTCCCCAGTAGCAACCCTTCCTCCCCTCAGCAGGCCCGCTGGCCCCTTCCCACTTGGGGGCAGCCACCTCAGTTGGGAGCCAGATGCTATTTTGCTCCCAGAGTAAAGGTCGTTGCCCTCTGCCATCATGGAGCTCTCCGCAGCCCTGTGGGAACGAAGGTGACATCAAGGCTCCTGAGCTGTCTTTGACTTCTGACCCTCGGAGCCCAAGCTCCTCCATTGTGGGAGGCTACCGGCCTGAGGTTCTAGAGAGAAGGGCCATGAGCCCAGGGTGGGAGTCATCCCCCAGCCCCTGGCTGCCCCAGAGCCCTTGTTTGGAGCCTTTTGTAGGCTCCAGGAATCTAGTTGTGTCAACACTGCAAGAGCCCGTGTTCTAGTGCCCTCAGGGCTATGACCTCCTGCGGCCGGCTGGGTTTCACACAAACAACCCCCCCCATTCACACTCACACATACCCCTGAACTGCATCTCCCCTTCTAGGAGCCCCTGAGAAAGGGCTCCGCTGCCTCCTGCAGGGCGGGGAACTTCCCAGATCCATATTCTACTCCTGCCTCCTGTCCCTCACCCCTTTTCCCTACCTCTAACTCCCAGACACCTCAAAAGTGTGCTGCTGCTGCTCCCAGTCTTCTGCAGCATCCTCAGAGAGCAGTGTGATGGTCCCTGGGAGCCTGGGAGCTCTGATGCCTCCGTCACCTTGGTCCAGGCCAGCCTGAGTGCCCTGTGGGAGGCCTGGGCCCTGGCCAGCCCAGAGACTCCAGGAGCAGCCATGCATGAGCCTGTTCGGCCAAGCGTGGACACGAGCGTGTGCACGCAACTGTGTGCAGGGGCTGTGAGTGTGAAAAGCCGGGCCCCAGGGCCAACCACACATGTGCTTGTGACTGCCTCCACGGTACTCCGGATCAGGCGGACACACAAATGTGCCAGACGTCCTTCCTCTTGCCTTCCTTGGCTTTTTCCCAGCCTTAAAGGCTCCGAGGAAGCTTGGGGCAGCTGGATGGGGCAGTGGCTGGAGCACTGGGAGTTAGGAAAATGCGTCTTCCCGAGTTCCCATCTGGCCTCAGACATTTCTTAGCCTAGACTCTGGGCAAGTCACTTAACTCTGTGTTGCCTCAATTTCCTCATCTGTAATTCCAAATGGGGTGGAGGACATGACTGAAACAGGAAAACAACAACAAAGAATGGCCACTGTTTTATTCCCTTACTTGCTGTATCCCAAACATCTAGGCTCATCTCTGCTTGACTCACTCTCACACACAAACACATGTATACATTTAATCAACAACCATTTGTTAAGGCACTTTCACACTCTCAATAAATGGCTAAGGAGATAAAGACAAAAAGTGAAAAAATTCCTTGCCCTCAAGTTAATTATAGTCTAACTGAGTAAGACACACATAAAAACAAAAAACAAAACAAAAAAACACACTTTTTGAGGACCATCTAGCTTTTTTCATCACATATACAGGGATTTTTTTTGTCCTAATATTGCCCTCAGTTCCTGGAACCTTTCTATTTTTTTCTGTGTTGCCAATATGAATTTCTGTATCCTTCTTGTGGCCAGGAGGAGGAAAAGAAATTCTGAGGTCTTGGGCCTTCCTGGGATTCATAATCCCCAAACCATAGTTCGGCTTACTGTACAGCCTATCAAGGTTAACCATGACCTACCTTATTCATGCATCCTTAGCCTACATCCCAATTTTATTTTGTTTCTCTATTCATCCATTTATTTATTTTTATAAGCATTTATTACTATTCTCTCCCACTGCTCCTTCAATTGAATAATTTTTAACAAACCTTCATGATAGGGGGAAGCTAGATGGCGGAGCTCCAGCCCTGAAGTCAGAAGGACCTGAGTCTGAACTCAGACACTTAACACTTCCTAGCTGTGTGACCTTGGGCAAGTCACTTAATCCCAATTGACTCAACAGAAAAACAAAACAAAACAAAAAAAAAAACCTTCATGATAAATTTTTGCAATCCAGCAAAACAAATCCCTCCCACATTGACTTTGTCCAAGAATGTATGTCTTATTCTGCATTTGAAGTCTATCACCTCTTTGGAAGGAGGTGGGTGATGTGTTTCATCTTTAATCTTCTGAACATATGGTTTATTATTACATTGATCAGAGTTCTAAGGACTTTCCAAATTGTTTTCTCAATAATGTTGTTATCATTCTATAAATAATAGTTCTGCTTATTCTACCCAGCATCAAGTTCATAGAGGTCTATGAACAGTAACTTCCCAAACTGTCCATTTCATAATTTCTCACAACATGAGAATATTTATTCCGTCATATTCACATTCCACAGTTTCTTTAGCCATTTCCCAATAATTGGTCAAATTAGTTTCCAATCCTGTCTACTTTGAAAAGAATTGCTATAAGTATTTTTATAATATGGATCCTTTGTCTCCTTTTTTGATCTCTTTAGGGTATAGAACTTATATAGTTGGATCAAGGTATAAAGTTTAAAACTTTAGAGATATAGTTTTAAATTGCCTTCCAAAATGGCTGAAGCAGTTCACAGCTCCAACAGTGTATGAATATAGCCCCTCTACATTTGTCATTATCCTCTTTCATCATCTTTGCAAATCTTAGGGATGTGAAAACTCAAGAGTTGCTTTGGTTTTCTTATCTCTGGTTATTAGTGTTTTGGAACATTTGAAACATGGTATCAATAATGTGGATATGTTGTTTTGAAAATAGCTCGTATCTTTTGGTCGTTTATTTATTGGAGAAGGACTTTTAGATGTAAGTTTGAATCAATTCCTTATAGATCTTCATCCAAAACATTCAACTGAGATTCATATCTCAAAATTATCCCAGAAAGCAGAGAAGGAGCTCAATCTTTTGGCAAGGAATACAGAAAGGAAACTAAGTCTTTAAAGGGACTAGGGGAAAAGGGAAATATGGTGGGAAAGTGATATTCCTGGAAATTTGACTGATCAGTACACAGTGGCCCTGGAGTTCTTTGCATGGTGCTAGATCATTGATTCCAATGTGGTCAGTGCTGGCCAGAAGGATTAGTTGCTGCTATGATGTCATTATTCTTTTTTTTATAAAGCTTTTTACACATGTATAGATAGTTTGCAACATTCATGTTGCAAAATTTTGTGTTCCAAATTTTTTTCTCCCTCCCTTCCTCCCACCCTCTTCCCTAGAAGGCAAATAATCCAATATGTGTTAAACATGTGTACAATACTTCTATACATATTTCCACATTTATCATGCTGCACAAGAAAAATATTATGTCAATCCCCAAAGGATAATTTTGCTACTTTTTTTAGACAAACAGAAATCTCATTTTTTCAATTTTCCTATCCTTTTAGCCATTCCAAAAATCAACTGGTAGCAGAATGAATGAAGCATGAGTGACTTCTGAGTGAAGTTGGACAAGTCACTAACTGGGCCTCAGTTTCCCCATCTGTAAAATGAAGGGACTGAACTCGGTGGCTTCTAAGGCCCCCCTCCAGTTCTAAATCAATAATTTTATGATCCAGCCATTCTGAACCAGATTCCTTCTTTCAGCTGCATTTCTTCCTCCTATTTACTCCATTCTCATTGCACTGGGTTAAGTGGACCTAGAAAACCTTGCCAGGGACTGGCAGGAGTTTGGGATTGGTGCTGCTAAGACGTTGAGGTCAGGTTCCTTGGAATCTGAGAAAGTGAGAATATTGTGCTGGGCTGGATGGGCCAGAGCTGTGCCCTTGCCATGCTCCCCCTCTGCCATGCTTTAGTGCCAAGAAGCCCAGCCAGAACCCCATATGTCCTACTAGAAAAGAGGGAACTTTTCCTCCTGGCATTTGCCATCGGCTGACATGTTTCTCTGCCAGATACATGGAAGGTCTTGGCATGGTACCTGCGGGCCTTAGTGAGGAGGGATGCGACCCAAGGAGGTGTGGCCATGATAGTGCTTTCTATGACTTCAGACCGCCTGGTCCAGATTCAAAAGAAATCCCTCCTTGGCTAGGGGTCAGGCAGCAAGGCAGAAGTGGGCACCCAAAGTGTCTAGCCCTCATCTCCATATTTCTGGTCCTAATCCTACTGCCTAACTTATGATGCTTTGGAGACATCTTAGTCCAGGCAGCCCGAGACAGGACAGTGTATTAGTAGTATTTCCTGATTCCCAATCCCAGGCTTTTGAGCTCAATGCTTGTTCCCACACATTTTTCTCCCTCTTTCCTCCTCAATCTGAAATAATTATACTTGAGTTGTTCTCTGCAGAGTGCTAACGCCAACACCTTTCTTCCCTATTCCACAACATATCCCACCTGACCCCTGAGATCCATTTTTAGATGAGAATCCCAGAGACCAGGGACTCACTGGCCTGCCCAGTTAGTCTCATAGCTGGGAGCTCTGTGGTACCCCGCACCATCTTCCCTCTGATTAAGAAATTTTCTCAGGGCTGTCCAGGAGGTTTCTCTCCAACTAACTAAAAAGACCTTTCTCTTTCTTCTTTCCTCTTTTTTCATCTCTTCCTGTCCCTTGCTGGATCTTTCCAGCACTTGATCCAGGATGTCTAGCCTGGTCTTTCTTTAGCCATTGCCCCTAGCCTTATATTCCTACTCCCCTCACTCTACTCTCTATCCTACTCCCAGCTCCTTTTTCTCCCTACCTCACTTATTCAGTTCATCCATCCCAAGCTTCACCTTCACCTACTTGGCTCTGTCCGTTCTAGATTGGCAGAGATTAAAATAGGAGAAAAAAAAGATAAGATAGGATGAGTAGGTAATATGGGGTACGGTCCAAGGACTTTAGCCAGATGATTCTGCCAGGCCCCAGAGTTCTGCCTATTCTGCCTAATACATACCCCAACCTTCCCACGCTAAAAGCTTTAAGGCAGATCCTTAATGTCCATGCGTTTGCAGGGTTAGAGCTTTGGTGGAATGGGTAGTGAGGCACTAGTCTAATTATAAGAATACAGCTCAGTAACAACCTGAGTCTCATTGCAGCTACATGCACTGGAGAATTCCCATAGGAACATTCCTGAAAAGTGACTATATTCTCAATCCAGGGAACTGAGAGGACCAGGAGGGTCTGTTGACTCAGATTGAATGTAAATAACAATCAGTTCTGTTTTGGCCAGAAACCCTGAGGACCTTCCCCTTCCAGGTTTATTTAGATTTTTTTTTTTTTGACCAGGTGAAAGAGGAGAGCTTTTTTTTTTTTTTTAATAGCTTTTTATTTTTAAAATACATGCAAAAATAATTTTCAACCTTCACCCCTGCAAAATCTTGTGTTCCGGATTTTTCTCCTTCCCTTTCTCCCCACAAACTCCCCATAGATAGCAAATAATCCAATATATGTGAAACTCATGCCTCATTCATTCTGCTACCAGTTGTTTTTTGTTGGAATGGATAAAAGGATAGGAAAATTGAAAAAATGAGATTTCTGTTTGTCTGAAAAGATGTAGCAAAATTATCCTTTGAATATTGACATAATATTTTTCTTCTGGTGCATGATAAATGTGGAAATATGTATAGAAGGATTACTTGCCTTCTAGGGAAGGGGGTGGGAGGAAGGGAGGGAGAAAAAAATTTGGAACACAAAATTTTGCAACAGTGAATGTTGCAAACTATCTATGTATGTGTTATTCTTATATATATCTATATATACATATATGTATATATAGATATATATTATGCTGGACAAGAAAAATCAGATCAAAAAGGAAAAAATTGAGAAAGAAAATAAAAAGCAAGTAAACAAGAATTTTTAAAAATGAAAATACTAGGTTGTGATCCACATTCAGTCCCCACAGTGCTTTCTCTGGATTCAGATGGCTCTCTCCATCACAAATGTATTAGAATTGACCTGAATCAAAGAGCAGATTCTTTACCTCAATTGCTGCCCACCCTTAATCATTGAATAGGTGCAGCCTCAGTCAAACTGAAACTTGCTGAAAACCTTATCTTAAAGGTCTCCCATTTCATCCAGGGCCATTTCCAGTCGTCCTGATCTGTATCTGGCCAATGGACCCAGATGGCTCTGGAGGAAAAAGGTGACTTTGCCAAGCTTGTCCAGCCCTCTCTCCCCTAAATCCAATTCACTTGTACATCATGCCGTCACCTCCCTGATGTCATGGTCTCTTCCAGAAGGACAAATAATAAGAAAAATTCTGGTTTATAAAGCCAGGCAGATATTGGCCTGAGAAGCCAAAGCAGATGGAGCTATTTGATCAGAAATCAGGATGAGTCCTCGCTGCCTACCTGCTGGCTTGGCCCTTCCTAGCCTAGGGGAGTCTGAATGGCCTTGGGGACAAATTAGGACATTGCTTCTTTCTGTCTTTCCCTTAGCCTGAATTGCTATTTTTCTTCTTCCCTATGAATCTCCCAT
This sequence comes from Sminthopsis crassicaudata, assembly GCF_048593235.1. NCBI lineage: Eukaryota > Metazoa > Chordata > Mammalia > Dasyuromorphia > Dasyuridae > Sminthopsis > Sminthopsis crassicaudata. Next base: position 320,272,522 of record NC_133620.1, read on the forward strand.
TACTTTCCCCACTGCTTTCAACTTCCAACCTGATCCATCAGAAGAGTCTTCTTAATAATCTTCCCCCATCATGCTTCTTCATTTTCTAGGGAAATATCTTTATGGTTTTGAACTGGGACTGAGAGTACTTGAGTCCTGTTTCTTACTTAGCCCCTTTGATGGTTTTTTGTTTTGTAGGGGCAGGGTTCCATGAGAGGTCCCTGGGACTGGGAGAATGTTCATATAAAGGATCTTAGAACTAAATTAACTATGCTCTTCCCATGGTTGTAAAGGTTAGAATGAGATAATTGCAGAGTACTTTGCAACCCTTAAACATTAGCTATTATTTTAATTTTAAAATTAAATATTTTTAAAGATTAAAATTAATTTAAAATTTGACAAATTTTTATTGATGGACTGATTGATTATTTTAGATATGAGGAACCCAGAGAAAGCCATTAAGTCACTTCCTCTTAACTCCCAATCAGGAATTCTTTTCCCTGCTTCTGTCAGACAGTATCATGGCCCGGAATCTATCTAGCATAGCACCTCCTAGAGTGGCTGATGACTGGATAGTTCAGATACTTTGGAATCCCAGAAACGCTGCCTTCGAGGCAGAGAGAAAGGCTGGTAGAATCTAAGATGGCCCAGCCCCAGATGAGAGAAAGAAAAATGACTTTCATCCTCACCAAGTTCAACTTGGGAAAAATGTCTTCCCACAGAGAAAAGAAACTTGTTTCATTCCCCTCCTTTTCCTGCTCCTTTGCCTTCTTTCTTCTCTTATGGATGGAGAACTTTTGGACTTTTGTGCTGTTCTAGTAGCCCTAGTGTTCCTGCCCTTGTCGTGGAGGTGCTCGCCTTGTTAGCAGAGCATGATGAGCCAGAGAGAATGAGTGGTTCCCTGTACCTAGAATACAACGGGCGGGGTGGGGTGGGGAAGGGGTGGTGGGGTGGTGGTTGTGTTTTAGGTGTTTCCAATCATGTCTGGTTCTCCATTACCCCATTTGGGATTTTCTTAGCAAAAATACAGAGTAGTTTGCCATTTCCTTCTCCGCCTCATTTTTCAGGTGGGGAAACTGAGGCAGACAGGATGAGATGTGACTTTCCCGGAGTCACACAGCTAGAGATTGCACTTGAACTCAGATGTTCCTGACTCCTGGTGCTCCATCCATCTGGCCACCTCGTTGCCCGTGCTGGCTATACATAAAATCATGGCCTAGGAATGTTTCCACACCTGACGACCTTCTGTAATTCAGGAGGGTTTAAAGTACCGTTTTGGTGTTCCCCTGCTCCTCCTCAGGAGATCCCACACAGCCTCCACCTTCCCCCGGGCTCCAGCACAAAGACCACCTGGCTAAATACGATGGTGATCAGGCCCTGGAAGACAGCTGGGACTTTGTGATCAGTGGGGTGCCCTCCTGGGAGGCCTCCTCTAGCCGCTTGCCCCTGGGGGTCACGGCCAAATAGCGGAGATGATTTTCCCAAAAGCTAAAAAATAAGTTGGGAAGGAACAGTCTGGAGTCCAATGGACCAGGAGTGAGGAGAGGAAACTATTCCAGTGTGCTCTCTGGCTTCCGAGAGGAGATGGGAAGGGAGAAGGGTCCCAGTCTCTGCTTTTGGGGATCAGAGGGGAAGCAGAAGGAATTCTATCTGTTGTCTTAGACAAGGCAAGGAGGTGGGCGCCACCCAGCACAGGGGCCCTTGATAAGGAGCCCAGGAGTTGGCTGGAAGCCCCCCACCCCACCGTTGTGAATCCCTGCCATGTCAGACCAGACCTGCATGAGGAGCCCTTAGCAGAGGGCTGGCTCTCCTTCTGTGTGTGTAAGATGGGAGGGAGAGCCGCTCTCCTGAAACCTTCCTGCCCCTGGCAGGAGCAAGCAGGAGCTGGAGGGAGGGAGATCAGAGCTGTTTCAGCCCGGAGGTAGGGGGTAGGGGGGAACTGGGGAGTGAATGGATTCTTTGTTAGTTAAAAGACAAATTCCAAGGCCTGAACCAGCTATAAAGGAATTAACTGGGTTTTTGAGATGGGGATTTATGCTTTGCTTGGCAAATCACTGTAGGTGACCCCCAAGTACTGACACCTCGTAAATGCTCCAGGCCCTGGGAAGTTCACTAACCCCCCACACAGTCCCTGTGGACAGGCAGCCACCCCAACCCTAAATCTGCACTGAGATGCTAGGAAGGATGGAAGAGAAGATCCTCATAATCATTTGGGTATTACTATCAAACCCCCCCCATTTACAGAGGGGAAAACTGAGGCACAGAATATGAATTGGTGGGTGAGATCTGTGAGAGCCAGAAATGCAAGTGACTGGGCCCCTCCTCCAGTATAAGAATAGCATTGGGAAATATTTTAAATTTGTCTTTGCTCATTCTGTTCTTTCTTTTTGGCTTCATAGTAACCCTGTGAGAGAAATAGGAAGGGTACTATTCTTAAGGATGAGGACTAGAGAGGACAGGTTTAAACTCTGTAAGTAGAGATTCTTTTTTTTCCTTTTTTTTGTTTTTTGGCTATGCAATTGGGGTTAAGTGACTTGCTAGGGTCTCACATATAGTAAGTATCTGAGATTGTATTTGAACTCAGATCCTCCTGATTTCTGGAGTTCCATCCACTGGTCCATTTAGCTGCCCCCAGAGCAGAGATTCCTAACCTTACTTGAAACACAGACCCCTCTGGCATTCTGGGAGAGCCCATACACCCCTTCTTAGAATATTGTATTCAAATACATACTATAAAATACACAGGCTCACAAAGGAAGCTTTGTGAATTGAAGAACAATTATCAAACATTTTTTAAAATCCAATTTGTGATATAGTAGTATGTCTAGCAGCAACTTAATATAACTATGAATGTAAATGATATTTTAGGGGCTGCAACAATTGTAATTTAATATGAAAAGAGCTATGGTTTCTATTGATGAACAGGATTAAGATACTGCTAATATTACTGTGGTTTATTGCCTATATATTTATTGTTGAAAATGTTATGATAAATGTGGAAATAAGTTTTTTAAAACTGCACATGTTTAACCTATATCAGATTACTTTGCTATCTAGGGGAGAGGATGAGGAGAAAGAAAAATTTGGAACACAAGGTTTTGGAAGGGTGAATGTTGAAAACTATCTTTGTATGTATGTTGAAAATAAAAGGCTATTATTAAGAAGGAAAGAAAGAAATGCTAAATTTCATTCAGTTAGAAGTAACAGAGAATAAAAGTATTTGAAATTCATTTAAATTCACAGACCTCTGAAATCTACCAGCACTTTATGTAATCTGCAGACCCCAGGTTACACAGAATGATAAAGTAAGAGAGCAGAACTAAGAGGACATTGTATACAATAATAGCAATATTGTTTTAAGAATGGCTTTGAATGACTAAGTCATTTTGATTATTATAAATATACAAACTAAAAATAAGGCCATAGGAAAAAAATTATCTGCATTCAGAGAAAGAACTGATAAATAAAAGTATGTATGGAATAATTTTACATCTATGTACCTATTTGAGGGGTAAGGGGAAGGGAAGAAAAAAAAAGAGGAAAAACATTTATATAACTATTATATATTTTTTAAAATAGTAAGTTGATGAGATGATTCAGCCCATTTCCAATGATCTTGTGATGAAGAGAGCCATCTACACTCAGTGGGAGGACTGTGGAATCTGAGCATGGATCAGCATTTTCACTCTTTTTGTTCTTGCTTACTTGCATTTTATTTTCTTTCTCATATTTTCCTTTTTTATTTGATTTTTATTGTGCAGCAAGATAAATGTATAAAAATATATTCCTATATTCAATTTATGTATATTTTTACCATGTTTAGCACATATTAGATTACTTGCCATGTAGGGGAGAGGGTGGGAGAAGGGGGGGGAGAAATTGGAACACAAGATTTTGTAAGGATCATTGTTGTTTTTTTTAATTAATGCTTTTTATTTTTCAAACATATGCATGGATAATTCTTCAACATTAACCCTTGCAAAACCTTGTGTTCCAATTTTCCCTCCTTCTCCTACCTCCTTCCCTAGATGGCAAGTAGTCCAGTATAGGATAAACATGGTAGAAATATGTGTTAAATCCAATAAATACATACATATTTATACAATTATCTTGCTGCACAAGAAAAATCAAATCAAACCCTCCCCCAAAAAATGAGAAGCAAAATAAAATGCAAGCAAATAATAACAGAGAGAATGAGAATGCTATGTTGTAGTCCATACTCAGTTCCCACAGACCTCTCTCTGGGTGAGATGGCTCTCTTCATCACTAAACAATTGGAACTGGTCTAAATCACCTCACTGTTGAAGAGAACCATCTTTATCAGAATTGATCATCTTATAGTATTGTTGAAGTGTATAGTGATCTCCTGGTTCTGCTCATTTCACTCAGCATCAGTTCATGTAAATATCTCCAAGCCTCTCTGTATTCCTCCTGCTGGTCATTTCTTACAGAACAATAATATTCCATAACCTTCATATACCATAATTTACCCAACCATTCTCCAATTGATGAACATCCATTCATTTTCCAGCTTCTAGCCACTATGAAAAGGGCTGCCACAAACATTTTGGCACATACAGGTCCCTTTCCCATCTTTAGTATTTCTTTGGGATATAAGCCCAGTAGTAACACTGCTGGGTCAAAGGGTATGCACAGTTTGATAACTTTTTGAGCATAGTTCCATACTGTTCTCCAGAATGGCTGGATGTATTCACAATTCCACCAACAATATATCAGTGTCCCAGTTTTCCCACATCTCCTCCAACAATAGTAGTCTTTTTTCTTTTCTTTTTTTCCCTTTTTATTATTATTATAGCTTTTTATTTACAAAAATATGCATGGGTAATTTTTCAACATTGACCTGCAAGGGACATTGTTGAAAAATTATCCATGCCTGTTTTGAAAAAAAAAACTTTAATAAAAAATAGTAAGTTGTACATAATACAAATGTGGTTTCATATGTTATCACCTTTTTATTATTCTGTGTTATGGAAATGCTTGTTTTATTCTATAAATTAAAATTTAAATAAATTTTTAAAAAGATCCTCAGCATATCAAGTCATACACAGCTAGCCAGTGGCAAAGCAGGAAGAAGATAAGTCTCCTGACTCTGAACTTGTGAGGGCTTTTTCCTTTATTTTAATTCAATTTTATTTTATTTTCAGGTCTAATTATATACCTCAATCTCTTGACCTTCATTTTGACTTCATTCCCTTTCTCTCTGGAGGTGAGTAGCGTTTTTCATCATGAGTCCACTGGGATTATAGATGGTCACTGTGCTATTGGTCAGAGTTGCAAAGTCTTTCAAAGTTGTTTGTCTTTAAAGTGTTTTTATTATTGTATAAATTGTTGTCTTGGTTCTCCCCTAAAACCTACTTCCTCTAGCTCCCAACAGGAGCTAAATGTCCTTGGGAAATTTCAGTGGATAGTTGCCACCTGACCTCTGACGCCCACCCAGATGTGGGGCACAGCTGTCCAGAGGCATGCTTCTCACTCATGTCTTGCTGCTACTGTTATTGATCTCCTGTCAGGTGAGCCCTGCCCCCTCCCCTTGCCCCACATCCTGGACTCTTTCCCCTTTACTCCCAGTCCCTAGCCTTGGGTCCTGTGCCATTCATCTCTCCTGCCCCTCAGCTGCAGGCTCCTTCTGCCCAAGTGATGGATTTCCTCTTTGAAAAATGGAAGAGCTACAGCGATGAGTGTCACTACAACCTGAGCCTGCTGCCCCCTCCCACGGGTGAGGCCCCCTGCTCCAGGGCCACTCCACCAGCATGGTCCCCAGCCTTCCCTGTTTCCAAGCTTTCTGCCCTATCAGCCCCTTCAGGAAACTGCTTGGCAAGGCAGCTTTCTATATATTTTGTTTTAAACATCAGCATTATGAGCTCCCTAGTTGTTCCTAGAGTAGGGAAAGAGATAACTGGATAAAAATGACATTAAAGGGTTCAGTCATTTTTTTTTAGTTGTGTTTGATTTGGGGTTTTCTTGGTAAAGATACTGTGGTAGTTTGCCATTTCCTTCTTCAATTCATTTTACAGATGAGGAAATAGGGTCAAGAGACATAGCTAGTGACTGAGCCCAGATTTGATTTCAAGAAGAAGAATCTTCTTAACTCCAGGTCTGGTACCCTATTTACTGTACCACATAGGTGCCCCTGATGTTAAAGACAACAATGCAAAGAAGATGATTTTAAAATGAAATAGGAAAAACATTTATTTAGCACTTGTTATAGGCAAGGAATCATGCTTAGGGCTTGACTGGGGTACAAAAAAAATTGGACTGAGTCCCTACTTTCAAGGAGTACAATCTAGAAGATGAAATAAAATACAGAGACAAATATTTACAACACAAATTTGACTGGATAAAGTATAAAAATCCCCAGTAAGACTGTGAGAAATTTAAAAAAGGAGGAGAAGCCCGCCTTCTTCAGGCTCCAGTCATAGAGGAAAGCAATTTGGGGGACTGTGGGTCAGGGCTGCACCATCTCAGATGAAAAAGGTTAACATTCTCAAATAGGGGCAATTGGGGGGGCTAAGAATAAGGAGGAGGTGGGGGCCAGAGCTACCCCCTTTCTTCTCCTCCCTGCCCCACAAGCAGAGCTGGTCTGTAACAGGACCTTTGACAAATACTCCTGCTGGCCGGACACCCTCCCCAACACCACAGCCAACATCTCCTGCCCTTGGTACCTGCCTTGGCATCATAAAGGTAAACTTTAGGGACTGAGGGTAGGGCAAAGAGATGCAGGGACTATGTTGGAGGGGGGGGCCTTAACGAGCCCCACTGTACCCCCTTCTAGTGCAGCACCGATTTGTCTTCAAGAAATGTGGACCTGATGGGCAGTGGGTCAAGGGGCCCCAAGGCCAGGCCTGGCGTAATGCTTCTCAATGTCAAATGGACATCAGTGAGATCTGGTCGCAGGTCAGTGGGGAGTCTTGGCTGGGGAAGGGGATCAGCTGGGAGTGTCCAGACAAGGCAGGCTCTTGACCACATTCTCACTTCCCAGAACAAGTCTGCTCAGATGTACAGCAGTTTCCAGGTGATGTACACTGTGGGCTATTCATTGTCCTTAGGAACGCTGCTCCTTGCCCTCCTTATCCTGCTGGGCTTCAGGTACCTGGAAAAAGATAGCTTGGGAATATGGGAAGGGTGGGCAGGGCTTCTTGGGACTACATAAAAAAGGCAGCTCCTGTTTGCAAAAACACTTCTCAGATACTATTTGAAGCTCACAAAAAATTAGGAATAATATTAATAATACTACAATCATGTCCTATTTACAGACTGGAAAACCGAGGCACAGAATGGTTAAGTGATTTCTATTTCTGAGGTCTCAGGAGCTATAGTTTCTGGTTGAAATAGACATTTTAAGAGTGAGGAGATTGAAATAATGGGAGAATTGGGAGGGGGAAATGCCAACAGTATCAAGGAGAAGCCTTGATTCTAAAGTTCAGACTTAAACCTGGGTTCAAATCTTGGCTCTTCTACTTACTACCCATGTGACCTCATGTTGGTCACTCTCTAGACCTAGTTTCCTTGCCTGAAAATTGATTATTAAGATCCTTTCCAGCTCTATGATTTTATGGGGAGTTTGCTGTTATTTAATCACTTTTCAGTTGTATTCCAGTCCAATCCCATTTCAGATTTCTTGGCAAAGGCACTTGAGTAGTTTGCTATTTCCTTCTCCAGCTCATTTTACAGATGAGGAAACTGAGGTACATAGACTGAAATGACTTGTGCAGAGTCACTTAGCTAGTAAGTGTCTGGGGTCAGATTTGAACTCAGGAAGATGAGTCCTCTTGACTTGTCTCAGTGCTTTATGCACTATGGCACCACCTAGCATCCTTTGTGGAAATAATGGGGTGGGAAAGCCCACAGGAGGAGTTTCTGCATTTGAAGGCACCTTTGTGAGAACAGGGTGAAGACTGAGGAAGATGGAACAGATACTGAGAGAGGCTAAGGGTCCGGAGAGCGCCTGGATGGCTAGTTGGAGAGGCTGGATAGAGTGCTTTCATTCCTGCTTTTCCCCCACAGCAAGCTGCACTGTACCCGTAACTACATCCACATGAATCTATTTGTCTCCTTCATTCTCAAGGCCAGCTCTGTGCTGGTCATTGATGCCCTGCTCAAGACCCGATACAGTCAGAAGATTGGAGATGACCTCAGTGTGGGCATCTGGCTCAGTGATGAGGTCAGTGCCTCTGGATCGGCCCTTCTCTCTCTTGCTTCTCCTGACCCTTCCCATTCAGTCTCCTTTGGTGGATTATTATCTGTGTCATGCTCCCTACTTGTGAAGGTGCCCTGAAGTTCTGTTCTGGACCCTCTTCTCTTTGCCCTCTATTCTGGTTCCCTCATTAGCTCCTCTGAGTTAATTTATCATCTCTGTGAAGATGACTCCCAGATTTGCAATATTCTAGTCTCCTTTGTGAAACTCCAGTCCCCTGTCATCAACTGCCTATTGGACAAGGATGTCCTGGAGATGTCTCAAACTCAAAATGTCCAAAACAAAACAAATCTCATTATTCTTTCCCCAAACCCATCTCTCTTTGGAGCTTCACTGTTACTAACAAAGGCGCAACTATTCTTTCACTCAGGTTCTCATGCTAGATTTGCATCTAGATATCATACTCCTCAGTCCTCACCTTGCATAGCTAATCATTTGCCAAATCTCATTTCTTTCTCCACAACATCTTCTAAATATTCCTCCTTCTTTGCACGTCTCTCCATCTCTCATTTGCCTTTGCATTGGCTATCCCTCATGTCTGGATTGTTCTTTCTCCTCTCAGAATCCTGAGTTTCCTACAAGATTCAGCTCTAACACCTACTTCTGCCTGAGGCAGCGCCAGCTGCTAGTGCCTTCCCTTCCAAGGTTACCTTGGATGTTTCAAATATTCAAATGCATATATATATATATATATACATATATATATGTATATATATATATATAATAAAGAGAAAAAAGGAGGGAAGAAGGGAGAAAAAAGAAAGAGTACATGTCTTATTCTGAGAGAGAACAAATAAAAGGAAGGAAGGAAGGAAGAAGGAAAGAAAGATAAAGAAAAAAGAAAGAAAGGGAGGGAGAGAGGAAGAAAGAAAGAAAGAAAGAAAGAAAGAAAGAAAGAAAGAAAGAAAGAAAGAAAGAAAGAAAGAAAGAAAGAAAGAAAGAAAGAAAGAAAGAAAGAAAGAAAGAAAGAAAGAAAGAAAGAAGGGAGGGAGGGAGGAGGGAGGGAGGAAGGAGGGAGGGAGGAAGGAGAGGGATAGAAGAAAGAAAGTGGGAAGGAAGGGATCAAAGGAAGAGAAAAAGGAAGGGAAGAAAGGAAGGAAAAGAAAGATGAAGGGAAGGAAGGAAGGAAACAAGGAGGGAAGGAAGGAAGAAAGAGGGTGGGTGCGTATAAAGTTGGTGTGGGGTATCTGTGGTACCTACTCCATGTCAGTATATGTGCCAGGCGGTGGCGGGGTGTCGAGTGGCCACGGTGTTCATGCAGTACGGCATCGTGGCCAATTACTGTTGGCTGCTGGTGGAAGGTGTCTACCTGCACAACCTGCTGGTGCTGGCTGTCTTCTCAGAAAAGAGTTACTTCAACCTCTACCTGGGCATCGGATGGGGTGAGCTGGAGGGAGGTGGCCAGAAACCAGGCCATATGGTAGGGGGCCGGGAGCAGGGGGTGGGGGCTGGGAGATTGTGGTAAGGATTCTGTAGTGTTTGAGTCCTGGCTCCCACAGGGGAAGGGCAAGGGGGAAACCTCATCTTATCTGTCTCCACAGGGGCCCCCATCCTCTTTGTCATCCCCTGGGTTGTGGTGAAATTTTTCTATGAAAACATCCAGTAAGTACCAGAAGCTAATGGGGGATAGAGAGGGGAGTAGAGGGAGAGGGACCATAGGACTTTTGGAAGGTAGAGTTTAGGGGAAGGTTATATCCTGGAAAGGGTGAGGGGTAAAGGTAAATTTAGGAGACATGTCTCCATAAGGGGACCCCACTCCATGAGTTCTGCCTTGGGCAAGGTGCCAGGGCTCTTTACTTATGCGATAGGTTTCCCCCTTCAATTTCTAGACTTCTTTTCTTTGTCTAGCTCACTCTGAGATATCTGAGATGCCTTTGTATTTGTGTAGTGAGTTATAAAACCTCAGGGCATGTTGAAATGTGGTAGGTAAGAGCTTAGCTGGTGCTCCTGGCAGTGAAAGGGTCTCTGTATGTATTTGTGTACAGGCAACTGAATCTCGGGCTTTATGTATGTGTTACTATGAATGTATTTGTGATTAGTTATGTGACTCTGTGTTTGGTGTCTCATTGGTTCTCCAATGACAGAAAATGTAGTATCTGTTTATCCCCCCAAATGGACTGGTTTCTGCATGCATTTGTAATATCTGACGTTTACTTTCTCTTTCAACCTTCCCCTTAGACTTTTTAAGACTATCTGGGTCCCTGGGTCTTGTGGCTATGTGGCTATGATTATTGATTCATATCCTGGGGAATGAATTGGATTCATGTTTAATCCCTGCTGGGTTGAAGAGAAACGGGGCTTGGAACAGACATATGTTACCCCATAGATAACTTATCCCTTTTTTCAGATGCTGGACTAGCAATGATAACATGGGTTTCTGGTGGATCCTCCGATTCCCTGTCTTCCTAGCTATCCTGGTGAGTACAGTATCATCCAACCACCAAACCCTCCAAATGATTCTATGCTTCTCCTCCATCATTTTTGCTGGTTGGTCAAACCATGGTTTGGTCAATCATTTGTCTAGCCAGTTAATCACTCACTAGATAGTTGGCTAATTGATCAACCAATCATAAGATCATAGAATATTAGAGTAGGATGAAAATTTATAGATCATCTTGTCTATGCTTCAGGAAATATTGATGAGAAAACCAAGGCTTGAAAGAGGCAATCACATTAAACCTATTTCCAACTTCCCTATTTCCAGCAATGGTAACATAGCCACTAAGGCTTTATACCATAGAGTAATATTTCACTGGTCTCTCCTTTCCCTTCCCTGCTTATGTACAATCATCCAGTTCTATCAGTTATTCTTTCAATATACCTTATAATGGCCCTTTATTTCTATTTCTGCTGCGAAATTCTTGGACTATTGAAATGAATATGACCTGACTGACCTTCTCATATTAGCCTCTCATATCCACTTCATCCTTACCCAATCTCAAATTCATTTGTTATTTTTGCATATCATATCTCTACTCAGGCCCACACTCACACTAGCTCTCCATTACACATAGATTAAAGTTCAAATTCTTTATGTTCATTCTTTACAGCCTTTTTTTATGCTATTTCCCAACCTCATACTTGCCCTTACACTATTTTTGTTCAAATTTTTCTTATTCTTAAAGGTCCTATTTCTATATGAAGCCTTTCATGACTACTTAATTCCCAGTAGATCTTATCTAAATGTGTCAAAACTTATCATTTGAATCACATATGTATTGGCTCTGAATCACATACTAGCTTTGACATTCGGTCAATTGATTGGCCAAGCAGTCATTTGGATCAAGCAATCATTAAGGTGATTAATTAGCCATTCAATTGGTCAGTAGATTAACTGTTTGGTCCACTAATCAATTGATCAGTCAAGTTGGTTGGTTAGTCCAGTGGGTAGTTCAGTGGGATTAATTAATTAATCAATTAAAAGAAAGAGGAGAATTTCACAAGATACCAGCTAACCATGAAGTTAGAAAACTATAATTATTTACAGTTTCCAAGGAAGAGAAAAGAATATGTATTTCTATAGAACCAGGCACTGTGCTAAGTGCTTCTTACAAATATTATCTCATATATAAGATGATTACCTATGGTAGACGCAACTATAATGTGCATACATGCTTTTTCCTTCTTGTGCTTTTTTCCCTTTTGGTCTGATTTTTCTTACACATGATAAATATGGAAATATCTGTAAAAGTATTGTACATGTATAACTTATATTAATGATTGCTTGCTGTCTTGGGAAGGGGGAGGGAGAAAATTTTAGAACACAAAATCTTACAAAAATGAATGTTGAACCAATTTTACATGTATTTGGAAAAATAAAATAATATTGAGAAAAAAATTTTAAATTATTCATTTTATCCTTACAACAAATCTATAAGATGAAGAAACTAAGGCATACAGGATTAAATAACTTGCCCAATGTCACACAGCTAATAAGTATCTAAGGCTAAGTTTGGACTCAAGTCTTCCTGGCTCTAGACCCGTGGAGTGTTAACAGCTCTTTTTCCAGAACTGGGACCAAATAGTAGCCCACTTTCTCTCTCTGAGTTGCTACTGCCCTTTCCTACAGATCAACTTCTTCATCTTCATTCGTATCATCCAGATCCTCATTTCCAAACTTCAAGCTCACCAGATGCGATACACTGACTACAAATTTCGGTGAGTGGCAGAGTGTGGGTATATGAGAATGTGTATAATTGTGTATAATAGACCCCAGTTCATTGTCTGTTCCCTGCCTTCCATAGAGACAAGGGGCTAATATAGTAGCATTGATAATAATATTGATGATGATGATGATGATGATGATGATGAGGATGAGGATGAGGATGGGAAGTAGACTTTTGCTTTCATTGATTTAGGGTATCAGGTGAGGAAACTCCATTAATCAATGCAGGTCAACACCTTCTCTTCTTAGGGGTATCAAAGGCAGAGCTGTCAAACATGAAGCAATGCAGCCCATAAAAAATGTCGTTTGGAAATATTTAACAAAATAAATAAAATTCATTAAAACATAGAAAATATCATAATTTAAAACTAAGTTGATCTGTGATCCTCTGAGATCTTTGTATTCAGATTAACGGTTCCCATTTCTAATTGAGTTGGGACACCATAGAGGTGCACTAGGGCACTGAAAGATTAAGTTATTTGCCCCAGGGACACACAGCCAGAACATGTCAAAGGTGGAACTTGAACCCAGATATTTCTGGCATTGAGACAAATGATCTACTAAGGCAATTTACTTCTCAATCACCACCACTATCACCTTCCGTTCATTTACATAACACTTTATAGACTATTTGTAGTGCTTTCTTCACAATCATCCTGTGAGGTAGATTGTGGAAGTCTTGTTATTCTCATTTTATAGGTGAGGAAATTGAATTTCAGAGAGGTTTAAGGAGGTGCTGGAGGGTACAGCCAATAAGTGGTAAGACACCTCAGAAAAACACTCAATCAGGCAAGAACTTGGAATTGGGGGGTAGCTGTTGGGGAGATCTAGATAGGGACAGCCCTTGACATCCTTCTCCCAGAAGGATGCCTTCTAGACTTTTTCTAGATCCTGTTCTGCACCATGTCCACAGAGTGTGTCTGTGGCTACATCCTGGGAATGACTTACTATCCCTCTTGGCAGGCTGGCCAAGTCAACGTTGACTCTGATCCCTCTTCTGGGCATCCATGAGGTGGTGTTTGCCTTTGTGACGGATGAGCATGCCCAGGGCACTCTACGCTCCATCAAGCTTTTCTTTGACCTCTTTCTCAGTTCATTCCAGGTGTGTATCTTGACACTAATGTCCCGAAGCGCAATTCAGGACTGATGCTCTATCTCCCTTTTCCCTGACCTGCTGAAGTCCTTTTCTCCAGTTTTCTGGTGACCATGGAAGGCTGTGGGTGCTGCTTTTCTCTGCCCTGATTTAGCTTTCTCTTCTACCCTAGGGCATGTTGGTGGCTATTCTCTATTGCTTCATCAACAAGGAGGTAAGTGTGACCTTCTCAGTCCCCCTTCTGGGACCCTTTCCATTTTTATGTCCCCTATGTGAGGCCAGTCTACTGTGTCTGTATGCCTCCTGATGGATAAGGAGTCAGGGAGAGTCAAAGGAGCAAAGTTGAGCTTCTCACCCTCGGTCTGGGGGCTGGTCCTGCTGTTTATAAATATAAATTTTAGGTTCAAATAGCTCATAGAAGTCACAATCCTTGAGAGATGTGGAAGAGACCTTACCCTGGACCCCTTATACAGAGAAAGAAATAGAGGTTCAGAGAGAGAAAGGGTCTTTCTTGGCTGATATACCTGGTTAAAATGGCAGATCCACACTCAGAACACAGGTCTCCTGATTACCTATCCAATGTCCATCCCATTTAGCCTCTCAGTGTGCAATGGCTTTCAATAAGGTCCCACCTTGGGTTAATGTAACTTCCCTCTGCCCATACCAACTGTGCCCTTCTAAACCAGCTCCTCTGCCCATGAATATATGTCACTTGTGCCTATATGTATTCCTCCCAACCCCCAACATGCTCCCACCTCTGAATGCATATGTGTGAATGTGCCCAATCACTGGTTGGCAGGTTCAGGCAGAGTTGCTGAAAGCCTGGCGTCGTTGGCAGCTCGGGAGGGCCCTGGAGGAGGAGCATCGCCACACATGCAGCCACATGAGCTCTGGCCGGCCAGGGTCCACCTGCCCTGGGGAGAAGCGCCATCTGGTCAGCTGTAGCAGCACCAGCAATGGGGCAGGAGGCAGTCAGGCAAACACTCTAACCCAAAGCTCCTATCTTGAGAAGACTAGGGCCAGTTCCTGTGACCTGGACACCGAGGGCAAGGGAACCACCTTCCCTGGGCTGGCAGAGAGCACCTTCTGAGCCCTCTGTGTAAGGAAGGGGCTGCTGGACCCAGAGCCTGGAATCTGGAAGGTGGAGCAGCAGGTCAGGAGAAACCTAGAAAGCCGAGGGAGCCCATCTGGAGAGAAGGGACATTACCCAAAGGACTCAGAAGCAGAATGGTGCTGTGGAAAAAAACATTTTAGTTGACTCAACTCAGTGGTTAACTAGTTTGTGATCTTAGGCAAATATTTCCCCCACTCTCAATTTTATTTTCTATATTTGTAAATGAGTTGGACTAAGTGAGTTCCAAGGTTCCTTTCAGCTCTAATAGCCTATAAATCTAAAATCTAGAGTCTAGAATCTGCAGCCCAGAACCTGGACATCAATGTCTTAAGTCTGAGAGAAAGACTGGCAGATAAAATGAATTGTGGTGGGAGAAGGGAAGCAGAACACGTGCCCTGGTACTCCCCTGCCTGAGTACCAAGTAGTGCTATCTGTCCTTTCTGTAGCTCTTGCTACAGACAAAAAACAGACTCATAGAGAATGTGGGCCAGCATCTCCACATGGAGTCATATCTGTGTAGCAAGTGTTAATGGAATGGTGTGGTATTAAACCACTCCTATTTCCTCCTGCCCTTCTACTGTCTTATCCAAATAGGTTTTCCAGTATAAATGCTCCCTCTCCATTCTGGAAAATGGTATGAAAGAATCTGTAACTCTCCATATCTTTTTGCTAGCTCCAAGTTCCCAGCCAAAGTATTTCTGGCAAAACACCTCAGTGTTATTTCTATGTCTTTCCTGGGGATGTTTCCCCCTCATTAGCTTCCTCCAGACAATATTCCTATTAAGGACACCTTGACCAACAGATGAGGTGATCCACATGTGGAGACAGTATCTAACATAATTAAGCTAATTAAAATAAAAAGACAATCAACATATTATCTTTATAAACACAAAATAAAGGTTTAAAGCAAAGAAAAATAAGCAGACTTTCTTCATGCCCAAAGGAAAACCTCTGGGCTCATGTGAAAGAGCTCAAGGGCATATAGGATTACCTCCTTGGAATCGCTAATAGTGAAGGAAGAGGTTTGGGAAATTGGGACAGCTTCTATCAAAGGAGCTTCACTCCCAGAGTTTTAGCCCCTTTCTTCGTGATGATTGCCTTAAACCATAATCCCACCCTCCCCAGATCTCTATGGCATTTAAAAACTCTTTTTTCTAGCTTTATGAATCTTTTATGGGTCCCTTCAGAAAATGGGATCTTTCAAGACTTTTTTCCAGGATCCAGACGGGTGACCCATCATTGCTCCTCCTATCATATGGCTTCCTTTCTGATTCATTCAAGGTACCTCATGATTTGTACCTCATAAAGGGATTTCCCAGCATGGTCAAATTTTTTCACCTAGTTTCAATACCACCAGCCCCTTTTCTGTGATCAAGTCTGTGAAAGACCAACTCCCTTACCTGCTTTCCTTCCTCCTTCCCTGATGTCATGTCAAACTCTGTCTCAGATCCCAGGAACCATCCAACTGATCTCTGCACAGCAGGGCAAAGAATGTGGACCAGTCAGCTGGGGTGACGTAGATGGCAGATAGATCCTGCATGTCTCCACGGAGAAAAAAACTCTGGATGTCAATGAGCATTTAGGGATCGGAGCTAGGCCCAGGGTGGAGGGGGAATGAGGGAGGAGGAGAGTCAATATGTTGTGTGATGTCTCTGTGTGTTTATGTGTATGTGTCTTGATTTCTGTATATGTTCCTGCATGCATGTGAGTTTGTAATGCTGCAAAATAAATAACTTCCACAGTTCTTCCTGATCTGCACTTTCCTTGCTTACCTTGGGGTTAGGATGAAAGGTGGACAAGGGATGGTGATTTAGGATGAAAAGAAGAACCCTCTTTCCCTATTTTAGGACAAAATCAGTGGAGTATTACTATAACAGTACCAAGCCAAGAAGAGTAAAACAGAGGCTGATAGTGGATCAATGGACTGGATCATTGGGGCAAAGAAGAAATAACCGCAATGTGAAAGAGGCTGCATCATTAGCATCCCTTCCCTAATGTTGGAGCTGAGAAGCCTGGAAAGAGTATCAAGGATGGAGGGACCCTGTAGACAAAGAGGCAGAAGGAGGATGTAGAATGTGTAGAAAAGGCTTTTGGGGCCTGAGGGACTTTACCCAAACAGATGTACCAGCTCTGAGATCTATCCAGAGCCTGAAAGAATTGGGGGAAGATCCAGTCTGTGCATCCCTGATCGCTTCTCTAAAGAGATTAGTACCAGGAACTAGAGCTGCTGCTTCAACCACTAAGTGAGATGCAGGGCTGGGGCAAGCTATGGTAAATTTCTTTCCCCTGTGACTTTAACTCTGTCTCACTTAAATACAATTAACACAGGAGTCTTTGAAAATGAAGGATAAACAAATTGAGAAAGGAAAAGTTTAGTGGGGAAGAACCAAATCATTGGTTTATTAACCAATCTTGTGGATTCTGACCTCCCCCTCTTCCCTATGAGAGAAACTTGCTTTCTGCTCCAGCTAGCAGTATGGTCTGGAGTTGAAGGTTTTTCCCATTCCACCATCTATCAAACTGATCTTCTTAAAGTGCAGGTAGGATCATTCCCTCCCCATCCCCCAAATTCAGTAAACTCCAGAGGCTTTCTGTTAACTCCAGGATCAAATAGAAAATCCTGTTAGCCTTTTCAAGTCCTTTATAACCTAGCCCCCCTTTCAATCCTCCCAGTCTTCTTTCTCCTTACTCCCCTCCACATACTTTAAATTCTTGTGACACTGACCTCCTTCCCGTTCCTGCAACAAGATCCTCCAATTCCTGACTCCATGTAATTTCACTACAGAATTCTCTTTCTTCTCAATTCCGCCTCTTGGCTTCTTTCAAGTTGTAGCTAAAAATCCCATCATTTGCAAAAAGCCTTTCCTGATCCCTCTTAATGCTAGTGCCTCTCCCCTGCAATTATCTCCAATTTATCCTGTATTTATCTTATTTGTACACAATTATTTGCAAGTTGAAAATTACACTGTAAGCTCCTTGAAAGTAGGGACTGCTTTTCCTTTTCTTTATGTGTCCAGTGGCACACATGCATGGCACATAATAGGTGCTTAATAAATGCCTATTGAGTTGACTTGCTTGGCTGCTCATATATCAGTGAACAGTAACCCCAACCCCTAGCACTCTGTTTTTTTCATTGCTATAATCTATTTCCACTTCACATAAAGAAAAGTGGTAGCCATTAATCCATCTTGTGAGATTAATAATAGAAATAAAGAGGAAGATTTTGGGGAAATGTTTGAGGCCAGATAGAATATGAGACACATCTCTCCTCAATATTAAATGGGGAGGGGCAGCTAGGTAGTGCAGTGGTTAGAGCACCAGCTCTGAAGTCAGGAGGATCTGAGTTCAAATGTCCTCTCAGACACTGACATTTCCTGTGATCCTGGGCAAGTCACTTAACCCCAATTACCTAAACAAAATAAATAAATAAATGAAATATATATATATATAATGGGGAGCTAATGAGGGTAGTAAATTTTCACTGGAGGTCACAAAATGTTGGGTTTACTTTGCAATTGCATTGCTAAACCAGCTCAAATTGATTTCCAAGAGATATCAAAAGTAAGGAAAGTTTAACAAGCTAAAATGAATTTTTAAATACCCAGATGCATGAAACATAAGCCCCTTCAAGTAGAAAGAGCCAGGGTGTAGGAGTGCACATTGCCATGTATATCATGTGGATCCCCTTTCTGAGCTATTTCCTGGTATCATATGAGATTCTTCCCTTTTCTAATATGCTCTTCAACTTATTTGTGGATGAGGATTTAATTAAGAGGGATGCTCTTCACCTATTAGTAACATTTCTCTCTGTGTCTTTGTCTCTATCTCTGTCTTGCCATATATATGGATATATTAATATTGCTTATTAATAATAACACATATTGCATACAGGCATATGTGATTTATATGGATGGATGGAAATACAGATTACTTATGTCATAGAAGTCTAATTGAATTAGACTGCATTTCTCAGATTGGACTCTCTTCTCACATGTCTCTACACACTCTCTTTATTCATGATTTTATTAGTACTTCTGGATCTAATTATCATCTTTACAAAAATGATTTTCAGATCAGTATATCCAACCCCAATTTTTCTCCCAAGTTCTAATTCTGCATCATCAACTGCCTACTGAACCTTTAAAACTGAATATCCTATAGTTATTCCAAACTCAATATGTCTAAAACAAATCTCTTTCCCTTTCTTTATAATTTCTCCCTTTCTTTGAAGGCACCCCCATCCTTCAAGTCCCTCAGGTTGGCAGCTTTGGAGTCATTACCAACTCCTTCATGTCTCCAATTAGATTAGATATCTAATTAGTCACCAACTTTTGTCAATTCTACCTTCACAATATCCCTCACATCTAACTACACTATTCCAGGCTCTTCTCATCACCTTGCACTTGGATGAATTCAGTATCTCTCCAAGTCATCCTTCACACAGCTGCCTAAATGACATTCCTAAAGCATAATCTAGCCGTGTCATTCCTCTGCTCAATAATCTCCAGTAACTCCCTATTACCTCCAGGAAAAAATATTTCTGTCTCCATATTAGCTTTTTTCTTCATACATTCTTCTCAACCTTTCTGTTTCTCAAATGACAACATTCCATATCTCATCTCCCTGTCTTTTCACTGCATGTTGCTCACACGTAGGACACATTCCTTTCTTATCTCTATCTCTTAGAATTTCTGCTTCCTTCAAAGCTCATTGCAATAATAACAGCCAAATTATGTGATGATCAACCATGATAGACTTAGATCTTTTCAGCAGTACAGTGATCCAAGACAATTCCAGTAAACATACAGATAAAGAACTATGGAGACTGAATGCAGATCAAAGCATATTATTTTCACCTTTTTTCTTTTAATTGCTTTTTTCTTTCTTGTAGTTTTTCCCTTTTGTTCTGAGTCTTCTTTCACATTCATGACTAATATGGAAATATGTATAAAATAATTGTAAATGTATAACCTATTGATGATTGCTTGCTGTCTTGGGGAGGAAAGAGGTGAGGGAGAAGAGAAGAAAAAAAATTGGAACTCAAAATCTTACAAAAATGAATGTTGAAGATTATCTTTACATATAATTGGAAAAATAAGATACTATTGAGGAGAAAAAAAGCTTAGTGCAAAAATCACCTCTTAGATGAGATCTTTCCTATTCTTTCCAACTGCAAAGTGACTTTGTATTTACTGTATTTATATTGTATATACATGTATATGTAAACATGTCTTTGCCGCCCCAGAATGTAAGGAGAAGGGAATGGAGGCTATTTCTCATTTATCTTTGCCTAATACCTTAATACCCAAGACAGAGACCTCAGTTTCTACAGCTATAAATGAGGGGAAGCCAGGGGCATAGGCTTGTAACCCCTGCTAACCATAAAACAGGAGGAGGCTGAGAGTAGTGGATTGTTTGAACTCTGGAGCTCTAAACTACAGCAGGCAAAGCAGTGCACTAAGTCTGGCACCAAAATGGTGAGCCTTGGGATGGTAGCCCATGGTTTACCCATTGTACCACCTACAGCAGCTAACATAAATATAAGAGTACAGCCTCGTAAAAATAGTGTCTGTAGTGCTAATACTCAGAATGAACTAAGATTAGCAAGAAAAGCCAAGGTCAACATAAAAGGGTATTTTTAAACCATGTTGGGAAAAGAGAAGGATCACAGAAGGAAAAGGGCTGGGGTGGATGGGAAGATGATAACCATCCACAGAGAGAAAGAATAGCTACTTACTTCTTATTTTTTGCTTGTTTTCTTTCCTAAGGAAAATAACTTGTGTCCTAGAAACACCAGAACAGAAATAGCCAATGGAGAATTAAAACCCTAAGATAAGTCAGAATATAGTAACACAATAAATTTTTTTCCCAATTACATGTAGTTTTCATCATCATCTCTGTAAAATTCTGTGCTCCAAATTTTTCTCCCTCCATTCCCTTTCTCCTTCCCAATACAGCAACAATCTGATATATGCTATACATGTACAATCATGTTAAACATGTTAAACATCAGTCACATTGTGAAAGAAGAGTCAAAAAAAAAAAAAAAAAAAAAAAAAAGAGGAAAAACTAAGAGAAAGGAAAAAAAAAAAAAAAGGTGAAAATAGTTCGTCTCAATCTGCATTTAGATTCCATAGTTTTTTTCTCTGGATGTGCTCAGCATTTTCCAGGGCAAGTTCCTTTATATATCTTAGATCATTATGTTGCTGAGAAGAACTATCACAACTGATCATGGCACAAGTTGTTGTTATTGTGTACAATATTCTGTCAGGAGACGGTAAGAAAGTAGCTAAATTCCCTTGATGAATTCAAACTGCCTGACCCAGACAGACATCTTTGGGTGCTGAAAAAAAATGAGGAGATGTGATTACTAAGCCACTGTCATTGCTATTTGAAAGAGCATGGGAAATGAAAGCTGCGCTCCAAGACTGAAGAAAGACAAATGTTCCAATTTTTAAAAAGGGGCTGGGAGGAAGAGATTAGAGCCCACAAATTGGCCACTGGCCCTGACTTCAATCTTGAGAAAATTCTAAAATAGATCATTTAAGAGACAGCTGGTTAAGATCTAGAAAGGTTATAATTTAAGAACTAGCATGGCTCCATCAAAACAGATCATACCAAACCAATCCTATTTCCTTTTTTGATAGATGGAGTGTGCTATGGGTAGGGACTGCTAGTGAATAGTGCTGAACTGGTTCATTCAGCTGAATTTATTTTGCTGATTTCAAATCTAATCTCATTCGCCAATCTGAGTCCCTGGGCAAGTCACTTAATCCTGTTTGCCTCAGTTTCCTCAAAATGATCTAGAGAAGGAAATGGCAAATCACTCTAGTATCTTTGTCAAGAAAACCCCAAATTGGGTCATAGATTGAAAAATGACTTGACTACAACAAATGGATATAGTGGATATAGTTTACTTAGATTTTTAGCAAGGGGTTTGATAAAAGTATCTGTCATACTTCTTGTAGAGAGGACAGAGATGTAGACCAAATGATAAATCAGTTTTATATATTTCAGAATGGATTTGATGGCTAAATTCAAAAGAGTATCCAATAATGATTCAATGTCAATGATTCAGCTTTGTTTTCTTTATAGATGGAGATACATGGACTATTTGTGCCTGACCTATAATAGAGCATATTGAGCTCATATTGTTCTGAACAGCCACAAACAGACATACTGTACCTTGACTCCAACATAGAGATGTGACTTTGGTCCCCTTCTAGAACAATAACCAACCAATCAATCAGATAAGAGAGATAGGTACAGTCTTCAACATTCCCATATTTAACTTTCGAGATTCTATGTATTTATGTGATCTTATTAGTAAACTTGTTTTCATTTTCAAGTTGGAAAAGTTTCTAACCTTTCACAGTAGAGAAAAATGAGAGACACAATTTGGGCAAGCAGGTGGAGTGGCTGCTATCCCACCTAGCACTTTACTGGTCTTGTTCATCCTGCTGCTGGAAAGAGTTCCCCCTGTATTCATTGTATATTTTTCTAGGCATGTTTGCCATTAAAAGCATGTTGCCTTTAAAGGCACGTTTGCCTTTAAAACTCAACTTTTATGTTGCAATTGTTCCCCCAAAGTGTAGTTCAACTCCTTTGGGCTCTAAGGTGATGTTGAGACCTCACCAGTCTCATTCAGCATCCAAAAGCAAATCTTAAGTCCTAGCAAGTTCTCTGTTGGCTTTCAGTAAGTGGCCAAAGTAGAGGGGTTGACAAAAATATAGTATACAATTCAATGCATTCATACCATCATATGACAGGTACAAAATAATATTCAGGTTAAAAAAGGTTTTGATTTTAAAATTTTTATTTGTTGTATGTTTTTATTTATATTGTTGTATAGCATATTTGGTAACATAATATTGTTGTTATATAGCATATATGGTAACATAATATTGTTGTATAGCATATATGGTAACATGTTATAAAAAGTGAATATTGTCTTAAATCAATGGTTTGTTTGTTTCTTTTTCTTTTAATTGAGATGTTAGTACAAAAGATTACACAATTCTGAAGAATTACTAAGTGAGAATAAATGGTTTGCATGTTACCTACTATTTTATTTTGTATATTGCATTTTAGGGGGTTATTTCATGGTCACTGTGTTAAGAAAAGTATGTTATCAGAATTAATTTTTTGTTATAAAGAACTGCATGCAAAAAAGTGTATTTTCAGGAATCTCTAGTGAAAGATTACAGTTTTTGGTAGCCCCAAGAACCTAGTTCCTATTTCCTACTAGTTCAATGTATTTACATTTGTATTTTTGACTTTAATGCCATTATCTGGGGACATTACCCCCATAAAAGTTGATGATTTACTATACCTGGATTGTTTTTCCATATTTCTCATGTCATTCATATTTATCATTTTTACAGAATCATAATATTCAATATATTACTAATGTAAAAGTCTTAGTGGGACTACCAACATTATATTAAATATCTGAAAATTTTGGAATAGAGGAATGACATTTTTCTGGCAGTGATCTGAGGGATGAGTTAGAGAGAGGAGAGAGTGACAGGAGAGGGGGGGTTAAGAATGTAACGTGCTCTCCTGGCAGTTACAATTACTAGTCTGTCCTAGACCCACCAGAGTACCTTTGACCACTGACCTTTGCAGTGTGAACTCTACCCGGCTCGCCTCCTCTGAGGCCTTCAAAGGTCTCTGGCCACAATCTCTTGAATCTATAGCTTAATAACCGGTAGCGCACTCAAGAACAGCCACGTGTAATCTTAAAAGCCTTTATTATACTACTCACATAATGCCCTGACTGATGCCCTGACTTGTTGGTTACCGAGTGAACACCTGGTCAGAAGACCCACGTGTTCACTACCAAAACCCTTACCTCTTTTGGCTACCCATCTTGGCTTGGCCACCCAGGCCAGGGTGAAGAACGCCAGGTTAAAGAGAGCGCCTGCTGCCTTCAGTGGGCTTATAAAGGGCCTGTGAGGTCACACACACAGCCAGTCAGTGAGAGAGTAACCCATTACGAAGCTATCTCAAAATGGACAAGATCCCACCTACAAGGCAGTCCTAATATCCACAGAAATTACTTCCAGACCACTCAATCTCCCGATTTGCTGTGGCACCTATTTAAAGGCCCCTTACATAAGAACATTAACAAGAGTTCAAGCCAGTAGAAATGAGTACTATTATTGGATGATGACATTGGGAAGAAAGAGGCAGCAATATACTAGGCAGTAGTCTGGCAAATGTTAAATGACAAGCTCTTTGGGAAGGAAATATACCAACTTTTAAGTTTAATCTGCCTTATTAGCATCACTTTCTTAAATCTAAATAAGTTAACAAAATAATAAATCAAACTCTAATTTGTAGCATTTGCTGATTTCCAAGGTATAAATACTCACATTGAAAATTTAATATTTGTCTTTTGCCAGGAGGTATGAGCGGCTTTAGCACACTCCAAGAAACATTATAGAGACAGACTCAACAAAATCTGAAAGTTAATTAGACTTGAAGTAAGCTAGAGGGAAAAGTTAACTCCAAGTTATCTAAATGGGAACCTGAGTAAATGGTGATGCAAAAGTCAGAAATAGTAGTCAGAATTGCGATTAAAATTTTTTTGAGGAAACAATGGATAGAGCTTAATTTTGTTTATATTGAATATAAGATATTAATAATACAGGACAATTAGGTGGTGCAATGGATAGAGCATTGGGCCTGGAATCAGGAAGAATCATTTTCCTGAGTTCCAACTTACTAGCTGCATAACCCTGGGCAAGTCAAATGTTTGCCTCATTTTTCTCATCTGTAAAATGAACTGAAAACCATTTTTGCCCAGAAAACCCCAAATGGGATCATGAGATCACAAGGAGTCAGACATGACAAAAATTGATGTGACTGATGTAGACACAGATGATGGTAAGCACCGTCAGTCATGTGAAGTATTCACAATGGCCATTCTCCTTGACAAAAGGTAGATTGATTTAGGGGAAGAGGTTATAGACTAAATAAAGAGATACAGTAGACAGCAGGAATAGTAAATATGAAATAAAGTGAAAGAATATATGAAAGACAAGCTCCTCAGTGGAACTCATAATTACCCAGTAGAAAGGGTAACCTCGATGAGATTGGGGCAGGCCCTTAACTGGCAGACTAAATCTTGAAAGAACTTAACATCCTAAAATTGTTAGCTAGCTGTAAGGAGGAGAAGTGGATTGGGAAGCATAGTGATGAAGTTAAGAGAGATACCAAAAAGCAAGGAGGAAGTGGTAAGGAGAAAGAGACCCCGAGGCAGAGTGCCAGGGGCAAATTGACCCAAAGGAACGCAGCTACAAAGCTTTAGGCCATAATGTCGATTTTATAGGAAAATTTAACCTCAGGGAACATGACTGGGATTTATGCAGGACATGGCAAGGTGAGGCTGCCCGAGGTCCCAGCAAAGGGTGGACCTCTGGGGTTTGACATAACTTGGATTCCTGACTGGAGGACCTCCCCAGAGAGGGGAACAATGGAGCTCAACTGATCTCTATCTCAGTGCCTTCTCCTGGCCTGCCTCAGGGATTAATTTTTATCAGTTCTTCAGTTTCTCTCTGCTAACCACTGCCAACATTGAAGACCTCATCAAAATGGCTGAACCATAACAATAAGGCATCCAGATAAAAATGCTAGTGTTCAAAGGAACTTTGTAAAGATATAAGTGAAAAATAAAAAGGATCATGGAATGATCCAAGAGAATAGTCTCAGAAACAAAATTCCTTTCACACAAAATATCCAGAGGTCATCATTTGGCAATTTCAACTATCTAAATATCCTGAAGACCAGGAAAGAAACAATTAAGACCTGTTGAGTCCTCAATATATTTGTGATAGAAGCAATTAAAGTCTATGAATTGTCAATATATTTGTCATAGCCTCCATTCTCTGAAATTCATGAATTTTACGTCCAGAAAAACAGTTGAAGCCTTCAATCAAAGACTATTTCCTTACTTTTGACTCAATTCTTCAATAAAAAGTTAAAAGTTATATTTGGGGTAGCTGATCAGGGAAGGAACAGCAACAGGAATGACCTCTGAAAAAGGGGAAGGAGCAGAAAAAAACACAAAACTATTATAAGAAGTAGACACAAGAGCTAGGGAAACATAACAATAAAGTGTTATTTAGTAGAGGGCCAAGCAGTCCTGTACACCTAAATTGTCTTCTATGTTACAGCACAGCACAATAATTGCTATTCTTGATGATGGCAGCTAGACGGGGCAGTAGATAAAGTGCTGGGCCTGAACTCAGGAAGACTCACTTTCTAGCATTAAAATCTAGCCATAGATACTTCCTAGCCATGTGATCCTGAACAAGATACTCTACCCTATTTACCTCCATTTCCTCATCTATAAAATGGGCTGGAGAAGGAAATGGCAAACCATTTTAGTATGTTTGCCAAGAAAAATCTCAAATGGGGTCCCAAAGAGTTGGACGTAACTGAATGATGATCTTGCATCAGTAAAGATTGAATCATGATTGACATGATCTATCCAAAATGATTAGAATAAAATCAAATCAGAAGACTTAAAGATCTGGGAGAGAGTTTATTTCCTGAGGATATTGCTGTCCACCACTTTATTAATGATATAATGTTGGCTGGACCAAGGTGTCAGAAAACCTAGATCAGATGGTAAAGTGGAAGCCTATAGTTAGAGCTGATGAGTATTAAATGATGAGTAGTAAATTAGGTCTAACAGAGATGGTTCTGTTCTTTTTCTCTCTCTCCTTCCTTCCCCAAAGTAACCAATGGCGGGTTCGGCAGCAAAGGAATTTGCTACTTACTGCTGTATGGAAACATAGTCTTTATTGATTAGAATGGAAACACCGGAGAGCCAGTGGGCAAAATGGCTGTACAAGGCCATTTGCCAAGAGAAGATTCCCGTTCTCTCTTTTATGCAGTGATGTAGGGAGGTTCCTGAGAGTGATGTAAATTAAGATAAGGATTCTCTTGTTATCTTTTGGGGACAGACAGAAGTCTCTTCCCAAAAGGAATTTCCTGATGCCATTTGGTCTATCTGAGCAGATTAGAATGGGGGCTGTAAAACCCTGGCCATCTCAGATAGCCCAAACTAGTTTGACCAGATCTTGTATCAAAGATCCAAGTCCCAAAGGAAGTTGGACATCAAACAAAGAATACCAAAGGGGCTACCGCCCTCAACAGAGCTAGATGTTATTACAGCATGAGGTGAAAGAGCAATCCTAAGAAAACAGAAAATCCAACTCACTCAAGTTTTTAGGAATACCACAGATAGGAAAAATCCAGATATTCTAGACACAACCTAGAAAGAGGTTCTGACAATCACTTCTCCACAGTCTAAAAAGGAAATCCAGAGATTGACTGGATTATTTGAGTTTTAGAGCATCAATATTCATCATCTGAGAATCCTGTTGGTCCCCATTTATCAAGTCTGCTTCTTTTCAGTGGGACCTAGAATAGCCTTCAGCCCCAGATCTAAAAATGGATCATTGCGCAGTTTCTCCTCGTAGGTCTTTATGATACCATAATGGCCACATTTTTTAAAGTTTCTTCTTAGAATAAAACATAAATACAATCTTTGGCTAACCATCAAGCTTATTGAACTGCAACATTTTAAAGTGGCCATTCTCTGTACTCTTTTTGAAAAGCGATTGCTTGCCTTTTACTGGGCCTTCATTGCCATTAAATGGATACCTTTCACCTAGAGTTGCCTCTTGATTGGGTGATACAAGATGATCTCTCTAACAAGATGGGCATGGCAAAACAGGCTTCTATGATTAAGTGGAAATAATACAGTCAAAACATGCTTGCCCAGGTCCTTAAGTATTAGTGTGCTTCAGGAACAGACTGCAATTCTACTAGAAACTGTAGTCTCCCATCACAGCCTTGGTATTCTTCCTCTTCCACTTGCCCCATCTATGAAGAATGTCATTTTGCCTAGTTCATCAGTGGCTCCACTTACTATAAGAAAGACATACACAACTAGATTTTGTTGAGCATTAATGGGGCTCCTGCAAAGTCCTCCAAATGAGCTTAGGTACAAGCTCTATGGATCAGGTTTTTTAAATTAAATTTTATTTATTTTTTTGTTACATTTTAAGTTCCAAATTGTCTCCCTTTTTTTCTTCCCTCCCCACTCTGCACTAGAAAAGGCCATCATTTGATACAAGCATAGATAAATAGATAGAGAGATATAGTAAAACCACACTGTTTATACTTCTATTTATCAGTTCTTTTTCTGGAGGCAGATAACATCTTCCAGCATAGGTCTTTTGTAAACCTGATTCTGAGAGACTTAAGTGATTTGTTAACATAACTAGTAAGTGCCTGAGGCAGTATTTAAATTCAGGTTTTCCTTATTCCAAAGTTAGCATTCTATCCCCAATTTATCAGTAGGGAAATGATTCATAGTCTTATAAATTTGACAAACTTCTCTATATATTTGAGATATGACTTTTATCTGTAAGTTTCCCCCCTTATTTTCTGTTTTCCTTCTAATCTTAGCTACTTTTGTTTTATTTGTACAAAAGTTTTTCAATTTTATTTAATCAAAATTATACATTAATCCTATTTTTTTGCTTATTCATAAATTCTTCTCCTATTCATCAGTTTGATAAGGTAACATTTTCCATGTTCTTCTAATTTATGATACCTTTTTTCATATCTAGGTCATGTATTTATTTTGACTTTATCTTGGCAAAGGTATCAGATATTGTTCCATACCTAGTTTCTGCCAATTTGTTTCCCAACAATTTAACCAAGTATTAAATTTTTATCTCCAAAACTTAAATCATTTGTCCAACACAAGGTTACTATAATCATTTAGTTCTATGTATTGTATGTCTATTCTGGTCTACCTTTCTATTTCTTAGCAGTATCAAATCATTTTGATAATCATCACTTTATAACAGTTTAAGATCTATGCTGTTAACCTTGCTGTTAACCTTCTGCTTTTACATTTTTTCCCATTAATGCCTTAGATACTCTTGACCTTTTGTTCTTCCAAGGCAAGGTCTTGAAAAAGCTTTGAGGGAGAATGGGATGAGATCTTCATCTGCATTGCTGTAGCCCAGGGATTTAGGGTCTGGAAAGAACAGACTTGAACAAAGATGCCCTTGGGGGTCAGAAAAGGAATCAGAAACACAGAATTCCAGAGCTGGATAAGAATTCTGTCAGGGCCTCTACTATATAGAGAGTTGTTTGTGCGGCTTGTCCACAACCATAAGCCTTCCCTCTTTTGAACTAAAGAATCAGCTTGAAGTTGTTGGGAGAATGGCCCGAGTTAAGGAGAGAGTCTATTGTGCCAAACTTGGCCGGCAGACTTTTATGCTTTGATTTGCCGAGTGTGGGACTACATGATTAACTAGGGAAACGACTTCTCGAGGATCCTTTTCGTGTCCTTCTGAGAGTCAGGTAGTTCTTGACTGGTTTTTAACTGGCAAATTGGTGCTTTTCCCCATCTCGGGATCGAAGGTTTGCCCTTGCTAAACAAGATGGCAAACATCAAGCCCCTGATTACTAAGGACAGGTATTCCACCTCCCAGAAATCATGCTATCCCCTACGAAGGGGGAGGACTCTCTGGGCCAGCTATTTCTCAGATGCAACTTCCACGAAGATTTTACTCAATAAGGGACAGACTCCTTTTGGTACCTACTTCCCCATTGATCTTCTCCAGCCCTTCCTTATTCCTTCCCCAGCTCTGAGTTACTCCAAGCCTCAAAGTTTCCACCCACTCAGAAGTTCTGTCTCTCTTGAGCGCACTCTCTGGGTCCCCCTCAATTGATAGGTTTCTTTCTATCAGAATGATAGAAAAGGGTTTTGGGGGGCCAAGGGATGATATGTAGGGAGATGCTTTGCTTTGCTTTCTAACAACAAGGAGATAAGTCATATCTGTGACTTATAACTGTGGTGAATCTAAACTTACCTAGATGAAAAGGGATCCTCTAATAGATTTGGTGAATCTCCTGAATTCTGGATGAAGGGATGTGAGTGTGTGTGTGCACGAGAAGAGAGACAGAAAGAGAGAGAGTTTATTCACCCTCATGAAAGAATGGGAAGGTCCCTCAGCAGATGCCACTGGAAGAATAAAGATTTTATATTCTCTATTATTGTCTGGCACTCCTAGGGAGGAGATATCCTGGCTGGGAGAGGCGACTGAGGAATACTGAGAGAGTGTAGTACAGGGAAGGTCTGGGTATTGCTCCAGGTACTGGGGCAAAGGGATAATAACTCCTTAGCTACTTTACTACAAGTGACCCAGACCTGTGAAGAAGAACCAGTAACAGAAATGTCAGCTTCTATCAAACTGTGTATACCCTTTGATCCAGCAGTGTTTCTACTGGGCTTATATCCCAAGAAAATCATAAAGGAGGGAAAGGGACCCACTTGTGCAAAAATGTTTGTGGCAGAAACTGAAAACTGAGTGGATGCCCACCAATTAGAGAATGGCTGAATAAAATTGTGGTATATAAATGTTATGGAATATTATTGTTCTGTAAGCAATGACCAGCAGGATGAATACAGAAAGGCCTGGAGAAACTTACATCAACTGATGCTGAGTGAAATGAGCAGGACCAGGAGATCACTATATACGGCAACAACAAAACTATATGATGATCAATTCTGATGGGAGTGGCCATTTTCAACAATGAGATGATTCAAACCAGTTCCAATTCTACTGGTGATGGAGAAAGCCATCTATACCCAGAGAGAGGACCATGGGAACTGAGTGTGGATCATTTTTTGGCTGTTGTTTGCTTGCTTTTTTTCTTTCTCTTTTTTTTTTTCTTTTCAATCTGATTTTTCTTGTATAGCATAATTGTGGAAATATGTATAGAAGAACTGCACATTGAATTGAATTAATTGAATTACTTGCCATCTAAGGAAGGGAATAGAGGGAGAAAAAAATTTGGAACACAAGATTTGCAAGGGTGAATGTTGAAAACTATTCAAAAATAAAAAGCCATGGTCTTGATGTTTCCATTGTCACCCTCTGCTTGTTGTCAATGCCTTACATTGGGAAACACACTGTGAACTACACAGATTTGGTGTTAACCACCCACATGCAACAAATTGTTGAGATCTAGCACTCAGTCCTTTTAAAAAGGTCTGGGTTTTCTGTGTTTTGTGCTCTTCTATATTTGATCCCATGGTTTGTTTTTTTTTTTTTTTTTTTTTTTTTTTGTTGTTGTTGTTGTTGTTGTTTGTTTGTTTGTTTGTGGTTTTGCCATGCTTCTAGTTTGAACTTCCTTTTCCTTTTAAGTCAGGTTTCTCACATTCTGGACATTAAAGCTTTCTAGTAATATCCCTAAAATCTTTTACAAGATCTTTTACTCAGATAAGAAGGATCCTTGTGAGGCATATATTGACTCAGAAAATCACAAATTAACATTATCTATGCTCTTTTGTTATTGACTCTTTTAAATCTTTTGACTCTTCTTGTCCCCATTTTGATTTTTCTTGACAAAAAATTAGAATGGTTTTCTATTTTGTTCTCTAGCTCATTATATAGATGAGGGTCATAGAGCTAGGAAGTGTCTGAGGATGGATTTGAGCTTATGAAAATGAGTCTTCCTGATTCTAAACCCAGTGCTCTAACCACTGAATAACCTAGCTGCTCTTATCTATGATGTATTGTATTTTTATTTATTATGTTAAACCTGTGTCAATTACATTTTAATCTGGTTTGTTGCCTTGAGTTTCTGGAAGAACCTCTGTGAGAGAAGACCTTTAGGATTTTGCCTCTAAGGGGTGAAGTGCCCTAGGGTTGGTATATGCCAGAGCCTTCCACCATGTAAGTTAGGCTAGTTTTCTCCTAACGCCCAGGGGCTTTCTGGCCAACCCATATGGAATAAGCCTGAAGAGGAGACTCATCAGATGTTTCACAGCCATGCAGGTATTCTACTCTACAATGACACATTTGACGGGACATATTTCTGTGACAAGGAAGCTGTGTCTGCCTGAGCCATGCTGTCTCCTTGCAATATTCTTGCCATGTTATAAAATTAATTAAATATTCTTTTATTGGCGGTGAAACAGTCTGTCTTCTCTTTTCATTCTGTTCTTGACCCTGAACTACCAGACTAGGCTGAGTCAGACTCAATTCACAACATGGCCCCATATAGTAGTAGAATTTCTATCATCACCACTACTAAAGCATTCTAAATTATTTTACATAATAGATAATATTAATGATTCTTTTAAATGCCAGATGGCCAAAGGGAGAAAAAGAAAGGAAGTGCTAGACATCTGGTAAGTCCAGACAGGGAGACCTGAACTTCATTCTTACCTCCATTGATAAGCTCAGGCCTGAGAAGGAAATCAAAGAGATTAATTAAAAGGATGAAGGTGTCCCTGAATTCAGAATTCTTTTCTGTGTCTCATTCTTGCAAAGGGATCACAGATATAGTGTTTGAAAGGAACTTAGAAATCTTCTAATCCAATCCCCCCATTTTACAGATTGGGAAACTGAGGCTCAGAGAGATTCATGCTATTGATGAATAGCAGAATTGTGATTTGAAACTAGGTCCTCTGACTTTAAAATTACTGCTTTTTCCACAGCATCACAAGGAAGGGCAGAAGAAGGATGGCAATTAGCAAAGGAAGCAGACTGATGAGAACAAAAAGACTTTGATGGACTAATAAGGAGGCAGGGAACACATTGGCATCCCAAGAAAAATCAAAGGGACAGATGCAGCAAAAGGAGACAAGAATAGGGAAAAAATGAAAGGGTAAAGGCGATGTTGGAAGAAAAGAGAATAGATAAAAGAGAGGGAAAGCTAAAAAGCCCCCAAAGGCTTCCTTCTCACTCTTTCCTCAAGGAAGTTACAGATCTAAGAGGTGCCAGATGCCAGGTTGGGGTTCGGAAGGGGAGGGGCTGGGGAAGCTAACTGAGTCAAGGGGTTTTGTGTGAGCACAGGGAGGAGAGTCTCTTGCCCCCAGCTGCACAGAGGTACGTGGGCAGGAGCCACTCAAGCAGATCCCAGGGCTAATTGGAGTAAATGGAAGGACAGGAGGCCTCTCAGGGAAAGTAAATAGAATTACTCACCCATGAATGGGGCCCTCGATGGGAAATGGATGGAGTGGCTTATCCACCCCAATTGATATTGCCTCTCCCAGCTATACCCTGCCCTCCTTCAGGATACAAACCATTACAGACCTATGCAAAGAATAAATCCTTCTTGTCATCCATTCCCATCCTAAACCCTACCCTCTCACAGGTTAGAAACTCCCTTCTATTCCTCTCCAAAAGGTTCCCCCCAAAATTCTTTTTATTATTCTAAAATTTCATGTTCTCCTCCAGACAACTTCACATACTGAGAGCCAGCACCCATTGTCCACCTTCTCATAGATCCCCAAACTCTATGCTGTCCTTGCCCAAAGACCCCCATATTCCTCTTGTTCTCCCACCTCACTTCTTCCCAACTTTACTATCCAATCCCAATTCTGTGTCCTGTTCCCCTCAGATTCCACTCATCCCTCACTCCACCCCCAACAAAGCTTCCTCTTCTCATCTTCCTCATTGTTTACCCATCTCTATTATTTTTTGTGCCCCAGAGTCCCTTTATGAGCTTAATAGGACTCTTTCTGCTATCCAGACCTAGAGCTATCACTAGGCTAGGGCAACCTGGAGCTTTGTCTCAGGCCACCCATTTTATTTTATTTTTTTTTAAATTTAAGGAAGTACTTTTTTATTTATTTATTTTTAAAATTATATTTAAATTTAATTATAACTTTTTATTGACAGAACATATGCCTGGGTAATTTTTTACAACATTATCCCTTGCACTCACTTCTGTTCTGACTTTTCTCTTCCCTCCCTCCACCCCTCCCCTAGATGGCAGGCAGTCTTATACATGTTAAATATGTTATAGTATATCCTAGATACAATATATGTGTGCAGAACCAAACAGTTCTCTTGTTGCACAAGAAGATTTGGATTCAGAAGATAAAAATAACCTAGGAAGAAAAATAAAAGTACAAGTAGTCCACATTCATTTCCCAGTGTTCCTTCTCTGGGTGTAGCTGATTCTGTCTATCATTGATCAACTGTAACTGAATTAGCTCTTCTCTATGTTGAAGATATCCACTTCCATTAGAATACATCTTCATATAGTATTGTTGTTGAAGTGTATAATGATCTCCTGGTTCTGCTCATTTCACTCAGCATCACTTGATGTAAGTCTCTCCAAGACTCTTTGTATTTCTCCTGTTGGTCATTTCTTACAGAACAATAATATTCCATAACATTCATATACACAATTTACCCAACCATTCTCCAATTGATGGGCATTGACTCATTTTCCAGTTTCTGGCCACTACAAAAAGGGCTGCCACAAACATTTTGGCACAGACAGGTCTCTTTATGCACAGTTTGATAACTTTTTGGGCATAGTTCCAGATCACTGTGAATTCATTCACAACTCCATCAGCAATGCATCAATGACTCAGTTTTCCAACTCCAACATTCATCACTATTTTTTCCTGTCATCTTAGCCAATCTGACATTTCTCTGATCAATAGTGATTTGGAACACTCTTTCATATGAGTGGAAATAGTTTTAATTTCATCATCTGAAAATTGTTCATATCCTTTGACCATTTATCAATTGGAGAATGGCTTGATTTCTTATAAATTAGAATCAATTCTCAATATATTTTGGAAATGAGACCTTTATCAGAATCAGGCCACCAATTTTAGAAGCTACTAAAATAAATTTAGTCTTTTAGTAGGAGCAATAAAACTTATCACCTAGTTAGCAGAAAAAAATTTGGAAAAATGGTAAAAATGTCAGATGGCTGCCTCCTTAGCATAATTGAGCTCCTATTTGAGACCACTAAGTAGGCAATTCCCCAATGGACTTAGCCATGGGTTTCCATGAAAATATATATTTTTTAACTCCTCATTTGCCAGACAGCTTATACTTTCCCAGGAGCTAAAAAATTGCTCCTTACAGCTCTGATCAGACTCTCTTTTCTAGTATTCAGGAGCCTCTCAGGATAACTAAGGGAACTAGGCAGAAAGTAACTCCTCCTCCATCAAACCCAGGAGACAAAGATCCCCTAAGAAGCTAGCTTTGGGGAGGTATTTGGAAGAGGAGTTGGACAGGTAGAGAGTGTGTTTGCAAAGAGGAGGGAAATGAGGAGAATTGGAACCCTAGTTGAAAGATAAGAGAGGTGGCCAAAATATAATGTGGAGAGAGAAGAAAAAATGGAAGTTCTACATTTGCAGAGAGTTGGGTTCAAATCCTGGTTCTGTTATTAAGCCAGTCCTATCAGAGACATTTTGATAAATCACCTTATCTCCATCTTTCCTTGTTTGTTTTTTTAATGAGGGAGTTGCTTTAGACCACTTTACATCTGATTCTAACTGGATAAATAAAGCAAATAGAAAACCTTGAGAAGTCTTTTTGTCTTTTTTTTTTTTTTTTTTTTTTTTTTTTTTTTTTTTTTTTTTGTCCTGAAAGGAATGCTCTGCACAATAACATGATTAGGGCAGAATACTAACTCATCACATTCATCTTGGGAGGGTAAAACAGCTTTGAGATGAGGAAGGCACCTAAAGGTTCCAGAGAAACCAAACTTTCCTAGCTCTACCTCTGCTTGGTTCTTTCCTTTCCTCCCACCCTCTCCATTCTGTCCCTCTTCCTTGCACCATGGAAAATCCAAAGCCAGGAGTTTGTTCTGGTTGGGATTACAGTAACACAATGTACTATGCAGCAACAGAGAGAAAAAGGAACCTAGCATGTAGGGGTCTCTTCCATGCCTGGGAAAAAAGAAGGAATTGATAACCAGCTGTAGCTAGTTCTCTCCCTACAGAGTCACTTGGAATAGTCTTCAACTGTGATAGCCATTCCTCCTAGGCCTCCTAGAATTAGACTGCAGACTTCAACAAGAAACACTCATTTGCTCACCAGCTCTGAAGTATCAGGGCTTTTTGTTTGTTTTTGAAGATGGGGACTGAAGGAGGTTTGCTATTTGCTTCAAGATCTGATAGAGGGTTCCCAGGATTAACAGTCAGTCAGTCAACAAGCTTTATTAAATGCTTACTATTTGCATTAAGTGCTGGGCATCCGAATGCTAACAAAAAGAAATACATAGCCAACAAGATGAAGGACTAGATTCTTTCTCTGATCTAAAACAGGAATTAAGTGCAAGAGAGAAAGCAATTTCAGCTGTTCCATAGTTTGACACTTAAAAACAACCTGATGAACTGACACTGGAAAAAATGAATCCCTAACCTGCTTGCTCAGCACATCTATCTCCACCTCCTCCAGCCACCACACTCTGGCAAGGCTGAACAAACCAGCCCACTGGCTCGGTCACTTCTCCATCCCATCCCCCTTCCTTGCACTATATACAGTCCAAAGCCAGGGGCTTCTTCTGAGTGGGATTACAGTGAAGCAATAACTGTGTAGCAACAGAGGGAAAGGGGGACCCAGGGCATGATGTCAGCATCATTGGAGTCTCCTCCAGGTCTAGAAAAAAGGGAGAATTGACAACCAGCCATGGTCAATTCTCTCTCCACAGAAGTCCCTCGTAACAGAGTCTGCGGCCAGTGAAACAAGAATTACTCTGCATTGAAGAAAGCTGAGACAGCTTTGAGATCAGCCCTTAGGAAAACTGCTATCCAAGGGGAAGAAGTAAGAAGTGAGAGGTAGAAGAAAATAAGGGAAAAAAAGACTGAAATGACCAAAGATTTCCAGAGATAGAAAACCGAGCACAAACGGATAAACAAAAAGGAAAGATATTAAGAACAGAAGAGAATATGACCTCCCTATTGCCTAAATAGTCTAGACATATGTGAATAACATTTTAAGACAAGCAAAAGGAATCGACAACTGACAAGGCAAAGAACCTTCTAGCTTCCAGAAAAATGTGGAACTAGAGCAGGGTGTTTAAAAGAGCTTAAAAGAAAAATTAGAATTGTGAAAGTAGAATTTCTGGCCTACACAGCAGAATAGAAAAATTTGAATCCATTGTTAAACTACCAAAAATACAAAAAGGAGGAGAATTGATAGGGAATACAAACAAACAGAAAGAAGAGAAGCAAAAAGCACAAAAACATGATCCCTACAAAATATACTGATGTCAGACAGGATGCAAAGGGAAACCTTAGGAATTATAGGTTTCCTACAAGAGCACAAAAAGTTTAAAAAGTTGAACATCACAATGCAAGATATAATACAAGAAATATAAGAACTTCTGAACATAGAAAGGAAAAAGAAAAAACTTTGATGCAGCAAATTCCAAGACTTTAAGTAGTTGAATTGACCAATTCCAATGACAAACAAATTCTATAAACAACCTTCAAATATAAAAGAAAGTAAATTCAAATGAATTGGGAAATAAAATAATGTGTTTCAAAGAGCAAAGAACAAAAATGTAACCCAAAATGACATATCCTGTAAACCAGATTCTGATTATTAATAAAAAGAAATAGATAATTTTAAAAAGTTTAAAAAGTTTACATATGATCCTAATAGGATGAATAAAGCAAATAGGAAACCTTGAGAAGTCTTTTTTGTCTTCTTACAAAGAAAACCAGGCCTATGTTTGCTTTGCAAACATCTCAGACAGCAGAAATACAAGAAAGGCAAACAAATACATCAAGGAAGGAACAGGTAATGAAATAAGTTAAAGGGAGAAAAAACTAAAAAGAGAAAGACACCTTTGTGGCTAACAATAACAAGGAAACTTTTGGAAGATTTCTTTCTAGAAGTATGCAAATAGAAAAAGGCAAAAGAGGAAATCAGATAACTGAAGTAATGATGGAAAAACAAGCCTGAACCCAGTACAAGGGCTATAGGATCAAAGAATATAATTCTAAAACAGAAAGGGAATAGAAATAATGAAGAGGATGAAGGAAAGAAATTCTTTTTTAGAAAAAGATAGAAAATGCAACTTAAAATTAACAAATTTAAAGAGAAAGAAAAGGAGGATTTTACTTGACTATTTAGCTGAGAAGAAAAAGTGAGGGGAAGAATTAGATTACTGTATATAAGGAAGAAAGAAAGAGAATTTAATGAGTTAAGCAAAACTTCAAAACCAGGAATTTTGTCCAGTTGTTTAAGTTGTGATGCCCTTTGGGATTTTCTTGGTAGAGATAGTGGAGTAATTTGCCATTTTTTTCTCCATTTCATTTGACAGATGAGGAAATTGAGATAAACAGTGTTAAATGACTTGCTCAGCTAATAAGTGTCCAAGACCATATTTGAACTCAGGACTTCCTGATTTCAGGCTTGACATTCTATCCATCATAGAAATAATAATGATATGAAAGAAAATGATCATTGTGAAACAAAATATAACAATTTCTGGGATGCAGTTACAGCAATCTTCAGAGGACAAATTATATATTCAGAGGACAAAAAACATACATTAACAAAACAGGAAGAAAAAAATTAACAAACAAGCAAAAAAATAGCCCCTGCCCTTGTCAAGATACTTATAGTCTAAAAAGGGAAGACAATAAAAAAGGGAGCTAGCGGAAAAGCTGGCCAAAGCAGGGGGGAGAGGAAGTATCCACACAAAGACCTGGTAGCAAAGTCCAGAGAATCAGAGACAGGGTTGGAAGATGAATGAAGGGTGACTGGCCTGGGCCCCTCCTCCATTTGTCTAGAGACAAATTAGTTTTGCCATATTGAGGATGGGTTGTCACCATGGTGATCCTACTCTATATGAAAGGAGCCACAGGAACTAATATCATATGTATGCATTTGGTGGGGGTTCAAAGGGTGTGGAGAACAAGGCTTCAAACCCGGTGGTTTCTTAGGTCTATGAATCTTTAATTCTGAAGCTAATTATACCCAGGCCCTCCACTCCCCTCTCCCACTGGATGGATCATAGAGATATCTACTTATTGCCCTGCCATTTGTTATTGCCATCTGTAACGTGCTCTCCTGGCAGTTACAATTACTAGTCTGTCCTAGACCCACCAGAGTACCTTTGACCACTGTCCTTTGCAGTGTGAACTCTACCTGGCTCGCCTCTTCTGAGGCCTTCAAAGGTCTCTGGCCACAATCTCTTGAATCTATAGCTTAATAACCAGTAGCACACTCAAGAACAGCCACGTGTAATCTTAAAAGCCTTTATTATACCTACTCACATAATGCCCTGACTGATGCCCTGACTTGTTGGTTCCCGAATGAACACCTGGTCTGAAGACCCACGTGTTCACTACTAAAATCCTTACCTCTTTTGGCTACCCATCTTGGCTTGGCCACCCAGGCTAGGGAGCTAAGTAGGCTTAGCTCCAGCCCCACTGTGCAGAGCAGTGCAATACTAATTTTGACACCTGGCTTAAAAAGCATAAAAGCCACCTTCAAATCCAATTGCTGAGACAAATTTATTTAGGATGAGTGAGAATACAAGGGTCAGTGAGGGGGAGGGACTGAGACCTTATAATGACGAATTTCTGGTGGAGTCGGAAATACTGATATGATTACTACTAAGGCAAGCAAGGAAAAGCACTGATAGCGATCAGCTCAACCTTCCTATCCTACCCTGGGGGATTGGGGAATAACCTCCCTTACAGTATTTAATCAGAAAGTCAATTTATGTCAAACCCCCAAAGTTAAACTTCTCCTATAAATCTGTCCATGGCTCACATCATCTTAGGTGAAACCTTTTTGGGTTAGCCCACTACAGCATCCTCTCATCCCCCCATCAAACCTCACAATGTCCTCCTTGCAGCTAATTTACTCTTCTAGGGTGCTAAACTCTATGGGTGTATGCTAAGGGCATACTTTAACCACATGGAATATTCCCTTTCTCCTGGTTAATTGTGAGTTCCACTAGGGAACTTGTCCTTTGTTGTTAATTGTTAAAATCCCTTTCCTTGATAACTATATGCTCTCCCAAATCTAGTTCATATTTACTATTCCTCGAATCTATTGTATCTCTTCATTTTGTCTGTAACCTCTTCTAAATAAACTTACTTTTGCTGAAGTGAATGACCATTGTGAATTCATCACATGATTGAACCCCAACATTTGGTGCCAATTGTTCTCCTAAATCTTGTTTGGTGCCTGAACATCAATCTTATCATTTGATATTGAACCCCAAAGACATCAGTACATGGACAATCACTTGGGGTGGCACTTTTCTGCTCTACCCCTAGGAGAAGAAAGAGCTCATCTGGTTTCCTATTTTCTTATTTTTTAAAAATTTAATTTATTGATATCTTTTGTTTTGTCATCATGTTCTATTTCAAATATATCTTTCATTATTCCCCTCTCCAGTCAGCTGTCCTTTTATTACAAAGATTAAAAAAGAAAGAGGGGAAAAAAGCAATTCAGCAAAACTAACCATAGCTTCCTATTTTAACCAATTATTCTTACCAACAGGTTGTTAAGCTCAGATGTTTCTACCTGATGTCAGTACCATGTAGTTACTCAGTTCCCAAGCAGGACATAGAGTTTGGGTTCTCACCATTATCCTCTAGTCCTTTTATTGATACTGTGAGTCTCTAAAACATTCTTTATGTAAGTGCTACACATTTTCTTCACTTTATGTCCCCAATATTCCCTCTTACCACAGCTGAGTCCTTTTTATCAGTACAGAAGCATAGCTAGTGAGGGAAATCTTTTTCAGTTATATTAATAATCAATTACTAAATTAGGATTAAAGCCTTTTCTCTTTATTTTTCATTCAGAAATCAGCCCTTTTGGTCAGTCAGTCTCTGAAAGACAAAGCTGATAGATGAGACTGACCACATCTTCCAGGAACATGCTGATAGATCTTGGGAAAGACCTTGTCTAGAATGTAAAAAGAACCTAATCTAGGTGAATTCCAACCCTAAGCATTTAACTTTCCCTTAGAGTTTAGGGTAATCCAACTCTTGAAGGAGAGAACTAACCAGAGGGTAGAGATAGTGATCTTTCCAGATTGCTGGATGAGACTAAGTCTCATGCATAGTTCAGCAATCAGAGTTGATTTCTCCTGTTGGGGCAGTCCTTTTCCAAAAAAAAAAAAAAAAAAAAAAAAAAAAAATTAAGGGATTCAGTGTCACCATTAGGTGCCTTTGGTTATTGATAGGAACCACTGACCCTAACTAAGAGATTATTAATTACCCAGAAACTCTGTCTCTCTGACTTTTTATTCATCTCACTAGAGATCTGAAAGAGATCTTAAAGGTCATTGAGTCCATAGCTTTCATTTTATTAAGGAGGACACTGAAAGTCAGAGAAGTGATTTGCCCAGTGCCTGACAGGAGTTTCAGAGCTCACCCTGCTGACAGCTACATGATGCTGTGTAGGATTTGGTGAGAGCTAAGTCTAAAGTGTATTGAACTTGGGATCAGAACACCCAGGTTTATGCCCCATCACTGATTATCTCTTGGAGGGAAGAATTCTTTAAACTCCTTGGTCTTAGTTTTTCTACACATTCGTAAAATGTAGTTAAATGAGATGCTCCATTAGGGTCTTTTCCAGCTCTAAATATTATTGTCTTATAGATTCCCCTCTACTCCAAATCCAGCAGTGACAATAGTGATGTCCCAAACCCAGCCAGGGAGCCTCCAAGGGTACCAGCAAGCTAAAGCTGGCGACATCATGATTATTTATGGAAAGAAGGCCAGACATTTGTTCTCTCCATATCTCTGATCAGGCCATCTCTGGCATGAACTCACGGTTCTAAATCTCTGGTGCTAAAGCAGTCCCATTCCCCCTGGCCTTCCAGTGCCTTTCACAGGGCTCCCACGGATAATGGCCCCAGTCCACTTTCAGAAACAGGATCTGTGAATGACCTGAGCAGAACCTTTCCTGAAGGACTGAGTCTTTCTGGCTGTCCTTGCACAGGGCTGGGGGAGGGAAATGAGTGAAATGGGGGGGGGGGAGATGACTACGACCCACCCAGCCTACCCCCAACATACCCAGGACCAACCATCCATCAGTACAAGAACACTGTTGCCTCAGAGGCTTGGCAAAAGTGTCGCATAAATTCTCCCTCACGCAGGCTGAATTCTCTGGGATTTATGCTTCCTGCCCTGAGCACACTCACCTCCTGACCCACCACCATCCCCCAGCTTCTTCCCAAGGCCCCAGATTTTCCTTTTCCTTCTCCCTCTGCAGCCTCCTTTGGGGCATTCCAGTCCCCTGCCCTCCTTATCTCCCCCATCCCCTAACCTGCCTCCCTCCTCCATCCCTGGAGCTCCAGAAGAACAGAGCAGGAGCTTCAGGGGCAGGAGACTGGCCTGGGCTGGGCTGAGCTCCCCAACCAGTGAGGATCACTTTATGGCAAGGCTAGTCACATCCCCAGCACCATGCATGGACCTCTCTTAGGTTCAGAGCTGGAGAGGCCTTAGAGCTCATGGGTCCAAATACCAATTTTTTTTCAGAAGTGAGACGTTAGAACAATGATAGGCCCAGACCCCATTCTCTTCTCAGCCCTCATGTCAGAGCTAGAAGGAATCTGAGATATCATCTTGTCCCTTCCAAGAGGCCCAGAGAAAAAGTCACTTTCCCAAAGTCACAGAAGGTAAGTGTTAAGAACTTAAAGCCAGATTTTCTGATTCAGAGCCCAAAGTTCTTGAAACACCTTTGCCACTATTCTGAGATCACAGGCTAGTCTGATGTCTGTGCCTTGTGCCTCAGTTTCTCTTCTATAAGCAACCTTTCTTTTTAGTAAAGAATATAGAAAAGGACAACTGCAGGCATGTAGTA
The DNA here is from genome assembly GCF_048593235.1 of Sminthopsis crassicaudata. Classification (NCBI taxonomy): domain Eukaryota; kingdom Metazoa; phylum Chordata; class Mammalia; order Dasyuromorphia; family Dasyuridae; genus Sminthopsis; species Sminthopsis crassicaudata. The sequence continues at coordinate 320,314,735 of NC_133620.1, forward strand.
CAAATGTTCTGGTTCAGCAGCAAAGGAAACAAGAGGAAGAGTGACCTTGTGTGCATATAGACAGAATAATAGGGAAGCATTACCTGTGTATATGGAAATTGTGTGGTGGAACAGGTAATATTGCTTGGGCAGAAAGGTGTCACATTGCCTCAGAAATTTGCTAGCTATGCAACTGGACAATATTTTTATGCCTCTGATTCCTCATTTGTAAAAAGGAGATAATAGTAGCCCTTACCTCACAGAATTATGATGAGGATCACATTAGCTAACATCTAAAGCATATTGCAAATCTAAAGGTGCTATGTAAATGCTATTATTATTATATATCTTGGCATAGTGTATTATGTAGCTTGTATATCTGTGGAGACTTGTTTTGTGTGACTGCTTTTATGTGGAGTGTGATATGTGATGTATGCCTCTCCACTTTTTTTTTTTTTTTTTTTTTTTACTATAATCTCTTAGCAATTTGTTCCTTGCCCCAGGTCTGCCCACTCAGGAAGCTATTGGGAGAGGGCAGAGCTGGGCAAGGAGGAGATAAACCTGGGAAAGCTTCAGGAGAGTGCAATGTCAGATAAGGAAAAGGGAGAGGACTGAATGAGAGTTTCTCATTAATGCCACCTGCAGTGGCTGGTTATGCTTAATGAACTGGGAAAAGGGCAGAGAAGGAGTTGGGGAGGAATTCAGCACTCCCCATGGTTGCACCCTTCCCCCTAACTCCAATGCATCATACAGCCAAACAGAGTTTAAATACATAGACAATGGGAGTACAAACACCACTTCAAACATATACCCCAATACTGTAGATAAGAGTCAGGAACAATAACAGAGAGTGAGAAGCAGAGAGATAGACGAGGACAGAGAACAAAGGTGGAAAAGATAGGGAAAGAAGGAAGGAAGGGAAAGAAGGAAGGAAGGAAGAAAGAAAGGAAGGAAGAAAGGAAGGAAGGAAGGCAAGAAGGAAGGAAGGAAGGAAGGAAGGAAGGAAGGAAGGAAGGAAGGAAGGAAGGAAGGAAGGAAGGAAGGAAGGAAGGAAGGCAAGAAGGAAGGAAGGAAGGAAGAAAGGAAGAAAGGAAGGAAGGAAGGAAGGAAGAAAGGAAGGAAGGAAGGCAAGAAGGAAGGAAGGAAGGAAGAAAGGAAGAAAGGAAGGAAGGAAGAAAGGAAGGAAGGAAGGCAAGAAGGAAGGAAGGAAGAAAGGAAGGAAGGAAGGAAGGAAGGAAGGAAGGAAGGAACGAAGGAAGGAACGAAGGAAGGAAGGAAGGAAGAAAGAAAGAAAGGAAGGAAGAAAGGAAGGAAGAAAGGAAGGAAGGAAGGAAGGCAAGAAGGAAGGAAGGAAGGAAGAAAGGAAGGAAGAAAGGAAGGAAGGAAGGAAGGAAGGAAGGAAGGAAGAAAGGAAGGAAGGAAGAAAGGAAGGAAGGAAGAAAGGAAGAAAGGAAGGAAGGGAGGGGGGAGGAAAGGAGGGAAGGAGGGAATAAATGGTAAAATCTATCTGGGAGCACCACAGTGCTCCCCAATTGGGACATCAGAAAAAGCAAGAGAGTAGCCTGCGCTCTATGTGGGAGGAGGAAATTACTAATTATTTTTTAAAATTCTACCCAACACATATGTAAATGTGCAAACAAGAAAAACAATTACATATGAAACTCTGAGCTAGGGGCAGTTTGGAATCGGGAGACTCTTCTTTCTGAACCCAAGTATGAACTCGGGGCACTTGCTGTCTGAGTGACCCTAGCAAGTCACGAAGCCCCATTTGCTTCATCTGTCAAATGAGCTGGAAAAAAAAGAAACAGCAAACTGATGTGGCTGATGGAGACACTGGACAACAGCAGGCACCAAAAGTTGGGTTTCGGTCCGTGAAGAACTCACAATGGCCATTCTCTTTGACCAAAGGGGAAGAGGTTAAAGACAAAACGAAGGGGTACAATAGGCACCAGGAATGGTAAATAGGAAATAGAGTGGCAAAGTGGATGAAAGATAAGTTCCTCAGTGGAACTCACAATTATCCAGTGGAAAGGGAGCCCCATGTGACTGGAACATGTCCTTAGCTAGTGGGCTAAATCCTGAGAGGGACTTAGCACCCCAAAAGAGTTAGCTAGCTGTAAGGAGGAGAAGGGGGGGTCAGGAGAGACACCACATGACATGAGGGAGAGGTAAGGAGAAAGATACCCCAAGGCAGAGTTCCAGGGCAAATTGACCTAAAGGAAGGCAGCTACAAAGCCTTGGGCCATAAGAGAGAGTTTAACCTCAGGGAACATGACTCTAGGATTTCTGATTGGATATGGCAAGGTGAGGCTGCCCGAGGTCCCCATAGAGGGTGGGCCTTAAGATAACTTGGGTTAGACATAACTTGGATTTCTGCCTGGAGGACCTCCCCAGAGAGTGGGACGACTATCTCTATCAGTGCCTCTTCCCTGCCTAAACCCAGGGATCAATTTTACCAATTCTTCAGTTTCTCTCTGCTAACCACATGCAACATTGAAGGTTTCTTCAAAACCATTCCAGTTGCTAAATGGGGTTATGAAAAGTCAGACACGATTGAAACAAATAAACAAGTAATTTCTTTGATTTACAATTTTTTAAATGTGTGTATAAGGTAGTAAAAAAAAATATTTTTTCTGGGAGAACCCTTCTAAGCCTCTATTACAGGAATCTTCTTGCTGCTGCCTTTATTATCTACTGAGACACTGTCAGCATATGTACACTTGGGGTTCTGCTTTTTCTAGTAGGTTTCATTTTACTCGTCTTATAATTATGGCCTTCATTTATGATTTTTTCATAGCAACAATAGCATTCTATTACCTTCACAAAAAGCTAAAGTCCAGAAGAGGGAGGAAAGCAAATTACTGCTCCAAGTCTATTTCCTCATTTATAAAAATGAGGGGGTTGGAATGATCCCATCCCACTCCATGAGCTACAATGGTACAGTATAATGTAAAGAGGGAATAAAAGATCATCCCTAGGAGATCCCTTGGGAAGAATTTATGGGAAGCATTGACAAGAGTAGCACAGAATTGTTCTGTATAACTTCACATGTGGTTTCTTAATTTTGGGTGGATTTAAACGAACCTAGAACTCAAAATTGTTTTAAATGTAACCAGGAAAACTATTATAAATCAAAAACAAAAAAAGAGTTGCACAGAATGAAGCGGCAGAGAGGTTTTTTTCTCCCCCTATTAATAAATCCTCTTCATGTATACCTAGTAGTGTGATCACTGGGTCAAAGGGGCTCTGCTGGACCTCACTGCCCAGAGGTCAGGAATGTTCATTTCAAACCTCCCCCTTCCCCAGTTTCAGAAGGATCATGGAATCACAACTTTTCTAGCTAGAAGGAGACCTTAATCTGAGCCCCTTCCAAATGAGGAAACCGAGGGAGGTCAGTGCCTTGCCCAGGATCACACCGCTAGCAAGTGGTATCACCAGGATTAAGCCACAGGTCCTCTAACTATACAGTCATGCTTTCAGATGCGTCAGTGTACAATGGGGACTTCTCAGAGATCTCATTGTCATATTTGTATTGTGACTATGTTCAAACTTTTACTACTCCTAGGGTCAAGGCAGGGAATAAATAGGGTGGAAAGATGATGGAGAGGAAAATGGCAGGGAACTAGCCAGCTGCCTGCTCCCCTACCACATTTGACATTTCCTCTGGGGAAAGTACCAGGCAAAGCAGGCTCATGAGCTTTCCCCACCAGGGCACGCTGTTGGATAATTTGAAGCAGTGGTTTTCTGGAGATCAGCCCGGTGCCAGACTGCCTAAGTCTGTAGAAGTTCCTCTCTCAAAGCCTTAATTCTTGTCTCTTTCTGACTGGAAAGATTTGGCTCCCACCCCTTAAGCCTGGTCCCCCAAACTGGGGAAGGAGAGAGGAAATAAGTCCCCTTTTGATTTCTTTACTGATGTAAGGTTTCCCACTCACTTCAGGGTTATCCCCAAGGAGATTAGCTCCCTGATCAATTGGATGGGATTACAGGATATGTGTGGGTAATTTGGAGCATCCAGGTGGCATAGCAGATACAACACTGAGCCTGGAGTCAAAAAATCTGAGTTCAAATCCAGTTTTAGAGTAATTTAGCTGTGTGACCTTGGACTTGACCTTATCTGCCTCAGTTTCCTCATCTGTAAAATGAACTGGAGAAGGAAATGGTAAGCCACTCCAGTATCTTTGCCAAGAAAACCCCAATTGGGATTTTGAAGAGTCGGGACATGACTGAAATGATTGACCAATGACAACAAAAATGGGTAATTTGATTGGGGGCATTTGGGAGCACCTTCCTACAGAATATGGTTGTGGACCCCGTGGCTTTGCTGGGATCCCACAGAAAGCTCCATCTATTTTTCACCTCCTGGGAGTACCTCACTGGGGGAGGCTGACTGGGATGTGGGAGGCCAGCTTTTCATGGCTGTAGAAACTGCCATTTGGGGCAAGGCCTCTTACAAAGGAGAACAGCAGCTATCTCTTGACCTTTTCCCTTTTGCCCACTTCAGAAGACAGGCAGCAGCAGATGATTGGACCTGCTTCTGGAAACCTAAGATTTCCCTGGAATAAATTCTGAGGTGGTAATATAACAAGCCAAAGAGAGAAATGGATCTTCTTGGGTTAGGCCCCTAGGATCCAACATAGTCTGTGAAAACCCAGAGCATTTTGAGGGTCATAAGTCACATCTAAACAACAACACTAAAGCTGAAATGACCTTTAGAAACCCTCCAGTACAACCCCTTCACTTTACAGATAAGGAAACTGAGGAAAGTCCAAGGTTGTATGTCTAGTAATGGGGTGTCAAGACTGTTCCAAGATCCTTTTTTCTTTTCTCTTTTATTTCTGTTAATCATGTCTTCTGGGGCCCCGAAGACATCTGATGTGTTTCCAATGCCTAGGGAATGCATTTATTAAATCCTTTACCCTTCAAACAGCCTGTTTATGAACTTCAATACAATGTAGGTTTTCGTCCAGGCCAAGCTCTCTGAATCTTTTTTTTTTTTTTTTTTTTAAACCATGCTCAGGCACTATTAAGCTGACGGTCACCTTGCTGGTATTTACACAGCCCTTAAGTTAGCAAAATACTCTGCAAATATTAATTTTTTTCTCAAAACCACCTTGGGAAATAGGTCCTATAATTATCCCCATTTTGTAGATGAGGAAACTGAGGCAGACAGAGGTTCAGTAACTTGGCTAGGGTCACACGGATAGGAAGTGTCTGAGGCCAGCCTTACTCTAGACCCAAATCTTAGTGGCCTTGTTCTAGAAGTCACAATGTATTTTTTGAGTCACCACCTTCTCTGCCCTTTCATCTACCCACCTTTTTTCCTCTTCTAATATTTAAAAATAATCAAGGGCACACATTTGTGTTCTCAACACAAAACCTTGGCCCATAGTGTCTTAAGAGATCACTTAATCTCTTTGGACCTCAGTTTTCTAATCTATAAAATGGGGATAATAATAGCATCCACCTCCCAGGGTGGTTGCGGGAATAAAATTAATATTTGTTTTAGCCTTTTTTAATTAAGCAATATTTGTGAAGTGTTTTGCAAACGTCAAAGTGCTTCCTGAGTGACGCTGTCAGACAGTATGGAATACAGAATGATTGTGGTTTAGATTAGTTTGGAGAAAATTTAATTCACAATCATTTAGGAGGGTAGAAAATAAAGCAATAAAGCTTCATGTTTACATACAAATAATAGCTTGTGTTTATACAGAATTTACAAAGCACATTCTATACATTCTCATTTGATCCTTAGAAGCCCTAGGTGGCAGATAGGGCTGGTATAGCTATTTTTTTAGAGAGCAGAAAATAGACTCAGAGAAGTGATAATCCTATGAGAGGCACTTGAACTAGAAGTCCAGGTTGACTTGGACTTTGTTGACTACTTCTCATTTTGATGGGAGACTAATCCTTTAAATTAAAATATGTGGAACTATAATATGTAAGCACCAAGACCATCCTAATAGTTCCCAAATCATTTCAGCTGCCTACTTCACCATTTTTTTTTTTTTTTTAAATGGAGACTAGCCATTCGGAGCTTCCTTTTTATCAATTCTACACTAAAAAACCTTCTAATTGTGCCTTTGATCTCATCCTTTTCCATCTCCTCTGGAAATTTATCCTCTATATCACAAACCTACTGACTCCTTTCCTATCACCTAGAAATATGACCAAGCCTTCTTCACTACCTCATGCCTTTAAGTGATTGTTCTATATTTCTTGTCCCATTCATAGTCAAACTCCTAGAAAGTCTTTGTCCATACAGACATATCTTATTTTACTGTGCTACAAAGAAAATACAATTAGTTTATTATTTTAACAGATTGAAGGTCTATGGCAACCCTGAATGGAGCAAATCTATCGGCACTATTTTCCCAAAAACATTGTGTCACATTTTGGCAATTTTTATAACATTTCAAGCTTTTTTTATTATTATATCTGCCATGATGATCTTTGATGTTACTATTGTCATTGTTTTGGGATGTTCTGAACCATGTCTATATGAAAACTAATAGAGAAATATTGTGTGTGCTCTGACTGCTCCACTGACTAGCTATTCCCTTTCCTCAGACCTCCCCATTCCCTGAAATATAATATTGAAGAATATTCCATAAACTTAGTTGATAAAGTAGCGCAGAGTTTGAGAGGATTGACTCCAATTATGAAAAAAGTTTTCTTACAGATAAAATGCTATTAAACATCATTGCATGTTCTCTCTCATGAAAGGAAGAGTCAATCAATGCAGCCAAATTCTCATTGTCGTCTTATTTTAGAAAACTGCATACCACCCCAACCCTTCAGCAACCACCACCTTGATCATTCAAAAGCCATCAATATTGAGGCAAGACCCTACACCAGCAAAAAGATTACAATTAACTGAAGGTTCAGATGCTGATTAGCACTTTTCAGCAATAATATTTTTAGAGTATTTTAAATTAAATTTCATTAATTTTTAATTGTTGCACATTTTTAGACATTAGTAATTATTGCACATTTAATAAACTACAGTATAGTATAAACATAACTTTTATATGCAATGGGAAACCAAAAAGAATTCATGTGACTTACATTATTTCAATATTCGCTTTATTGTGGTATTCTGGATCTAAACCTACAATATCTCTGAAGTATGTCTGTACTTCTGAGTTCCTATTGAAACTGCTCTTCCCAGGATTACCAATAATTTCCTAATCACCAAGTTCTAAGACTTTTTGACCTCTGTAGATTTTGGCACATTTTGACTATTCCCCAGCTCCTAATTGCCCATATTCTTCTCTCCCTTGGCTTTCCTGATACTACTTTCTTTTAATTTCCCCCCATCCTCCTCATTCACCCTCCCTGGATCATCATCCATCAGTAAGACTGCATTTGTCTTTTTTGTTCCTAGGCCCTCTTCTCTCTCTAGCTAAGCAAAGAAGCTCCTGTGGATTAATTTATTACCATTCTGTTCTAAGCTCCCAAACCAATATACTCCAGACATCTTGCCACTTGAATGTGCCATAAGCATCACAAATTCATGTCCAAAATGGAATTATACTTGTTCAGTTGTTTTTCAGTTATATCCAACTCTTCGTGACCCCATTTTGGGTTTTCTTGGCAAAATTGTTGGAATGGTTTTCTTCTCCAGCTTATTTTACAGATGAGGAAACTGAGGCAAAAAGGGTTATTAAGTGATTTGTCACACCAGAGGATCACATAGCTAGTAAGTATCTGAGATCAGATTTTAATTCAGGAAGATGACTTCCTAAAACTCCAGGCCCATTCTATTCATTGTGTCAACAAATTTCCCTAGGAATTATATATTCTCCCAAAATTCAACCTCTCCTCCAAATATCCCTATTTTCATTGATAGTACCACCATCCATTCTTTCAGTTGGCCAAGCTATGAGAGTCAGAAAGTGGTCATTGTTTGGGTCCTCCGAGTGAATGCAAATAAGTCTTTTTTGTTTTGCCCAGAAACTCTGAAGGTTCTTTCTCTCCCAGGTTTATTTAATTGTTATTGTTTTTGACTAGGTTTAAGAGGAGATACTTTGCCTCAATTACTACCCAACATTAATCACTGAATGATTCAGCCTCAGTCAAACTGGGACCTGTTGAGGATCTGAGCTTAAAGAGTGCAAAGGCTCCCAATGCAACCAGGGCCATCTCCAGGAGTTCTGATCCATATTGGATCACTGAACGCAGAAGAGACTGGAGAGAAAACTGAGGCAGGTGACCTTGCACAGCCCACCCTAATTTAGCTCCAACTCACATGTCACAGCATCACTTCCTGCTATCATGGTCTTCTTGGAGAACAAACAACATTCTTTCAGTACCTGGGGTTCACAACCTTGGAGCCATTCTTTATTCTCCCTTCTCCTACCATATCTATTACCTATTTTACTATCACATTTCTTGCATTAATGTCCTTCTGTCCACTGACATGGTCACCATCCAGGCTCAGGCATTCATCATCTCTGACTTGGACTACTGCAAAAGCTTTCAAACTGATCTTCCAGCTTTCAGCTCCAGTTCTCTCCCTTCTCTAATCCATCCATTACACAGCTGAAAATTAAAATAAATAAAATGAAGTCCAGACATATTATTCCTCTGATCAAAGACCTTTAGAGACTTCTTTGCCTTAGGGTAAAATGCAATCTTCAGCCAGATATGGAAAGCGGGCTACCACCTGGCTCCCATCTGCCTTTCCAAACATTTCAGATTACTCCTCTATACACATGTTCTACTTCCAGCCAAAATGGTCTATGAGCTATTCTCTGAACATTCCATTTTTCTATCTTCATGTCTTCATTACCCCTTGCCTAGAATCAGTTAATCCAAAAGCATTTATTAAGCATTTACAATATGCTGAATACTAAGCTCAGCACTAGTAATACAAACAAACAAACAAAAAAAAAAAAAAAAAAAAAAAAAGGTCCTGTATTCTTGTACCTAAGGAGCTTACATTTTAATGGGTGGAAACAATTTGTAGGTAGATATAATACATATACAGAATAAATAGAAGGTAAAATCAGAGGGCAAGGCATTAGCAGCAATGGGGAAATAGGGAACAGGTTCTTGCAGAAGGTGGTATTTGAGCTGAGACTTCAAGGAGGCCAAGGAAGCTAAGAACCAAGGTGAGAAGAGGAAGCATTCTAGGCATGGGGGGCAACCAATGCCAAGGCATGAAGATGGGAGATGGAATATAACACGTGAGAGGAACAGCAATTAGGCCAATGAAGCTGAATTGTGGAGTAGATGGAAGGGAGCACAGGAGGGGGAAACTTCTTCACTCTAATCCCTAGGTTCTTTCCTGCCTGGCTGCCCTAAAGGAAGATAGCAAGGACAACTGGAAGCCTGAATGGAAGAGCTAGTATCAGCAGCCTGCATACCCCATTGAACAACATGAAGCCATGAGTTCATGGCCCTGCTGCTCTATCCCTGTGGTGTCCATTATTCTTTCCTGCCTAGTGAAGGAACATTAGAGATGGAATGAACTAGACAACTTTGTGAGCTTCAGATGATCAGGAGAACACTAGGGATCCAGGAACTGGAATTTATATTTGCAAGAATCTGTAGGCAGAGAAGATTAATGAGGATTGACACCAAAATGTTTATTTCTGGAAGGGTCTTCACTCATCACTATGTCACATTCAGAAGTGATATTGGTGGGACAAATACTCTAAAGTAATCAACTCAAGGATGAGCTCATTCCCCCCAGGGATTAGTGTGGTGGTGGTAATGGTGGTGATGTGGAGTGCTCCTGATTCAGGAGAATGTGTTTGTATTTCTGTTCTTGCTTTATCTTCTTGATAGATCAAATTCTCTGTTTGGTTCTAGTCTTTTCATCAAAAAATAATTGAAATCCCCTATTTCATTGATTATCCATCCTTTTCCTTAAAAGACAATGCTTAGTTTTGCTGGGCAGTTGATTCTTTTGTCCTCCAAAATACTATATTCTAGGCCCTTTGATCCTTTAAAGTGAAAATTGCTATGTCCCGGGTAGTCTTGATTATGACTCCTTACTATTTGAATTTTTTCTGGCTGCTTTCAGTATTTTTTCCTCAATCTGATAATTCTGGAATCTAGTTACAATATTCCTTAGAATTTTTATTTTGGGGTCTCTTTCAGGTGGTGATTGGTGGATTCTTTCAATAGTTATTTTACCCTCTGGTTCTAGAACATCAGGGCAGTTTCCCTTGAATTTTTTTTCCCCCCTGAGGCTGGGGTTAAGTGACTTGCCCAAGGTCACACAGCTAGGAAGTGTTAAGTGTCTGAGACCAGATTTGAACTGGGGTCCTCCTGAATTCAAGGCTGGTGCTCTATCCACTGAGCCACCTAGCTGCCCCTCCCTTGAATTCTTGAAAGATGTTGTCTAGGCTCCTTTTTTCATCATGGTTTTCAGGTAGTCCAATAATTATTAGATTGTCTCTCCTGGATTTATTTTCCAAGCCAGTTGCTTTTCTGATGAGGTATTTTATATTTTCTTATTTTTTCATTTTTTAAAAGTTTTGTTTAACTGATTCTTGATGTCTCATTGAGTCATTCACTTCCATTTGTTCAACTCTAATTTTTGGTGAATTATTTTCTTCAGTTAGCTTTTCTACCTCCTTTTGAATTTAGCTAATTGAAGTTTTAAATGAGTTGTTTTGTTCATTGGATTTTTTTTTCCCATTTCACCATATTTTTAAGGAGTTGTTCTCTTTTTTCCATTTCACCAATTCTGTTTTTCAAGGAGTTTTCTTTTTTCCATTTTGCCAAATATATTTTTTAAGGATTATTTTCTTCTGACACTTTCTGTGTTTCCTTTCCCCATTTTTCTTCTCTCTTTTAAAATCCTTTTTGAATCCTTTCAAGAGAGTATTTTGAGTTGAAGGCCAACTCTTATCACCCTCTGAGACTTCATCTGGAGATGTTTTGCCTTTAGTGTCCTCAGGGTTTGAGGTTCTGTTCTTCCCTATTTCCATAATAGCTATCTATAGTCAGAGCTCTTTTTGTATTTTTGCTCATTTTTAAAGGTTGAAGTCTATTCTTAGGGCAAAGGGAAAATTGTCCCAGTCTTCCTCTAAAGGGCAACAATGGTTTCTTTCTTGTGGGCATGGCCAAGTCCCACTTGTTATGCTAGTGTTCAGGGGCAACACTATTCAGTAGTGGTGCTGGAGATTTCATAGCTAAGTCTGCTGATTCACAGACTTCTGAACCAGGACAGAGTAGTCAACACTGCTGTATTTTGGTTAGGAGCCTCCCACTAGCTTCCCCTGGCATGTGGAAGCCTCTCCACCCTGGGCCTACTTGCACTGCGCCTGCAATGGGCTGTGTTCCCCTGCCCAATTGAGACAAACCTTTCCTGAAATTCTTTCAAAATATCTTCTGTTGGAAATTTGTTACATTCCAAATATTTTGTGGGCTCTGTCACTCCAAAATACATTTAGAGGCTTGATCTGGTATTGATTCCGAAGCAAGCCAGAAAGAGTTCAGGCAAAGATCTGTCTAATCTCTGCCATCTTGGCTCGGCCCTATCTTCTTGATAAATAACTCTTTTGTTAAAGTTTAAAAAAAAAAACTTAGAAAACTAGGAAGAAGCTAGATTAAGAAAAGCATTAAGCATAAAACTCAGATTTACATCTGATCCTAGAGATAATAGGGAGTCCCTGGAGTTTAATGAATAAAGCAGTGACATGATCAGACCTGCAATTTAGGAAAATGTCTCTGGCAATTGAAATATGGATAAGAGTGAGGAAAGACTTATGGCAGGGAGACTAATTTAAAAGCTACTGAAATAATATAGTCAAGAGATGAAAAAGAAATATATAGGAGAGATGTTGTAAAGATAGATATGACAAGATTTACAACCAAACAAATGTGTTGTGAATGAGAATAAGTAGAAGATGACACAGACATTTTAAGCCTGGAGCCTGGAAGTGTCCTCAACAATAATAGAGAAGCTTAGGAGAGGGAATGGTTTGGGGAAAAGATAATGTTGAGATACCTAAGGGATATATAGATATGGCAATCATTTTTATAGAGATAACTGATCCTGTGGGAGCTAATAAGATTACCAAGATAGTCTAGATAGAAAAAGGCAAAATGGCTCAGGGACAGAGCAATGAAGTTAGCCAGTCAGTGGGCCTGTCATGAATAAAGAATTAGTAAATGTACTCCCTGCTCATATCACCCTTTTAAATCACTTGGCTCTCACCAACGGTCAGCCTAGATACCATCTCCTATGTAAAAATTTTTCCTAATCTCCCTAGTAAATGCTCACTCCTCAAAGTACTTGTATTTTATGTGTAAGCATGCTGTTACCTTTTCCATAGAATGTAAGCTATTTGAAGACATCAAATACTTCACTTTTGTTTTTGTATCTGTAATAACTAGCATAATGCTTGTCACACAGTGGATATCTATTTGCTGAATTGAATTAAGAGTCAGACTGTAGTTTCAACCTGATATTTTTAATCCTCAATCAATGGCAGATCATCAGCTCTAAGTAAGTTCTGTTGATAACAGATAGAGATATGAGTGATTAATCCAATGGTGGAAAATTGGCAAGACTGGTCCTTAATCTGCCATGACTAGGGTCAGGTCAATTCTAGATTAAGACCTTGACCTATACCCTAACTGTAAACCTTAAACTGAAATGAACCACATTCTTTTTATCCCCTAAACTTTATTTTTTAATTGAATCATTAACTAAACTGAAGATGTTGCTTTTTAGTGTCTATCAAACCAGTTTTAACCATAGTGAGCTGAATATCTTCATATTTTTTTAAAAGATAACATTCAATATCTCTTTGGCAGTACACAGAAGTCAGAAGTGTAGAAACAGTCTCATTGGTAGCAAGTGCTTTAAAGGATTTTGTGAAAGTTTAGCACAGAAAGTGAGAAAAAGGATCCCTAAGGATCCAGTGATATCCATGTAATATAGGACAGGAAATGAGCTGTCACAAGTATCAGACTGATGGTCAGGAGAGGCCTCCAGATTGCAGTTGCCTCTCTGTTCTCTAGTCTTGTGTCAGGAAATCAAACCAATCTGATAATTACTCCATAACTAGAAAGTATGCTTCATTAGGGGTCAAGAGGCCTGGGTTCTAGTCTTGGCTCTGTCATTAATTCATTCAGTGATTAGAAATATCACCTTCTTCCCTGTTCTAGGCCTCAGCCTCTAGTCTGTTCCATGAGAAGATCTCTAAAGTCCTTTCTGGCTCTATAATACCAACAATTGATAGTATGAAAGTACAAACAAGGCTAACTCTGGCTTTTCCAAATCCTGTTTCCTCAGACTGTATCTCTAGGCTCAGACCTATCACCATCTACTCCCAATGTTGGAGACCAAATTTTCCTCCCCCTGTGTTCTCAGTCCCTTCCCTTCCTGTGGCTAGCTAGCCAGGCCTGACAGCAAGGGTAGCCACAGATTAGGAGCTGAGATTCAGGGCAAGGCACAAAGAGGGCTTCAGCTGTCTGCCTAAGCTTGGGGAAAGGGGATTGCATTGATACTGCCTGAGATACCACCCAAGTCCCAGGAAACTATTCTGGGAAAGGGCATTGCTGAAATAAATCTTCAAAGAGAATTCCTGTTTGAATTCAATTGCCTCAGATAGGAGGAATGTTCCATGTCTGGACAGACCAAAATGTCGGGGGATGTTTCTAGGTCAACCTAATGACAAATTTGAGGACTCAAACCTCAGATGGGATACTGTTTGTTGCCCACAGGTTCAAAGAAAAGATGTCAGAAGAAATAGATCTTATGAATAGAGCAGAAATTAATGGAAATCCGAAGTCCAGTCCAAATATACAGGAAAGTTACTGTTCCCTTCCCAGGAGCACCATGCCCCATAAAGAGTGGAGACTATTCTACTAAATTAAGTGTGGTACAGTAGGGTCAAGAGGGATTAAGTTAAATCACAGAAACCAAACTGGGCCTAATAGAGAAGCTGGTACTATTGAAAGGAAAAGGGAGCTCCTCCCCCCAATTCTGCCACTGTTTGAGCCAGAGCAGGGGTCACTATTGACCAGGAGAGGCAGGCTCCCGGATCCAGTGCTTTCTAATGAAAAATCCAATCAATAAATATCATGGGAGAAGAGAAATGTTCACAACTCCTTTGTTGTCAAAGAGCATAGACTCTTTTTAGCATATATTAATGACATCTCATAATATCTGGACTCTCAAGATCTTGCTCATAACCTCTAATTTCATTTTTATCTAATCCAAAGTCCTAAGAAAGACAATATATTCTTGAGAAATAAGATAAAATTATAAAAGATTCTTTCTACCACCTGTTCAGGTCTTATGCTGGAAAGACCAGCCCAAAGCCTAGGAGGAAAAATGGCCTAATACCCAAGGTTCTAGTATTGAATGGATCCTTGAATGGGTCAGGCCTGACCAACTTGGCTATAGGGGGCTACAAACTCAGCCAGAGGCACATTCCAAACGCCTAACCCCATCTTTATTTACAGCTCCTCAGGCTACAGAGTAATGACAAACAACTCAGCTCTCAAACTGTAACAGAAAGAAAAAAGGGAACTACTGGTAACCCTCTCAGTAAAACTACCAGCTGGGAATAGGATAGACCAGGGAACAATAGCAGCCAATGAGCCTCAGGGTGTGGGCTCCTAAGGGAGAGAGGCTGCTGATTTAGGAGAGACTTGGCATGGCTGCCTGATAACCCTGTGGGGAATGGGTCCTAGAGGGCTATCCAGGCATGAGGGAGCTGGGGCCAAAAGGGTTTGGAAAGCAGGGAAAGAGCCTCAGTTGAACACCTGGGAAAGGAAGAATGGAGATTTCCCAGCTTGCCCAAGACAGAGGCAATAGCAGATGTTTATAGTGGAACCAGGTTGTGGGAGGATGGAGCTCCCACCTCACCACCTTAGAGAACTAATTTGATTCAACTCCCACTGGTCCCAGGTCCCCCCAGATGTCCCCTGCTCCTTCCACCTTATCGCAGAAGTACAGGAAGAGATGGGAGGATTACCATGCTCAGCTGCCTTGGCATCTAAAAGCCAAAAAGGGAAAATGAGGGCCCTAGGCTGCCTGGAGGACAGACAGAGCCAGGCAACTCCAGAGACATAAAGGTTAGAGTATGAGAGAATGGGTGGTGACAGGGGCCCAAGTCCCCCAAGTCACGGTAACAACTTGGAACCTCCCTAAAGAAAAAGGAAGGAGGAGAAGGGGAGGGAGGGCCTTGAGTGTCAATCAAGTCCATCCTTGCAGGTACTCAGCCCAACATGAGCATGGCCCTTTACTTGCCCTGCCAGGGAGATGGGCCCAGAGGAGAGGGAGAAAAACCAACATAAATTCTGCAACTTTCAATCTTCCAGAGGCCATGGGGAGGAAGGGAGCGGCCAGGACACTGCCCTTAGGACTTCTTGGCATCTTGTGTGTTCCGGCGTTTCAGGTCACTCAAGTCAAAAGGTTTGAAAGCTGTTGGGTGCAGAGGGAGTTGAATGTCAGTTTCTGAAGAAGGTCACTTGTCTAATCCCACCTTCCCAAAGAAACCTTAGGATCCATTCCATCCCAGTTTTGTATGAAACCAGTCTCCAAGCTGCCCCTGTGGGAAGATTCAGTCTGTCTCCTTCAACCAGATTTCTGAAAGAGGAAGCAAGCACTTCCTCAAGTACTTCTTTCCTAGCCCTGCATCTAAGTGGCCAATACTCTCATGAGTTCAGAAGGGAAGCTAGGACTCAGTAGCCTCCCCATGTCCTTCCAGGGGCACTCACTCTTCAGGCTGGGATTAGGAACCTTTTCCACATACTCCTCCACCAGGCCACGTTCATTGCCAGACATCTGGTTCCGGAGATCTCGTTCCACACACTGCCATGCTGTTCAGAAAGGGAAATAAAAAGTTAGAGACCAAGGCTCAAATTGACTGCAATATGAACTTCTGGAATCTAGTTGTCAAGATTTGATATATACTCTGTCATGATAATTAAAATTACAAGTCAGGGAAGATCTTTTTACGATCTTCTGCCCATGAATCAATCTCTCAAAATCCACCTCTTGTAGGAAGCCCTTCTTGAGTAATGCACTAAAATTAATCCTTCATGTCCATCAATTGGAGAATGGTTGGGTAAATTGTGGTAGATGAAGGTTATGGAGTATTATTGCTCTGTAAGAAATGACCAGCAGGAGGAATACAGAGAGGCTTGGAGAGACTTAAATCAGCTGTTGCTGAGTGAAATGAGCAGAACCAGAAGATCACTATACACTTCAACAACAATACTGTATGAGGATGTATTCTGATGGAAGTGGAAATCTTCAACATAAAGAAGATCCAACTCACTTCCAGTTGATCAATGATGGACAGAGGTAGCTACACCCAGAGAAGAAACACTGGGAAGTGAATGTAAATTGTTAGCACTACTGTCTATCTACCCAGGTTACTTATACCTTTGGAAGCTAATAATTAATGTGCAACAAGAAAATGGTATTTACACACATATATTGTATCTAGGTTATATTGTAACACATGTAAAATGTATGGGATTGCCTGTCATCGGGGGAGGGAGTGGAGGGAGGGAGGGGATAATTTAGAAAAATGAATTAAAAATAAATAAATAAATAAATAAATAAAATAAAATAAAATAAATTAAAAAAAAGAAAAAGAAAAAAAGAAAATAAAATTAATCCTTCACTGTGCTCTTCCAACCACTATGTATTATTATTAATCTGTACTTGTTGCCATATTTTATAAGTTGTACTTGTGTTTCCTGTTTCCTTAGCTGGATGTAAGCTATCTAAAAATAGTGACCATATCATGAGATCACAGAACATAATGGTGGGGAAACCTAAGATCACCTAGTCCACCCATTCATTTTACAGATAAAAACACTAATTCTTAGACTGGTGAAGTGTACTGCCCAAGGTCACATAATTAGTAACTTCTATATGTATACATCTTACAAATAAGATTTCATTTGCTTCTCACAACAACCTTGGGAGGTAGGTGCCATTACTAAACCACCTTTCTATATGACACTAAGGTAGACAGAAGTTAAATGCTTTGCTCAGGGTCACACAGACATTAAGTCTGAGACTGGATGTGATCTTAGGACTTCCTGACACCAGATCCAGTGCTCAATCCTCACGCTTTAGTATTTAAAATAGGACAGAGCCTGATTCATTCTTTAGTGTACTCTCCTAGCAACTAATTCAAAACTGCATTTAAGGGCCACTTGATCTATCACAGAATCTGAGTGACTTCAATGCTAAAGGGATCTCCCTACAGAAATGAGACAAAAAGAGAATCCCCTTTGCAAGAGGTTGTTCTTTAGAACTAAAAGGTCCTGAGCAGTGAGGAGAACGGCTTATAAAGAAAAGCCACAGAGACAATGACCAGGGTGAGGACCATGGAAAAGGGATCGGATTACTCACCTTCATAAATGAAGCGAACGTTCTCTTCATGAGCTGGAGTAAAGATCTCACTGCTGTTGCTTGGAGACCGGGGACTACTATTCCTTTTGCCATTGTAGACAACTCTAGAGACGGGGGAACTGGGTACAAACACCTGTGTGTAAGTATCTAGAAAACCGTCAGAGTTTGAGAGCTACCTCCCACCCTATAGTAGCAAGGAGACTTGTAACTCAAAAAGGCCCTAGAGTCAAGCCCTGTCTCTGTGGCATAAATGATACAAGTCTCACCTGGTCATAGCTGGGGGTGTCTGGTCCAATCACTCAACTCAAATGCCTGGGTCTCCTCCTTGGTTTCAGTCTGATGTTGGGAATTTCTGGAAGGGCAACTGCTAGAGAAGAAAAACCAAGTGTCAATCCAGGCCACTGCCTCCCTCTAAAACTAGACTAAAGCAATAATAAAGTAAGTTGTATGGATGCTAGAGATGACCTTGCTTCCTTTTTTGGCATTTAGTTATGTCTATGTTGTTAGTATGGACAATATATCAGCAAGCATGGGGTCCTAAATTAAGAGCAGAAAAGCCTGGGGTATCTTTCATTCTCCATCATCTTTCAAAGATCCCAGACAAGTGGCCCAGCAATCCTTTCTGCCAATTTCTTAAGTAGCTTATAAAGATATCATTCATTTGGGTCTAGGTGACTTGAACTCATTAAGGTGCACTTAAGAAAAAATGTTATTCATATTTTTATGTCAGATCACCTGCATCTCAAAAATGGTCAATTCCTCCTCCACACCCAAAAAGCCCTCTCTCTCTCTCTTTTTTTAAAAGCTTTTTATTTTCAAAACATACATACAGACAATTTGACCACACTGATCCTTGCATAGCCTTGTGTTTCAGATTTTATCTCCTCCACCTCCTCCCCAGATGGCAAGCAATCCAATATATGTTAAATCCAATATGTATAAACATATTTATACAATTCTCTTGCACAAGAAAAATCAGATAAAAAACAAAGTAAATGAATAAGAAAACAAAATGCAAGCGAACAACAAAAAAAGTGAGAAAATTATGCTGTGATGCACATTCATTTCCCACAGTCTTCTCTCTGGATGTAGATGTAGAGCCCTCTTTGTTCTTGAAGAGAATCGTGACATCAAGAAAGTGATGTCATGACATACAAGTAAATTAAATTTAAGTGATGGTGGGCTGTGCAAGTTACCAGCCTTACTTTCTCTTACAGATAGAATAACAAGAAGAGAAACAGAATAGCAAAATATATGAACACTTCAACATGTTGTGTTTCTTATCTGGGAGTTTCCCCCCAAGCTCTACGAAGAAGGTACATTTTCCTCTCTCTTCAAAGCCATGCTTAGTTAAGTGTTTTTTTTTTTTTTTTTAAATGAAATCCATGATCATCTCATATTGAAGTAATCATCACAAGCATTTAAAAACAGATAAGGGTGCAGCAAGATGGCACAGTGGATAAGCATCAGTCCTGAAGTCAGGAAGTCCTGAGTTCAAATTTGATCTCAGATACTTAACATTTCCTAGCTGTGTGATCCTGGGTACTTAACCCCAACTGACTAAGCAAAAAATAAATAAAAATAAATTTTAAAAAGAAAAAGAAATAAGCATGAAGGTGATAATAGCTATATACCAATATCTGTCATACAGGGTGATAAATTCTATAAAAACACTACAAGATCCTCTCCAAATTAAATCAAAACCTGCTTTAATATTCGGTGACCTTAATAAACTTGCTGATATAGGGAAAGAGCTTGAAAGGTCTTGGACAGATTTCTTCTTGTTGCACAATTCTTCCAGTTATCATAAATGTATTCTTCCAGAAGTGTCAAAATGTTCTAGAAATGGTGATCAATTAATAACATCACAAAACTATGAACTCATGATATTTTAATGAAGAAATTATTGGTTAATAATATGGAAATCATTTCTGAATCTATGTATTATAAGACTATCAATTTGTTAGGACAAAGATCAAAACCAATACCAACTTGGATTAAAAAATAAGAAAATAAAATATGCTATTTAAACAAGCCATTAGCTTATAAAACAGAAAATAACTACAAGAACAGAACTTGACACAGACTAATACCATTTCCTAAGAAATTTTACTGATGTCTATCATCACAAAAAGAAACTGAAATAGTCTAGAAATAAATATATCCCAAAATATTTGTTATCATTTTGGCTAGGGGGTTCTTTATAATCTACCTATGTGAATTCCTCATCCACTAATATTTATCCTTCTTTACTAGTCCAAAGAAAATTCTCTATGGCAAAGAGAAGCAAAGTAACAAGTCCCTCTGCTTTCCCCTTTTCATATGGGATTACTGTCTCATCCCACTCAAATATTTTATTCCTTCTTTGATCCTCCTACTCTTCCCCTTCAACATAACTTTTTAAAAAAAGAAAGAAAAAAAAAAAAAAAAAGAAACCACCACCAAACCAAAACAATGTTCTTAGCTTTACTAACCAACTACAGCTCACTCAACTTTAGCAAGCCTGACACCAAGCTTACAGGACTATTTTTTGTTTTTGAACTCATCCTCTTACTGCTTTTGCTGGCTCCATGGCTCATGGGGGTAACCTATACTTCTACAGTGTTTTATGGATTAAGGGAGCTCAGTTTCTAGAAATACTGCTCCGGTGCCATAGGAATCTCTGGTCTGATGCATCTTCTCAATTATGAGAGTATAGTCTGACCCAAAGTCATTCAAGCCTGCTTTCAAGCTTCCATTTAAGCACCTTTGGTTTATTACTTCAGAGTATCTCCAAGAGTCTATTTCTGAGTTTTCAGAAGCAGGCTGACCTGAGTCTGTTTGTTCTCAGAGAAGCAGGCCCTCACTAGGATTCTGTCAGGGTAAAACAGAAGAGGGAAGGGGCAAGTAAGATTACAACAACCTAGTTAGGGCTTGACCTAGTGGGATCCTGTCACTGAGTAGTATTTATAGCTACCTTTTGCTCTGGGGATTTCCATAGTCCAGGAGAATGACTATTTTTAGTTGGAAGTTCTCAAATTAGCCAGACAGAAAAGCACTATACTAGTGATAGAAGGGAGGCAGAAGAAAGGGTGAACTGACTGAATAGCAAGCATGGCCAGCATTCAACCTAGGAAAGAGACACACCAGAAAATGGTATACAGGTCAAACAAGGATAATGCCATCAATGTCTCCATTCTGATACCCTACTTAGAACACAAAAAAGCTTACTTAACTTGCTCTTGAGGAGCTCACTGGCAAAGATGCAAGGAATGAGTAGAGAGAATTTCACTCCATAGATGAAAGGGGAAAATTAGGTTTGTGTGGGTATTAGTTAGGAAGTTAGGAAGAAAGTTCCCAATATCCACTAAAATATTTTTAGAAGCATATTTTTTGTGGTAGCAAAGAACTGACTATAAACAAAGTCAGTGACCATCAATCAGGGAAATGGCTGGACAAATTGTGATACATGTGATTGAATATTAACCCAATTTTACAACAGACAGTAAGAAGCAATGAAAATGAACTTTTTTTCAAGGCACAGGAAGTCACACACAGATTGATGCAGAAGTAAATAGAACCAGAAAATGTACACACTAACTATAACAATGTAAACGGAAAGAATAACAATAACAAAATCAAAATTGAACACTGAGTAATTTAATGAACAGGCTTGAACTTATGTTCAGCAAGTTATGTTCAGCAAAAGATAGGAGAATGTAGCTTGCTTTCCCTTCTTTGCAGAGTTATGGAAATGGAACACTGCATATTCTGTGAAACTTGACTATGCGGATTATTTTTTCTAAAGTGGTTGGTTTTTTATTCGAATTTTAAGGCATGGCTCTCTGTGAGAGGAAGAGGGAAAGGCACATTAGGAAATGAAGGTTATGTAAAACAAAAAGTATCCATATAAATTTTAAAAATAAAACCATCAGCATCTGAAAGGTGATTGTAGGCTTTTTCTACCCAGAGACCATGAATATCCAGCCTTCATGTTTAGATTAAATCAAACTACTGTACAAACGTAAACCTAATTACATCAGAGAGATTAGGTAAGGTTGGAAAGAAATTTAAACAGAGGCATTAGAAAGAAGTAGGAATCAAGAAACTCCCTTTGCTGAATTTCTTGTAGCATTTATAAGAGTAAATCACATCATTTAATATATTTACTCGAGGAATCAGAGTTGGAAGGGATCTGAAAGGTCATTTAGGTCAATCTCTCAATCCATGTAGGTCATCTAGTCCAAATACAAAATTGACAGGTCTTTAATTGGGCACTGTCAACAATAAAGGATGTTATAACTTTATGAAGCAAATCATTCACTTTCTGAAAGTTCTAATTGTTAGGAAGCTTTTCCTCTAGATATAAAACTGAAATCTGCCTTTCCATAACTTCCACTTTATAGAAGAACTATTCTTAGTTTTACTTTCTGAAGCCATATAAAATAAATCTAATTCTCCTTCCACATGACATCCTATCAAATATTTTTGTTGTTTTTTTCGTTTTTGTTTTTGCTGAGGCAGTTTGGGGTTAAGTAACTTGCCCAGGGTCACACAAGCTATCAAATGTTTTAAAACAGTAATCATATTCTAAGTTTTCATTTCTTCAGGCTTAAAATTCCTCATTTTATTATATGATATGTTTTAATATAGTTTTGGGGCAGCTAGGTGGCGCAGTGGATAGAGCACCAGCCCTGAAGTCAGGAGGACCCAAGTTCAAATTTGGCTTCAGACACTTAATTCTTCCTAGCTGTGTGACCCTGGGCAAGTCATTTAACCCCAATTTCCTCGGGGGGGGGGGGGGGGGGGAAATGATATAGTTTTTGAGTGTCCTCACCATTCTGCCTGTCTCTGATGGAAATATTACTAGTTTGTCAATGTCTTTACACACTATTTTATGTGTATTATCTTCCCATTGAAAACACAAGCTTTTCAAAGTTCAAAAGAAAAACAAACAAGCAGAGTGGCATTTAGAAGTCACATGTAAAGTTTATTATATACTTGGGGAGAGGGGAGAAGCAAGCAACAGATTCATGTTTTTACATATAATCTTTTTCAGATTTTTTTTTTTTTGCTGTTCATATATATATATATATCTATATATTTTGAAATTCCAAACTGAAAGACCAAAGTTGTGTTCTATTTTTAATGTAAATTCTCTTTTTATCCCTCAATGAGTATTTTAAAATGTTGACTTGAAAAAAGTCATTCATTTACATTCCTTTCTGGTCTCCTCCTGAAGAAAACAAGAACTCTTCACTGAACTAGCTTTCAGTAAGTCTCTTACCAGGTTATCTTTCTAAAACAAGAGTTCTAGACATCCCTTCTAGTATCTCACCCTGATTCTGCTTATTGGATTCTATTCATCTTAATATCTAATGCTGTCATACACACCTCCATAGTTATCTCCCATTTGTTGACTCTGTACTACAGAAGAGACTTAGAACCAATCTCTCTGCAGCCACTAATATATGTTACTGTTCCATTGGTCAGTTGTTCTTACTTATTTGCTGTGGCAGTTCTTTTGGCAATCTAGTAAAGTCTATGGGCACCTTCTTGGAATAATATTTTTAAAAACAAAATAAAATACATGGAATTACAAAGGAAATGAGAGGTTAGTGAAAATAAAGATGTAATTTTTTACCTATTCAAATTCATAACTCCCTGAAATCTATCCAAGGATTTCTAGCTAAGAAATCCTGCACTCAAACTTTTCCCTTAACCAGTGGTTCTTTTAAGGAGTTCAACCTGAAATGTTTGAAGAAGTGTTTCTATTTAAAAAAGAGTTAAAAACTTAAAAGATAAGAGAATATTCCCTGCCCCAATGGGTTTCCCTATAATCTGACCCTGACTCCAACCATGGAAGTATAATCACATGTAAACAAAGAATGTGCAAGAAGCACAGAATCAGTGGTTCTCAACTTTTAAAAGTTTGATGATGGGCAGAACCAAGATGGTGGAGAAAAGGAAGCTATTTGCCTGAATTCTCCCCAAAACCTTTGCAAAAATATCTTCAAAAAAGTAATGCCATAGTTTTAATTCCAGGAGCAGCAGAACATCAGAAAGAAAGGAATGAAATGATTTTCCAACCAAAGACAACTTAGAAGGTCAACAGGAAAGATCTATTATATCTGGGTGACAGCTGAGCACAGTCCAGCCCCAGCAAACCAAGAGAAGCAGGCCTTGGAAGCCACTGAATTAGTAGTCGCAACAGATGCTACTGCTTTCCAGAACCTTCAGCTCACATATAGGAAGGGGTTGAACAAATGGTCAGAAGATTACCAGAGTCTCTTTGCTAGCACTGAAGCAGGGTTCTGTTACTACTCAGATCTGGGTTGCAGATCTGGGTGGTAGTCCCAGGGAGAGGAGCAACATTAATACACCAGATCTTGTGACCACAGTGGACCAGGGACCCTCCTCATGGTTCCAAAGCAGAAAAGAGAGCATGTGGTTGCTCACAAACCAGAGCTTAGGCCAGAAGAGTAATATTTTATTATCATACCACCTTGTTAGAACTGAAAACTTTTAAGTCCCTAGAAGTATCTCTGAAAACAGCTTAACAAAACCCCTTGAAGCTTAAGACAGTGTAGCCTCTATTATGGAAATAGAGCCCTACTTTAACAGAGTTGCTGAGAAAATGAGCAAGCAAAAGAAAAAATTATTCTGACCATAGAAAGTTACTGTGATGACAAGGAAGATCAAAACATACTCAGAAGAAGATAACAAAGTCAAAGCTCCTACATCAAAAGCCTCCAAGAAAAATATTAACTTTGTTCTTCTACCCCCTATCCCCAGTGCTTAGCATTGTGCCTGGTACAATACAGAAATAAATGCTTTTTGACTGATTGAAATGGACATTCTGTAATAACTCTATAAGCCTCAACCTCTAAAACCACTAGGAAGGAAAAAAAGATTTCTCCAGCCCTCTTTAATTTATAAAACCTCTCCATTAAGAGGCATTAAAACCCCCAGCTTCATTGAAAGATTGGAATAAATTATCCCTCATATTCTTTTACTGTCCAGAACCACAAACTACCTCAGCCTTCCGTGTTCTAGAGCTTAGTGCCACAGAAATTACCCAAGACAAACTCTCTTACTTTCTTTAAAATCACTCACTGGATTTTCTCAGGATACAGACAATATCTAACTAGTTAGTATCATATGTAGGAGAGAAAACCAAAACAGGCTAGAATAAATTATCTGCTTTCCTTTTCACAAATATCATTAACACTCCCACAATTTCAAATATCAATTTTATGGAGATAACTCCCAAATTTTTAAACAGTATTATGCTGTCAACTGCCTAGTGGATATTTCCATCTGCATTAAAGCATTGAATTAGGTTCCATCTCTCCAAAATTCATAAGTCTAAAAAGGAAAATGACAAATGTTAAAGGAAAAAAGAAAGCAGGCATGCTGAAGCGTTTGAGGGTGGAACTGTGAATTAATACATTCTGATGGCAGAAACTAGGCATGGACTCACATTTAACATCACATACTAAGATAAGATCAAAATGAGTCCAAGATTTAGGCATAAAGAACGAAATCATAAACAAATGAGAGGAACATAGGATAGTTTACCTCTCAGACTTGTGGAGGAGGAAGGAATTTGTGACCAAAGGAGAACTAGAGACCATTATTGACCACAAAATAGAAAATTTTGAATACATCAAATTAGAAAGTTTCTGCACGATTGGCTAAGATGACAGGAACAAATAATGATGAATGTTGGAGGGGATGTGAGAAAATTGGGACACTGATACATTGTTGGTGGAGTTGTGAAAGAATCCAGCCATTCTGGAGAGC
Organism: Sminthopsis crassicaudata; assembly: GCF_048593235.1. Classification (NCBI taxonomy): domain Eukaryota; kingdom Metazoa; phylum Chordata; class Mammalia; order Dasyuromorphia; family Dasyuridae; genus Sminthopsis; species Sminthopsis crassicaudata. The sequence continues at coordinate 320,339,846 of NC_133620.1, forward strand.
AATTTGGAACTATGCTCAAAAAGTTATCAAACTGTGCATACCCTTTGACCCAGCATTGCTGCTATTGGGCTTATATCCCAAAGAAATACTAAAGAGCGGAAAGGGACCTGTATGTGCCAAAATGTTTGTGGCAGCTCTTTTTGTTGTAGCTAGAAACTGGAAAATGAATGGATGTCCATCAGTTGGAGAATGGTTGGGTAAATTGTGGTATATGAAGGTTATGGAATATTATTGCTCTGTAAGAAATGACCAGCAGGAGGAATACAGAGAGGCTTGGAGAGACTTACATCAACTGATGCTGAGTGAAATGAATAGAACCAGGAGATCACTATACACTTCAATGCTGTATGAAGAGGTATTCTGATGGAAGTGGATATCTTCAACATAAAGAAGATCCAACTCATTTCCAGTTGATCAATGATGGACAGAAATAACTATACCCAGAGAAGGAACACTGGGAAGTGAATGTAAATTGTTAGCACTACTGTCTATCTACCCAGGTTACTTAGACCTTCGGAATCTAATACTTAATGTGCAACAAGAAAATGGTATTTACACACATATATTGTATCTAGGTTTTATTGTAACACATGTAAAATGTATGGGATTGCCTGTCATCGGGGGGAGGGAGTAGAGCGAGGGGGGGATAATTTGGAAAAATGAATACAAGAGATAATATTATTTAAAAAATTACTCATGCATATATACTGTGGAAAAAAAATTCTAAAAAAAAAAAAAAGTTTCTGCACAAACAAAACTAATGCAAACAAGATTAGAAGGGAAGTAACAAATTGGGAAAACATTTTTACAGTTAAAGGTTCTGATAAAGGCTTCATCTCCAAAATATACAGAGAATTGACTTTAATTTATAAGAAATCAAGCCATTCTCCAATTGATAAATGGTCAAAAAATATGAACAGACAATTTTCAGATGATGAAATTAAAACTATTTCCACTCATATGGAAGAGTGTTCCAAATCACTATTAATCAGAGAAATGCAAATTAAGACAACTCTGAGATATCATTACACACCTGTCAGATTGGCTAAGATGACAGGAACAAATAATGATGAATGTTGGAGGGGCTGTGGGAAAACTGGGACACTTATGCATTGTTGGTGGAGTTGTGAAAGAATCCAATCATTCTGGAGAGCAATCTGGAATTATGCCCCAAAAGTTATCAAAATGTGCATACCCTTTGATCCAGCCATACTACTACTGGGCTTATACCCCAAGGAAATACTAGAGAAGGGAAAGGGACCTGTATGTGCCAAAATGTTTGTGGCAGCCCTTTTTATAGTGGTTAGAAACTGGAAAATGAATGGATGTCCATCAATTGGAGAATGGTTGGGTAAATTATGGTATATGAATGTTATGGAATATTATTGTTCTGTAAGAAATGACCAACAGGAATACAGAGAGGCTTGGAGAGATTTACATCAACTGATGCTGAGTGAAACAAGCAGAACTAGGAGATCATTATATACTTCAACAATGATACTGTATGAGGATGTATTCTGATGGAAGTGGATATCTTCAACATAGAGAAGAACTAATCCAATTCCAATTGATTAATGATGAACAGAATCAGCTACATCCAGAAAAGGAACACTGGGAAATGAGTGTAAACTGTGAGAATTTTTTTTTTCTTTCCAGATTATTTTTCCTTCCAAATACAATTCTTCCTTTGCAACAACAACAACAAAATTCGGTTCTGCGCATATATATTGTACCTAGGATATACTATAAGATATTTAATATGTATGGGAATGCCTGCCATCTAGGGGAGGGAGTGGAGGGAAAGAGGGGAAAAATTCGGAACAGAAGGGAGTACAAGGGATTAATGTTGTTAAAAAAAAAATTACCTATGCATATGTACTGTCAAAAAAATGTTATAATTATAAAAATTAATTAAAAAAATAAAATAAGAGAAAAAAATACATTCTGGAAAGCAAATTAGGATTATATTGCCAAATTGATAAACTGTGCTCACCCTTTTGCTCAGAGTTAACACCTATATCCTAAAGGGAAAAACTAACTACAGCAATTCTTTTTGTGATAATAAATACCTAGAAACTAAGGACTGTCCATCACTTAGGGAATGGCTGGACAAATTATGGCGAATGGGTATAATGTAATACTATTTGCCAAAGGACAATTTTGATGAAATCTGGGAAGATGTGTATGAACTGATACAGAATCAAGTAAGCAGAAAAAGAAAAATAATTTATACAATAACAACAATAGCACAAAAACTAACGCTTTTGCCTTAAAAATCTGATCAATGAGATGATAAATGAATTATGGCTCCAGAGGAATCCATGATAAAGCCATGACAAATAGGAGATGGACTCAGGAGACAGAATGAAATTGAATTTTTTTATCAGAAATTTATTTTGCTTGACTATGCATTCTTACAAGGATTTTTTTTTCCTTTTTTTTTTTTTTCCTTTCCAATTGGGGTGGTGGGATGGAAAATAGATTTTTGTTTGTTAAAAAAAATTTAACCAAAATTAGAAAAAATTTTAATGACATTTCTAAAATTTACCTCCTTCTAAAATAGCTTTACTGTAGGACTTATCCTACTTAATCAGATTCAAAACTACAGAATCCTTTTTTTTCCCCTCTCCCATGCCCTCTACATCCAATGGATGTCAATCCCTATGAGAGATTTCCTTCATTACTATCTTTACCTTTAATATTGTAGGATATTTTCAAGATCCCACAATGACTAAGGTCTCAAAAGGACATAAACTCAAATAACTTTAATCATACTCAAAAAAGGCTTCCTATGAATAAATAAGGAAACACAAAAGGTACTCCTAGAAATGGAAGCAGTGTTTTCTGATTCCCACCATTATTCATGCTTTGATTCTCATCTTCAATAAGTAGAAGGGAACAGTGGTATAGTGGAAAGAAATCAGGCCCTAGAGATTGGAGAGACAGATTTAAATCCTGCACCTCTGATACCTTTCTAGCATATGCAACCTAGCAGGTTATTTAATCTCTCTAGGACTCAAGTTCCTCAATGTAAAACAGGTAATATTTTTAGTACTTCACAAAGTTGTGAGGATCAAATTGATGGGTAATTGGTGCAGGAGAAAGATTAGGGAATTTAGTGGTGTCTAAATAGTCCTGAATTCAAATTCTGCCCCAAACACTTACCAACTATGTATCGGTAGACAAGTCACTTAACTGCTTACCTGCCTCAGTTTACTCATCTGTAAAGTGGGAATAATAACAGCAACTATCTACAAGGATGGTTGTATCAATCAAATGAATAAACATCCTTTTGCAAATAGTAAGATGGTAGCTATTATCATCAAATGAAGTAATGTCTATAAAGAGAATTGCAAATCTTAAATCATACATAACTACATATAGCTATATGTATAGTTATATGATTAAATATACTATATATATTTATCATCTTACATATTTATATGATTTAAGGTTTGGAATAAATAAAATCATTCTGTCTCCAGGCCTCTGAAAATTCCAGTTTAAGCTAGTCAGATTAAATCTAGAAGGTGATCTTCAGACTCAGGGAACAACAGGGCTTCTCAAATTTATAAGAAAATTGTGACTGGATTGGGAGTCACTTGAAAATCCACAATTAAAACTTGCAAATTTCACAACCTCTTGTTGCTGCTTCCTGCCATCAAAGGAAAAGGGGGATGATGGTCCTGTAGCAGAGTATCTGAACATCTAAATACTAGAAGTTCCAATTGCAGCTCTGTCACCCACGTGGCGCTGATAAATCTCCCTTTGGTATGAGGAAGTTTAAAGAGCATACTTGTCAAATTACCTGGGGACTATGGCAACAGTAACTAAATATATATAAGAGCAGGGAAAGCAGAGTTTTGCTCATAGTGTAACAAACAAACAAAAAGGCAGTGAACTATAACTGACTTCTGGGTCCAATTCCATCCCCTACCTATGTGGACTCTCATAAAAGTTACCAGAGCCTTATTTTCCTCATCTAAGAAGAATTTGGTCTAGATAATTTCTAAGGTTCTAAGATTAGAGTGGTACAAATTTCATATTTATCGGTTCTTCCTAGGCTCTTAGTGAATAATAATTGCAGAAGACAAGTGCAAGAAGGGGCTCTTCGGCCTCAAAGGAAAAGCCCATTCCCAGGCCTCAGGGATTACCCGCTATTGTTGGCAAGTTTCATCAACATTTTTGCCCCAAAAGTCAGGCCGACCCTCCCCATGCCCCCAAACTTGCATTCTGAAAAGCCCAGCCACAGGGGGTAAATGGGAAAGTAAGCATCTCACCTAAAAGGAGAAGAACCTGCGACCCGCCGGCTTCCTCTCTGTATCACCAAGGGAAGAGGGGAACTGGTGATACTTCCTGTGGAGAGCTGGGGGTCCTAATATTTGACTGGGGAGAAGGGAGAACCAAATGGAAAGGCTTCTCCAGGTAGATCTGTTCCTTTCCATTCACCAACTTGTAGTGAGGCAGTCCCACTCCTGACTTTCAATCTAAATTTCTGGAATAACACCTCACTATATCGCCTATGCCCTGGTGTCGTGACATGACTATCTAGTCCCAGGATGGGGGGGGGTCTCCTCTCCCCCAGTTAGGGGTTATACAACGCGACAAGTATACTCGTAAAGGTCAGGGGATTGGACTCCTTCAGCGTGAGGGGGCGGAGCCCACTTCACGAAGTGACGTATCGGTCGCATCGCGACAGTGCGGGGATGGGGGGGGGTCGTATCGTGACATGAAGGGGAGTGGAGAAGAAAGGGAGGAGGCGTGGCCCAGGCCACGTCAGGGGCGGGGCGATCCCCACAGGTTTCCGGCGCGAGCCCAGTCCCGCCCCCCAGCCCCGGGCCCCTAGCCGCCCCCTGGCGCCTCACCTCGCCCAGTTTCAGACACCGCCACCGCCGCAGCCGCTTCCAGCTGGGAGGCCCGGGCCGGAAGTGACGAGACAGAGGGGCCGCGCAGGCGCAGGATGGAGGGAGAGCCCCCATGTGATTGTTCGGCCCAAGCGGGCCTCTCTAGCAGTAAGTAGCCCCACGGTAACCTCGGCCCAGAGGTTTTCCTGAGGGGCGTGGTCGTGACGACTAGCCCCGCCCCTCCCAGATCCCCCGGGGGTGGAGAGCGGAAGGAGAGTGGATTCTAGGAGGAACTAAAGCTGATGGCTACCGTCCCAACCCCTGGGTCTCCGAAGACAGGAAGGGCGGGGCAAAGAGGCAAGAGTGGTCTGTGGAAATTAAATTTATTGAAAAAGTAAAAATTTTTCAACAATTAAAAAAAAAAAAACACGAAAACGTCCTGTAGAAAAGCCAAGTTCCCCGCGGAGCTGCAAAGAAAAGTGGGAGCCGGGGCCGGGAGGGCCGAAGGATTCCCGCAGCTCTCCCCCAGGTCTGGGGCAAGCAGGAGCCCGCGAGCCCCCCACTCCCGCCTTGTGGGACCCAGACCTCAGCGACCTTGGCCTCTCCGCGAGGGTGTCTCCTGCCCGGGCTCAGGCAGGACGCCCGAGCGCGGGGCTGCGGACTAGGGTGGAGGTATCCGCAGCCGAAAAGTCTAGTTCCACCAATGGGGCATGCGGGGCCTCGAGCCGGGCTGAGCTGGGCGGGGCGCGGCCTGGGAAGGATGCTTAATAAACAGCTTTCCCGGCACACTTCCTAGCCCCAGCTCCAGCTCCTTCCTGCCAACCCCGCTTCAAGTTCGGGATCTCCTGGGAGGAAGAGGAGGTGGGCAGGACAGTGCATAGAGATGTGGCAGCAAGAAGATGGACGGTCAAGTCAGTCCATCGTGGCCCCTTTGAATAACTCCACCAGATCCGTGTAGTCGGGGTCGATGAGGTCGGAGGGCAAATCACCGTCGTCATTGGCAACGTCTATGTTAGCCCCCAGGGAGATGAGGTATCTAAGGTGGGAAGGAAAAAGTTAAGGGACCCTGCTTGCTATTTACCTAAAAGAACCTCGAGTCCAGGTATAGGTGGATGGAATGGATGTTGGATTAGAAAGACTCGGATTAAAATGCCAGCTCTGCCAATAATGGACCTTTGCCACCTTGCCCTTTCTGGGATTTAGTTCAGTTCAATTAAAGCATTTAAATGTTAGAATAAAATCAAAAGTAGCCTTGTCCTCTGACCTTAATTCTATTAATAGTTTGCCAAATGGAGTTGAACTTTTAAAAGTCCCCTCTACCTATCCCTAAATTCACAGTGTCCTGTCATTTAGAGGTCATTCCATGCTTCTAGAAGGGTGGAAATGGGACTTTATGGCTAGAGAGACTGGACTTTGGAGTTTTCATTTGAGATACTGCTTCTCCTTCCAAAGGATGACCTTTAGGTGGCCACTGGCAGCCTAAAGGAGAGCTGAGCCCCTACCTCTTCTTGGGCTCCTCACCTGGCAATGTCTGGGTAACCATCACTGCAGGCCATGTGTAATGCAGTCCATCCTGTTTCATCCCGTTGATGGATGTCAGCTCCATGCTTGACGAGCAGCTTCACACAATCCAGGTTTCCAGAAAGTACTGCTTCATGCAGGGCAGCCAGACCTTATTGAGGGAAGCATTGAGGAAGTCAACTAGTTGATTGATTAGAAAGATGGGGATTAGAGCACAAAGAGCCACAGTGAAGAGCAAATTCTCCACCCCCTGTGTTTTCTTCCAAGCCTGCCAGGTACTAGTTATGTGATCTTGGATAAGTTACCTCTCTAGAACACAGTCTCCTCATGTATAGAAAGGGCAGATTGCATTAGTTGACCTCTAAGGTCTAAATTGGTGCTTCTATAAGCCAGGCTAAGCCTCAAATCAGTGTCAAAGTGGTTCCCAGAGCAGTCTCTCCCTACTAGTCTAGGTTTGTTACCTCCTCTTCTGTCCCTTCAGGACACCTGTTCACACACACACACCCCAAATTGTTTATAACAACTCTAAGGTCTTCCTGTGTCAATGTAGCTTTAGGTCCCTTCAGCTCCTTTAGAATTCTAAAATTGTCTTCTAGAGCAACAGTTATCAAAGTATGGTCCAGAGAATCTTGGGGGATCTCTGAAACCCTTTCAGTGGATCTATAAATGCAAATTTAGTTTTTTATTTCTATCATAGTAAATATAAAAATAACTCACATAAACAAAAATGCTTTGGACAGATTCTCAATAATTTTTTATAGTATAAAAACACTAAGAACAAAGTTTTAAAAACCCTATTCTAGGGTGTCACAGGGGAGAAGGGGAACAAGGCAGACTGCAAAAATAGCCGAAAGCAGCAAAGGGAATCAATCTTGAAACAATAACTAACTTTTTAAAGGAGTATGAAAAAGAGAACTTCTTTTGCTCACCTGAGGGATAGATGGTATCCAGGGAGACTTTTCGAGTCCGGATGAAGCGCCCTACCTGCCGCAGGTCACCCTGTCGGATGTGATCCAAAAACAGGACATCATTGGGAAATCGAACACAGCGCTCTGCATGTAGACGCCGCTGATTATAGCGGCTGCGGTGGGCAGGGGTGGTTGGCACTGAGTAACGCATCTTAGCAGGCAGTGGGAGAGACTAAATTCTCCCCAAGTACCCCTAAAAGACTTAGAGGGTCTGAGAAAATTAGAAGTGCAAGCTAAGATGTGGGCAAAGCAAGGACTGAGCTTTGGTCTTTAAGAGAAACTCGAACTATACAAGGATACAGTGATAATAGCAGCAGCAGTCACAATAAGGTCTCTCTCTTTAGCCCTGGGCATTTCCACCTTATATAGAGCTTTCCAGGCTATATAAAGTGAGCAAGTCATGCTGTTTGCTGTGAGGGACTGTAATTGAGCCACCTCCCTCCCCGTGCTCAAGATCATGTTTTAGAGTCTCAGCTTTCAGCCCACCTGTCTCTGTATGCAGCCAAAAGGGTCAGCTTCTCTCTGGCTACCCACTCCCTGCCTCACAGCTGGACCTAGGCACTTAAAGCTGGGCCCTGCAATGAGAATCATGCTAGAGGAATGAGTCTACTGGGAAGACTTGTGATTGCTGACTCAGTCAAGTTAGTCAACTAGCTGCTACTCAAGGGGGAAACAAGATCCAAAAATAACCTAGAAGGAATATTAATACCCCAAAGTCTCAGCAATTCAGATTTGTGAGCTGGTTCTTAGGCAACTGATGATGAAATGAGAACTACTAGCACCCCATCCACTATTTTCTGGTCTGGTTTTCTTCAAGACCCAAATAAAATCCCATCTTTTATAAGAAGCATTTCCTGATTCTCCTTCTTGCTAGTCCCCCCTCTCTTTTATTAACTAACTCCAACTTATCATGTATATCTTGTTTGTACATAATTGTTTTTGTATAGTTTCTCCCTCATTTTAGACTGTGAGCTTTTGAGAGCAGTGTTTTGTTTTTTCTTTTTTTGTATCCCCAGCACTTAGTACAGTGCCTGACACATAGTAGGCTCTTAATGAATGTTGTTCTTGTTAATCATTCATTCTCAAAGATAATCATGACATATTTACATTCCTTTGGATAGAACATTTGCAGGAAGGGAAAGAAAGGGAAGGAGGGAAAGAAAGGAAGGAAGAGGAAAAAAGAAAGAAAAGAAAAAGAAAGCTATGTTGCTCTATTCTCAGCAGGGCAACTCCTACTCACAGAGGTTATTTGTCCTTTCTCGAGGTAAGGTAATGCCATGACATGCAAGTGAATTGGATTTAGGTGATGGAGGACTGTGCAAGGTCACCTGTCTCACTTTCCTCTCCAGAGCCATCTGGGTCCAGTGGCCAGATATAAATCAGGACAACTGGAAATGGCCCTGGATGCAGTGGGAGACCTTGGCCTTTTTTAAGCTAAGGTCTTCAACAGGATTCAATAAACTTTTATTGACTATGTTCCCAGCCCTAGCACTTGCTGCTGTCAGATCCCACAATTCAATTTGGGGAGGAGAAAAGCAAAGGTCCTGAAAAGGAAGCATATCTTCCAGGAGAACTAGACCCACTAGGATTTCTGTGTTGGGTTTCTTCTTCCACTCCCATCCCATCCTGCCCTCTGATGCCATAATAATCTTAAAACACCTTTGTCATGTCATTTTCCTGCTCAAAATTCTTGAGCTGCCTACAAATCCAAACTCCTCAATGTAGCATTCAAGACTGTCATCCAACAGGGCTCAAGTCTAATCCTTGGTTTCTCACTGCTCCCTAGTATGAACTTTCTTTTTCAGCATAGCTAATTCCATTATGTTGTTCCCTGAGTATGTCAAGTTTATTCCTATCTTTACTATTTTCCCTTGCCTAAAATGCCTCTTACATCTATCTGAAGTCAACCCATTCTTTAAGATCCAAATTAAATCCCATGTCATCCAGGAAACTTTCCTAGAAAGGCATACTAAAACATTTTTGGTGGGACTGTGAATTGATCCAATAATTCTCAAAAGCATAAATGTGGTATGTGGTTGTAATAAAATACTACTGTGCCATAAGAAATGATGAGCTTGATGATTTTAGAAAAACAGAAAGCCTTGTAATGAAATAAAGAGAAGTGAGTGGAACCTAGTGAACATTGTATACAGCAATAGCAATACTGTTTTAAGAATGACTTTTTTAAGCAGTTACATCATTTTAACATTCTTTTATTAAAGCTTTTTATTTACAAAACATATGCAAGAGTAATTTTTCAACATTGACCCTTGCAAAACTTTGTTCCAAATTTTTCCCTTCTTTCCCCCACCCCCACCCCTAGATGGCTGTGGTAGTCCAATATGTGTTAAATATGTTAAAATATATGTTAAATCCAATATATGTATACAAATTTATACAGTTATCTTGTTGCACCCATAAAAATCAGATCTAGAAAGAAAAAAAAAACCTGAGAAAGAAAACAAAATGAAAGCAAACATCAACAAAAAGAGTGAAAATGTTATGCTATGATCCACACTCAATTCCTACAATATTCTCTCTGGGTGTAGATGGCTTTCTCATCACTGAACAATTGGAACTGGTTTGAATCATCTCATTGTTGAAGAGAGCCAAGTCCATCAGAAGTGATTGTTGTATAATCTTCTTGTTTGCCATGTATCTCCTGATTCTGCTCACTTCGAGTAGTTCATGTAAGTCTCTCCAAGCCTCTCTGAAATCATCCTTTTGGTTGTTTCTTACAGAACAATACTATTCCATAACATTCATATACCATAATTTATTCAGCCATTCTCCAATTGATGGGCATCCATTTTCAGTTTCTAGCCACTACAAAAAGGGCTGCTACAAACATTTTTGCACATACAGGTCCCTTTCCCTTCTTAGTATCTTTTTGGGATATAAGCCCAGTAGAAACACTGCTGGATCAAAGGGTATGCACAATTTGATAACTTTTTGAGCATAGTTCCAGATTGCTCTCCACAATGGTTGGATCTGTTCACAGTTCCACCCACAATGTGTCAGTGTCCCAGCTTTTCAATATTCCCCCCCCCCCCCCCCGCTCATTATCTTTTCCTGTTATTTTAATCAATCTGACAGGTGTGTAGTGGAGTATCAGAGTTGTTTTAATTTACATTTCTCTGATCAATAGTAATTTGGAGTACCTTTTCATATGACTAGAAATAGTTTCAATTGCTTCATCTGAAAATTGTTCATATTCTTTGACTATCAATTGGAGAATGGCTTGAATTCTTATAAATTTGAATTAATTCTCTATATATTTTAGAAATGAGGCCTTTGTATGTAAAAATGTTTTTCCACTGTATTGTTTCCCGTCTAATCTTGACTGCATTAGTTTTGTTTGTACAAAAACTTTTTAACTTAAAATAATCAAAATTATCTATTTTGTGATCAAAATACATCTCTAGTTCTTCTTTGGTCACAAATTCCTTCTCCACAGATCTGAGAGGTAAACTATTCTATGTTCTTCTAATTTGTTTATAATATCATTCTTTATGTCTAAATCATGAATCCATTTCTATCTTATCTTGTTATACAGTGTTAGGTGTGGGTCAGTGCCTAGTTTCTGCCATACTAGTTTCCAATTTTCCAAGCAGTTTTTGTCACATAGTGAGTTCTTATTCCAAAAGCTGGAGTCTTTGGGTTTGTCAAACACTAGATTACTATAGTCACTGACTGTTTTGTCCTGTGAACCTAACCTATTTCACTACTGTTTCTTAGCCAAAACCAAATGGTTTTGATGACTACTGCTTTATAATATAGTTTTAGATCTAGTACAGCTAGGTTACCTTCATTTGTTTGTTTGTTTTTTTCCATTAATTCCCTTGAAATTCTTGATCTTTTGTTCTTCCAGATGAATTTTGTTGTTATTTTTTCTAGATCAGTAAAATAGTTTCTTGGAAGTTTGATTGGTATAGCACTAAATAAATAGATTAGTTTAGGTAGAATTGTCATCTTTATTATATTCACTCTACTTATTCAAGAGCACTTGATATTTTTCCAATTGTTTAGATTTGACTTTATTTATGTGAAAAGTGCTTTGTAGTTTTGCTTATGTAGTTCCTGACCCTCCCTTGGCAGATAGATTCCCAAATATTTTATACTATTGGCAGTTATTTTAAATGGAATTTCTCTTTGTATCTCTTGATGTTGAGTTTTGTTAGTAATATATAAAAATACTGATGATTTCTATGGATTTATTTTGTATTCTGCTACTTTGCTAGAGTTGTGGATTGTTTCTAATAGTATACCATCATATCATCTGCAAAGAGTGATAATTTTGTTTGCTTATAACTTACTCTAATTCTTTTAATCTCTTTTTCTTCTCTTATTTACAAAGCTAGCATTTCTAAGACAATATTGAATAGTAATGGTGATAGTGGACAACCTTGTTTCACCCCTGATCTTATTGGGAATGGTTCCAGTTTATCACCATTACATATGATGCTTGCTGATGGTTTTAAATAGGTGCTCCTGACTATTTTAAGGAAAAGTCCATTTATTCCTATCCTCTCAAGTGTTTTTATTAGAAATGGATGTTGGATTTTATCAAATACTTTTTCTGCATCTATTGAGATGATCATATGGTTTTTGTTAATTTGGTTATTGATATAGTCAATTATGCTAATAGTTTTCCTAATATTGGCCAGTCCTGCATTCCTGGTATAAATCCTATTTGGTTATGGTTTATTATCCTGGGGATGATTTCCTGTAATCTCTTTGCTAATATTTTATTTAAGATTTTTGCATCAATATTCATTAGGAATATTGTCTATAATTTTCTTTCTCTGTTTTCATCTTACCTGGTTTAGATATCCATACCATGTCTGTGTCATAAAAAGAATTTGGTAGGAGTCCTTCGTTCCCTATTTTTTCAAATAATTTACATAGTACTGGAGTTAATTATTCTTTAAATGTTTGGTAGAATTCATCTATAAATCCATCTGATCCTGGGGATTTTTTCTTAGGGAGTTGATTAATAGCGTGTTCTATTTTTTTAAGAATGACTTAAAATAAATTATTTTGACTATTTATAAATATACAAATAAAGGACATATGAAGAAAGATGCTATCTGTACCCAGAGAAAGAACTGAAAAATAGAATTATATATAGAATAATTTTACATATATATATATATATATATATATATATATATATATATATATATATATACCTCCAAATCATTATTGATCAGAGAAATACAAATTAAGATGACTCTGAGATACCACTACACACCTCTCAGATTGGCTAAGATGACAGGAAAAGATAATGACGAATGTTGGAGGGGATATAGGAAAACTGGAACACTGATATATTGTTAGTGGAATTGTGAACAAATCCAACTTTGGAGCTATGCTCAAAAAGTTATCAAACTGTACCTTTGATTCAGCAGTGTTTTCTGCTGGGATTTTATCCCATAGAGATCTTAAAGTAGGAAAAGGGACCCACATGTGCAAAAAATGTTTATGGCAGCCCTTTTTGTAGTGGCTAGAAACTGGAAATTGAATGAATGCCCATCAATTGGAGAGTGGCTGAATCAAATTATGGTATATGAATGTTATGGAATATTATTGTTCTGTAAGAAATGACCATTTCAGAGAAAGCCATTTCAGAGAGGCTTGGAGAGACTTACATGAACTGATGCTAAATGAAATAAGCAGAACCAAGAGATCATTTTTTTAATAATTTTTTCACAGTATATATGCATGAGTAATTTTTTTTATAATATTATCCCTTGTATTCATTTTTCCAAATTATCCCCTCCCTCCCTCTACTCCCTCCCCTTGATGACAGGCAATCCCATACATTTTACATATGTTACAATATAACCTAGATATAATATATGTATGTAGATACCATTTTCTTGTTGCACATTAAGTATTAGATTCCGAATGTATAAGTAACCTGGGTAGATAGACAGTAGTGCTAACAATTTACATTCACTTCCCAGTGTTCCTTCTCTGGGTGTAGTTGTTTCTGTCCATCATTGATCAACTGGAAGTGAGTTGGATCTTCTTTATGTTGATGATATCCACTTCCATCAGAATATATCTTCATACAGTATTGTTGTTGAAGTGTATAGTGATCTTCTGAGAACCAGAAGATCATTATACATGGCAACAAGATTATATGATGATCAACTCTGAAGGATGTGGCTCTCTTCAACAATGAGATGATTCAAACCAGTTCCAATTATTCAGTAATGAAGAGAATCAGCTACACCCAGAGAGAGAACTATGGGAAACCAGTGTGAAGCACAACATAGCATTTCCACTCTTTCTGTTATTGTTTGCTTACATTCTTGTTTTCCTTCTTAGATTTTTTTTCTTTCATTCTAGATTTGACTTTTCTTAGCAAGATAACTGTATAAATATATTGGATTTACATATACTTTAACATATTTAACATGTATTGAACTACCTGCTATCTAGGGAATGGGGGGGAAAGAGGGAAAAAGTTAGAACAGAAGGTTTTACAAGGGTCAATGTTGAAAAATTACCCATGCATAGGTTTTATAAATTAAAAGCTATAATAATAATAATAAAACCATATCTATACCTATTTCTGTCTAATGATGGACAACTCTATGGTAAGAGGGAGTAGAAGGAAGAAAAAAAGAAATTTGCATGGTAACTTTATTTTATATTTTAAAGGAATAAGTTATAATAGATTTGCAATTTCATGTACAACCTTTTTATGTTATTGGAATGCTTGTTTTATCCCATAAATTAAAAATAAAATAAATTTTAAGAGCAAAATGAAATTTATTCACTGAAACCGTTTAATAAAGATGAGAATAAAATTAAGGAAAAAAATTTTAAAAGAAAGCATAGTCTATGTTGGAGGGATTGTGGGAAGATAGAAACATTGATGCATTGTTGGAGGAACTGTGAATCGATACAACCATTTTAGAAAGAAATTTGGAATTATGCAATAATAAACAAAAGATGGGATAGGGATAGATACTTCTGAGGAAGGTACCCTATAAATCAAACTACTCTAGTACTCTAGTAATAGGGTAGCAAAGAATTGGAAACAATGAAAATAATCAATTGGGTAATGTTTAAATAAATTGTGGTACATGAATGTAATTAAACATTACTGTACTATAGGAAACTATGAATATGAAGAATTCAAAAAAGCATGGAAAGGTTAATATTGATTAAATAAAAAGAATCAAGAAAGCAATATATACAATGTCTACAACAATGTAAATGGAAAAGTACCAAAAAAAGAAACAACTCTTTATTAATGACCACGCTTGGCCCAGAGAAGAATTGAGAAAATACACTGCCCTCTCTTCTGTGCCAACATGGCAAAGTGTGGACCATGGGTGTACGTTGTTACAAATAGCCAAAACACAGTTGAGGACATTACTTTTACTTTACTGCTTTCTCTCTTACTCAGGAGAGAGAAGAAAGATATCTTAAGAAATAAAGGTATGTGATTAAAAACATGATTTCAAGAGCTTTTCCTAATTACTTTAGCTTTCTAATCATCTTCAGTCTTTGAGTATGCACTTACTGTCTATAACTACTTTGGCATTTATTAGAGACTTTGGTCATAGAAGTGTTTCAGATTTGTATGCATATTTTTTCTCCCTAACTAGAATATAAAATTACTAAAGAGGAAAAAACCTGTCTTATTTTTTATATTCCACATTGTATAGAACATCTATTATGGACTCAATAAATACATGTTAAGTGAATGAATACTGAGATTTTGAAAAAGTATGAAATCCCAGAATTATACAAAAGGTTCAGAGGGGAACTAAAGATCACATCATTCAACCATTTAATTTTTACAAAGTAATAAATCATAACTCAGGGATGATCTTTTCCATTATCAAAGACCTAGGATAGAATTCTTCTGCCCTACATTGCCTCATGCATGTAGACTACCCTCCAATTCCATTGAATTGTAAGAAATAACCAAGGAGCAAGTGTGGAGGTTTGAACAAATAATTAAGCTTTCTCCTTATTAAGGGATGAGATGGAAGAAAGTCGGCAAAGCAACATAGCTTTGGGAAATAAGTTTGTGTTTAGTTGTGTGTTTGGAGAAACAAATCTGCAAAATAAGGAGAGGCTTACGAGGAGAAAGGCTAGAGACAGGGAAGGCTGGCTGTCAGTGGTAGTTGGAGCTGCAGGCAATTTAGGCTTAGGCTCTTAACACTTCTCAGGTCTGGCTCAAAGTCAGCCTGGTTTTATTAAGTGACTAAAGTGAAAAGTGACAAGCTCTGTTTGCTGTTCTTGATCCCAATCCTTGATGGAATTTAATAGACTAAAGAGCTGAAGGATTTAATAGAGAGAAAAAGACTAATCTCTCACACTAAGAGACAGTTTCTCTTGTTTGGGAACCACGAACATGCTAGACTGCTCTATGAGCTAAAATAGAAACCTTCTGATAAGAAAAGGCAGATTGGAAGGCCTCTACTTGTATACTAGATTGTTGTTGTTGATGAAAAATCAAATCAACAAAGACTTGTTGAGCTATGTTAAGAGGGATACCTTTTTTTTTTTTTTTTTGGTGTGTTTATACACATACACATATACATAGATATATATAGACATACCTATATATGTTGTTTAGAATTACAGTCATGTCTGACTGTGACCTTATTTGAGATTTTCTCGGTAAAAATACTGCATGTTTTGCCATTTCCTTTTCTAGCTCATTTTACAGGAAGAACTGAAGCAAAAGGATTCAGTAATTAGTTCAGGTTCTCCTGATTCCATGACCCATACTTTCCACAGAGCCACCTAGTTGCTGCTGCTGTGTGTGTGTGTTTACTCATGCATATATACAAATATGTATCCTGTATATACTTACATATCCTCTCAATGCTCTAGAATCTAAAGTTTAGCTAAATCTGAGGCAGGAACTTTTAACTCAGGGAATTTAATTTTTTTAAATATTTTAATAACTTGACCAATACAATTGATTTTCTTTAGAATACTTTGCATTTTATTTACACTCTTAGACTTCTACTTTCCTGCCTCCTTTGGTTGTGTCTTCCCCTTTAGAAATGTAAGCTCCCCAAGGATAAGGGCAGTCTATCTTTTTTAAAATTGTGTCCCCAGAGTTCAGCTTAGGGCCTGGCACATTGGTACTTAATAAATGTTTATTGTATTGGGCTATTCTGAGAAAGTTCATAACTTCCACTAGACTGCCAAAGAAGTCCATGACAAACAAAAGTTCATAAGGTCCTCTACTCTAAAGACTACAAGTTGCAGAGACAATGCTTACCTGCACTAGCAGAGTTCTATAAACTGCTGAAATAACAGCTCCAGTCCTTATGTCTACTTTATACTTTGCATTTGTACCTGTTGGCTTTCCAGATAGATGTTTTCATCTTAAGAGCAGTTTTTTTATTTCTTGCCACCAATTGTGTTCCTCCAATTTAACCCCTTAATTGTGTTCCATTTAACCACATGACAGATTAGCTTATTTGCATGTATGCATATATTGGATTTAATATATTTCTACCATGTTTAACATATATTGGACTATTTGCCATCTAGGGGAGAGGGAGGGGGGTGAAAAGGGGGAAAACTGGAACACAAGGTTTTGCAAGGTTTAATGTCACAGAATTATCCATGCATATGTTTTGAAAAATAAAAAGCTTTAATACAAAAAAAAGAAAAAAGAATTACTCCAAATACACAAACATTCCTCCTCAAAACCTGGGGAATAGTTCCCTCCTTAGACTACCTTTGTTTATGGGGAGAAGTGAGGAATTAATTAAGTTCACAGTTTAATTCAGTTCCTATATAATAGAATCCTACCAAGTTAGACTGGTTTCTCAGGGCTTCCCTGATGGTCTGGTAGAAAAGAATGTAAAGTTCTTGAATTGTGAGTGTCTGGTCGTCTGCTCAATTATAATCCTTCTCTGGGAGGAGATCTGTAAAATCTTTTATTCTGTGCACAGGTTTCTTGGGAGCTCTGAATCTCCTCCAGCTCTTGTCCTTCCCCAAATCAGACTGGTCTCCTTTCAGCCTGCCTGGGGTCACAACTCCATCCCAGAGTAGATTCCTCAGGCCCAATGCTGCCCTTCTTTTATCCTCCCAGAGAATGGGCATGTAAGAACTCAGCAGGGCGTAGGGAAATACTTCCACCAATGAACTTGCTCCTCTTAGAATTCCTAAGGTGTAAACTCCCTTTAAAGACCGGAGCCAAAAGTCTGAGCCAGAGAACTGTCAAGTCAACCTGAGTTCTCACCTTGTAATTGTCCAGACAATCTGAGTTCTCACCTTGTAATCCTAACAAAAGAAGGAAACTAGTATTTCTTAAAGTACCTACTATGTGCCGGTCACATACAAATATTATTTCATTTGACCATCACAACAACACTAGTAGGTAGATGCTATTATTATCCTATTTTATATTGAGAAAACTGAGGCAAACAGGATAGAGTGATTTGCCCAGTATCTCACAGCTAATAGATCAAATCTGAATTCCTGACTCCTGGTTCAATATTCTATTCTCTGTACTTTTTAGATGCTTTTTGCAAATTCTGTCCCAGAACCTTGCCTCCTAAGATTACCACTGCTAAAAATCCACTGCCTAAATCTAGAACTAAAAAAGATCAACTACGAGACCAAAAGCTCAAGCCCAATTTTGGGGGACACAGGGCCTAAAAGGAAGAGAGGGAACATAGCCCTTCAACTCGTACCCAGCTCAATATAAGGTGCCTTTGCTATGGGTGAACAAGACTTTCATGTTCTGGAAGCAGCCAGAAAGAGAAAATGAAACTATCCTACTCTGGGAGTTTTAAAGATAAAGCCTGTCCTGGCTAGCAGCCAGTGAATAGAGACCATTCCTATCTATATGGTAGGGGAGCAGGTTGTCTTCTGCCAGAAGCAGATTCCTGTCATCTTCCACACAGGTTCTTCCGTCTTATGTGATTTGGGCATACATAGCAAAACTCTGTTTTATTTGGATAAAGCTTCCTGTCCCCAAATAACTTACAATCCAGCTACAGTGACACTATTATAAAAATGTGTAAATATAGTCCATAGTTCCAACTTTCTCTCCTCCTGGAGTCCTAGCCCTAACAACAGGAACCACCAAACCTCAACCTGTTTCTTTCTTTCTTCTTCTTCTTTTTTTTTTTTTAATACTTTCTTTTTTTTTTATTTTATAATTATAACTTTTTTTTTTTGATAGTACATATGCATGGGTAATTTTTTTACATTATCCCTTGCACTCACTTCTGTTCTGAATTTTCCCCTCCTTCCCTCCATCCCCTCCTCTAGATGGCAGGCAGTCCCATACATGTTAAATGTGTTATAGTATATCCTAGATACAATATATGTGTGCAGAACCAAATTTCTTGTTGCACCGGAAGAAATGGATTCAGAAGGTAAAAATAACCTGGGAAGAAAAACAAAAATGCAAACAGTTTACACTCATTTCCCAGTGTTCCTTCTCTGGGTATAGCTGATTCTGTCCATCATTGATCAAACCTCAACCTGTTTCATATGGTTCTGGGAATATACATTAATCAGGAACTAGAAATCTGACCAGCTCTAATGTTACATAGTGCCCTGCATCTTAAACTGATGGGCTCTTGTAACTGAATATGGGAGCTGCAATATTATAATTTATCATCAGTAAATGTTTGATTTTTTAATACCTATTTTATATACCTATATCGTGGGGGGCCACAAAAAAAAGATCACAAATAGAAAAAGTTTAATAAGTTCTGGTATAGTGTCTTTAGTCCCAAAAGAAAATGGTTTGGGAAACAAAGCATGGTGGACCCGTCTATTTGCTGGTTGCCTGGAACTCAGGTGACTTTTATTTGGGGACTGCTTGTACCAGTATTACTCTGAGAAGGGAGACTAAAGTTGCACATTGTACACTTGAAACAAAACCCTTTGATGTGAAGATAGTATTTTTATTCTTTTTTCCTATGGTTGTGGAAACTTAACTCTCTACTCTATCTCTCTTACAAGAGAAGTTGGAAGGATCAAATGAGATACAATAAAAGGGTGAAATACAAAAAATGGCTAATATCAGCAAATAAAAGGAATTTCTCTTCTCAGGACATCTTATTTTAATTTATTTGTTGGCCAGATTTAGATACCAAGGAGGAAGGAGTACTTTGGAGTGTTCTGGGAATTGTAATGCAAATACTTTTTGACATTGGAAACTATCTTTGGCTCTAAGAAGAAATGAATCTCTCAACCCCCGATACTATCATTCTTCATACTGGCCCAGGCTCTTTGAACAACTGTTTTCCAAAACATGAATATTGTCAGAAGAAAAATATGGTATATCGGGATTTATTTTTCCTCCATATATGTGACCAGTTTTTTAATTAAAGATATGATATAGCTAAAACAAAATCAAATTGATATGAAATCAATATTTTTTAATCTTTTATTTCTTTATGCATAAACATCTTTTAAAGTTTTTTTTTTTCAAAAAAAGAAAAAGAAGAATATCTACATAGCCAAGTGGAACTTGATAAACTATCTATCCTTTCTTTACATTAAATGATTCAGCTCTTGTAGTGAATATGTCAAATAATTCTTTTTCCTAGACAGTGTATCAATAGGCAACAACTACATATCACTGTGTGCTAGGCAATGTGTAAAGTACAAATACAAAAGTAAGAATGATAGTTACAAGGTACTTGTAATCTATTAAAGCAACATTCAGGTATAGAAATATGTATTTTTTTTTTTTTTTTGATTACTTGCTGGGAATGGGAGAAATGGAGAGAGAAAAATTTGGAACACAAGGTTTTGCAAGGGTAAATGTTGCAAATTTTGCATCTATTTTGAAAATAAAAAACAATTATTAAAAAAATGAAGATGAAGTAACTGACAAAATCAAATATACAAAATTTTTACATGTAATTTAGGGGGAAATTCTAAATTAAAAATATATGTATATATATTTTCCAATTAACAAGCATTTATTTTTTTCTCTTTCTCACTGCCACAGGTTAAAAAAAAAGAAGAAGAAGAAAAATACCCTAATAGCAAATAGACACAGGCAAACAAAACAAATTCCCCATTGATGATGCCGGAAAAACATATAAGTTTCTAGAGTGACTTAGCTTACATCATTTTACATAAATAATTTTAGAACAAAAATAGACTTGCATAAGAAATTTAAGTGTTTATATATTAATGTCAGAGCAAGGACTAAAATCCAATCGTATTGGCTGTTAGGACCATATTCTTCCCATAATACCACATACGGTATAGACTGTATATGGTATATACTGTAATGTCTGGCCTGGCTCTTTGGAGGGCCTCAGGATCAGTCAGAGTCCTTGGTCTTTAGGAGAGAAGTGAAGGAGGCAGGCAAGCTGTCATGTGACTCGTCAAAAACTCCAGACTCCAGAGTCTGGAGCCTGAAGTCTTCCCTGCTGAGCGAACTGCAGCAGAGAGACTCTTACCCTCTCCCTCAGCCTTCCAATCCTTCCCTCCGATTACCTCACCACAACATAGAGCCTTCACATCTTCATAGCATCTAAGTATATGTTTATAAAATATCACATTGAGTAGGTACTTAGCCTTAAGTATTTTCCTGTTCTGGAGTAGGTACTTAGCCTTAAATACTTTGCTGTTCTGGATTCAAGGACATATTTTCAGAGTTCTAACCCTCTACAATATTGTGTAACAAAAGTCTGTCTACATGCAGGAATTTTTTTTTTTCCTTTCTGTTGTCAGAAGAGTAAAAAAAAAAAAAAAAAAAATGAAAACAATACAAAAAGCCTATCTACACAGCAGTCTTTTGGTTTAATACACTAATCTTCCAGCTAAGCCAGACAGATTTTGGCTAACAATCCATAAACTTCCAGAAAAATGCAACACAAGGAGGTCCAGCAAATCGGTTACCTCTGCAGAGGGAAAATATATCAGTGACTTTTTTTTTTTTTTTCTATCATGTATACTCTGAGTTTCTGGGACAACTAATTGGCATAGGATATAGATCTCCAGGCTTGGTGTCAGAAAGACCTGAATTCAAATATGGCCTCTGACTCTTACTTCCTGTGTGATACTGGACAAGTCACTTAACTCTGTTTGCCTCAATTCCCTCATCTGTAAAATGGGGATAATAGCATCTATCTCTCATGTAAAGATCAAATATAAAGCTTTTAGCAGAGTTTGTGGTGCATAGTAAGCTCTATATAAATGTAAGCTGTTATTAATATACACACATTCCCCCAAGAATATTACTAGTACTACTACCACCACCACCAGTATCAGAGTTACTATTACTTCATTGTAGATGCATCTGCTCTGATGAAAATATATGTTCAGCCCCAATCCTAAGTAATATGTTCCCTCTTATACCTAAAATCTTTAACTATGAATAATTTAAATGTTTATGCTCATTTAAATTTCTCCCCTTCTCTTATATTCTGTTTTGCACTTGATGATGGATTTTTTTTCTTTTCCTGTTTTTTTTTCTATTTTGTATTTAAGTTTTAAATAAATAGAAAACATTTTTAAATAAATAAAATTTTTTCCCAAAGTGCAAATATCTTGTTAGGTAGAAATGCTTACAACTAGAGCTAGGTGGCTATTAGTGAATAGAGAAAGTGAAGTGAGGAATACCTGAGTTCATATTTGACCTCAGACTCAATGTAACCTTGGAAAAATCATTTAACCTCTTTCTTAGCCTCAGGTTCCCTCAAATGAAAAATCCATATAATAATAGCACCAGGAATACTGTGGGGATAAAATGAAAGGACATTTGTAAAGTGTTTTGAAAATCTTGAAATACTTTATAAATAAATAGCAATACAGTATATTATAGTATATAGTATAGTATTATAGTATGTAGTATAATACTACTTAATAATTATTGACACTTCAACTAATGCAAACAAGATTAGAAGGGAAGTAACAAACTGGGAAAATATTTTTATAGTTAAAGGTTCTGATAAAGGTCTCATTTCCAAAATCTATAGAGAACTGACTCTATAAGAAATCAAGCCATTCTCCAATTGATAAATGGTCAAAGGATATGAACAGATAATTTTCAGATGATGAAATTAAAACTATTTCCACTCATATGAAAGAGTATTCCAAATCACTATTGATCAGAGAAATGCAAATTAAGACAACTCTGAGATACCACTACACACCTGTCAGATTAGCTAAGATGACAGGAACAAATAGTGATGAATGTTGGAGTTGGAAAACTGATGAAAATTGAGCATTATTGGTGGATCCAACCATTCTGGAGAGCAATCTGGAATTATGCCCCAAAAGGTATCAAACTCTGCATACCCTTTGATCCAGCAGTGCTGCTACTGGGCTTATATCCCAAAGAAATACTAAAGAAGGGAAAGGGACCTGTATGTGCCAGAATGTTTGTGGCAGCCCTTTTTGCAGTGACTAGAAACTGGAAAGTGAATGGATGTCCATCAATTGGAGAATGGTTGGGCAAATTATGGTATATGAATGTTAGGAAGAATATTGTTCTGTAACAAATGACCAACAGGAGCAATACAGAGAGGCTTGGAGAGTTTTACAGCAACTGATATTGAGTGAAATGAGCAGAACTAGGAGACCATTATACACTTCAACAACAATACTATATGAGGATGTATTCTGATGGAAGTAGATATCTTCAACAAAGAGAAGATCTAATTCAGTTCCAATTGATAAATGATGGACAGAATCAGCTACACCCAGAGAAGGAACACTGGGAAATGAGTGTAAACTGTTTGCATTTTTGTTTTTCTTCCCAAGTTATTTTTATCTTCTGAATCCATTTCTTCCGGTGCAACAAGAAATTCGTTTCTGCACACATATATTCTATCTATGATATACTATAACATATTTAACATATATGGGACTGCCTGCCATCTAGGGGAGGGGGTGGAGGGAAGGAGGGGAGAATTCGGAACAGAAGTCAGTGCAAGGGATAAGGTTGTAAAAAATTACCCATGTATAGGTACCATCAAAAAAAAGTTATAATTATAAAATTAATAAAAAATAAAGTTAAAAATATTAAATAAAAAATAATTATTATTGACACTTCAAAACTCAACCAATTGATAAGTATTTTTAAAGCATCTACTACATATTGAGTCTAGTGCTAGGACATAAAAATGCTAGACATACAAATACAGAGAATGAAACAATCCCTATTTGTAACAAATTTGCATTCTAGTGGGAACAAGAAGTAAATATAAAAATATATATAGCATAAATATGAAGCTAATGTGTTTGTGCATACAGGCACACAAGACAATTCAGACAGAGGGCACTAGTAGTTGAGGAGGAGGAAGGAATAGTAAAAACTGCATGTGGAAACTAGTGCCCCAACTGCATCTGAGAGGAGGAAAGGAAACTTATGAGATGGAAACAAGAAAAAAGTACATTTCCCATGCAAGGGATACCAGTACAAAAAGATGAAAGTAAAGTATTGTGTATAAAAAGGCCAATTTGATTGTATCACAGTGTAAGAGGGTGAGTAAGATGGAAAGTGAAGGGAAGTAGGACAAGAAAGAAACTAGAATAATATCAAATAAGTCTAAGGAGATAGATTGGGGCAATTTTAGCCTTTCAGTGATCTAGACAAACTTTTAAGATAAATTGTAGATGTATAAGTACCACGACATTTTAAATCCAGACCCTATAATTCCTTATACCTATTCTTTAACTATGAGTAATTTAAGTGTTTATGCTCATTTAAATTTCTCCTCCAAAGAACAAATACCTTGTAGGCAGAGATGCCAACTGGGTGACTTACTTAGTAGAGGAAGTAGAGTAAGGAATACTTTGAGTTCAAATTTGACCTCAGACACTTATTGGCTCAATGTAACCTCTTTCTCAACTTCAGGTTTCCTAAATGGAAAATAGGGATAATAATAGCACCCAGGAATGTTGTGAAGATAAAATGAGAGAGGGCATTGTAAAGTGCTTTTCAAACCTTAAAGTGCTTTATAAGTGTTAGCTAGGTCTATATCCAAAAGACTTAAAAATAAAAAGGGAAAATAACTTATTTGTACAAAAATATAGCAACTCTTTTTGTGGTGTCTAAGAATTGGAAGAGATGTCCTTCAAATGGAAAATGGCTAAACAAGCTGTGGTATATGATTGTGGTGGAATATTATTGTGCCATAAGAAATGAGAAGCAGGATAATTTCAGAAAAATCTGGAAAGACATACATGAACTGATGCAAAATGAAGTGAATAGAACCAGGAGAATGTTGTACACAGTAGCAGCAAGATGAAAACTTGTGAATGACTTAACTAATCTCAGCAATACAATGATTTAAAACAAACCTAAAGGATTAATTAACTATCTGCCTCCAGAAAAAGAACAGATACTATCTGAATATTATTATCTGAATATTTTCTCTTTATTTCTTTTTTCTTTCATTCAAGTCTTCTTGAACAAAATAACTAATATGGAAATGTTTTGCATGATTGCACATGTAAAAATTATATCAGATTGTTTACTGTCTTGGGAGAAGAGGGAAGGGAAGAATAAAATTTGGAATTGAAAACTTTTTAAAAGTTTAAAAATTATTTTTACGTGTAATTGAAGAAAAACTAAATGTGTAAAAAATATTAACTAGTACTAGTGGTGATGGTGGTAATAGAAGGAGGAGGAAGAGTAATAAACCTAAAGGTGCTCACTTTCCTTTAGCGTGTATTTTGAACATTTTTAACTTCTCACTGGAGCTTAGATTAAGCACAATCCTCTCTAAGAGTGAAATATTCTAGGCTAGACCTAGTCCTAACACAAGTTATCTGGAAAACCAATAGGAAAACAAGTGTTTTGTCATTGTCTCCGAAACTGTGTTCTTTGCTATAAATTTAACATGCTGCTATAAACATTTTTTTTTGTGTATATGAATCCTTTTTTTTTTCTTTCTCATCTCTTTTTGGGATATATGTCTAGTAATTATATTACTAGATTAAGAAATAGACAGTTTAATGACTTTTCATGTCACCTTCATACACTAGTGATTTCCTATTGCTTCCAAGAACAAACAGAATGCAAAATTCTTTGGTTGGTATTCAAAAGCCCCTCATAACCCAGCCCCTTTCTACCCATCCCTTACATGTACTCTTGAATCCAGTGACACTGGCCTCCCAATTGTTCCATGAACAAGATTGGTCATCTTGCAGTTCTAGGCATTTTCTCTGGCTGTCCCCCTGCCTAGAATGTTCTCCCTTCATCATCTCTACCTGTTGCCTTTCATGACTTCTTTGAAGTTCCAACACAAATCCCAATCCCAATCCCAATCCACCTTTACCCAATCCGTCCACAGGAAGCTTTTCCTGGCCCTTTTTAATTTCAGTGCCTGCCTTTTATGATTTCCTATTTATCCTCTATATAGTTTACTTGATATTATGTCTGCATGTTATCTCTCTCATTTAAGTATAAAGTCCTGGAGGGTAGGGACTGTCTTTTGCTTCTTTTGTATCCCCAGCATCTAACAATAGTCCCGGGCACATTTTAACATGAAATAACTATCGATTGATTTCTTTTTCTTTTTTTTTTTTTTTTTTTTTTTTTTTTTGCATTTTGGATCCTGGAAATTTATCTTTCCTTTATTTTGGTGATTAGCTTTATCAGCTTTTTCATAAAATAACAGGTCCCATTTTTATAAATTTAATAATTAGAATTTAACACTTTTAAAATTTTCTTTTTTTTTTAATTTTTATTTTATTTTATAATTATAACATTTTTTTGACAGAACATATGCATGGGTAATTTTTTACAACATTATCCCTTGCACTTACTTCTATTCAGATTTTTTCCCTTCCTCCCTCAACCCCCTCCCCCAGATGGCAAGCAGTCTTATATATGTTAAATATATTACAGTATATTCTAGATACAATATATGTGTGTGTAGAACCGAATTTTTTGTTGCACAGGAAGAATTGGATTCAGAAGGTAAAAATAACAGTTTACATTCATTTCCCAGTGTTCCTTTTCTGGATGTAGCTGGTTCTGTCCATCATTAATCAATTGGAATTGGATTAGCTCTTCTCTATGTTGAAGAAATCCACTTCCATCAGCATACATCCTCGTACAGTATCATTGTTGAAGTGTATAATGATCTTCTGGTTCTGCTCGTTTCACTCAGCATCAGTTGATGTAAGTCTCTCCAAGCCTCTCTGTATTTCTCCTGTTGGTCATTTCTTATAGAACAATAATATTCCATAACATTCATATACCATAGTTTACCCAACCATTCTCCAATTGATGGACATCCATTCATCTTCCAGCTTCTAGCCACTATGAAAAGGGCTGCCACAAACATTTTGGCACATACAGGACCCTTTCCCTTCTCTAGTAGTTCCTTGGGGTATAAGCCCAGTAGTAGTATGGCTGGGTCAAAGGGTATGCACATTTTGATAACTTTTTGGGCATAATTCCAGATTGCTCTCCAGAATGGTTGGATTCTTTCACAACTCCACCAACAATGCATCAGTGTCCCAGTTTTCCCACAGCCCCTCCAACATTCATCATTATTTGTTCCTGTCATCTTAGCCAATCTGACAGGTGTGTAATGATACCTCAGAGTTGTCTTAATTTGCATTTCTCTGATCAATAGTGATATGGAACACTCTTTCATATGAGTGGAAATAGTTTTAATTTCATCATCTGAAAATTGTCTGTTCATATCCTTTGACCATTTATCAATTGGAGAATGGCTTGATTTCTTATAAATTAAAGTCAATTCTCTGTATATTTTGGAGATGAGGCCTTTATCAGAACCTTTAACTGTAAAAATTTTTCCCCAATTTGTTACTTCCCTTCTAATCTTGTTTGCATTAGTTTTGTTTGTGCAGAAACTTTTTAATTTGGTGTAATCAAAATGTTCTATTTTGTGATCAATAATGGTCTCTAGTTCTCCCTTGGACACAAACTCCTTCCTCCTCCACAAGTCTGAGAGGTAAACCATCCCATGTTCCTCCAAATTATTTATGATTTCATTCTTTATGCCTAAATCTTGGACCCATTTTGATCGTATCTTAGTATGTGGTGTTAAATGTGGGTCCATGCCTAGTTTCTGCCATACTAATTTCCAGTTTTCCCAGCAGTTTTTGTCAAATAATGAATTCTTATCCCAAAATTTGGGATCTTTGGGTTTGTCAAAGATTAGATTGCTATTTTTATTCACTATCTTGCCCTGTGAACCTAACCTATGCCACTGATCAACTAGTCTATTTCTTAGCCAATACCAAATGGTTTTGGTGACTGTTGCTTTATAATATAGCTTTAAATCAGGTACACTTAGACCACCTTCCTCTGACTTTTTTTTCATTAGTTCCCTTGCAATTCTCGACCTTTTATTCTTCCATATGAATTTTGTTGTTATTTTTTCTAGGTCATTAAAATAGTTTCTTGGGAGTCTGATTGGTATAGCACTAAATAAATAGATTAGTTTGGGGAGTATTGTCATCTTTATTATATTCGCTTGACCTATCCAAGAACACTGAATCTCTTTCCAATTATTTAAATCTGACTTTATTTTTGTGGCAAGTGTTTTGTAATTTTGCTCATATAATTCCTGACTCTCCTTTGGTAGATATATTCCCAAATATTTTATACTATCGACTGTTATTTTGAATGGAATTTCTCTTTGTATCTCTTGCTGTTGGATTGTGTTGGTAATGTATAAAAATGCTGAGGATTTATGTGGATTTATTTTGTATCCTGCGACTTTGCTAAAATTCTGAATTATTTCTAATAGTTTTTTAGCAGAGTCTTTGGGGTTCTCTAAGTATACCATCATGTCATCTGCGAAAAGTGACAATTTGATTTCTTCATTTCCTACTCTAATTCCTTGGATCTCTTTCTCGGCTCTTATTGCCAAGGCTAGAGTTTCTAGTACTATATTGAATAGTAATGGTGATAGTGGGCAACCTTGTTTCACTCCTGATCTTACAGGGAAAGGTTCTAGTTTATCACCATTACATATGATGTTTACTGAAGGTTTTAAATATATGCTCCTTATTATTTTAAGGAATAGTCCATTTATTCCTATACTCTCAAGCGTTTTTAGTAGGAATGGATGTTGGATTTTATCAAATGCCTTTTCTGCATCTATTGAGATGATCATATGGTTTTTATTAATTTGATTATTAATATGGTCAATTATACTAATAGTTTTCCTAATATTAAACCAGCCCTGCATTCCTGGTATAAATCCCACTTGGTCATAGTGTATTATCCTGGGGATGATTTTCTGAAGTCTATTTGCTAATATCTTATTTAAGATTTTAGCATCAATATTCATTAAGGAAATTGGTCTATAGTTTTCTTTCTCAGTTTTTGATCTACCTGGTTTAGGTATCAGTACCATGTCTGTGTCATAGAAGGAATTTGGTAGGACTCCTTCAATCCCTATTTTTTCAAATAGTTTACATAGCATTGGAGTTAGTTGTTCTTTAAATGTTTGGTAGAATTCATCTGTAAATCCATCTGGTCCTGGGGACTTTTTCTTAGGAAGTTGGTTAATAGCTTGGTCTATTTCTTTTTCTGAGATGGGACTATTTAGACTACTTAATTCTTCCTCTGTTAATCTGGGCAAGCTATATTTTTGAAGGTATTCTTCCATTTCATTTAAGTTATCGAATTTATCAGCATAAAGTTGAGCAAAGTAGCTCCTATTGTTCTAATTTCCTCTTCATTAGTGGTGAGTTCATCCTTTTCATTTTCAAGACTATCAATTTGCTTTTTCTCTTTCCTTTTTTTAATCAGGTTTACTAAGGGTTTGTCTATTTTGTTGGTTTTTTCATAAAACCAACTCTTAGTTTTATTAATTAATTCAATAGTTTTTTTACTTTCAATTTTATTAATCTCACCTTTTATTTTTTGAATTTCAAGTTTTGTGTTTGTCTGGGGGTTTTTAATTTGTTCCTTTTCTAGCAATTTTAGTTGTAAGCCCAATTCGTTGGCCCTCTCTTTCTCTATTTTATGCAAGTAGGCCTGTAGAGATATAAAACTTCCCCTTATTACTGCTTTGGCTGTATCCCACACATTTTGGTATGATGTCTCATTATTGTCATTTTCTTGGGTGAAGTTATTAATTATGTCTATGATTTGCTGTTTTACCCAATCATTCTTTAGTATAAGATTATTTAGTTTCCAATTATTTTTTGGTCTATTTTCCCCTGGCTTTTTATTAAATGTTATTTTGATTGCATTATGGTCTGAAAAGGATGCATTTACTATTTCTGCCTTACTGCATTTGATTTTGAGGTTTTTATGCCCTAGTATATGATCAATTTTTGTATAGGTTCCATGAACTGCTGAGAAGAAAGTATATTCCTTTCTGTCTCCATTTAGCTTTCGCCAAAGATCTATCATATCAAACTTTTCTAGTATTCTATTTACCTCTTTGACTTCTTTCTTATTTATTTTGTGGTTTGATTTATCTAATTCTGAGAGTGCAAGGTTGAGATCTCCCGCTATTATAGTTTTGCTATCTATTTCCTCTTGCAGCTCTCTTAATTTCTCTTTTAAGAATTTAGATGCTGCACCACTTGGTGCATACATGTTTAATATTGATAGTGCTTCACTATTGATGCTTCCCTTTAGCAGGATATAATGCCCTTCCTTATCTCTTTTAATTAGATCAATTTTTGTTTTTGCTTGATCTGAGATGAGGATGGCTACTCCTGCTTTTTTGGTTTTGCCTGAAGCATAATAGATTCTGCTCCACCCTTTTACTTTTAGTTTGAATGTCTCATCCTGTTTCAGGTGTGTTTCCTGTAAACAACATATAGTAGGATTACTTTTAAAGTTTTTAATGTGCCTTACAAATACTATCTAATTTTGTTCTCACAACAACCCAGGTAGGTATGTGCTATTATCCTCATTTCACTTGAGGAAACTGAGGCCAAGAGAGTTTGTGATTTATCTAAGCTCACACAGCTAATAAAGCACAAGAGTCAGGATATGAATTTAAGTCTACCTGACTTTAGACCCAGTGCTCTATTTACTAAGTCATTTGTTTTTTTATTATCTCTTTTTTGATTTTCAGAATTTCTTTTTGCTTTTAATCAGAATTTTTTTGATGTTGTTTTTCTCAGATTTAACTTAAGTAAGCAATTCCATTTTATTTGAAGCCTCCATTTTGTGGCCAAGTTATCACATAAGTTGTTATTCTATAATAAAATAAGCATAAAATAAGTAGTTTGGCAATAACATATTACACCCAAAATTAAGTAAAAACTATTTATGAAACAATAATTGATAAACACTTGTTAATGATATAAGTAAACTAAAGCTCTCGTTTAACAGTTTCCTTTCCTTATAAGCTAATCAATCACCAATAAGAACTTAGATGTACTTTTTAATCATCTTTAGACAAAACCATAGGACCCCACCAGAGGTCCCATCTATCTATATTCATCTAGGTGGCTACACAAACTGATTCCAGTGTACCCTAAACTTTGAGACTGAAGCATGACCTGTTTGCTTGAAAGCAGTGCTGACAATTGCCAGAGCATCATTTCAGAGGGAGACACAAAGCTTACAGCTAGGCAGAAAACGAACCTTGTTATAAGAATGAAATACAGGCCTATAGAAATCAAGCTGATATTTTGTTCTCATAGGAGTGGTATTTTCACATATTGATTAATAAAGTTTGATTGCATTCATTAAGAAAGGTAAGTCTAATTAGTGTTGTAGCACTAGTAAATAGAAAATCAATTTTAATCATGCCCAGGGTTATACATGTCCGATTTATTGATTGTTCCCCTCTTTTGTTGATGAAAATGTTTGGATACAAATTTTCCCTAAGGACTGCTTTGGCTGCATACCAAAAGTATGCTATTTTTTTACTGGCATGTTTTGATGAAATTATCCATTATTTTTGGGCTCAGCAATTCATAAGGATGAAAATATTTAGTTACCATGTTTTAATTTTTTTCCCAAAGGTCCTTTCTTGATAATTTTTATCATGAGGAATGTTTAATGCCTCTACATTTGTTTTTATTCACCAGCACATAGTTTTGGTAAAAATTACAGCTGAGAAATCTATTCTCATTCTGTAATCACCAGAACCTATAACTTTATAAAATTCTGTTAAGTTTCTTAACTTTTTCTTATCTTTTTTGTAAAGTTGTTTCCAAATAAGGCCTATTGGATCTCCAACTACAGTAGCTTTGTTGCCCATTTCTTCATGTAATTTGACATCTTTGAATATTTATGTTGTACTATTTGGTGCACTTTCAAGAACCGATATTATTTTATTACCTATGGTTTGGTTCCTTTAATGTAGTTTCTATTCATCTACTTTAAACATATTTGTTGCTTTGTCTGTCTAAAAAGTTGATTTTGTTTTAGAAGCTCTAGAATCTGGCTATGACAGTGACTGCCTTCTATTTGAAGTTTATTTCAGGTGACCAACAGATCCTATTTTTATTCTGCCCTTTGGTGCTAACAGAGCTGAGCTAGTTGTTTTTTTTTAACTACTGTATCCAATTTTCTTCTTTTTAGTTTAGTTTTCGGGGAGTCTGATGATTCTTTGTTTCTACTTGTTTTCTAGGTCATGTAGATACTGCGGCCTTTTTTTTTTTTTTTAATCTTTTGATTTTTTGGAAATAATTTTCAGTGTGTAATTGAATACCATTGTTCCATTCTATTTTTCAGGTCATTACTTAGGTATCTATTTCCTTTCATTTTTTCCCTCAAGTTTTTCCATTTCTAATTTCATTATAGTTTCATTTCTTCCAGCCACTCTTGTATCCCTATGGTCATTTCTCTTACACAATTCTTTACTTATGGAGTTACTTTTTCATCAGAATGACTTCCTGTTTTTCATTGCATCTTTAATTTATTCTGTATGCTATTTTGTTTACTTATCTTTCCTGGCATATCTTTTTTCAGCACTTGGACTTCAAAATTCATTTACTGTAGCAGCACTAGCTTCTCATAAAGGAACTCTCTCCCAGTCTCTACTGGGCACTGGCAGTCAGTCCCAAAGGCATGACCTCTGGCATCTCTATTATTAACAAGTATTATGGGAAACTATTGGATACTTAACAACTGTGACTATACGACATTGTTATTACACAGTCAAGTTTGAAATCAGTAAATTTTATTAAATTCCTATTTGCCAGGTGCTGTGGATACAAAAGACAAAAAAAAAAATCCCTGCTCACAAGGAGCTTCCATTCTAAAAGAAGAAACATGTTCTTGTATAAGTTCACATTGAACAAATCAAATACAAAGTTAGTGAGGGCACTAGAAGTTAATGGGAAGCAAGATTTGGAAAAGCTTCACATAATTGGTACTTGGGGTGTTATCTTGAAGGAAGAGATACTATAAGGTGGCAGTAATGTGATGCATTCAGGATGGGGACTTCCAGTACAAAGGCAGACACAAGAGGTGGAATACCATGAGCAAAACTGACAAACCAATTTGGCTATATCAGTGTGGGAAGTTAACAGTAATAAGGCTGGAAAGATTGGCTTTTAAAATTCCTCATAAGCTGGTCAGCCTAACTAAGTTATATTTTATCCAACAGGCAGTAGGAAGCCACTGCAGCATACTGAG
Source organism: Sminthopsis crassicaudata (assembly GCF_048593235.1). NCBI lineage: Eukaryota > Metazoa > Chordata > Mammalia > Dasyuromorphia > Dasyuridae > Sminthopsis > Sminthopsis crassicaudata. The sequence goes on from NC_133620.1 coordinate 320,372,707, forward strand.
TAGTAAAGTGACACGATCAGATCTGTCTTTAAGGAAAATCATTCTGGCAGCAATGGATATTGACCAGAGATGTCAAACATATAGCCCACAAGGCATAGGTGACTCCCAACACTCTCCAGTGTATTCTGCCAAACAAATTTAAAATGTAATTGGGAAATAGTTAACAAAATAAATAAAAATATATATGTAAAAACCAAATTAATATGCAGCCTGCAAGGATCCTTATATATGTATAAATTTTCATTTGCGTTTAACATCACTGATATGGAGGATGGATGGAGTGGAGTAAAATTTAAGAGGCAGGAATACAAATCAAAGAAGCTGTTGCAATAATCTAAGTGAAAAATAAGGGAATGAATTAGGGTGTATGAAAAGATTCAAAAGATTTTGTACAGCTAGAAATACAAAGATTTAATAACTTACCAGATATGTACAGTAAGTGTAAAAGATAACATGAGACTTAAAAGGCAATGGTGCCCTCAACAGGGAAGTTTAATGGTGGGGATGAACAAACAGGTAAGTTTAGCTCTGTTTTGGACATATTAAGTCTGAGATGCTAATACCCATGAGTGGCACTTAGAGGATACTAGCATAGAACTATCAGTAGCCCAAGGGAACCGATAGGTCACTAAGACAGTAGAAAAGAGGACTTTGGACAAACTCCACCCCCAGTTAAAGGGCACCATATAGATAATGAATGCAAAGGATTCAGAAGCAGCAGTCAGGTAAATAAAGAGAAAGTAGTGTCATGAAACTCCAAAGAGGAGAGTATCCAGGAGGTGACTATCATAAAGTAGAGAGATCAAGACCAGAAAGATTTAACAAACTAAAAATATGAGTAACTTTAATAAGAGCAGTTTTGGTAAAGTTCAAAGAAAAAAAGAAGTCAAACTGAAAAGAACCGAGGGGTAAAGAAGAGTTAACATATCCATCCTACTTCAAAAGCTTAAGAAAACTAGTCTTAAGGGAAATGACAACAATCACCCTTAGGAAATTATTAAAATCCATTCTCCCCAAAGTAACTTCTTGCATATTAGTTTTTAAGGCAAAACACATACATACACACACATACACACACTCTCTCTCAAGATACTTGATTCTAGGCTCAATTACATATGAGTTTAAAAAAATAAAGTTAGTAAGATAAAGGCAACACCAAATATTAAAATTTCAACTTTATTTGGCCAATGTGTTCAGTTCCAACATTATAGTGGAAATGTTTAAAGTGTTATCAAGTCTGATTGAGCTCAAACATCCTTGGCCCATGCCCACACAACTGCCCTTCCCAATTCCCAATGATCATAAGTGTCCTGGTTTACTGCATCAAGTAGGCCTTGAAACCCATCTTATACACTTGGAAAAGAATCCAACATTCACAGAGCAATGCACCAGAAAGTTGTGGAACAAAACCCTGTATCATAACAGGGAAGAAGGTGATGCTACTTCTGTCTAAGTAAGGAAGCTAGAAACTATCTTCCCCTTCACCAATGATTGTTGTCACAAAAATACAAAGGATGGCATAGTCCTATCTACCTCCAGAGCATTAAAAAAGTGTTTTTAAAGCAAAATACAAGGACATTCAGCCATAATAACACTGGTGTGAAGGGGAGAGTCCTTGCATTTAGCTTAGTGGTTGCTCCTCCCCAGATTGAGGAATGGTCGATTCCAGGGAGGACTAGCTAAAAGGTGAGTGACACTGCCATCGACACCCTGACATGTTGAACTATCAAATGTGTTTAAAAACCCTACAGGCAGGATTTTTAAAAAAGGGATGACAAGAATCTTCATGGGAGATATGAGTGTGGCAGACACTAAAATGGTTATTAATGACAACGGCACTCATGCTTTTAACTTTTAACAACCTGCTTCAAACAAACAAACAAAAAAAAAAAACCACGTGTGAGAAAAAAAAAATTGTACACAAAAAAAAAAAAAAAACACCACATCCCCCACCCCTTCCCCTGAAAGAATAGGAGGCTCACCAAATGATCTGGGCTGTTAAAGGTAACTCACTTTTCAAAAACTGAAAAGCAAAAAGGAAAGGACATTTGAATTTACAAACATGTTAGAATGAAGTATTATTTAAAAAAAAAAAAAAAAAAATAACTCCCTGGATTTTCAATGAACACTCTCCTTCAGTTGTGAATCTTACAAGTTTCCAGATGCATTTGCTGCTTGGTTGGAGCAGCCCATAATGTAGTGTCTTGTTTTGGGGATATGTCAGCTTAGTTCTCTTTACAATTCATCTTTTGGAGCTACTTGATCATCGTCTTCTTCCATATCTGGCTCTTCAGCTTCTTCTAAGTCTTCTAGATCCTACAATTAAAAAAAAACAACAACAAATAAAAGGTTTTGTAAAAGGTGGTGTTTGGATGGAATCTTCAAATAAGATAAAGATTAAGAGAGAAGACGAATGCAAAGTTAAAGAAAAAAGAAGTAAAGGGCTATATGTAGGAAACAGAACACCAATCTCAAAAGGAAAGAAATGGAATGTATATATAATAAAGCCAGAAAGATACAGTGGGAAAAGGGCAGAGAAAAGGCAGCAACTTTGCTTTCCTCCAAACTCCTTTAAATAATGATATAAAACAATTTCTGGGGTAAGAGAACCCACAAAAGAATGAGGGGGTAAAATAATTTTCCAGCCAAAAAGAGTTTAGAAGATCAAAAAGAAAGGTTTGTCACACTTGGGTGAGAATGGAACATAGTCCAGCTCCATCAAAGCAGGAGCAGGCCTTAGGAGCCACTAGATGAGCAACAACTGTATTCAGAACTCTCATTTAAATGAGGTTAAATTAGTCAGGAGATTAAAAGGATCTCTCTGCTGACACTGAGGCAGGACTCTGTTGCTATTCAAACAGAGACTGTAGTTCTGAGTGGCAGTACCAGGAAGAGGAGCATTAATACACCAGAACTTGTGGCCACAGTAGAGCAGGGACCCGCCTCATGGTTTCCAAGGCAGAAAAGAGTACATATGGTCACTCACAGAGCACAGCAGAGGCCAAGGGGCTGGTAAAGAAATCTTTCCTTATATCATATCATCTTGGAAGAACTGAAAACTTATAGGTCCCTAGAAGAATCTCTGAAAACAGCTTTACAATCCCCTTTAAGTTTAGGGTAGTAAGCCCTCTACTCTGGAAGTACCTTTAAGGAAGGAACTCTTTAAGGAAGAGTTAAAAGTCATAGTAATAGTAATAGGCTGCAAAAATGAGCAAATAACAGAAAAAAAAAAATTCTGACCATAGCATGGTGATAAGAAAGATCAAAACACACACTCAAAAGAAGATAATTTTTAAATTCCAACATCCAAAGCTTCCAAGAAAAATATTAATTATTCTCAGGTCATGGAAGAGCTCAAAAAAGCTTTTGGATATCAAAGAGAGGAGGTACAGGAAAAATTGAGAAGATGAAAGCGATGCAAGAAAATCATGAAGTCAACAGTTTGATAATGGAGACAAAAAATATTGAAGAAAATAACACCTTAAAAAACAGTAGGCCAAATGGTTGAGGTTTAAAAAAAAAAAAAAAAAAGCCAATGAGGAAAAGAATGCCTTAAAAAGCAGAACTGATCAAATGGAAGATATACAAAAATTCACTAAAGAAACAACTTTCTTAAAAATCAGAATTGAGCAAATGGAAGTTAATGCCTTTATAAGAAATCAATAAACAATAAAAACTTAAAAAAATGAAAAAAACAAACTGTGAAATATCTCATTGGAAAAATAACTGACTTGGAAAATAAATCCAGGAGATATAATTTAAAAATTATTGGACTACTGAAAGCCATGATCAAAAAAGGAAATTTAAATACCATCTTTCAAGAAATGATCAAGGAAAACTGTCCTGATATTCTAGAACCAGAGTATAAAATAGATTGAAAAAAATTAAAAATCCATTAATCACCTCCTGAAAGAAAACCCAAAATAAAAACTCCCAGGAATATTATAGACAAATACTAGAATTGTCAGATGAAGGAGAAAATAAGCAGAAAGCCAGAAAGAATCCTCAAACATATTGAGAACTGAGTCAAATTTATAAAAATAAGAGCCATTGCTCAATCAATAAATGATAAAAACTCATGAAGTTTTCAGATGAAGGAATCAAATATATCTATAGATAATATGGAAAAAATGTTCTAATACTGACTGGAGAAATGCACAACCGGAGGTACTTCACATCTATTTCATTGGCTAATACAATAGAAAAGGAAAATGACAAAAAGACTTTAATCCAGTGTTGGCAGAGTTGTGATCTGATTCAACCATTCTGTAGAGCAATTGGAAACGATACCCAAAGGGCTATAAAAACCACATATACCCTTTGACTTAGTTATATCACTATCAGTATCCCAAGAGATTTAAAAAAAAAAAGAAAGAAAAAGCATCTTTCTACATATTTATATACACATATATACACACACATACATATATATAAAACATTTAAACCAATTGTTTTCTGGTGACAAAGAATTGAAACTTAAAGGGATGCCTATCCACTGGGGAATGGCTGAACGAACTGTCATGTGATTATGATGGAATATTATTGAGCCATAAGAAATGATGAACAGCTTCCCAGCAATGCAATGATCCAATTCCTATAGATTTGGGATGGAAAAATGCCAACCACATCCAAAGAGAGAACTATGGAGACTGAATATGCATATTCACTTTTTTTTTGTTTGGTTGGTTTTTCTCATAGTTTTTTTTTTTCTCTTTGGTCAAATTTTTCTTGTACAACATGACAAATATGAAAATATTTTTAAAAATATTTTAAATGTACAATTTATATTACATTACTTTCTTGGCGAATGGGGAGACAAGGAGAAAAAAATCTGGAACAGAAAATCTTGCAAAAATGAATATTGAAAATTATCTTTCTGGTTTTTATGATTTCAGTAACTGAAATTTTCTGTTTTATCCATGTATTATGATTATATTTTATCTTTTGGTTAAGAATCCTTCTCTATGTTGTCAGAGAGGAAAGGAGGATGATATGGGGAAAATTAGGCAATGTAAAAACAAAGTGTTGATTAAAAAAGGAGAAAAATAAAAGGAAAATTGTTTTTCCATAGATTTAGAAAAATACTATTGAGAGAGAAAAAAGCAATGAACAGCAGGAGGCTCTCAGAAAAACCTGGAAAGCTGATGCAAAGTAAAATGTAGAGTGTACTGAGTAAATGCAATATTGTATTATCAGCTGTGAATGGCTTAGTTATTCTCAGCAATTCAATGATCCAAGATAGTTGGATGGATGCAATCCATCTCCAGAGAAAGAACTGATGATATCTAAATACAAAATTGAAGCATGCTTCAATTTTGTAACTTTATTTTTCTTGATTTTTTTCTGTCCTTTCACAACATGACTAATATGAAAATGTTTTTTGTGACTATACACGTATAACCTAATATCAAATTGCTTGACTTTTCAAAGAAGAAGAGAGGTATTAAAGGAGGGAAAGAATTTGGAACAAAGTTTTAAAAACAAATAATTGTTTTTACATATGACTGGGGAAAAACTAAATAAATTCTAAAAAAAAGAGGCAGTGGTGGAACAGATTGTCAAGGACTTTAAAAGACAGGCAATGATTGCAACTTGATCTATTCAGTAACTAATCAATACATAAAATGAATTCCAAATATCTATGGGAATCTAGCTGCAAAGAAAACAAAAATCCTACCTCATGTATGAGTATACATTAAAGCTCACTCTCCTATTTCCTACCCTTTTTTTTTTGGGGGGGGGGGAATTTTTTTTCATAATCTTGGTCTTAAAAAAACCTTCATTTTACTTGAGTTAAAGAGCTCATCAGTTTTCTTTTCTTTTTAATTTTTAAAATTAATTTTATAATTATAACTTTTTTTTTTTGACAATACATATGCATGGGTAAATTTTTACATTATCCCTTGCACTCACTTCTGTTCCGAATTTTCCCCTCCTTTCCTCCCCTAGATGGCAGGAAGTCCCATATATGTTAAATATGTTATAGTATATCCTAGATACAATATATGTGCAGAACCGAATTTCTTGTTGCATAGGAAGAATTGGATTCAGGAGGTAAAAATAACCTGGAAAGAAAAACAAAAATGCAAACAATTTACACTCATTTCCCAGTGTTCCTTCTCTGAGTGTGGCTGATTCTGTCCATCATTGATCAACTGGAACTGAATTAGATCTTCTCTTTGTTGAAAATATCCACTTCCATCAGAATACATCCTCATACAGTATTGTTGTTGAAGTGTATAATGATCTCCTGGTTCTGCTCATTTCACTCAGGATTAGTTTATGTAAATAATTCATCCTGCTGGTCATTTCTTACAGAACAATAATATTCCATAACATTCATATACCACAATCTTACCCAACCATTCTCTAATTGATGGGCATCCATTCGTTTTCCAGTTTCTAGCCACTACAAAAAGGGACACACAGGTCCCTTTCCCTTCTTTAGTATTTCTTTGGGATATAAGCCCAGTAGTGAGCTCATCTTGTATAGAAGAAAAAAAGCAGAAGATAGAAAAACTTTAGAAAAGGATACTTACAAGTTTATTAACTGATTAATCACTTTTTAATGGGGATGTCAGTTCAGCTAATGATAGATTATTCTCTGAAATTAAGATACTAATTAGATTAAAAGATTTATTTCAGTTTTAATTCAGTTAATAGAAGATAGTCTCTGGAGTTTACCTTTGACTAGGTAAAATGAAAAAAAATTGGGAGTGTTTAAATAAAGAAGGAATGGTTTTAGAAAAATGATTCTCCAAAGTGACTATTCTTCCAACCCAAGTCTATTGGAATTGTAATTAACTGTAATATATATTTCTAAAATATATAGAAAACAGGCTCAAATTTGTTAAGAAAACAAGCCATCTTCCAATTGCTAAATGGTCAAAGGATATGAACATAATTTTCAGATGAAAAAATTAAAGCCATTTCTAGTCAAATAATGCTCTAAATCTCTAAATCACTACTGATTAGAGAATATAAACTGGGGTTACCACTACACTTCTCAGAAAGATGACGGCTAAGATGACTGAAAAAAGATGGCAAATGTTGAAGGGATGTAGGAAAACTGGGACACTAATACATTGTTGGCGAAATTGTGAACTGATCTAAACCATTTTAGAGAGCAATTTGGAACAATGTTCAAAGGGCTATCAAACTGTGTATACCTTTTGATCCAGTGGTGTCTGTATCCCATCATAAAAAATAGGGAACATTTTTAAAAAAGGAAAAGGAAAAAGTACCTATGTGTGCAAAAATTTATAGCCGCCCTTTTTGTAGTGGCAAGAAACTGGAAACTAAGTGTATGCCCACCAGTTGGGAAATGGCTGAATAAGTTATGTATATGAATGTTATGGAATATTATTGAAAGAGATAAGAAATGATGAGGAGGCTGATTTCAAAAAACCTGGAGAGACTTATATGAACTGATGCTGAATGAAGTATGTAAAACCAAAAGAACATTGTACACTGCAACAACATGATTATGTGATGATCAACTGTGATGGACTTGATTCTTTTCAACAAAGAGGCAATTCAAGGCAATTCCAATAGGCTGGTTCTGAAAATAGCCATCCTCATCTAGAGAGAGAACCTATGGAGACTAAATATTGCTGTTTGCTTTGTTTTTTTTTTTTTCCTTTTGATCTGATTTTTCTTGTGCAGAATGATGAATATGGAAATGTTTAGAAGAATTGCATATGTTTAACAAGCCATATTGGATTACTTGCTGTCTATAGAATGAAGTGGGGGAAAGGGAGAAAAATTTGAAATAAGGTTTTGCAAAAGCAAATGTTGAAAACTATTATTTGGAAAAATAAAAAGCTATTTAGAAAAAGTTTCTCTACAAGATTTTATGACAAAACACAAAATAGTTGTTCTATTTGTCTTTAAGAAGACTATAACTTAATTGAGATAGGACAAGCATAATCTAGGATCTATAAAGACATACAAAAGACAGAAGAAAGCAGAAGTAAATATTTGGGAGCATGAGTTAACTGGAATAGGTAGGATGAAGTGAAGTATTCTATTTCTAGAGAGCTCAAAGAACAATTAGAGGATTTTTTAAAATCACATTCTGTCTATACATATTTGTAATGATTTTTGTTTTTCTTACTTTTTCAACATATGGGGGAGGAGGAAGAGGAGGGAGGGAGAGAATCTGGAACTGAAAATAAAATCGAAATAAAAATAAAGAGTTCATAACAAAAAGAAGTCCCTTAACAAGATGCTAGGTTTGTTGTGCCCCATGTATCAAAATTTCAGTCAAACTTAGTATCCAGCTCATTAAGCGTTAAGTAAACATGTTATTCAATCATCTAGAACTAAATATGTTTTAAGCCCTCTGAACTCCAAAGAATGTGCTACCATTCAGGGCCCTCCACCCAAACCTGTCTGAAAACATTTGTGTTCTATCCAGTCATCTTTAATTTCTTTTACAGGCTAGTCAGAGGAGCAAAGGGCATAATTTTCTTCTAATAGGATGAACTCTGTAAGGAGCAATGTAGGTCAGAACTATTCATGGGTGGAAGACAGTGAAGTATGCAAGGATAGAATCAGAGAATGGATTCTACACATTCATCAAAAATCAAAAGATTTCTTTCATAAGATGAGTATATGGATCTATACTGATGCTCAAAAGAAAAATATACTTACATCATCATCCCCTGCCCCATCTAATCCACCACTCTCTAGGAACTTCTTGAAACCTTCTAGTGTTCTCTCTCCATTATAGTCAATTACCTGTAGGAGGGAAGGGAAAAAAGGAGAAAGGTAAAACCAACACCCTCTAAATCCTGCACCTATAACAGTTTTTGCCCCCAAAACCTCTCCCTTCCTACACAAAATCAAGCTCAGGAAATGTGCTTTTCCATTAACCCACAAGGGAAAGAGCTTCTGCTAGGAGGTACCAAAACCAAAAGCCACATCCCCACTTAAGAGCTCTTCCATTCCTTCCACCAAAAAACAGCCCCTTCCCAGTTCCCTTACCTCTGCGCTAAAGCAGACCCAACCTGATCCTTCCTAGCTCTTGGTTCCCTGGATGACAGATTCCATAGAGAGGCTCTCAAGTGGACTTGAGGGAAGGTAGTGGCATTGGGAAGGCAGGTTATGAGAAGAGTACACACTAGCATCATTTGCATGGAAGCAAGTCTTAACCAGCCCATAATCAATCCCACCCTCCCCCCAATCTCAGAAACACACCTTAGCTTCAAAGATAAAAAAGCAACTCAATTCTTTCCTTTTCCACTTCCCACCCAACATTAACATTAAGGTTGTGGACAAGCCATCACACTGCAATTGGTCCTTTTCCCCTCCTACTTCTCTCTGTTGCAAAATCCTTACCGTTCTGTCAGCACTTGCAGGGAAGAACTTTAATGTGGGGAAACTGTGGACCTTAACTGCCTCTACTTCATTAGCTGTTGAGTCCATCTTGGCGATGACTATACTTTCATGATCCTTATAAGTCTCTCCCAATTTGTCCCAAATGGGAGCCAACTGTTTGCAGTGACCACACCAGGGAGCATCTGTAAAAATGACAAGTCCACAGTCAGCACAAGGAGGACAGTGCTCCTCAATCCTTATCCTATGAACAAAATGCTTTGCCATTCCAATTAGGCATTTCATACTATATTGCAAAAGGAAAAAGTTAGATATCTACTTACAGAATTCTACAAAGACATTCTTTTTTTCATCAAAAGCAATTTCTTCAAAGTTCTTCCCCACTAGTACTTTAACAGGTTGCTTGTCCCAGTCATCAGGTAGGTCCTGGCTCATTAAATGGGGCTTAAAAAAAAAAAATAAAACAAAAAAAACTCAAACACAAGATAGGTAACCAACAATAAACAAGTGTTCCAAAGGGTCACTACTGGGCCTATCCTAGCAGGGTTAGTGCTCAGTGGCTCAAATAAGACTTTTCTCACTACCTTAATTTATTCCTCTTTCACAAAGAAATAGCCTAAGAAAGAAGGAACTAAAATTTAATTGGGGGATTGATTATACCATGGTGATACTGCTCAGCTGACTTTGCTTCATTCCTCCTGGGCAAAAAGTAAACCTGAAAATTGAGGTGATAGCCCAATCACTACAAATTACAAGAGGGAATAATTGGAGCCATGATTCTGCCAAAAAAACCAAAAATAACAAACTCTCCTATTTTCTGAGGATATGAGAACACTAGTCAAACTACAACTAACAGGCTAGTGTATGCCTGAGCAACCCCATAGCAGGAAAAAATAATTTTGGTTACTGCATATTAAAAAAGGAGTTATTTTTGTGCTGGTATTATTGCATCTAGTTTTGTGATCTATATTCTGTGATTTTGCCAAATACTCTAGAAAAAGCTGGAGGGGATCCAAAAGAAAGCTCAAAAGGACATGGTCTGAGTCAATCTGAGAAGTTGTACATGTTTTATGCTTATACTCTTTAAGCCAAATCATCAAGAAATCTAGGTTTCAGTTTTCACAACTGTAAAAATTGTGGTAAAATTCGTTTTAGCACTAATACCTTAACTTTGCCCTCCAAAAATCGGTCACAGAATTCTTTTATCTTTTCTGCAGTTAATTCATCTGACTCAGGTTTGTACTTGGTCATCTCTTCTTCCAAAGTGATAAGGCGGACAGCTGGACATTCCTCTTTCTTTAGGCCAAAAAATTCAAGGATCCTCTGGTTGTCAGTGTGATCACTATCAATGAAGATAAACAGGATCTTGGGAACAAAAGATTTTTGACATTAGAAAGATCTGAGCTATTTTTTGTCTTCCCAAGCTAAAGAAGTTATGTTCCCTAAATTTAAACTTTGGATCTGATATTCTCAGATTATACCAAATAACAAATAAAAAAGGTATTAAAAAACCCCACACTCCCTTTTATCCCTCCATTCTCAATATACAATAGACAATAAATACCTGCCCAACCCTTTTAAGGGAAATTTTAAAATGATTTCCTACTAAGATTTCCAAGCAAAGGCATTAAGTTACTCACAACAATTAGTGTTTCTTGAAAACTATTTCTTGAAAGCTTTTTTTTTTTTTTTTTTTTTTTTTTTTTTGAGGAGAGTCGGTGGTAGTGGGGCAGGTTGGGAAAGATATATAACACTATAGGGCAATCTTATTTAGGAAACAATTCCACTGACCAGATGGATACAGAAGATAGCAACTAAAAAGTTAAGATCTTTAAAAAAATTCAGTTGTTAAAGTCTGATCAGTATATTATAGTTTCTTTAATATAAAAACTGCCTATAGAAATGTTAAGTCTATGCATAAGACTGTCAATGCCTCCCTTAATCACCATTTTATTTATTTCTGATTGAACAGAAAAATAAATAACCTTAACAAGATCTTATCTCAGGCCAGGTAAGATTCCTTCCTTCCTAAAATTGTATCCAAAGCTACTAAAAATTTATGACAAGTCTACAAAAACATTCCTCTGAATTGTATAAGAGATTTGATATTAAGATGTTATTCAGATTTGGTTTCCTTTTCTTCTGCTGAATCATAGTAAGTAGTCAACTGGAATCTCTCTGCGGTTAGTCACTTCTGCTTATTTTTTGTGTTAACTTCCCTAAAATATCCCTCCCCAATATCTTTTGGGACTCTTTATCTTTAAACAGGAATTGGTTTAACTGACAGTCTTGAAGCCTTTCTTTTGGGCTTCTCCCTTAGTTCTCCTTTCTCACATCTTGGTTCCTTCCCTTTGGACACCAGTAGGCAGGCAGGTACAAGCATTTAGCACTGAGTCACACAGGGAAGGATCATTATAAAGAGCCAATTTTCTAAACCCAGACTTCTTTGGTTTGCCATTTGATCCTAAGAATTTACTTTTAACTTTACAATACTATAGTTTAAAGTCAAATACCTTCCCCTTGAAGCTTTCTGCTGCTTTTTTGAAGTTATTCAGTTTGTCATCATAGTCAGAAACGCTCTTTGGCAGGAACAGGAGGATATGAGTCTTGATTTCACCTCCAAAAATTTTTTGGGCCGTCTAGTTAACACAGAAAAAGAGAAAAATGCAATGACTTTCTCACATACATTTCCCATTCAGGGCCTTCTTTTGTTATTAATACATTTAAAAAACCACAAGTTACCTGGCAATCAGTTTTGACTTAACATGGAATCAATCAAGAATTCATTATACATCTATTACATAACAGGTTCTGGGGATACAAAGAATAAAAACAGTTCCTGATCTCAATGGTCTATTTTATTGAAGTAGGAGCCAACACACACATGGATTGGCACATTCAAGTTAATTTGGGGGAGATGGTCAGGAAAAGTTTCATGAAGTTAAGTGAGGTTTTGACAGAAACAAGGAATTCTAAGACGTAAAAGTGAGGAAGGAATTCTCTCTATATGAGGATTAGCCAATTATAAGGCATAGAGACAAAGATAGAATGCCAAATATTAAAAAAGAGATCAGTTTGGGTTGATTCAAAAGTACAGGAAGGGGAGATGTACAATGAGCCCAGGAAAGCAGGTTGGAACCATGTTGTGAAGTACTTTAAATGGTGAACAGAAGAGTTTACATTTTATCCTAGATATAATAAAGTACCAATAGAGATTACATAGTAAGGGCACGACAGTCAAATTTGTGCTTTAGGAAATATGGCAGCAATATAGAGGATCAGTTGAACAACAGACTCAAGAAGCAAGGATTTCCAATTAGGAGACTAGTGCATAATCCAGGAGAAAGATAAGAAGGGCCTGAGAGATATAAATGGCACCTGATGACTGAATATGAATTTTGTCCATTTCCAATGCCTGGCACACAGCAAGTATTTGATATACTTATTAACTGGAGTTAACTGAACTGGAGCTCAGGAGAATGAGGACAGTGTTGAGACTAATAACCAAGAAAAATGAAAGGGTTGTAATACATATGACAAAGAAAAGGATATGAAAGACACCTGTGGGATATTCAGAAGAAATATGCTCAACTAATGCTGGATATAGATTTAGAAATCATCTGGCTAGAGATCAATAAATCTAAGGGAAATTAACAAATGAGATTGTAGAAAGAGAAGTCCAAAGATAGAATGTTGAGGATACACCAAATCTCAAAGGACATTATACAGATGATGCAGCAAAGAAGACTGAAAAGGAGTGATCAGATGGAAAAGAGAACCAAGGGAATAGTTATCGGGAAAAATTTAAAGAGAACGTCAAACCTGTAATATTGTTGAGGTCAAGAAGTACGGAACTTCAGAAAAGGTCAAATTTGGCTTATTAAAAATCGACAGGACCTTTGGAAAGAACAATTTCAATTCAGCTGTTTAGACATTAGTCAAATTGTTCAGGGTTGAAAAATAACCGAGAAGAGGGAAATAAAGGCAATCAGTATAAACAGTTTTTTCTAGCAACATAGCATGGAAATGGGAGCAGAGACATAAAAAAGGATGGCAAAATCTAATTAGGTTTAAAGATAAAGAAATGTTTGTAGGCAGTAGAAAAAGATCAGAAGAAAAAGAATTATTGTAGAGAGCAAATTAATGGAGAAGGCAGGCAGGAACGGGATCAAGGATAAATGTAGAGGGGTTGACTCTGGCAAGTAATGTCAATTTCAGAGACTAGAGAGAACGGAATAAAAGAATAAGGACAAAGGACTATAAGATGTAGAGAAATGGAAAAGAATGAGATCATGGTAAACTTTCTAGTTTTTCAACAGTATATGAGGCAAAGTCCTCAGCTGAAGGTGGAGAAAGGAGATGGTCTGGGGAAGCAGGGGTTGAGGAGACCTAAAAGGTTGGAATCTGATCTGTCAACTATGAAGGTTCCAATGGCATTAGAAGACATAAATCTTCTCAGTCTGGTTACATGATTTCCTTTTTCTATTCACAAATACCTGAATAGGAACTCAGGAGACAGGTGATGGAAGTTATCCAAGATTAGGGTCTGACAAGAGTCTAAAGCAGACAGGACTAGGGGATAAGAACTTTAAGAGGAGAGGACAGGATAGTTAACAAGTTAACTATGGGTTGAGATTTGGGAGAGAGAAAAGTCAGAGTAGGAATGATGGCCTGGAATTGTACTGAGAAATCAAGGGATTAAAGGTCCCATAAATACAAAACACACACACACACACACACACACACACACACACACACACACACACGCTTTGTTAAGGCAAAAGTATTAGATAGCATGAGATGATAAGAGGTTATTATCTGATAAAAGAATTCTGGAGGTTTTGAACACAAAAATGGAAGACTTGTAAATAATGGTAAAAATTAAGAGTGTGATTATCCATCTCTATGTGTAGCTTAAGTGGAAGAGAAAACTAGGTCATAAGAATTGAAAAGACAGAGGATTACTAAGTGGCAAAAGGTAGAGGTCTAAACACAAGAAGTCTTTTCAGTTAAGGGATGAGATAACAGAAGGGGAAGGAAGGTAGGATGAAAGTGGGATATTGGAAGGGTAGGGTTCAGGTTTCTGGGATTAGAGTATAGTAGTGGGAGCTTGGATTGGAGTGGCTTGCTCTTAAACAGCCAGCAATTCATTATCACAGGGATTAAGATGAAAGGAAATAATCTGAAAGACATATGAGGAATCTGAGCAGAGGATATGGGGCACTCCTGGTAACTGGAGGTCTTAGCAGATGAATGGATTCCAAAGCAATAAATGATTTGCTGGAACAGAAACCACCAATCTTTCCTTCCAATTCTTGAATTCTCCTTTGAGTTAGCAATATATATTACATAGCAAAAAGCCTCATACCTGCTCAGTGAACTCGATGACCAAGGGCAGCCGGTGATAATTAACAAAAGTCAATAGGTTCTCCTTGGTAATCTCTCCTTCGAAATTGTTTCGACCTTCATCAAACTGAGAAAAGAGAAGGGTTACAAGTTAAGTCCTATATATATATATATATATACACACACACACACACACACACACACAAGCTATTCTGGGCTCTCTCCAGTAGGATAGATTAGCAACATCTCTATACCTAATGACCTTATATATCATATGAGACCCTAGCAACAAAGAAAACAAGATTGTACAGTTAACAGCCAAATTTTCCCACTAATGCCTCAGCATGAATCCAGGATTCCTTACAAGTTAACAAGGAATTTTTATAACCGCCACTGTAAATAAACTTAAATCCAAGTATTCACAGATAAGAATCTAATCTAATAATCAGACAGAATTGTAACAGAAAAAGTTGCAGACCCCAATCTTTGATTATCACTCTAATAAAATGAAAATTAGTCATGAAGAAAAGTCCACTGACCTAACAATGCTGACCCATATGATTGTAAGTCTCAAACCAGTCAATGAAGTCTTCCCAAACCCAAGTCAGTATGAGTCTGGAGAAGAAAAGTGTCATTCTGGATAATAAAAACCAGTAAGCACTGATGAAGAAAATGCTTCCCACATACCAGGAAAGCATCCAAAAGAAGAGGTATGCTGAAACACAGCTGATACTTCATTTGCTGATGAACAGTAGTTTACTTATGAGAGCATTTTGTCCCCACAGGGTATAAGGTGGCATAGGGATAAAAGCACAGATGTTCACTGAAGATAAGCTTCAATCTAATGCCAAAGCCCATTTCATAATAAAACAACACCTATTTTTGCCCTCAATTCTGGGAACCCTCATTTTCTATGGTGCCAAGAAGAAAGGACGTTGGTACATTAGGGTTCAAATGAACACCTTCCATTTATCCAAAAGGTTTTATTTAGGACATGGACCAGAGTTATTTCTAAAACACAAGGAGTTCAGCAACATATTCCAATTGCTAGCTTCTCAAGCTATAAAAAGAGCTAAAAATCTGAGTTCTTTCTTTTTTTTTTTTTTTTTTTTTTTTTTAAGTAAAATAAAATTACCTGGTGCTTTAAAAAAAAAAAAAAAGTTCTTTAAAAGTAGATCTAACAGCTTAAGACAAATATTTATACCTTTATTATTGACAACAGCGAAATGCTAAAACTAACTATTTCTCTTAATTTCTGGATTTACAATTGCTTCGGGGATATACCATATATTTTAATGTCCAGTTTTGGCAAAATTTGACAAAAATAGTTACAGATGAAGATGTACCTGTTTTTCCTTACATACCTGCTAAAAGCAACAAAAACAATTTTTTAAAAATTCATTCCTAATAAGTGACTAGGATTTAATACTTCTCAGGAATAGATTTGCAAACTATAAACGACTATATGAAAACAGGTCAGGATTCATTTCATTGAAATTGGACAAGAAAAGTAAATGCTAGAAGGGCTGTGTGAAAAGAGGCACTCTGAAATAAGTAACTATTCAGCTAACAATATTTAAGTGCTTACTATGTACCAGGCACTGGGAGTATAAGTAAAAGCATGAAATGATTCCTATTCACCAATAGCTTACATTCTATAAGAGAGACAAGGATATATACAATATATAGAATTTAATTAAACAGAACTATTATGTATGGTAAGCAAAGAAGCAGATAACTTGTTGACTAAAATAAAGTCAAACCAAGGAAAACTAAGTTTTCTTTATCAACAATGTAAATATATTAAATGCTGGACTACTTTAGTCATTAGGATTAATCATACTCCATCACATAGGACAACTCTAGCCATCACTTGGCTCATGGTTCAATAGTTTACAAAAGTTGGTCATTCCTATTGTTACTATATATTTCTAATACTGTCTGAAGACTTGAAATTAGGCCTGCATTGTAAAAGCAGTCCAACTCTGCCCCCTATTGCTCTCAGTGGCATCCTGAAGGACCTGAAGGACCATGAGCACCTAGAGCTCATGCAAAGAATTATCAGAACTGGAAGCTGCAGCAAGGATAGGAAACTTGTTTGGTGAAAGAAAGTCTAGCAGTAATTCAATTTAACAAACATTTATCATATATTTGTTTAAATTTATATTCATTTCCAGAAGATCCAGGGCTCTCTAAGTACCTTACTAAGTTTAGTCCAAAACAAAGTTCAGTTAAGAAATAGAAAATGCTATAAGACTTTCCCCCTCCACCCAAAAAAACTCCAAGTTTAAGTGGAAAAGGAAGAGAAGTGGTGGTTGAAACAGGCCTCAAAGAACTTCTCAATAAACATTAAATGTCTACTATGTGCCAAAGAAAATATAATGAAAAAAGTAATAATTCCTGTACTCAAGATACTTAATTCTATCAGGGGAAATAACTATACATAAAAATATTTACAGCATAAAGTTAAAAATAAAAACAAATACAAAGTACAATACACAAAATGTAGTTTGTGAGGATATAAGGAGCTAAAGAGATGGAGGAACAGAGGGATCAGTTTGGCTGGATAGTGAAGCTGGAAAGACAGGTTGGGATCAGGTAGTAAAGAGCTTTAAAAGTCAAACTAAGGATTTTTTATTGTATCTGAGAGGCAACAGGAAATCTAAGAAAAAATTACTTTGGCAGAAGTGTATAGGAATGACTGAAACAAACTAGGTTGCTGCAATAATACACACAAGAGGTGATGAAGACCTGGACTAATGTGGTGACTGTGTGAATGGAAGGGGTCAGATGAGATATGAAAGTAGAAATAAGACTTGGCACAGGTTAAGGGAATACACAAAAGGATATTAAGGTTAAAAAAATCAAAGTGGCAGGTAATGCCATTAACAGAAAAGAGAAAATAAGTTAAGTCTTGAGAACCAGTAGAAAGGAATGTTAATTTCATTTAAGGTTATCTCAATGATTACATCCAAAAGGCAAGTTGGCAACATGGAACAGGAGCTCAGGTAAGAAGTTATGTCTAGAAAAACAAACTATGAAGGTATCTTTATTGTCGTGAAAGTAAATAGAAAGCAAAGAGAAAATGTAGAAGGCAGAATTGGCAAACAGATATTTTTAGATGAAGATAGAATTGGACTACCTCTACAAAACAGGCCAGGAAGTCTCATTTTTGTCAGGTCTCTGGCAATATTAACAAGAATGGCAAGAATTACTGCTCCTCTTTTTTCCCCAGAAAAAACCTAAAACCTACATAGTATCAGGCAATGAAAACTATTGGGGGGGGGGGGAATCCAAGGAGTAGTTATATACTTAGTATCAAATACTGAAAAGAGAACCAAGAAAGAACTAAGATGTATTTGTCAGTTGGGAATTACCTCAATAAGACCAATTTCTATAAAATTATGAGGGCAGACACCAAAGCAGAAAACATTGAAATAAATGGGTGAATACACTACACTTCAGAAAATATATGAATAATCAGCAAGCACCACTTTAAGTACCTTCTTAGCACTAGAGAAACGAAGACAAATAGGCCCTAGCCTACAAAAGAGTAATATTCTAACCAAGGAAACAAAATATAGGTATGTACATATATATATATATATATATATATATATATATATATATATATATATAATATGTACAAATATATGCATAATATGCACATATGTATATGTACAAATAGCTAGATAAAATAGATAGCAAGGTAATTGTTAAGGAAACCAATTACCTAGCTTGAAATTAAAGGATCAAGATAAGTATCTTTCAGATTAAGATATATTTGATTATTCTTTAATACAGAAAGGGAAAAAGCTGTTGGAGATAGAATGAAAACAAAGACTTGGATTGATGGAACAATATAACCTAAGGCAAAAGAAAATATGATCTGAAAAAATAAAATGATAAGATTGATCCAGCAAGGTAGTGGCTACTTCTTCCTCTGAGATGGGAAGAATAGAGATTCTGAATTACAAAAGGAAGTTATGAGAATTCCTATAGGGAAGTGGTAAGGGCCAGAACTTGAAACAAGGTGCTAATGTTTAAGTACTTAGTTCACACCTTTAAATGAGTTCACACACTTGACTTCACACCTTTAGAGCCCATATATAAGGAGGCATTCACAGGCCCACTAAGAGGACAAGCCTACTCTTTGGACTTCGGGGAGATTCACAAATCAGAAGTTCACAAGCCCACTCTCTTGGAGGGAGAGTCAAATTCATTCCAGCTTCCACTTTTGTGCTGGCTGAAGGCTGAAGGCCAAATCTTTGCATTCTTCAGAGGGAGCTCTTGGAACCAAGGAGAGAGATAGGCCTCTAAGAAAGCTAACAGGCCCCAGGAAAAGATTCAAGACTTTGAAGGAGAAAATAAAGGATCTGGACTTTAATTCCTGGCTGCATTGGGGTGATTACACTGAACTGAAACTAAGGCTGCTTCCAGAAGCCCCTCAGGAAACCTGCTCCCAGAGATTATAATTTAGAGAAGAGAACATTACAGGGAAGCTGCTGGCACAATAGGTGGAAAGCTAGAATCAGGTTAGATTTGAAATCTAACCTTAAACACTTCCTGACTGTATGACTTAACTTAATTCTTTAATTCTAAAATGAGAATAACAGTAGTACCTACTTTGCAGGGCTGTTGTGAAAATAAAATATGACTATATTTGTAAAGTACTTAGCATAATGCCTGGTACACTGGGGCTTCATAAATGCTTCTTCTTTTCTACTTCCCTTCCTTTGTTCCCCTCCCCATCTTTCAGCATAAAGGGAGTTAGTTAACTGCTGAAATTGGAAAGAGTGAATTGTCAGTGTAGTCCCATCAACGTGGCAAATAATAAAAGATGAAACTTATCACATTTGTTTTCTTACAGTGTCTCCAACATTGACAAATATTGTGCTGAGAGCCAGAAATTTGACTACTCATTCTGGAAAAACTAATTTAGTACTATGCTAAAAAAGTAATTAAACTTCACACCCTTTGGCCCAGTGATAACACTACTGGGTCTTTAGACTAAAGAGATTAAAGAAAGGTTTTTCTGGTCCCTATTACCAAAACATCCTTAGAAATATTTTTTTGTGGTGGCAAAAAATTTAAAGTGTTAAAGGATCAAGATAAGATTTTTAGAGTAAGGTATATTTGAATATTTTTTGAATACAGAAGGGAAAAAAGCTAGTAGAGATAGAATGAAAACAAAGGGAGTTGGATTGATGGAATAATAGGCTCAGAATGGGAGATGACCAAAAGAATATGAATGCAATATTATTAAACTACAAGTGATGAAAATGAAGGAATTCAGAAAACTTTGGAAAGCTTGATGCAGAGCAATATATAATAATTATAGTAACACAAAGAAAATAATGCAATCATATGGGGGGGGGGGGGGGGAGAGAAACTACCAAATGGCAAAAGAACTATCAATACAATGACCAATCCTGACTTCAAAGGAATGATGAAAGAGCTTCATTTTCTAAATGAAAAGCAGCAGTCAACTAACTACAGATACAGAACAAGACCTTATGAAGTTGAGTTGTGTTGGTAGTTTGCTTAACTATAATTTTCTTATTAAGGGATGGTTCTAATGGAGGAAAGGTTACTGTACTGAGAAAGAGTTGTATAATAATCAGTGTAAACATTTTAGTTTTCACCAGCCCTGAAATCAGGAGGACCTGGGTTCAAATTTGACCTCATACACTTAATCCGGACTAGTTGTGTGATCCTGGGCAAGTCACTTAACCCCAGATGCCACAAAATTTATTATTTCATGATGAAAATGGCTAATCATACATATCTGAGGGCTATTAAGGTCGAAATGTGTCAGCTGAAGTCCCACATGATCCCTTGGTTAAATAAACAGGTAAGGAAGTCAGACTAAAATAGGGAGGAAAAATAGGGAGAGCCAGAATAGACTAAAACAGAATAAGAGTTGCAATAGGGTACATTTTGGGTACAATAGAAATGCTTGTGAACCTTAAAGCACTCTATAAATGCTAACTATTATTTCATTTTAGCATTGTTAGTACCCCCTACAAAGCAGGATCTAAAATTTGATCACACTGGTAGCGAAACATCTGCTGAGGAAGGAAAATTTAAGCTATATATATATACATATGTCCCTCACAATTTTAAACTTCTTTCCTAAATGAAGTAAATTTGACCTTAGGTCTATATTCCTATTGCCCCCAAGTTATCTTAACTAATTAAGCAGACAAAGTTCACTGGAACTAATTTATGGCCCAGATCCTTCTGCAAAAAGCAATGCTGACTGTTTCATAGTTCATGAACAAAGGTAGTTATCTGTAATTCAGATTATCTGCTAATATGAATAGAATACAGTTTTTTGGTAATTAATCTCAAGTCAAAACCGGAAGACTAATCAGTCTCAAAATTAAATTCAATAATATTTATCAAGAAATTATTGTGTTTTTAACACTGTTAGGCCCAGATGAGAAAGAATATCAAGAAATGATCCCTCCCTTAAAGAGCTTGCAGGAGTAGCTGCAGTGGATAGAGCACCAGCCCTGAAATCAGGAGGACCGGAGTTCAAATCTGGTCTCAGACACTGAACACTTCCTAGCTGTGTGACCCTGGGCAAGTCACTTAACCTTAATTGCCTCAAAAAAAAAAAAAAAAAACTTGCAATCTCCTTAAGAAGATTTACAAACATGAAACAAAGTCTAAGCCAATATTAAGTCCCACCCCAAAAAAAGTCAGCTTTAAATAACAGAATAGATTTGCTCAAGATTTTTCTGAAGAAATTATAATTCTTGATATTCTCTTTATACTATGCTATATTATTATATAATGATAGGACACATTTTTTCAAGTATTCAGACCAGTAGAATCATTCTTGACCTTAGAAAAATCTTTTAACCTTTAAAGTATTTTGTCCTGCCAAATTTAAAAACATCTTTAAATTGTACTGGAGTCTCCCTGTAATACATTCCTCATTCCATCCATAAAGGGAGACTAAATAATAACTCTGCAATCCAAATTCTTTAATTTTTATTTAATATTTTATTAATATTTTAATAAAAATATTAATAATATTTTATGTTTTTTATTTTTAATTCTTTAATCTTTTATTTAGTATATCTCTTAGACAGAAGTATTTTAATTCCATTTAAATGCTTTTTAAACACTTTCTCCCAACAATTAATAGCTCAAACAGTATCCCCTAGGAAGTCCATGAGTCTTGTCTATTTTCCCCTTAAATATCAAAATTCCTTAGGAAGAGATCTAATAGAAACAGGAAAATAGTTTGTATGGTACTCTTTTAGGAAGGACCATCCCTCACTTATACTCTGTTAGACCAAAAAATTCTATTGAGTGCCTATGTTTATGTACTTTATACTCAAAATCTTGAATATGAAAAAATTTACTCCACTTCACTTAGCTGCTGTAATGCTACTTAAAAAAAAAAAAAAAATCAACAAAAAAACCATTCCTAGAGCTATATTCTAGCCGAAAACTAAAAGTTTTTCTTCTCAAACCACACAAGCAGCTTCCCCTTTTCCTTAAAGAACATATCTACTTTCAAATTGCTTATCCTTTTCATTCAACTTATGATCTAACTTCAGTACTTTTTCCTCCAACTTGCTCAGTGGAGAAAGCTCACCAAACCAGGTACTTCAAAACTCAAAAGAACTTAAGCTTCTTTTTGAAATTGACCTGAATAAATCTTTTCACTTCTAATTTAGTACTAGTTTTTTATTTACCTAAGTGGATCATTCTGAATTTGCTCATGATATGGGGAAGGGAGAAAGGGAGAGAAGGCAATCACACCTATGGAGGAAGAGGGCCTAAGTACATGGTTCAAGGTGATATGGGGGCCTAGAAGGACACAAGAGCATAAGGAACACAGGGCCAGGTATGTCCCTGCCAGAAAAAAAAGAACACATGGAGGGGCAGACACACAAAACAGAAGAGGACAGGCTCTATCATGGGGATAGTTACTTAGTGGTACTGGAGTCTGGCTGCTGGCAGACATGATCTGATCAGAATAAAAGTCTCCTCTCTGTCTACCATTGAGGTCTCAGGGTATCATCCCTTTTTCTGCTTTCATTAGGAAGGTTTTGTTTTGACTTGGGGGGAGGGGAGAGGGTAGGAGATGGGCAGAGGTTTTTTTGGAATGCAGATTTCTTTAGTAATGTCAACTTTGCATAATACAAATTTACTTAATAGTGAGAACTGTATTGTCCCCTTTAGCACCCAGTTTAAGCTTTCCCAAATGATTTATCAGCTGCTTATCCTAACAACTATAATTCTTTATCAGATTTTTTTAAAGGAAAGAAAAAAAAATTAGCTTTTCCTACAGTAGATTATGGCACACAAATAGAATCTTTTCTCCTAAGGAACTTTTTGCAGGAAGGCAACTTCTGAATATTCCAATTTTCAACGAGAAAACAGTACAAAGCTAAGAGAAACATTAGCTATTGTGTCAGACAAGACTGCCCTCTTAAAGTGGTCTTTAAAAAATGATTCTACTCCAATTAACTTCATGACACAAAACCTTTACCCTGAAGTTCTCATTTAAACACAAATCTCCTCTTGTTTTGATCAAGATGTAGAACCTCTGATCCACTGTTCCAGAGCCTCATAGGGCAAGGTACTAAAAAAGCATTACTCTCTGCAGACCAAAGGTGAACTACATTTTACTTTAGAGTTCAACAAGCCAAATAACATACCTTCTTCAAGAGGATAATACCATCTTTATCAAATTGGTATTTGGAGTATACATCACTGTTAGAAGAGATTCCAAATGGGATATCATCAATGGACTCTGCAGCCAATGTGAACTGTTTGACAAGTTCTGACTCCAAGTCCTAGATGAGGAAGATTAAAAAGAGAAAGGTTACTGACTTATTGATGCAACATAGCCAGTATGTACCTTTAAACAATACAAAAATTAGACCCCATAGTCCATCTTCAATGAAGGATCCTTACTTAGCATATGCCAGTGCCCTAGATAACAGGATGAAATGTAATCACTTGCTCCATTTGTGCAAGGGAGGACACAAGAAAGGCAAAAGAATCCAAAATTAAATTCTAAAAGATCTACCTTGAATAAGCCAATAACAGCAACTTCATTGGAATCCACCAAGGATTCAGCAGCAGCAACATCTGTCAGGACAGTGACCGCTGGACTAGTGCGTTTCTTCAGCCAGTTCACAATATCTTCAGCTTCTCTGCCAGCTGTATGTATCCCCAATCCCCCAAGAAAGTTCAGATTTATTTTGGTATATGGGAACATTCATTCACTTCCTTAAGTAGGAGGGTAAGGGAAAGTACACAAAGATCAACAAAGTCTAGGCCTACTCCAAAAGTAACTTGGCAGTTTCTATCACCAAATCACCTTGGAATCTTGAGCAAGTCAACCTCTTGACTTAAGACTTTTCTCAGCTATAAAGTGAGGATAATATCTAACCTTTACAATATCCCTATGTGGATAAGGTTAAGATCAAAAGTCTGAAGTACTTTGAACAACTCAGCAGTAGTTAACACATATGGATAAAGTATTATTTCTGCCCTACTTACCTCACAAGTCATTGGGAAAGGAAAGACAAAATTAAACACAAAATGCTTTGAAAAATTAATCTAACACCAAACAAATATAAGGTATTAGGTCCTCAGTTATTTTTTTCTTTTGCATATCTAACTCTACCTAAAAGAATTTGATCACTTCCTAGGAAGAAGACCCACCTGTATATTCTTTAGGAGAAGCTGTATCTCCATTCTTAAAGAATTTGATGGTAGGGTAACCCCGAACACCATACTGCTGTGCTAGATCAGACTCTTCAGTGGCGTCTACTTTGGCCAATCTGATTTTAGAACCTTCAGCTTTAAGTTTTCCAGCTGCTTTAGCATACTCGGGTGCTAGAGCTTTACAGTGGCCACACCAAGGAGCATCTGAAAAGAAAAATAAAGGATTAAAGCAGGAGGACCTGATCTAATTCTATTTCTTCTGACAACTCCCCTAGCCTTTCACAGAATTTCCTTCACAGAAACATTTAATATACTGGCAAATTACTTCTTGTAGCTCTTCAGCAGTATTAGAACATAAACTGTTCATATCAGACGAAAACCATAAACAAAATTATATCCTTAATCTGCTTTGTTACCAAAGGCTCTGGGTGGCTTTTTAAACCCTAACTAATAACCAGTAACAGTAACAGCCCTTTGACCAGGTGTTTTTTGTCTGTTTGCTTTTATTGTATTTCCAAACCAGTGGTTTCATCAGTGTGATTGGAATGAATACTTCCTCACCTCCCCATGACTGGGAGAGAAACTTCAACCAAGACAATTCTGTATCAGCTCTGAAACTTACTGTATTTGAGACTTGAGATGTTAAGTGTTTTGCCCAGATCCGAACCAGTATGTCAAGACTTGAACCTTAATTACGAACAGGTGATTAGAGAAAATTTATACCTAGAATCACTGCCATTCCTTTAAAAATGCAGAGCCATCAAATCTACCCAGTAGTGCTCATATGATTCATGATGTGAGCTTCCTCTATAATCCTAACTCATCCATGCTTGTTATATTTTGTGAAACAATTGCATATTGTCTTCCCATAAATTCACCACAGGGGGTCTATTCAACATGCCAGAGGACTTCCCCTACATTATGGAGACACCAGTAAAGGTTTTTGTACACCTAGTATTTCCTGGCCATATCACTAGTTCATCTTTTCCTATCATATTTCTTTGATGCCAGCTTTTATACTTATTCTTTTTTCAAAGTTCTTCATTGAGTCTATGTTGCACCCAAAAATTGTGAGCTATTGTCTTAAACTTGAATAGTATGCTACATTTGCAGTTTCATTATTTTCACTCTTTTCACTGTTTTGTATCACAAATTAGCAACTATTACTGTTTGATTGCCACTAAAAAAATTGCTATATACTCAATTAACAACACAAACAGTTTCAGGTTATTATTAAGAAAGATACTAAGTTAATTGGAACAGAACCATCTAAGTGACACTGAAGCATCAAACCATAAAAAGTTCTTTTGTATTTACTTTTGCTTAAACAAGTTGATCCTTTTTTTTTTTCCGGCTTACAGAGGAAATTTGCCATGTGGACTTCATGCGGAAAGTCACCTAACTTGGCCTATCAACCAATCTTTAAAGTTACTGAATGTAACAACTTAGGTCTTAAAGATAAATTGTAACGGGCAGAAAAGAGGCTTAAGCTTAAGCATTCTTTAAGGGAGGAGAATCAATGCTGCTTCTCGTCCATAAAAAAAAAAAAAAAAAAAAAAAGTTTTGTTTTTTAACACTTTTCCTATTCCCCCACAGATGGAAGACTTTTAAGTCCCAAGATCTCAAATAAGTTTTAAAGTTCGGAGATTACTCTTCTTCCTCCACCTCAGAAACAAAAGGACTTTGGAAGGACGGTGTCATTCCCGAAACTTGGACGGGAGGAACCCTCCATGCAGACCCCTCAAGCTCAAGAAAGGGAATAGAACAGAATAGGATGCACACTACGACCAAGGCACCTCACTCCTGCTGATTCCAAAGGATGTGAAAGCGGCCGCCAATACCTACCCACCCACCCTCGCCCATCCCGAGGTGAGAAAACCCGGCTCAGCTGCGGCGGCCGCCGAGGTCCCCGGGGGGTCACACGCGCGCCCTCGGCCTGCAAGCTCCCGGATAGCCTCGGGGAAGGAGGACGCTCGTTTTCGGGGGTTGCCGAGGTCGGCCGAGCAGGGCAGGGTGGGAGCGGGGTGTCGGCACTCACAGAACTCCACCAAGAGGTATTCGTAGGTCGCCAGCGCCTTCTCGAAGTTGCTCTTCTTCAGGACCAGGACATCGTCCTCCTCCTCAGGGGAATCAGCGCGGACCCCGGCCGTGACGGCCAGGGCTAGACAAAACAGGGCACGGCTCAGCATGTCTCTCTTCGGGCCCGGCAAGTGGCGGTAGGCCGTAGGCAAGCGGAAAGGGCGGGCACGAAACGGAGCGTGATGTTGGAGGTGCTACGGTTACCTTTCTGGGACAGAGAAAAGGGCAGAAGCGCGCGTTGGGTCGTGGGGCCTTGCCTTTATAGATCCTGTCCCCGAGAGTGCGCGCCCGGCTACCTCCCACTTCTCACTGGCTTCCGCGCGCGCGCTCGCTCCGCCCCTCAGTCTGCACTGATTGGCAAGCTGATTCAGGCACCTTCCATTTTCCCTCTCAGATTGGTTGCCATTAGTCCTATGGTCGGCCTCTGAATGGCTGCAAAGTGGAACTCGCCTTTTTCCGCTTATAATTGGTTAAGGACAATCATGCTCACGCCCTGCCCACATTTCTTATTGGCTTAAAGAGAGAACTTTCTCTTTGCCTACTTCTGACTGGTAGCACTCACCGGCACCTTCCCTTTTTTGATTGGCTGTCAGGTTCGGGGAAACCCGGATATTGAAGAGTTTGATTGGCTAGGAAGCTCACGCGCCCTTTACCGTTTCCTTGTAGAACGTGGCAATGGGGAGGGTGAGGTAAGGGAGAGACTCAGTTGAAGTACTGAGTGGCGCGTGCGCTCAGGAAACCCCTCGTGTTGGATTCTGACTGGACCTCGTCTCTGAAATCGTCACCGCCTCCTTCCCACCCCCACCCGGGACTGAAGAAAGTGTCCGTGAGGCAACTTCCGGTGAGCGTGTGGTCCGTGAGATTCATGCTTTGGGAAGTTTGGAAGAGAAGAAAATGAATTCAGAAGCCGAGTAGGCTATACCTGCGCCCGCATGGTGCCGGCAGTGCCGGTCCATTCTCATTGGGCCTCGAGGTGGCTGGTGTGCTCCGTCTCTGGGGACTCTTTTCTCTTCGAGCTTGTTGCTACTAATCCCCAAACCGTGCCAAGGAATGCGGGCCGGGGGCCGGGACCCAAGGCCCTTGAAGAGGACTTTCCGTGGGAGGAGGCCTCGGTGGGAATCATTCATTCGTTCTGGTTTTGCTCCTGCCTCTGCAACAGCTTCCCTGTTTAGGGTTAGAGGAATTAGAACTGAAAAGGGGCCCGATTGGAGTCCACAGCCCCAAGAGTTAGCTGTCTAGAGGGTCCAGAAACTCGGCCTGGGGAATTGACATTTTTATTTTTACTTACTTCTCCCCGAATTATTACTAAAGTTATTTTTTTAAATAAATAAATATATATATTCAGAGAAAGGGCGTCCATAATACAAAAACAAAAGACTCCTGATGTACATCATCAGCCTCTTAATTTTTATGGGTAACACAATTTCCTCAAGAGAGGAAATGTCTTGCTCAGGGTCACAGCTAGTAAGTAGTTAAGATTCAAACCCAGGGTTCTTTATCCCCTTTCTTTTGATGACTTGAAAAATCCCAAGTCTTTTGACTCTTTGTAGAGTCCTTTCTGTTGTCTCCTAGAAAAAACAATTTAATTTCTATCTGTAAAAACTAGACAGATAAACAGTTTCCTTGCTTACTAAACCTTTTTAAGTGCTTTGATGGCCCAAGAAATTCCTTTACTTCAGTTGCAACAAATAGCTATCCAGCATCTACTCTTGTCTTCCCCAGACTCCTGGCCTTGCCTCCTTTATACATTTTCCCCCTTGACAATACCGGTATTTTTTATCACATTTTGAACAAATACATCTTAACTGTTTACCCTTTAGGAGATAATGGGAATCATAGACTAAGAGCTTTAAAGAAGCCATCTGGTCCTCCCTCATTTTTTTAGTTGAGAAAATTGAAATCTTTGGAGCTTATGTAACTTGCCCAACATCACAGTAAGGAAGCCAATTTTGGAGCACAAGATTTCAAACTTCAATTTTCAGCCCTCTTCACTATACTTTCTCATAGATGATACAGAACCTACTCTCTCAGAGTTTAAAGAAGCTGTTTATGATGGCTACCAATAGCTAATTAAAAAGAATAGGAAAAGTTCAAAGGGGAGATCTAGGCAAAGTACTTTGGATTACTTGAAGAGGAAGAAATCTGAGTTGGTGAAAGGTCATACAAAAGTTGAAGGAAGTGAATTCCAAATTAGGTTTGTAGGAAATGAGGGGCTAAATAAAGTGGCTTGTGGATTTAGATAGAAAGGATAATTTTATTTCATGGGAGACAATATGCTGAGTTACAGAGACACTATAAGACAATGAGACTTGGTAGAAGACTGAGTAGAAATTGTATTCCCGTTTGGTGGATGATAAGGGCAAGTTTTTAAGGTAAGGATGGATAGATAGATTAGAGCAGGATTGTAGAAGGCCTTTAGGATCAGGAATATTTGACTCTGGAAAGTGATGGAGTCTAAAGATTCTTGAAGAATGAAGTGATATAATCATGGTAATGGATTGGGAAGATTATTCAGATAGTAAGATGGTTTTCTGAAGTTTGATTTTTTGATATTTTTGATATCTATGTACATGGAGTCAATAAAAATTTCTCAGGCAAATAGGGATCATTACTAGAAAAAGTTTAAGAAGCCCTGATCTAAATAACTGTAATGTCCGGACGAGGTCTCTGGAGGACCTGGGGATCAGCCCTAGTCTTTGGTCTTAGTGGAGGAGTAAAGGAGGCAGGAGAGTCACTAGGATGGTGGTCGAAGATAGAATGTATCATTTCCAGTCCTCTTCAAGCCCTTATATACTTTAGTACAATTACATCATTACAGCATACTTAATATATGTGAACTTAGAGAACCATTACATCACCATACTAACTAGAGAACCATCTCATCAATTCCATTGAGTTAATACCTTGTTTCAAGTGTACTTCTCCAGAGTTCTGGCCTTCTACACTTAACCATCAACTCAAACTCAGCATGTCCAAGACTTAATCCTCCTAAATATTTTCCTTATTTTTTCTTATTAAAAATAAATTGTAGGGACAGGTAGGTGGTTCAGTGGATAGAGCACCAGCTCTGAAGCCCAGAGGACCTGAGTTCAAATGTGTTCTCAGACATTTAACAATTCCTAGCTGTGTGACCCTGGGCAAGTCATTTAATCCCAATTGCCTCAGAAAAAAAAAAAAAAAAAAAAAGTTGTATCGATTTTTTTTAAATATCACTTGACAATTCTCAGTGACTCAAAACTGAAGCCCATTGAAATTAACATGATTTGTCTACTTTCTGAGATGGGAATTGGACAGGTTTTCCGGACTTCAAGTCTAGGACTCTATCCACTACATTATGGCAATCCTAGAATCCATTCTTCTTGTACCCTCACCCCAATAGGATGAACAGGAACAGGAACAGATATTGGCTTTCTGATTTATTTAGTATGCCTCATTCTACATCTATACCACTCTGCCTCTCTGTCGAAAGAAAAGGGAGACAAACTTCATTTTCAGTCTTCTGGAATCCTGAACAGTCACTGCACATTGATTAGATTTCTACTATTTCTATACTGCTTTCCTTTTTTGTGATTTTATTATTTTGTTTTTTTTTTTCCCTTTTTCTGAAGCTGGGGTTAAGTGACTTGCCCTGGGTCACACAGCTAGGAAGTGTTAAGTGTTTGAAACCAGATTTGAACTCGGGTCCTTCTGAATTCAGGGCTGGTGCTCTATCCACTGTGCCATCTAGCTGCGTGTTGAATTTATAATATATGTGAAACAAAAACCATTATACACAATAGAGATCTGCAATTTCATGCATAATTATTTTTTTCTGTTCTACTTTATACATATAAAATCTCATGTTATTTGTTCAGAATAAAAAAGAACTTAAAAAAAAAAGTCTATTTTTCCAACCTTATCTCTTTTTTGTTCTTTCCTCCCCAGGCCAACTAGACTACTTGCCTCATATGTCCCCTTTATGATGACATTCCTGATTCAATCATGTCAGTAATGAATTCCTCCTCAGACTTCTGTAGCATTTGATTTGTATTTCTCATGTACCATGTATCATTTTGCATTATGGTTATTTGTATTTGTTGGATTCTTTCCCAATCTATACTTGAGCTTTATTGGTGACTGGGTTTCTGGAGATTGTACTAGTCAAGTGCAAACTCTAGCTGGTCCTACTAGACTGGAAAGGCTTGGTGATAAGATCCTATATCTTTTTTCCAAGACTAGTTTGTGTAGCCAAACCCAAACCAAGTTAGCCACAAGGTGATGATGAATTTTTTAGAACATGGTAATCCTTGAAGACCATCTGCTAAAGAATAGAGCTATTATGCTTTGCAGAGGAATAACTATTAAAACAAAATCACAAATTCTTGAGTTAATAGAAAAAGTTGAATTTCTCCTACTAAGTCAAGAGGGAGTATGGTACAATGGAAAGAATTCTGGATTTGTAGTTAGAGGATTTGAGTTAAAAATCCTGACCATAAACTATGTTCAAAAAGTTGTCAAACTGTGTATACCCTTTGATCCAGCAGTGTTACTACTGGGCTTATATCCCAAAGAGATCTTAAAGAAGGGAAAGGGACCTGTATATGCAAGAATGTTTGTGGCAGCCCTCTTTGTAGTGGCAGAAACTGGAAACTAAGTGGATGCCCATCAATTGGAGATTGGCTGAATAACTTGTGGTATATGAATGTTATGGAATATAATTGTTCTGTAAGAAATGACCAGCAAGAAGATTTCAGAAAGGCCTGGAGAGACTTACATAAATCGATGCTGAGTGAAATGAGCAGGATCGGGAGATCATTATATACTTCAACAACAATACTATATGATGATCAATTCTGATGGACATCGCTCTCTTCAACAATGAGAGAACCAAATCAGTTCCATTTGTTCAATAATGAATAGAACCAGCTACATTCAGTGAAAGAACTCTGGGAAATGAGTGTGAACTACTACATAGCATTTCCAATCCCTCTGTTTTTGTCTGCTTGCATTTTGTATTTCCTTCTCAGGTTAATTTTACTTTATTTCAAAGTCTGATTCCTCTTGTGCAGCAAAATAACTGTATGGATATGTATACATATATTGTATTTAACATATATTTTAACATATTTAACTTGTATTGGTCTACCTGCCATCTGGGGGAGGGGGTGGGGAGGAGGGGAAAAAGTTGGAATCAAAGGTTTTGCAAGGGCCAATGCTGAAAAATTACCCATGCATATATCTTGTAAATAAAAAGCTATAATAATAATTTTTTTAAAATCCTGACTATATAGTCTTGTGCAAATCCCTCAACCTTTCTGGACTTCATTTCCCTCATTTGTAAAATGAGGAGGTTGGACTAGATCAGAGATTTTTTTGTGTCATGAACTGATTTGATAGTCTGATTAAATCTATGCATCTCTTATAATAATGATTTTAACTGCATAAAGTAAAATATATAGAATTGTAAAGGAAACCAAAGGTTAATGAAAATAAATATTTTTCCCTATCCAAATTTAATCAAATCTATCCAGAGATTTTGGGGGCTCTGGAGTCCAAAATTAAGAACACCTAGACTAGATAATCTCTAAAATTTCTTCCAGGTCTAAATCTATAATTCTTTACCTCTTTAAGTATGTGAGGACAGGCACCTTGTAATCTAAAGCAGGTCAAAGATCTACACGTAGGAGTAGAGCCAGATTAAACTATAATCGGGAAACATCTAAGAAAATAAAAATATCAGTTAAATAATGTTAATACGCAGTTTTCTAAGTCAATATGTGGGGATTCTTATGTGGGATTTAGTGACTATTGATCTAATGTCTTCCCATCAGTCTCTAACATAGTGCCAACACAGTAGATGTTGGATAGCTCTGTTGTTTAATTAAATTGCCTCCATGATCTCTAATGGTGATAACATTCGTAAGGGATACATGTATAATTTCTCCATATTTGAGTGTAAGAGATTTATCTTCACTTAACCCCTTATTATTCATTTATGTTTACCATTTTATTTTCCCCTTAAATTCCTGTATTTGAATGTTCATGTTCCTACACAGTCCTGGTCTTTTTATCAAGAAAGCTTGGATGTCCTCTACTTCATTAAAAATATATTTCCCCCTATGTAGCATTATACTCAGTTTTGCTGCGTAACTTATTATTGTCTCTAAGCCTATATCATTTGACTTTTGGAATATTATATTCCAACTTCTTCCTTCCTACATAGCCTTTTTTTTACCTGGAAGTTCTGAATTTCAGCCAAAGTTCTGGAAATATTCATTTAGATGCTTCAGGTGGTGACCCTTAGCCCTTTGGTTTGAAAAAATCTCAGTAGTTTTCCTTTAAGATTTCTTAAAATATAAACATGTTTTTCCCAATTGATAAATGGTGAATATGAACAGGTAGTTTTCCAATGAAGAAATCGAAACAATTCATAGTCATATGAGAAAATGCTCTAAACCATTATTAATTAGAAAAATATAAATGAAAACAGATATTCTATTATACTTATCCAATTGGCTAAAATGATAGAAAGGCAAGTGACAAATGATGGAAGAGATGTGAAAAAAAATTGGGATCACAATTCATTGTTGGTGCATCTGTGAAGTGATCCAACCATTTTGGAGAAGATTTGAAATTATTCCCAAAGAGTTTTTAAACTGCCTATACCCGTACCACTAATAGGTCTATTTCTCAAGAGGATTAGGGAAAATGGAAAAGACCTACATGTTCCAAAATATAATACCTCTTTTTATGGTGGCAAAGAACTGAAAATTGTGGTGATGTCCCTCAATTGGGGAATAGTTAAACAATTGTGGTATATGTTCCTGATGGGATATTATTCTGATATAAGAAATGATGAGTTCAATGATTTTAGTAAAGCATGGAGAGACCTCTATGAAATAATGAGTAAAATGAGCAGAGCTAAGAGAACATTGTATACAGCAATAGCAGTATTGTTTTAAGAACAACTTTGAGCAACCAAATCACTCTGATTATTATAAATATCCAAATAAGCATAGTATGATCTTAGATATATGTGTATGAGTGTCTGTGTCTATGTGTCTACATATCTGTGTATATGTGTGTGTGTTTGTATATATATATATATATATATACACACATAGATGTATATCCATATTTAATTGTAGCTATCTTAGCTATCTTTAGGTGGGGAATAGGGCAAAAGGAAGCAAATAGAAAAAATAAAGTAAAAAATGCTCAGCAGAGAACAAAAGAATGCCAACAAGGAAGCAAAGAAAAGCTGGGAAGCTTTGAAAACAATGTGTAATATTTATTATATAGGTTTTCTTAAAAATGGAAATTGTTTTCTATTGAATCCTCCCATATAGTCTGTGTACATGGCAGTGTTGTTTTTTTCTTTTCTCACTTTAAGCATAAAAATTTTTAAATTACCAAATATTTTAAAAATATGACATCGAGGGTATTTTTTGATCATGATGTTCAAATAGTCCAATAATTGGGGGGGTAATTTTTTTAGGTTTTTTGTTTTCAAAATATATGCATAGATAATTTTTAACATTCTCCCCTGCAAAACTCTTGTGTATCAATTTTTTTCTCTCCCTTCCCTCCATTTTCAATTTTTCTATACAATTAAAGGGAATACACAGTTTGACAGCCCTTTCTTTGGGCATAATTCCATATTGCTCTCTAAAATGGTTATAATCCCAATAATTGTTAATTTTTTTTCTCTTCAATCTGTTTTCCAGGTTAGCTGTTTTTCCTATGAGATATCTTGAATTTTCTTTTAGTTTTTTAGTCTTTTGACTTATTTAATTTAATTTCTTGTTCTCTCATGGAGTTAATGGCTTTTATTTGGTCTATTCAAAGTTTCAGGAAGTTTCTTCCTTGGGAAAGGTTTTAAACTTCTTTTACTAAGCTCTTCATTCTCTTTTCAATTCTTTCTTTCATTCCTCTCATTTCCTTTCCTATTTTTTCCCTCAAGTCTAAATTCCATTAAAACATTTTTCACTTAAAAAAAAAAAATCTTTGCTTCAGAGGCAGCTAGATGGAACAATAGGTAGAATACTAGCTCTGAAGTTAGGAGCACCTGAGGTTCAAATCTGGCCTCAAACACTTAATACTTACTAGCTGTGTGACTCTGGGCAAGTCACTTAACCCCAATTCCTTCTCCAGAAAGTAAAAATAAATCATCTCTTCCAGGACTAAAAGTTGAGTTTATGCTCAAGTTGTATCTTTCTGTGAGACTTTGCTTGTTGATGTTTTGAAGTCAATCTCTTCTACTGGGTTTGTGTCTTGAATACCCTTGTTGGCACAGTAGCCCATTATAGTGGAATTTTTTTTGTTTCTTATTCCACCCTACTTCCTGATTTTGGACTTGATGATAGGACATCTGGAGAATGATCTGAATTGGTCCTATTACCACTTTCTTAAGTAGTATAGATGTTGTACCAGGATCTCAGGGACTGCTCATGGTAGGGATCTGCAAACTTTCATTGCTTTTAAAATATGATCTAGGGTACAATGGCTACCCCTTCCTGGCTTAGTTCTGCAATTCCTTACCTAGGTATAAGAATTAGCACAGTAGAACACTGCTAAATTTAACATTTATCAATCAAGTAGAAAGCTCTGTTTGTTCAAAGTGATAATTTGTAGGCTTCCCTTTGTCCTGGGATTCCTACCCTAGTTATTTCTCTATAGGCTTTAGACTGGGCTAGATGCTGGGATCCTACTCTGCTTTTGGAGAGTCTGAGCCATCTTGTTGCTACTTGTTTCTGAACTTCTTCCTTTCTCAGTTCTCTATGCAGGGTTTCCCTATCAGGAAATACCACTCCTAGGCCCAGGTCCCTATCTCAGTCCATCCTAGATATGTGACTTAGAACTGGATAGTGGGCCATAAAACTACATTTGGCACCTGTCCTTGTTAAGTGGTGCTCTAATAGGAGTGGGGGTGGGGGCGGTATCCTATTGAGGTCTGTGATCTCTGCTTACCTAGTTCACAACCAGTTCCTGGTACTGGAATATTCTGTGAGCCTGGCCTGACTCCTGGCCTTACGCTGTTTGAAGTGTTCGTAGACTTCTTACTGATGACTTGGACTGGACAAATGTCTCACTGACTTTTCCTGGATTTCTCTATCAGCATTGAGTATGTTGAGTTTTCTAGATATGTTTGGAGGAGGGTTTTTTTTTTTTCTTGAGGTAGTTGGGGTTAAGTGACTTGCCTAGGGTCACACAGCTAAGAAGTGTTCAAGTGTCTGAAGCCAGATTTGAACTCAGGTTCTCCAGACTTCAGGGCGGTGCTCTATCCACTATACTAACTAGCTGCCCCTTAGTTTTTTTTAGGAGAATTTGATTTTTTTCTCTTCACCATTTTTCAACTACACTCCCTCTTCATCTCCAACATCCATACTATTCTCATTTGGTAAGTGGACATATTCTTTGGAATGTTTCTCAGGGTATATGGGGAGTTCAGGAAGGACTAGCATCCCTGATATGAGGGTTTGTCAAGTCCTTTTCAGGGCCACTCATTTACCTTTGGTGTCCATTTTCACCCCAGTTTCACCTGTGGCTCTAAGAAGTTATAGCATGAACAGCAGGCACACTACAGTAAAACTATCTTAGCAGATGGAATAAATCAGCTTACATGTAATTAAAAGGCATTTAAACTTCTCAGTGAGTTAGGGGATGTCAACCCCAAACATATAAAGACTTTCTCTGATGGAATGAGCAGATGAGAACAAATTGTTCCAACAGCCATGAAGCTGAAACAGGTGTTGTGGAACACTTAGAGCTAGTCAGACACTGAGGATGCTTATTTAATTTAATTTCTTGTTCTCTCATGGAGTTAATGGCTTTTATTTGGTCTATTCAAAGTTTCAGGAAGTTTCTTCCTTGGGAAAGGTTTTAAACTTCTTTTACTAAGCTCTTCATTCTCTTTTCAATTCTTTCTTTCATTCCTCTCATTTCCTTTCCTATTTTTTCCCTCAAGTCTAAATTCCATTAAAACATTTTTCACTTTAAAAAAAAAAAAATCTTTGCTTCAGAGGCAGCTAGATGGAACAATAGGTAGAATATTAGCTCTGAAGTTAGGAGCACCTGAAGTTCAAATCTGGCCTCAAACACTTAATACTTACTAGCTGTGTGACTCTGGGCAAGTCACTTAACCCCAATTCCTTCTCCAGAAAGTAAAAATAAATCATCTCTTCCAGGACTAAAAGTTGAGTTTATGCTCAAGTTGTATCTTTCTGTGAGACTTTGCTTGTTGATGTTTTGAAGTCAATCTCTTCTACTGGGTTTGTGTCTTGAATACCCTTGTTGGCACAGTAGCCCATTATAGTGGAATTTTTTTTGTTTGTTATTCCACCCTACTTCCTGATTTTGGACTTGATGATAGGACATCTGGAGAATGATCTGAATTGGTCCTATTACCACTATTGCATCTGAGACCATCTCTAGGCATCTCAACTTTTGTCTTGCTGCTGGATTTTGATGACTGGAAGAAAGAATGAGGCTGATGACATTGTATAACTCTGCCTCATTTAAATCTAATTCACATTTGAGGCCTTGGTTCCCTTTGAAATGAAGGACAAATGAAGGACAAATGAAGAACTGCTTTCATAGCTGCCCTAGTCTAGACCCACAACTCCTTGAATCTGATTTATTATTACATTTCAATTATCAATCTAACTCATAGTAGAGGGAGGGAGGGGATAATTTGGAAAAATGATTACAAGGGATAATGTTATAAAAAAATTACTCATGCATATATACTGTCAAAAAAATTTTATAATAAAGTGACTTTGTTTTCAAAAAAAAAAAAAAAAAAAAAGAAAGAAAGAAATGATGAACAGATTAATTTCCCAAAAAGTCTGGAAAGATTTATATGATGCTAAGTAAAGTGAGCAGAACCAAAAGAACATTGTACACAGCAAGATTATATGATGATCAGCTGTGATGGACTTGGTTCTTTTCTTTTTTTTTTTTCTGAGGCTGGATGATGATCAGCTGTGATGGACTTGGTTCTTTTCTTTTTTTTTTTTTTTTTTTTTTTTTTTCTGAGGCTGGGGTTAAGTGACTTGCCTAGGGTCACACAGCTAGGAAGTGTTAAGTGTCTGAGACCAGATTTGAACTCTGGTCCTCCTGAATTCAAGGCTGGTGCTCTATCCACTGCACCATCTAGTTGCCCCCTGGACTTGTTTCTTTTCAATAATGTAATGATTCAAGGCAATTCCAAAAGACTTGTGATAGAAAGTATCATTCACATCCAGAGAGAGAATTATGGAAATGAATGTGGAACAAAGCATAGTATTTTCACTTGTTTGCTTCATGTTTGTTTGGTTGGTTTTTTCCTTTTGATCTGATTTTTATTGCACAGAATGATGAATATGGAAATATATTTAGAAGAATTGCTCATGTTTAACCTATATCAGATATTTGCTGTTTTAGGGAAGAGCAGAGGAGAGGAAGAAAAATTTGAAGCACAAGGTTTTGCAAAGGTAAATGTTGAAAACTATTTTGACATGTATTTGGAAAAAATAAAACACTATTAAAAATAGATTGCTTGTCTTAGCTTTCTAAACACCCCAAAATTCTTCCCCTACATTCCTCAGAGCTTTAGAGCTCTTTTTCTAGATGGTCTTCCATTATTAACCCCTTTCACTTGTTCATTCATTCATACTTAGTGTCCCAAACCATTTTGCATTTGTTGATGGCATTACTCTGTCAAAAACCATTCTTCACTTTTTTTTTTTTTTTTTGCTGAGGCAATTGGGGTTAAGTGACTTGCCCAGGGTCACACAGCTAGGAAGTGTTAAGTGTTTGAGATCAGATCTGAACTCAAATCCTTCTGACTTCAGGGGCAGTACTCTATCCACTGTGCCACCTAGCTACCCCCATTCTTCACTTTCACAGATGTTTTGTACTCTCCCCAACTACATAGTTAATTTTTTAATATCATTGATTTCTAAATAGTTAATTTATTCTTTTTTTTTTTTTCCCTTCCTGGGGTAGTTTGACAAGTATTAGTTAGAACTGAAAGCAATATTAGAAGTTATATAGCCCAATGTCCTGTTTTACAAATGAGCAAACTGAGTCCAAGGAAGGGAAATGACTTGAACTGACAAAAGGACATAATTACCAGAGCTGGAGTTGGAGCCCAAATTCTCTAACTTTGTGCTTTTTGTATAACACTAAAACCTTTGTGTGGTTGGCTTTGATGCATCTCAACTGAGCTTCAAGTAGCTATGGTTGTAAGCTTGAATTGAGTGGATTAAGTGGTCAAAAATTGGTTTATTCACATTTATAGACTGTCTACTTTCAATCTTTAAAATGTGCCTTCTCTCTGACATAAAGTGATCCTTTGGAAACCAGATTCTCTGAGGTTTGGGTTTTTTTTTT
Source organism: Sminthopsis crassicaudata (assembly GCF_048593235.1). Classification (NCBI taxonomy): domain Eukaryota; kingdom Metazoa; phylum Chordata; class Mammalia; order Dasyuromorphia; family Dasyuridae; genus Sminthopsis; species Sminthopsis crassicaudata. The sequence goes on from NC_133620.1 coordinate 320,411,527, forward strand.
TTTTTTTTTTTTTTCCCAATCATTGTGACATGTAGAAGCAGAAAAGCCAGTTTTCAAGGATGACTGTGGAGTAGGAAGCCCAGTTTATCTCAATTTAAATATAGCTTCTCCACTGTTTCTAATAGTGAAGAGTAAGATTTGTGAAAAATGAGATCATGGTGGGGGAGAAAAGGAAAATATAGTGGAAACTTTTACCCCAACCACCATGCAGGTCATCAATAGTAATCAAGTGATTTTACTAAGACAAAATGGTATGGAATCCTACCAGCCCAGTCCCAGACCTGGGAATTATTAATGGGTTTAAAGGAGCTTTGAGGGCTTAGCTAGAGAACAATAGATAGGGTGGGGTAGTCACCCTAGCTACTGCCAGGAAAGGGTTATAGATTTGTTTCTTAACTAGGAAGTTGCTTCCTTCTGCTCCAACCTATGAAGAAATGGATCTTTGGACTTGAGAATATGTATGTCAGGGTCAGAATTAAAGGATATCTGGTGCCTAGGAAACAGTTCATTGTCTGAATTGAAGGGCTAGAAGATATGTGGAAGATGGTACTGTGTTATGGTGCGAAGAACCCTAACCTAGATGTCAAAAAACCTGGTTTACAGAGTCTGTAATTGCCTGCAAACTATTGTGTGAACCTGATTAAGTTCCTTGAACTCTCTGGGCCAAAATTTGCTCCAGTAAAATAAGAGTTTTGGACTAGGTGATCCATAAGGTATCTTCAACTTCTGACATTCTTTGACACTGATTGTATGGTGACCTGGTTAGACTGGGACTCTCAAGAATCTGGCACCATTCTTAGAATTTGTTCCAGAAGTGAGCCAAAAATAGCCTGTGATTGGTTGGAATACTTCTATTTAAACTAAACACAGAGTAGGTGCATAGCTTGTTGAAGATTTCTCAGTCACCTCAGAATCCTATGACAGCCAGAAAAGCAAACTGCATATAATTGAGATTCACAATTTTTTGTACAGAACTCTTTTTTCTGTTGTACTGCATTTATGCAAATGCCCATTATATTTAGTATTTGTTAAATTCAGAAAAAAAAAATATCTCCCTGTGAAAATCAAAAGTGACCTGAGTTGAAAAAGGAAAGGATAGCTAAGTGGAAAAAGCAGTGAGTTGGGGAAGAGTGTCTATGGACAGATAATTTAGAAAAGAAAATTGGAGGAGGACTAGAGCCTTTCATTTCCATGTCTGTAAGGCTCCAAATAAAAGAAAGTAAATTGCGTAAACTTGGGGGTGGAACCAAGAGAATCGGGTTAGACTTGGGACTCATGGGACACGTCATGGATATTTACTCAGTGCCACCTCATATTAATTTGACTCTGAGGAGGAACCAGGACAAAGTCCTGATTGATGGCCACATGCCAGTACAACCTGGCACCCCAGGTTCTGAGTTCAAATGAACCCTACACAAAAAAACTAAAAGAGAGTGTACCTTTTGACCCAACCTTGAATCTCTTTCATATAGTAGGCACTCCCTTTCTTCTTATTGCACAGAGTCTTCTACTTTGAAAAACTGTCACAGGCAAGTCCCCTTATATCAGATATCAGCAATGGATTCTGTATGAATCAGTACCTTGGAAGTAAATCACCCTAAGCAGAACTGGTTTGATGGTTAAGGATCTTGGGTCATATGTCCCTATCTCAGTCTCCTTTTGTATCTCTTTCCCTCTCTTTCTTCCCTTTATCCCCTTTGTTTCTTTTCATTCTTTCCTTTTACCTTCCCCACTTCTTTTCTTCTTCTTGCTTTTTCCTCTTTCTCTCTCCCATCTTTTAAGATCCCTAACCAGACTTTACCACCTCTTCTTTCTCAGCCAGACTCCTAGAAAAAGTTTTCAATATTCATTTCTTCAATTTCCTCTCATCTCATTCATTTCTCAACTTTCTACAAACTGCTTTCTGACCTCAGCTCTCAAATGACACTACAAAGTTAGCAATAATTTATTAATTGCCAGACATTATGACCTTTTTAAATCCTCATTCTTCTTGATCCCTGTGTAGTATTTATCACTTTGACCACACTCTCCTCCTGGCTTCTTTCTCTCCTCTGGTTTTTATTACACAGATCCTTTTTGTTTTTTTCTACTTATCTAATTGGGGTATATGGAGTGTTTAGGGAGGACAAGCACCTCTGGTATGAGGACTTGCCAAGTCTTTTTCAAGGCTGCTTATCCACTTTTGATGTCTACCTTCATCCAATTCTCACCTATGGCTCCAAGAAGCTGTGGCACAAACAGCAGCCACACCCCAGTAAAACTATCTCAGCAGACAGGCTAAACCAGATTGAGGATAACCAATAGGCCTCAAATCGGTATGTAAGTTAGGGGATGTCAACCCCAAACATGTGAAGACTTTCCCTGGTGAAATGAGCAGATGAGAACAACTTGTGGCTGAAGCAAAAGTGCTGTGGAACACTTAGAGCTTAGTCAGACACTGAAGATGCCAACCAAGGTCATCTTTTGCATCTGAGACCATCTCCAGGCATTTTGACTTTTATCTTGTTATTGGACTTTGATGACTCTGGAAAAAAGAGTGAGGCTTATGACTTTGTGCAACTCTGCCTCACTTAAGTCCAAATCACAACTGATTCAAATCTTCTGAAGAACAACTTAGAATAGTGTTCAAAGGGCTATGAAACTGTACACACCCTTTTTTTTTTTTCCCAGCAATATCACTTCTAGTTCTATATTCCAAAGATATCCCCCCCAAAAAGAGAGAAAAGGACCTATTTATACAAAATTATTTATAGCATCTCATTTTGTTATGGCTGGAAATCAAAGGGAGGCCCATCACTTGGGGAATGGCTAAACAAGCTGTGGTATATGATTGTAATGGAATATTATTGTGCTGTAAGAAATGATAAGTAGGATGATTTTCAGAAAAACTTGAAAAGACTTATATGAAGTGATGCTGAGTGAAGTAAATAGAACCAAGAGAAAATTGCACACAGTAACAGCAATACTGTTTGATAAAGCACTGTGACTGATTTTTCAATTCTCAGAAATACAATGATCTGAGACAATCATAAAGGATTAATGATAAAGCATACTATCTGCCTCTAGAGAAAGAACTGGTATTGATTTAATACAGACTGAAGCATGTTTTCCCTTTCATTTTTTTCTTTTATTTTAGTCTTTTTATACAAAATGACTAAGATGTAAATGTTTTGCATAATTGCACATGTATAACTCATTTCTGATTGCTTATTGTCTCAGGAAGAGAGGAGGAGAAGGAAGTAGGGAGGGATAGAATTTGGAACTCAAAAATTTAAATTAAAATGTTAAAAATTGGAATAAATAAATTCAAATTACACTTGAATCAAAACATCACCTGTGATGTCATTATTCTGTAATGAAAGTGAGGAGTCATCCAGAAAGAATTCACAGGCTGAGACCATCTTCTAGTTAAGAAGCAAAAGCTTTATTATGATGCCAAAAGGCAGGCTAAGTTCTTTAGTGGAACTCACAACTTGCAAGAAGAAAGAGAGGACCTTTTATAGGTAAGAACTCAAAGCAAGATAACTATGCTAATTGCTTGCCTCAGAAAGTCAACCGGTGATTAAGAAATGTTTATACATAATAACTTCTGGGATTGACATCTATAGCTTGGCTTTCTGATTGTTTACAGTAACTGTGAGCACCATCAAAATTAGCTCTATGTGTAGGGAAATTCTGTGAATGCAGGAAAGAATTTCACAAGAATTCAGCTATTTAGAGACAATATAATCCTATTAATATCCCACATAGACTCTGGGTTGTTACCAGGGACATAACTTTTTGTTAAAAATGGACAAACAACTTGTCTGATCATTCTTCAGAATGTTTCACTAATTCATCCTATCACATTTCATAATTGAAAGTATAACCCAAGAGTCTATCTTCAGCCCTCTTTTCTATGTAGACTTCCATACTTGGTGATCTCATTAGCTTTTATGGCTTAATTATCATTTCTATATAGATGACTATTAGTTCCATGTTCATACCTACTCTTTCCTCTGAGCTCCAATCTCACATCAAAAACTGTCTCTTGGATATTTAAAACTGGATAATTCTTTAATTATTGCAAACTCAACATGCACAAAAATGAGCTCATCTTTTCCCCAATCTCACCCTTTTTCTAAATGTTGCTGTCACAGGCACCACCATCCTTTCAGTTACCCTGGGTTTACAAACTCTGTTTTGCCCTTGTTACCTTATTTTGCCTCTTCCTACATTTCCTTTTGGTTGCTAAATGTTACTATCTCAGTCTCTACAAAATATCTCATATCTAATTTCTCTTTACTTGCATGGCCATCACTCTCACCAGAACCACTGCAACAACATACTAATTGGTTTCCCTACCTCCTCTTTCTTCACTCTGTCCTTCACACAGCTACAAGGTCTAACCATTACTCTCTTAGTAAATAAAGTAAATGGCTTCTATTTGCTTCTAAAATCCAATGTAAATAGCTATTGTATTGCTGTTCAGTTTTTTTTTTTTTCCAGTTATTTCAATTTCTCATTGACCCTGTTTCTTGGCAAAGATACTGCAGTGGTTTGCTATTTCCTTCTCCAGCCCACTTTACAGATGAAGAAACTAAGGCAAAGAGGGTTAAGTGACTTCCACAATGTTACACAACTGGGAAATATCTGGGACTGGATTTGAACTCAGAAAGATGAGTCTTCCTAATTACAGGCGCAGAACTTCATCCCATGCAACTGCATCATCTACCTGTCCATATATTTCTTAATGAACTTTTAAAAGTTGAGTTCGAAAGGCTCTTCAAAGCTAATTTTGCAGAAGAAACTGATGAAATCAGGAATAATAAGTATTCTTTTGATAACTTCTCATGTAAATGTGTTTTTAAAAACTAGTAAAAAAAACTTTGTGCCACCAATTTAAAATGTTTATGTGTAAATAACAACTCTAATTTTAAAGGTGATTTATGATCTTAAGAGTACATATATGTGTGTGTGTATATATATATATATATATATATATATATATATATATATATATATATACTATTGTGAGAAAATCTAAATCTAATAAAATGTAATATCTATACTTAAGGGATATACTGCTATAATTTATTGAAGGGATTACACTAACACAAATCTTAATAGAATTTCTTAATAGAATAAGAAACCTAGATTATATTTGGTGAAGAAGCTTGAATTTGAAAAGAACTGGGAAAAAGGGGTGATATAAAAAATTGTATCCACAATACAACAAAATATTAGCTCAATTCATAATGCCAGGCCAAATGCTAAGTCAAAAGAGCCACATTTTTAGGCTTTATTGGGCTACAATTTAAATTTAGAAATATTAAGAATCTCTAATTTGACAGGTAGGTAGAAAAGGTCTAAGAATACTTAGGTAGCCTTAAAAATAATTGTATTTTAATTATTTATTTCTTTATTCAAGTGAATAATCTGACAAATTTTGATGATTTTGCCCTCTATTTAATTCATAGTAACTAACACCAGAATGAGTTTAATAGTTGTACAAAAATCAGTTTTTGTTCAGTTTGACACTAACCATCTACTCAGCTTGCTTATTTATCCACCACACACTAAAACTGATTAAATCCATTTAAAATATACACATAACAGTGAATTCTGAAACACTTAGTACACAGCATTCATTGTAATGTAACATTTTTCATGCTTTCATGTTGACTGATTCATCCTTTTTTTTTTTTTTCCTAAAGCAATTGGGGTTAAGTGACTTGCCCAGGGTCATATAGCTAGGAAGTGTTAAGTGTCTGAGACCAGATTTGAACTCAGGTCTTCCTGACTTCAGGGCTGGTACTCTATACACTGTGTCACCTAGCTGCTTCTGGTACATAATTCTTAAATTCTGAATATGTCATAGTAGAATTTTAAAGCTAGAGGGAAATAGACCTGTTCATTCAAACTACTCAGTTTATCCAGTATGCTTCTTAAGAATAATTTCTCTTTCTGTCTTAATCTATTCATAAATACATTTTCTGTAACATTTTTTTGGTCAAATATAAACAGCTCTGGTTAAATCCCTCCACAACTGGCACTAATTAATTTTTCCAATTATGTGATACATTACTCTTCTTCACAAGCTCTAGTCCAGCCATTCTTCATCAGGCCTTTTCTCCTCTCAGGTCCTAATACTTTCCCTTTCCAAGTTGTCTATGCTCCTTGTTTTCTCTGAGAAAAGATATAGGATCATAAAGTTAGGAAAGGACTCCAGAGGGTCATCCTCTTATCTTACAGCTCAGGGAACTGAAGCCTAGATGCTTAAGTGAAGTGACTTGCCCAGGCTCACAGAGGCAGCAGATGGCAGAGTTGGAAGCTGCATAATTTCTTTTCATGTTTTCCAAAATCAGATAGGACAAAGCTGTTTGATCACGACACAGAGCAAATGTTCATTCCCATGTGCAAACAGATCTTCTGCAACTACCTGGATAAAAGATCCCGTCCTAACCCCCAAGCCTACCGGTTTCCTCAGATCCTAAGACAACTGCTATTAAACAGATTTAGCTTTGTCACCTACCACCACTTCCTTATTTCAGCATCAACCCTTTCCCTAATACATGTTGTTCTTGGGTAGAATGTAAATTCTTGAGTTACAATAATCACTTTATCTTTGTTTCTTGGCACTTATTAGCACAGTGCCTGGCACATAGTAAGAACTTAATAAATGTTTGTTAATTGATAGATACTTAACAAGTCAGATCTCTAGGGCAACCTAATTGAGTGGCAGGTTCTAGCAGGTGATTGTTTGCTCAGGCCTGAGAGGTGATGAGGGCATCACATGTACTTCTCCAAACTCTGGATAAATGCCTAGGAGGGACTCACCCATAAAGTAAGCAGCCAGTTAACAGAAACGGGGTTTCTATGGGCTCTAAAAAGGCAGTTATCAGGTTCAGAGGAAGGAGCTAGAAGACAATGACAAATATATATATATATATATATATATATATATATATATATATATATATATATATTTATACATATATATTTTAAATCTGGTTTCTAATGCAGCAATTTTCTTTCCTTTTGCATCAGCATAAAATTTAACCACTTTTCTAAACCGTTCAAACCACACAAATGCTGAAAGTTTCATAACTCGCAGTAGTAGCCAAAGAATTCAGTATTATTCACAGTCATTAAGAGATGATTTTAGGAAAGAATTTTTCCTAGGTAAATAATTATTGAGTTAAAAAGAAAACCTTAGCTATAGGAGGATTTTCTCACTGGGGAAGGGGTTCCCCAGAGAGAACTTAGGGGTAACCAAACTTATCATAAACAAAGAGAAGGCAGTATCAAAAGAGTCAGCAGAGGCTTGGGTGCCAATGATGCTTCCAGCATTTATTAGCTGAATGACTTGGGGGTAAGTCATTTCCCCTTTTTGGGTTGCAGTTTCCTTATCTGTTAAAAAAAAAAAAAAGGGTAATAATATAGTACTTACCCCATATCATCAAATGAGATAAATTATGGTAGGCAATTTGCAGAACTTAAAGCACCACCACCACATAAAAATATCTGTTGTTGTTAGCATTTGGAAGCAGTTGGTGATTTAGGTGTATAGATTGTAAAGGTTAAAACAACCTTGGACTCTAAATACAATTCCCTCATTTTATAACTGATGAAAGAGGCCCAGAAAGGTGTTTTACAGTTCATAGGATCATTGATTTAGGGATAGAGGTGGATCTTAGAGGTTATTTAGCCTCATTTTACAGATGAGGAAACTGAAGGTCAATAAGTGACTTGTTCAGAGTGACATGGCTAGGAAATTGAGACATTTTGAATCTAAGTCCCTTGGTTCCAAATCAGGACTCCAAAGAGGCAGAGAGGAGGAGGAAATACACTCCAGCTTCTAAAAAAAAAAGTATGTAGGGGAGCGATGTCAGCATTGACCCAAACAAGGTTTGCCCTGGAAACTGAGTGAAAATGATGTGTTTTTAACTGTCCTTTCTATCGATTTAACAAAATCATCCATGCAAAAAGTATACCCAACAAATGTTCCAGATTTCCATAGGAATGCCTATCTGCAAGCTAGCAAGAAATAGGTGGTCCTGATGTTCCCTAGATTCCTCACATTCCTTTCGATTCCTCTCTTCATAGTTAATAAACAACTACTAATCATGCCAGTCCCTGGGATATGCCAAAGAAAGAGTTAACAATGCCACAAAAAAAGAAAGGTTAGAGATCATTATGAGTCTTAGTCATCCTGATATCAGTTAATATATGACTATGCCAAGGCCTCACCTGTTTAGTTGATTTGATTTAGGTTTTTAGTGCTAGTAGTAGGGATTTTTTCAGTAGGTTTTCAGTTGGGCATTTGTACTAAAGCCAGTGGAACACCCTGCACATGACAGTTTTCCTTGGATAATACAGTATAAGAGGACACATTTATTAAGCATCTACTGTGTACTAGGCTCTGCTAGGCACTGGGAGTGATAGGAAATTTATAGATGACAAATCTATATCTCTATTTAATTCAATAAATATTTATGATCAAAGATTTAAAGGTTATCTAGAACACTGGTGTCAAATAGAAACAGAATCTAAGAAAACCACAAATTAATATTATCTGTGTTGGATTTCATTTTTATTTTCCCAGAGATTTAGGAGTTTTGCAGCTACTTGAAACCTAATTGCTAATTCTGATCTAGAACAATCCATTTTACAGGTGAAACCCAGAGAAAGAAAAATGACCATAGCTTAAAGTCATAATATAATAGTGTCAGGATTTGAACCTTGATCTTCCAAATCCAATGTGGGAAGAATTATCTTACCATTATATCAGGGTACCTCTTAAGTACCTAATGCATACAAGACATTTACTAATGAACTAGAGAGTGAATTAACTAGTAATGGAACAGATGAAATTGGGAACAGAAGCAGCAGTGCCCACCATATATGAAAACAAATAACCTAATTACCACTAAAGCTGTCTTGGAAAATTTCCATTAATTACTTAATTGATAATTATTGCATTGAGAATATATGATTCATTTTTATCTTTGTATCTGTGTATATAAATGTGTTTATGTATGTATATAGACACATGCATGAGTATATAATCAATTCTCATTTGCTGTAATTATTTTCTTTTTCTTCCTTCTTTCTTTCTTTTTGAGGCGATCAGTGTTAAGTGACTTGCCCCTCAGGTCATATAGCTAGTAAATATTTGAGGTCCTCTGGACTTTAGGGCTGGTGCTCTCTATCAACTGTGCCACTGTCCCTGCTATAGTTATTTTCTGTAAAGTCACTGTAAACACTGAATTGCCAAATACTAAAGCACTATCCTAGGAGAAACATAGTATTAAATTCCTGCAAGTCTCCAATTAGTTACAACATTTATTTTAGCCTGGCCTGGAGTTATTTCATATAGATCAGCAAATTTCCACTACCTTTTCCTGGATGTGCCATGAACTCATGGCCATTCTTACTCATATCTGGAAGAAGGTATATCATTAGAAAGCACTTCAGCTCGCAGTCAATTTTAAATAGCAGATTTACCAACAAAAAAACACAAAAATATGAAAAATCATAGCATGCAAAAAGGACATGTGTTTATAGAACTGAAACAAGAAGAGCATTGCCTAGTTCAACCTTAGTTGGAAACATAGGTGTTTGGTTACTCAGATTTTTTACTTCTCTGAGAATGCTTGAAAATGACTGCAAAAGTGCTACAAGTATTGATTTGGGGGGGGAGGAGGTTTCCAAATTTTAGCAAGTAAGCAAATTCGCAAATGCAGAATCCATGACTGATGAGGATTGATTATATTTGATTTGGTCCTTTTATCCTCAGTGTCTGATATGGTGCCTGACCTGGAGTAGGTTTTCAGTAAAATAGAAATAATAGCATCAACTGTCTTTAAATTGATCCTGAATTATTTTGTGTGTATGTTTGTATATATGTGTTTGCACAGCTTCTAAAAAAAAGTCCATATCTGAAGAACTGAAAGAGGATCAATCGGCTATATCTTATAGAGTGAGAAGGGGAATAATGTATAAGGCAGCTGGAAAGTAGATTGGAGCTAGGTTATGAAAGGCTTCAGACATTTAACAGAAGAGTTTGCATTGGATCCTAAGCTGGGAAGCAGCAGGGTCAGACCTGTGCTTTAGGAATATGTCTTTGTATATTTTAACATATTTAACATATATTGGATTACTTGCCATCTAGGGGAAGGGGTTCAGAGGAGGAGGGGAAAATTTGGAACACAAGGTTAAGCAAGGGTCAATGTTGATATATTATTCATGCATATGTTTTGAAAATAAAAAGCTTCAATAAAAATAAATAAATAAAAAGGAATATGACTTTGGCTGGTGGTATTAGGGTTACAAAAAGGATACATACATAGTCCCTGCTCTTAAGAAACATTCTACTAGATCTTAGAGTGTGCTCTTAGGGTAGACACTGTGTCTATAGCAATGTCACCCACATCCCCTCAGTTTCCAGCACAGTGCCTTATAGGTGATTCAATTAGACAATTATTTAGCAAGTGCCTACTGTGTGCCAGGAACTGCACTAGGTGCTGAGGATACAAAAAGCAAAGTCCCTGCCCTCAAGAAGATTACACTCTAAACAATGTGTACACAGATAAGTAAATATAAAATATATACCAAGTCCTTTTAAGTGGGGCATTTGACATTAATAATTGAGGGATCAGAAAAATTAACAAGTCAATTATCATGGCATTTGAACTTAATATTGGAAGGAGTTATTAACTACTGATTCTAGACTCATTAGTGAGGAGAGAGAATAATCTAGGCATAGGGACAGAGATAGATGGTAGTGATTCGGTTTGAGTGGTCTAGATTCCTGGTGGTCTAGAGATAAGTGGCTATAAGAGAGTTGTTAAGAATAACTTTTAAACTGGCCGCAGATTTTAAGAGTGAAAGAATTCACTCATTCCCGAAATTGCAAAATGAAAGTTTATTGTTGGATAGAAATCAGTTTACCAAGAGACTGACTTCTTTAGTGGCATATCTATGGAAAATGGAGTTTTAAACTGAGAGAATGCAGTTCTTAGTGGACAGAAAGTCCTGGCAGCTGAGTGGGCTATCTAGGTCCATCTGCAAAAGACCTTCATGTTATATTGGATTTTAGTGGGGAGTTGGGATAGCCTGAGCAAGTCAGACCCAATGAAGGTTGGGACAGTCCAGATCTTTTATTGGAATTAACAACACTTCAAAGGGGTGCTTTTTGACCAGGATTTCTAACTGAATAAAAGGTTCTGGCATCCTGGAAATATCTAGGGGGATATGCCTTCCCCAGATGGAGCTGAGAATCTGAAAGGGATCACAGATCAATAGGAAATACAGTTTCTTTTTTTTTTTTTTTTTTTTAATTCAGTTTTCCAAATTATCCCCTCCCTCCCTCCACTCCCTCCCCCCGATGGCAGGTAATCCCATACATTTTACATGTGTTACAATATAACCTAGATACAATATATGTGTGTAAATACCATTTTCTTGTTGCACATTAAGTATTAGCTTCCAAAGGTATAAGTAACCTGGGTAGATAGACAGTAGTGCTAACAATTTACATTTGCTTCCCAGTGTTCCTTCTCTGGGTGTAGTTATTTCTGTCCATCATTGATCAACTGGAAGTGAGTTGGATCTTCTTTATGTTGAAGATTTCCACTTCCATCAGAATACATCCTCATACAGTATTGTTGTTGAAGTGTATAGTGATCTTCTGGTTCTGCTCATTTCACTCAGCAACAGTTGATGTAAGTCTCTCCAAGCCTCTCTGTATTCCTCCTGCTGGTCATTTCTTACAGAGCAATAATATTCCATAACCTTCATATACCACAATTTACCCAACCATTCTCCAACTGATGGACATCCATTCATTTTCCAGTTTCTAGCCACTACGAAAAGGGCTGCCACAAACATTTTGGCACATACAGGTCCCTTTCCACTCGTTAGTAGGAAATACAGTTTCTTAAAGGGAGCACAACCTGCTTCAGTAGGTCATAGACATAGAATAGCACTTTGCCTAGAACTTGAGTCAATTTACATTTTGAAATTAGCCTAGAAAAATAATAAAGATCTAACTTCTTCTGTAAAACACTTTAAAATTTACAAAGTATTTTGCACACATTCTCATTTAATCTTCGCAACAACTCACTGAAGTAGGTACCATTTTAATGGCCATTTTTATAGATGAGGAAACTGAGGTTGAGGGTAAGTCACTTACCCAGGATCACACAGCTAGAATGTGAGATATTCCGGACTCTACATTCTACACTCTAATCAATTTTTTTAAAATAACTTTTAATTTTTTAAATTAAAGACTTTTATTTTCAAATTACATGCAAATAGTCTTCAACATTCACCCTTGCAAAATCTTGTGCCAAATTCTTCTCCCTATTTTCCCCTTCCCTCCCCCCCAGACTACAAGTAATCCATTTTTTTAAACATATACAATTCTATACAAATTTCCACATTAATCATGCTGCACAAGAAAAAACAAATCAAAAAGAAAAAATTTGAGAAAAAAAATTAAAAAGCAAGCAAATAACAAAAAAAAAAAAAGTGGAAAAACTATGTTGTAATCCACATTCAGTCCCATAGTCCTCTTTCTGGATCCAGATGGCTCTCTCCATCACAAGTCTATTGGAATTGGCCTGAATCACTTCATTGTTGAAAAGAGCCATGTCCATCAGAATGTTTTCTTGGTTCTACTTACTTCAATTAACATCAGTTCATGTAAGTCTCTCCAGGCCTTTCTGAAACCATCCCAGCACTCTATTCATGCTACAGCATTGCCTCCTGACATCGACTGCACTTATATGGAGGGAAAAATTGGGATCTAGATTGTGAAGGGGCTTTTGAATGCCAAACAGGAGTTTTCATTTTACTGTAGAGATACTAGTGAATAACTGAAGCATCAGCAAGATGGTAGCCTGATTAGATCTGTGCTTTTTAAAGCTATTCATTTGGCAGCTATGTGGATTGGCTAGAGGCCAGGGAATCCTATTAGGCTTTTGCAACAGTCCAGCAAAAAGGTGGTGATGTCCAGGTGAGAGAAGAAAAGGGGAAAGGCATAAGAAATGTACAATTAGATCCAATGAGATCGTAGAACAGGTGTGATCAAGGAAGTATCTAATTTGCTAGAATGTGGCAACTCCACAGTACTGAACATTACTCTGGCCTTCCTAGTACAATATATGTCCCTAGGAGTAAACATCAGTAGAGGCAGATTCTTATCAAAAAACAAGAAACAAAAAGAGTTCTGAAAACACACTTTCCAGGTTTTTCTCTCCTGGGGTTGCTACAATTCCTGTCTCCTAGATTCTAAGCAAAGTTCAGGAAGAGAGTGCTTTCTAATCATACTTCCCCCTAGTGGCAATGTAAGCAATAACAATGTGGAATTTATTTGCCTGAGTCTGGGCCTCGGATTGCTGACTTTTTTTTAACCTAAGGACTGATCAAAACTCTTGATTCTAAGGAACATTTCCAGTCTTGGCAAGTAGTTTGTAAGTTGAAGAATTTCTAGAACTGATGAGGCAGGTGATGAGAACCCACGTGGAGATAATTTTCACAAGGATTTTTGGGGAAGAGCACCTTTGCAAGAAAGAGAAGTTTGGCAGGAGTCCTGGGCCCTGCAATGTGCTCAGGCAATTTGGGTCCAAGGTGAATGTGAATGCATAGTTCTGCTATTGTCCCAGTTCCTTGTCAGCATAATAAATATGCTATTTGAACTATGTGCATTTATGTTTGTGAATGCATGCTTGAAGTCTTTTAAGTATTTTCTGGGGTTGTCTTTTTACTGATACCCACTTTGTACATTTTGTACCTTCTTTTAGGAGTTACTTTGTTAGCCAATGCTGGGGAGCCCAGAGACGTGACCCACTCATACCTAAGCTTTCTTTTAGAGATTTTCTAGCATTTTATTCCATGTGGGGTCAGAGCCAGAAAAAGAGATAAGAAAAAACCTGGAACATGTTTTTCCATTTTTTTGTATCCCCAATGCCTAGCACAGCACATCTGACATATAGTAGGCACTATATATCTGTATATAAAGAGAGAAACCGAGACAGAGAGACTTCTGGATTGACTGCCCCACCTTTTTGAAGTCCCAGAATAAGTGTATGTCTAGGTGAATACAGAACTGAGACTCCTCAGTTAGGAGGGGAAGGGAACTAATTTCTCGTTTGATGAATAATTGTTTTCAAATCAATACAAGAGAATGGGGCAAAGAAAAGATCCAGACAAAATGTTCTAACAAAATCTAGGGAGATTACTTTTAGTTGGGTGGGTCATGGAAAGCTTTTGGAAAATGGGGTGAATTCCTCTAGTACTCATAGTGTACAACAACAGTTCCATTGTAGATGATCAAGAATTTAGCCACAAGGGGCAGCTAGGTGGTGCAGTGGATAGAGCACCAGCCCTGAATTCAGGAGGACCAGAGTTCAAATCTGGTCTCAGACACTTAACACTTCCTAGCTGTGTGACCCTGGGCAAGTCACTTAACCCCAGCCTCAGGGGGGAAAAAAAAAAAAAAAAAAGAATTTAGCCACAAAAAAGAATTTATTTTATTCTTGGATTATTTAGAATAGTTGTCTCAGGTAGCACTTTCATACCATCATTCGTATAATCCAGAACCTCCAGTGTGACCCTTATTATTTATCAAACCCAAACTTTTTAGCAGTCTGGGCTTCAAGAACCTCTACTAACTGCTCCCTTCCCCTCCCTTTTCCCCTTCACCCCAAATAATTTATTACTCCTGAACAAAGATCCTGTGTTCCACACAAACTGATATGCTTCATTTGTCTGTCTGGCAAGTCACTTGACCTCTCTGGGTATCAGTTTTCCTGTCTGTAAAATGAAGGCATTGAACTAGATGCCTTCTTGGATTTTTTCCATTTCTTAAATTTTTATTCATTTCTCTAGTTTTACAAGCATTCCTTTTTACTCAAAACATCTTCCTCAAAAATACTCATTTTCCTTTAAAACACATCTCAGAACTCATCACTTCTAAGAAACCTTCCCCAGATTAAATTTATCATTACTCTTATCATGGGTCCTCCAGCATATTATGTTGATGCTATTTTTAAAAACACAATTTTAAGTTATTCAAGCTTTAAAAGGTGCACTAAGACTTTTGGGACAAGTAAAACTACACATTTATCCTATTTTCCCAATTCCACTAGGAAAGAGATGATGTGTTGGTATTTTGGGGTTTTTGCATAGTGTTCTACATTGCACTTAATATTGAATAAAACTAATTGCTTTTATTCAGTCAGGTGAGAGGTGTCTGGGAAAGGTATTCATTCACTTGTGGTTAGATAGGCAAAATGGTCATGCGTAGAAGATAGCTTTGGGCATTGGGAAGGCCTGAGCTTATACCTTGCTTCAGATATTTAATAGCTATGTCACCAAGGGCAAGTCAACTTCTCTGGATTTCCTCTACAAAATAGGGATGGAAGCCCCTCCTTCCTCCAAACTATGCAGTGTGTGTATATATACATATGCATAGATACAGCTTGCATATTATCTCCATTAGTCTGGAAGCTCCCTGGGGACAAGCAATTTCACCTTTGTTATATCCATTGCTTGCTTATAGTACCTGGGTACTCATAGTAGCCACTTAATGCTTATTGACTATTTTTCAGGGTGGTTGTGATCAAATAAAAGATATGCAGTTAGGACCATAGATTTAAAATCGGGAGGGATCTTTTGAGATCTGATCCAAATACTTTTTTCTTTCAACTTGAGACCCCTCCCCCTCAGAAATGTTTATATGATCCAAGATATATAAAATAGATATATAATCCAATATTTACTGATAAATCAACTTACAATCCCCACATTCAATTACAAGACTCCATATGGTATTGAGAACCACAGTTCAAGAAGTTGAATTCCAATACACTAAGCTACCCCGACTCATTCCTCTTAAAGAAACTGGAGTCCAGAAAGATTATACTTTCTATTTCTGTCAAAAGTACCTTTCAAATCTTTCCTGTCTATCCAACACACTGCTCTTGATAAAGTTTAGAATTGGGGTAAATTACTAAATGAAATTAGGGTTTCATTGAGGTCTAGTGGCAGGTTTGGGGTACAGGGAGTCAAATAGAGCTCCCCTGCAACCCCTTTGGATTCGGTGCAAGGAAAGGGAGTTAAATAAGTGGTGGCGGAGTCCCCTGTAAAGGAATTTACAGACCTGAAAACCTAGATTGATAAAAGAGGCTTATTACTAGGGTTTATAAGTAAAGTTAAAGTCTGGTTATTAAAGTTGAAAGAGGGCACCGGAAACAGTGTTCCAGTGGACAAGGATCCTTGGCATGCCAGCCAGAAGGCTGCCATGTTTGGAACCTTTGCAAAGAGAGGGCTCCAGCTTGGCTCTTTTATAATGATTTAGCTAAAGGGGCCTGTGGGTGGAGTCCCTCATTGGCTCAGATCTGAATGGGGATTGTGAGAGCCTGGATCTCCTATTGGAATTCAAAAGGGTGCTTTTGACCAGGATTCGTGAATCAAAAGTCCTAGCTTCTTAAATCAATAATGCATCAGCTAGGAGAGGCTGGGAATCAGAAAGGAATAAATCCATCTGAAAGGATTAGTTTCTTGAAGGTAGGACAACCCACATCACTCTTAAGTGATTTTCCTTAAGATTTGACTACATGGGTTCCTTTTTAGCCCTTCACAATTGGGTCCTAAACTCTTTCTAGCTTCATTGAACATAATCCACCCACCCACACTTACCCCATGGGATTTATGATTCAGAGTTTAGCTTTTTACTGGCCGAAATGCACTACTGTTATACCCGTCTCAAGAGAATCCCTCTTTCTTCAAGGTACAGCCCAAGTACTATTTTGCTACTTGAAGCCTTCCTTGATATTCCCAGTCAACTACTTTGTATTTGATTATTTTGCATTTGTTCTTTAAACTTGCATATAATAAACTTGTATAAACACAATATCTTGTGTTTATTTGTACAAAAGCACCAAGATGCATTTAAAGCAGAATTGAGTCTTGGGTCCAAGTTCTCTGCCCTGCAAATTAGATTTCTACATCTCACTTCTGTGTACACTCCATATATATTATCTGCCTTTAACTGAAATGGGAAATGAAACACAGGGCACAAAAATTACTAATTATGAGTGTCTTATAAAGCAATATAAGATGTTAAAGCTAGAAAGAGCCTTAGTGATCCTTTAATCCAGTTCCTTCATATAGTAATTACTTACATACCTTCCCAGAATGACCGTAACAACTGTCTTGTTTCACTTGATCCCCATTATGATTAGCAGTTTTGTACACACCAGCTTTCCACCAATATCATGAAGCTGACTGAAGGATGGGCACTGTGCCGACTCCAGACAGTTTCAGTTTCCTTGAGGCCCAGGCTACAGATCTGATGCCTTCAGCATCTTGTCACATGCTGAAAGGAGATTTCTAATTCTCCCAGTCCAGAGACCCACTTTTCCTTTTTAGCTCACAGCTGTTCAGTGAGATAAATGATGTGGGTTATAGCCCCTTTAAGATTCCTTTCTGATTCTCAACGCCCAATGGCTGACCTTTGATTCACAAATTCTAGTGGAAAGCACCCTTTTGAATTCTAATGGGAGATAGCCTGGCTTTCCCAGTCCCCATTCTAATGATCTGCTCAGATTTCCCAACCCCCATCTAGCAAATTCTAGCCCTCCCTGGAGGAACCAACCTGGGATTCCACTCATAGGCCCCTTTAGCCAAATCTCTCCTTATAAAAGAGCCAAGCTGGAATCATCTCTTTGCAGAGTCGAAACATGCTAGCACCATGCTTTGCACCACCCTCTCTGTCCACTGGAACTTCTGGTATACTTCTCTCTTTAGCTAACACCTTTTATTAACTAGACTTTAACCTTATTTCCAAATCCCTAAAAGAGGTTTCTCTTTTATCAACCTAGGTTTTTGGGCCTGTAAATTCCTTTATGGGGGACTCTGCGCCACCAAAGGGGTTGCAGGGGAGCTCCATTTGACTTCCTGTACTCCAAATCTGACACTAGACCTCAATTAAACCTAATTCCATTTAGGTACCCCTTATCTAGATCTCATCAATAAAGGAGTGGAGCATGGAGCAGTTATATTGCTGTTCTTTCTGTGCAACAAGAAAGCCAATAACCTTGATTAGCAAGAAGCAGTTGAAGGAGACTCCTCTATCTCCCACCAGATTGCTCTGAGACAGCTGGGCAGCCAACCAGAATAAGCAGGCTGGTAACCTGGAGCATGGTGGTGGGGCGTGGAAAGGTCAGAGTTGGATGAGCTGCATGCCTCCTTTTATGGGCCTGGCTCAGGAAGGACTCCAAAATAATATGGGAGATTTATTGCTCTTAAGACATGAACAGAATAAGGGGGAAAAGATTAGTGTGGAATATCTAGGAAGGCTTGTAAAGGGCAGAAACTCTGAGAAAGGTGCTTGAATCAGACAACCAAGCACTTAAGGTTAATTACCTATTCAATATAAGACAACGACTCTATTAGCATATGTTTGGAAAAATGGCCCTTCTCAAAAGTTTGGGGCGAAGATAATCATAGGCAAGGATTAGAGGGTGGAATGACAGAGGCCAGAGTCACTTTGTCCATAGGAGGAGGAGAAAGGTGGAGATTCTGGACTCCAGAATCAAGATCTTTGGCAAAACTCCTGGCAGTCTGCCTGCTTCTTAAACTTCTCCCCCTAAAGACCAAGGACTTTTACTTTTCCTGACTTTGGCTGATCCTGAGACCTCCAGGGAGCTAGCCTGGACTTTACAAAGGCCCAGGCTCTTATTTTCTGATGTCTTTGTCTTAGAGCCACTTCAGCTTGTTGGTGTGGATGCAGAATTGTCTTTTCCCTATACTGAGGAAAACTGTGTCACTGACTGAAACCCTAACTCCATCAGGCCCCATCCCACTGACATAGGAAAAAGCAAGCACAGTTGTCTACATTGAGAGTTTATTTCCCCAATCTGAAAAGAAGTAGCCAGGTGATTCCAAACCTGTTATGAAGGGCCTCCAGAGTTTGTGACACCAAACCAAGAGACTGGTGGCAGCAAAGTGGGGGAGGGAGAGCAAAGGAGGGAGACATAGGAGACATAGCTCCCAATCTGTGTGCACTTGGTCCCATGTCTGTCTTGGCTAGGCCTTATGGGGTGAGGGTGGGCCCTGCCTGGGGATGGTGGCCCTGGATCCCAGGGGAGAGAGAGGGGCCAGCTGAACAGGGCCCCAGGTCGGCACAAATCAAGGCAATACATAATTGACAGGCCAGGCACAAGATTCCAAGGCAGGGGCTGAGAGCTCCAACCAAGGACAAGTAAGGCTCAACCATTGGCTTTGTCCTTCGGGAGTTTGTTCAAATAGGCCTAGAGACTCCCCAGATAGGAGAGCAGCCCTGACCACAAGGAAGTAACTGGGATGAGGAAGCCAAAGCCTCCCCAAGGAGTGAAGAAACCCCAGCTTTCTGGGGTGTGAGGGTGGGACACAGAAAAAACAGGTTAGAGATTTGGCAGTTTGGCTCTCACCAGTTGGGAGCAATTCCTGGAGCCCTGGTCTGGGAGAGGGAGTTGGGCTGAGACCCTGGGTGAGCTAGGGAGAAGAGGCAGCAGCACAGACAGACAATGCAAGTCGCTGTAATTAGCGAAGGCAGAGGGAAGGTAGGATTAGGAAACCACATGCTCATGCAGACACGGGGAAGCCAGAGGTTAGTGATTGGGGGAGCAGTTCTCCCCACATAGCACACGTTCCACATGTTAAGGCATCATGGTTACACGATTACAGACAGCAATGAATGAACTGACAGGCTCTAGATGGCCACACAGCGGGGCAGTAGAATGGCCAGAGGTCTCTTCACTACCCTGATTCAGTGCACCACCTCCCCTCTCCCTCCAAGGAGAAACAAGACATGATTGGTGGGGCTGCAGCAGCTGAGGGAAGAGAATTTAAATTCCTGTTGAAGCCCAGGACAGACCCCCTTCCCTTTGGCCCAAGGGAAGAACTGGGGACTCAATGGAAGTTTAGGCCTTGGCTGAAGCCCCCACCTCCAAGCAAAATACTGGGCTGAAGCAGCAACAGGAAAAACAATGATAACCACCTGGGAGGCTGAGAAGGGGCCCAAGAAGACAAAAATGGGATCCCCCATCCAGAGGAGAAAGACTAGGGGGTGAGAAATAGTCAGGTTGGGGGTGGGGACTCCCCTGTCAGCACTTTGGTATGGGATTAGGGGTTGAGAAGGAAAGAAGAATGAGGGTAGGGAGTTCAGGGTAAGGATAGGGTTGTCCTGTGGCCACTGTCTGGGGATGTTTCCCTCCCTCTCTCCCTTCTAGGGCCAGAGGTTCAGTCCTTCCACTCCTTTTTGATGGTAAGGTTCCATTCCCAGGAGAGGTGATCCGTCTTGTCATCATCTGTAAATCGAGACTTGATGTTGTAGCTACCACGAGCTAACATGCCCTTGGGAGCCTCTTCCACAGGGGTCAGGAACTCATATTCTTCTGCTCGAGGCCCATAACTGCCCACCATGTAGTCAGTTTTGTCAACTGTAGAAAGATATGAGGTCACACAAAGAAAGTCAGTGAGAACTACCATAAATCCTACTTCTGATTTTCCTCTTCTCTATATCCAACTAGAAATCTCCGAATACACTACAAGACAGGGTTTGGCACCCATGATATGATTTTTAGTTATAAAGGAGCTGATTTTGTGAAGCACAAATATGTGGGAAAAGAGTTAAGAGTTTATATTTCCACATTCTGGAAACTAGATCTCCTAGGGAATGTTTTCCCAAAAGATCTTTTATCATATTTATCTGCAAGCTTTTGTGGGGAAAAACAAACACTGGTACTAGTTCTGATATCCCTATCCCTTCTTGAAAGAGGATAGAATATTGAAACAATCTTGGAAGGCCTGTTGTCCCCTGCTTCAGGCTATCTATGGTGTTGAGTTCTTTGGGCCTAAGGCATATACCACTCCCACACTCACTCTTGACGCCTTTTCTGTAAGTGTGCTGGATGTACTTCATGCCTGATACAATCTCCCTGTTCACCTGCAGGGGAACAAAGCCACTGACGTTACTCTGGGCCTTCAATGGAGCTAGCAAGATTCCCCATCTGAAAGCCTTCCTCAGCCACCTTGCCTTACCTGGAAGGAAATTTTTATCCGGTACTCCACACCCTCCTTCAGCACGAATGACTGCTTCTTGAAGCTCTCTAGGTCACCTGTTCAGGGGGAGCAACTGCCATGAATGTGAATTCACTTCCTCCATTCTTCTCCTCCTGCATTCTGTTGCCAACACTCTTATCATTTCAGAACTGTTCTACAAACCCCCCTAATACTCAGCTCACTTCATTCACAACTCTAGATTCTAACTAGAGTTGGCTGTATTTTCAGCTAGTCACCATCAGAGGGCGCTAGGTCAAAAGCCAAGGGAAAGTGAGCATTTGTGCTGTGAATAAGTGATGACAAGGAATTGGAGGGGGTGGGAGATGGGGGGAGGGGAAATGGACACCAACTCTCTTTACCCCCTCACAGTCCTCTGGTCCCTCCACCTGTACTCACCAGTCAGATCTAGCTCCAAGGGACCAGGTGCAGTGCTGCATACTAGAGTCAGGCGGGTCACAATAACATTTGGAGTATTGGGATCTGAAGGCATGAAGAGAAAAGTGGATGGGTTAGAATGCCATCCCTGGCATTCTATCTTAATGCCATCTCTCTTCTAGAGAACCCCCCTCACACAGAGGACACTGGACAGTCTGCACTGTACCTGTCAGGATCTGCCCAACAACTTATATACTGCCCTAGACAAGCACTCCCTGAACCCTTCCTGGAAGCCTGTAAAGTGGCTCCTACCAGCAGAAACAGTTACACTGCCCAACAGGGCCTCTTTATACTTCCGAAGGCTCTCATCATCTTTGTCCAGCTCCTGGATCTCCTGAATGCTCTTCTGTGCTGGGGGTTTATAGTTGACAGAATGTTCATCTTCCTCATTCTCAGCTGCAATCTGAGCCAGCTGCTCTGCTGTAGGTTCTTGCTCTGCCATACTTACTGCCTAACTGGGCTTTGAAAACCTGTAGAAGAGGAGAGAGGTTCAGGGACATAGCCTCAAAATAAGGCTGGGGAGAAAAAAGAACGTAGGAAGAAAAGTAGATAAGGGAGCTGGGAAAGTGGGGAGAGGGAAGAAGGAAGATAAAGGGAAGAAAAAGGATAAAGATCCCCCCACGCCCCTTCTACACCCACTAATCCTGAAGCCAACACATGACAATCTGCACAACAAAGTTACAGAACTACCCACTGCAGCCCCCAGCTATGGCCTTGTGAGGACTGACAGGGAAGATTTGATTTCTGTTATTCTGAGATCCAATCCCTTCCTTAAAGTAGGGGAATAAATAATACTATTGCTGAGAATGCTCTCTGCCCTGGATAACAATCACTGACAAGTTCCGTATGCCAAGGTACATAAGAAAATCTGGGCTGCTTTGAAAACAGGCACTTAAAAATGGTTACTACAGGAACTCCTAAGAAGTCCCTGGAAACTACCCACCTCCTCACTCCCCTTGATTCTATACAATATTCCATCATAAACTGTTGTAACACAGGGCTATATAAAAGCCTGTTTCAGTGCCTACCATGCATAGTACCGAAAGGAACTTTTCCTAACTGATACTCATGTTCTTGCTCAAAAGACCTCAAGTTTAATGACATATCCACCATGGCAACCTCTTCTATTAAACATACAACCAAGGTTACCTGAGGCCTCATTTCCAGAAAAAAAGTTGCCAAACAGAGGTTCCTAAGCCTGAACCTTAGTCTTTCAAAAATAAAGCAGGAGAGATTGATTTTCCTCTTAGCCAAGTCTCTCTTTATGCTCAAAAATTCTTCTAGAAGGCCTAGCCTTGCCCCACTTTGTCCTGATGCATCCTGGCTCACACATGTTAGATACAAGTCTTCAGGAGCTCCAACCTGTCCAGGAAGACAGATGAAGAGGAAGATATCAAAGAACCCTTACTTCCATCTCTTCTCAAAGATATTTTCCAACACCACCCTTTGCACTGCATCTACCCATTACTCTATAAAGACTTCCCACACATCTATTACTTCTGAAGGCACTGTTCAAAGATGGCCAATCCTTCAAGATCAACAGTGACCAAGGTTGCCAAGAGGTCAAGAAGGATAAGAATTGAGAAAGGTCTATTAGATTTTTGGCAATTAAGAGATTAGAGGCAACTCTGGAGAGAATAGTTTCAGTTGAATAAGGTCAAAGGCCAGACTGAAGAGAATTAAGAAAGGTGAGGAAACTATTATAAAAGTGTTTAGTCAGGAAAGGAAGAGCTACAGGACAATAGATAATAGGAATAGACAGATCAAGTGAATATTTGAAGATAGAAGAAAAATGGACATGTTTTTAGTTAGTAGGAAAGCAGTAAGCAGGGAAAGACAAAATAAGTGAAAAAAAATGGGAACAATAAAAGAGATAATTCCCCATTAGAGATAGGATGGTATAGATCAATTGTGCTTTTAGAGGGATCAGGCTGTAGTAAAGAGAAGGGTAATCTCTTCATTTGAGACAGTAGTAAAGGAGAAGATAGCAGCAGAAAGGATCTGAGTGATATGAAGAAGAGAGAAAGGGGAGTTCTTGTTAAATGGACTCAAATTATTTCAGGTAAAAATGGAGCTAAATTCTCAGCTAAAAGGCCTTGAGGAAGAGCAGTCATGAGAGGTTTGAAAAAATTAGAAAGGCAGTACAGTGAGTAGGCTATTAAGTCATTTAGTAGAGATTAAAGAAATAGCATGTAGTAAGATCAGCAACCTTTTACACTATCCAACACTAGTGCTGGTCCCAGAGGAGCCCAATAATAACATATTGGTCTCTAGACTCTGGACAGCCAGTCATTTTCAGGTCTAATTCTTATATTAAAATCTTCCTCCTGCTGAACAAGTAGGGCTCAGGTATGCCTAGACCCCTAAAATCATCTCAAGTTTATTTGGAAAGGTGATGAAAACTGGAAGACTTGAATCCACTTTTCCTTCACTGAATTACTTGTACTCAAGATACTATTCAACCTGTTATTTTTCTCTTGTTGCAAACTCTCCTTGAAATCTGGCTTCTGACTTCTTAATAAACTGAAAATGTTCCCTTCACTTTAAAGTTGCCCATTATCTCTTAATTATAAAATTCAAGGACTTTTCTCTTAGTATTTCTTGCCCTCTCTGGCCTCTGACACTTCCAATTACCCTGTTCTTCTGAACAATGTCTCCTCTCCAGGTTTTCCTGTATTACTCTGTCCTACATCTCCTACCTAACTGATGCTTCTAAATCTCCTTTGCTAAATGTTCACTGAGGTACCACCACACCACTGTCCTGGGCTCTGTTTTCTGTTCCCTCTATAATATCTCACTTGGTGATCTCATAAATTCCATGGGTTCAATTATGCAATTGATTCTCATGTCCATATATTTAATTCTAGTCTCTCTTGATCTTGATATTATCAACTGCTTCAACTCCTCAAACTATATTTCCCTTAAGCAATCTCAAATTCAAAACAGAATTTATTTTCTTCCCCGAGCCCATTACCATCAAACCATTCCCCTTTAAGTGTCAGGGAACTGACATCCTCTCAATCACTCAGAAGCAAAACAAAGGCTTCATCCTTGCCTCCTCTCAAACAGTCAACTCTGTGCTAAGTCTGTGCCTTGAGGATATATATGTCTCTTCTCACCCAGTCACCACTCTGGCTTTCATAGCCTCATACCCTGACTACTGCCATTAACTCCAACTTGTCTACTTGGTCTCCTCATCTTCTCTCTCCCCATTCCAGTTCCTCTGACCCTAAAATGCTACAATGCTTTTCTAAAAGAGCAGTGCTGACCATGTTTACCACCATCTATTCTATTCAATAAATCCTACCAACTCCTATTACCTTTAGGATCATATATGAAGTCCTCTATTTGGCATTCCATCATGGCTTTCCTTCCTTTTCAGTCTTTTTCTATCTTACACTCCCAATCCACCCCACCCACAGGACTCTACAATCCAGTGTTTCTCCCCAGTGACCCCGGTCTCTTGACTCCATGCCTTCTCACCTCTGCTTCCTGGGCTTTTGTTCCAGACTCAGCTCAAATTTCACCTTCTCAGAGCGAAGAGAAAGCAGAGTCAAGGAAACAATGTGTGTGTGTGTGTATATATCTTTATATATAAACACATACATACATAAAACGATTACAAGGTTACAAAATTACAAAGAACAAACATAGCCTCAAAGATAGGACCTCAACCCTTCTCCTGTATAGAGGTGGGAGGTCCATATATGTGGTACATTGTATATATTTTCATACTTTTTGGATGTATTTGTTATTTTCTCTGTCTTTTTTTATCTTTAAAAGTTATATCAGATGACTCTCTGGGAGGGGGAGAAATAGTGGGTAAAATTGGTGAAGACATCACTAAATAATTTTGAAAAATCTCACCATGAGCCAAGAGATCTTCCTGGGTCCCCTCCACTGATGTTGCCTTGCCTGTGAGATGACCTTCCAGTTATATTGTACCTATCTTATAGATACAATTTTTATATATTGTATTACTACTTATTATTATACTTTTATAATTAGTATTACAAGTTTTGAACTCCCTGTTTTGCCTTTTTTTGTACCCTCAATGCTTAGCACACTTAATGATACTTGGTAAATGATTAATAAATAGCTGGTTTGATTCCCCACTTACCTGATGGCTCCTTCTTTTTCCTTTGCTGGCTCAACAGCTATATCTTACTTCCCAGTTGTGCATTTATCAGCTCTCCCACTCCCCCCCCCCCAGATTTGTCTTCCTTTCCATCAGAAATTCTTAACCTTTTTTGAGTCAATGTTGCCTTGGGCCATGGGGTGAAACCTAATAACTCCTCAGAATATTAAGATACAGAATTACAAAAAAAATCAATTACAATGAAATATAGGGATCAAAGTTTTGTTATTGTTGTTGTTTTAAACCCAACAAACACAAATTCACGGATCCTTTAAGAACTTTACTTTTTCTTCTCAATTCTCTCTATATTCAGCCCTATTCAAACCCCAGAGCTCCAGACCAACATTTCTAACTGGGTGTCCTACAAGGATCTTAAACTCAACATGACTAAAACAGAATGTATCTTTTCTCTAAATCCATTCCTCTTTCTAATTTTCCTATTGAGAATGCTATCATCTTTCAGTTACCTAAAGTCACAATCTTAGAATCATCCTAAATCTTTCCCTTATCACCTATAATCCCCAAATCTAAATAAGTACCAAGTCTTGATGATTCTATGACATCTCTCTCTTAGGTTAGACTTCTGAAAGCTTTCTGTTTACCCTTCAAAGGCTTTTCATATCTTAGTCCTAATATATTATTTCAGCTTTGTAAGACATTTTACCCTTTCTCAAACCCCGAGATCCAACTAAACAGTCTTTTCTTTCTTTTTCTCATATGTGATATTTCCATCTCCCATATGCAAGTATACTTTGTTTGCACTTCCTGTTTCCTATCTATGGAATGCAATCCCTTTTCACCTCCAATTCAAAGAACCTCTCTATTTCTTTGTGATACATCTCCAAGTACCACCTTTTCCATGAAAGCTTTTCTGTGCCCCTCAACTACCAGTATCTTTTTTGAGATCCACTAGACCATAACCTTCTTGTGAAAATACATTGTTTCATTTATTTTATTTGCATCCTACAATATCTGGTACATAATGGGCTATCATAAAATGCTTGGAAATTATCTGATAAGTCTCTTAATTGGTCTTCTTGCCTCCAATCTTCTCTGTAGAATCAGGAGGCCAAAAATGCTGCTGAATGGATATTCTTAAAGTAGAACCTACTTTATTCCTTTATTCAAGGTCCAAAAGCTCTCTAATTCCACTAGGATAAAACTGAAAATTCCTTGGTATGGAGATTTAAAGCCCTTTACAATCTGGCTTCAATACTTCTTTCTAGACTTTATCACTTATTCCTTTCAACCAGTAAATCTGGCCTACTTGTTATTCCCTCTACACACAACTTTCCAATTCTTACCTCAATGCATTGGCACAGACTGTACCTCAAGATTAGTGCATCCTCTTTTAAAGACCCTGTCTCCTTTTCATGAGGCCCTTAAGACCACCCTTACCTAATTCAGCATAGACTTTTATGTGCATATTTGATTTCCCTTGATTGAACTGAAAGGCAGAAGTTTCCCTTTTTTTTGGCCACTATAACATCAATATCAAGCAGTGTGTGAGGCCCATGGCGATTGTTTAATAAATGTGTACTGATTTAAAATTTTTCCTTGTTCTTCCATCCCAATCTTTCAATAGCATCACCACAAAACCATTTAGAATCCATTCATATTGCATTTGGGTTTGCAGAAATCACTTAAGTTATATGAGATGTGAAATCTTATCTGAAGTCTTAGTGAAATCAGGAGCCCAAACATAAGTGAGATCCTAGATTATCATTATTGGTCTTCACCCTGAATCTGAGATCAATCTGGGAAGAGAATGAGATTCTGGAATAACCTTTAGGGCTCAGGGCCCGACTAAGTCACTTCAAGGACCCATAATTCAATTTCCCTCAATACCCATAAACTGAGTAATCACAAAATATATGGCTTAGATATGGGGAAAGGATGAATTTTAAGAATTCCAACATCTCTCTGGACATCAATTTGGAAGCAAAGATCAAAGAAATCAAGTAGCCCAAAAACTAGTTAATATTAAAAATCTAACCTTATTATATTTCCTTAGAAACACTGGGTATAATGACAGACAGCAATTATTTAGGGTCATAAAGTATTAAAATAGGAAAGGACCAAAGAAATAATCTAATCCAAAGGTCCTTAACCTGGGATTTCTTGGGGGAAATCCACAAATTCAGATGGGGAGGGGAAATCACATCTTTAATTTATTTCTTTACTTGGCAGCATCCTTCCATGAATATGGACACACTCTTCTGGTATGGGGTCCACAGGTTTCACCAAATTACCAAAAAGGTTCATGAAACAAACCTAAAGATTAAGAAAGCCCTGATTTGGTCCAACTACCTCTTTTTTAAAATGAGGAAGACTGAGGGCCAAGACTCTTGTCAATCAATTAATAAACATTTATGGGTAGAAGTAAGTCACTGTGCTAAATGCAGGGGATACAAAGAAAGTTTCGGAAAAAGGCAGTCCCCACCCTCAAGGTGCTCACAGAGCAAGGGAAGCATTTCAGCCTAAGGAAACTCGATATCTAATTTTTCCTCCCATTACAACATACTGTGCAGCCAGTCTCACTAGGATGCTGTTAGCGTGTGGGTGGTTCTGAGAAAGGGGGAAATTTTTTTAAAAGACTAAACTGGAGGCTCAGAAAGGAAAGATAGACTGAATTCTAAACACAGTCCAAAGGGCCATGTCTCCGTAGCCTCAAGGGTTACTTCCTCTTTGGCTTACCCCCGGGCTTCTGGAACTCCCTCCATTCCAAGGACTGTCAATCTCGGCACGCCGCCTCGCCCCACCTGCTTCCTGCCAGGAGCCGGGGCTCGCTCCTCCGTGCCTGGACCTCCCTGTCCCTGCCTCTGGTTCTGGCTGCCCCCTCTCCTCTCCTCTCCTCTCCTCTCCTCTCCACGTGGGTGCGGCTCACCTTGGACGCCATCTGTGCCTCTGGCCAGCTCCTGGCTCTCTCTGCCTGCCTGGGCTGCATCTCTGCCTCTTCCCTCTAAGGGGCTCTGCCGGAAGGGATGTGCTGAGGAAGGGGCGGGGATGGGTGGGCAGCCTCCCCCTCCCGCAGTCCATCACCTTGCCGGGGGCCGGCAGGAAGCCCCGAGCAGCTGTCACCTCCCCCGTTCCCCGGAGGCTGCTCTGCCCCTCCCGCGGCCTCCGCCCGGGCCGAAACCCTTCGTCCCAGCGTGGAGCGCGTCTACTCCTCGGCCGCCGCCTCCTCCCAGCAGGGCTGGGGAAAGAGTTCCCCGGGGCCCTTACCCCCAGTCTCCGGGCCCCGGGTGGAGATGTAGCACCCAGCCCGGGCCGGCAGGAACAAAGACAGCAGCAGTGGCTGCAGGGGCCGCAGCGGCGGCGGCTCCACCCTGACGTCCCTCCCATCCTGCCGGTGGCGGCGGCTCTCCCTTTCTTGTCCCGCCCTCCCGGGGAGGCTCGGAAGAGCGCCGCGGGCTCCGGGGCGGAGGATGGAATCCCCGGAGCCCGGTCACTCACTCACCGATGTATTAGATACGTCCGTCGCCTCTCGCGCTCCCTCCCGCACTAACGACGAACCGAGTCGGCCGGCTCCACCCCGCCCGCGCGCCCCCTCCAGTCGCTTCCGGGGTCACGCGACTTCCGCTTGCCAGACTGCGCTTTAGCGAGCGGGCGGGCGGCCTGGGCCTGCGCAAGCGCCAAGACCACTTCTCCCTTCCTCTAGTGGGTTAAGGCGCAAGCAGATGAAAGAGGCCTTCTTCAGCTTCCATCCATCCACGTATCCGTGGGGAGGGTGGGGGAAGGGAGGCGGGCAGACCATAGAGAAGGACCCCGGAGGAAAGACGGTAGTTAGCGCCCGGCCTTCTTGTGGAAGACGCAGCGGTAGCAGAGATTTCTGAGGCCTACTCGACTGGCCCCAGTATTGGGGGGTGATAGATAATGCATGGCCTGTAGGGTTCCCAGGCGCCGGGCCTGAAACCCTCGCTATTCCCAGAAAACAACAGCCCACGGAGTGCATCTGGCGGGCAAGAGGAACACGCTCCCCTGTCTCCATGGAAACTGGCTGCACCCTGGGTCCGCGGCCCTGAGTGGAGATGGGCGGTGATGCCAGCAGTGGAGGACTAGCGAAGGGCTGTGAACATGTGCGAGTGGCACGTTAGCCAAAGCAACCGTGGTTAATAATAACTCTTGTAGAACGACTTAATAAACAAGGACAACTAGCATTTAACTCCCTAAAGTTTGCAAAGCACTCTATATTTATTATATTTGCTCTTCATATGCTACGAGAGCTGCTATCAGTATCCACACTTTACACGTGAGAGTAATTAGACGTTGGGCAGATCGCGAAGTCTGAGTCAGGATTTGATTCCAGTCATGTCTCCCTGACTCCCTTATCCACGTCCTCCCGTTTCATCGCCCATCAGCAACTGCTTTGTAGAGAGGTATCTTCTTACGCTGGACAGAGGACTGAGTTTAGTTAGGAAGACCTCGGTTCAAGTTCTTTCCCTAGCTGAAGCCAGCTGATTGTCGGCCTTGGGTGGAAGGAATTTTCTTGAGTTCTCCACAGTGTCGAAACTAGAAATCCAGACAAAAAGTTCAGGAGACTAGATAGGCACTGAATAAGACAGGAAACTGAAATATGTAACAAGGAGCTTCTAGTTACAGTAGGAGAGTTGAAATAAGTATACTGATGTGTGTCGTAAGAATATAAATGCATAAGAGGAAGATACTAAATCATGTTTGCTCTCTGAATCGAAAGGTCAGAGTTTTGTCATTTTGTCCCTCCCCCTACTTAAAAGTATGTCGTTTCCCCCAATTACCTGTAAATAAAGTTTTCAGCATTTTCTCTCTCCATGTTCTCCCCTGTTCCCAAGCAATCTGATACAGGTAAAAAATGAACAATCATGCTAAAAGTTTATGTAGTGGAAGGAGAATCAAAACAAAAGGGGAAAATAGCATGCCTCAATCTGCATTCAAACTCCATAATTCTTTTTCTGGATGTGAATAGCATTCTCCAGAATAGGTCTTTTAGAATCGTCTTGAATCATTGCATTGCGGAGAAGAACTAAGTCTATCAGAGTTGATCTGGCATAGTGTTGCTGTTACTGTGTACAATGTAGTCCTGGTCCGGTTCACTTCATGTACGTCTAGGTTTTTCTGAAATTCTGCTCATCATTTTTCATAGCACAATAGAATTCCATTACATTTATATACCACAAGTTGTTCACTCATTCCTCAGTGATTAGCATCCTCTTAATTTCCAATTCTTTGCTACCACAAAAAGAGAAGCTATAAAATTTTGGTACATGATTTTTATGATCTCTTTGGAATGCAGACCTAATAGTGGTACTGTTGATCAAAGGTATGCACAGTTTTGTGGCCCTTTGAGCATAGATCTAAATCATTCTCCAGAATGATTAGATAATTCACAACAGAGTTATGCCTTAAAGATACCAGGTTTCTAGAAGCTCTGTGGCTGTGGCTGTCCCATCTCTTCCCTGAAACTCACCTAAAGGTTGTACCACAGGTGATTTCTATTTTAATGTGGGGATGTTTCACATTGTGTTTAAGCACCCAAATAACCCCACTTGGATTCCTCTATGAGGCTTAGTAATAAAAGGACAGGTGCATTTAGGACAGCACTGTCTGACACAGTAAGGGCTTAAATAATGTTATTGAATAGTCATTACTTGTTTGTAGATTTATATGATCTATTTTAAGCTAATTTAATTCTAATTCACATTAACAATTTCAAAGACTAATAAACTCTATAGTTTACTAGAATGTTTACACAAAATTCTAGGAACATTAGAGTTTTTGTATTACTCTTCTGACATCATTCAGATTTTTGTCCCTTAAAAGTATAAAGATTTTTGCATTTTTCTGAAATATGAATGGGGATCTGGAGTTCTATTTTCTGTTCATCTTCTAGTTTCCCCAGTGATTATTTTATTTTAATTTTTAAAAAGTTTGACGTTGGAGAGACTTACATCAACTGATGGTGAGTGAAATGAGCAGAACCAGGAGAACATTATACACTTCAACAATGATACTGTATGAGGATGTATTCTGATGGAAGTGGATATCTTCAACATAGAGAAGAGCTAATCCAATTCCAATTGATCAATAATGGACAGAATCAGCTACATCCAGAAAAGGAACACTGGGAAATGAGTGTAAACTGTGAGCATTGTTTTTTTTTTGTTTGTTTTGTTTTGTTTCTCTTCCCAGATTATTTTTACCCTTCGAATACAAAATTCGGTTCTGCACATATATGTTTTATCTAGGATATACTATAACACATTTAATATGTATGGGAATGCCTGCCATCTGGGGGAGGGGGTGGAGGGAAGGAGGGGAAAAACTCGGAACAGAAGGGAGTACAAGGGATAAAGTTGTAAAAAAAAAAAAAAATTACCTATGCATATGTACTGTCAAAGAAAATGTTATAATTATAAAAATTAATAAAAAAATTTTCTCCCATCAAAAAAAAAAGTTTAATGTTTCCTTTTATTTTTATGCCAGTGTAACATTGAAAAACCAGGCAACTCACTCTCTTCTCCACTAAAGGGTCCTTCTTCTCTTGAATCAGACAGTCAGACCTGGGTCAGTGAGATAATTAGGCTTACAGGTCACTGGAGCTACATACAGAGATGGTCATACCTTTGATTTTGCCATCATCTTCAACTATTCTATATCTATGTTAATAAGTTGTGAAAGTTTTTCATTTGACCAATCTGTTGTCATCTCACCTTTCTCCCTGCCTTACAACTTCAAGCCTTGTTCTTTTTCATTGACCTTCAAAATCTCCTTTAGTTTTCACTGTAGTGACTATACTTTTTTCCCTTTCCCACCTAAATGATGAACCAATTTAACTCTAGCCTATCTTTTTTTTTTTTTTTTTTTTTTTTTTTTTAGTACATTCCCCATTAATTCTGTTGAGAATCTTTTTTCCTACTGCTGAATGAAGTCAGAGAAAAATCATGAAACTTTGCTACCTAGGTCCACTAAAAGTTTATGTTGCCTGATCTCAACGTGCCCTCACTGTGGCAAGGGACCTCCTCTAATTGATTCACTATCCCACTTGCCTTAGGAACTTATTCCATTCCACCCAGTCTTCTCAAACAAATTGCCCTCTCTCACTAATCTTCTCACTCTTCTACTTCCTTACTGCCTATAAATATCACCATGCCTTCTGTCAGCTTCAAAAAAAACCTCACTTGAATTGTACATCCTTGATAGATACTATCCTATGATCTTCCTCATTTTGGTGACTAAACTTGAAAAACAAAAACAAAAACAAAACCCTACAACAAGAGCCTGACTTCCTTTTCTTTCACTCTCCTTAACTTTTCTAAGTCTGGCTTCTGACTCACCATTTCACCAATATTGCTTTCTCCAATCATCATCTCTTAATTGCTAAATCAGATTGCCTTTACTCAGTCTTCAGTTTTTACTTCTCTGTAGACTTTGAAATTGTTGTTCTCTTCCTTGATGTTCTTTTATTTCTAGGTTTTCCTGACACTGCTTTCTCCTGATTCTTTACATGTCTTACTACTTATTCCTTTGTCTCTTTTGCTGGATCTTCAATTGGATCATGCCTGCTAACAATGGTTATCCCCCTTCTTCTTCCTCTATATCACTTCATTTATCAATCTCATCCACTTCTATTATGACTTTTATATGTACTTATCTAAGACTAATCTCTCTTCTGAATTCCAGTTTTATATCTCTAACTGCCTTTTAGATACCTCAAACTGAGGTCCAAACATGTCCAAACTAAAATGTCCAAAACTGAACTCATCATCTTTTATCTAAAAGTCTAAGAATACAACCATTCTCAACCAATCATTCTCAACTTCTTATTTTTTGTCTCCCTATTTCCAGTCAAGTTCAGTCATTTCTACTTTTACTCATCACCTTCTGCTCCTCTGATCAGAGAGTGGAGCCATAAATTCCATTTTAAGAAAAAGGATAAGACAAATATTTCAGGCATTTCTTCATTCCCACCCTACTGCATTCATTTTGGACTCTTTTGACTTTTCCACTGTGTCCCAGAGCCAGGCCCCTCCCCCAATCCCTTCAGCTTTCTTTCATACTTAGTCTTCCCTAACAGAAGGTAAGCCTTTTGACGGTCAGAATTGCCTTTTTACAAATTTGTATACCCCAGAGCTTAGCACAAGTACGGCATATAGCAGATCTTAAGTATTTATTGACTATTGTTTCTACCTTTGTAACATCTTTCCTATATGTCCACTCTCTCCTCTGACTTTATAACTACCCTGGTGTAAGCAAATATAACCTCACACATGGGCTATTGCTACAAAAGCCTGATTGGTGTCCTCCATTTCAAGTCTCTCCCCATTCTAGTATGTCTTCCACTCTGCTGTCAAATTTCTAAAATTCATGCCTTGATTATATTCCTTCCCTTAAAAATTAAATAAATTGTAGTGGCTTCCTCTTACCTCTGAGACCAACTATAAAATCTTCTTTGAGTTTTAAAGCTCTTTATAACCTGGCTCTGTCCATCCGGTTTCCTACACTTTAATCTCTTCATACTCTCCAATACAGTGACAATGGTCTTATTGAACTTTTCACAGGATACTCCCTATCCTAGTTGAGAATTTTCACTGGCTATGTCCCCTATCTAAAATCTTCCTCCTCATCTCTAACTTGTAGTTTTCCTAGCTTCTTTTCAGTCTTAGTTAAAGTCCCATCTTCTGCATGAAGCTTTTCATTCTGAGATTACCCCCAAACAGTCCTATATATATAGTTTATGATGAGATTCTGAGTCACTAGGTGAAGTTGGCAGAGAAAGTCTGAAGTCCTGATAAGATTACTCCCTGAAAAGGACACTGATGTGGATCAGCTAGGTCTTATAGTTCTACCATTGTGGAGGTCTTGGGTAACCTCATCTTACTGTATCCAATGAGAAAGCCAAGTTATGATGTCAAACCTCCAAGGTTAAATTTCCCCTATAAATCTAGTCATGGTCCATGTTATCTTTCCTGAATCCCTTTTGGCTTAGTCTGCCAAAACATTCTGCCTTATGATGTCTTTCTTCTTACTCCCTCTCCCATGCTTCATGTTTTTTCTCCTTGTTATACCTGATTCTTTTAGGGTGATAAACTTCTCTATTAATTTAGTTTGCAAGTTAATGGCATACTCCCACCTCATGTCATATTCCCTTTTTCCTGGTTAATTGTGAGTTTCAGTGGGGAACTTCTCTTTTCCATTGTTAATTATTAAAAACTCTTTTTCTTGCAAACCATATGCTTTCTCAAATCTATTTTATATTTGCACACTCCTGGTATCTATTTAATCTCTTCATTTTGTTCATAACCTCTTCTTTAAATAAAAGTACTTTTTGGCAAGGAGAAACCTCATTATTTTATACATAGATGTTTGCATATTGTCGCCTCCATTAGACTATGAGCTCTTTAAGAATGGGGACTAGGGAGAAACTAGATGTCAAAGTGGATAAAGCACTGGCCCTGGAGACAAGAGGACCTGAGTTCAAATCCAGCCTCAGATACTTAATAATTACTAGCTGTGTGACCCTGGGCAAGTCACTTAACCTCAATTGCCTCATACACAAAAAAAGGGGGGGGGGGAAGAATAGGGACCAGGGTTCTTTTTTGGGGTAGGGTTGCCTTTATTTGTATTCTCAGTTCTGCGTGTGCCTGGTATACAATAAACACTAAATGTTAGTAAAACGACTAATAATTCCTAGTTCTCAGACTTTTGGGATGCTCTGGTACCCCTGGGGATGAATTGTTTAAAACTTGGAGTTAGCTTCCAGTCAAGGAATTTTCCAAAAGGGAGAATAGAAAAATATTGAATAGACTTTAGGGAAGATATATTAGGGATCCAGAGGCTCTCTGACCTTAGAGTGCTATTGTTCTAACAATCTGTCATTCAATGATTCTAAAGTCTTTTGGTCTTAGAATAGTCCTACAAATTGTCAGATAATCTGCTGCTCAGTGATAACCAAGTTCCTGAGACAATAGTGAATAGACCACCCCTGAAACTTACCTGTAAGCAATAAAATTAGCAAATATATAACATGAAGCTCTGATCTAACTTTATCCTATGACTCTATCTCTTTTCTCTTAGTTCTTTGCTAAATTATTTTGGAACTTAGACCACTTCAGTTAGCATTACAATTACAATAAACTTTGCCCCTTGCCTTAGAGATGGATTCAAGCCTACAAATTATTTTGAGATACCTCTCAACACTGATCTCCAACCTTTTGGGGGCTCTTTCTGAACCTCAACATTCAGTAGCCCATATGGAGAGAGTCTGGCCACCCCTGGCTTGATTCCCTCCTTGTCAAGGTAAGCCTCCATTTTTTTTCTCCCTCAATCCTGTAGCTGGGATATCCCAAGCAACTGGGAAAAGGTTTGGCTGGGTTATCTTGAGTTCTACCCTTAGCAAATTTTCCTTGATTTGAGATGCCCAGACTTAGAAATTCTTACAATTTTTAGCAAAATTCCTAGGGAACATTTGCTACCTTTCCACCTTCTCTGGAATGCCAGAGTGCTATAAGATAGCTTTGGGCAAAGAAAATTTTATGGCTTTTGGCAAAGATATTACAATCCTCTTTCATATCATTTTTGTCTGTCAGTATCTCTGTGTAGAATGTCTGTGTCATGTTTGTTCTGTGACTAGATTTTGTTACCTGGAAAAACTTCTATGCTGTAGTTATTATGCTGGGAAAGATTTCTTAACATCCTTGACTCATACCTTAAAAAGGGAAAAAGTCTAATTTTTTCCTTGTGAACCTCAGCTTTAGCCAAGCTAAATAGAAATACTAGAATAGAAATAACTAGAAATGGTTAGCTAATTAAAATTAAAATAACCTTGTAGCAGATTCTCAAAGTTTTGAGAGCAATGATTAAGAAGTTTGGCAATTAGTCATTTTAAATTTCAAGAAAAATTCCTTAAATATTTATTCTATTCTGAAAGAAAAGAAAAAGAAAAAAACAAATTAGGTAAATAGCAACTTGTTGTTAACCCTTCCTTGACTCCTATCTTGTCTGGAGTTCCCTTCTTTTCTTTGGGAAAATACCATAGAAGGTATTAAGGGATCTTCTTCATTCCACTCTCCGGAGTCCTGAGTGTATCTCATTTGTGGAGATTGCTAATAAGACTGATATAGCCAAATCCCTCTGTTTGCTAACTCCTGTCATCTTAGATCAGATTAAGAAAATGCTAAATTCTTCCTCACCTATAGAAATAAGGGAAGCAGCAACAGCCATGGGGACCCCACAAAACTTGCCCAAACAACTCCCCAACCCAGTTTTAAGGGAGTGGGGATAGAGTGGGGATAAGGTCCAATAATCAGCATTCACTGAGTCCTGGCATCTGAAACCATTGAAGGGAGATCCTGGTACTAGTCACCCTAGCCTTCAACAGGTTCTGTCCAGCAACTGCCTGAAAAGAATCTGGGTGCTCCTGATACAACCCAGCATGGCAGTGTGAGGTGAGAAAACTAGTCATTCTTTGCCTTTGGTAAGCCCACCATTCTTTGTTTCAGTTGTGGATATGTATTGGCTATATAATTTATGACAAATTATTTTATCTCTGCTCAGTTTTCTGATTTATAAAGAGAAACAGTAATGGTTGTTGTGAAGATCATATGATTGCAAAAGTGCTTAGCATAAAACAAAGGCTATATAAATATTAACTGCTTTATTGGATATAATTGCTTCATATTTGATAACTTTATGGTTTTTTTTAGATGTGACCAACATATAATGTCAATGTTGAGGTAAATGTGTGTGTGTGTAAAGTAATTTAGAAGCAAATTCAACTAAATTAAGGCCTTCCAAGGAGTAGAAAGATAGTCTCTTTCTCTTTCTTCCTTCTTTCTTCCTTCCCTGACGGGAGTAGGAATATGAGGATGAAGGGATAAGAGGGAGAGAAAGGAAATATATTTACTTCAGTGAAATTTATTATTTGAAATATGATAGTAAAAGTAATTTTAAAGGAGCTCTAATGAAAGCACATTAAAAGTATATGCAAATTGTAATCTGTAGTCACTGTTAACAAAAGTTTTAAGAATTTGGGAGTTTTAGGAAAACAGAAAAGCAGTTCACTGCTATTTTTAAAACACTGGAAACAAAGAGTCTGCTTTTGAGTTATCTAGAGTCAGACTTCTCAGGGCCCAATCAGTAAAAAAATAAATAAATAAATAAATAAATTGTTACTTTAACCCTTTCCTGGCTTACAAAAGAGAATGGTTTGTGTGAATTGGAAAATAACCAAATTGAATTCAGTTCCTCTAGAACATTTAATTAGAATTTGGGGA
Source organism: Sminthopsis crassicaudata (assembly GCF_048593235.1). Lineage (NCBI taxonomy): Eukaryota > Metazoa > Chordata > Mammalia > Dasyuromorphia > Dasyuridae > Sminthopsis > Sminthopsis crassicaudata. The sequence continues at coordinate 320,449,447 of NC_133620.1, forward strand.
ACCTCCTTTGAACTAAAGTTAAGTCAATTTAAAAATCTGTTCTATCTCAATTTTATCTTTATGTTGTTTTCTCCCTAAAACAAAAGGGAAATTTATTTAAGGGAATAGAAATCCTCCTTGAGAATTCCCAAAGTTTTAACAGCTTGGGAACAGAATAAATTAAACAATTAAAAAAAGGTGGAAAGTTATTTAGTCTTTTAAATCCCATTTTATATTTTGTATATGTTATTTTTACCTTTGCTAGAAAATTAAGAAGAAATTACAGCTAAGAAGATTTGGCTATTACTCAGGAGAATTCTAAAATTATTAACTAAGTTTTTGCCATCATATTAAACTTAAAAATTACTGTGTGGGGGACAAGAGGGATGAGGTCTCCAAGTATGAAGTATGCAACATCTTTTCCCCCCTTCACAGAATGGCAAAAGGAATAGTTGGGGTGGGTAACAGCAAGCTCAGCCCCTTCTCTGGGATCTCTGTCAGCCCTTCCCTTAATTTGTAAAACTGCCAGTTTTCTTGAAAATAACAGGGTAAGCAAGGTCATTAGCCCTGAGAAATGAGCCCATTTAGGATGTATAGTTCCTAAACAAGAAATGTGTTTACTAAGAATCTATAAGTTTATTTAATGATTGATCCTTTGCACAAGAATGAGTTTAAACTAAAAAAAAAAAAAAAGAAAAAAGAAAAAGAAAAAGAAAAGAAAAACATGTTAAACAAAATCTCCTAAATGTGTAAGCCCTGATAAAATTCTAAAATAATGTATCTAGTGGCAGCTAGGTGGCACAGTGAATAGAGTACTCAGCCTTGAAGTCAGGGCTGAGTTCAAAACTGGCTTCAGACCACTTAACACTTAACACTTTCTAGTTGTGAGACTCTGGGCAAGTCACTTAATCCCAATTGCCTCAGGAAAAAAAAAATGTATCTAACCATAAACTCTGATTAGTAGAATTTTCCATTAGAGATAAAATCTCTTGGGACTGTGATATCCTTTTGAGTTTTGAATTTGATTGCCTGATCATTAATAACCCACCATTCCAGAGAAACACCATTAGTTACTCAGAGGAATGCCTTCCTAAATTGAAATAGATGGACATCTTATCTGGGCAAGAGCTGGGAGGATAATCTTAGGCTCTGCTTAAGGTTGAATTCTTCTGACTCAGTTTCCCAAGTTCCATTTCTTGATTATTCTTGAGTCTGACTATAAGGTGGAATTGTTACTGCATGATTGGCTGTCAAACAGATCTAAGATGCTTTTTCCTGTCATGTATGTGCTCTTAGGATGAAATCTGAAGGATCTGTTTTGACACTATTATACTCATGTCCCTGCTTTTTCCTCTTATAGCAAATTTCTATAATTAGAGAGAAGCCATGAGCCCAATACAAGTATCCCAGGGGACATAATGGTTTTCTACCTAGAGATTAAAGATGCTTTCTTTTGCATACCATTATATCAAGACAATTTATTTTTCCTTTAAAGGGACAAATCCAGGGGAATGTAAACCCCAACAATTAACATGGGCAATCATGTCCATAACATGGAGGTAGCTCAGGGCTTCTGTCACAACCCCCCCTCCCCATATTTGGACAGACCCTAGCTATCCAGTAGTAGATGATATCTTGATCAGCCTTCCAATCTTAGAGGCATCTCTGGCTTCAGCCATAAAACCCTTAACTTCCTGGCCCCCTCCAGGGTTATAAAGTTTCTTTGTCTGAAGGCCCACTTTTTTTTTTTTTTTAATATTTTTTATTTACCAGATATATGCATGGGTAATTTTACAAATTGACAATTGCCAAACCTTTTGTTCTAATTTTTCCTCTCCTTCCCTCCCCCAATATATGTTAAATATGATAAGTATAAATTAAATACAATATATATATATATATATATATATATATATATACATGTCCAAACAGTTGTTTTGCTGTACAAAAAGAATTGGACTTTGAAATAGTGTACAATTAGCCTGTGAAGGAAATAAAAAATGCAGGTGGACAAAAATAGAGGGATTGGGAATTCCATGTAGTGGTTCATAGTCATCTCCCAGAGTTCTTTCGCTGGGTGTAGCTGGTTCAGTTCATTACTGCTCTTTTGGAACTGATTTGGTTCATCTCATTGTTGAAAATGGCCACATCCATCAGAATTGATTATCATATAATATTGTTGTTGAAGTATACAACAATCTCCTGGTCCTACTCATTTCACTTAGCATCAGTTCATGTAAGTCTCTCCAGGCCTTTCTGAAATCATCCTGTTGGTCATTTCTTACAGAACAATAATATTCCATAATATCCATATACCACAATTTATTTAGCCATTCTCCAATTGATGGGCATCCACTCAGTTTCCAGTTTCTGGCCACTACAAAGAGGGCTGCCACAGACATTCTTGCACATACAGGTTTCTTTCCCTTCTTTAAAATCTCTTTGGGATATAAGCACAGGAGTAGCACTGATGGGTCAAAGCACAGATTGATAACTTTTTGAGCATAGTTCCAAACTGCTCTCCAGAATGGCTGGATGTAGTCACAACTCCACCAACAATGTATCAGTGTCCCTGTTTCCCCACATCCCCTCCAACATTGCGCATTATCTTTCCCTGTCATTTTAGCCAATCTGACAGGTATGTAGTGGTATCTCAGAGTTGTCTTAATTTGCATTTCTCTGATTAATAATGACTTGGAGCATCTTTTCATATGGCTAGAAATAGTTTCAGTTTTGAAGGCCTACTTTTTAAGTATTTGGGTCATAAATTAACGTCCACCTCTTATTTGCTCATAGCAGAGAGGAAGCAATCTTACCATTCTTTGAAGGTCCTTGAACCTTCCTCAAAGAAATAGCTGTGTACTTTTCTGGGCACAGTTGGATTTTATGCCAAACTTTAGTTATTGTCAAAGTTCTCTATGATTCCATTCCAGGCCCTGACAAATTCCCCTCAAATGGAGACCCTGATCAGGTCAAGGCTTTTAAGACCTTAAAAGTTAAACTAATCTCTTGCCTTTTATACTGTACATTGATGAAAGGTGGAAACCAGGTCCTAGGGGGTCTTGATTCAGTGCCTGGGACCTATCCCAGACTTCTTGTTTACTTCTCAAAGAAACTTGATGTCTTTGGAGTGACCTTCTACCTTAGAGCAGTGGCTGTCACAGTCCTTACTCTAGGCCAACCATTGGAGGTTCTAACCCCCCACCAGGTTCAGAATATTTTTGCCCTCACAGAGTTTCGGAATTTTGGAAAGGAATGAACATCTACACTGACTCCAAATGTAGCTTTCAGGTTTTGCATAGTCATGGGGCTTTAAGGAAAGAAAAGGGATTTTTGACAGCCAAACATTCCTCCATTAAGTATGCAGGGGAACAATTGCTGCAAGCTGCCCATGGATCTAGAGAAGTTTCTGTTGCATTTTTTAAAGGACACCAGAAGGTGGATTCGTGTCAGGCCAAGGGGAACAGGCCTGCAGATTCAGCTGCTCTTGCTGCTGCCTGTTTGCCCCCTGACCATGGCACATTTAAACCCGTAGCTCCCCAACACTCCCTCATAATTCTCAGAAACAGGCCTTTGCTAAAGAAAGGGGGTACACCCTTCTCCTTCTGGGTGGTTTCAAACACCCTTAGGCCGGCTTTTAATCCCAGAGGCCAGTCAGTGGAAACTTCTCTTGGACCTACACCAAGCTACTCACTTGGAAAAAAATGCTTTCTAGTCTCTTGTGAAACCTATTTTCACTGGTCACAAGCTAGGAGAAACAATTAAAGGGGTCTGTCAGGTCTCTCCAGTTTGTGCCCAAGTAAATCCTGAAAGGATCGGTAACCTCCCTGGCTCCTGAAGTCCATTCAGAGGAGGGGTACATACTTAGGGGAAGACTGGCAGGTGGATTTTTACATATATGCCCTCTAGCAGGGACTTCAAAATGCTTTTTATTTTTGTTGACACCTTTAGTAATTGGGTAAAAACTTTCTCTTGTAATACTGAAGGAGATCAAATCTATTTATGATTAATTATTATCTCCACTCTGCATGTCATCCTCTCTACCCAATGCTTAATGCCTTTTAAACATTATGGTGCTTGCAACCTAGGTCACCTGAGCACTACTTTCACAGTGTATAATGTCACTATTCTACCCATTATCCCTATTCCTTTGAAGAGACAAAAGCAGGGATTTCAGGAAATGTTCTTTGATATTTGCCTAGGAAAAGCTGTCTGGATAAGAGATATTCATAATAGCTTTGTCTACTCCCCCCCCCCATTTTTCTCTGGTGGGATTCCCAATTACTGTTCTTAATAATCCCCACACTAATTCCACTTTTTAATTTTTCTTTTTTTGCTCATATTTGGCCCCTGCATTTTTAACCTACTTGTGTGATTTGTTTCCTCCATGCTCCAAGCTATGAACTTCCAACTATTTGTTCAACATGAATACCATCACAAATTGATTCTGACAGGCAGGAACCCCTGGATGCTCCTGCCATCATCTTCAAGTTGCGTACTTCCCCTCTTTAGTATGGACCCCACTAGGCAAGGACAACTCTGCACCCCTTATCAGAATGAAGCAGCTCCAGAAGATGAGATCTTCATCCTTTTATCCCAAATGAATTTGGGGTTCACACTGTTTGAGAGGGGAAAATGATAGGGTACAGCTTCCAAGGGGAAATATAGCAATAATTTTAGGGTCCTCTGACTTTAGAGTGTTTCTGTTCTAACAATCTATCAATGATTCTAAAGTCTTCTGGCTTTATTATCTGTGATCCTGAAGTCCCTCTTGACCTTAGAGTGCTGCTGTTCTAGCCATCTATCTGTCTTCTGGCCTAGGAATATAATAATATTTCTTCCCTTAAACTTTAGAGAAGATATATTAGGGATCCTGAGACCCTTGGACCTTAGAGTGCTATTGTTCTAAAAACTTCTAAAGACTTCTGGCTTTAGAATAGCCCTTCAAACATTACTTACTGTCAGATAGATAATCTGCTGGTCAGTGACAATCAGGTTCCTGCGATAACAGTGAATAGACCTCAAATCTACCTGTAAGCCATAAGATTAATAAATAAGTAACATGAAGCTCTGATCTAACTTTGTCCTATAAATCTATCTCCTTTCTCTTTGCTAAATTCTTTTGGAACTTAGTCCACTTTAATTGGTGTTACAATTATAATAAACTTTGTCTCTTGACTTGGAGATGGGTTCAAACCTGCAAATTCTTTTGAGACACCTTACAACACTGGTCCACAATCCCCAATCTTTTGGGGACTCTTTCTGAACCTCAACACTTTGAACACACAAAGTTGCTTCCTCAAAAAATGTCCACTCTGAAGCTCATGGTCAAATCACCTAAGAAGCACAACATGGAAAAGATATCTAAAGTCCCTGAGGCATAAACTTCTTTAATTCAGTCCATGAACCCATTTAGAAGTAGAAATGAGGTTGGGGGAAGGAGAACAATGTACCTGTTTTCCTCTAAGGTATTGTAGAGATAGAACACTTGCCACAAGGAAGAGTAAAAACAAGACAAAGCTGGAAATCACCTATCCTTTGGATTTTGTACCCCACTTCCCCGCTGCTGCTATAAGAAGGGAGAGGACCAAGAGACCACTCAAGATTTGCTACCTTATGCTAAAGAGAACATTACACATAATTTATTCAGTTATTCCTTGCCACCACAAAAAGAGCTGCTACAAACATTTATTGTACTAAGCATTTTTTTTTTTTTTTTAACAAATATTTCTTTTGATCCACACAACATCCCTATGGGGAAGATTCTATTATTTCCATTTTGTACTTAAGGAAACTAAGGCAAACCGAAGTGATTTGCCTAAGGCCATATAATCACTAAGTATCTGAGACCTGATTTAATTCTGGTCTTCAGGACTCAACTCCAATGATTGCACCAACAACATCCTCTAGAAGCATTGGGAAATCATCTAGTACAGCCTTCATAATTTTGCAGATAAGGAAACTAACTCAGACTCACAGAGGCCACTTCTTCATTAATTAGGTCTAGAATCAAAACCCAGATTTCCAAACTGTCATTCCCAGGGTAATTTCCCAATTTCCATTGGTGTTGATGAAATGACTAGTTTTCTGTTCACTGTTCACAGGCACTTTACATATCCCCAATGTGCCAAAGGGGAGTGCAATCCACTTTTTAAAAAAGCACAATCCTTTTAAATGTTGTTCTCTCTATATTAACTTGAGATAATTTAATTTTGAAAAGAAATCCAATATACATGATATTGGATTTTTATATTGATAATCAGGATACCTAAAAAGCATTATTAGATTTTAATTCTTTGGCATTAAAATTGACTTAACACTGCATATATTTGAAGATAGCTGAAGCTATTGGTTATAGAATAATTGAAAGCTGTTCAAAAGGAAATTGCTGAGGCCTACCATTTTGACAATATTTTATACAACCTAAGGAAAACCTGCAGAAAATCTTGATATTGATAAGGAAAATATTTTCAATCTACTTATTTTAGAATTTAGAAGCATATAGAGTCATTATATTAGGATCCATTTAGAGTAAACAAGACCTGATATAGACCATTCTGATAGTTCACGTTTGAGATGGGAATGAAATGAGATATTTGGTGGAATTTTTCATGGTTAACAAAAAGAAGTTTACTTTGCCATATAGCACAGGGAGGATACTTAACCAGGATTTGCCTCAGGGAGATAGAGCTGTTGAGGCTGGGAAGGGGGGACTCCAAAAGTTTGGGATCCCAGACTGTGTCTCCAGGTGTCTCAAAAATTATATGCAGGCTTGAACCCATCTCCTTAGCCAAGGGGAAAAGCTTTATTGTAATAGTAACACCATTACAAAAGTGAGCTTGAATTTTAAGGGAATTCAGCAGAGAAACAGAAGTAAGGAGATATATTTATCCAGCTTTCAATCATGCAAATGTTAATCCTATGGCTCATAGGTAGGAAAGAGTGGTTCTCCTTTGATCAGATTATTACTGACAAGATTACCAGTTAGCAATGAATTGAGGTGTGGTCTTATTCACTATTGTCTCAGGAGTTTGATCTGTGGGAGTTTCCTGAGGCCAGAAGCTATCTGACTAAGGAGTGGTCAGACACTGGGTGTGGGGGTTTCCTAAGGCAGATTCCAAAGCTAGAAGATTTAGGACTACTGACTTATTGTTAGAACAGAAGCCCACCAAGGTCAAGGGACAACAAAATCATATCACATCAGAGCCATTTGGAAAAATGTGTCTAGACCATTGGATAGGGCATGATGATTCACATATGCTTACCTGAACTTGTCTTTTAACTATTCTGCCTAAATTAATTTACTTATTCAGTGCCATATCAATCAAACAGCTAAAAAATTATCTATACTAGAAAAAAATTACAATTCATTTTGAAAGAACAAAAGGTCAAGAATATCCAAGGGCAGGGGGGAAGCAAAGGAGGTGACCCAGCTGTTCCAGACCTAAAATTATATTACAAAGTGGTTGTCATCAGAACCATTTGATACTAAGAAAGAGTGGTGAATCAATGGAATAGCTGAGGTACATAAGATGCAATAATCAATAACTATTGTAATAACTATAGTAATTTAGTGTTTCAGTGACAGAGGAAACTAGACTTCTCAGAATAATCACTTTTGTGAGAGATTGTGTGGTTTCTCATAAAATCACTAATTAAGATAGCTTAAGCTACATTAAGATTTTAATGTATGAAGTAAATTGATGGGCTTGGAAAATGAAATTCTTATAAATATCATGATAAACAACTTAAAAATAGCTTAAGCATTGTAACCAGCTAAGCTTGAGCAAACATTTGTAATAAGTCAACCATATCAGTTTGAGTAACCATTGTAACAGACTGGAATGTAACAAACATTGTAACGCTTTATTACACTTTAAACTTGGGTGAAACGGGAAACTGAGGACTTCTCAGAATAATAAGATTCAGCACCAAGGGCTTAAATCATTAGGCTCTGGGGAAAAGAATAAAGACTTTCCAAGAGAAAACATTTAAGAGATAACTGCTTAGAGAAGAATCTGACTAACTATTTAATGGCCTGGAGATATTCAAGAAGACTACAAACTGGCTAATCTCTTCTTGTTGATTGAGAAAAGCTTGAGGTAAAACCAAGTCTTCTCAAGCTATTTTAGAAACCTCTAACTACTCTGACTTAATTGATTATTAATCTTAGAAGAAAAACAGACTCTTTCTTTCTTTTGAAACAGGTATTGCTTAATCAAGACCCTAGTGCCACAAAAGCCCACCTGTATTCCAGAGACAAATAAAAGAATAAACAGGAGATGGATGGGAGAATAGTTTCTGTAAAATTTTTTTTTAATCTAAATTATCTTTCAGCCTTTGTGAAACCGGCACTTCTCTCAGATTCAGTGAGTGGACTGTTGTCTTCTCACAAGATTCTAATAAAGCTTCTCTTCTTTACTTTGAGATATCTCTGAGTAGTCACTTTGAGTTGGGGCTTTGTTGTCTCACACATGTTTAATAAACCCAAAGACTCTAGTTTCTAGGATAAGAACTCAAGATTTGTCAAATTTGTTGGGAAAATGGCATAGCAAAAACTAGGCACTGACCAACATCTAACACTCTATACCAAAATAAGGTCAAAATGGGTTCATAATTTAGACATAAAGGTTAATATTATAAGCATATTGGTAGAGATTGTCAGATCTATGGAGAAGGGAGGAATTTATGACTAAAGAAAAACTAGAGAACATTATGAAATGCAGAATGGATAATTTTGATTACATTAAATTAAATTTTTTTTGCAAAACCAATGCAGTCAAGATTAGAAGAGAAGCATAAAGCTTGGAAACAATTTTTACAACTAGTTTTCTAATAAAGATTTCATTTCTAAAATTTAGAGAGAATTGAGTCAAATTTATAAGAATAGAAATCACTCCCCAATTGGTAAAGGGTCAAAGGATATGAACAAACAATTTTCAGATGAAGAAATTAAAGCCATATCTAGTTATCTAGTCATTCAAAAATGTTTTAAATCACTATTGATTAGAGAAATGCAAATTAAGAAACTCTAAGTACCACTTCACACCTTTCAGATTGACTAAGATTACAGGAAAAGATAACAATGAATGTTGGAGGCTGATGAGGTCCTAAGTAGCTAGGTGGGCATTGAGAAAGCCTGAAGCACTAATAGGATTATAATACTCCCTGGGACAAGCAGAAAGAGCACTGAAGGGAACAGAAGGGAGCCCAGATTTTGAAGGTTTTGTTTTTAAGTAGACCTTTTGTTCAAGTGGACTTTTGATTACATTCTCACTCTAGGTGGTCTTTAGAAACTCCACCTTATACTCAATTAGAAAGTAGAGTAATGATATCAAACTGTGTTAATTCACATAGTAAATAGGTCAACTTTGTACCTGTTGAAGTCTTGTCATGATTGTAATGAACTGAATTTCTATTATGCCATTTTAATATAATATTCTTTTTTACAATCAATTGCTTTCCCGAAATTTCTATTTGCCACTTCTGGTGCCTCTTTTAATTCTTCAGAGAGGATGTGGGAAAACTGGGATAGCAATGCATTGTTGGTGGAGTTGTGAAATGATCCAACTATTCTGGAGAACAATTTGGAACTATGCCCAAAGGGCTACAAAACTATGCACACTCTTTGATCCAGCAGAGTTTCTATTGGTCTGTATCTCATAGAGATCATAATAGAGGGAAAAGGACCCATCTGTGCAAAAATGTTTGTAGTAGCCTTTTTTGTAGTGGCAAGGAATTGGAAAATGAGTAAATGCCCAACATTTGGGGAATGGCTGAAGAAGTTATTGTATATGAAAGTACTGGTGATGTGGGTTGTGCTCCCTTTAAGAAACTAATCCTTTCATATTGATTTATTCCTTTCTGATTCCCAGCCCCTCCTAGCTGATGCATTATCAATTCAAGAAACCTTTGATTCATAAATACTGGTCAAAAGCACCCTTTTGAATTCCAATAGGAGCTGTCCCAGCCCCCATGGAATCTGAGCCAACTTGGGACTTCACCCACAGGCCCCTTTAGCTAAATCTCTCATTATAAAAGAGCCAAACTGGAGCTCTCTCTTTGCAGAGGTTCCTAATATGGCAGCCTTACGCCTAGCATGCCAAAGGATCTCTGACCACTGGCCTGTTTCTGGTGCCCTCTTCTCTTTACTTAACACCTTTTACTAGATTTTAACCTTACTTCCAAACCCCAAAATAAACCTCTTTTATTAATCTAGGTTTTCAGGTCGGTAAATTCCTTTACAGGGGACTTTTGCACCGCTATTAGACCTCATTTAATTCCCTCTCCTTGCCCTGAATTCAAAAGTGTTGCAGGGGAGCTCTATTTGACTCCCTGTACCCCAAACCTGCCACTAGACTTCAATTAAACCCTAATTTCATTTAGGTACCCCAATTCTAGGCCTCATCAATGGGACATTATTGTTCTGTAAGAAATGATAAGCAGGTGTGGGGCAGGTACTAGACCCCTTTCCCAGATGAATGAATCAGACATCTTCAGATAGAAAGAGAAAGCATTTATTTAATCCCTGCTAGGAGAGGCCCAGACATACCTGAGAGCCATCCATACTCCTACCATGTGCTCCTGGAACCTGGGAAGTTTCCAGCTTGTCTAAGATTTAAAAAGCAAAAGACCTGAGCCTTCTCATTGGACTTGACTATCCTTGACCAATATTGTCTGCTTCCTATGGATCACATCACTTCTTGAACTTTAGAGACCACATGACTCCCTGTAACCTAGAGTTCAAGATTAGGAATCGAGATCATGTGACTTCCTGAAACCTGAGGCCCAAGATCTCATCTTCTCACTCAGGGTATAGGATCATGTGATAGTCTCAATACTGAGAAAACTTCATCCAATTAGTCCCATTTAAGCAGGCTGATTTTGGAAAAGTCTGGAATGATTTTACATGAACTGATGGTGTGTGAAGTGAGCAGAACCAGTAGAACATCGTGCACAGTAACAACTAGATTTTGTGGTGATCAATTGTGATAGGCTTGCTTGTTCTCTGAAATGCAGTGATTCAAGGTAATTCCAATAAACTTGAGATGGAAAATATTATCTGCATCTAGAGAACTATGGCAATTGAATGTGGATTGAAGAGTAGTATTTTCACTTTTTTTGTTTCTTTGCTTTTTTCCCCTCATGGCTTTTTTCCTTTGGGACTGATTTTTCTTGTACAACCTTATAAATATAGAAATATGTTTTCCAAAAAATGGCTAGTCAATGCTAAGCAGCTTGAGTCTTAATCTTGAGGACAATCACCCTTAAGTTAACCTGACTCACCTTACTTCCCTACCTTAGGAAAAACACTAATCTTATATTCTTGGTCAAGGATCCAGGTAGATTTTGTTCCAACCTCACCACATTCCTTGGTGAGAAAGATCCTAAAATTCTTTAAAAGAGCTTTTTGCAATTTAAATAGCTTTAGGGGCATTATTGGGAAAACTTGATCTCAAGGATTTGAAAAATTTGGAGTAGACAAAGAAGGGATTAAAAAAAAAAACACAACTAAACCAGAAAAACAGCAAAAATGAATATAAAGGCTATTTCAAAGTCCGATTCTTTTTGTACAGTAAAATAACTGTTTGGACATGTATACATATATTGTATTTAATTTATACTTTAACATATGTAACATGTATTGGTCAACCTGCCATCTGGGGGAGGTTGCTGAGGGGAAAGAGGGGAAATATTGGAACAAAAGGCTTGGCAATTGTCAATGCTGTAAAATTACCCATGCATATATCTTATAAATAAAAAGCTATAATAATAAAAAAAAATTTTTTTTAAATAATTTTTTTTTTCCCCCTGAGGCTGGGGTTAAGTGACTTGCCCAGGGTCACACAGCTAGGAAGTGTTAAGTGTCTGAGATCAGATTTGAACTCTGGTCCTCCTGAATTCAGGGCTGGTGCTCTGTGCACTCTGGTGCACTGTGCCACCTAGCTGCCCCTCTACATTAATTTTTTTAAAAATTTTAATTTTGGGGGCAGTGAGTGTATTTTTAAAAAATCACTACGGAGTGAGTGTATTTTTAAAAAATGTGTACATAGTGTTAAATGCTACCACCATTCATTTTTTCTTTTCTTTTTTTTTTTTTATTCATTTTTCCAAATTATCCCCTCCCTCCCTCCACTCCCTCCCCCCATGGCAGGTAATCCCATACATTTTACATGTGTTACAATATAACCTAGATACAATATATGTGTGTAAATACCACTTTCTTGTTGCACATTAATTATTAGCTTCCGAAGGTATAAGTAACCTGGGTAGATAGCCATAGTGCTAACAATTTACATTCGCTTCCCAGTGTTCCTTCTCTGGGTATAGTTATTTCTGTCCATCATTGATCAACTGGAAGTGAATTGGATCTTCTTTATATTGAAGATTTCCACTTCCATCAGACACCATTCATTTTTTCAGTATTCTCTAACTACTGACAATCAAACACATAGAAACATAGGAAGTCATTTTCCTATCATGAGTGACTAAAAGGTCAAGATTGATAAAAGTCTTCTGGTTGGCTGCTGAGACAAAAGGACTAATAACTAACTGTTTAGGGACCAAATAGAAACCTAGTGAGCATATTAAAAGTTTAAGCAAATGGTTTCTAATTCTCTTCCCTGGCAGCTTTCCTGTGGGAAGGGTTGCTTCAAGATCCTTAATGATAGCTTGACCACCATGTATGTGTATGTATTTATTTCTTTTGTTTTTATATATTTTTATTCTTTTCTGATTTTTGGTGAATGAAAGAAAGAAAGGATCATGTTATAACTTTGTGAGCTTTAGAGGAAAAAGCTTTCAGAGGTGCTACAAGTAGAGTTAGCAATAGAATATTCTAGTAGGTACAATAGCCAAATCCAGAGAGGAGCCCAAACAGCTGTATAAAGTCAGCCACTGGAACAGAATCAGTCTGAGTAACCTTGCTCAAGGAGTGCTCAATCAGCCTGCTCCCCTTACATCTAATCCCATCACCTGAGATGAATCTACTTGGGTCCAAGTCCAGCACTGTATCTACTGTACCACCTAGTAGCATTAAGAAGAAAGCAGAATTTGATATTTATCATAATTGAGGTACATGAGAAGAATATACAAACATGGAGGAAGGGATGGGGGACACCCAAATAAACTATATTTATCTGAAGTGAACAAAGGAAGATGAAATATAAATATAACATTTATATAAATAAATATAATAGGGACATCTAGGTTGCACAGTGGTTAGAGCACCAGCCCTGAAGTCAGGAGGACCTGAGTTCAAATCTAACCTCAGCCACTTAACACTTCCTAGCTATGTGACCCTGGGCAAGGCACTTAACCCCAATTGCCTCCGCCAAAAAAAAAAAAAATGATGCAGTGGATAGAGAACTGGACTTAGAGTCAGAAAGAACTGATTTCAAATCTGGCCTCAGACACTTACTAGCTTTGTGACCCTGGGCAAGTCACTCAACCTTGTTTGCCTCAGTTTCCTCATCTGTAAAATAAGAAGGAATGGCAAGCCACTCTAGTGTCCTTGCAAAGAAAACCCCAAATGGGATCATGAAAAGTCAGACTTTACTGGAAATAATTAAACAACAACAATAAACAATGAAGACACTCTCCTTTTGGGAATGAAGTGACTAAGTATAACAAGTATAGCTCTTCCAAGAAAAGATCTCACCCAAGGGAAAGTTCACCAAAGTATCTAGTATAACAAGGAGCAGATAGGGACATGGTGGAATCTGCCAGCTCTTATGTTGGCTTTTTCCTATAATCTTTTTCTTCAGGAATCTTTTCTCCCAAATCTGGAAGCCAGAAGCATCTGAAGCAACTGCAGATCCTGAGAGACTGAAGAAACTGGAAAAACCTGACAGTCTTCTCTCTTTTGCTTATCTAACTCTTTCCTGATTGATCTCTGCCAATTAAATAGAAGATTCCCATACTAATGGTTTCTGGTACTCTAGTTGTATTCATGCTGCTCTGTTTATGGAAATGTTAACTTTTTTTGATACTTAAATTGAGAATTTTTTAAAAAGCTCAAAGACTAGGAAGATCACATATGGACATAACAAATAGTATCTTTTATTTATTGTGCAAATATGTGTATGTATAAGGATATATATTTGAAAAAGTTCCTATTTGATTTGCTTATTATTTAATTACAAACTTTTTGCATTCTATTTGCTGAATGTCTGTAAACATTGTTTTGTATCACTTTCCACTGTTTCTGTTTAGTTTGGTAGAGTCTACAATAATTTGAATTATTAATATTTTTAAAGCATGTTACACATTAATATATTTTGGTGGTTTATTCCCCCTAACTCACTATCAGGTAAGTTAGAATACTCCTTGTTGGCCACTGCTACTTTTGGGTTCCCCCACCATCACTTACTCATAACATCTCTTTGGAGGATCACACAATTGGTATATACTAAAGTTTTTAAACTATGAGTCACAACCCTTGTGAGGTGACACAACTGAATGTGAGGGTCATGAAATTATGATTTATTATTGATCTGTACATCTTTTATATATCTATATACCTAGAATTATGTAAAACTTCCTTGTGAATAAAAAACGTTTATGTAAACCTTATATTTATATGTTTATATAAACTGGCATATATTACCCATTCAAAATCCTGGTAACATATACATATACATTATATATGATTACATGTATATAGACATATATGTATACATGCTCCCTCAAACACCCTCACCTCAAGTTTCTCAAATTATTAATTTCCATATAGGTCTGCCACTTACAAAGATGGTCACTTGATCTTGCCATAATGTTTTCAAATTCATAAACGTACCTGATTTACAATCTATTGATCTTCCACCTCTTTCTGTCTTCCAATATCAGATATTGCTCTTCATACATCCATACATACAAACATCCAATCCCTAGATTCTTCAGTTATCTTTAACGCAATCAACTCTGCACTACTTACTTTCTGCCTTTCCTTATATGGACTCCTTGGGGAACCAGTTCAGTTTTACCCTGATCTCTTGAGTCCTTTGCTTCCTTATCATTCCACTGATTGTGCTTTACCAAGCGTCAGGCTTGGATTCCTCTCTCTACTGCTTTTGGTCTTCACATATATTTGCTGAACAGAGAAGAAAATCATTCAATGGTGCTGATTGAGTCCATAAATTTGTTATATAACCTCAATTGGACTCTTGCTGCTATATCACTCTAATTAGCTTACTATTCCACTCATAATAGACAACTTTTCTAAATATTTTTATCCTTCTTCAAACTTTCCAAGGCTCTCCCTCCTCTCCCTTATTGAAACTGAGATCATTACTCCAAACTCCCTCTTCTTTATTCCTAATCTCATATCCCTCTGAAGCCTTCCACTGCTATTTCCTCCCTCATTGCTCTCACATGATAAGATAGTCCTTGCCAAGGCCAACTCTCCTTTAATCTTTTCCCATTCTGTTTTCTCCATTTTCATCACCACTTTCTCACTTTTCAGTCAATCTTTCCCTATCTACTGGCTGCTTCTCTACTGCCTAAAAACATAACCCTTTCCATCATCTTCAAAAAAACCTTCATTTAGGGGCAGCTAGGTGGTGCAGTGGGTAGAGCACCAGCCTTGAATTCAGGAGGACCCGAGTTCAAATTTGGTCTCAGACACTTAACACTTCCTGGGTGTGTGACCCTGGGCAAGTCACTTAACCCCAACCTCAAAAAAAACAAACAAAAAAAACCCCCTTCATTTAATCTATCCATCCTTGCTAACCATCATCCCATCTTATTGCCCAAATCCTTGAGAAAACCACCTATAATATATCTCATTGGTCCCATTATTTTACCAATAATTTCCTTTAAGTTTTCCCTCATTTAAAATGTAATATTTGGATTTTCCCCCCAATTACATGTAAAAACAATTTTAACATTTTTTTCCAGATTTTTCAGTTCCAAATTTTCATCCTCCCTTCATTGAAAAGGCAAACAATTTGACATAGGTTATACATGTGTAGATATGCAAAACAATGATCGGATCTATTCTGGTGATTCTTTAATGTATTTATCCAGCCCTAACCTCTCTTTGAACTTCAAGTCTTGAGTCTCCAACTATATGATGTCTTGTAGACACCTTAAATTCACTGTTAACTCATTATTTTACCCACTCCAAACCCTCCCATCTTCCAGATATACCATCAAAATTATAAACTAACTTGTATGATATTGTCAGCACAGTGACATGACCCAGAGAGGCATGAGAAGGTTTCTACTTGAGATGGGCAGCATCTTTCCTTACCTGGTCACCACTATGACATTTTGGACATCTCTGGATTACTTCAGATAATCAGTCATCACACCTGAGGAAAGCTTCAATCTCTTTTAGTATCACATCTCTCCCTCCTTTCTTCTCTTTCTTTTTCCCCTGCCTATATCTCCTTTCCCTGTTGCCTCTTCATTGCCTAACAACAGTACCACCATTGGAGGGAATGCTATCCCATTTTTGGCACATACTCAGTGCATGACTGCTCTGTGTTTCCTTGACCACCTATACATTTGGTGGATAACTTTAACAGAAACTTATCTGGCATAACCGAAACTCAGGAATGCACATCAGCAGAATACATGTCCAGAGTGCTTCTTGGACCTGCTCAGTATGTACTGTTTCCAGGCAATGATCAAAGGCAAGATTGGGGTTTTACAAAGGACAGAGAGACAATCTATCATACCCTTATACGTTTATAGTAATCAGAGCATAGTTAAAGTGTAATTATTCTGGGGGTCCAACAAAGCATGACTTTTAATTTAATTTTTGGACTTATTTAATTTTTTATTTAATTTAATTTAATTTAATGATGGATTCATTTAAATTAGCCAAATTGAGAAACTCTAAATTATGATAGAAATGAAATAAATTTTCTAGTCATATGAGAAGGTGCTCTAAATTATTGTTGATCAGAGAAATGCAAATTAAGACAATTCTGAGATACCACTACACCCCTCTCAGATTGGCTAAGATGACAAGAAAAAATAATGATGAATGTTAGAAAAGGTATGGGGAAAACTGAGATGCTAATACATTGTTGGAGGAGTTGTGAATTGGTCTAGCTGTTCTGGAGAACAATTTGGAATATGCCCCAAAGGACTATCAAAATGTACATACCCTTTGATTCAGCAGTATTTCTACTCACTTGTATCTTAAAGAGATCATTAAAAACAAGGAAAGGACCCACATGTGCAAAAATGTTTGTTGCAGCTCTTTTTATAATGGCAAGGAATTGGAAACTGAATGGATACCCATCAATTGGAGAATGTCTGAATAAGTTATAGAATATTATTGTTCTATAAGAAATGATCAAGAGAATAATTTCAGAGAGGCCTAGAGAGACTTACATGAACTGATGCTAAGTGAAATGAAGAGAACCAAGAGATTGTTATGCATGGCAACAACAAGATTATATACCATGTTCATTTTTGATAAATGTGGCTCTCTTCAAGAATGAGATGATTCATACTAATTCCAATGAAGAGAGCCATCCACACTCAGAGAGGATTATGGGAACTGAGTGTGGATCACAACAGCTTTTTCACTCTTTTTGTTATTTGCTTGCATTTTATTTTCTTTCTCATTTCTTTTCTGGTTTAATTTGATTTTTCTTGTATAAATTATATAAACATGTATACATATATTGGATTTAACACATATTTCTACCATGTTTAACATATATTGGATTACTTGCCATATAGGGAAGGGTGGGGGAAAGGGGAGAAAAATTAGAACATAAGCTTTTGCAAGACTTAATGTTGGGGAACTAATCTATTTATTTAGTGCTATACCAATCAGACTCCCAAGAAACTATTTCAATGACCTAGAAAAAATAACAACAAAATTCATATGGAAGAATAAAAGGTCGAGAATTGCAAGGGAACTAATAAAAAAAAACTCAGAGGAAGGTGGTCTAAGTGTACCTGATCTAAAGCTATATTATATAGCAGCAGTCACCAAAACCATTTGGTATTGGCTAAGAAATAGACCGGTAGATCAGTGGAACAGATTAGATACAAAGGACAAAAAAGGGTACATCTATAGCAATCTAATCTTTGACAAACCCAAAGATTCCAACATTAGGGATAAAAATTCATTATTCGGAAAAAACTGTTGGGAAAACTGGAAATTAGTATGGCAGAAATTAGATATGGATCCACACTTAACACCATATACCAAGATAAGATCAAAATGGGTCCATGATTTAGGCATAAAGAGGGAGATAATAAATAGATTAGAGGAACAGAGGATAATCTACCTCTCAGACTTGTGGAGGAGGAAGGAATTTATGACCAGAGGAGAACTAGAGATCATTATTGATCACAAAATAGAAGATTTTGATTACATCAAACTAAAAAGTTTCTGTACAAATAATACTAATGCAAACAAGATTAGAAGGGAAGTAACAAATTGGGAAAATATTTTTAAAAACAAAGGTTCTGACAAAGGTCTCATTTCCAAAATATATAGAGAACTGACCCTAATTTATAAGAAACCGAACCATTCTCCAATTGATAAATGGTCAAAGGATATGAACAGACAATTCTCAGAGGAAGAAATTGAAACTATATCCACTCACATGAAAGAGTGTTCCAAATCACTACTAATCAGAGAAATGCAAATTAAGACCACTCTGAGATACCACTACACACCTGTCAGATTGGCTAAGATGACAGGAACAAATAATGACAAATGTTGGAGGGGATGTGGGGAAATTAGGACACTAATACATTGCTGGTGGAGTTGTGAAAGAATCCAGCCATTCTGGAGAGCAATCTGGAATTATGCCCAAAAAGTTATCAAACTGTGCATACCCTTTGACCCAGCAGTGCTACTACTGGGATTATATCCCAAAGAAATACTAAAGAGCGGAAAGGGACCTGTATGTGCCAAAATGTTTGTGGCAGCTCTTTTTGTTGTAGCTAGAAACTGGAAGATGAATGGATGTCCATCAGTTGGAGAATGGTTGGGTAAATTGTGGTATATGAAAGTTATGGAATATTATTGCTCGGTAAGAAATGACCAGCAGGAGGAATACAGAGAGGCCTGGAGAGACTTAAATCAACTGATGCTGAGTGAAATGAGCAGAACCAGAAGATCACTGTACACTTCAACAACAATACTGTATGAGGATGTATTCTGATGGAGGTGGAGGTCTTCAACATAAAGAAGATCCAACTCACTTCCAGTTGATCAATGACGGACAGAGGTAGCTACACCCAGAGAAGAAACACTGGGAGGGGAATGTAAATTGTTAGCACTAATATCTGTCTGCCCAGGTTGCATGTACCTTCGGATTCTAATGTTTATTGTGCAACAAGAAAGTGATATTCACACACATGTATTGTACTTAGACTATATTGTAACACATGTAAAATGTATGGTATTGCCTGTCGTCGGGGGGAGGGAATAGAGGGAGGGGGGGTAATTTGGAAAAATGAATACAAGGGATAATATTATAAAATATATATATATATATATTAAAAAAAAAAAAAAAAAAGACTTAATGTTGGGGGCAGCTAGGTGGCACAGTAGATAGAGCACCAGCCCTGAATTCAGGAGGATCTGAGTTCAAATATGGTCTCAGACACTTAGCACTTCCTAGCTGTGTGACCCTGGGCAAGTCACTTAACCCCAGCCTCAGGGGGGAAAAAAAAAGAGTTAATGTTGAAGAAATTTTAAAAAATGAAATGAGTAATGATTTTTTTCCCTCAATAATATTTTATTTTTCCAAATACATATAAAAATGATTTCCAATGTTCATTTGTATAAGATTTTGTATTCCACCTTTTCCCCCTTCCTCCCTTATTTTCCCCCGCTATAATATAGTAAACTCATATAGATTACATATGTAGAATCCTTTTAAATATATTTCCATATTTGTCACGTTGTACAAGAAAAATTAAACCCTTTTCAACAGGGAGGTGATTCAGGCCAGTTGCAATAGACTTGTGATGAAGAGAACCATCTGTATCCAAAGAGAGGACTGTGGGAACTGAATATGGATCACAACATAATAATTTCACTTTTTGTTGTTGTTTGCTTGCTTGTTGCTCTTCTTTCTCATTTTTTTTCCTTTTTGATCTGATTTTTCTTGTGCAATGTGATAAATGTGGAAATATGTTCAGGAAAATTGCATATGTTTAATTTTGCAAGAAAAAGCAAGCAAAAAAACCCAAAAAAACTAAGCTTGTATGGTATTGTTAGCACAGTGAGACCCAGAGAGCCATGATATTTTAATGTGGACTTCTAAATTATGATAGAAATGAAATAAGTTATGACTATTTTATTTTCCTCAATAGAATTTTATTTGTGAGGGATGTGCTTCACTGTGTATGAAAAGATAACTTAGCTTTATGAAAAATTACAAAAGACATTAGCGATTGCTTGTTATCCTTTGTACTCAAAGTCTGTCTGGGTAATGTACAACAGTGTGTTTGATTGTGGTTGATAAGACCAATATGAGTTTAGACAGCTCTATCAGAAGTCAGGAACAATCCACATGAACATTTATACATGACATTCAAAATTTCTCCATTTGCTGTAACTGATTGTTCCACATATGGATGGTGTGGTGCTGGCTGTTAGAAAATCTTTTTTTTGGTATTGTGAAGCCAAAATTAGCACAAGCAGTAGAGAATAGACATAAGTTTTATTGTATCTCAGCCTCAGAGGCTTCATTTTACAATCATCTGTGAAAAATCTACTTTTGTCTTGGCTTGTAGCCTTTTCAAGTTTAATAATTTACCATCAGTGCAGTAGGTGATGCTTTTTTTCATTGCGATTATCATCTTCATTGGAGGCATCTTGCAACATCACTGAAAACATCAAGCTACAAAAGCATGGGAGCAAGCCCCTAGCGCTGCTTTACTCCACTGGTGATTAGAAAAACATGAAATCATTGTTTCTCATCCAGAACCCATGAAAGCATGCCTTTTTGCATGATCTTTCACAAGCTCAAACAATTCACAATATCAAAGAACTTGGTCAATTGATTGACAAAAGCTGTGTACAGACTGCTCCTAGCATTTTTCCTAAAGTTGTTGAGTCATTCCTTCACCCTTTCTTTTTTTTTTTTACTTAAAATTTTTTAATGTAATTTCTTTAAAAATTAATTTTTCTAATTTTTTAAATTAATTTTTTTAATTTTCAAAAGATGTGCCCTTGAAAAACCTTATGTTGCAATTCCCCCTCCTTCTCTGTACCTCTCCCCTAAATAGCAAATAATCCAATATATGTTAAACACGGTAAAAATGTTAATATATTATTATATGCATACATATTTATACAATTATCTTGCTGAACAAGAAAAATAAAATGAAAAAGGAAAAAAATAAGAAAGAAAATAAAATGCGAGCAAACAACAACAAAAAGAGTGAACATGCTGTTATGATCCATATTCAATTCCCACAGTCCTCTCTCTGGGTGTAGATGGTCTCTTCATCACAAGATCATTGGAATTGGCCTTGACCCTTCCCCCTGACTCTCAGGTAAATGGCCTTCTTTCAGATGGAGTATCAGTTTTTTTTTCTCCTGAGGCACTTGGGGTTAAATGATTTGCCTAGGGCACACAGCTAGGATGGTTTAAATCTCTGAGGCTGGATTTGAATTGAGGTCCTCCTGACTTCAGGACCAGCACTCTATCCACTGCACCATCTAGTTGCCATGAAATATTAGCTTCTTAAAAAAGACTCTGGAAAAATCTTGTTGGCAGTGATTTAGAGACCTTGCTGTGATTGTCACAGGATAATCTACTTCCTTTTCCTTTTAGAAATGGACAATAGGGATAGCTAGATGACAGTGGATATAGTACCAACCCTGAAGTCATGAGGAACTGAGTTTAAATCTGGTCTTGGACAGATATACATAACTAGATTTTCTAGTTATGTGACTCCCAATTGCCTCACAAAAAACAAACAAAACAAAACAACAACAACAAAAAAAGGTGTACAAAGGAGCTTCTTTGATATCCTGGGACATAGTCTCCTCTTGCCCCGTAACCCAGAAGGCTTAAATCAGCTTTTTTTTTTTTTTTTTTTCCCTGAGGCTGGAGTTAAGTGACTTGCCCAGGGTCACACAGCTAGGAAGTGTTAAGTGTCTGAGATGAAATTTGAACTCAGTTCCTCCTGAATTCAGGGCTGGTGCTCTATCCACTGTGCCACCTAGCTGACCCTTAAGTCAGCTTTTGTATAAATGCAGGACCCTCCACCTTGTAAATCTCAGCTGGAATAGAATCTATTCCAGATGCTTTGCTACATGAGAGAAGCCTAATGGCATTCAAGCTTGTTTAAAGAAGGATTCATTTCAACCTAAGATATAGTCAGTGCCTTCAGCATTAGTTGATAATGGTCTGTTGAGAATGTTCATAAAGCATTTGAAATGCACATAGTTCTTTGGCCCATAAATAGCCTTCAGGGCATCACAGAAGTACTTTGGGTTATTAATGTCAGTGTAAAACCAAATTTCATTTCTTATTACTGAGCCAAGAATCCTGTGTCTAAGTTTAGCCACCTTTACTTTTGATGGAGTTAAATGCTTCCTTGTTAGAGACAGATCCTGGTAAACTCTTTGGAGTTCTCGTTTCTTCATTTAGTATCTTCTGAATTTCCCTTCATTTTCATCAAACCAATCATGACGTTTCTGAGTATTCTGGACCAAATAAGTTAATGAGGACTGTATACCAAATTTCTGAAAGCTGCCCACTCCTTTTCTGCCAAATATAAGTTGCCTCAGATTTCCCTCCAAGTCAGCATAAGAAGCATTCTACTCTGCTGATATTTAAGCCTTTTGGTAGTCATCTTGTCTTGGGGCCTCAGTTTGGCTGAATTAAAATGTTTAGATTGGAGGGAATGTCTGTGATTGGTCCAGCCCTTTGTGAACAACTTTGATTACACTAAATTAAAAAGGTTTTGCACAAACAAAACCAATAGAAACAAGATTAAAAGGGAAGTACAAAGCTGGAAAAATATCTTTACAGAACAGTGTTTGTGATAAAGTCATCATTTCTAAAATATATATAAGGAACAGTGTCAGATTTATAAGAATACAAGTCATAGTGTAAGGCTATAAATAGACAATTTTCAGATGATGAAATTAAAGCCATTTATAATTATATCAAAAATGCTCTGAATCATTATTGATTAGAGAAATGCAAATTAAAACAACTCTGAGATATCCCTACACATCTCTCAGATTGGCTAAGATCACAGAAAAAGATAATGACAAATGTTGGAGGGGATGTGGGAAAACTGGGAGACTGATACATTGTTGATAGAGCTGTGAAATGATCTATTTATTCTGGAGAACAATCTGGAACTATGCCCAAAGGACTATAAAACTGTGACTCAGTAGGGCGATTACTGGGTCTGTATCCATCCCAATGAAATCATAAAGAAAGGAAGAAGATCCACATGTACAAAAATATTTGTTAGCAGCTCTTCTTGGGGAATGGCTGAACAAGTTGTGGCACATGAAGATAATGGAATATTATTGCTCTATGAAAAATGATAAACAAGCTGATTTTAGAAAGGCTTGGAAAGATTTACATGAACTGATGCTGAGCGAGACAAGCAGAACCAGCAATACTTTGCACACAGTAACAGTAAATTTGTGTGCTGATCAGCTATGAAAGGCTTGGTTGTTCTCAGTGGTTCAGTGATCCAAAGCAATCCCAATAGTCTTTGGACAGAAGATGTCATCTGTATTGAGAAAAAAAAACTAAGGGGGCAGCTAGGTGGTGAAGTGGATAGAGCACCAGCCCTGAAGTCAGGAGGACCTGAGTTCAAATCTGGTCTCAGACACTTAACACTTCCTAAGCTGTGTGACCCTGGGCAGGTCACTTAATTCCAAATGCCTCAGCAAAAAAAAAAAAAAAAAAAAAGAGAGAGAGAGAGAGAGAGAGAGAGAAAGAACTAAGGAAAAAGAATATAAAGCAACATATGCTATGTGTACATTTTTTCCCTCTCTCCCATGGTTTTTCCTTTCTGCTCTGATTTTTCTCTCCCAACATGATTCATAAAACAATGTATATTAAAAATAAATTTTAAGAAATAATATATTATACCACTCTATGAACTTGGTGATATTAAAGGTTATCTATAAACAGTGGAATTTCCTGTGTAAAGCAGATATTATTTAGAACTATGATTTTTTAAAATTAATTTTATAATTATAAATTTTTTTGACAGTACATATGCATGAGTAATTTTTTTTATAACATTATCTCTTGTATTCATTTTTCCAATTTTTCCCTCTCTCCCTCTACTCCCTCCCTAGATGACAGGCAATCCCATACATTTTACATGTGTTACAGTATATCCTAGATACAATATATGTGTGTAAATCCAATTTTCTTGTTGCACGTTAAAAATTAGATTCCGAAGGTATAAGTAACCTGGGTAGATAGACAGTAGTGCTAACAATTTACATTCACTTCCCAGTGTTCCTTCTCTGGGTGTAGTTGTTTCTGTCCATCATTGATCAGCTGGAAGAGAGTTGGATCTTCTTTATATTGAAGATATCCACTTCCATCAGAATATATTAGAACTATGATTTTTTTATTTGATCTGAATATTTCTTTTTTTTTCTTTTTAAAAAATTTTATTAATTTTGTGCAACAAGAAAATGGTATTTACACACATATATTGTATCTGGGTTATATTGTAACATATGTAAAATGTATGGGATTGCCTGTCATCTAGGGGAGGGAGTGGAGGGAGGGGAGGGATAATTTGGAAAAATGAAGACAAGGGATAATATTATAAAAAAAAATTACTCATGCATATATACTGTGGAAAAGAAAATTCTAAATAAGATTAAAATTTTTTTATTAATTTTATAATTATACATTTTTTATAGTATATATGCATGAGTAATTTTTTATAACATTATCCCTTGTATTCATTTTTCCAGATTTTCCCCTCCCTCCCTCCACTCCCTCCCCTAGATGACAGGCAATCTCATACATTTTACATGTGTTACAGTAACCTAGATATAATATATGTGTGTAAATCCAATTTTCTTGTTGCACATTAAGTATTGGATTCCGAAGATATAAGTAACCTGGATAGATAGACAGCAGTGCTAACAATTTATATTCACTTCCCAGTGTTCCTTCTTTGGGTGTAGTTGTTTCTGTCCATCATTGATCAGCTTGAAGTGAGTTGGATCTTCTTTATGTTGAAGATTTCCACTTCCATCAGAATACATCCTCATATAGTATTGTTGTTGAAGTGTACAGCGATCTTCTGGTTCTATTAATTTCACTCAGCATCAATTGATGTAAGTCTCTCCAAGTCTCTCTGTATTCATCCTGCTGGTCATTTCTTACAGAACAATAATATTCCATAACATTCATATACCATAATTTACCCAACCATTCTCCAATTGATGGACATCCATTCATTTTCCAGTTTCTAGCCACTACAAAAAGAGCTGCCACAAACATTTTGGCACACACAGGTCCCTTTCTCCTCTTTAGTATTTCTTTGGGATATAAGCCCAGTAGTAGCAATGCTGGATCAAAGGGTATGCACAGTTTGATAACTTTTTGGGCATAATTCCAGATTGCTCTCCAAAATGGAGAGTTCTTTCACAACTCCACCAACAATGTATTAGTGTCCCAGTTTTCCCACATCCCCTCCAACATTCATCATTATTTGTTCCTGTCATCTTAGGCAATCTGACAGGTGTGGAGTGGTATCTCAGAGTTGTCTTAATTTGCATTCTCTTGATCTGAATATTTAAAATAAAAGTTTTTTTTCTTCTTCTTCTTCTGATTCAGTAACTTTCATGCACAAGAATATGCCAAGAGCTACCTACAGAAAGTGTTGCCTCTTCAATATTCAATCAATCAGCATTTATTAAGGACCAAAGTAAGGCAAAAAAGACTGAATCTGTCCTCAAGGAGCTTACAATCTAATGTTATACTGAGCTTCATAAATATATGTTGCTAGGAAGGCTGAGAGGACAGTCTTATGAAGGCAGTGGCAAGATCCTCTTGATGTTATTCCTTTATTGAATGCAATTGTTTCTCCTAAGTTAGATCATGAAGCTGAGTAAGACTCCTTTTGAATATAAGGAAGGGAAGGGAATGTGGTTATATAGTCTCAACTATAAGCCAGGCACTATGCAAAGTGCTTTACAAATATTATCTCACTTGATTCTCACAAAAACTCTGGAAAGTAAGTAGTTAACACTATTCCTATTTTAAAATTGAGGAAACTGAGGTTAACAGTGACTTGCCCAGGCCTTATACAGCTCATAAGTACCTGAGGCTAGATTTGAACTCAGGTCTTCCTGATTCCAGGCCTAGCCCTTTATGTGGAGTTCTGATACATGACTGACCATTCCAAGAAGTTTTTATTCTATTTGCCAGGAATCCAACAAAGCTAAGAAAGAGTCCTTTCCCCAGTATAACTAAGACAGTTCAGTCTGTGGCTTTCTGTTAGGGCCCAGCCCAGTTTTAATGTCCCCCTTCCTCTTTTTTCGAAGCCATTTCCTCTGAATGAAGTAGGAGAATTGTAAACATTTTATGATGACTCTTATTATCAGACTGCCAGAGTCCACAGCCATGGATATGTAGGAGTGGAAGTCCAATGCAACTTGTCTTTCTATTGCTCTGAATTTGTAGATTAAAATGTTATTTTTTAGATTAAAATATATTATTTTTGGGACCTTACTGCCAGCTTCAGACACCTGAATCCTTTGTACAAGGCGGTAGTTCCAATATCTGCTCATTCTTAATTTGTTTAGGGCATCATGTTTTTAAATAATTCTGTTCTGTGTTTCTGTTCTGAAGATGAATTCTATTATATTTTATCTGATGCCTATGTTAAGCTTCTCTGGTATTGTGAGAGAATTCTTATGGTTCAATCCGTTATTTTCCTTCCTTTTTTTAGGGGCCAGTGATCAATACCTTAGTTCCCTTTAACTACTTAATATCATATATACATTTATTTGCACAGGGCCAAAAAAAAAAAAAAACCAAATGGGGTAAAAAAAGAGCTAGATAAAACAAAAACAAAAACAACCCCCCCAAAAAAGTTTTTTTAATGCTCTTTAATGTTTTTTAATGTTTTCTTGTTGGACTAGGTATTGATTGGGTTGGGAGAAAGTTACTAATGTAGTCTAAGCCCAAAGTCTAGTTTATTGTCCTTTTCTTATGCAAATGATCTACTCAAAGCCTCAATTATTCTATTTATCTGGAAAGCTCCCCTTGGCTCAAAAAAGGCCTTACCCCTTCAACATTGTCTTTATTCTTACTGGTTTTGACTTATAAATTTACTAAAGTCTAGAAGTATAATGTAATAGAAGTAAAATGTAATATTATGAAGCAGCAATCAAAATTAATTGATACCACTTTAAAAAAATTTAAAAACTAGGTGACTTTCTATTGGGCAACAGCTAAACAATCTGGATTTTTGTAATAGGATGATGAGGTTGAAGGGAGAAAATTGGCACTTGTCCAGATCCCTTGTCATCCAGTGTCAGGTTATTAGAGCTCTTCCTACTTTTTTTTTTTTTTTTCTAGTTCTCTAGAGGTCTACTTCTATTATAATCATAGTTTCTTATGATGAATTAAATTATATTACACTCATGATTCACAATTTGTTTATCCATTCCCTAATCAATGGACCGCTTGTATCTAGGTTATCAGAAAACACACTGTTTTGAATATCCTTTTTCTGTCCTTTCCTTCCTTAGAGCATATAATAAGCAGTGGGATCCTGGGTCAAAGGGGGCAATGTAGCCACTTTCTTGGCATATTCCAAATTGCTTTCCATAATTTTTTCATTATTTCATTATTTTCTTACATCACTCTCATTTCTTTTCCCAATTTTTCTCTACCTCTCTAACTTGATTTCCAAAATCCTTTTTGAGTTCTTCCATGGCCTGAGACCAACTCCTATTTCTGTGATCTTTTTGTGAGTGTTTAATTTGTTGTCACTATAGTAACTACAGTAAGAATCCTTTTCTGTTGTTTGCTCATTTCCCCAGTCTATTACTTGACATTTTAACTCTGTTAAAGTAGGACCCTAGCTTCAGAGGTTCTGTATGAGAGATGGTTTTAGGATCTGTAAATTTTCAGTTCTCCCAAGGTGTTATGCTCTAAGGGTGTTTCTTACTTTCCTGGACTGAGCTATAATCTGTAAACGACCATAAAACAGAAATGATTGCTATTTACATTCACTATGAGTCAATCATTTCTGTTTTGGCCAGAAAACTTGAGAATTTTCTGCTTTCAGATTTATTTAGATTTTTATTATTATTTTTTTTTTTGGACTGATGAAAGAGGAGGTTCTTGGAGGGGATGTGGGAAAACTGAGACAATAATACATTGCTGGTGGCATTATGAACAGATCCAGCCATTCTGGAGAGGAATTTGGAACTATGCTCAAAAAGTTATCAAATTGTGCATACCCTTTGATTCAGCATTGTCTCTACTAGGTCTGTAATCAAAAGAGATCATAAAAAAGGGAAAAGGACCCCCATGTGCAAGAAAGGACCCACATATGCAAGAATGTTTGTGGTAGTCCTTTTTGTAGTGGCGAGAAACTGAAAACTGAATGAATGCCCATCATTGAAGAATGACTGAATAAATTATGGTATATCAATGTTCTGGAATATTATTATTCTATAGGAAATAACCAGCAGGATTATTTCGGGGAGGCCTGGAGAGACTTACATGGACCAATACTGAGTAAAATGAGCAGAACCAGATTATTGTGCATGGCAACAAACAAGTTTATATGATGATCAGTTCTAATGGATGTGACTTTTCAATAATGAGATGATTCAGATCCATTCCAATGATCTTGTGATGAAGAGAGCTATATATCCAGAGAGAGAGGACTGTGGGAACCACAACATAGCATTTTCATTCTCTATTCTTGTTTGCTTGCATTTTATTTTCTTTGTGTTTTTTTTCCCCTTCTTGATCTGATTTTTGTGCAAGATAACTGTATAAATATGTATACATATATTGGATTTAACATATATTTTTAACATATATTTAACATATATTGGATTGTCTGCCATCTAGAGGAGGAGATGAAAATTTGCAACACAAGGTTTTGCAAGGGTCAAGGTTGAAAAATTACTCAAGCTTATGTTTTGTAAATAAAAGGCTTTAATTTAAAAAAAAGATAATGACAAATGTTGGAGGGGATATGGGAAAACTGGGACAATAATGCATTGTTGGTCGTATTGTGAAATGATCTAACCATTCTGTAGAGCAATTTGGGACTCTGACGAAAGGGCTATAAAATTGGGCAGTAACTTTAATGGGTCTGTATCCCAAAGAGATCATAAAAGATGATGCATGTATACAAAAATGTTGATAGAAACTTTTTGTAGCATCAAGAACTGGAAATTGAGTGGATGTCCATCAGTTGAGAAATGGCTAAATAAATTGTGGTATATGAAGGTAATGGAATATCATTGTTCTAGAAGAAATGACGAACAGTCTGATTTCTCCTCAAGACTTATATGAACTGATGCTAAGTGAAAAAAAAAAAAAGAAAGAAAAAAAGTGATTCAAGGCAATTCCAATAGACTTGGGATAGAAAAAGCCATACATTTCCAGAGAGAGAACGAGAACTATGGAGACTGAATGTGGATCAAAGCATATTATTTTCACCTCTTTTGTCTGCCTGTTTTTTTCTTGTTTTTATTTTTACCCTTTTGATCTAACTCATCTCTTGCAGCATGACAAATATGGAAATGTTTAACTTGCATATTATTTAAGTTAAAGGGTTTTTGGGGAAAAGTTGGACGAGCTTTACTAGGTCATCTTGGCTCTGCTTCCCAACATTCTATTCGCATTGTCTATCCTTTCCCAACCCTAAAATGTAAACTACTTCCACATTTTGTCACTTAGTCAGCTTGCTGGCTTATGAGGAAAAAACTCAATTGTTTTGATTTCTTTTGGTAATTTGGAAGAACCTTCCATATGGTTCTCAATAGTTTGCAATTCTTTTAAGAATTTGCTCTTTGCTCATTGCCTTTTACCACATTCACTGGGATTGTTTTTATCAATGGCTTGAAGACAAGCCAATCATATCAGATAAAAGCATATCAGATTTGCAGCTTATACAAATTTAGGAAATAGTTTAATCCTTTTGGAATCCAGTTTTAGCCTATATTTCCAGACTAATTATATTCTAGTCAAAATTACCTTTTTGCGTTGGCTACCCACTGTCCCTGGAATGCATTCTGCTCAACTCTCACTAAACTAGTTTTTTTTTCTTTTTCTTTCTTTCTTTCTTTTTTTTTTTTCCTAATAGTTTTTATTTACCAGATATTTGCATGGGTAATTTTACAACAAAGACAATTGCCGAACCATTTGTTCCAATTTTTCCTCTCCTTTCCCCTCCCCCCCAGATGGCAGGTTGACCAATACATGTTAAACATGTTAGAGTATAAATTAAAAGCAATATATGTATACATGACCAAACAGTGTTTTGCTGAACAAAAAGAATCGGACTTTGAAATAGTGTATATATTAACAAAAAGACTCCAGAAAATCATCCCCAGGATAATACATCAATATCAAGTAGGATTTATACCAGGAATGCAGGGCTGGTTCAATATTAGGAAAACTATCGGTATGATTGGCCATATTAATAATCAAATTAACAAAAATCATATGATCATCTCAATAGATGCCGAAAAAGCATTTGAAAAATCCAACATCCATTCCTATTAAAAACACTTAAGAATATAGGAATAAATGGACTTTTCCTTAAGATAATCAGTAGCATCTATTTAAAACCATCAATAAGCATCATATGTAATGGAGAAAGATTGCAACCATTCCCATTAAGATCAGGGGTGAAACAAGGTTGTCCACTATCACCATTACTATTCAATATTGTATTAGAAACACTAGCTTTGGCAATAAGAGTGGAGAAAGAGATTAAAGGAATTAGAGTAGGTAATGAGGAAACCAAATTATCACTCTTTGCTGATGATATGATGGTATACTTAGAGAACCCTAAAGATTCAACTAAAAAGCTATTAGAAATAATCCACACCTTTAGTAAAGTTGCAGGATACAAAATAAATCCACATAAATCATCAACATTCTTATATGTCACTAACAAAATCCAACAGTTAGAGTTACAGAGAGAAATTCCATTTAAAGTAACTACTGATAGTATAAAATATTTAGGAATCTATCTGCCAAGGGAAAATCAGAAACTATATGAGCAAAACTACAAAACACTTTCCACACAAATTAAGTCTGATCTAACCAATTGGAAAAATATCAATGGATAGGATAGAGTGAGCAAATATAATAAAGATGACAATACTACCTAAACTAATTTATTTATTTAGCGCTATAACCAATCAGACTCCCAAAAAGCTATTTTAATGACCTAGGAAAAATAACAACAAAGTTCATATGGAAAAACAAAAGGTCAAGAATTTCAAGGGAATTAATGAAAAAAAAAACCAAATTTAGGTGGCCTAGCTGTACTAGATCTAAAATTATATTATAAAGCAGTGGTTACCAAAACCATTTGGTATTGGCTAAGAAATAGATTAGTTGATCAGTGGAATAGGTTAGGTCCAAAGGACAAAATAATTAATAACTCTAACAACCTAGTGTTTGGCAAACCCAAGGACCCCAGCCTTTGGGATAAGAACTCAATGTTTGACAAAAATTGCTGGGAAAATTGGAAACTAATATGGCAGAAACTAGGCACTGACCCACACTTAACACCACACACCAAGGTCAGGTCAAAATGGGTTCATGATCTAGACATAAAGAATGAGACTATAAATAAATTAGAGGAACATAGGATAGTTTACCTCTCAGACCTGTGGAAGAGGAATGAATTCATGACCAAAGAAGAACTAGAGATCATTATTGATCACAAAATAGAAAGCTTTGATTATATCAAATTGAAAAGTTTTTGTACAAACAAAATCAATGCAGATAAGATTAGAAGGGAAGCAATAAACTGGGAAAACATTTTTACAGTCAAAGGTTCAGATAAAGGCCTCATTTCCAAAATATATAGAGAATTGACTCTAATATATAAGAAATCAAGCTAATCTCCAATTGATAAATGGTCAAAGGATATGAACAGACAATTCTCAGATAAAGAAATTGAAACTATTTCTAGTCATATGAAAAGATGCTCTAAATCATTATTAATCAGAGAAATGCAAATTAAGATAACTCTGAGATACCACTACACACCTGTCAGATTGGCTAGAATGACAGGGAAAGGTCATGCAGAATGTTGGAGGGGATGTGGGAAAACAGGGACACATTGTTGGTGGAACTGCGAATACATCTAGCCATTCTGGAGAGCAATTTGGAACTATGCTCAAAAAGTTATCAAACTGTGCATACCTCTTTGATCCAGCAGCGTTGCTACTGGGTTTGTATCCCAAAGAGATCTTAAAGAAGGAAAAGGAACCTGTATGTGCAAGAATGTTTGTGGCAGCCCTCTTTGTAGTGGCCAGAAACCAATGAAATGAGCAGGACCAGGAGATCATTATATACTTCAACAGCAATACTAAATGATGATCAATTCTGATGAACGTGGCCCTCTCCAACAAGGAGATGAACCAAATCAGTTCCAATAGAGCAGTAATGAACTGAACCAGCTACACTCAGCGAAAGAACTCTGGGAGATGACTATGAACCACTACATAGAATTTCCAATCCCGCCTGCATTTTGGATTTCCTTCACAGGCTAAACTAGGTTTTTTTCAAAGCTCAGCTCAAACAGTATCTTCTATAAAATTTTTCTCATCACATCCTCACATCTCTTTCCCTTCCCCCTCAACCAAAATACCTAACATTTAATTTTTATGGCTCTGATCTTCTTTTATGTTTATGTTGTTTCCCCTGACATAACATAAGCCTATGGAGATAGGGAATTTTCCGTTTTTGTCTTCTATTATCTAGCAGTTATCTATTTAATAAATACTTAATGGTTGACCAGCCTCTTTACTATTTCTCAGACAAGGCACTCCTGACTCTAAGCATTTTCACTGGATGACCCCTATAACTTGCAACTCTTTCTCTCTCTTGTCATCTAAGTCTTAACTTCCAATCCTAGAATAAGTCCCCTCATTCTACAAGCTTTTCCTAATCCCCCTCAATGCTAGTGCCTTCTTTTTGTTATAGTTTCTATTAGACATAGTGAACTCCTTGAGAGCAGAAACTATCTTTTGCCTTTTTCGCCTGGCACAATGGGAAGTTAGTAAATGTTTGTTTCAAGCATGCATATCTTTCGATCCAACAATACCACTTCTAGAGATCATAAAAAAGATTAACAGCCCTACAAGTACAAAAATATTTACAGTAGCTTTTTGTACTGGCAAAAAATTGGAAATTGAGGGATGCCCCATCAGTTGGGCTATCTATCTATATGTCATATATATATATATATGAATATAATGAAATATTATTGTGCAATAATAATGAACAGACCAATTTCAGAAAAATCAAGAAAGATTTGTATGAACTAATGTAAAGTTACATGAGCAGAACCAGGAAAAGTAACAGCAGCAATATGTGATGATCAACTATGAATGACAACCTTTCTAAGTAATGCAATGATCCAGGACTTATAAAATTTAGTAACAATAAAAATGCTACATTTGGGTTCCCAATATCAATAATACAAATAATAAATGGAAGACATCTGGTTGGTTAGAAATTTTTGTTGCTATTGTTCAATATGCATTTTATTTTTCAGCACATTATGTGATGACTATATTATTCACAAAATAACAAAACTTGTCTATTCCAAATATTCACTGAACATGTATCAGACCTTGAGCTCACAAAGAATTAACACAAACAGCTGCCATTATTAAAGGGAAATTGTGTATGTCCAAGTACCCAGAGTCTCCTATGGTATTAATTTCAGTGTTCAGTGATTCTTCACAGGAAATAACATAAAGCCATGAGGGGGAAATTTTTAAAACCACTGGACTAAATAATCTTTTTTAATTAATTAAAAAAAAAATTTTTTTTAAAGTTTCTTCCAAATTGTTGGACATTTCTTATGCTAAAATCCCAGGAATTTTAGTAGACTACAAGCTGTATGTGAGCCAGGAGCGTAACATGACACACAACTACCACCCCACCTAAATTCCATCTTCAACACTAGTGCCAAGAATTAGGAAGGTGATAATCCTGCTGTCCCCAGACCTTGTCAGAACACATTGAGAGAATTGTATTTTGAGAGCCCTATTTTAAGGACATTGACCATCTGGGAATTGTCCAAGAGGTGAATCAGGATCTTGAGGCAACTATAAACTATGCCATAGAAGGATCAGTTACAGGTCTTGTCATGTTTAACAGGGAGAAGACTCAAAAGGGAATTATGGCTGAAAGGGATTGGAATGAACTGGAAATTTTAGCTGAATAAAGAAAAATTTGAGTTTCTTCTAACTGGGGATATTCAAGCACATACATGGACTTTTTTTTGGTTGGGGGATGCTGTAATTGTAATAAGTATTCCTTTTCAGGTATATATTGGGCAAGATTAGTCCTAATATTCCTATCCTCCACAGGATAGGATAAATTAGTTCATTATTTTCAATTTTATTATTGCTTCCTATAATATCTATGCCTTTTCTTAATACCATCCCCTTTAAAATTTTTTAAAGCAAACAATTCAACAACAGATTCACAATTTGATTAAACAAACAAAATAACAACAACAACAAAACTACTGGGAAAGCTCTTTTCTGATATTCTCTCAAAAATTAAGTTTGTACTAGCATTTTATACAATTTGCTACAATAAGCTCTAAATGGATACATAACCTAAATATAAAGTCTTATCACAAAAAAATTAGATGAAATAGAAGTGGTTATCTTTCTTATATCTCTTACATGGATAAGAGTTTTTGACTAAACTAGGAATAAAAAAGATCACAGGAGACAAAATAGGCAATTTTGATTATATAAAATTTAAAAGTTTTTGCATAAAAGTTATGGAGTTAGAATTTAAAAGAGAAAATGTTAGCTTGCGGGGGGTGGGAGGGAGGAATCTTTTATATCAACCTTATCTGAAAAAGGTTTGATATCCAAGAAACATAGGGAAAATATTAAGACAGGGAAGAGGGGCAGGGACTGGACCTATAATTTCATTAGTATAGTATACTTCCAAGTGAGAAAACTCCATTTGGGAAGACAGGTTAATAAGGACAGGCAAAGATTTGATCAAAGAATATAAACAGATAGTTTTCAAGGCAAGAAATGCAAGCTACCAACAACCATATAAATAAATGTTCCAAGTCATTAATAAGAGAAACGCAAATTAAACTAGCTCTTAAGTTCTACTCATATCTTTTAAATAGGCAAAGATGATGAAACAAAAAAATGACAATTTTTGAAGAGATTATATAGAAGGACAGGCACACCAATGCACTTTTGGTGGGGTTATGAAGTGGTTTAATTATCCTGGGAAACAATTTGTAACCAAAGCCCAAAGATGACTAAACTTTATGATACCCTTTGACCAACTGATACCACTATTTATATTCCAAGGAAGGGGTGGGGGGGAAGAGGAATGCAAATGCATGAGGACACACATATAAAAAATATTTATAGCAAAGAATTAAAAAGGAAGTGGGTGCCCATCAATTGCAAAGCAAGAACCGATTTTTAGGGATAGATTCAGAACAATTTATATATTGGCTACACCATTGAAATGGAAAACTTTGAAAGACTTAACTCTGATCAAGGCAAAGACCAATTATAGTTATAGAAGACTGATAATGAAACCTCTTGACAGAGATGGTGTAGATAAGTCTACAACTAGTCAAGATAGTCTAGAGAAAAAGGGATACATAAAAGCAGGGCAGTGTTTGAACTACCATCTTAAATTTAATTTATATTAAAAAAAAAAAAAAGCCATACATCACAGATATTCAGTGTCATATACAATCTTTTTTTTTCTTGATTTTTTTTATGTAAGGAAATGTTCATGTTTGTTGATATTTATCAAGTTCATAATAAAAAATTTTACAACAGTTTTGTTTATGCAGTTCCTCTCCTCCCCACTTACATTACAGCAGTGAAACTGAAGTCACAGAATCTAGATTTGAATCTTGGCTCTGCCAGTTATAAGCTGTATAACCTTGGGGATGAACCAGATGCTATCTAAGATCCAATCCAACTCTATAGTCTCTGTTTCTGACCTCCTAACCTGTGAGCCTTCTCTTGTAACATAAAAACCAAAAAACTGGCCAAGTAAGATAGCAAAATTCCACAACCATAATGAACCACCCTTCTAACTAAAGCAGGGAATGCACCTTTAAAATTAAAATGGGATCAATAATACTTATACAACTCATATTGCAATAATTATAACTATTTGGTACTAGTTAAAAAAAATAAAAAACCAATAGCAAACCAGTATAATAGATCATAGGAAGAACAGAGACAATCAAACTCAGTGATCTCAATGTTCAATAAGCCCTCAAACAAACTATTTGGGGGCTATAATCTATTTAACAACAAATACTAGGAAAGCTAGAAAATTGTTTGAAATGAAGCTTAGACCAACATCTTGTACTATGTATCACCATAATCTTAAGATAAATGATGTGAACATAAAAGGTTGCTATAAAAAATTAGAAGAAAAGCAGATCAGGTACCTTTTGCTGGCATGAATAAAGAAAAAATTATTTACCAAACAAATGTTATAATAAAAAGCAAACACAAGAGAATGTTAATTACATGAAATTAAAAAGGCTTCTACAAATGAAATCAATGTAACTAGCATAAGGAAAAAGGGCTGGTTAGATGTAAAAAATTGCATACAACATCTGATAAGCGTCTGAAATGCAGCAAATTAACACAAATAAGATGACCAAGAATCATTTCCTAATGGATAATTTATCAAATATAAACAAAAAGTTCTCAAAATAATTGTAAACTATTAACAAATATTTAAAACAGTACTCCAAATCACTAAAAATTAAGGAAAATCTAACTAAAATAAGGTGTTTTTAATCTTATACTAGCAAAGTGGCCAAAGGAAAAAAAAAAAAAAAAAGATGGAAGTAGCTGATATTCGAAGGGTTGGAGAATGGTAGGAATGCTAATACACTCTTGGTAAAGCTGTGAATTGGTCCAACCATTCTAAAAAAAAATTTGGAATTATTCAAATGCCATTAATCTTAGTTTCCCCTTTGTTAAGTAAATGTCCCAAGCAAGTCAAAGTTTCTACAAGTATATGATAGTCATTGAAACAAGATGGATACAAATTGTGGTTTGAATGTAATGAAATCTCATTGTAGTAATGGAATCTGCAAATGTGAAGAATTCAGAGCAGCACAAGAAAATTTATGATTTGATGTAAAGTAAGCAGAACCAAGAATACAACAGACATGATGACTACAAATGTAAACGGGAAGGGGAAAGGGAAAGGAGAAAAATGTTTATATAGTGCTTCCTATGTGCCAGGCATGGATGCTAAGTGCTTTTACAAATATTTTCTCAATTGATATGGAAAGAGTAAAGTTAAAACATGTAATTCTGATGACCAGAAGCGCACCTACCTCTCTTCATTCTTTGCAGAGGTTATCAAAATGTTGCTTATGTAGATTTTGTTTATTTTACTGAATAGTTTGCTATCCCACTTGATTTTTCTTGTTTTTTACTATCTTTGTTACAATTTTTGTTTACTGGGTAGAAAAGGTAAGGAATACACTGGGAAATGAGTGATGTACAATCTTTTTGTATTTAAGTTAATAAATACAAGATTAAAACTAAGGTGGGAGATTTTATGTGATTCTCGATAGTAATAAATGATAATCAACATCATTGAACATTTGCTTTGTATACTGACATAGCAAGTGACTGATGACAAATGGTTGTTAATTTTGAAATGCATCAAGAAATGGGCAATGGATATGTAAGGAAGTGATTTATACTTATCCACATTTCTTCATTATTTGTTTCCTTTTCTCTATACTACTTGAGGGAATAAAATCTCATTTTTTGCCTGCCCCTGATTACATAGAGAATAAATTTACAATAATCCTTTCCTTCAAAAACTCTATGGACCACTGGACCAAGAATAGTGTTCCCAAAAAGAGATTCATTGTGACATAATGCTTTTAAGTGCTTAAATATTCTATCTCTGGTTAATAGAATGAGAGCAATATTCTGCCTTACAACATGCAATATATGTAGGAATTTTTCTTAGTTTACTTGTTTTCTAAGGTAAACTCTCGAGACTGAATATCTAAAGCAACTCAACCTTTATACTTCAGCCAATACATCCATTTTTATAACTCCCATTTTCCTGATAAATTCTCTGACCAATTGCTTGAAGAAGGAAATACTTTGCCTTATAGAAGTAAACAATAAAGTAAATAAACAACATTCTCAAAGAATTTGGGGTCCAGGTCCAACTCTATTCATCCATCACTAACTGATCTATGAGATTTCAGGCCAAGATACTGTCCAAGTCTCTTAATTCCCAATTGCAAAATGGCTTAATATTTGCTTTGTCTTCCTTTCAGGCTGTCATAAAGAAAAGAGTTCAGTGGTTGTCTTGTAAAGTCCATAGCAGAAAAATAATCCTCACTATAGAACTGAACTAGCCTGTTTGGTGATCTCCAATGAAAGGGAACTTATCAACTCTTCCCTCACTAGTCTATTCCATTCTTTAAAATCTCCAATTGTTAGGGAGTTTCACTTTCCATCCTTCAAACGGGCTGGACTTAAGTCCCTTAAGTGTTTCTTACTTTTTCAAAATTCTTTCTAAACTGTGGCACACAACACTTAATACAAAACTCTTTTGACTGCCATGTATCTCTGTTGCTCCATCAGAACCATAGGCCAGGAGACAACACAGTAGGGCTGGTGGAACTTTGTCTTTGGATTCCTAAGAACTATTAGCCCACCACCATCCAACATCTTGAAAGTGGAGGTGCAGATCCTCAAAGAACATCTACCTTGAGTTATTTGGATTTCCACATTTTGTACTGCTCCCATGAAATGAAAGGAAAACTATTAGCTTCATGACAATTAGATGTGGTCACTCATCCGTTTTCTTCAGGTTTCCTACTTTAATCATGACTCACAGCAATTTGAATCACGGCACTGAGACTTTTTTGGGCACTATGGTTTTTTGAAACTAGATGGACTTTCCACCTGCTTTTTATCAATGACACTAGCATTGTTTAGCTGGGGAAAAGGCTTCTGTCATGCATGGAGTCCCTGCAAAAGTAGCTTGACATCCTTAAATCCTTAATCCAGTTCACAACATTGGTGAGCTGAGGCTTTATCAGCCCAGCTTAGATTGAGAAATCCCATGCATTTTATAAATAATTCCTGAGTAAGCAAGGAATATTTTTTCCCCTCTTAAATATTCCAGTGAACCACAAAGCAAAGAGGTAAAACAATTTAAGATTTAGTTATGATACTGATACACAAAAAATACTCCCTCTGAACAGGAGTCATAGAGAGCACCTTGAATTTAAAGATGTTAGGAAAGGGAAGAGGCAGGAAATCTGAGAAAATGAGCTACTAATTTACCTTTACCACAGAAACAGGGCACAGTGGTGCTGCTCTGTTACCAAATTGGGTGGTTCTGGCCTGGGATCAGAAATGATCCTGTTCAAAGCAGAATAAGCAAACATTAGCTTGTCACCACCCCAGTTCTTCATAGGCCATCCTGTCTACTGTAGACTTCCAGCTTCTCAGATATGGGGGGAAAAAAGAGGGGGAAGAGAAAAGAGGAGGAGATAATTATGCTCTGTGCCCAAGAAATTAGTTAACTATCCCATAAAGCATAAAGAGACCAGGAAAGCCAGGATTGTTGCAAGATATTTTTTTTTTAAAAAGTAAATTCTAAGATTTGATTTAGAGCACGAAGAAAAAGCAATCAAATGTCAAAATACTTTTCACAGTTCCAAATGTTAGTGGGAAACCTCTTTTATCCCCTACATAAAAGCATATTCAATACTATTTTTTGTCGAATAAATGTACAATCATTTTTTCATAACCAATCCACCCTCTTTGAACCTCACCTCTAAACATATAAGAACCCACTGTGCACATGTGGGCCAGGAATTGGGTTCTCAAAATAAGATTCCATTTTTAAATGGCATGGTAAGACCAAATAGCAATCCCAATGGGGGCTATTCATCTAGTCTACTCAGCAACGTACCAACTCGGACATGAAAGTTCTGCGCCACGTACACAGCCCACTAGCAGTGGGATGAAGCAAACAGTTCCACTTCTACACACATTTCTATTTTATTATGGCAAAGGTGAAAACGCCACCTTCTCCACAACAGCAACCAGTAAAATTTATCCCAAAAATAACTTGGTACAAAACAGGTCTGTTTCAGAATTAAAAAAAA
Organism: Sminthopsis crassicaudata; assembly: GCF_048593235.1. Taxonomy (NCBI): domain Eukaryota; kingdom Metazoa; phylum Chordata; class Mammalia; order Dasyuromorphia; family Dasyuridae; genus Sminthopsis; species Sminthopsis crassicaudata. The sequence goes on from NC_133620.1 coordinate 320,489,788, forward strand.
AACCTTTACATGAGTTTTAAATCCTATTTCGAAACATAAAAGAAACAAATCCATCATTGATAGCAGAGCCACAGTCCTCTACTCCGCCCTCCAGCAAAAAGGGTAAAGAATGAGAATCCTGGGTCCTGTTCCATGCAGGGAATATGTTGGCTAGTTTAACTGGTATCCATCTGAAAGAAAAAAATAAAGAAGCACCATAAGAAAGTGTCTTAACACACAGCAAAACACATCTCAGACAAGACTGAGAATGTCTCACCTCAACAACCTGACCTACTCTGTCTTTGAGAGAGTGGCCACTCACTGTCCCACATTTTTACCCCTATACTTACCCTGGCATTATAAGCATCCAATTGTGCATCTAGTTCTTCTGCGGAAAGCTGTTGTTTCGAATTTCTTCCAGTCCCTCTGCCTCGTCCTCGATTGCCTCCACGACTGCCTCTCCGGGTGCCACCTCCACCACCAAAACCTCCAGAGCCACGGTTTCTAGTCATTCCACCTCTATTTACACTAAATGCAAAAATCAGAAGGAATAGCATTCATTCTCACATACCTGAAAAAGTTCCCCAAAAGGTTACATAGTCCTGGATTAGACTCTTTGAAGCCAAGAACTCACCTCTGTGCAGGTCTTCGTTGTGTATCAATCTGTGATGTAACAAGCTGAATGTTCATAGGGCGACCTACAGGAGAGGAAGAGAAAAGAAAGATTTTTCTATATGCTTTTCTATAGAACAATTATACAATGCTAGCAATGTTCTAAGCTCCATGCAAATAATACTGGATGGGTACCTTGCTGTCTCATTTTAAATGCAAACATGGGAAAAGATTGGAAAACATTTGAGAAAGACAAATGGCAAGAGAAAAACCACCAACCTCCTCTGTGACAAAGTTAAAACTGGGCAAATATTCAGTAATTGTTTCTTTGGTAGATATGGGTGGAAGAGGGAAATATGCTTGGCTGACCTAGTGGGAAAAAGATCCAGTACCTTTTTCTTTATCAATATAGCCCCGCTCTTTGAGGTGTACTATGGTGGTTCTGGTAAGGCCTCACAGAAGTGAATCTTCAGGAAGGATCTGAAGGAGGGGGTCACAAGAGGTTGGTCCAGATGTATGGGGCAGCACGAAAGGTGGCAGAACGGAAGAGAGAGACAAAGCGGGCAAATGCAAAGTGTGCTCGCCCAGAGTGGGCAAATCATATTCCTACATGGGCAGATGACAGCCCCACACTCCACACAATGTAGTACCCAGCCCTTCCATGATAGAAGGCTCAACTTACCATCCAAAGGGACACCATTATATTGCTTCATGGCCTTCAGAGCATCTGCTTTTCGCTCAAAGTGAACATCTGCTGTTCCTAAGCTTCGGCCAGACCGATCATAATGTACAGCTGCCTTTTTCAGAGTTCCAAATTCAGCAAATAGTTCCTGATAATAAAGAAACAAAGACAAAATGATTAGCATTCCTCTCCTCTCCTACAATGTCTAATGATCCCTGAAATATGTACTTTAGGAGTTATGTTTCTGAAAGGGAACACAAATCTAAGGATTAGAGGGTGGGAGAGTGGCACAGCAACTTCAACTGGACCTATCCTGGCTCATGCCAACTTTGGGACATGCCAGCTGTATGATGCTATGGGCCAAAGAATGCTTTGCCCAGTAGTGAGGGGTATAATATTCAGCAGCTGTCTTTCCACAGATACGAAAATTCACTATTAACTGCAAAATGTTCTAATGAATGACGAAAATCTCCAGGTCACAGAGCAAGGGCCCATTGATTCAGTAGACCTGATCCCAGACCCACCCCCAGAAGGCAGATTCTGGCTCACCTGCGTTTCCCTCTCCTCCTACTCAAGCCTGCCGCAAAGCCTGACGTCAAGCGCTGCCATGGAAACTGCCCTGACCTCACGGCAGGCTGGGAGTCGGAGAGGGAACCCAGAGAGTGGGATACTCCTGCCGCAGGCACACAGCGGGAAGTGGAGTTCACCAAAAGCGGTTTCCAGTGGATGCCAGAAACCACCTTAAAAAAAGTGTTGATACACCATGAGTGCTAATCTGCTTCGATGTCCTCCCACAGCAAAGCTGCTTGGCTGGGCTCTAGGAAGTATGACCCAGGAAAACCTAGCATTTAGTCCCAGCTGTTTTCAATCTCTTTACTTCCAGAAAGGAGTTTAACTTTAACTTTTTTTTTTTTTTTTTTTAAAGAGCATTGTGTTTTTGGTTAATCCAAAAACATGCTTTGTGGAAGAACAGAAGAATTAACATTGGACATAATTTTGATTATGAGCCAATTAAAGTTACTTAGCTGTATCAAACAAAAATAATACTGCCTTTTTGGTTTTTTTTTTAGCCTAAGGGAAGTTATCCGTTCTCTCAACAAACCTAGCACTTTTGGCACAAAAATAAATTACCTAAAAATATTTCCTGTTTTAAATCACTTGAATGCAATCTAAGCCTAATTATTTCTGCCTCCTAACTCTGACCAGACTCCAGAAGCCAGCCTATCTCGGAAGCAAAACACATCATAAGCAAGGTCCCCATCTCCTCGAACAGGCCACCCCTTATTCCCCAACCCTAAGTTATATGCAAAAACAACAAATGCCCGCGCACAACTCTTCCTACACAACAATAAAGTCAGGGCCCCCCAGGGCGGAATGCGGCAGTGCAGATCCCCTTTCCTGGAGCAGGTGGGAGGGCCGGGACTAGGGGCTTGCAGCCCAAAGCGCACAGTTCAAGCCGTGCACCCACTTCTAGACAAGGGTCGCTTAGGCGGAAGCCTCCAGTCCTTACCTGAATATCCGCATCTGAGACCCCAAAATCCAGATTGGAGACCAGCAACTTGCCACCAGTCTCAACTCCGGCCCCGCCTCCAAAGCCACTGTCGAACAGGTCGTGCTGCCACTTATCTGGAAGCTGTTTTGGCTGAAACAAACACAAAGGTTGGTGAGTCGTTCCCCCCACCCCGGCCGGAGCCTGGTGGGTTCTTCTTTTTCTGAGCCCCCTTCCCGCCCCCGGCCCCCTCCTCCAGTCAGCCGACTCCGGCAGAAGGGAGGCGGTCGCCTTCCCGCCCCCACGTTCCCGCCGCCCGGGGCAGGCCCCAATTCCCGCCCGCAGGGTCGCCATGAGGCTCCAGGCCTAAGACCTCCGTAGCCCACGAGCAACAAAAGACCTCAAGGAGTGGGTGAGATGAGGGGACCGGCGATCCCTCGGTGAAGGGTCTGTCCCCCATCCCCCACTCTCGCACGCCCCCACACACTGACCCGTCCTCTTCCCTCCTCCTCCTCGGCCTCACAGGGATCAGCCTCCTCGGGCCTTGAAGTTCCCCACCCTGCCCGCGCAGGTACGCTCGGTACCGGCCCGGTCTCCCCCTTTCCCCGGGCTCGCTCACTCACTCGGCTGTAGGGCGCGGGTCGGTTCCTGCCGCCGCCCCCAGCGCCTCCGCGGGCCATGGCCGGCCTATTCCGGATGGGCCCCCCGCCTCGGCTCACGCGGGCTGCCGCCTGCGCGCCCCCGCCGCCGCGGCCGCCCTGGGCCCCGGCCCGGCCTCGGCCCCGGCCCCCGCCACGTCCGCCCCGCTGGCTCCGGTTGAGTTTAATGATGTCGTCCAGGGACATGTCCATCTTGTCGGCCATGGCGGGCGCGGAATCGGGGCCTCGGCACGAACCCCGCGCGTCAGCACGCCGGTGCGTCACTTCCTTCCCGGCCGAAGGTTCAGGGCGCTTCCGGGGAAGCCTGGGCCTGCCTCTTGGTTGCGAGGCGGGGGGTCTGGTGGGCGCCGGTGGTCGGCTGCTAGGCAGGAAGTTGCTTGGCTGGCTAGCTAGCTCTCAGGCGAGCTGCGCTCCTAATCGGAACCTCACTCAGCCTCTGCTCCGTCAGCAGACTGCTGATCCCAAGCTCTCTGCAGCCTCTTTTGTACTCGTCACGAGGGCGCCAACGGAAGGGCGCGAGCTCCTGGAGCTAGGCGCGAACTCAGGTATCCACTCGAGCAGGGGGCGCCAATTCGGGAGGGGGCCTGCAGCCCAGGGGAGGAAGGGCAAGCCCAGCGGAGAGCTGAAGGAAGGGGCGATAATGGACACGAATTCTATAGAGGGGCCCTATCTCGAGGGGATAGAATTTGAGCCAGGGGGTTCGGACTGTAGCGGGGCGGACTCTAGTGGTAACTCGGGAAGGTGAGAACTCCAAGTGGGTGGGAGGCAGATGGGAGGAGCTCGGACTGAAGTGGGAACTCTAGAGGAGGTGGGAACTCCAAGTGGCTGGGGAACATTTGGGAGGGCCACTGAAGTGGAAACTCCGAGGGGAAGGGGGAAGCACGTAGGAAAGGCTCGGACTCTAGTGGGAACTTCAAAGGAGGAGGAGCTGGTGGGAGGGGTTCTAGTGTAGTGGGAACTCCCAGTGGAGGCGGGAAGTAGAGGGAAGGGCTGGGACTCTAATGGGAACTAGTAGGAGGGGACTTAGACCTGTTCTAGCTGGAGGGGGAGTGGCGGGGAAAGGGGGAGAGCTAGGGGTAAAGGGCTATCTTCAGTGTGACACCTAAATGGAGGGGCAGTTCTGGGGAACAGATGGAGCACTAGTGATCCCACAGATTTGAGTCCAGAAAGGAGAAGGGGACCGATTTGGGCTTACTGTGTGTCCCTGCTCCCCTGCCTCGAAGCAGACCCCGAGGGAGAATTTATTTCTTTAGGTTTCATAGTGATTTTTCATGTATTCAGTTCGATTTCAGGAAAGTTTTATTTTATTTTTTTTTTAACTGTACAATTTAAATTGTATTAGGGAAATTTTTACATGGTTATCCCAATTCTTAGAAAGTGCATTTCACAGGGAATATGCTAAAATCAGTATCTGTAATGCTTCCTTTGACAACCTTATTATAGAAGGACATTATCATGCTTGTTGCAACCAGACAACCATTCATTTTTTTAAAAATTAAAGCTTTTTATTTAAAAAAACATGCATGGGTAATTTTTCTTTCTTTTTTTTTACTTTTTAAAAATTAATTTTATAATTATAACTTTTTTTGACAGTAATGGGTAATTTTTTACATTAACCCCTGTACTCACATCTATTCTGAATTTTCCCTCCTTCCCTCCACTCCTTCCCCTAGATGGCAGGCAGTCCAATACATGTTAAAATGTTATAGTATATCATGGGTAATTTTTCAACATTGACCCTTGCAAAACTTTCTGTTCCAAATTTTTCCCTCCTTCTCCCCACCCCCTCCCTTAGATGGCTGGTAGTCCAATACTTGTTAAATATGTTAAAATATATGTTAAATCCAATATATCTATACACATATCTATACATATTTACATAGTTATCTTTCTGCACAAGAAAAGTCTGATTTAGAAAAGGAAAAAAAAAAACCTGAGAAGGAAAACAAAATGCAAGCAAACATCAACAGAAAGCGTGAAAATGCTGTGTTGTGGTCCACACTCAGTTTCCACAGGCCTCTCTCTTCTGGGTGTAGATGGCTCTCCTCATTACTGAACAATTGGAACTGATTGAATCATCTTATTGTTGGAAGAGAGTCATGTCCATCAGAGTTAATCATCATATAATCTTGTTGCCATGTATCATGATCTACTGGTTCTGCTCATTTTACTTAGCATCAGTTCATGTAAGGCCTTTCTGAAATCATCCTGCTGGTCATTTCTTACAGAACAATAATATTCTGTAACATTCATATACCACAATTTATTCAGCCATTCTCCAATTGATGGACATCCACTATAAGTTTCCAGTTTCTTGCTACTACAAAGAGGGCTGCCACAAACATTTTTGCACATGTGGGTCCCTTTCCCTCCTTTAAGATCTCTTTAAGATATATATATATCTATATATCTATATATAGATATATATATATCTTAAGCCCGATAGAAACACTGCTGGGTCAAAGGATATGAACAGTTTGATAACTTTTTGAGCAGAGTTCCAAATTGCTCTCCAGAATGGTTGGATCTGTTCACAGCTCCACCTACAGTGTATCAATGTCACAGTTTTCTCACATCCCCTCCAACATTCAGCATTATGTTTTGCTGTCATTTTAGCTAATCTGAAAGGTGTATGTGTAGTGGTGTCTCAGAATTGTCTTAATTTACATTTCTCTGATCAATAGTGATTTGGAGCACCTTTTCATATGGCTAGAAATAGTTTCAATTTCTTCATCTGAAACTGATGACAGTTTATCAATTGGAGAATGGCTTGAATTCTTATAAATTTTGAATTAATTATATATTTTAGAAATGAGGTCCTTTGAATGTAAAAATGTTTTCCCACTTTATTGCTTCCCTTCTAATTTTGTCTGCATTAAGTTTTGTTTGTACAAAACCTTTTTAATTTGATATAATCAAAATTTTCTATTTTGTGATCAAAATAGATCTCTAATTCTTCGTTGGTCACAAATTCCTTCCTCCTCCACAGGTCTGAGAGGTAAACTATCCTATGTTCTTCTAATTTGTTTATAATATCATTCTTTATGTCTAGATCATGAATCCATTTCGACCTTATCTTGGTATAGTGTTAGGTGTGGGTCAATACCTAGTTTCTGCCATTATACTAATTTCCAATTTTCCCAGCAATTTTTGTCAAATAGTGGGGTCTTTGGGTTTGTCAAACACTAGATTGCTATAGTCATTGACTATTTTGTCCTGTGAACTTAACCTATTCCACTGATCAACTACTCTGTTTCTTGGCCAGTATCAAGTGGTTTTGAAGACCACTGCTTTATAATATCGTTTTAGGTCTGGTACAGCTTAATTCCCTTAAGATTCTTGACCTTTTGTTCTTCCAGATCAATTTTGTTGTTATTTTTTCTAGATCAGTAAAATAGTTTCTTGGGACTTTGATTAGTATAGCACTAAATAAATAGATTACTTTAGGTAGTAGTGTCATCTTTATTATATTCGCTCGACCTATCCAAAAGCACTTGATATTTTTCCAGTTGTTTAGATCTGACTTTATTTGGACAACCATTCAGTGGTCTTTCCCAGGGGGCATTAGTTCTAGGAAACTTTTATTAAGTGTCTTTTCACGCTTTCTGTTTATGTTTGCTTGCATTTTATTTTCCTTCTCAGGTTTTTTTTCCCTTTATAGATCAGATTTTTCTTGTGCAGCAAGATAACTATGTAAATGCTAATAATCCAATATTTGGAAATACAAAAATGAAAGTGAAACCACCTTTGCCTTAAAGGAACTTTTATTTTACTGGAGCCATCCTAAGGCAGAACTGCTCAAATCTCACTTTTCTTCTTTTTTATTAATAGTAGGAATACACATGTAGCTTTTATAGATTAAATATATATTTAGATTTTATAGATTTATAGATCTACCTCTAACAAGCCAAGGAGCAGTAGTCTGAACAGTATTGCTCCCATTTTTCAAGAGAATTAAATTTTATTTCATTTATTTTATAATAGCTTTTTATTTTTCAAAATACATGAAAAGATAGTTTTCAACATTCACCCTTGAAAAAAATCTTGTGTTCCATATTTTTCTTTCTCTCTCCCTTCCCACCTCCCCCATCCCCTAGACAGCAAGTAATCCAATAGAAATTAAACATGTGCAGGTCTTCTTTTTTTATTAATTAATTAGTTAATTAATTTTATAATTTTAACTCTTTTTTGGACAGTACATATGCATGGGTAATTTTTTACAACATTACCCTTGCACTTCTGTTCCGATTTTTCCCTTCCTTCCTTCCACCCCTTCCCCTAGATGGCAGGCAGTCTCATACATGTTAAATATGTTATAGTATATCCTAGATACAATATAAGTGTGCAGAACTGAATTTCTTGTTGCACAGGAAGAATTGGATTCAGAAGGTAAAAATAACCTGGGAAGAAAAACAAAAATGCAAACAGTTTACACTCATTTCCCAGTGTTCTTTCTCTGGGTGTTGCTGATTCTGTCCATCATTGATCAATTGGAACTGAATTAGATGTTCTCTTTGTTGAAGATATCCACTTCCATCAACATACATCCTCATTTTCCATTTTCTACAAAAAGGGCTGCCACAAACATTTTGACACATACAGGTCCCTTTCCCATCTTTAGTATTTCTTTGGGATATAAGCCCAGAAGTAGCACAACTCTACCAACAATGCATCAGTGTCCCAGTTTTCCAACATCCCCTCCAACATTCATCATTATTTTTTCCTGTCATTTTAGCCAATCTGACAAGTGTATAGTAGTATCTCAGAGTTGTCTTAATTTGCATTTCTCTGATCAATAGTGATTTTGGAACACACTTTTATATGAGTGGACATAGTTTCAATTTCATCATCTGAAAATTGCCTGTTCATATCCTTTGACCATTTATCAATTGGAGAATGGCTTGATTTCTTATAAATTAGCGTCAGTTTTCTCTATATATTTTGGAAACGAGGTCTTTATCAGAACCTTTAACTGTAAAAATGTTTTCCCAGTTTGTTGCTTCCCTTCTAATCTTGTTTGCATTAGTATTGTTTGTACAAAGGCTTTTTAATTTGTTGTTATCAGAATTTTCTATTTTGTGATCAATAATGATCTCTAGTAGTTCTTTGGTCATAAATTCCTTCCTCCTCCACAAGTCTGAGAGGTAAACTATCCTATGTTCCTGCAACTTATGATCTCATTTTTTTTTGCCTAACTCATGGATTCATTTTGATCTTATCTTGGTATATGGTGTTAAGTGTGGGTCTATGCCTAATTTCTATGTGAAGTCCTTCTAAACACCTTTCCACATTTATCATTTGCACAAAAAAAATCTGATCAAAAAGGGGGAAAAAATGAGAAAGAAGAAAAAGCAAGGAAACAACAACCAAAAAGATGAAAATGCTATGTTGTGGTCCATACTCAGTCTTCTTTCTGGGTACATATGGCTCTCTCCATCACTAGTCTGTTGGAATTGGCCTGGATCACCTCATTACTGAAAAGAGCCAAGGCCATCACAACTGATCATCATATAATGTTGTTGCTGTGTACAGTGTTCTTTTGGAATTACTCACTTCACTTAACATCAGTTCATGTAAGTTGAAGAATTAAATTTTGAATAATCACTTGTTATTGATTCTTTTAGTATACAAAATTTTCCTCAAACTTTATTCCACAGAAAAGAGGAAAGGTATTGAGTATAGGCAGAATACAAACTTTTAGAAGATTAACAATCTTTTTCCCTCCATTTTTTTCCAAGCATTTTGTTTTGATGTCCTGTTATGATCTACTTTACTATGTCTATATGTACATAGACAAGTATAGATTTACACATGTAAATATAGGTCTGTTTCCCGTCTATACACAGGCATATGTATGTGTATATATATATAATTTCCCAGTATATATATAAAAATGCTGAGTTACATTTTTAAAAGTGAAAGTTAAAAACACTTGACAAGTGTTGTGCTTCAAATAAAAGCCCCTTAGGAAAAAACTTTGTGAATCACAAAATCAAACCTTTAAAGTTAAAAAGATAGGAAGCTCTCTGTTCCCTACTTGCCCTGTTTGGTTCCTTCAAAACTTCTTGTTAAAAATATCACATGCCAAAGGGCTGTCAAACTATGCATTCCCTTTGATCCAGAAGTGTGTGTCTACTGGGTCTGTATCACAAAGAAATAAAAAAGAGAAAAGGACCCACATGTGCAAAAATGTTTGTATCAGCCCTTTTTTGTAGTGGAAAGGAACTGGAAAACTGAGTGGATGTGCATTAGGTGGGGAATGGCTGAAGTTATGGTACAAATGTTATGGAATATTAATTGTTCTATAAGAAACAACCAGCAGGATGATTTCAGAAAGGGCTGGAGAGACTTCCAATGAACTGATGTTGAGTGAAATGAACAGAACCAGGAGATCATTGTAGAAGGCACAAGACTACATGGTAATGAACTCTGATAGACATGGTTCTTTTCAAGTCAGTTTCAATAGACTTGTGATGGAGAGAGCATTCAGAGAGAGTATTATGGGGACTGGATAACAGCATAGTATTTTTACCTTTTTTTGTTGTTTGCTTCCTTGTTTTTTTCTTATTTTTTCTCCCTCTCCCCCCTTTTTTTGTAGCATGATAATCTGGAAATATATATATATATATAGATATATAAATATGTTTAGAATATTCAGCAAGATTACTCTGCTTTTCCTTCCTAGGGTACAAACTTACTTCACCATGAAGGTGAAGATTAAGTGTTGGAATGGTGTAGCCTCCTGGCTCTGGGTTGCCAATGATGAGAATTGTGGTATTTGTCGAATGGCTTTTAATGGCTGCTGTCCAGACTGTGAGTACATCTATTTCATTTTATTGCCTTTTCTTTCTTTTGGATTTTTCTTACATTAGTATTTGCTAATGGGCCCCAATCAAGATGAACTCATTGAATGAATTGTATAGGTGAAGGCAATTCTCAACAGTTAACCAAGATTATGATAGTTTTGCAAAGAAAATATCTAGTTTTTGACTGAAAAGATGGGCTAATTGGGAGGTGTTTATGTATGTGGGTATTTTGCCTAGAAATTGACTCTGCCTATAAAAATTAATCTTTTGGTTATATAGTCAAAATAATTCTTTGAACCAGACATATTTATCACAATCTAGGATGTGTGTGGGATCATAGGAAATGAGGAGTCCTCAGTTCTCTCCTTTACTGGTGAGAAAACTGAAGCCCAGGAAAATTTAATAACTTGGCTGGGAGGGGAGTGTGATTTCTGTGTCACCTCTTGACTGGAGAACCAGTATTCTTTCCATTGAGCCATGCCTCCCTGTTTGCAATTTGTAGATTACTTTACCATTGACAGTTTAAACTTGTAAAAAAAAAAAAAAAAGTTAAACGTGTAGTATGAGTATTGTTATAGAATTTTGGGTGACCAGATATGTGAGTTCATTAGTATTGGGAACTACAAATGAGAATACTTCTAATTATGCAAACTCTTCTTTACAATTTATATAGTCTTTGAGAGTTGCTTAGAATGCTTAAGAGGTTTAGTGTTGTGCCTAAAGGCAAACAGTAAGTATCAAAAGTGGGACTTGCACAGCAGTTCAACTATGATGTTTTGCATCATAGATTATCGATTACTGGGGCCTCAGTGAAGTGAATGGACTAACTCATGGTCACCCATTAGGGAAGGACACTGGTGGGTATGTGTGTAGGTTGAGGGGGGTGCTCTTTAAAAAGATACTTTTGAGACTGAGAGGTAACTCCTTTATCTGTTCTTGTTTGAATAATTTATTATTCTGTGATTGTATGATTCCCTTAAGGGATAGGGAGTAGTGGAGCTCATTTCAATCACAAGAATAACCCTCTAGAGAACTATCCTAATTACCTTATCTTCTTTCCAGTCCCCATTCTTTTCTCTAATTCCCCCTCCATTCCTTCTCTTCTCCCTAAATCAGTACCTTCCTTGATCTAGTTGAGTCTCTCAGAGAATCTACTTTAGGCTTCAGTTTTTAGGCTTCTTAGGATTTTTTAGGCTTCAGTTTTCTCATTAGCCAAATGAGAAGATTGGAAGAAATTGAGCTCTAAATGAGCTTCTGAGTTTTTAATGTTGTGCTGTGATAAGAAACCTTTCTTCCCTCATCAACATTGTAGTCTAGTTGGAGAATACTTCTTGGTATATTAGTTTATGAAAAAGGTTCTAAAGGAAGCTAGCTCTCTCACAGTGCAGAAAAGGTTTTAATATTCATCAGAAGAAAGAATGATAAAGAAAATCAAAGAGAAATGGATGAACTGCACAATAAAACTACCAAAAGTCTATGGGCTCTTTGAGTCTGGAGCAAAGAAGGCAGCACTGTGAATTGGTGCCTTTAGCTAGTGTGGTGGTATCTCTGACCTGTTAGAATAGCAGGTGATAGAGCCAACTCATCCTGAGAAAGAGAGAAAGACATTTTTTCCCCTTTTTTTGATCTGATTTTTCTTGTGCAGAATGATAAATGTAGAGATATGTATAGAAGAATTGCCCATGTTTAACATATATTGGATCACTTGCTGTCTAGGGAAGAGCATGGGGAGGCAGGAGGGGGAAAATGAGAACATGAGGTTTTGTGAGGGTAAATGTTGAAAAGAGCTGGGCAATACATAGTTTACCTGGGGCCTTCCAAAGTACCTAAAGCACCCTGCAGCCCATATCAGGAGTCCTAGCATAAAGTTCCAATCTAGAAACTGAACCTATAACAAAGTTAAGTGTCAAATACTGTGGAAATAGTTGAACTGATTAAGAGAAATCCTAAGGAAGAGAATAACTCCAAAAGTACAAGTAAAGCTATAGGAAAAAAAAAAAATTGCTTAGTCACAAAGACTATAGGAATACCTTAAATTAAGCAATGGATAAAAGATGAAATTATGAATGATATTGAAGCTCAAGGGAAAAATTGGAAGGAGAATAAATAGATTGGGTCAGAAAGTATATAAAACTTGACTGAAATTGGCGCACCGTCTGAAAAATATCATAGAGAACATGGAATAAACATGTGAATGAAATAAGAAAACAAAGTAAGAATATTTTTGAAAGCAAAGGAAAATGTAAGGAATCTACTACTAAAGCAACTCCACCTGGAAAACATCAATGGGACAAAATTTAAGAAGCATTGAATTCCCTAAAAACCATGACCTACATACAAACCAATTCTCTTAGATCCAGAGACCAAAGTGAAAGTAGAGAATCCATTAATCACCTTCCTAAAGAAACCCTAAGAACATATTAGTCCAAAGTAGGAGCTGCCAAATCAATATATCAAACAGCCCTGAGGGGGGAGGGGGAATCCAAGTACCAAAGACTTATAAGAGGGATCACCCAAGACTACTATACTGAGCCTACTCTAAAGGAGAGAACAAAGGGAAAGAAGAAAGAATAAAAAAGTAGAGGAAAAAAGCTTTACAAATAAGGATATTTGCTAGAAAAGAAAAAAGAAAAAAAAATAAGAAAAATTCTATCTAATCCAGAACCAGAATAGAGATGTTTTAAGATTTCTTAATGTAAAGACTAGAAACTAGAACCCTAAGAAGCTAAATACATTCACAAATCTTTCAAATGATGATAAAGATCTTAATTCTAAAAGAGGGAATTTCTTTTATCTTCTAGTTTTATAGAGGGAGAAAAATAAGAGAAATGCTGGACTTAGAAGGTGGTTTTGTTCTATGTTAAAAGTTTTAGGAAACTGGAATATACAAGGAAAGAAGTGAAAGGAATTTACTATTTCAGAATAATTGGGGAGGAGACTGAGGCACATTTTTAAGTCAAGTATATGAGAGTTGAGCACACAAACACAGTCTGATGTAGACTATATATTTTTACATTAAAATTTTTTTTATTTTAAACACATTGCTTTATAAAACATGTTGGGAGAGAAAAATCAGCAAAAAGGAAAAACCATGGGAGAGGGAAAAAAAATGAACATAGCATGTGTTGATTTTGATGGTGATTTTTGTTTTAGAAATACATCAAACTCAGTAGTGAAAAAGGCAGTGACAGAGATGGGTTAAGAGTTAGTGAGGGAACAGCCACAAGCAAAACAAACTTCAGTTTGGAAAGGAAGATCAAAAACTTATGAAGTTAAAATGAGGGACAGAAGCAGAATGCCTTGAGCTAATTTTAAAATTATGTAGCATGGAACAGCTAGGAGACGCAGTGGGTAGAGTCAGAAGTCAGAAGGACCTGAGTTCAAAGCTGGTTTCAGACTCTTAACACTTCCTAGCAGTGTGATCAAGTCACTTAACCCCAATTGTCTCAGCAAAATAAAATAAAATAAAAATTTTAAAAATTGTAAGTAAATTACATAATTTAATTAAAAGCAAGGAAACTAGATTATACTGAAAGGCACTACAGATAATGAAATAATATTTGCTGTGTAATGTGCAACAAGTGACACAGCATCTTAATATTTTCAGGAATTTTAGGGAGAGAAATAGCAAAGCTATTGGTGACCTTCGTGTGTTCATTTAAGAATTAGACAAAACTAATAAGAAGGAAGACAGAAGTTGATCTGATGATCAATATCTGAATTTTTTGTTTCGTTTATTTAATATTTTTCCTTTAATTAACAAGTAATTTTTTTTACATTTGTTTTTAAAAATTTTTGAATTTGGGGCAGTTAGGTGGTCCAGTAGTTAGAGTACAAGCACTAAAGTGAGGAGGACCTGAGTTCAAATGTAGCCTTAGACAAACACTTAACACTTCCTAGTTGTGTGATCCTGGGCAAGTCATTTAACCCCAATTGCCTCCACAAAAGAAAAAAAAAATTGTTTTTGAGTTCTAGGTTCTCTCCCTTATCCCCATGCACAGTTAAGAAACTACCTTTGAAGTTATGCAAAGCATTTCCATAAAGGTCAAGTTGTGGGGGGAAAAAAACAACAAAGATCTCCTATCCTAATGAAACTAAAAACTTTCAAGAAAAATTTAAGTTTAAAATAAAGAAAACATTTCAATCTGTATTCAGTTTTCCCACATTTCTTTCAATAATTATCAGTAGTTTTTCCTGTCAATTTAGGCAATCTGAGAGATATGAGTTGTTTTAATTTGCATTTCTCTAAACAATAGTAATTTAGAGCATTTTTTCATATGTCTCTAGATGGCTTTAATTTCTTTATCTGAAAATTGTTTGTTTATACTGACCATTTATCAATTGGGGAATGATTTGTACTCTTATAAATCTGACACAATTCTTTATATATTTTAGAAATATATAACATATCATAAACACTGCTTGTAAAGATTTTTTCCCCCAGCTTTGTACTTCCCTTTTAATCTTGTTTTTATTGGTTTTGTTTATATAAACATATTATCATATGTTTCTCTTGTTCTTTTTACTAAATTTTCTCCAGATTTTGTTTTCCTTCTAATCTTTTCTGTATTGATTTTATTTGTCCAAAACCTTTTTAATATAATTAAAATTATCTATTGTATATCTCATAGTACTCTCTCTGATTACTCATAAAGTCTGCCTCATAGTACAGTTTAAGATCTGGTACTGCTAAATTTCCTTCCTTATTTTATTTATTTATTTGTTGCTTATTTTTATTTTCTTCTTTTTTCTCATTTGATCTTTTTTTTTTAATTAATAGTATATAATTTTCAAATTACATGTAAAGATCTCTTTTTTCCAAATAATAATAGCTTTTTATGCAAAGATGGGTTTCAGCATTTACCCTTGTGAAACCTTATGTTCCACATTTTTATCCCTCTCTTCCCCCTAAACAGCAAGTAATCCAAAATATGTTAAACACAAGCAATAAAAGTAGTTTTTGACATTCATTTTTGTAAGATTTTTGAATTCTAAATTGTTTTTCTCCTTCCTCCTTTCCTTACCTCCCCTCTGTGCTAACAAGCAATATGATATAAGCTATATGGTACATGCTTTTTTTTTTTTTTTTTTTTTTTTTTTTGGTACATGCATTTTTAACATTTCTACATAAGTCAAATTGGACAGAAAAATCACAAGAAACAGGAAAAAAAAGGTGAAAATATTTTTCCAAGTATTTAGATCTGATTTTATTTTGTGAGAAGTATTTTGTAATTGTGTTCACATAGTTCTTAGGTTTGTCTTGGTAGGTAGACCCCAAATATTTTATTTTGCCTGCAGTAATTTTAAATGGAATTTCTCTATCTCTTGCTGATGGGCATTGTCAGTAAAATATAGAAATGCTGATGATTTTTGTGTGGGTTTCTTGTACATCCTGCAACTTTGCTAAAGCTGTAAATTGTTTCCAGTAAATTTTTGGATGATTTTCTAGGATTCTCTAACTGTATCATCATATCATCTACAAAGAGGGATAGTTTGATTTCCTCATTGCCTATTCTTATTCTTTTAATGTCTTCTTTTCTTATTGCTAAAGCCAACATTTCTAATACAATGTTGAATAATAGTGGTGATAATGGACATCCTTGTTTCACCCCTGATCTTTTTCAGAATGTGGCCAGCTTCTATTACAAATAATGCTTGCTCTTGGTTTTAGATAGATACTAGTTATTAATTTAAGGAACGCTCCCTTTATCCCTATGCTCTCTAGTATTTCTAATTATAATGGGTGCTGTATTTTGTCAAAAGCTTTTTTGGCATCTCTTGAAATTATCCTATGATTTCTGTTGGTTTTGTTATTATTATGGTCGATTATGGTAATAGTTTTCCTGATATTGAACCACAACCCTATATTCCTAGTATAAATCCCATTTCATCATAGTGTATTATCCTGCTGATAAGTTGCTGTAATCTCTTTGCTAATATTTTATGTAAAATTTTTGTATCAATATTCATTAAGGAGATTAATCTATAATTTTCATTCTCTGTTTTAGATATCAACACCATATTTGTGTCATAGAAGGAATTTGGCAGGATTCCTTCACCTATTTTCCCAAATACTTTACATAGTACTGGAATTAATTGTTCTTTAAATGGTAGAATTCACTTGTGAATGCATCTTGGGGAGTTCATTGCAGGATATAAAATAAACCCACACAAATCAGCAGCAATATTGAAGCGGGTTGTGCTCCCTTTAAGAAACTGTATTTCCTATTGATCTGTGATTCCTTTCAGATTCTCAGCCACTCCTGGCTGAGGCATATCCTCCCCAGACAAGTTGTCTTTCCAGGATGCCAGAGCCTTTGATTCAGTTACAATCCTGGTCAAAAAGCATCCCTTTGAATTCCAATAGGAAATCCAGGCTTGTCCCAGCCCCCATTTTTACTTGCTTGGGCTGCCCAGCCCCCATTGGATCTGATCTACTAGGGCTGTCCCAACCCCCCACCAAGACACTCAATAAAATAGCTTCCAAGAACTAAGATCTTTTGCAGATGGACCTTGGTTACTCCCTTTGCTGCCAGGACTTTCTGTCCACTGAGAACTGCGTTCTCAGTGCAAAACTCCATTTTCCATGGATCTGCCACAATAGAAATCAGTCTCTTGATAAACTCATTTCTATCTAGCAATAAACTTTCATTATGCAACTAATATTCGGGAATGAGTGAATTCTTTCACACCTAAAACCTGTGGCCGATTTAATGGGGATTCTTATAGCCACTAACCTCTAGACCACCAGGAATCTAGACCACTCAAACAGCATTAATATCACTGACAAAGCCCAGCAGCAAGAGATAGAAAGAGAAATTCCAATGAAAATAATTGTAGACAAAATAAAATATTTGGGGATTTACTTACCAAGAATTATATGAAGACAGTTACAAAATACTTCTCACACAAATACAATCAGATCTAAACAACTGGAAAAATGCCAATTGCTCATAGGTAAGCTATGCTAATTTAATAAAAATAACAATTCTGCCTAAATTGATCTACTTGTTGTGTGTCATACCAAACTGCCAAAAAATATTTTATAGAACTAGAAAAAATAACAAAATTCATCTGGAAGAACTAAAGGTCAAAAATATCAAGGGAATTAATGAAAAAAAATACAAAGGATGATGATTTAACAGTACCAAATCTTGAATATAAAGCAGCTGTCATCAAAACAATTTGGCACTGGTTAAGAAACAGAGTGGTGGATCAGTGGAATCGATTAGATACAAATGACACAATAATCAAGGCCTATAGTAATCTTGTATTTAATAAATCCCCAAACTCTAGCTTCTGGAATAAGAACTCGCTATTTGATAATAAATCGGTGGGAAAACTGGAAAATATTATGTCAGAAACTTGACATAGACCTATATCTCACACCCCATTCTAAAATAAGGTCAAAATAGATACATAATTTGGGAATAAAGGATGGTACCATAAACAAATTAGGAGAGCAAGGGATAATTTATCTATCAGATCTTTGGAGAAGGGAGGAATTTTGACCAAAGAAGAACTAGAGAACATTATGAAAGGCAAAATGGACAACTTTTACATTAAATTTAAAAATTTTTGCACAAACAAAACCAATACAAATAAGATTAAAAGAGAAGTACACAGCTGGGGAAAAAAAATCTTTACAGCCAATCCTCAATAATGAGAGGATCCAAATCAGTTCCAATTGATCAGTAATGAAAAGAACCAGCTATACCCAGTGAAAGAGCACTGGGAAATGAGTGTGGACCACATCATGTTATTTACACTCTTTCTGTTATTATTTGCATGTCAAATGAACACCCTGCAGGAGACTTAAAGGAGGTCATGGATAAGAGGAACAGTAGGCAGCTTCATTTCTGGAGTCAGGAATACTTAAATTCAAAGTCAGCCTCCAGACTTATTAGCTGAGTGACCTTGGAAAAGTACTTTAATCACTGTCTGTCTCAGTTTTCTTACCTATAAAATGGAGAAAACAGTAGCATTTGCCTCTAAGCATTGTTGTGATTATAAAAGGGGATGATATTTACAAAGGGGCTTAATAAATATTTGTTGCTGCAACAAGATCATGTGATGATCAACTTGAATCTTTTCAACCATGAGGTGATTCAAGGAAATTCCAATAGGTTTGTGTTAGAAAGTATCATCCACAGAGAGAAGATTGTGGAGACTGAATGTGGATCAAAGCAAAGTATTTTTACCTTTTGTTGTTTGCTTGTTTTTTTTCCCCCATTTGATCTGATTTTTTGTGTGCAGCATAACGAATATAGATATGTATTTAGAAGAATTGTACATGTTTAACCTATATTGGATTGCTTGTTGTCTAGGGAAAAGGGGAAGTAGGGAAGGAAGTAAGAAAGATTTGGCACACAAAGTTGTGCAAAGATGAATGTAGAAAATTATCTTTGAACATATTTGGAAAAACAAAAAACTTTAAAAATACAATTAAAAAAATCTTTACATCCAGTGTTTATGATAAAAGTCTCATTTCTAAACTATATAAAGAACTATGTCAAATTTATAAGAATACAAATCATACCCCAATTGATAAATGGTCAGTGTGAACAATTTTCAGATGAAGAAATTAAAGCCATCTATAGTAATATGAAAAAAATGCTCTAAATCTCTATTGATTAGAGAAATGCAAGTTAAACGACTCACCTCTCAGATTGGCTAAGTTGACAGGAAAAACTAATGGTAAATAGTGGAGGCAATGTGGGAAATCTGGGATACTAATACATTGTTGGTGGACTTGTGAAATGATCCAACCATTCTGGAGAACAATCTAAAACTATGCCCAAAGGGCTACAAAACTGTGCATACCCTTTGACCCAGCAGTGCCATTACTGGGTTTGTGTCCCAAGGAAATCATAAAGGAGGGGAAAGGACCCACATGAGCAGCTCTTTTTGTCATAACAAAGAATTAGAAAAGGAGTTGATGCCCATCAATTAGGGAATAGCTGAACAAGTTATGGCACATGAAGTTAATGGAATATTATTGTTCTTTTAAAAATGATGAACGAGCTGATTATAAAAAGGCCTGGAAAGATTTACATGAATTGATAATGAGTGAAACAAGCAGAACCAGGAACACATTGTACACAATAACAGCAAAAATGTGCGATGATCAACTATGAAAGACTTGTTTATTCTTAGTGGTTCACTGATCTAAAACAATCTCAATAGATTTTGGACAGAAAATGCCATCTGCATCCAGAAAAAGAACTAAGGAAACTGAATATAACTCAATACATGCTATGTTCACTTCTTTTTTCTGTTTTTTAATCTTTCTCATGGTTTTTCACCTTTGCTCTGATTTTTCTCTCCCAATATGGTTCATAAAGCAATGTGTATTAAAAAATATATTAAACTTACCAAAAAAGAAAGAAGAAATGGTGAAAATAGTATGTTTTGATCCATATTAAGTCTCTGTAGTTCTTTCTCTAAATGTGGTTAGTATTTTTCATCCAAAGTTTTCTGGAATTGCCTTGAATCATTAAATTGCTGAGAAAAGCCAAATCTATAAAATTGATCATCACACAATCTTGCTACACCTGTGTATATTTTCCTGTAAATCTCCTTCCTTTACATCATTTCCCATTAATTCCTTTGATGTTCTCAATTTTTTGTTCTTCCAAATTAATTTTACTATTGTTGTCCTTCATTTGTTTCATTGTTGTCTTGAAGAGGATCAAAACGCCATCCCTATGACTATGGCTAATCAAACCAATATGAGCTCAGAATTCTCTGCCACAAGTAGAGCAGAAATAGACCTTATTTTTAACATTTGTGGTAAATTTTCTAACTGGACTCCCTAACTTTGTACATTTCACATTTCTTTTGAGCCACCTCAATTCTGCTTTGCTCATGGAACACAGAACCTTCTCTGAGGAGGGCATGCCATCATGCTATGTGGTCTTGTGTGCTAGTGCCTCTCATAGTATGTTTTCATAAACAAAAAATAATGAGATCAGCACAACTGTTCTGTAGACCTTCACTTTGGGAGTCAATCTAATACCTTTTCTCTCCCATACTTTGCTTCACAGTCTCCCAAACACTGACCTAGCTCTGACAATGCATGTCAACCTCATTATCAATGTGGACATCCCTAGAAAGTATACTGCCCGGGTAAATGAACTTATTATCCACAGCATTCAAAACTTCATTTGCTGTAGTGGATGGTTCCGCATATGGATGATGTGGTGCTGGCTGGAGTTCCTGTGTTTTCTCCTTGTGGTGGTAGGTCAAAATTAGCACAGGCTGCAGAGAATTAATCCATACTTTGTTGTATCTCAGCTGCAGAGGCTGCATTGAGTCAACAGTTATCTGCCAACAAAAAATTATGCACCAATACTCACTCCCTCTGCTTTAGTTTCTGCTTTTAGCCTTTTTCAAATTGAAGAATTTATCATCATTGTGATAGCTAATCTTGATGCCATGTTCATCCTTATTTGAAGGTATTTGACAATATGGCTAAAAGTATCATGCTTTAAAAAATAAAACAAAAAACAAAACAGAACAAGCTAGGGAATTTTGTTAATTTTTTTTCTAGATCAGTAAAATAATTTTTTGCTCATTTAACTGCAATGGCAGTGAATAGATTTTTTTTTTTTTTAAGGTAAAATTGTCATTTTTATTATATTGGCTCTGCCTCCTCATGAACAACTGATATTTTTCCAATTTTTAAAATCTGACCTTATCTGTATAGTGTTTTATAATTATGTTCATGTGATTCTTAGGTTCTTGTTCTTGTTAGAAGGTATACTCTCAGGTATTTTGTAATGTTTGCAGTTATTTTAGTGGCACATCTCTCAGTATTTCTTCTTGCAGGGTTTTATTGGTGATAATATAGAAATGCTGATGATTCATATAGGTTTTTATTTTATATCCTGCTACTTTACTAAAGTTGTTTCAAAAAAAAGTTATTGTTTCCACTAACTTCTTAGTTGAATTTTAATTGGATCTTTAGGATTTTTTTGAATATATCATATAGTAAACAGAGATAGTTTTATTGCCTCACTGTCCATACTAATTCTTTCCATTTCTTTTTCTCTTACTGCTATTGCTAGCATTTTTTCCCTCTTTTTAAATTTTATAATTATAATTTTTTGACAGTATATATGCATGAGTAATTTTTTTATAACATTATCCCTTGTATTCCTTTTTCCAGATTTTCCCCTCCCTCCCTCTACTCCCTCCCCTAGATGACAGGCAATCCCATACATTTTACATGTGTTACAGTATAACCTTATTGCTAGCATTTCTAATGCAATACTGATTTATATTGGTGACAGTGGGCATCCTTATTTCACTCCTGATCTTATTGGGAATGCTTCTAGTTTATCTCCATTATAAATAATCCGTGTGATGATTTTAAGTATATGCTGCTGCTGCTTTTTTTTTTTTTTTTTTTTTTAAACAGGAACAATTTAATTATTTGATTTTGACATCTAGGATCTATAAGAAACTTCTAGAGCAAGCACTATCCAGAATCATAAAAATGAAGCACATTTAAAAACAAAAAAAGGAAAAATAAATTTTAAGTGTGAAATATTCAGTAGCATTATTGATCAGAATATCACTGTATACCCATTCCCCAAAGTCCCTCCTTGTTGTTTTTTCTACCTTTGTCAAATCCTTAAAATTTAAAGATGGTACCTGTCAGAAGAATCAGGGAGCCATAAACCTATCAATGTGAATTATTGAAAAAGCATTTATTGAACTCCTATTCCTACCAAGTTCCAAGTACTGTGTTTAGCACTAAGGATAATAACTAGAGAAAGACAGTTTATGTAGGAAAGATAACATATTAGAGAGTTCAGCTGCTGGATAAATGAAGAAACTTTTTTTAAAAAAAATTTTATTGAAGTTTTCTATTTTCAAAATATGTATGTAAAGATAATTTTTTCAAATTTGAGCCCTGAAAAATCTTGTATTCCAATCCCCACCCCCACCCCTTATCCCCACCTCCTCCCCATATGGCATGTGATCCAATATATATTAAACATGGTAAAAAAAAATATGTTAAATCCAAAATAGATATACATATTTATACAATTATCTTGCTACATAAGAAGAATCAGGTCACTAAAAAATGAGAAAGAAAATAAAATTCAAGCAATAAAAAGAGTGAAATACTATGTTGTAATCTATCCTTAGTTCCCATAGTTCTCTCTCTGGATGCAGATGGCTCTTATCATCACAAGATCATTGGAACTGGCCTGAATCATCTCATTGTTGAAGAGAGCCAAGTCTGTCAGAATTGATCATCCTGTAGTCTTGTTGCCATGTATAATGATCTCCTGGTCCTGCTCATTTCATCAATTTATGTAAGTTTCTCCAGGCTTTTCTGAAATCATCCTGCTGGTTGTTACAGAACAATAGTATTCCATAGCATTCATATACTATAACCTATTCATCCATTCGCCAACTGATGGACATCTACTCAATTTCCATTTCCTTGCCACTACAAAAAGGGCTGCCACAGACATTTTTGCACATGTGAGTCCTTTTCCCTCCTTTAAGATTTTTTTGGGATATAAGCCCAGTAGAAACAGTGCTGGGTCAAAGGGTATGCACAGTTTGACAGCCCTTTGGGCATCCAAATTGCTCTCCAGAATAGTTGGATTTGTTCACAACTCCATCAACAATGTATTAGTGTCCCAATTTTCCCACATCCCCTCCAACATTGCGCATTATCTTTTTCTGTCATCTTAGCCAATATGAGAGGTATGTGGTGATATCTCAGAGTTGCTCATTTGCATTTCTCTAATCAATAGTGATTTAGAACACTTTTTCATATGATTAGAAACAGTTTCAATTTCTTCATCTGAAAATTGTCTGTTCACATCTTTTGACCATTTATCAATTGGAGAATAGCTTGAATTCTTATGAATTTGAGTCAGTTCTCTACATATTTTAGAAATGAGGCCTTTATGAAGCAGATCAGTTCCAATAGAGCAGTAATGAACTGAACTAGCTACACCCAGCAGGAGAACTCTGGGAGATGACTATGAAGCACTGCATGGAATTCCCAATCTCTCTAATTTTGTCCGCCTGCATTTTGGATTTTTTTCACAGGCTAATTGTACACTATTTCAAAGTCCGATTCTTTTTGTACAGCAAAACAATTGTTTGGACATGTATACCTATATTGTATTTAATTTATACTTTAATATATTGAACATGTATTGGTCAATCTGCCATCTGGGTGGGGGGGAAAGAGGGGGAAAATTAGAACAAAAGGTTTGGCAATTGTCAATGTTGTGAAATTACCCATGCGCATATCTGGTAAATAAAAACTATTTAAAAAAAAGAAAAAGATAAAGAAATGAGACCTTTGGGGCAGCTAGTTGGTACCAGTAGATGGAGCACCGGCCCTGAAGTAAGGAGGACCTAAGTTCAAATCTGGCCTCAGATACTTAATACTTCCTAGCTGTGTGACTCTGGGCAAGTCACTTAACCTTAATTGCCTCAGCAAAAAAGAAATGAAGTCTTTATCAGAACCCTTAAATGTAAAAAATAGTTTCCCAATTTATTGCTACTTCCCTTCTAATCTTGTCTTCATTAGTTTTATTTGTACAAACACTTTTTAACTTAATCTATTTAAAATGATCTATTTTGTGTTCAGTAATGATCCCTAGTTCTTTGGTCACAAATTCAAGTTCTAAGTGCTGTCATAAGAATGTGCCAGAAAGACAGATTACATAACTCAGGAAGGCATTTTTAGATTGTCAGTAGGTCATTTGAAACTATCGGGTATTTAAACTAGGGCAAATGAAAAAGCCAAGAAAGCCTTAGGAAGCAGTGTAAGGGTAATTGATAAGGTTTGGTGTAGTGTTCTTGTTGGTTTTATGGAGGTCTTGAAGCAGCCTTCATTTCAATAGAGTAATCACCACGAGAATAGCCAGGGATAAAGTCCAAATTCTTTATTATTATTTCTTCAAAGTCTAGTTTCCTTGCCTGGGACTTTGGCTAGCTTTCTGGAGCCTGTCCTTCAGATGGTCCTTGGTCTCAGTGGAGGAAGCAGGAGGACAGGCCAACCACCACCACGGTGGTGTCAAATGAAGTAAATGAATCTGGCTCTGACCCTGGCTGAGTTTGTCCCAGTTTATATACTCTACACTGAGTATAAACCAATTATTATATTGAGAGGAAGCCATTATTTGTTGTAAGATTAAATCAATCATACTGAACTTAGAACTATTAAGCACTGTGCTAAATTAGATAACCATTGTCTTATTAATTCCACTGACTTAACATCTTGTAAGAATCCTTGTTTTAAGAAGAGTTCTGGCCCTTAAGAGTTTAGGTCAGTTCCTTTTACCTGAAGGAAAAGATGGTTACTCCCATAAACCAAGTCATGTGAACAAATAATCTGGATTGATTTCTAGATGGTCTAGGGCAAGAGTTGCAACAAGTCAGAGTTTAATCATATTTTACAGATGAAGAGATCTGCCTTTTTCTTATGTACATATGAACAATGTCAACAATTATTTATGGTGTGAATTTTTTTGTTTGTATTATTAAAGAAAAATTAAAATAGCACATAGAAAAACCGAGAAAGCAATACAAGTCCATCACAAAGTGGGGGAGGGGGAGAGAAGTAAAGAGAAAATGATTTGGAGAATATATTTCAGGAATAAAGAGTTACATTTTAAACTAAGTTTCAACATCTGTTAAGTATTGAATGAGTCTTCTCACTTTTTAGTTTCTTCTCTGGCCAATCTTTCAGCTTCTATATAGCCTTCAACTTTTGAATGACCAACCAAGTACATACTTTTCTTCAACATTCATTTCCCAAGTCAAATTATCTAGCTTAATAAATTGGTCTCTGTGGACAGCATCTCTATTTTTATTTGTTTTCCAGAGATTTTCTTTCCAATTGGTAATCTAGACATCCATACCTTTGGTGATGAGTTGGTTATTTGTATACATGAGTTTGTCTATATTTGAGGCTTTTGCTTGCTCAATCCATTTGGCAGCTGCTTGCAGTGATGTGATCTGTCTCTCGTTCAGAAAATGTGCTACTTAGTTTCCTCATTTTTGCCCTGTTTCTTTTCACGTTTTAGAATAGATCTTGCTCTGGTCCCTAGGAGAAAGCCCTTCTCTTCTATTATTTTTGCAAGTACCCTTGACATACAGTGTTAGAATATGATCCCTGGTATGGTTGCCTGTGCCAATTTCTAGAGCTTTCTTTTACTCTGCCAAATCATCTCAACTCTCTCCAAAGCTTTGGTGGGAAAAGAAAGTGACTCTGACCTATAGAGAATGCTTCTATTGATGCTTCTTATCATTTTAAGGAAAAATACTTTTATACTTAATGCTTTCAAGTGTTTTTAATAGGAATGAGTGTTATAGTTTTATCAAAAGCTATTTCTGCATCTGTTGATATATGATCTTTGTTACTTTTGTTATTGATAATCACATCAATTATATTAATAGTTTAACTTTTGTTAAACCATCCTTATATTCCTGGCAAAAATCCCTTCTGTTCATAGTTATATTTGTAATATGTTGTAGTCTCCTCTCCTGGCTAGGAGAGGCTAGTATTGTATTTAAGATTTTTGCATCCATATTCATTAATATGCTCTATAATTAAAGTGCTCTATAATTCTCTTTTGCTTTTCCTGGTTTAGTTATCAGGATCACATATATTTCATAGAAAGAATTTGGTATGACTCCTTTGCTATTATTCCAATAATTTATTTAACATTGGAATTACTTGTTTTTTTTAAATGTTTGGTAGCATTCACTTGTTCATCCATCTGGACTTTAAAAACTGCCTTGAACAATTAATGTAGTCAGTTTTCAGTGAGCATTTAAGTATCCACAATGTTCTTGGCATTGTGCTAAGAATTGGAGTGGTAGTTCTGTAAAATTTTCTAGTTCTATTTCACTTTGTGTCATAAGAAACCATAATTTTTCCTAGCTGTTCCATTAATTTCACTATACACTTCAACAACAATGCTGTATGAAGATATATTCTGATGGAAGTGGATATCTTCAACATAAAGAAGCTCCAACTCACTTCTAGTTGATGGACTCACTTCCAGTTAATGGACAGAAACAACTACACCCAGAGAAGGAACACTGGGAATTGAATGTAAACTGTTAGCACTACTGTCTATCTACCCAGGTTACTCATACCTTCGAAATCCAATACTTAACATGCAACAAGAAAATTGGATTTACACACATATATTGTATCTAGGATATACTGTAACACATGTAAAATGTATGGGATTGCCTGTCATCTAGGAGGGAGTAGAGGGAGGGAGGGGAAAATTTGGAAAAATGAATACAAGGGATAATGTTATTTTTTAAAAATTACTGATGCATATTTACTGTCAAAAATTTTTTATAATTATAAAATTAATTTATTTTATTTTATTTTTATTATTTTTATTTTTTTTTTATTCATTTTTCCAAATTATCCCCTCCCTCCCTCCACTCCCTCCCCCCAATGGCAGGTAATCCCATACATTTTACATGTGTTACAATATAACCTAGATACAATATATGTGTGTAAATACCATTTTCTTGTTGCACATTAAGTATTAGCTTCCGAAGGTATAAGTAACCTGGGTAGATAGACAGTAGTGCTAACAATTTACATTCGCTTCCCAGTGTTCCTTCTCTGGGTGTAGTTATTTCTGTCCATCATTGATCAACTGAAAGTGAGTTGGATCTTCTTTATGTTGAAGATTTCCACTTCCATCAGAATACATCCTCATACAGTATTGTTGTTGAAGTGTATAGTGATCTTCTGGTTCTGCTCATTTCACTCAGCAACAGTTGATGTCTCTCCAAGCCTCTCTGTATTGCTCCTGCTGGTCATTTCTTACAGAGCAATAATATTCCATAACCTTCATATACCACAATTTACCCAACCATTCTCCAATTGATGGACATCCATTCAACTTCCAGTTTCTAGCTACAACAAAAAGAGCTGCCACAAACATTTTGGCACATACAGTTCCCTTTCCACTCTTTAGTATTTCTTTGGGATATAATCCCAATAACAGCAATGTTGGGTCAAAGGGTATGCACAGTTTGACAACTTTTTGGGCATAGTTCCAAATTGCTCTCCAGAATGGCTG
This sequence comes from Sminthopsis crassicaudata, assembly GCF_048593235.1. NCBI lineage: Eukaryota > Metazoa > Chordata > Mammalia > Dasyuromorphia > Dasyuridae > Sminthopsis > Sminthopsis crassicaudata. Next base: position 320,517,117 of record NC_133620.1, read on the forward strand.
GATTCTTTCACAACTCCACCAACAATGTATCAGTGTCCCAGTTTTCCCACATCCCCTCCAACATTCATCATTATTTGTTCCTGTCATTTTAGCCAATCTGACAGGTGTGTAGTGGTATCTCAGAGTTGTCTTAATTTGCATTTCTCTGATCAGTAGTGATTTGGAACACTCTTTCATATGAGTGGAAATAGTTTCAATTTCATCATCTGAGAATTGTCTGTTCATATCCCTTGACCATTTATCAATTGGAGAGTGGTTTGGTTTCCTATAAATCAGGGTCAGTTCTCTATATATTTTGGAAATGAGACCTTATTATAAAATTAATTTAAAAAAAAAAAAAAAGAAAGAAAGAAAATGAGAGAACTCCAGTTATCAAGAGGTAGATAGCACTCAGTCATCATCATCATTTATGTATGCCTTGTGTACCGTAGTGGGCAATGTGTGGGGATATCACAGAAAAGAGGTATTGTATACCTGTGAATAAAACTTAACCTGAAGTAATCTTCATCTTATCAGATTCTTTTGTATTCTATATAGTAAGATCCAAGATGTTCTTACTGGCACCTAGGACAAGAAAAAACCTTTGAGTTACCAATGGACAGTCCTTCATAGATTTGATAAAAAATATTTCCTTGTTCTTCAGTTTGATTTTCCCTAAAGATGGCTCTATTTGAGACTATTATAATATTATTCATGAAGTACCAATGGAATTTTTGGTTCCATGTGACATATAAAACTTAAAACAATAATCTGTACCCATGAGGCCCTATACATTTTTGTCTTAAGTCAGGCATATATTTAGTCCTTCTCATGTGTCAAAGATGGTACAGTGACCTAAGGATACAAAGAAAGGGAAAAGACAATCCTTGTGCTTTAGTAGCTACAATCTAATGGGAGACAATAAGCAAATAACGATGTATAAATAAGGTACTTAGTAGAAAAATAGGAATTCACTAACAAAACCTAGACACTAGAATTAAGGACTGGAAAAAGCTTCCTACAGAAGATGGGATTTTAGCTGGGACTTGAAGGAAGCCAGGGAGTCCAGGAATTGGAGATGAGGAAAGAGAGCATTGTTGGCATGGGAGACAGAGAAGATACCTGGAACCAAGGAATTAAATGCCTTGTTTGAGAAATTCCAAGGAAGGTTAGAATGTGTGCTAAGTTATGAAGGACTTTGAAAGCCAAATAGAAGATTTTATATTTGATATTGGAAATGATAGCGAGCCATTGGAATTATATTGAGGAGAGGAATGACAGACCTGTGCTTTAAAGAAAAAATCACTAGTGTCTGAATGGAGGATGGAGTTGAGGGAGGAAAAACCTGAGAGTGAAATCCAGCACCAAGCTACTGCTAATAAATGCCTGCATAGAGTAGTGGCAATGTCAGGAGAAACAAGAAACCAGAACCCAGACCAGAGATATTTCTTAGGGATTCACAGAAATTCAGTTGGAAGGGATTTCCAACCCTTCTTCAACATTCCCAATGTTGACTTGTCAGCCAGTTTCTGTTGGAAGACTTTTACTTTACAAGGAATCCACTGACTCTAGAGGCAGTATCTTTTAAAAGTTTTTTTATGCTTTTTATTTTTATTTGCAATCAGTTTCACGTGCCTCCCCAGTGAGGTTTCCCTTGTAACAAACAAAAAAAATCAAATCAGCAAATATTTAGTCAGGCAGCATGCTAAGGGCAAGCAAGTACAAGTATTACTTGCTTATATCTTTTAAGTGGAGAAAACGTACATAAGAATGTAAAGAATATACATGAGGCAATTTTGGAAGCTAGAGGATCAGAAAAGGCTTCATGAAAATGGTAGCACTTGAGCTAAGTCTTCTGTAAGTGAGAGAATATATTTCACACATGGAAAATGTGAGAAATGCTAAAAGTTAGATTTTTCATAAGATGTTGCAATTTCAGGGTGGTATAATAAGTACTACCAACCAATCAGCTTTCAGAAGAAAAAACTAGCCTAACTAAATTGCCCTTGCTTAATGGGCTCATTGCATATGATATACCTGAGGTAGAGATCATAGCCATTTTTTGAACATGGGATAAATGACCAGAGAGGGGGGAACATATCAACATGAAAGAGGTTGAGTGGGTAATTAAGAGCTTGGAGGGAGAGACTGCACTGGGACTACTAGTATAAAGCTTTCTCTTGCTTCTGTATTGGTGGGCTTCTCTCATTGTAGGAGATGTGCATTTTTGCAAGAATCGTACTAAACAGATTCTTCTTTTACTCTGGACTTATGATTCATTATTGGGCTCAGGGCTAAGTATCACTCTAGCTTAGTGAGTCCCTTTATAACAAAAAATAATGAGAAAAAGGCATGAAGATGAGTGATAGATTTTTTCTTAAACATTTATTTGTTTATTATAGCTTTTTATTTACAAGATATATGCATGGGTAATTTTTCAGCATTGACCCTTGCAAAATCTTGTATTCCAACTTTTCCCCTCTTTTCTTCCCACCCCCCTCCCCTAGATGACAGGTCAAAATAAAGTATGTTCAATACAATATATGTATACATATATGCAGTTATTTTGCTGCACAAGAAAAATTGGACTTAGAAATAAGGTAAAAATAACCTGAGAAGGAAATTAAAAATGCAAGCGGTCAAAAACAGAGGGAGTGGAAATGCTATGTTGTAGTTCACACTCATTTCACACACAGAGTTCTTTCACTAGGTGTAGCTGGTTCCATTGAACAAATGGAACTGATTTGGTTCATCTCATTTTTGAAGAGGGCCATGTCCATCAGAATTGATCATTATATGGTATTATTGTTGAAGTGTAATGATCTCCTGGTTCTGCTCATTTCACTTAGCATCAGTTCATGTAAGTCTCTCCAGGCCTTTCTGAAATCATCTTGCTGGTCAATTTTTTAAAAATTAATTTTATAATTATAACTTTTTTGACAGTACATATGCATAAGTAATTTTTTACAACATTATTCCTTGTACTCCCTTCTGTTCTGAATTTTTCTTCCCCTCCTTCCCTCCACCCCCTCCCCTAGATGGCAGGCATTCCCATACAAATTAAATATGTTATAGTATATCCTAGGTACAATATATATATGTGCAGAACCGAATTTTGTTGTTGTTGTTGCAAAGCAAGAATTGGATTCGGAAGGTAAAAATAACCTGGGGAGAAAAACAAAAAATGCTAACAGTTTACACTCATTTCCCAGTGTTCCTTCTCTGGGTGTAGCTGATTCTGTCCAACATTGATCAATTAGAATTGGATTAGCTTTTCTCTATGTTGAAGATATCCACTTCCATCAGAATACATCCCCTCATACAGTATCATTGTTGAAGTGTATAATGATCTCCTAGTACTGCTCATTTCACTCAGCATCAGTTCATGTAAGTCTCTCCAAGCCTCTCTGTATTCATCTGCTGGTCATTTTTTACAGAACAATAATATTCCATAATATTCATATACCACAATTTATTCAGCCATTCTCCAATTGATGAGCATCTACTCTGTTTCTAGTTTCTGGCCACTACAAAGAGGGCTGTTGTGGATTATATCTAATAGCTTTTTAGTAGAATCTCTGGGGTTCTCTAAGTATCTCATCATGTCATCTGCAAAGAGTGATCATTTGGTTTCTTCGTTACCTACTCTAATTTCTTTAATCTCTTTCTCAACTCTTATTGCCGAAGCTAGTATTTCTAATATAATATTGAATAGTAATGGTGAAAGTAGGCAACCTTGTTTCACTCTTAATCTTATTGGGAATGGTTCCAGTTTATCCCCATTACATATGCTTACTGATGGTTTTAAATAGATGCTACTGACTATTTTAAGGAAAAGTCCATTTATTCCTACACTCTCAAGTGTTTTTAATAGGAATGGATGTTGGATTTTATCAAATGCCTTTTCTGCGTCAATTATGCTAATAGTTTTTCTAATATTGAACTAGGCGTACATTCCTGATATAAATCCTACTTGGTCCTGAGGATGATTTTTTGTAATCTTTTTGCTAACATTTTTGTTTAAGATTTTTGCATCAATATTCATTATATCCCCCAAAAAAGAGATCTAAAAGATTTTCCCCAGTTTCTAGGTGGAAGAATGTCAGAACTCTGTATTTAAAGCAGAGGCAAAATTTCTCATTCCTAATTGCCCATTTTAGAGTATATGGAATTTCTCCCAAAAAGGCCCAGTTTATAATGGTAACTACTCAGTTTAAAATATGCATGTTTTACACATAGTAGATACTGAATAAATATTTGAATTAAAAGTAAAAGAATAAAGCATTTGATTTAATGTAGTCAGTAAATTATAACTTTAGATGTCAACTTGGTTTTTCCAACCTAAATAATATATATTTTTTTTAACTGCAGGTAAGGTGCCTGGGGATGACTGCCCCCTTGTGTGGGGACAGTGTTCACACTGTTTCCACATGCACTGCATTCTCAAGTGGCTTAATTCTCAGCAAGTACAGCAGCATTGTCCCATGTGTCGACAGGAATGGAAGTTCAAAGAGTGACATCTTCTGTGACATCTGTCTTTTCTTCGTGTCATGTGGTGAAGAACTCTGTTACCTTGGGCTTATAGATCCCAAGCCACAAAAAGGGGTCATTTTTACATTCTTCTAAGCTTTTGATGCTTTGAACAGGAACTTTGAAACCACCCACATAGTAGGAAGGGCATGAGAAACAGACTGGATACATGAAGTCACCTTTCTTCTCCTGTGTTTTAACTCTGTTTTAGTGGATAGAAGCTGTAGTTGTTCAAAGGATTAGGCTTCTCTGATTCTGAGAGTTGGGAAGAGGACTGGACTTGATTTTGTTTTTTTCCATTGGCAATGTTGAAACTTTTCATCTTGAAAACTAAAATTCATTAAACTATCTGAATCTTGCTAAAGGCCCCCTGGGCCTCCCAGTTATTTACTTGATAGGTTTATAAGCCTCTGATGTGTCTTGATATGAAAATACTCATGAATAAACATTTCTGTGAAACACCAGTGAGGCCCTCCTATAAAAAAATGAGAAGAGACAATACTGCTTTAGGGCTATCTGATGTAAATTAAACAGGTAAGAAGACACACTAGGAAAAGCACAAGAAGACTAAGTAGATCACATTAGGACAAGAGAGCAGCTGTTTCTACAAACATAGCATTCTCAAATAGTTTAACTATTTAAACATGCTATGAGCATATTTAACAGTCCAAGGGAAGATAGTAGCCAGACTTGAGAGAAGTTCTTGTTGATTGAGTGGTAAAAGGATTGTGGGAGGATATAGTGAATACTGTAGGATGAGATATTTTGGGGAGAGAAATCAAATACAAATGGAGTAGACTTTATGCCTTCAAAGGGTTCCATGAAACCCCTAGTAAACAGAACAAGAAAAATTAGGAGAGGTAATTTATTGTAGAAGGTGTGCTTTGCAAGTATGAAGCTTCAGGTTCCATCCTTAGCCTCTCAAGTTGTTTTCATTTTTGAAAGGCAGTATGGTATATAGCGGAGAGGACTTTAGACTTAGGGGTCGGGAAAGTCTACCTCAAACATTTTCTTTGATGACTCTAGACACAGGTCACTTAATGTCTTTGTATCTCATTTTTCTCATGTGTAAAATGTGGGACTTGGGTTAAGTGGATTCTAAAGTCTCTTCCATTTGAAAGTATATGATCTGAAATCATACTGACCATTGAAGCTGGTCGTTCATCCCCTCTCCCTCTTGTTCATATCATTGTAACTCCTTAATGGCACTGAGCCATTAAAGCCCTCCCTTGTAACAAATATTACAGCTAATTAAAATCAACAAATTGGCTGTGAATGAGAATGAGTGGTCACTACTATTGGACACTGCTATTATGATCAGCCATGTGGAGTGTGGGCGTTTTGGGTTTTTTTTTTTTTTTTAAGACTGAGTGTCCCTATCCTGAATTTCCTTATCCTGCTCAAGAATTTAAGTCATGGGTCCAGTCCCATTCTGGTCAGCATAGGAGCTTGGATCTTCTCCATTTCTGTTCTAGGTCAATTTGAACCTTCTTAGACAACCTTAGACTATCCTTGATCTTCACTCTCACCCCTTCTCCACTGGAGGTAGGGGTGAGGGTCTCCCCGTGTTAAAGCTGTACTTGATGTAGAACAAAATTGCAGCTCACAATTCCCATGTTCAGGAGCTTGGCCAGCCTCATTCTTCCTAGTTACAGGACACCAGCACACCCAACTTGACAGGTGTTTCATTGTCATTTTTTTTTATTTATAATCATTTTCAAATCCTGTGACATAGAATCATAGAATGTTAAGAGATGGAAAAAAGGCAGCCTAGAGATCATCTAATTTAATTTCAATATACAGGTGCAGCTAGGTGGCGCAGTGGATAGAGCACCAGCCCTGAATTCAGGAGGACCCGAGTTCAAATTTGTTCTCAGACACTTAACACTTCCCAGCTGTGTGATCCTGGGCAAGTCACTTAACCCCAGGGTGTGTGTGTGTGTGTGTGTGTGTGTGTGTGTGTGTGTGTGTGTGTGTTTCAATATACAGATAGATAGCTTGTTTTCTATGCGTACTGTGTCCTTCATGGTTCAGATAACTTTTACAAGCTGGTGCCAGTAATGCCTGAAGCTGTTTCTAGAGTCTTGGCATGCCATAAGCCAGATGTATTCTTTTCCCAGGGAAGCTACAAAAACTATAACTTGTCGAATAAAAACTAAGCATCTTGAGGGCAGGGCCTTTCAAACTCTGTATTTCCTGGGCACTTAAAAGTAATTTTTTGCATACAGTGTGCATCTTATAAATACTTGAGATAGTATTGAAGATAACCCTATTTTTATCAGCCTTATAATCCTGGAAGGGGCATGGATTTGGGGTAAAGATAGTTGAGGAAGTAGGTCTTTCCTCCTCTTCCCCCTCCAATTTTAGCTTCCTTCAAATATGTTTCTTTCTGTGGTTATCTCAGCAGTCCTACCTTCCCACTTTCTCATACTGCATATCAGAATTTGTCACCATTGCTCTGACTCCTAACAAACTATGCTTGATATCATTTGGCTTTTCCCCATTCTGAACTTGGGGTTTCTAAGATTAACTAAATTAAGACAAACTCCAAATACTTGAGGTCCATTGAGAATCGTCCACATTTTCCATTTAAAGTGGTGTGTGCACTTTTTAAAAACAATTGGTCTTTGATCCCTTGAATTGTGTAAAAGGGGTCTGTGAGAAAGGGCTGGATTTCTATATTTGGGAAGATTGGGATGGCAATAGGTTCTAAGAGCATCCAGCCTATCACAGCCTGGGCTCCTAAGTCTGACCACGTGTAGAAAACTCAATTCTTTATCTAGGCTGCTCCCCCTCTGCCCCGGCCCATAGATTTCCATCTCTGAAGGAGAGCAAAAAATTTCTCACAGATTCTGTGGACGCCCTGCAAAGTGGAGGTGGTGCAGTCGGGGCTTTGGAGCAGCTTCCGAGCGGGCTCCGCCCCCGCACTTCTCCCCTCCTTACTTTGCTACGTTCGCCTCCTGCTTTTTCTCGGGTTTGGGGTGCTGCACCAGGAGGGAGGGCGCTGAGCCCCCCAGGCTCGCCTCCACCTCCGCTCTCCGCGCAATATGCCCTTCCCTGCTGCCTATATAAGGAGCAGTCGGACTCCTTCGAGCTCAGAGCTCCTGGCAGTCGGAGGGGTACCACCGCTTGTTCGTCTTCTGTGAGTGTCCTCTGCGCTCTCCAATGCCTGCCCCCGGGAAGCTGGTGGCGGCCGTCCTGGCGCTCGGCCTCCTGCTTGTGCCCCCCGCTCACGCCTGGTACAAGCAGTCGGCCGGACCCAGCTACTACTCCGTGGGCCGAGCGTCGGGACTGCTGTCCGGCATCCGCCGCTCCCCTTACGCCCGCCGCTCTGACCCGGTGCAGGACGGTGGGGACATGGGGAACGGCGCCTTTCCCGAGCCTCGAACCAGCCTCCGGAGCCTCGTGAGTATGGGGGTGACGAGGGGTCTCGTAACGGGACAAAGCGAAGTGGCCCGAGAGGGTTCAGAGGGCTGTGGGAGAGTGGCGGGTGACGGGACGGCCGCGGTCTGGGAGAGTCCCTGAGGGAGGCTGGGGCTGCCCGCCAGAGTGCCGCTCGGCAGCGCGCTCCCTTACCGGGGCCGGGGCCCCTCCCTGTCTAGGCGGTGTGCGTGAAGGACATCGCTCCGAATCTGCAGAGCTGCGAGCTGCTCCCCGACGGGCTCGGGACTTTTCAATGCAAGGCGGATGTTTTCCTGTCTTTGGACTCGGCTGACTGTCTCAGTACCTGATGTCCGGTCCCCAGCCATCCCTGGGATGGAAATTGTAGAGCTGAAGCCTCCATTCTCACCCCGCCCACCCCTTCTCACCCCAAAATGAATAAAGTGAAAAGATGAAATGGCAGTCTGTGTGTGCTGGCTCCTAGGGATCGGGGGAGGGCGAGATGGCCCCCGAGTTCTCAAAAAAGCACGGGATCCCGTCCCCTTCCACTTCTGCCCTCTTCATGTTCCCTCATCAGTGGGACGGACGCGCGCCGCGCCCACCCACGCTCCGCCATCCGTGGCCTGACTCCCTGGAGGGGTTTGTGTTGTACCTGAAGCTGGCTTGTGGTTGGACAAGGAATCTTACTTTCTTCCCGGTCCTTTCCGGTAATCCTTTTAATGGGCATTTACTGCGAGGAAGGATACTATATTGACTCTAGTTGGCCCTTATTTTTAATTGGGCCAGGAGGAAAGGGGAGAAAGGAAAAACATAACTAAATCTTAAGGTGATAAGGAACCCAAAATCAAAAGAAATTTATGAGGAACCAAAATAAAGTTGAATTTTAAAAAGTGGTAATATCTATAGTGGGAAAATGGTTATTTACGTGATTGAAATCAATTCTGCCTGTATGACTTTTATGTCTCTGGACCTCAATTTCCCCATGTAAAACTAAGGGATTAGAATGCATGGTCTCTGAGGTTTCTTCCAGGTGGGAAGGCTGAACCCCTCTTCCTCCCTCCCGTATAGCATGGGGGTATACACTATATATCATGTGTGGCTGGAAGGGAACAAAAAGAGACATCTTTAGTCACTTCTTCCCAACCCGTCTCCCAGAGCGACTGTTTTCCTACTAGAAAGGAAAGCAGAAAGTTGGGACCAGAAACTAGAGTAAGATTAGAATCTGCTCCCTTAAATATTGTTAGTCTACAGCAAGGATTCTTAAACTTTTTCTACTCACAATCCCTTTTTGCCCGAAAAATTTTTCCATGACCCAGGGTTATGTGAATATGTAAAATAGATATTAAAAACCAAATGTTTACAATAATAAATCATAAAGCCAGGACTCCCACGTTCAGTTGTTACAAGACCCACAGTTTAAGAAGCTTTATTCTAGGAGATATAGTCCAATCCAACTTCAGATTGCTGTTTCATTAATGGAGGAAGCAGGATCCCATATTTTATATTAAACCTCTTTTCCATCAAATATGAGTTACACAGTGAATAACACCGAGGGGAAAAAAACAAACCAAAACACCCTTTTTTATACAATTCCATAGTCAAACAAAAATTAAAGTATATATATAATCTGAAAATAAACAGTGAAAGAAAGGGCTCTCCCATTGGAAGCAAGGTAATGCCTTGGTAAAACCAAGGGAGAGAACCCTAACAAGTGAAATTCCTCAATGTCTCTAGTGCAGTAAGTTGGGAACAGGAGCATGATGGAGACTGCTAGTTCCCCTCATATTGGCTTATTCCGGGAGTTATTTCCTTGAGCAACCTGAAATGGGACTGCCGTTTTCTATGTCCACTTTGAAACTGGAAGCCAGAAACAGAAACACCGGAAGCTTAAAGTGTCATGCCACAGTCTCCTTGAGCCATTCTGCCTCAGTTTCCCTGCACGTTTCCCTCATTGTCCTGAGTTCCCCTGAATTGTTCTATCTCAGTTTCCTTAATTGTTCTGCCTCAGTCCCTTAAGTCGTAAACCCCCCCTGGTTCATTAAGACTGAGGACTTTTTGCTCTAAGGTTATAAATTGTCAATGGGAGAGGAGGAGCAGATCAGACTTCCTGACTCCTAGCTCCTTCTGCCTCCAAGAATTTATGACACTGCCCCCTAAAATATTCCAAAAGATAAGACTATCTCGGATACTTCACTGACATCTTTACTTCTATTATTCAAACATTCTGACTCTGGCTTTTAGTAAAAATTTACAGCTTTCCCCCCCCATCTTGACAGAATCAAGGCTTCTAATTCTTCCCCCCCCCCCTGCTCTTTTTCCTTTCCTTTATCTGAAAAGCTATAAAGGTGTTTATCATTCCCCCATTCATTACTGGATACTTTGAGAGTCCTGTCCAGTCAAACTCTCCAATTAATAAAATGTTAAAAAAAAACTCTCTAATCTCTATCTTGTCTCAGTTTCTCCGGCATTACAAAGGAGATAAAAGAGCTCTTCTCTCCCCCACTTACTAAATCTTCATCCTGTTCCTCATGCAGGCTTAAGATAGTGATCTCCAATAGAAAGTCCCCTGCCAATGGGTTTTGGTATATAATTGGGGAAATTGGATTAACATTTTTTTTTTTACTTGTTTAGAAATTTTATTTTAAAAATTTCCTCTTATTTTATTTTTCAACATTCATTTTTGTAAGAGTTTATGTTCCACCCTACCCACCTTAACTCCTCCCTCCTCAAGACAGCAAGCAATCTAATATAGATTAATAGCAATCCTTTTAAATATATTTCTGTATTTGTCATGTTGTGAAAGAAAAAATAGACCAAAGGGGAAAAAAACCCCACAAGACAGAAAAAACAAATAAACTAAAAACAAAAGGTGAAAATACCTTTTATCCACATTCAGACTCCATTTCTTTCTCTGATTATGAATGGCATTTTCCATCCCAAGTCTATTGGAATTGTCTTGACTCATCGAATTGTTGAGGAGAGGCCAAATGGACACATTGATCTTGTTACGATGCACAATGGATGTGATCTATGATGTGGGGGTTTGGCACTAGATGATGGCAGACACCTAAAGTTGGGATTCAGGGATGTGAAGAATTCCTAATGGCCATTCTTTTTGGCAAAAGGTAGATTTATTTAGGGGAATAGGTTACAGACAAAAAGAAGAGATACAATAGACACTGGGAATGTTAACTAATGCTATGGGCAGGCTGACCCAAAGGAAGATAGCAAAAAAGCCATGGGTCATAAGTTGTTTATAGGGAAAATTTAGCCTCAGGATCTTGACATAACTTGGATTTCTAATTCTTTAGAGGATGGAATCAAGGAACTAAATGGATCTCTACTATCAGAGCCCTCTTCCTGCTTGCCTAAAGGATTAATTTTTATCAATTCTTCTGCTAACCACACCTAATACCTCATCACAATATTCTCTTGGTTCTGTTCACTTCACTCAGGATCAATTTATTAACATCCATTTTTAAAAATTTTTGAGTTCCAAATTGTTTCCCTCATCTCCCAGCCCATGAGAAGGCTAGCAGTATGATCTCTATTAAGCATATGAAGTCATTAAATTAAATTAAGTGAAAAAAATGTGCTTTGATGTGTTCCACATCCTGTACAGGATTTATCATTTTCCTATTCTTAAACAAAATATACACTTCCAAAATTCATTTTACCATCCTTACCGGTTTCCTACTTTTCAGCTCTCTTTTTATGCAGTTGTCTTCCTTCATAGAAGGAAGGATTAGAATGCCCTTCCTGAGGGCAGAGATGTTTCTGCTAATATTTATTTGTATTCCCATTGCTTAGCATAGTGGCCAACTCATTTGTCAATTAGCATTTATTAAGCACTGATTATGTACTAGGCACCACGCTAGGTGTTGAGAATACAAAGAAAAATCCTCCTCCAACAACAACAACAAAAACAAAACAAAACAAAAAAAAAAGGGTCCCTATTCTTACATCAAATAGGGGTGGGGTTTGGGGAGAGAAAGAACCTATATACAAGGATGTACAAAGTCGTTCTATGCAGGATACTTTGAGGGTAGTCTCAGAGGTATTAAGAGGGATTGGGAAATGCTTCTGGTAGAAAGTAGAACTTTAATTGAGACTTGAAGAAAGCCAAGGAAACCAGGGAAGCCACTTGGCAGAGATGAAAAGGGAGCAAGTGTTCCAGACAGAGTAAAATGTTTGTTTGTTGTTGACTTGGTGATTAAGAAAAAAAAAGGCATGAAAATTGATGAGGTTTAATCAAATGATGAGATCTAGATAAGGGATACCTAAATAAAATTAGCATTAATTGAGGTCTAATGGCAGGTTTGGGGTACAGGGAGTCAAGTGGAGCTCCCCTGCAACCCCTTTGGATTCAGCGCAAGGATACAAAATTAAATGAGTTCTAATGGCGGCTCAAGAGTCCCCTGTAAATGAATTTACAGACCCGAAAACCTAGATTGATTTTTTTAAAAAAGTTAATTGTAGGGTTTGGAAGTAAAGTTAAAGTCTGGTTAGTAAAAGGTATTAGATAGAGGAAGAAATACACCAAAAATGGCGGACAGAGAGACTGTGATGCAAAGCATGGTGTTTGCATGTTTCAATTTTCTGCCCAGAAATGATTCCAGCTTGGCTCTTTTATTTGCTTGAAGGGGCCTATGGGCAGAGTCCCAAATTGGTTCCTGGAGGGCCAGAACCCACAAGGTGGGGGTTGGGAAACCTGAGCAGATCATTAGAATGGGGGCTGGCTACAGCCCAAATTAGCTCAGATACCTCTCCTTGGAATATAAAAGGGTGGTTTTGACCAGATCTTGTAAATCAAAGATCAGTCCCAAAGGGGGTTGGGGATCAGAAAAGGAATCTTAAAGGGACCACCGCTCGTATCAAAAATTACTTTGTTCAGATGTTTTCTGACTTTGTATGACCCATTTGGGATTTTCTTGGCAAACATATTGGAGTGGTTTGTCGTTTCCTTCTCCAGCTCATTTTACAAATGAAGAAACTGAGGCAAACAGGGTTAAGTGACTTTCCCAAGATCACACATTTGGTCAGTTTGCATTTGAATTCAGAAAGAGTTCGTATGTAAAGAGCTAGATAGATCATTTGGAGCAGTAAAGGACTTATGTAAAGATTCATTCAATTTTTTGAAGAATCTATGCAACTGTAGATTGAGTTTTTTTTTTTTTTTTAACTGATTTGTGATTTGTTTTGTGTAGGATGTTGCAGGTGAAGAAATTTCTTCTAATAAGTCATTCACTCACTACCTACCCTGCCCCACATCCTTCCTTATTTAAATACCACATATAGATTACCATATCCACATTCTGGTTTTCCTGTTCTTTTGTACACAAACTCATCTATTTTGGACAAATTAGCCTATTTGCTGTCCCCGGAAACACTTCTTGGCCTTTCCTTTTTCCATGTCTTTCCTTCTTTCCCTCCCTCCATTTCTATCAATCCTTCTAATCTCTCCTTAATGAAGTGTCACTCTGTTCCTAATATGATGTCTTTTTCTTACTGATTAGTTTGTAAAATTTGTAGATAAATTTCTCTCTTGGGAGGCAGAAGAACATAATGGCTAGAAAGCCCACTTCAAAATCATGAAGATTCTGGTCCAAGTCCACCAGTGATATATAGCTGGGTTTCAGCTAGGGCTAGAATTTGAATTGAATTCAATGTGTTTCAGGACTGAGCCAACTAAACCCAGATAACAAAAATGAAACTTGTTTGTTCCTCCTTGGGGCGGGGGTCCTTCACTGAGGCAGAGTTGAAGGAGATTTTCTCCTTTAAGGATTTTCAGAATTTCGGGGCCCCTCTTCAAAATAAGGCATAATTCTTGCCTTTCAAGAATTTATGGCTTTTCAAGATTTATCAAGAACTGAGATTTCATCATTGTAGGACAGAGGTGTCAGACTCTTGAGTGAAGTCCCAACTGACTTAGAATGTATTGGGAGATGTTTAACAAAATAAAGATACAATGTATCATAAATACTGTTAATTTAGAGGCATTTGGGTGGTATAGTGAATAGGGTTCTAGATCTGGAGTTAGGAAGTTAGGATCTTCCCTAGTTCAAATGTGGCCTCAGGTACTTATTAGCTGTATGATCCTAAGCTTAATCCTTTTGCCTCAGTTTTCTCATCGGTAAAATGAACTGGAGAAGGAAATGGCAAACCATTCCAGTATCTGTGCCAAGAAAACCCTCAAAATAGTGTCTTGAAGAACAACACAACACTATTAATTTATGTTTTTCTAAGTCAATATGTGACCTAGAAAGGAAACATTTTACCAATATAGATTAGAAACTCCTTGCTACCCTATAGAATCTTCTCTCCAGTAGACTGAAGGCTGGACCAGAATCTGAATTTTTCTTTTTCAAAGCCTTGTGCCTCACCCTCCCAGTACAAGTACCTTATCTGGTCTACAATTTCAGACAGGCTCATCCACTCTGTCATCAGTTGCTTCTCTCTAGAGTTGTATCTTAGAATAGCACATTCCCATTCCCATATCCTGATTTTCAGTTCAACTCTGCTATTGTTCTTGCTCAACTTCCTGGCTGTCATTTTAAGATCTACAGTGTCCAGGAAGTGATAGGAACTATAGGGTCAGAACTAGATAACAACTTACCAACAATGTAGGATAGAGATGAAAGGAGAAAATAGGAAGGGGAAGCAACACTCTTTTCCTTAATCTTTCATAAAAAGATAAAGCAGGGAAGAGACAGTTGGGAAACCAAGAAGGGGCAGTCAGGAAGTTGAGTCAAGTCAGTAAGCACTCATTAAGTACTTAATGTGTTCTTGAAAAGGTTTTGTGAATCTCCTTCCCCAAAGACCCACTCATCATCCTCTACAACCCTCAAGGTCTGCTAGGTGATGAAGAGAATAGGTGCTGGGCAAGTCACTTAATCCTCAAGTTAACTTAACCCCCTTATTTTTTTTATCTGAAAATGGGTTAGAGAAGGAAATGGTAAACCACTGCAGCATCTTTGCCAAGAAAATCCCAATGAGGTCATGAAGAGTTAAACATGACTGTAAAATGACATCACACATACACATATGGCCCTCATACTTGAGAACTTTAAGATCTGTATTAATACTCCCTCAAATACTCAATTTACTTATTTCCCACTTATTTATTCTCTCACCTCTACACAACTACATGTGGAGATGGTCATACCTTTGATCTTGTCATCATCCACAAGTATTCTGTTTTATAATCAAGAACTCTGAACTTCCTTTATCTTACCACAATCAATTGCCATTCTTCTTTATCAGACTTGCAATCCCAAATACCCTCTCTTCTTCCCCATTACTATGTCTGGTAAATATCTTAAACTTAACACATCCAAAACTTTGAACTCAGCTTTCCCTCAAATTTTCTTTTCTTCCTAACTTAACCTATTACTGTTGGGGTACTGCTATCTCCCCAATTACCCAGGGTATCCTCCTCCACTCCTTATTCTTTCTTACCCCTTCATCCCCATCCAATCTGTTGCTAAAGCCTATGGTTTCTACTTTTATAAAATTTTTAGTACATGCTCTTTCTCTCTTCTGAAACCCTTATATCCATACAACCTGGTGCAAGTCACATCTAGACTACTCCAATAGCCTTCTTCCTATCTCGTTTCTTTTCATTCCAGTTCATTTCATTTAATGCTTAGCTTGCAAAGTGATATTGCTAAAGCAAAGGACCAACCACATCTCATTGATTTGACTTTCCTTACCCATTTAATGCATTTCTGGGACTCCCTACCATCTCCCGGATGATTAAAAAAATCCTCTGGCTTTTAAAGATTTGTATAACCCCAACTCTTTCTACCTTTCTAGGCTTCTTACACTTACATCACCCTACTCCAACCACCATCAATTCTGTAATCTCATGATCTGGCCTTTTTACAATTCTTCAAATAAGAAGCCATTTCCTAATTCCATGCATTTTCATTGGCCTGGATTTTTCTCCATCTCTTAACCTTCCTGGGATTCCTTCAAGTCTCAGCTATAGTAGACAGATTGGTGGACCTGAACTCAGGGAAAATCTGAATTCAAACAATGTTTATGACATCTACTTCCTGTAAATATTTTCAGATTTTCTTAATTCTTTCAGATGTTTCCCATAAACTAAGACTGACTCAGGACCTTATCTTAACACCTGGAAATTCTCTCATTCTCCTCAAATACCTCCCAGTATTTTGTTAGGATTTGACATCTATCATAGGCTGTCTTGTGTCATAGCACGGATATAAATTGTTCATGAGACTCAACAAGGCTCTGCAATCAGACTCAAATTTAAATCTAACCTCTCTCATATATGGGCTATTTGACCCTGGACAAGACGTTTATTCCTCCAGATAATAACCACTATTTATAGTACTTCAATTTTTACAAAGTGCTTTTTACATATTATCTCACCTGCATCGATGGAGGCTTTTCTCATTGGGAATACTTTGTACTGTTATGATAGGTCCAGACCAAAATAAATGAATCCATAGTTGATCTCTTACATCCTCTAATAGTCTGCAAATTCTTTAGGAAAGGACTGTATCACTCATCCCTCTCCCAGTGCCTACTAGTGTCTTATCTACAAGTTGATACACACTACGTTGGTTGAATGAATCAATGCATTTAAAGGTGGTATACTTTAGATGGCAGGAGTTCAGTTTCTATGCCTCATACTCAGCTCTATAAGTTCTGTGTTCAAAAGTAGATTTTGTCACAGTTCTTGAGTGATGTATTCTTGGTTGAAAAGACTAGGATGAAAGTGTTAAGGAATCTGGTCTTGCTATAATAGGCTGAAGGATAGTCTTGTCTTCAACTCTTATTCTAATTCAGTTCTTTCAGGTGACTGAAATAGTTTTAATTCCCTTGAATCCATTGAACTGCAATTTGGAATTAAGATACTTTCTCCAGGTAAACTGGGGGGGGGGGGAAGGCTTCATATAGTCTTCCAATTCATCTAATAAGTCCAGATCATGTTCCATCTATGAATTCTGGCCAACTGTGTCTTCAATTCCCTCTGGGAAAGGGAAAGTTGGGAGACAGTGCTAAATAGAACTCCAAGGAGAATCTAGGTTAAGGATTTTTTGAAGGAAGGAAGGAAGTTGATCAGCACAGACTAGCAATAAAATGAAACAATGGAGGAATAACCTTGGTGCATTATATGAACTATAAAGCACTTCAAGAATACAATAATCTTTGCACCCACTAATAGCTTTTGACTAAATCTTAGAACTGGGATTTCATCATATCAAGAAATAATTGATGGGATGAAAGCCTGAAGGCACTTTGAAAGCTAATATATGGGGGAGTGCTGAGAACACTCTGCCTGTGGCAAGTGTTGTTAACTCATTTAGCTTGTTTGATTTATGAACAGAAATTTCCATCTCTACCAATTTGCACAGCCCTGGAGTTCTCACCCACATCTAGGTTTTTATTGCTTTTCTGCCTCGGGGCATGAAGTCATAGGATGTCCCTGCTTTGCCTGAAGAATTGGTCTTGGCTCTATTGGGGGGGAGAGGAGGAGGGAGACAGAGACAGAGAGGACTTCCAATTTTAAGCTTTTCTAGGGAGGTGTAACCCCAGCCCCTTACCTTACATAGATAATAGATATAATTTGATAAAACAAATGCAGTATGCATATACACATATAGATATAAACGAAACCAACACATAGGAATACAATACAATACAAAGCAACACAAAGGAAACCAATCATAGTGAAATAAAAGTTACTTTCTCTCCACTAAGTCCACAGATTTCCTTTAATCTATCCATAGATGTCTCATGTATCCCAGGTTAAAAATTCCTGGATTATTATATTGACGCAATTAACTAAAGGTATTACTTCTAAATCCTGGCTATTTCAGTTAGCCCTAACTCCAGTTCCTTTGACTTGGCCCAGATCACATGGAAAGAATAAGGAAACAGTAGGGGTTGAATGTAGCCCTCCCTTTGCAATTCCTGGAGTTCAGCCTTCTGGCTGCTGAGTGGATGTAGCTAGGTACTGGGGTCCTGGTATATCACTGATTGGGAGGACAAAGAGCCTGTCCCTGACTGATCCCTCCTGACTTTCCAACTGAGATGTAGTTCAATACCTCTTCTTACCCACAGTGCTACATTACAGTCCCAAGAGACATTGTCTTGAGAACTCTTGCTTCTAGGGGACATGATAGCACAAACTTAGCCAAGAGCACCAGCAGGCATACAATTGCTTAAACAGTGTCAGAATCCTCCTCTGGAAACTACTTAGCTCTGGAGTTTGGAACATCTTGGTTGGTATCACAGACAGGTGAAGAAGGTAACTTTTAGAATCCAGGCAGGCCAGTTCCTTTGGCAATTGCCACTGAAGTCTCTCTGCTAGAGTGGGCACCTCCTGTCCCAACCCCTCCTCTCACAGTTCCTTCCACACCATGACAATCTGGTGCACAAAACCACAGAGATGAAGTAATATTTCATACTCTCCATTCTCCCTGTAAGGGGCTTGTTGGCCTACAGACACTTGAAGACCCTGGGAAGGGGAAGGACAAGGACCTCCTCTGTGGGAAAATGGAACACCACAGAAATTTAACAATCTAAACCCCAAGAATCTGTGTCATCCCAATGAAAGAGGAGCAGCTAAGTGGGACACAGATGTAGGGGCCAACACTCAATTTTAGGGAAGAAAATAGGTTCTAAGTCATACTACTTCTGGGATCACTGTACTGAAAAGAATGGGGATGCTGAAGCTTCAGAGAAAAGCACAGAAAATTGAGGGTTGGCCACAGTGGGCAAAAAGGAACAGTCTAGTGCTAAAATACTTGGGTATCCAACAGGTACAGGCCTATTTCCTTGCTAAGAAAATTAAAATCTAGTGTGATCCCAGATCTACAGGCCCCAGAGCTGCGCAAAGGAAGGTACAGGAAGAGATCCTGGGACAATAAACAGAACCTAAACCTTCCCCCCACAACTCAGCATTGCTCATAAGTGGGGAACAAAGTTTTAATCTTCAGTTAAAAGACAGATAGAGAGATGGTTTTCTGCTTCCCTGAAGAGCAAGGCAAGTTTGGTGCCTTGAGGTTAATCAGGTTTGGTATTAAAAGCACACCTTCATTTGCTCTCCTCATCCCCATTTATTAATGCTGCTGGGGGAGTGACACAAAGCCCTGGGGGGGACTGGCATTTCTGAGTGATTAACTAGAGAGCTGTCATCAAGGGTACATATAAGGCATCCCAGCATTGGGAAAGACTCTCTCCTCTAAACCAGCAGATAAACAAGAGTAAGGCACATCTGTCACCTCCAGTACCATATTCTTTCCTTGTTTTTTCTCAAGGGTTGAAAGAGGGATTAATATCTAAGAGGGAATGCACGTATTCCCACCATATTTTATTACGTTCCACTGACAAAGAAATTTACAACAGCCAGTTTGATACAAAAATCAGAATACAAAGTCTGTACAGGGAGCAGCAGGATGAAGGGAGGAATATGGGGCCCCAGGCAGCAAAGTTGCAGGTGAAAACCAAAGGTCCTAGAGCTCAGGCCCCTCATAGGAAGCTTTGGAGTATAACTCTCACCATAAGGAGAATGAAGGGATGAGGCAGCAAGGAAGTTTAGGGAGGTGGGATCCCCTTCCTAAGGAGTTAAAGGAAGGTCACCATTTGGATCATTCCCTTTCAGGTATGGCTGACCCTCCCCTCTCCCCCCAGCCAAGAAGTGAGGCTGGATAGGGTCCAGGCAGAGGAAGCCCTGCTTCTTGGGGGACAGTGGAAGACAAGTTTCCTAAGCCTATTAGGACTGTGCTTAATGTTAGGTGACTGTGATTCGTTCCTCTCCCTTCCTGGGAAGTGGGCAGTGCCAAGGGAAGAGAAGCTGGGATTAAGAGCAACCAGAGCCTCCTCGTGGCTCGGATTTCAAATGCTCAGAGTGCTGGCAGGTCCTCCTGTTTTCCTATGAAGTCAGAGCAGTAGAGCCTAGGTGGGAAGTGTTACTGGAGAATATAAACTCTCCAAAAACACCCTGGGAGACCCAGCACCGAGGGTTCACTTCCACCAGCCCCCAGGCTTCGAGTTACTTCCAAGTCAGGCTAGATTAAAAAGGGGCCTCAGCTTCATTAAAACGGTAGGTGTGACAAATTCTAAAATCAGAAAGGCAAGAGAAGGTAAGCAGAGCCAAAGGCAGTGCTCCCACTCGGGAGGAAGACAGGGTGGGGCCGGGGAAGGAGCGGCAGGCGTGCTGCTTGAGCCACTTGGGACTAGGCCTCACAGGGGCTCTCCACCTGCACCGCTGCCCCTTCGGGCATTGCCTCCCGTTTTTTTATGGCTTCCAGGACAGCTAGCTCCCGAGCTTCTTTCTTTTGATTTCTTGCTTCATACTCTAATCTGCTAGGGGAAAAAAAAGCACCCTGGTGGTATTGAGGTCTGAGGTCCCAAAGCCCATCCAGCCCCATGCCTAGATTCCCTGGGACAGACTGTTAAATGTTCATTCTACCCCGGAGGCCTAAAGTAACTAAATGGACAGATTGCTGTGAATCACCTCTTGGGGCCACAACGGAGAAAGCTCACCTGTTCTTAATAATTCTCTGTACAATGAGGTCTGTGGTGAGATCATTGCCGCTATCGATCTGACGAAAGATGCCCCGTCTCTTGGGTTCCTGTGTGTAGAGGAAGGTGACCATGGGGTCATGGGCTTCCAAAGGCCCCATTCCTTCCTTCCTTGCAGTAAGGATATGCTCAAAAGGAGGAGGTGGGGTAGAAGGAGGAAGAGAAGGAAATCCTATATTCCTCTTTCCCTCCCCCAATAAGGGAAGCCGTGCAGAGGGGAAATAATTCAAAGAGAAGGAAACTTCTCTGGGAGGTGGAGCAGGGAAAGACAAAGGCACTCACCTGGTATGGGTCCGAACCGTCCTTATCAGGCATGACCTCAGTCTTTCCGTGGCACACCAGGTCTACCTAAGAAGAGGAGCTTCGGTGGTCAGAAGAGCTGCTCCAAAGTCCTTAGGATACAGGGCCCCCACAGGGCATATCCCAGCCCGCTTGGGCAGAGAGAGACCAGGAGGACCCACTTTTGTAACCCTTGGACCCCTTTCTCCTCCACATGAATACTCTGGCCACCCTCCACTCTGTCCCCAGGGCTCTGGAGTCACTAGGACGACTTACCTTGAAGTGATCAAGGAGGTTAGCTGTGACGGCATATGGAGCTCCAATCACTACCTCAGCCACATACTGGGGAGACAAGAGAGGACTGATGACCTAGAGTTCCTCTACCAAGCCTATCCCCAGGTTAAGCAGCCCTGGCGGGAATCCCACAAATTTGGTTCTAAAGATCAGAAAGTCCTACATGAGCCATTCAGCAGAGGAGGAAAGGAGTGTGGATATTCAGACAATTCCATAGCTAGATCCTCTTTTCAAAGCTATTAGCTAAAAGGGATCTGAGGTTACTGACTACCTCCTCTTCTTCCCCATCACACTAATGAGGTCCACAGGAATTAAATGACTTTTATAAGCTTTCCCAACTAGCAAGTAACAAAGCTGGATTTGAAGCCTGATCTTCTGAATCCAAGTTTAAAGCTCCCCAACAGTTTACAAAGAGCCACTAATAAACCTGATAAGGATTACAGTTGAGATAGCCATTTTAAGCTTCCTCTTAAACCCTCTAGAGAAAAACAGAGCTTTGTTTAGGGACTAGGACAGAAAGAAAAGAAATGGTTCATAGGAGGCATTAATTGGAATAAGATACTGAAAGGGTTTGGGGGCAGCCAATAGACCCAAGACTTCCTGAAGGTGGATGTTGTTTACTTCCTTTGAATATTTCCCATCACAGCCCCTTAACAGCCTCTGTAAAAGCTAGGAATGCCAATGAGTGAGTGCCAGAACTGACCTTTAAGAGCAGGGGATTTGTTCCAGGGAGTGGTTGTGACCCTCAGAGATGAAGTCTTTCTTTCCCCTCCTGGAACAAACACCTCCCAATGGGCCCAAGTATGCAGATGACTTAAAGGGCAAGGGAGAGACCCCTTGCTCTAACTCTAGCCCTCTGAAGGCCAACTTAGTCCCAGCTCACCCTGCAAGCCAGCACACTTAGTGTTCTCTCATGCACATTCATGATGGGGTAGTTCTTTCCCTTGTAGTGATTCACCTCCTAGAATCAAACATAGGGTTTAGTCAGATCCAGTGTCCAGCTAGTCAACTAGCTCTTCATAGTCACTTCCTGAGGGAAGGTTCCCCTCCTCCCACCCAATTAGTGCTGCTTGGCTAAAAAGCGGTAATTTTTGGAAATAATGCTCTCCTGGAACAGAGCAGCACACATGGAAATGCAGCTAGAGAAGTAAGGAGGCACAGGGTCTCACTACCTTATTTTTTTTTTTTTTTTTAAATCATGACATAGTTCATACCTGGTCAAAATGTAAGCCTGCAATGATGTACGGTCGCTCTGCAAGCTGGTAAACCTTCTCCAGAAAAGCCACGTGCCCAATATCTATGCCCAGGTTAAGAGAACAACAGGGAGAGGACAGGGTAGTTGTCTCCATAGGGAAAGGCCCCAAGTCCCCTTGGTGAAAGACAAGGGTGATAAGAAATTCCATGAGGTTGGGGGAAAAAAGGCTCCTTTGTTTCCTTTTCCACAGTCCAGGTGAACAAGAGGTGGTTCTAGGTGACTCTGATACGGACTCCCCATCCCATCCTCTTTCCATAGCCTGAAATAAGCTTAGTGATAGTGACAACCTAGCCCTTGGGCCCTAAGGTTTCCCTCGACCTTTCCAAGGAGGCCCGGTAGTGAAACTGTTTATAGGACAGACATCCACCCTTCTTCCCTGGGGAGCAAAGTGCAAGAGTGGTGCCAGAAAGAAAGATACGGAACAGGTCAAAGGCCCCAGCCACGTAAATGATGGTGTCTCCTGGTTCTGGCTCCTTTCCAGAAGCAAACTGGATGATCTTTTGAGATGTCTGTAAAAACTGTGACACTCCGGTCCAGGGGCTGTGGCTCCTTGGGCACTGGGGAACAAGCAGGGGGACTGGTTACAAGTTTTCAGGATCACAGGCCCTGCAAGCTCACCCTGCTAGCCCACATCCCCAGGGGCTGAAGATACAGCCTGTCCCCTCTTCCTAGCCCTTCTGAGCTTCTGGCTTCCTATGGAAGCCCTCCCACTTCTCCACCAGCAAGTCCTGCTTCTTTTGGCAGGGGAGGTCTGCATACCAATGCAGAAAAGGCTCTGTAGTCTGGGCAAGGGTGGAGAAGAGGTTGCCAAATTGACAGCTCTCCTTTTAGCCTGAAGATGCTGGCTGGTACTGATAATGAGGGCTGGAGGGAAAGGGAAGGAGGGGGAAGCAATGGCTTGGGATAGGGGGAAATCTTAGAGAAACCAAAAAAAACGATGAAAACGCTTTCTTTGCCCTTGTTTCCAGGCAGGCTCACTGGGGTGTTTGGGAAGAAGAGGGGACAGGGGAAATAGTGACATCTGATGGGAGGGGACTATATACAAGGAATGAAACCTAGCTTTAGCTCAGGGAAGCTTTAATTAAGAAAGGACGAGCAGATGACAAAAGTCAGAAGTGTTTTCAACATGGCCACTGAGTGAAACACCAGCATCTTGGCCTCCACCAAAGGGCCCCAGATGGACAGAGAAGTAGCAGACAGCAAATCCCGACACATTCAATAGGACCCAGAGGCCACTGTCTTGTCACCTGGGAGAAGCCTTCTGGGCAAATACCTGCCCCAGCAGGTACTAGGTGAAGGGGCTACAGAGGGAGAGAGGGGCCAAACCACTGTTAGAAACTTCAAATAGTGATGGTCTCATATGGCAGTGTCTACTAACACCCAGGGACTGGCATGGTCAGGCCCAAATAGGGAGCATATGTTCAATAAAGGTCCCTAGCTCCTGTCTGCCCCTCTTAGCACTTGTTGAATCTAAGAACTCATTGGGGGAAATTCTGTCTGATACCATCATACTCATATGAGAGTCCTGATAGGAGGGCCTGGGGAATGTAAGGAAACCCAAAACAAGATGGCAGAATGAAGTCCAATTAGGATAAATCCTGGGGTGGGGGAGAAGTCTGCTGAAGAGCAGAAAACAAAAGGACAAAGATATAACAGGGGCTAGGGACTGGGTCTTTCCTTAACCTCCCTTCATTAAGGGAAGAAATATCAGCTCCCTCCACTTGTTGCCATCATAAAGCCTTTTATACATGTGAGTTCCCAGGTTTTTGCTATACTGTGCACTTAGATGCTAGATAAAAGAATCCTTCCTAAAAACTCACCTTGCCAAAGCTGTCAGTATACTCCCGGTATTCTGAAGGCAATTCCTGCACAGAAAAGTGGAGTCAGGCCCCCAGGGCCAGCATGGCACCAGAATTCCAGACAGCATTCCTTTCCATGGCCCATTGTGGGGGCTTTCCTCACTGATCTGGAGATGTCCCTGTTGAAAAGCAGGAAGCCTGCTGGCTCCCTACATGCTGACCAGTCTCAGGAAAGTAGAGTGAGAGATTTATTTCTCCTGGCCTACAAACATCCCAATAGTGATTAATGGAAAGAAATATCCACTCCCTTCCCAACCAGGGTCCTGGCTTTCAAGCAGAACTATATCTTAAACCCCAGGTCCCAGAGACAAGGCATAGTAAAGATGAGGAAAGTTACTCATCAAACTACCAGAAGACCACTGGTCTCTAGGCCACTCTGGACTTACCCGGCTGCTGTGATGGGCCTTGGTCATGAGCAGCATCCGGCCAACTAAATCAGTAGTAGAGACTCCCTGGGTACGTTTACATTCTCTGTGGGAGAGTAGGAACAGTTTTGAAATGGCTCAGTTCTTCTAGTGAATAGTGCCCATGACTGAGGGCCTCCATGGGCTAGAGAGGAGTCACTGTGAAGCTCTAAGTATCCCCCCTCCTCTCTGTTCTGCAGTAGATGGGAGTATTTCAATGCCATTTACCATGGGAAAACAAAGGGCATCTGGCTCTACATTCTGTAAGAATTATCCAAACTTGAAGGACATGAAAACTCCAGGGACAGAGTGGTCCCATCTATAGTCATCAGTGCTCAAGGCCTTCAACTTTTCCCGTTCAAGGCAACAACACCCAAGTCCCATTGTTAGCTAAAAAGTCAACAATTTCAACATCCTGCCTGATAGGTAGAACTGACAGTTTGCCAGGCTTCTGATTTAGATCTTTTCTTGTTGATAGACCACTAAATGTCTGCTTCCTGCTCTGTATCTCAAGTGACCACAGTTGCTAAGAAAAAGATGAAAACTTAGGAGACAGAGAAGACAGACAAGAAGACATGTTATAGTGCAATGGTTTCTAATTTTTGGAAATTATTATGTGCCCATATATGGCAACAAATATTTTGGTTTCGATCTATATTTTGCTCCAGTGCAATACACAAGTCGCTATTTTTGAAACATATACACATTTTGATGAGATTAATAAAATAAAAATTCATTCTAAAATACTACTGAAACTACAGCGATTTTTTTTTTTATCATTGTGTGTTTTCTTGGTCAATAATAATAACTTAGATTTTATAATATTTTAAAGTTTTCAAAGAGATTATTTCACTTGAACTTCACAAGAATTCAATGAAGAACTGTCTCCATTTTACAGGTGAACAACTATTACTAATACCATGCAAGTATATCATGTAGCATTTGCTAAATTTTTGACATCGAAAAATAGTCCTTCCCAAGCTCAGCCACAAAAAAGAATTGAGAAAATATCCCCCTTTTCTCTCTTTGTTGGTGGGAAGTTTATGGGTATGGAATACTGCATATGTTGCCAGACATAATTGATGTGCTATTGATTAATTTTAATGTTTTTTTTTTTTCTTCCCCCTTTTTAAACCTTTATTAAAATGGATGGTGAAACAGGGAGAGAGAAGGGCCAGGGATATACTTGGAAATGAGGATTATATAAGAATAAAAGCATCAATAAAAAACAAGATTGTTAAAACAGATGTTTATTCTCAAAAAGGCTGAAGACCACTAATAGAGTGGATTAGTCAGTATGGGCTCTGGTCTCTGTTTTGGGTATCTTTGGGCTAGTCCCCTGATCTCTGTGATCACTCATTTCCCTGTCTGTAAAATGAGGGACTTGGACTTACTGGTTCTTAAGGTGAGAAGGTAAAGTAGGATAGGTGGGCACTGGACCTGGACTGGGAGGCTCTAGTTTAAACTCTTATCACTCATTGCCTATGTAATTGGTTTTCACATGTACAAAACAGAAGTCAGCCGACATGACCCATCAAATCCTTTCCATCTTTCATTCCTTTCCCACTAAAAAATTCCACAAATCTATGGAATGTTCTCGTTACTGTGATGCCTGCAGCACAACCTAGTGGTCACACCTAGACTGTCTACAGATCATCTGCCTGCTTAGTAGCTGGGGTAAATTCTAGCCAGTAAGAGAAAAAGGAATGCAGAGCTATGCCCTCATTAGCCTCTCTCCAAGGCTACCAGGACTCATAGAACACACTATGAAATTGTATATAAAATACCGTGTGTATAGTAAAGCATTGTCTTTGGAAATGTCAAGGACAATTATCTCTCCCTTGAATCATTTTAACAAATAGATATTAAATGCTCACTCTGCAAGGCATTTCTCTTTACAACCTCCCCACCCTCCATCCTCCACTTTAGGGCTGGACAGAGGAGCCTCACCTGTATCTCCCAGCTTTCTTCACTTCTTCATAGGTGTCTCGCCCATCCACAGTTAAGGTGATATCATCTAGGAAGCGACACATAGACACAGACACAGACACACATTAGAGTCAGCCTTGCCAAGATACTTCAAGAGAGCCTTGGCCAAGAGTCTAAGTTTCAGAATCCAAACCTTCATATTGTAAAGCTTCAGGGTCAAAGAAAATGCTTCCAGAGTCCCCAAGACTGTCTGACAAACAACTTTTCTGCAATTTAAAAAGCTGTCATCGATGCTGAGGACCTGCCCCCCTCCCTCTTGTTGCCACCTTAGGACTTCCAGGATAGGGTGTGCAGCCAGGCCACTTACTGCCGTGAACACAGAAATCACAGTTGTATTTGTCCAGAGTCTCCAGGGCAGTGACGTAAGGAGCACCAGCCACAATCTCATCCACCCACTTGATGGCCTGGACCATCTTGTATCTCTCCTCCTGAGTGAAGACAGGAGGGCCCTTGTGCTTGGCAATCTCCTCTAGGGCAAAGCAAAGAGGAAGAAAGAGTGGAACAATGACAAACACCACTAATGGTCTCCTGAAGGATCCATCCCTAGGACTCTCATTTCCAGCCCCCCATTCAACAACCTGATCTGCTAAAGTAATGCAAAATCAAACATCTTAGCTCTGTAAGGTCTTGGAGTAAAAGTCCTAGATACGGGCAAATCTTGGGGAAGCAGAGAACCTCCTGGTAGAACAACTCCTCCCTCACATTTCTTTAGTCTTTCCACCCAAACTGACCCCTAGATTGGAGTAGGGAAAGAATTTGGGACACAACCACCCCAACCCTAGTCATCATATTTAGCTTGCCATACCTTCACTGCCTGCCCAGGATTGTAATTTATATCACCTGACTGGCTGAAAACAGCCAGTATTGCAGTCCTGAGTAACGGGATGGGAAGGCAAGGCAAGAGATAGGAAAAGATCTGGGGCACACAGCCTCTTACCATCATTGTGGACCCCTACGACAAGGTAATCTCCCATGGCCCGTGCCTGACGAAGCTGGTTCGAATGCCCATAATGTACCATGTCATAGCTGTGGAAATAAATGGAGTATCAAATCTTGTACCTGGTTGACAGGGAGGGACAGATTTAAGTTAGGGAAAAATGGTCCCCCTTTTTGTAGCCTCTTTGGGGTAACCACTGCAGGGAACTATTGCAAATTAATGAAGATAACTATTGAGAGCAGGTCAAAGTGTGATGAAAGTTCAACAGCTTGGATACAGAAGGTTTTAGGAATGACGACAAAATCATGTGCAGTCAGAGAAACTCAAGTGTATCAAAGGGCCTCAGCTAAGGTTCAGAAAAAAACCAATTAAAATGTCCCCATGAAAGTAAACAGGAGAAATGAGAATGGGGGTGGGGAGAAAAATGGTAGAAAGGTCAGGTTAGAAGGGAAGCTGAAATGGAGTGAGCTTTGGGGTACTAAATACCCAGAGGAACAAAGTCCCAGTTCCACTGCAAGCCTGGGGATTTTGAGCAGACAGAGGGCCTTTCATAAGCAAAGTAAATAGAGTCCATTACAGAGTCTACTTGACAACAGGGGCAGAATAGTAGCCTATGTAAAGATCCACTTTCTTACTTTCTCTGGCCCAATATGAGTTAATGGAGCCACTAAGTTTTGCTTAAATAAGGACTCTGGATTTAGAGTGTGGAAGGATGTAGTACAGGAATATGAAGTACTGATTTGGTTTTGTGCCGAGTCTCTAAATTTTTATTAGATAAAGGATTTTTTTTTTCCAGGCCCTTATTACTGCCATCCAGAAACCCAGACTTACTAAAACACTGGAAAGGTAACTATGGAAAGAAAAAATATCAATTTTCTTATAGGACAGAGCACCTGATTTGAGTTGTTTCGACATAGCTCAGTTTGGACTCGTCAGTGTTTCCAGAATATATTGAGAATAGCACTAGAATATGAATCTGGTTCTGATAATCCAGCAAAGGTCATGCACTAACTACCACCCCAGAATACTTACTGGGATGAAAGGCGGAATACCTGTGTCATATCTCTAGCTATCCTAATGTCAGTAGTATCTTGTTTCAAAATCTCTCTAAAGAACACTTACTTATCTTTAGTTAAGATACATGGGTATCTTATAGAAATCTATATAGTTTTTTATAATTAATGAAACATTTCATATAATCTCATTTGATCCTCATTAAATTTATTTGAAGTTGGTGCTAGGACAAGGATTATCTCCATTTTACAGATAAAAAAACTGAGGAGAGGTTAATAAGTGATTTTTTCCAAAGTTACAAAACTGGTAGAGCTGTGATTAAATCCTGGTTTGATTCCAAATCTAGCATTATCCCAAAGCTGACTCTTCCTATGAAAATCCAGATTTGTAAAAGTGATGAGGGGTGGATAAGTATGATTTTATATAATCTACATACTGGAGCATAAGGCCTGTATAGCATTTTAAACAGTTAAAGTGATAAAACTTTGATTCACATATATTTTCAGAAACATTTCATCAAATATATGGAATTGCACAATATGAAACAAATTCACAGACAACAATTTTTAACTATTATCCTATCTGAATCAAATGCTTTATATTCTAACAAAGGCAAACAGAGGTTGGCAGAGCACTTATGGGAAAAACAAAATTAAACCCTTAATGTCTGAGGGAAACTTTTTAGAACCCTGAAAAAGCTCCCCCACAACTTGAAATATTTTTAATCTCAATCAATACTAACCTCCCAGCTTTCTTCTGGCAGTCACCTGATAACCAAGTGCTCAGTGTACTCATAAAAGTATGACTACCAGATTTGGGGCTAAAAGCCAACTATTCTCAACTTTCCCACTCACTTTGCTATTATCTCCCTTATCTACCCTGACTGGATGATGGAAGTCAGTCTCCTTATCTGAAAAGTTTTTCTTTATTTAACTGAATGTGAGCAATAGTGAAAGTGTGAGGAAGGAAAATTTTATGCCCCTTTTGGTAATATTCAGAAACAGTCCGATATTCTACCTATCACTCTCGATGTGTGGAACCATAAAGGGCCAAATTCCTCACAACACGGACACACACATTCCTTCCTTCTCAGGCAGAACCCCAAGTTCAAAGACCTGCAGCCAGAAGCGACCTTCTCCCTCCATTAGGATACCAAAAGAACCAGTTTATCTGATTTTTAAGTAAGGAACTGGTCCAAAGGTCCCCCTAGCCTGGGACGATTAGCCGTCCAATAATAGAATGGCTAATCTTGAGATTTTCAGCAGAAATTTACTCTTGTGAATGCTCTTTTCTTTTTAAAAGGCCCAGGTTCTCGCCTTTCCCGGTCCAACACGCAGCTTCTCCAGAACGGACGCTGCTGCCGCTGACCTTTCCCCGGCTCCCGGGGCTCGCACTGCCCGCGCCCCGAGGCTGGCTGTGGCGCTGGGGGAGGAATGGGGTCATACACACAGTGAGCCTGGACTTTTTCTCCAGAGTTGAGTCCCCGAGAACTGAGCCCCGGAGCACGTTTCCGAGAAGGGCGATACCACGGTAACCGGACGCAAGAGCCGAGGGCGCCCCGGGCGCGCTTCTCAGAGGGCCGCGGGATGCCGGGCGCTCGGCTCTCGGAGGCCCGGCGGCCCCTCCCCGCCGAGAAGCGCGGAATCGCCCGGCTGTCCGCACCCACCTTCCGGGCTTCCCCGGCTCCGGGACTCCGTGGGGTCGGGGCTGCCACGGGACCGGCGCAAAAACGTCGCCCGGCAGTCCCGGAGTTACCGGGCTCCGCGGCGTTTAAAGCCCCGCTGCCTCGGGCAAGACCTGCGACACGTCTTCCGAGGGACAGGCGGCGAGCGGCGCAGGACGGGGCGGGGCGCAGGGCCCGGGGCGGCGGCGGGGGGAAAGCCCGGCACAGGGGGTTAGAAGAAAGAAGGGACGGGCGGGAGGAAGCTGGCACCGGCGGGCAGTCGGCCCGTCTGGGGGGCTGACAGGGAGGGGGCTCCGGCCATCCCGCTCTTTCCTTTCTGCCCCACGCTCTCACCAGCCGTCGCACCAGACCCGCACGGTGCGCTTGGTCCCCGGACTGAGCTTCTTGGAGGAATCCACGGCATTGTGTCCGTTTCGGATCATGTCCCGGCGCGGCAACGGCTCCGGCCCTTCCGTGTGCGGCACTGCGACCGTCAGAGCGACTGACCACCGACACAGAGCGGCCACTGCCGGGGCTGCCACGGCTCCAGAGCCGCTGCCCCCGCCCCCGCCCCCGCGCACGCGCCCACAACCGTCACGTGGAGGCTCACCCCGCCGCTCCCGACCAATGGCGAAGCGAGAAGCTCCTGGCCCGACAGCCTTGCCCTCGCTCCCCGCATCAGGCCGCACCCCTCGGCGTGCTGTCACTCTCTTCCCTTCCACCTATGCGGCAGCGAGTTGGAGGACGCCCCACGCTCCCCAAGTCCCGCCCCTCAGCCCAGCCACAACTAGTACTTGGGGCGGGGAGATGGCCCTCCGGAGATAGTAAGTGAAGAAACAGGTTTGTAATAATGCTCAAGACCGGTGCCGCAGCTCCCCGACCTAAATCAGTGTCTAGCATAGGAAATCTCGCCGAGGACGCCCATTCCGGCGCCCACCTAGCCCTTTATCCACCTTTCAGAATTCTGGAGCAAGACGGCAAGCGTTCGCCCAAGCCAACCAGGCCGAGAAGGTGAAAAACGAGTTGTGAGCTTCGCTAGACTAAGGCCCTGACCATTCCAGGACCGGGCTTGCACCTTATGCCGTCGTGTCCCCTTCTCTCCTGAGCCGCACTAAAAGCACGGTTCCGTTTTTAAGACTTTTACATTCCTAGTCTAGGTCACAGAGCCGCTTACTTGACTTGGTTATTTTGTTTTTTCACATTATGCTTAAGCAAGAGTCCAAGGTACAGGACAGGATGCAACATATACAGAATAAGGCAGTCTACCTAGCTAATGGAGAATTAAAAAACAAACCAACCCACAAACCAAAACCAGACACACACACTCAAGGTAATCAAGATATTGCAGAGGCATTTAATCAAAAACAAAATGAAAGGATCTGCTTAGAGCTTTTAGAGAGGTCAAAGCCACCCTATTACAGAAAAAGAGACCTATAGTTAGCAACACTTTTAGTAACAAGTGATAGAAATACAGTTCAGGGCCCTAAGAGCAGTCTGGTGATCTGAGGTAAAGGCAGCTGTGTATTTCCTCATGGCCAGCCAGATGTGAAATATCACCAAGTCCTTTTATCTTGCAGAAAATTGCTAAGTCTGCCACTTCCTCATTCAGGGACTAGATGAGCTAGAGATGTCATCCATAGACCCTAATTCATGATTAGGTGCAGTTTGTAGCACAGAAAGTGGTACAAAGAGTTAGGAGATAGGCTTTCAAGGGGAGAAAAAGCCCCCAAATAAATTGCTAAAAATCCCAGTACAAAAATTTCATCCATTATTCCCGCTTACCAGTCAACATGGAGGTTAACTCCCTTCATGGTGACTTTTGACCCCTGAATATGGTTTCCTGAAGTTATTTTAAAAGTGCCAACTGTCTATTCCCCTCTAGGCACAGGGTTATACTTTTTTTCTCTTTGTGCCTTTGGTACAACCCCTGCCAAACCAGCCACCTGAGAAGGGCACTGAACTAAGTGGAGCTGCTTGCTCCTTATGATCCCTGGACTGAGTCTCTTCTGCACTCTGGGGGGGCACCAATGGCTTTCGGCTGTGGCTGCCTTCTTCTTCAGCACGAAGGGGAGTTGCCAGAGAGAAGATGGGGTCTTGCCACCTACCAAAAGGGAGAAATATATATTAGAAACCACTCAAGGAAAGAATCTTACTCAGAAACACACTCTTAAACTATGTGGTTAAAATAGGTTCCCCCTCCAGTTACTAAATAACAAACCAGAGTGTCAGGAGGAGTAATCTATTCTTGCTATTTAGAGGCAATTACTTCTTTGTCCACCTTTCTTCCCCCAAACCAAAATCTCATTAATTTACCATAATGGGAGAGAAGATGTGTCTGTAAAGTATAGATTATAAAATATATTTTAAAGAAATTAATTCATTCAAACATTGAGCACCTAATGCTAGGCATTGAAGAAGTTACTATGTTTAGATAAGATATGGCCCCAAACCTTCATAGAGCTGTCAATCTAACACAGGTATAAAATATCTTTTATATAGAGCATAAAAGTACATTAGATTCATAAAACAAAATGTTATATGAAGTTCAAGGGTGGAAAGGGTTTCCCAGTGTAAGTTCCTTTGAGCTGGGCTTTAAAGAATGGTCCTGAATTATGTTTGTATTATAAACTGAGAGGACACAGAATGTGTTTGTGTTGTGTTTGATTGCAAGAAGTTCCAGGTCATTAAAAGGGATCCAGAGGAAGATCCTCAGCATGTTGCACAGACCTTCAGATTATAAATTCTATAATCACCACAAAAGTTTCAGCCTAATTATGAAGAAAGGAAGAAAACAATTAAGATGAAGAATGTCTATAGTTAAGGCTTTGATGGTATAGTTGGATGAACAGTCCATAAAGCTCGTCTGTAAATTATTGAATGGTGCATATTATATAATATACCAATCAATATGACTGATGTATAGTATATAATCTGTATACAATGATTAGTACATCTGTAATAACTATCAATTACCAATAGAATAAACCAGCATGTATTGTACTATATACTGTACACATCAATCTTACCAATTAGCATACATTACTAATGAATGAGACTCTAATGGCTAACTTCACATCCAAATGTGTCTTTTTTGAGTGTGCCAAAACCAATTTTTTTGTTAATCTGTTATTCTTTAACAACTTGTTAAGCTGTTAATTAAGCTATAACCAAGCAAGAAATATACAAAATGGTGAATGTGCTATGCCCTCCAATATGTCTCTTTCTCTTGATAATTGTAGGTAGCATTTATTAGAATTCTGAATAAGAAAATCAAAGTATGAAACAATACACTTCTGGGTTTTCAAAATACCAAATTTTCTTATTCTCTAATGACAGAGCTTGAGGAGCATATATTTAAATAAATTGGGAACTTAAGAGGCCATAAAGTTAAACAAAGGAATCTCCTCCCTTCTAATACTATTTTAGTCCTTTCTCAAAGAAGAAGGGTGAATTCTAGGGACTATCACTTCAGCTCAACCAAACTGTCTAGTTCTGTTAGATTGTTCATGACCCTATTTGGGATTTTCTTTTCAAAAACAATGGAGTGATTTGTCATTTCCCTAATTTCTTCATGAGGCAAATGGGGTTAAGTGACTTGCCCAGGATCACATAGGCTGGATATGAACTCAGAAGATGACTCTTCCTGATTTAGGGTCAGCACTCTATCCACTGTGTCACCTAGCTAACAAGGTCATAAGTCTTCAATGAACATTCTTCATCCATTTGCTTTTCCCTCTGGATACTTAAGACTGAACTCTTTTCAGTAATTATAGGTTTTATTTAGAGGTTCCCCTGTTTCTTGGGGATTGATGCAATCAGCTCTGCTGATGATCCATACAGGTATTAACATATACAGTGTATTAGTTTATATGTTATAAAAAAGTACATTTTATAGCCCATTTACAACTGATCTTCTGTTCTATTACTGTATAATTATAAGTTTTTGCTCTAATCAGAGGTTTCTTCTTTGTGAGAATATGAATGAGCAAAATGTCAGAAAAGTGACTGCCTTACATTGATCCAGTGGTTTATTACTTTTACTTCTCTGGTAGTAGTTTATAATCTGTCTTGAAAAGATATTGGAAGATGAACCATGAACTGGACTCAGAATTGACAAAGAGAAGGGACTATCCTGCCTCTAAAAAATAGTCGTTTTGTTTGTTTTTAATGATCTCCAAATTTCTCCTTGGTTAAAAAAAATCATCCTCTAGTTATACTGTATGTCTTTGAACCATGGGATACCAGTCTCCAAAATATTAAAGCAAGAAGTTACCTAAAAGGCAATGGTAAATGTGAGTAGGCTACAGCAAGGAAGAACTACATAATAATTAGGAAGATGTTGTCAAAGAATGTACTACTGGATAAAGGACAAGATGGATTATAGGAAAATGGATAACTAATGAGTAGCTTGTGTACTCCACTGGTGCCCACATGATAAGAAAGGATCCATAGTAAGGCTATCAAGTTTGCTAGGTAGACCAAGAACTGGAATATAGGGAAAACACAGCACAGGGTGAGTTTGGGATCTGGCCCTAAAACCAATGTAATCATATATCCAATATATCCACTCAAGTTTATAAACTAAGAATTTAATAGATATTAATAAAATGTGTTAAGTGTTTAAAAATAAATTCATATTACATAATGCCTAACATTATTATATAATCTTCAATAAATGTTCTTTAAAAACAAAAATTTCCAGATCCAGAAGTCAAAGAATCATTTATAATTGAAAATCTTTAATTAAAAGAAAAAAACATCCATAGAAATAACTCATATTTTTATGGTATAACTGGGCAATTTAAATAAGCTATGTAGAACGAACTACAGTTCTTCCAAAGCAACATTTGTTTTTATTTCCCTAAAACAAAAATCTTATTTCTTCTAACAGAAATATCAGGACATAAAAATTAATGATAAGGCAAGTTATCCAAAATTTATCTAAAACTTCAAGCAAGATTTCAGTCAATTGCAACTACTCTAAGAAGCAATTCTATCAGATGTTCTTATACCTCAGCCACTCCCTTAGGTTTAAACCAGCTCTACAATTTCATGAATAACCAGGCTGTAAGGAGAAAAGAGGAGTAGTTTTGCAGGGGTACATAAATAAGCCAGGATAGTTTTGAAATTAACATGATGAATTTATTATATGCTTAAAAAAAGACAAGTTATTCATAGTAAAAATTTGCTGTTTTATATGCAATTCCTCTTTTCTATTCTTTGTATAAGGAAATGCTCATGTTAATCAGTGTATAAATATAGAACAAAAAATTCAGTCTACAAATTTCAATCCATCTGTACGCATAAAACAGGCAAAGGAACTGAAGGGTGACTAGCTTGGACTAGAGATCTAAATCTTGATCACACTACTCACCTATTATAGGTGGGGATTTCAAGACCCAATTCATCCATTAGCAGCTGCATAACATCATCACATTTCCCATGAAGTTTCAAGGCAGCCAGGTCATCTTTTGGTGTCCACTGAAAACAAAGGGGAAAAAGATGAATGCCTTAAAAAAAATGCTTTTCCAAAAGTATACTGGTATATCATGATATCTGCTGGCTCAGAGTTGATAGATGAGTGTTATCTGCTTGATTTCTCATAGTGTGCTGGAACCCTTCCCTCCCCCCCAATTTCTGGGTTATAGTTTACTTAGCCATTTGAAGCCCAATTCAAAAGCCACTTCCTTCATTAAGTGTGATCTTAAACCCAAATCCCTGAGCTAAAAATGATTTCTCTATTATCTGTTCTTAGACTGTTTTCTCTTTTACTCATGTAGTTATATTCTAATTTGTGTATTTATGAACATTTATCTTTCATATCAGCATGTAAACTCTAAGCAAAAACTATATTTATATTTGTATTTCTCCCTGTGCCTGGCACATACTCATGTGATTAAATATGTGATTTTTGGTTACAACCCTCCTCCACCTACCACTAATCCCATTACCATCCCCTTAAATCTGATATGCTAGGTAGGTACTTCTATACACACAGGAATTTTCTCTAGTTACCTGTAAGTTTACTATGTAGAGTTTAGGGCGACGGCTAGGGGGTTTAGTCATACACCAGAGACGTGGATACTTCTTCAGTACCTGTCAGGATCCAAAGAAACAAAACTATAGAAGGTTGACATTTGATTGAGCCAAAATGTTTAAGGGAAAGGAGTAACAAATTACTGAAATCTCATCTGCTTATTATTTTTCTCATCTACCTTTAAGCTGGATCCCAAACACAGAATTGTGTCTGCTTTGCTTGCTGCCTCGGTTGCTGCTTCCCAGTTCAGAGGCTGCCCCAAAATTCCCCTCTCACCAAAGTGCACAATGGTATCTCGAAGCTGTGCCCCACACTTGTGACAGGTCCGGCCTGTCTGGTGTCTGTGCAAGGCTGTTCGCTCTGTCACATCAAAAACCCTCAAGTACTCTCGGTTGGGAGTGCAGGAGGTGCAGACCTGAGGATCGAGGAAGCCTGGTGAGCTAGTTTAGAGTGCTCTCCCTAAGCACCCCCCAAGTCCCAACTATGGCTGCTCACCTCAATGTACATGTTCCCATGAAGTTCTGAAATCGCTGAGCGGGGCAACCCACTCCGTAAATGGAGTCCATCACAGTTCTGGGATACTACATGCTGCACCTTTAAGAGAAGAATATGGGTGGAGAGATAGCAAGATATACTAAGGGGATCTTCCCTGACCTCAGCTCAAAGTTGGCATAAAAAAAGATCTTATAACACCAGCAAGATTATTAATCTTGCTGAAAACCTCAGGATGTGAGAGAAGTATGACCAAACTATAAGACAGTTAGATTCCACTAAAGAAGCAGGACTGAATACAAGAGGGAATTGGAGAAAACACCCAAGAAAGGCTTCTGTAAGGATTGGGGGAATTCTTTTAGTAATTCCATTAGGTCTTTGGGAGGTAACTGGAATTTCTCACCTGTAAGGTGAACCAAAACAAAGGTCAATTTGTTGTTTCCTTTTAGTGTCATAAACCATTAGAAATATCAGTGTGCCATTTGATTTCCCTCAATGCTCAATATTTTAGGTTAGAAGTTAGAAGTTACCACAGTGTCTTAGGAGGAAACTATTTTGACTCATTACATCTAATTCTCCTAAAAGCCCAGACAGACTCACTCCTGGCTTCTTGCAACTAAAGTTGAAGATATACACTTGAATAAAAGTCAAAAGACCACTTCTAGTATTATTGTGGCTCCAAAAGAGCAAATCAAGAAAGGCCAGAGAGTGTACTGTTAATGCTTAAAATCAGTCTAAAGCTGGTCACCTGAAAGACATTTCTGAGATCTTAGAAGTAGCAAGGCCTCTTTTAACTAGACATTTAGGACTGGGGAGGCCTACCTCACCCAGCTAGCCAGGAAACAAGAGTTTAAATCAGGCTGACTGAACCAAAACCTGAAAGCTAAACTCATCTAGGAGGGTTTTTCAAAGGGAGAATTAATATGTTTTGGAATAACAAGAGAGGAAACAAAAAAGTTATGTCCTCTCTTTCAGGTCCTGGAAAGTAGGCGTGTTAGAAATCCTGGTCTCTTACCAGCTTCTGCTCATGTAAGCGGGCGATGCTCATGTGGGTGAGGGTGGGCTCCGCCTCACTCAGATCGGCAGCACTGCCAGATGGAAGGGAAAAAGGGAAAGGTGAGGAGAAGCTGCCAAGTTCAGGTTCACACTACATCTGACATCCCTCCATTTCACAGGGAAGGCCTCTGTAGCCTGCCTAGGAGGTAGAACAGGGGCAGAGAATTAACGTCTGCATTTTACTTGCTTACCTAATGCTCCTCCCTTTCTGAAGAAGTGTCCACACTCCATTTGGGCCTCGATAATCTGGGATGGAAGCTGCCTACATGGCCAGGAAATACATGAGGGGGGAAAAAAAAAAAAAAAGACAAGCAAGGAAGGGCGTCAACTGTAGCTATTGGCAGAATTCCAAGATTAGGCAGCAAAATTATATTGTTGGTACAATAAAGACATCATACAATTTTATATACACATTCAGCATTCTGAGATTAAGGGTTAGTTCATGTTTTGTATTTTCATACCCAGTACCTAAAACATACTAGGTGCTTGATAAATGTTTGTTGATTGATGTCTTCAACCAGTGAATTAAGATGACTTATGAATCTCTAAGTGTGCAGCACAAATTCTTACTACCACATTTATTTTCTTTCAGTTTTATTTCCAGGATTGTTTTAAGAATCAAATGAGATAATCTTTGTAAAGAACTTGGCAAAAAAGCATTTAAAGCATTATATGTTAGCTATTGTTAGTACTGTACCTCTAAACAGATCCTTCAGAGCCTGCCAAAATAGAAGGAAAATTCAGCTATGACCCACTACATGCCTCTCAGATTGGCTGAGATGACAGGAAAAGCTAATGAAGAATGTTGGAGGGGATGTGGAAAAACTGGGACACTAATACATTGTTGGTGGAAGTGTGAATGGATCCAGCCATTCTGGAGAGCAATTTGGAACTATGCTCAAAAAGTTATCAAATTGTGCATATCCTTTCATCCAACAGTAGCAACTGGGCTTATATCCCAAAGAGATCTTAAAGGAGGGAAAGGGACCCATATGTGCAAAAATGTTTATGGCAGCCCTTTCTGTAGTGGTTAGAATCTGGAAACTGAGTGGAGGTCCATCAGTTGGAGAATGGTTGAATAAATTATGGTATATGGAATGATATGGAATATCATCAGCAGGATGATTTCAGAGAGGATTGGAGAGACTTACATGAACTAATACTAAGTGAAATGAGCAGAACCAGGAGGTCATTATACACGGCAACAAGATTATAAGATGATCAATCTTGATGGACATGGCTCTCTTCAACAATGAGATGATTGACACCAGTTCCAATGATCTTGTGATGAAGAGAGGCATTTACTCCCAGAGAGAGGACTGTGGGAACTGAGTGTAGCTCACAATATAGCATTTTCACTCGTTTTGTTGGTGTTTGCTTGCATTTTATTTTCTTTCTCATTTTTTCTTGTTTGATTTTTCTTGTGCAAGATAATTGTATAAACATGTACGCATATATTAGATTTAACATATATTCCTACTATGTTTAACATATACTGGATTACTTGCCATCTGGGTGAGGGGGGGAATTGGAACACAAGATTTTGGAAGGGTTACATGTTGAGAAATTATCCATGCATATGTTTTGAAAATAAAAAGCTTTAATTAAAAAAAAAAAAAAAAAAAAGGAAAATTAACTAAATTTTCTAAGTTTCTAATCTATCCCAAACTACATATATCTATTTTAGAGCATAAGAAAATCATCTGGCTCTTGAGCTTGATTTCATTTGATCTTTGAGGATCAAAGTCATTTACACGTTGCTGCTATATCCTGCAATAGCTAGATAGCACAGCTGGATAGAGTCTATGCCTGTAGTCAGAAAGACCTTAGTTAAAATCTGGCCTTAGACACATTAGCTGGGTGACCTTGGGCAAGTCACTTGATCTTGTTTACCTCAGTTTCTTCATCTATGAAATGAGCTGAAGGAAAAAAAAGACACACCACTCCAGGATCTTTGCCAAGAAAATCCCATGGGATCATTAAAATAATACACAACTGAAGAAAACAAAAAACAAAGCAGTAGCCTAGATAATCATTTCTGTTACAGTAGGCAGCTCTAGTTCTTCAAGTGTGGAATTTCTAAAGCAGCAATACTCAAGACTCCAGCTGCATTTAGCCCTCTCGTGTGCCATTTAATAGTGCTTTAAAGCCTCTTATTAGTGTATTAAATATTAATCTGACTACAGAGAACATAAGTCATGTGACTCTTGGTTATCGTGATAACCAAAGTTGTGGATTCAAAGAATTATCAGTACTAAGAGCAGCTGCAGAGATGTGAACAAGTCAAGAGCATCTCAAAGGACAGTATATGGTAAGTGACATTCTGTAATAAGGTATGATTTCCAATGACTAAACTTGTCCTCCCTATATATTTTGCTCCTTATTCAGCAACCCCTTTCCCAGTTTTAAAAACAGCAAACAATGGAAAAACTAGGATTCTTTCTCTATACTTAGGGATAGAATGCTGACGGCTAAGTTGGAAACTTATTCTTTCTATTTGTATCATACCTTAGAATGTAGAAAGAGAAGCAATTCTATGATTGGGGAGATTTGGACAACTAGGTTCTACTACCATTTGTGCTCCTCTAATGTGTCAAAGAGCGATCAGAACATTCAAGAGGGTAGCACCTACTGTGAGAAAAAGCTTCATTGAGAACTCATGGACCCCCATGGCAAAGTCATTTTAATTTCTCTGGGTCTGTTTGCTTACTTGATAAAGTGAAAGGTGATGAGATTTGGAAATGAGATAGCTTAAGATCAAAAAGACAGGCCAAATGCCAGCAGGAAATTCCTTTTTAGGGAGAGACAGAAGGAGATAACAGAGAATTCCTGTCTTCTTTACAACACTCTCTGGAACCTCCTTACATCACTGCATCTGAAAGACTGTGCTCAAGTATAAAACAGAGTCCTCAAAAATCTATTCTTTGCAAAATTGGCCTTGTACCTTGCAGCCATTTTGCCTGCCAACTCTTCATTTCCATTCTAACCAATAAAGACTTTGTCCACACAGCCTTGAGTAGCCCGATGGTTACTTTGGGGAAGGAGAGAGATAATCAGCCCCAGGAGAAAAGGAACTGACCCATCTTGGTTTAGAACCTCAGTTTACTCCTCATCAAAAGGGATGGGAAAGTGAACTAGATAATGGCAGTTCTCAACATTCTTTATTTTCATTTTCCTTTCCCCCCAGTGCTTACTTAGCCAAGTGCTTTACAAATATTATCTCATTTGAGTCTTATAACAGTCCTGGAAATAAAAATGGCACAAAATGTATCCGACAATAACTTAGCTATGGGGTTTTAGACCGAGCTCCCTAAAATCAGAGAATTTGTTTTTTGCCTTTCTTTGTATTCCTGGTACTTAGCACAGGGATAGCCAACATGTAGGTACTTAATAAATGTCAATTAACTGATGGATTATTTATTTTCATTTACTAAATTCAATGCAAACATTTAAAAGTCTACTATATGCTAAAAACTTAAATTTCACTTTCTCTTAGTTACATATTTTTTTAAAACAATAACAAGTTGCTTTCTAATTATACAACTTTTAGTTGATTTTATGTGAATCCCCTGGGGGGGGGGGGAAAGCTCTTACAACTAGGGTAACCAGTGGTCCCCAGAGGGCACCATCCACAAACCTACTATTTTGCCCAATTGATCCTAAGGCGATTCCCAGGACCAGTCGTCTCAGAGCAGCTACTCCAGGAAGGATTGCTGAGTCAGTTTAATCCTAAAGAACACAACAGTGTCACTCCTTTTCTTACCGTGCTAATTCCGGCTCCTGTGTAGATGACCAGGTATTTGGCATTTTGGACAGCTAAAGCCAACTCCCTGACTTTCCTCCTTAGTTCCCCGGGGTCATCGCACACCTGAGGAGACACAAAAAAGGTGGTCAACCCCCCCCTCCCCCTCCCAGAACAAAACACCGAGGACCAAGAAACCGCAAATGATTTCCAGACTTTGGGGCAGAGGGGTCAGGATCCTTTCCAGAGCCAGATGTTTTCCTTTCTCCTTTTCCTAACTGGGAGATGACCTTTCTCCCTCCCCCCACCCCCACTCCTCAAAAGCAACAAGCTCTCAACTTTGGGAAAAAAAGGCTCGGCGGCCCGGTAGGGGCGGCAGGAGCCGGGGAAGGGCCGGCGCAGTCCCCGAGTTTTGGGGGCGCCTCGAAGTCGTCCTTCGTCGATTTGGGGGTGGCCAGAATCGGGCTGAGAAATCTCGAGGCCAGAGGTTGTCTGAGGGGTCTGGAGGTCGGGGAGCGGGGGCGAGCAAAGGCAAACCCTGCCGGAAGCGGGACGCGCACTCGCCTCCTGCTGTCGCCTTTTCAGGCCCTCGCGGCGGCGGCTCCGGCCCTGCAGCTCCTTTACCAGCTCCTCACTCTCGGCCAGCAGCCGGCACTCTTCAGCGCTCCGCTCCGCCGCCGCCTTCTTCAGGATCCGGGACACCTGCAGGGGAAGGTAGGGGGAGCCCGGCGGCCGTGAGGGGGAGCGTGGCAGAGCCGCGCGCTCCCGAGGGGACGCCCTGGGCCGTCCCGGCCTACCTGGCGGAGCCGGTTCCGCTGCTGCTCCTCTCGAAGGATCTTGTCCCTTTCGGCCGCTTTCCGTTCCGAGCGGCTCAGGCCGCCGGCGGCCATCGCTCCCCTAGGCAACCGGCTGCTGCCACTTCCGCTCCCAAAGTGAGCGGCGCGCCTGCGCAAGTTGAGACTCCCGGTCTCGCTTCTCGCTCCTCCCCGTTCCACCGGGCGCTGCCCCTCCCTCCCCGGCACCCCCAGAAGAGGGAGCGAGGCAAAGGTCTCTTTAAAAGGTTTTTATTGATCATATACAAAATAAAGAAAACCTTATATATCACAAACATACAATATATACAGCAATAAATACCCGGTGGGCCCGGCCCCGTGCCGCCCCGCCTGGACAATAATTTAGCAATAAATACTGAGTCGGGCTGGGGGGAGGAGGCACCCAGAGATTGACCCCGGCTGCCACGACTCCCCGACCCGTATCCAGACCCCAGCCTTGCTCACTTCAAATCTGTAAAAAACCCCAAAGCAAATTCCAAGGTCGCTCGCCTTTACCCGCTCCTAGAGGCTTCAGCCCGAGGGAAAAGCCCTTACTCAAGGCTACCTCCTCTTCCCTTAACCCCAACCCACTCAGAACCAAAGGCAAGGAAGCAGCAGAGCCAGGCGCAGCAGGGCAGCCTTTGTCTCACCGCTGGAAGCGCTCAGGATATTGCTCTGCCCGCATTCCCATTTGGTAAAGGCTTCTGAGTAGGGCCGAATGAAGGGACAGGAGGAAGGGGCGATGCGGTGGGGCAAAGTCCCCTCTAATATGCTAAAGAGGGAATCACAGCACCCAAGATGGGAAGCACCCACCGTGGGAAAAGGCTTCATTGAGGACTCATGGACCCCTCCCTCCCCTCTCCCACGTTTCCAACCAACTCAACTAGATTTCCTAGAGTTTTGAATGGCCGTGGCTGCTGCAAAGATGGGATGGGGATTCAGATACTGACAAACACAAATGAGCACACACCCAGACACAGGCATCCAAGCAAGGGACAAATGGAAGGCCGTCTCTAGTGCATCACTCGGTCCCACCTTCCTCACTATGGGCTTCCCTCTGGACCCTTCTTTGCTGGGTCTTAGGTAGGCCCTTAGTAATCTTCATCTACATATTCCCAAGCCATTGGAAACTGACAGGAAAGGAAGAAAAAGCCATAAACTATTATTCAGTGGCTTCTGGGGAGAAAAATCGTTAATGTGTCAGTTTCTTCCAACAAACCACAGTCTAAAAAAATCCCAGTGCGGAAACAGTGCTGCAGGCAGAGGCCTCATGCTGCATCCCTGCATGTGGAGAGAGCTTTGGTCATTCCTTGCTGCTGCAGAGGAACTATCCAACAAGATTTTACCTCTTTTAAGCAGTCTGTGGCCAGCAAAAGCCCAATGAACAAGCACTGGGAAAACTCAAGCAAACTACCTGAATCATGAATAAAAGCAGTAAAAATAGCTAAACTGAAAAACAGACTGTGGAGGCAATACATTTAGAGGCAGGGAAATGGGAAGAATCTAAGATTCCAGGAAGCACCATACACCACACATATAAGTCACATTTCTATACAAATAATAACACATCCCCTGGAATAGCAGCAGCCAGTAGCCCTTGGAGTGAATCTGTTCTGGAGCCAGGCCCCTCATTCAAGAGTGAACCTATTCTTCATCCCACAGATTAATTTAGAGGCTTGCTGTGAATCCCCTAAAGTGAGTTGAGAGGGGGCATAGAGCAAGGTTAGAAGAACAGGAGAAATACATATCATGGTATTATTTTGCAAGTGTTTGGAAAAACTGGCCCCAGCTGAAGCCCTCAATTCCTTGTCAAGAAAATTCAGAGGAGAAGGAAAAGAAGAAACACAATACCCTCACAGCAGAAAACTTGAACAAATGAGGACCAGGAAAAACACAAAACACCCATACGTAAACACAATATCTATTCTACAGAAACCAAGGTGAAAGACAAGGAGTACCCATGAAAATAGGGTGACCCCTCAGTTCTGGCTGGGATGGGAGTGGA
Organism: Sminthopsis crassicaudata; assembly: GCF_048593235.1. Classification (NCBI taxonomy): domain Eukaryota; kingdom Metazoa; phylum Chordata; class Mammalia; order Dasyuromorphia; family Dasyuridae; genus Sminthopsis; species Sminthopsis crassicaudata. Next base: position 320,561,406 of record NC_133620.1, read on the forward strand.
CAAACTCCCCTTAATCTGGGAAAAAGATTTTCCCAAATGTGTCAAAGAAAGGAAGCATGAAAATCTCACTATGTCACAACTCCAGAAACAGCAGCACCAGACAGGAGACAAGGACTCTGGTTTGGGCTTGAACATGCAGAAGACTTTTCTCCCCTCAATGGGGATTAAAAATCCACAAACTTACAGCTCTCACTCCCTGGTTCTGCAAACATCTTTCTCTCTGCCCTATAAGGTCCTTCCTCAGTGCCCAACCTGAGAGGTCCAGAAAAGTATTCAGGTATAGCCCTATAGTGAAAGATAAAACTGGCAATTGCATTTTAAAAAAAGGGGGATGAGGGGGAGTCAGTTTCTGCTCTGACCCAGTATGATGTAGTGGAAGGAATGCTAGACCTAGAATCAGAACTGGGTTTAAACCCTGCCTCAGGCACTTACTAGCTGTGTGACCAGGGGCAAGTTATTTAACACCTCTGGGCTTCAGTTTCTTCATCTGCAAAATGGGGATGGATATGATGACCTATGAGGTCCCATCCAACTTTAAATCTGTGTGAACTGATGCGATTTTTTCTCCCTTGTCCCTCCAAGACAGGTCTACACTAGACCAAAAACTCTCTTTTGGGTATTTCAAGTCTTTCCTTGACCACTGCCCACAGCCATTGTGAGCTGTACAATAGTGTGGAAGAAAGTAGACTATCACAGGTTCTCAGAAGTTACTTGGATCAAAGCTGGTAAATTTTTCCCTGGCCCAGCTTACAATGTGCAAGTTTCTGACTAAACATACCCAGGAGGGATAAGTCAATCCTTTCCTCCCCATAAGAGATGCTCCCTCCCTTCTCCTATCTCCACTTCAAAGAACAGTCTAGCTATATCTTTATATGGATAGAATGCCCTCAGCAAGAACTGAACTACCTTTCACTCTGAAATTGGTTTAAATAGCCAGTAAGGTAGGAGGCTTGGCACTTAAAAAAAAACCAACTGGTTCTTTTCTTACCCCATATACACAAAAACTTGGGTCTATCTTAATCTGTAGTACTCAAACAACCCAATGGGAAGAAGCAGATGATGTCAGTATTGCAAAAGCAAGAGTTAACTGCCCTCCTTTAAGATGGCCATTTCTATAGCTGAGAAATCCAGTCACTGCTCAGATCCCCCTACCCAGACTTAGCCCTTTGAACATTATCACTAACAAGAATTTGCTGAGCCAAGACAGGGGGACTGGGTACTTCTATGGGTGGGGCTAAGACAGGATATTTGGCTCTATTTCAAGAGGGAGCATTCTCTGAAAGCTGAGTGGCCAATTTCTGGAAGACTTGAAGATCAGAAAAGAAGAGGAAGAATTCAAGTCAAAAAGCTGCCAAGGTGTTGGAGGATGATGGCATGAGTTGTGAAGAGTGGATGGAAGAAGGAACTAGACAGAGCATGAAAGATTGTTTGGCACCAGGTGAGACCTCTTACCAGGCCACCCAAAGAAGGCAGAGGTGAGGAAAAGTATTGTTTTTCACATACCTCCGTATCACAGAACTGGAGGGAACATATACAATACCCCCGATGGTAGCTCACCATCACTGATGCCATTCCGGAATAAATAGGGAATAACTTCCTGCCCCAGATTCAAGTTCTGACAGATGTCTGGCCAGAGCTTTATGTTTAGCCCCTTTATCTGAAGACTAGGAAAAAAGTAGTGGCCAGATTGGATACCAATTACAGCTTTCATCATGTCAGGGAAATAATGAGGAAGACAAGGACAGTTAATCTATACCCCAAATTTACACCTATGACAACTCCTTGGTCCCTGAAAGTCTACTACCCCCAGATACAGGGAGGAGAATGTGGAAGCTGCAAGGATGGCTGTGCAGATAGCCCCTGAAGCCATCTCTTCTGCCATGGGCCATTCTAAGACCAGAGCATAAAGGAAAAAAGCCATGGTATCTATTCATGAATGATGAGAATGGTCCAGCCCTATATCTCATCAACATGATATATCCCATCCACAGCCAAAGCCACACGCGCTCTCTCTCTCTCTCTCTCTCTCTCTCTCTCTCTCTCTCTCTCTCTCTCTCTCTCTCTCTCTCGTTTATTCTGGCCTTTGGTGTTCTGCCAACAGAGGACTCAGGATGGACTGGGAAGAGCAGGAAGCAGAAAGAGGGAGATTGAGTAAGCACAGATCCTGCATCCTCCATATAAGTGCTGCACTAAAAGCTCTGGACTGCCTATGCTGTAAATCCAGAAAAAAAGCAAAAGCAAAAACAAATCCAAAAACAAACACAGGAAAACCAAGACACAAGAGTGACACTCACACATCAAAGGTCACCAGAAGCACCAGCACGCTACCGCCGCACAAGACCTCACCAGGCACGGACGACACCACGGCCACCGGCAAAGAGACGGAAGCAGAAAGGGCAAAAGAGTAAGTCACTTTTGGTACAATTGCAAAAGAGATATCAAAGAACGTTAGGACTCGCCTTCTGGTCGGTTTTGTGGTTAGGCTTTTTTTTTTCTTTTTTTTTTTAAACTAAGTTTTATAAATAATGTCCGATAACTCTGTGTTTATAAAAACTAAACTCCAACAGCCACAGAGAATTGTCCAAAGAAAGGATTTACAACAAAGGATTTCCCCCCAAGTTCCTCTCTCTTTTTGTAAATTAACATTTCTAGGTTACTTTTTTTTTTTTTTTAAACCTTTTCCATTTCTATGGTCAAATACTCCTCCTATTCTGTGTTTTTTAAAAGACAGTTTTATAAATACTCTGCAGCTTTTTCTTCTTTAGTCTTTAAACTTATATAATTTAATAGCTTCTTCAAAGGAACTTTTCTCTTTTAAATAAAGGACCATTTAACCACACAAATAGGTTGTGTAAACAGTGACACAGGACCCATTGCTAAGACACACTGTACACACCCTTCAAATACGCTCACAACTAGTGATTTTGGTCTTGTTCAGTGCAACGTGTCAGGCACAGAAGCCGTGGCTATTGGCTCATAGCCACCATATGACACCCCGTCCTCCCCTTAAGGACTTCCAATTACCTCCCACACCAACCAGGGGATGCACCACTTCACTCTCCCAGGTTTGCTAGGACACTTTACACTTTCCCCATTAGAACAAGGCCCACCTGTTCCCATAATACTGACCTATTCAACTTGGGTTTGTTTATAACAAACCACTCCAGACAGAACAGTTCCCAAGGAGGATCCTAGCTCCTGACACTAGGGGTAGTGAGGACAGCGTTCTGAGGTCTGGGGAGGCAACCTGGAGCTCAAGAAGGGACATGTCCCATCCTCCCAAACTGGAACCTCCCCTCCTCAGAGACAAAGCACATACTCTTTATGCCAAAAGAGGCACATTGGGACTCCATGTCCACATGGCCTTGGTACCCAGAGGAAGGAAGGGGGCCACCCCATGTCACCGCCGCACCGACCAATCCCAACGCACAAGACACATGACGATAATGATGAAATCAAAGGGGGCTCAGCCCGGCACCCCCGGGGTGGGAGGTTGTGCTTTGCAGGGAAGAGGTGGGAGAAGAGAAGAAGGAAGAGAGGTGGGGACAGGGCTGTTGAAACTGCCTTGTGCCTAACCACCCCACATATACCCGCTGCCGGGGGAGCACACACACACACACACACACGTGTCACTACGACCGGGCGTCCGTTTTCGACTTCACTATTGTGATGACACTGGTGGCAGCCACTTTGCCAGGGACAAGGGGCCCCATGCTGGCAGTGATGGGGCCCCGGGCCGGGGTCACGGGGCTCCGAGCCACCGTCCTTGCAAAGTTCTGCAGTGCCTCATACTTGGAGCGGAGGGCATCCAGCTCCAGCTTCATGCTGGCATTCTCAGAGGCTAGCTTCTCTACCTCCTGCTGCAGCTCTGCCTTTTGTTTCTCCAGCTCCTCCTTCTGAGTGACCCTTTTCACTCGGCAACTAGCAGCATAGCCTCGGTTTTTAAGTGTGCGCCGACGTTGTTTCAGCTGAATGATCTCCTCTTTTGACAGGCCTCGAAGGTGCTGGTTCAGTTCTCGTACAGACATTGTCACCAGCTCCTCATCTGTCAGGCTGGTGCCATTCTCACCTGGCTCCCTCTTCACCTAGTGAGATAATAAAAAAGATATACTCATTAGCCTCAGAGACTCAATCTCCACCGTAATTCACAAACCACATGCTGTTCTATCTCATATCCTGCTCCTCACCCTTCTATCACTCACCTTCAAGGCCTTATTTCCTTTACTGGGGGTCGTCATAACCTGGGAGCCACAACAGTTACTCTCTGTAAGGAAGAATAGTTGCAGAGTTAAGGGAAGGTTGTAAGACTCTTCCTTCTATCAAAAAGAGAACAATTTAACTCTGTTCAGTTGAACCTACCAAACCACAGTTGTTCCTCTTTTCCCTGACCTATTTAGATAGGTTTATATAGCTATGATTTCTAAGATCTCTTCCACATCTAAAAATTCTTATGCTCAAACCACAATTTCCCCTTTCTCAAACTGGCCAGGGCTACTTCCCTATTACTACTACCAGACCACACCAGTTCCAAAACACCTGAGCCTGAGATAAAGTCATCACAGCAAAGCAGACCTCTGTTTAGCTGCTCAAAAAAAATTGTGCTGGCCTTCTGCTTCTTCCCCTTTGGGAATTGGGGCTGGGGGCAGGAAGGTTAGATGGATATAGAAGGAGTAAGAGGAGACAGATCAAAGGGAAAACAAGAGAAGTGGAGGTAGGGATTAGAAGGAAAGAGATCAGGGAGGGGCTTAGAAGGAAGCCAGGAGCTTTAAAAATAACTTGGCAGCAGCAGAGATCGGCTGTTCCTAGCTAGTCATGCTGACTCAGCACATCACTTTGCTCTCCCTCACCCACTTTGGCAATCCCAAAGCCCAATCAGCCAGCAAGCCCCGAGGGACCCAGACAGCCAGGATCCATATATTGGGGAATGGAACATCAGTCAACAAAAGGCATCCTGCCTGACAGCTGAATGAAAGAATGCACACCTGAGTTCACCCCCTAAACACCTCTACTACAGTGAAGGTTGGCTCCTGAAGGTGAGAAGAGGTGGGAACAGAGTCTTGCCTTTGAGATCTTTTGTTTTAACATAGAATGACCAAGTCATTCTACTTGGTTTTCAGGGAAGTGGAAATTGAAATTTCCTTTGAAAATGTAAGTTTTGGAGAGGTTAATGCAAGGATGATTCCTGACTCCAATAGCAAAAGACCAGATTAAAAGCTGGCATAAGTCATCTAATTCTTTTTTTTTTTTTTTCCCCCCCTGAGGCTGGGGTTAAGTGACTTGCCCAGGGTCACACAGCTAGGAAGTGTTAAGTGTCTGAGACCGAATTTGAACTCGGGTTCTCTTGAATTCAAGGCTGGTACTCTATCCACTGCGCCACCTAGCTGCCCCCAGTCATCTAATTCTTACTTAGACATGGGGAAATTGAGGCCTAGAACAATTAAAAAGTGCTTCTGCCTCAGCTTTTCCAAGTAGCATAAACCTGGGAATGTTAAATGTACTGTGCGACACCGCCTGCCAATCTTAGTCTACCTTCAAGTAGATTCCTCTTTGTCCATCTTTCAGGCCCTATTTGTTCATGAGCTAATAGTCTCAGCTCTTGTGGCTTTGGATTGCAGAATCTTAAGAGCTTCCACTTCCCACACAGTTTTACTGCAACCAGGGTATTTCACAAGGCTCACTAGCACTAACCACTAAGGGGCCCTGCTTGGACACAGACTAGCCAAAGGCTGGGGTAAGAAGGTGCCATTTGGACCATCAATTACTCTCAATAATATCTGCTACACATTTATGCCTGACTCCTGCTAGAAATAAACTTTCCACAGTGCCAAAGAATACAGCAAATGGATCACAGGCAGCAGAAACTAACACCAAATAGTCTGTCATTTGACAGCCTTTTTCAATACTAAGCCTTTCTTTCCCCAAGAGAATCTAGCCACTTTTATTTTTACCACCAAGCTGCACCATGCCTTGACTCTTCCCCATCTAATAACACAAACCCCTTGTTCCTACATCAAGATTTAGATTTTTAAAAACATTTTCACATTTGTTATCTCCTTCTAGCCCTCAGAACATCTTGGACTCATCTCCAAGTCCTCCAAAAAGGACTCCAAAGTTCAAATCTTTACCTACTTTCTTCTTCCTGATCTTCACACCAATCCCGAAATCCAATCTCTGTTCAGAACTGGTGAATAGGTCAGACTGGGAAAGAAGGTAACGTAAAAAGGATATTCATTTTCATAAAGGTTTCTTAAATCTAAATTTTAAGGTCTCTAAATTCAAGTCAGGGAAGCTTTTAGTCTAAGGAGGAAGTTTCAAATTGAAGGGATTGGATTATGGAAAGAAGTAAGGGAAAACAAAAATAAACTTAGTAAGGAACTAGAAGACTAGGTAAGAGAAAGGCATATCAGGACTAATTAGGCATTTCTCTTGCAATGAAACCACTCTGGGGTCAGAGGAGAACTATATAACTAGGTCAGGAAGAAAAGATCCTTGGACAAATTGACAAAGCTTCTGGATTCATAGCCCAAATCAGGCCTGCCTCAGAATTGATAGGAGTTGCAGACCAAGGTCAAAGGACAGACAGAGATGGAATCAGGACTTCTAGGCCTATAATTGAATTATTTCTTTTACAGAAAACATGAGAAGGCTCCAAGGGAACCTTGGTCTTATAGTCAGCACTGGTCCTTTCTGGAAATGCTGACTCCTGACTGAGGTGATCCAGCACCCACATAACTGCATGAGAACAAGGGCTCCTAATTTCCCCCTGCACACTACAAAGCCACAATTCCAATTTATCTGGAGTTTGAAAGATAGTACAGATTGGGATCCATGAAAAGGAAAAAGTGATCAGTTTGAAAGCTGTCCCTAGTGTCTCTCACAAAAGGAGCCCAAAACAGATACCCTTAGACAACCTTAATATCAAAAAGCCTGTTTCCCTGACCTGCTGACTGCTCAGCACAATGATGACTCCTTGAAGAAAGATCACACTGAAAAATGCCAAGTGTGATGGCTGGGAGCTGAAAAGTGCCTCCTCAACAGATTTCACCCTAGCACAGAAGGCCTGAACTCAGCACAAGTACAGCCAATTCTCTTCTGTATGTGTGCGTGTATGTGTGTGAGAGCTTGAGTGCACTTACAATAGTAATGGAGACTGTACTCAAACTGGAGGTAGGTGCTCAGGGTCAGCCCACCAAAACACACCTATATACAAAAGGATGTCTTGACAAAGAGACTTGGCTCCCAGGGAAAAAGCTGAATCTTTAGGCAAGTTGGAATGTAGGGGAGAAAGGCAAAGAGGCTTAGAGGGAAGCTCTCCAAGGTCCCACTGGCATTTATATTAAAGCAAATGATTCCATATATAATTGGAGACAGTTTGAGGAATATTGATGCAGAAGTCTTAAGAAATTAGGTAGTTCCTGGACTGGGAGACAACCAGATGCTCAATAAATGAAAGAGTCAGCATCAGGGAAGATAGTTATTTTCTTTGTCCTTTAAGCAATCAGGCACTGATTCCCTTTTTCATCTTTTTTTCTTTGCTGGAGTCCTGACCAGAACTAGACACTGGATCACTCACCCTCTTATAGTCTAGTAAGATCAAAAACTTTCTTCCTGAAAGGTCAAGCAGGAATGTTATATCATCATCAACATCCTTCAAGAAGGTTCATTCTGGGGGTTCTGCCTCATCCCTTTCAATCAGATCGAACTTTAACTTTAATTATTAGCTACAAAAGATTCATTTTGGAAAGGCCACAATTCCAAAGAGTCAAAACTTTAACTCTGGTTTTCCTGATTTGTGCTTGTTCAACAAATTAAAAAAGCCCAAAACAAACCCCCAAAACTGAAACCCCCACCTACTTTGTCTAAGTACTGATCAGAGCAAAGAAAGAGTCCAAAAGCTAGTCTCTATAAACATCAACTTTCCCTCACACCCAGTGGGATATTCTAGCTGAAATTGGTCAGGCAATTGTCAGATGTTTGTTCATCACTTAAAGGGTCAAAGCTTTGGTCAAAATCTAATTCTCCCTTAATTTTCAAAGCCATGTGACCAGTACAACCACTAAGTTTGTGAAAACTCTGGTACCATCAGCTCCCTACATTTGTACACCTGCACACACACCCCTCCACACCTCTCCACTCACCTCTTCTATGCCATTTAACTTGTACCCCACTGGGTTCCCAGGCTTTCTTCCTCTAAACCTAGGGAGGTTTCTAATAAACTAGCTTACACTAAAGTAGAAGTGATCAAGTATATTTAAAGTGTTATTCCCCTAAGTATAAGTGTATTTTAATAGAAGAAAAATGCCTTGAGCAAAAGTACTAAATCTCTGGGTTTTTTTTTTAATTATTATGGCTTTTTATTGACAAAACATATGCATAGGTAATTTTTCAACATTGACCCTTGCAAAAACTTCTGTTCCAACTTTTCCCCTCCTTCTCCCCACCTCCTCTCCAAGATGGCAGGTAGTCCAATACATGTTAAATATGTTAAAGGATATGTTAAGTGCAATATATGTATACATATTTATACAGCTGTCTTGCTGTACAAGAAAAATCGGACTAAATCTCTGTAGCAGAATTTTACACACCAATGTCAATAAGTTAGCACTGTTGCTCTCCATCATCTGAACATTTTGCACTTGGGCAATGGAGGCTCCATTCCAAGGAATGAACTCACACTGAACTGCACCAAGCCATCAAGGAGTCCAAGCAGGTATGCCCCTGAGGATGGGATTAGGTGGGAGAGGAGAGGAAAAAAGGTCTTTCTAGTGACCTTCTGGCCAGACACTGAGGTCCAAATGTGTGTTCCCATTATCAACCCATTCTTGTCCAGAAAATATCCATGATTCTACAATAAAAAATGTAAATCCTCTACTCAGTCCCCCAAATCACTGAAAACTTGCCTCTAAAGAAGTCAGCATCTTTCTCTCATCTACCTATACTACAATTCTACAAATACTGGCCAAGTCATCAGTTCTAGTCAGGAAGTACTACCTTACATAGGCTTGAAGTTCACCGGCTCTCTAGCTTTCCTGCTCCCGACCACATAATCCTTTGCTCTCCCATGAATCTCTATGCTCCAAACCACCCCCTTTCTTCAATCCAGGTCTCAAGTCAAAGACTGTGTAGACTGAAAATTTGCCAAATCCTGTTGTTTACTTCATTTGCCCTTTCCCAGAATATCTGAAACATCCTTGCTACAGCTTTCTCCCACCTTTCTCATCTTTGCTCTCCCTCGGGATCCACTGTTCCCACTCCCCTTTGCTCTCTATATGCTCCCCACATATACCCTCTCCTCTTCCTAGCTTCTTCCTTCACCCCCAGTCTGACCTGCTGCGCCGGTCATGCAGACAAGGCTCCCTGCCATCTTCTTTCAGACATATCCCTCAATTACTCAACAGTTTTAGAAAGTGTCCTTGACCTGGGACTAGTTCTAGCAACTAAAAAAAAAGCCTGGCAAACCTGTCCCCAAATTATCTGTTGGGGTGGGAGAGAATAAAGCCAAGGCTCTAGAATCTTGCTCTGTAAGGGGATTTTTAAAGGGACACATTCCACTCTTCCTCACTCTGCCTAGGAGACTACCTCAATCTCTCCTCAGCACAATTCAGGGTTAGGACCAGGTGATCTGGTAAGATTCTTTCCAGCTCTAGCCTGCTTCCACGCCAACTGAAACTCAAAGATCCCGGTCCACAGTAACAGCACTCCTTAGGCGGTCTCCGCGGCTCTGCTTTTTTCCCTCCAAATTTCACCAGTTGGGGCTGTCACCCTCTCCTTCAAATCCCCTCGGGTATGAGGATGAGCCTCCAGTGACCTCATGCTGATGAGTCAGCAAGTCTTTGCTCGGGGCTCTGGCAGCAGCTTTGCAGAGCGGGGTACGCTAGGGTGGCAGGATGGTCTTCACTTCCCCTCGCTCCCTCCCACCCGCCCACTCCCTTTCTTCCAGTCTCCTCACAGGCCCCAGCACACGGGAAGATGCTGACACAGACACCTGATGAATCAGCAGCTTTGTCCGGGCAAAGCTCTCCGCAGCCACACTGTGCCATGGCCTTCCCCATCAACCCGCCTGGCGCTCCCGTCCCCCGGGACACCGGGGGCGCGGGAGGCGACCTATCAAGCGGCCCCTCCGCCACTTGTTCTTCTACGTTAGCACCCCCGAACAGGGAGAGGCGGGTCCGCATGCCCCGCTCCTCTACAACTGTGCAAACAGGACTCATCCCGCCCCCCAACAGCGTGAACCACCGGGACCCCAACTCGGCTCCGAGGGGAAACCGAGGCACGGGGGCTGGGCTCCGCGGCTGGACGTAACGCCCAGAGGCATGGCTCTCGCTCCCGCCCCCGGGGCCCCGAGGGCGGCTCCACCCCGGCGGCCCAGCCTGGGAGCCCCGGCCACTTCCCCGGTCGTCCAGCCCGCCGGCAGTCCCGGGCCCGGGCCCGCCCTCCAACCCGCGCGGTACTCACCACACAGTGGGGCCGAGGCCCGGACCGGGCGGGCGGGGGGCAGGGGAGGAGGGAGGGAGGGAGGGAGGGAGGGAGGCCGGGCCCGGGCGGGCGGGCGGAGACTCGGGACTCGGGACGGGACTGCTGGCTGGGCGGCGGCGCCGAGTCGAGGCTGCGCTGAGGCCGGGTGGGGCGGGGTGGGACGGCGCCGCACGGCGCTGTGCGGACCCGGACCGCAGCGGACCGGACCGAACCGGACAAGGGCTGAGGCCGGGACGGGACCAGGATCGCGGATCTACAGCCGCCACAGCCGCCGCCGTTCCACAGACGTCACATGATGTTTGGTCACGTGGGCTCCATTCATGAAGCGGCGACGCGACCAGCCGGGAGCTTAAAGGGGAAGGAGAGAGCGAGATGGGGATGGAGGGGGGCGGGGGCGCGGGGGAGCGGAAAAGAAAGAGGGCGGGGGAGGGGAGGGGAAGGAACCCCGATTGAGGCCAGTGCGCCTGCACACCGGGAAAGGCGCCCCCCTTCTCAGCTGCCGTGACATCTCATCCTCCCCCCATTCTGAGTTTTCTCTCCTCCCTCTTTGTAACTAACGCAATGAGACCTTTACCCTGTTCCACTCTCGACCCCAGGCCTTGCAGGCCTTCCTGCCCCAAGTGTGGGGTAAATGTGGTCTCTCCCAGAGCAACATAAGCTCCCCGAGTGTTTTATCCTTCCGGGCCTAACGGAGTGCAGAGTGCACCCAGGGGTTACTGAGTGGCTTGCATCGGCTGGTGCCTCCCTTGTGTCTTTCCTCCCCACTTGCTTTGTATACCCAGTGCAGGGCCTGACGCATAGTAAGAGTTTAACAACACCGGTTTCTAAAAATAAATAAATACATGCTGCTTGACTGCCGTGACATCAGGCCTGTCCAAATAACTGATCTCGTGCACACGCATAGACACCCCAGCAGGCTTCCCATCTGGAAAGATAGGTGTACAGGGAGTCCCTAAAGCTTAGAGTGGCTTCAAGTCGCACTAGGATTTTTGGGACAAGCCTGCTTAGAGACTGGACACCCAGGTGCAGCTCAGGACTCGAACAAACACCAAACCTCTATCTTTTAGATGTATGTTGCGTTAGTTACCTAATTCTAAAACTACGGAGCTGTACGTACTGGTATGACTTCATAAACTAATAGAAATCAGTGATCTCCTGGGCCCTCACCCCGGGTTAGAAAATCTGTAAAATCTGCAGATCATGACGCCAGAGTCAGAATACGCACATGCACACATGGCTGCCCCCGAGCTTTCTACTCCATCGCTCAGTAACCATCTCGCGTTGAGGATCATTCAGTCCAAATTTATCACCTAATCAAGATTCTGGTAGCTGTCATGATTACGTTCACTTTTCTTCAGTGAGTTGAGTATCTGGGTCACAATTTTTCTCTCCCTTTTTCTTCCTCCCCTCTCTCTTGCCCTCATTAGGAGACTTCAACATCAACGATGATACTTTCTCAAACACCTTAATTTCCCACTTCTTTAACTTACTCATTTCCCATGACCTTCTCTTCCTCCTGACCTCAGCTACACACTCCTACGGGCATTACCCACAAGTGTTCTCCTTCCATGTTTATGAATTCTGAAATTCTTTTATTTAATCGTGCTGAAATCTGACCATCATTCCCAATCACTTCTGGGATCAGATATCAGATACTCTGATTTTTAAAGCCCTTCATAATCTGCTCCCTTCCTACCTTTCCAGTCCATGTAATTATATAACAATAGCATATTATTTGTAGTTTGTGTAATTTATTATATTATATAAATGTATTTTAAGGGCTCTATGCTATATAAAGTAGATTAAAATTATAAATATCAATTTATCCATTTCATGTTCTAGTGGCCTCATTGTTATTCCTTGCACAAGGCATTCCATCTCACAATTTTTCCCTCCATGGTTGAAACCTCTCCCTTTTCATCTCTATCTCGTGGCTTCTCTGGTTTCTTTCAATTCTCAGTTAAAATAGAACCTTCTTAAAGAAGCCCTTTCAGGGGCATCGAGGTGGTGTAGTGGATAAGACAGTGGCCCTGAATTCAGGAGGACCCGAGTTCAAATGCTGCCTCAGACACTTAACACTTTTTAGCTGTGTGACCCTGGGCAAGTCTCTTAGTACCCCTATTGCCTCAGCAAAAAAAAAAAAAAAAAAAAAAAAAAAAAAAAAAAAAAGCCTCCCCCAGAAGGGGATGTCCTGGCCTTGTTAGTGGAGTTGTGAAATGATCCAACCATTCTGGAAACTGTACCTGTAATATAGCGTTTAAAAATATGACTTAACTTGACTTAACTTGTTTCTTTACCTATAGTATTATTTCCTTTCTCAAACTCCCTAGACTTATAGGCTTACAGGTGTTAAATAAAAATCAGTGTTAAGCAGTGTAGCAATAGGACCTGCTCTTCTAGACTACTCTTTTAGGAAAGCCCCAGCCATGCTTCTTCTCACTCCCTCATTTCTGGCCACTTCCTTCATAGCCACCTCTGACACTTTATTGCTGTCCATTCCAGAGACCATGCCTTGGAGGAACTATTACCCTTGAGCCCTGCTGGAATGATTGATTGATGATTGATAATTGAGTCACCTAGAACATTATTTTAGGAAAGTTCCAACCATGATTCACTTCACTCTTTCCTCTCCAGTTACCTCCTCCACTCTCTCCTTCTAACCAAGATGTAAAGGACAGGTACCATTTCCTTCTCATTTCTTAGTCTCTAATTCTGGAACCACAAAATATGATCAAATTGACTCTATGTTGAGAGAATTTCCTAATAGGGATATGCAATAAGCATCTATTCATCTATTTCATTCATTTAATATCATAACAATGAGAAAAATCAAAGCCATAGTCATCTCTAGCTAAAAATTATAGCTTCTGACTTAGACCTAGAAATGCTGACTCACTATTTAGTTCTCTCAGTATGGCAATTAAAGTCTCTTGTTAATGATTTTCTTCATAATAGTTCTTTTTTTTCTTTTTTGAGGCTGGGGTTAAGTGACTTGCCCAGGCTCACACAGCTAGGAAGTGTTAAGTGTCTGAGATCAGATTTGAACTCGGGTCCTCCATAATAGTTCTTTAAGAAAGAGGAGATGTGTACAAAAATATTTATAAAAGTTCTTTTTATAGAGACCCTAAGCTGAAAAGTATAAGGGTGTCTTCTTATTGGGGGAAATGGCTAAACAAATTATAGTATATGAATATATGTGATTTCATACCATGAAAAATGATGAAATGGGCAATTTTAGAGAAAATTTGGAAGACCTCTATTCATCAGTGCAGTATGAAGTGAGTAAAGTTAGAAACATTTCTTCAATAGTAGTATTATAGAGAAAAAACAATTTTGAGACACCTTGCAACTCTGATTGATAAATTGATAAACACAAATACAAATTGAAAAGACTAAACATGAAATATACCATGAATCTCCTGTAAGAAAGGCGATGAACTTAAAAGAGATATACTTTGAGATTATACATAATATGAAACATCAGGCTGGCTATAAATTTCGGCATTTGACAATAGAAAAACATAAGGCTTTTTCACATTCATTTTTAGTCATTTGTTTATAACATGAAATAAAGTCATATGTGCAAGGTAATTATTGTGTTCCAATTCATCTCTTACTTTTGTTTTTCTGATTCCCATGACCTTGAGCTATGTATATATTGCAATTCAGTATTTCTTTTGTAATACATCTGGTAGAAAAGACTGTAATTATCATATATATATATATATATATATATATATATATATATATATATTGTCAACTGGACTGGAAATGGCTTATGAAATGACCAAAGCAAAACAAAGCAGGCTAAAATCAGGAGAGTTAGAAATCAAAGAGAAGTTAATTTATTTTACAATGTGGAAAACATTTGGAAGTGGAAGTCCCCTTTCTGAGAAGGAGGGCTTAATTTTCTGGGGAATGGATAGAGCTTATATACATGAAAACCATAAAGAGGCTAGAACACAAAACAATCATTCTTAAGTCTTGAGTAAACAGTTCAGTCTCCAAGTTGATACTTTCATGTTTTAAGAGTCTTTGAATCTTGTAATCATTCAGTGGCTATAGAACCAGAGTTAGAATGGCAGGAATAGGACATCAATATCTAGCTCAGTTCACTTGGCAGTTACAAGAAACAGGGATTATGTCAGGAAAGATAATGGATAACTTTAGACACATCAGCTGCTTCTAGTTCTCAGGTCCCAAGGAAACAGAAAGAGCGCCAACAAATCTAAACAGTTATTGATTAATATGAAAATCATAAGTCCCTCAGTGAACATCCAGAGTGCAAAGGTTTGTTGTTATGCCAAGTTCAGGCCTAGCACAGCCTGCTTGCTGGGCTTTAGCTCTGGAAATAAGGTATCATATTAAACATATAATGGGCATCACACAGGCTAAATGTCTAAAATATATGTAAAATATAAACCGTACACAGCAATGTGCACATAAATGTACATTAAACAGGATATGCAAGGAGAAAAAACAACAAAAGTTATAAAAAGCTAAATATAATAATAATATACATACTGTAAACACATCAAAAAGATAAAGTAGAACCATATATATAATTGATCAGGAATTATGTCTAATTATGTAAGTAACAATTTTTACCTAGGCAATTCTACAGGTTGATCTAGGTTGAATGGTTTATAGCCTAATGAATTTTATGCATATATATATATATATATACACACACATATATATGTATATATATATATAAACACATACATACATAAACACTGGAACTTATTAATTATATAGGCTGAATACCATTGTTAAGCTTTATAGATTGTCTCTTTTCCCTCAGGCTATTGAGAAGTGAAATTCTGTGTAGGAAAGATGCTACCTTTGGGTTCTGCTCTCTCTCTCTCTCTCCTTGTCTAAGCTGGGGCTTTCCTCAATTCTTGGTCAGGATGTTAGGTTTCTTATGTTGTGGTTTCTCTACAGAAAGTAGCTAAAATCTCTCTCAGACAGTTTAGTTGACAGATTGTCTCTTCTCTTCACAATTCAATTAATTAATTGCTTATCATTACTTTCCTCTTGCTCAGCAGGGAATATAACTCTCTTACTGATGGAAATTTCTATAAATTGCCTAACCATTTTTGGATTATTCTATACATTGGCCAATTGCTCAATTTCTCAACAACTTGCTGATGAATAGATCTCTGTCTGCTAATTTGTGTTTTCTTTGAACCCTATGATTTGTTTGTTTGTTTGTTTCTTTAGTAAAATTCTATTTGCTGTAGTTTTTTTTTAAGCAATAAGTTTCTATTTCAAAAAAGTCTATATGAAAAATATACATTATTTTTTATAATTTTCCATTTTTCTTTGCTTCCTTGTAGATTTTCTTATTATTTATACATTTATTTATTCATTCATTTATCTATCTATCTATCTATTTATTTATTATAGCTTTTTATTTACAAGATATATGCATGGGTAATTTTTCAGCATCGACCCTTGCAAAAACCTTCTGTTCCAACTTTTCCCCTCCTTCCTCCACCCCCTCCCCCAGGTGGCAGGTAGACCAATACATGTTAAATATGTTAAAGTATATGTTAAATACAATATATGTATATATATATATATATATCCATACAGCTATTTTGCTGCACAAGAAGAATAGGACTTTGAATAATGTAAAATTAACCTGAGAAGGAAATAAAAAATGCAGGCAGACAAAAATAGGATTGGGAATTCTATGTAGTGGTTCACACTCATTTACCAGAATTCTTTCGCTGGGTGTAGCTGGTTCAATTCATTACAGCTCTATTGGAGCTGATTTGGTCCATCTCATTGTTGAACAGGGCTATGTCCATCAGAATTGATTATCATATAGAATTACTGTTGAAGTATATAATGATCTCCTGGTCCTGCTCATTTTACTCAGCATCAGTTCATGTAAGTCTCTCCAGGCCTTTCTGAAATCATCCTGCTGGTCATTTCTCACAGAACAATAATAATCCATAACATTCATATATCACAATTTATTCAGCCATTCTCCAATTGGTGGGCATCCATTCAGTTTCCAGTTTCTGGCCACTACAAAGAGGATTGCCACAAACATTCTTGCACACACAGGTCCCTTTCTCTTCTTTAAGATCTCTTTGGGATATAAGCCTAATAGTAACACTGCTGCATCAAAGGGTATACACAGTTTGATAGCTTTTTGAGCATAGTTCCAAATTGCTCTCCAGAGTGACTGGATGTTGAATTAGAGATTCTTTAAAGTCTGTCAAAGCTTTAAATCTAGAATCTTTTTTTTTTTTTTGAGGCATTTGGATTTAAGTGACAAACTCCTGGTGACACACCTAGTAAATGTCTGAGGCCATATTTGAACTCTGACTTCAAGCCCAGGGGAATGCACTTTGCTACCTAACTGTAATACTTCTTTAAGCATATCTGTGATACTTCTTTAAGCATATCAGAGACAATACTTACATTCTACATTCTTGCCATAATAAGCTAATAAAATGAATTGATATTTACAAATAGCTCTGGGATTGTCCCTTGTTTTATTAATAGAAAGTCTTCACATAGTGCTTCCATGGTCATAGATGGACATACTGTAGCATAGTAGCATTAATAGTTTTCTAATACCTTGTAGAAGATCAATTATATAGCTCTGATTTCTGCAATTCTCCTGGTAATCAGATATTTTCCAGGAAACAATATTTAAGTTGTTTAACTTCATTTCTTTGTTTATTGATTTGCATTATTTTTCCAATTCTTTATCAACTCTCTGCTCTTTTCTCCAGACAGCTGAAGGCAAAAAGGGTTCATTTGATTAAACAAGGTTTACATACACTGCTGGAATGCTGGCTGAAAGCTCAAACTCTTAGCTACACTGGAATTTGAATCTGACCAGCTCCCTAGCTCCCATGTACAGCCTTCCCTCTGCTAATTATCATTATAATTTTAGTGTCACACAGTTTTTGAGAGGAAAGCATCAGTAGTCATATTAGTTTTCTCTGACTGGTAGAGTATTTTGAATTTAGTTAATTTAGAGTTAATGCTGCTACTCATTCTGATAAACAATATCTAACTTGGGACTTCTAAAAATGTAATCGGCAGATTGTTGTTGGTCCATACTTGAAAAATCTTCTACAAGATGATTACAGAAAACATTAAATAGAATTCTGATGGGAAGGACAAGAAAAAGTCACAATGAGTCATTTTTTAGCTTAGGACAAATTAAGGAGACAAAGAGAAATCTGCAGACTGAGAGCATAGCAAAGTGGAAGTGGCACTAGATGGTAGTTATAGCAGGCAAGAATAGTGGACAGCAGCAGTGGAGGTACCAATGACATCAGTGCCCAGGGATGGTAAGTATGTGAGTACTTTGTCACAAAGAACCCAAGTGATTCCTGTTCCAGCACTGAGTACAGTGATATTTGGCAATTTTGTTCTGAATCACAGTTTTACAGGGGAAAGGAACAATTGCAATAATGAGGGAGTAAAGACTGCCTCTATAAAGAGCAGAACACAGGCCAGAGATCTTTTAGGATCACATCACTTTGGAGCCACCATAAACCTATAAGGCTCTCAGATTGAGCTGTTAAAATAGAAGGACCTACAAGACAGAAGCTCAAACCAGTTATCTCCACCAAGATGTGCAGTCTAAATTTAACACAAAGTCCAAAGAAATAAATTGGAAAATGAGCAAGCAAAAAGTAAATTTAATCACAAAAAGTTACTTTGGTGATATGGGAGTTCAAGACACAAACTAAGTAAATGATAATTAATTGAAAACATCTAAAAGAAAAATACAGATTGATCAAAAGCCCAATAAGAATTGTAGAAGAGTTAAATGAAAAGATTTTTTAAAAAGAGCAAATTTTTTAAAAATCAAATGAGTTGAAGAGGAAAAATTGAGAAAACAAATAAGCACTATGAAAGAAAATTATTAAAAAAAGAATATTTTAGTAAAAGAGGCACTAAAAATACTGAGAAAAGTCACTCTTTAAAAATTAGAATTGGCCAAATGTAAGCTATGACTCCACAAGACATCAAGATATAATAAATTGGTCAAAGTACTGCAAAAACATAAGAAAATGTGAAATATCTCACAGGAAAAACAACTGACTTGGAAATTAGATTTGGGAGAGATAAATTAAGATTATTGGACTATATGAAACCAAAATCAAAGAAAGAGCTTAGACATCATATAATTTCAAGAAATTATAAAGAAAACTACACAGATATCTTAGAACTTGAAGGCAAAGTAGAAATTAAAAGAATCCACCAATTATCTTCTGAAATCGCCAAATGAAAACTCCTCATCCTATTTTAGCCAAAATTCAGAATTCCCAAGTCATAGAAAATATTTCAAATAAACAGAAAGAAATTCTTAATGCTGGAACCATAGTAAGACCAGCACTAGTTTTATATATACATACACACATATATAAAAGAGCAGAAGTCTTGGAATATGATTTTTTGGAAGCAAAGGACCTAGGATTATAGCCAAGAACAACATTCCCAGAGAAACTAAGCATAATTCTACAGGAGAAAAAGTAGAAATTTAATGAAATAGAGAAATTTCAAGCATGCCAATGAAAAATAACAAGAGCTGTATGGAAATTTTGATATCCAAATACAAGATTCAAGAGAAGCATAAAAAGATAAACATGAACGAAGAGGATCATAACAATGTAACAAGGTAAAACTATTTACATTTTCATAAGGGAAAATGATACATTGTCATCATTTGGGAAGTTAGAAAGGGTGTATTTACACAGAAAGCATGAATATGTGTCTATTATACTAGGATGATATCAAAAGAAGAATGAAAGGGTGAGAAAGAGAGGTGTATTGGGAAAAGGGAAAAAAGAATGGGAAAATTATCTCCAATAAAAGAGGTATTCAAGGAAGAGCTTTTACAAGGGAAGGAAAATTGGTGGGGACAGCAGACAGCACTTGAAACTTACTCTCATCTGACGTGGTTGAAGGAGAGAATACACACACACACACACACACACACACACACACACACACACACACACAGAGTTGGGTTTAAAAATCAATCTTACCCAACAAGGAAGTAGAGTGGTACTTCCTACTAGGGAGAATAGAGTGATAGATAAGTGGGAGGGCAGACTAAGGACCGTGCCTGGATGAAAGGGCAGGTCAATTCTCTGAGAGCCTTCGAAGTTTTGGATTGTGGCACTTGAGGGAATTGAAAAGCAGCCTTTACTAACACAGGTGTTGCTTGTGGACTGGGAATGAAATAAATTGGAGGCAGAGGGAAGAGGAGAGAGGTCAGACAGCGCAACAGCCTCTCAGTCTCCTTGTATCATCACATGAACTACAGGTCTGAGTTAGACCTCCAGCAGCCACTGGCAGGTGACTCCCGTATCCCAACACTTTAGAGTAGGGGACAAGATAGGAGAAGGATAAATAGAAGAGAATAGGATGGAGGAAAATACACAGGAATCATAATCATGAATATGTAAAAGATTCACTAACTCATAAAATGCAAGAGAATAACAAAACGAAATAGAAATCATAGTCCAGTGATATGTTGCTTACAAGAGAAACACTTAAAACAGAAAGACAGAACCAAAATAAAGGATTGGATAATAAATTTACACTTCAGGTGAAATAAAAAAGCAATTGTAATTGCAGACAAAGCCTGAGAAAAATAGACCTAATCAAGAGATGTAGGGTTTGTTGAAGAAGGACTAGCTTACTGAGCCTTTTTTCAGGGCTATTCATTCACCTAGCATTTAACTCTCACCTGAGGCTCCAAGAAGCTATATTATACACAATGGTCACATCCTGGTAAAACATCTCAAAGATGAACCAAACCAGATTGAGAGTAACCAATGGGCTGCAAATCTGTTGATATGTTAAAGGATGTCTGCCCCAACCATGTGAAGACTTCCTTTGGTGGAAAGAGTGACTGAAAACAATTTGTTTCAATTGCTATGAAGGCTGCTGAAGCAGGTGCTATGAAAGGTTTGGAACTTGGTCAGATATCAAAGACACCAAGGTCATCCAATGTATCCCAGACCATTACCAGCTTTTTGACTTTTTCTTTTCATTGACGTCAATGACTGGAAGAAAGTGAGACTGACGACTTTGCACCGTTCTTCCTCACTTAAATTCAATCTATTCGTGAGTCAAGACATCACCTTTTATTATCACTGATCTTCTTTAAAAGCAAAGGACAAATCATAAAAGTAAAACTATTCTATTGGGGTACTGCAATTTACCTTTCTCATAAACAAGGAAAAAGTTTAAGGAGATGAATAGAATTTTAGAAAATTTAGACATGATAGACCTCTGAAGAAAATCAAAAGGAATGCTTTTTTTTTTTTCTCACCTATACATAATATCTAGACCAAAACTGATAATGTATTAGGGCATAAAACTGCATAAATCAATGCAAAAAACCAGAAATAGTAAGTGTACCCTTTTTAGATCATAATGCAATTATAATTGTATTCAATAAAAGTACATAAAGATAGCAGGAGACAACCTACCAAAGTTTGTAAGATGCAACCAAAGCAGTACTTAAGTAAAATTTTTTATCTCTAAATGCTTACATCAGTAAAAGAGAGAAAGAACAGGTCAATGAATTGGGCATGGAAAAAAAAACCCCAACAATTCTAAAATAACAAATTAAAAATTTCCATTTAAACACTGAAATAGAAGCCTGAAAAATGAAAGGAGAGATGAATTAAAAAAAAAAACTCATTGAATTAATACATAAAACTAGGAACTGACTTTATGGGGAAATAGATCATTGGCTAACTTGAATAAAAAAGAAAGAAGAAAAACAAATTACCAGTATAACCAAAGAAGATGAAATTAAATTAGTTATCAAGAGCCATAAAATTAACAATTGAAATGAATTGGACAAATATTTACAAAAATTATAAATTACTCAGATTAGCAGAAGAGTACATGAAATATTTAAATAATTCTTTCTTAGGAAGAAAAAAAGTTTGAACAAATCATTAAATGAGCTTCCTAAGACAAAACCAAATCAAAAAACCAAACCAAAACAAAACCCATAGTACTAGAAGGATTTACAAGGAAATTCTATCAAGATATTTTTACATTCAATACTATATAAACGATTTAAAAAAGCAGGTAGAGAAGAGATGTTACCAAATTCTATTTATCACACAATCATGGAATTGATACCTAAACCAGGGAGAGCAAAAAAGAGGAAGAATGGGCAAATTTTCCAAGTGACTATTGATGTAAAATTTTTTTATTAATTTTATAATTATACATTTTTTGACAGTATATATGCATAAGTAATTTTTTTTATAACATTATCCCTTGTATTCATTTTTCCGGATTTTCCCTTCCCTCCCTCTACTCCCTCCCCTAGATGACAGGCAATCTCATACATTTTACATGTGTTATAGTATAACCTAGATTTAATATATGTGTGTAAATCCAATTTTCTTGTTGTACCTTAAGTATTGGATTCTGAAGGTATAAGTAACCTAGGTAGATAGACAGTAGTGCTAATATTTTATATTCAATTCCTAGTGTTCCTTCTCTGGGTATAGTTGTTTCTGTCCATCATTGATCAGCTGGAAGTGAGTTGGATCTTCTTTATGTTGAAGATATCCACTTCCATCAGAATACATCTTCATACAGTATTGTTGTTGAAATGTATAGTGATCTTCTGGTTCTGCTCATTTCACTCAGCATCAGTTCATGTAAGTCTCTCCAAGACTTTCTGAATTCATCCTGCTGGTCATTTCTTACAGAGCAATAATATTCCATAGCCTTCATATACCATAATTTACCCAACCATTCTCCAATTGATGGACATCCATTCATTTTCCAGTTTCTAGCCACTACAAAAAGAGCTGCCACAAACATTTTGGCACACACAGGTCCCTTTCCCCCTTTAGTATTTCTTTGGGATATAAGCCCAGTAGTAGCACTGCTGGATCAAAGGGTATGCACAGTTTGATAACCTTTTGGACATAGTTCCAGATTGCTCTCCAGAATGGCCGGATTCTTTCACAACTCCACCAACAATGTATTAGTGTCCCAGTTTTCCCACATCCCCTCCAACATTCATCATTATTTGTTCCTGTCATCTTAGCCAATCTGACAGGTGTGTAGTGATATCTCAGAGTTGTCTTAATTTGTGATGCAAAAATTTTAAATAAAATAATAGCATGAAAATCACAGTAACATGTCACAGGGATCACATATAATGACCACATTGGATTTATACTAGGAATGCAGGACTTGTTCAATACTGGTGATCGTATCAATAACAAAAACAACAAAATCAAAAAATCTTTATAGATACAGAAAAAACTTTTGATAAAAATTTTTGATAAAAATTCTTATTAAAAACACTAACAAACATAAGAATAAAGAGGGCATTTCTAAAGATGATAAGTAGTACCTATTCAAAACCAATATTAAGTGTTATTTTTCATGGGGATAAACTAGAAATTCTTCCAATAACATCAGGAGCAAAACAAGAATGTCCATCATCATCATAATTATTCAATATTTTACTAGAAATGCTAGCTATTGCAATAAGACAGCTGAGTGGTGGGGATTCACAGAAGGGCAAAAATAAATTTCTTCTCTCAAGAAACTCTCAGTCCAAAGTGGAGAGACAACATGCAAACAACTATGTACAAACAAGCTCTATATAAGTTGGAAAATAATTAATGGAGGGAAAACACTAGAATTAAAGGGAATTCCTACACAAAGTGTGATTTTAGCTGGGATTTGGAGAAAACCAGGGAAGCCACAAGGTGAAGATGAAGACACAGAGCATTCCATGTATGGGAGAGAGTCAATGAAAATATGGGGAATTTGCAAAGGAAGTGTAAGAAGATTGGAAAGGTAGGAAAGGACCAGGTTAATGAAGAATTTTAAATTCCAAACCGAGGATTTTATTTTTGATCTTAGAGATGATAAGGAGCCACTAAAGTTTGCAGAGTAGGTGGTAGATGGTGAGGGAAGGATAATTGTTTTGGTAGCTGAGTGGAAGATGGATTCAAAAGTCTAATCTTGAGGCAATGATACACACTAGGGTAATGTTAATTTTAGAGGTACAGAGGTAGTATATGAGAGAAATGTTATGGAGATAAAAGCAACAGGCATCGGCAACATATTAGACATGGGGAATGAAAGAACGAGGAGTTGAAGATGATCCCTAAGTTATGAAATAATGAGACTGGGATAGTGATACTCTCAATAGTAATAGGCATGGCTGGACTCTAATGTTGCCATTCACTAGAACTGGAATTTAAGAATACCTATAATGTGTATTCTGATGGAAATGGATATCTTCAACAAAGAGAAGATCTAATTCAGTTCCAATTGATGGACAGAATCAGCTACACCCAGAGAAGGAACACTGGAAAATGAGTATAAACTGTTTTCATTTTTGCTTTTCTTCCCAGGTTATTTTTACCTTCTGAATCCAATTCTTCCTGTGCAACAAGAAATTTGGTTCTGCACACATATATTGAATCTAGGATATACTATAACATATTTAACATGTATGGGACTGCCTGCCATCTGGGGAGGGAGTGGAGGGAAGGAGGGAAAATTCGGAATAGAAGTGAGTACAAGGGATAATGTAAAAATTACCCATGCATAGGTACTGTCAAAAAAAGTTACAATTATAAAATTAATTTTAAAAATGTAAAAAAAAATACCTACAAGGACCAAACTGTCAATTGATATCGGCAATTTTTTTTAAACCTGTAAGGCAAAGAAAATAGAGAGATAAGAATAAAAATTTTTATGACAAAGTAAAATTACAATATTTTTTTGTGCCAATTGGCTTGCCTAATCCTTTTAGTTCTGTGATGTCTAAGTACAGATAAAGCAATCTTCCTGTATCGTTCTCTAAATGGTGCAGTGAGTAAGATGTATTTTGTGAGAGAAGCCTGGAAAGACTTAGGTGAATTGTTGCTTGGTAAAGTAAGCAGAACCAAGAAAACATTATACACAGTAACAATAAGATTATGTGATGATCAGCTTGGATTTGACTCTTCTAACAATCCGGTGATTCAAAGCAATTCCAATAGACTTGAGGTGGAAAATGTCATCCACATCCACAGAGAACTATGGAGACTGAATATGGATGAAAGCATACTATTTTCACCTTTCTGTTTGTTTGTTTTTTTCTTTCTCATGTTTTTTTTTTCCTTTTGGTCTGATTTTTCTTACACAACATGACAAATATGGAAATATGTTTAAAAGAATTGCATACATTTAACTTATATCAGTTTACTTGCTTTCTTGGGGAGGGGAGGAGGTAAGGAAGGAAGGCAAAGAGAAAATTTTGGAACATGAGTTTACAAAAATTTGTAAACTGTCTTTATACTTATTTGGGAAAATAATTTTGAAAATTTAAAAAAAATAGATGTATTCTGTGAGAATTGCTCCTTGGGCACATCTTATATCCCACTTATGCAATGAGAAAATGTCTATTCTATTTCTGAACTTTTAAAAAAAGTAATCCACTCCTTAAATAGAATCCTTCCTAAACAAACAAAACTTGCCAAATACTTATCACAAATATTTATAGAGTCCAGCAAAGCCAATTTCCACATTGGCCATATCCAAAATTGTTTCTGTATCTTAAGTTCATCGTCTCTCCAACAGAAGGTGGGTGACGTTTCATTTTCAGTTGTTTTGAAGCTTATCATTTCTTTGATTAGAATTCTAAAGTCTCTCCAAATTGCTGAACTTTTTCAACCAATTTTTCAATTTTTATAGAATTGTAGTATCACAGAAATTAAACTTCTCCACATCTACTTTTCACTTTCAAGACCTATTCTTCTCTTGATGTTGACTGCTACCTCTTGCTTCTATTTTTCTATAAGCCTCTCTCTGCATTGGCTATATAGATAAAGTTTTTAAGAATAGGATCCTAACTTTTTACTTATAGTATCTTACCAATAGTTTAGATTGATTGGAATTAATCTTGTAGTAACTAGAATCAGTCCAGCAACAGTTGGATCTAGACATAGCAGAAGCATGGTGATCATTTTCCTGTTGACCATAATATCTTTAAAAAAAACCTATAGAACAGAACCAGACTTATCAACATATAGTCCTTATTATTATTATTGTTATTTTCCCATTACATGTAAAAACAATTATTTTGTTATACATAATTATCCATTTTTTATGTATTTCTATATGTATCATGTTGGGAGAGAAAAATCAGAACAAAAGGGAAATACTACAAGAAAAAATTGGTAAAAATAACATGTGTTGATCTACATTCAGTCTCCATAGTTCTGTCAATGGATTTGGATGTCATTTTCCATTCAAATTTTATTGAGATTGCCTTGGATCATTGAACCGCTGAGAAGAACCAAATCTATTCTAGATCAACTTGTATTTATGCTCTGTGTTTGACAATTATATGCTTATAGGCTGAGCAAACATTTTACAACACTAAGTGGTCTGGTGGATTGAGCAAAGGATTTTGAGTCAGGAAAATCTGAGTTCAAATCCACTCTCAGACATGTAGTAGCTAGCTGTGTGAACTTGGACAAATCACTTAATTTCTCTGTATCTTAGTTTTCTCATCTTTGAAATGGTGATAATAATAGCATCTAGCTGTCAGGGGGATTCTGAGGATTAAATGACTTAATATATAAAAAATACTTTGTAAACCTTCAAGAGCTATGTACATTCTAACCATTATTAATGTGTTGGGTCAGTCATTTGTACCATTTTGATGCCTTCCTCAGCCACCAAAAACAATGAGCTTAGTCCAAAAAAAGAGAGAAGAAAATGCACTTCACTATTTCCTTTGAAGCGGTTGCATCATAAAGATGCAGAACATTGCATATATGGTCAGATCCTGCTGAAGTGTTGATTAATTTTTGCTTTTTTTCCATTTTTATTCTTTGTTAGAAGCTGAGGGGAGGAAGAAGAGGGATATATTTGGAGATGAAATGATGAAAAAATTCAAAAGATTAATACAAATTTTAAATTCTGGGGTGAAATTTGTATTTTTCACACAAAGTTGTTAAAAATAAAATTTTGTTTATTTTGTTTTTATGGTACCTACATTTCTCAATATAGTCCTTCTTCCATCCTCTCTCTTATCCTTTGTAAATGTTAAAAGAAAAAAAGAGACAGAAAAAACAGTTCAGCAAAGCTAACTTTAACAAGAGGACTGGCTGTAGGGAGTCCCCTTTGTGTGAATTACCTGGTCATCCTACTTCCAGACATGCCTTATGGGAGCCCTTCTCTCTCTACTTTGACACATGCAAGGTACTCTGACTTTTTCTTGTCAGTCACCATGTGTTTTTTGTTTAGCTGCTGACCTAGAACTGAGAATGCATATAAAAGACAAAGTTCCTATGGGAATAGGAGCAATGTTATCTTTTTTGCTGCTTGGTTACATTCTAGTGAGAAGAAATTGCTACCGAATCTCTGGATAGGGGAGGACTTTTTAATGCTCTTAGGTAAAGAAGTGTTGAGGACATCTGTAATCTGATTAATCTTGAAAAGTGAGGAGACCACAGAAGCTGGCTCATACAGATACTCTTTTGCACAAATAAGGGATTAATTTCACCTATTGTCTATGCCACATTTGGAAGTGAATTTTGTGGGGGAATGCTTTGCAGTTTCCATTTGAAACTTAAGCCCACCTCCCAATAAAGAAGGATGTGTCCCCCACCTCAATTTGGAGAGATGTATATATATTTTGATTCTTGCTATATCTTTTCAGTAAATATCCCTTTTATAAATTGATTTTATATATAAATATATATATACACACACACATATATATATATATATGTGAATATAAATTGATTAAATGATACTGGGGCACCAATCCCTAATGATTTATATTAAGAAACAGGATAGGGGCTTGAGCTAATAGCATTAAACAGGACCCAACTCCTCTGGAGGAAGCTTAGAACTTCAAGGAGGAAATATGGCAAACTAGCTTTGGTCTGGAAGATCCAGCTCATCAGTGTAAGTATAAATTTTTATAAGGATCCCATCAGAATCTGTAAAGGTTAAAAAAAAAAGAAAAAAGAAAAAAAGAAAAAGTCTGACATTTGTGCATTAATAAATCATTAATAAAATTAATAAAAATTAAAACCATCTGATAGGGCCAAGAAAGGTGCAAGTAGATGGTATAGTGACCAGAGTGTGGAGCTTAGAGTCTGGAAATCTTCTCTTTTTGAGTTCAAATCTAGCCTCAGATACTTCCTAGCTAAGTGATTCTGGCCAAGGCACTTATGCCTCAGTTTCTTCATCTGTAAAATGAGCTGGAGGGAAAAAATGAGAAATCACTCTACTATCTTTGCCGAGAAAACTCCAAATGGGGTCACAAAGAGCCAGACATAACAAAATAAGAGTAAGAATAGTAATAAAAGGACCTAGAAAATTTTAACTTTGACAATACTTTCCATAATGTCTAGTCAATGTAGTTCTTCCTCTATTCTTTCCTTTATGTATATAAAAATATAGTTTTGTTTTTGAGAATTATAAATATAAGCATTTCCTCTCATCAGTCTGAGGAATGTAAATGAATTAATATTGTTTGCTATTAAATATCTATATTTATATATGAAATATTAATAAATAAGGACTTTAACTTTCTTAGTAGGCTTTCTTTTGTTTTCTGTTGTTCACTTTTTATTTTATTTTTTCCCTCAGATATATTCTCAGATGTAAATAGAGACTGTGTTTTGGAAGTTTTCCTACCCTTTTTGTCCTCCAAGAATCTGAGTGAGAATTTCATATCCCATGAGAAGAACAAAAACCTACCTTTATGAGACTTCACTTGAGAAAGATACCTATAGTAGTTTTCCTGTCATTTTCCAGGTAATTGGCATATATTCTAGTATCTTTCATTCCCTAATACTAGACAAAGTCTTCCCCCTTTGTCCAACAATAGCTAATTGATAAAGTGAACTTATAGTTGTAGAAGACATTAATAGCACCAAGCATCATAATGAAGGCCCTCCACATTCCCTGTGTTAGCTGGCCTTGAATAAATCAAGGAACACTTTACTTCCATACTTTCATCCCCTTTGTATAACCGCTGTACACAGACACTGCTTCAGGAGCAGTTAACTTCTCTACTAATCACTGTCCTGGAAAAGTCATTAAAAAAAAGGGAACATCAGGTTCTTATACAAATCAGAGGTGTGATTTCTTTGTACAAGAGAGAGAACTAGGAACTGCCATACCAATGCAATATTAGGGAAATTTTAAATAAACCATTACTCCAATACAGATATAGATTTGTAGGCCCCTGTTATCCACTCCTATTTCGAGAAGCTTTAAATATTCTTTAGACAGGCAAATTTTGTGCAAAAGTCTTTTTCTTCCTTGGTGGAGATTGTAGAGTTACTCATTTGGAGAATCATTTATTTCTATGTTACGGTTTTTGGACCTTAATTGCCACAGATATAGTATTTCTTCTATAATGGTACAATTTTTCTGCATGGAAAGGAAGGAAGGAAATATTAATAAGTTTTTATTAAATGCCAGGTATTGTGTTAGTGCTTTCTCATTATTATCTCATTTAATCCTCTCAACAACTTTGGGAGGCAGGTACTATTAGTTTCTCTATTTTATAGATAAGGAAACTATATATACATACAAAAATATGTACATAGAGGTTAAATGACTTGGCCAGTATCAAACAGCTAGTAAGTATCTGGGGCTGGATTTGAATTCCAGCCTTCTTTACTCCAGATCCAGTGCTTTATCTAATCTTTTTTTAATTTATGCAACAAAACAAGCATTTTTTAATAGAAAAAATAATATTCCAATTTCTTCATATACAACAATTAATTCAGCCATTCCCCAATTGATGGTCATCTACTCAGTTTCTAGTTCCTTGCCACTAGAAAAAGAGCTACTACAAACATTTTCGCACATGTAGGTCCTTTTCTCTCTTTTATGATCTCTTTGGGATACAGACCCAGAAGAGACACTACTGGTCAAGCACCACTTTCTGGAGAAAATCTTTCTCATTTTCTGCTAGTCCTCTCTCTTTTTCTAACTATTTTGTATTTAGTTGCATTTATTCTGTATATACTTTTGTATCTAGATGTTTTCTCTTCCAATGGTGTGTAAGATACTTTAGAGAAGGAACTAATTTTTTTTTTGTCTTTGTATTCTTAGCACTGACCACAATTTCTGAGACAAAATAGATATTTAATGTTTATTGATTATTTACTTTAATGTTATAACAACTTTGTTATAGAAATTAGAAAAAATTGGGTATTTGGGGCAGCTAGGTAGTGCAATGAATAGAGCACCAGCCCTGAAGTCAGGAGGACCTAAGTTTAAATGGGACCTCAGACACTTAACACTTCTTAGTTGTGTGACTGGGCAAGTTACTTAATCCCAATTGACTTAGAAAAAAATAAAAACAAAAACAAAAAAACAACTGGGTACTCAACTGCCATCTTGAATGAAAATCTTTTCCTAACCGATTCAAGTTAGTTGAAAGACGGGCCAATATTTCTGCTGGAATGTATGTGAGGATTTTTTTTTTTTTTAACATGGGAGGAACAGTCAGAACTTACCCTCTGCTGGTTGTGGCACAGCTTTTGAGAGCCAGGGTCCCATTTACCTCATGATTAACCATCAAGAGAAGGAATGTAATGGAAAAAAAGGAAACAAAGAAAATCTGATGTTTCCATTATCTACAAGAAGGGCTTTTCTTTGTATACAATTAGTTATCTACATTTTCTTTGCTTGTATTTTGGTCTTTTTCCTTTGTATGTGTCTTTCTCCCCTATAAAGCAATCAATCAATTAATAGGCAGCTAGGAGCTGGACCCACAGTCAGCAAAGACCTGACTTTAAATCCTACATAGACACTTACTAGCTGTGTGAAGGAGACAATCATCTGAGAAGAGAGGAATTAATGGATTCAAGGATACATAAATGGAGGTTGGTCTTGTTAAGGAGTTCAACTACCTCTTGATCAGAGATTGGAATGAAGGACAGAGAAAATGATGGTAACAAAAGATATTGTAGAGGACATGCTAGATTCTAACCCTGGACCTTAGACTAACTTATGAAAATTACTAACATAAACATTTTCTAAATTCACTGACATAAGTATGTTTACACTTGCTGGAATACTTGCCCACTAAAAGGTTCCTTGAACTCAGGTAACCAAGTTGCTGTTCTGACTAATTCTGTTTTTAACAGAACCTGTGGGTAAGCTAGTCTCTAAAAAAGATTCTGATTTTAGCAGCCTTTGTATTTTTAACATGGCTTAGAACCAAAATCATGATTTATAGGCTTTCTTCCTCTTGACCCTAATGGCCATGCTATTTGGCCCACCTGCTTTGGGAAAATAAAGCTTAGACTTAAAGAGAATTCTGTGGGAATGTTCTCACTCGGAACTAAAATGCTCTCCTGTAACAATATGAGATGAAGAAAAGAAACCTGGGCAAATGGTCTTTTTTTCTTTGTGTATGAACTACAAAATAAGGTCCTTACTAAAAGGGTGGAGTTTTGGGGGAGGAGTACATTGGGAAATTAGATTAATAATAAAATAACTAGTATTTATGTAGCACTTTAAATTTTGCTATTATCATATTTTATTCTCACAACAATCCTAAGGTGGGTGCTTTTATTATTCCTGTTTTACAGGTGAAGAAACTGAGACTGGCAGGTCAATGACATGGCTGTAATTGTTGGAGGCCAGGTTTGAACTTATTCACATATTACTGAATCCAGATCTAGTGGTCTATCTATTCTGAGAGAGAGTTGGAGTTGGTGAGAGAGGGAGAAAAGAAACCTCCTGTCTGTTCAGTTTCTTGGAGCTATCGAATCTCTTGAGTTTTGCAGTAGTTTGGGACTCTTCTGGTTTCCAAATTTGAGAGGGAAGATAGAAGATGCTAGTCCCAATTCAGGTTGTTGAAGAAAAACTCTGGAAAGAAGTCTCTATTCTATCTCTATTCTGTTTATGATACTAGAAATTTCAGGTAATTTCCCCTTGGGTGGGACTCTTTCCCTTGATTGGGCTAAGTTATCTCACTCATTCACTCTGTGTTGTCTGGCACATATTCTCCTATGTATACTTTTTCTGATTTCTGTTTTTCTATAGGCTTGGATAAATTTTTGAGTGTTTACTAAAAAATGAGTTAGGTTTGGAGCAGCTGCTATGGTGAGTGGGATAGAATTGATTAGGTGGGAATAGAGGAACTTCTTTGCTTCTGTGAAGGCTCAGTTGATATTATATATCCCATATTTGTAGTGAATCTTTTCATTATAATTTCATGACTTCCTTCAGTTCCATTCAGTGGCACATAAATAGGAGCACAGGAGGATTGTGGGAGTAATTCAGGGTTTGAGTTTGAGAAAGGATGAATGGTAATTGGATAAGAAGATTAGGGATTTTAGTGTAGATAGTGTAGAATTGAACTGTGATAAAGAAGAGGGAAGAAAGAAGAGTGTAGCTAGGGCAGAGGTGATGGCTTGATAAAGTACTAAGTGGTAGAGAGACTGGAGTCATGATAAGAAAAAATTATGATTAGGAGAACATGAAAAAGAGATAGATTGTTAATAGGTGATGATCAACTAAAGACTTGTGGATGATAATAGAGGTTATGTCTATGCTTGAATTAAACTGAGTTTAAGTTGAGGAATTTGGAAGTGAAGAGTAATACTCTGTATGTTGAAGCTCCCTTGTAACAAAGACAAATTTTACAGAATAGGGGCCAAACCTTCTCTATTTATAACTTCCCTTCATTCTCAATGTTGAATGAAGGACTCAGACTTCAGGGGACTATATCTAAATCCATGGTTAACCACATCTTAATTTTCATCATGGACATACTCCAAGGGGACTTGGATCTATTTCTATTTATTAATGGGAGAATGGAAACTAAGATAGACCTTTTCCCCACTGATAAACTGCCATTTTCTTCAAGCCTGAGAATTTTTGTCTTTCCCAGGAATCTCATTCGCTCCTCTCTTAATTCAGAGAATCCTGCAAACCACCACATTTCTTCTATCTGTTTGCTCCTTGACTTGTCCCACTCTCTCTTGGCCATTTGTGGAGTCTAAGTTCTAACCTTGTCATAGCAAGCTAGGCTACACACCCATTGTTTGTGACTACCAGATAGCATTTTTGAAAGCACAGATAATTGCTGTCTACCTCCCTTTCAAAAACTATTATCACACAAACCACATGTTCCAACTAACTTCTGGAGCAGCTCACCTTATATGACTAATTACCAAATACACAGCTTAACCAGACTAATTTGTGATCCCGGGAAAGCATATATGATTCATTCAAGAGGGTATCATTTTATTCCAGGGCTAATCAAGAGAAATAGGCTGGAAGTTTTAAAACTTTGAGCTCATAAGTGGACAGGGACCTAATTTAAAAAAAAAATGATACAAAGGATTAGTCCAGTACCAAAGACATCTTCCTTAGGGGAAATAATTATTCTACACTGAAAATAAGCCATGGAACAGAGCTGACCTGGCTAACATGTCTCAGCCCTTTAGGATGTGCCAGGTCTTGGGATTCTACCAACCTCTGTCTTCACCTTATCAGGTAGGACCAAGGATTCATCTGCCATTCCTTTCATTCCCTCTCCAAATACATATTGCCACTGCCACTATGAAGAATCTGATGATGCACTATGTCCATTATATTTCTTTAGGCTTCCTTCCAGATCTGTCCTCTCTTAAACCCATTACTGTCAGTCCCATTCTTCTAATGTGCCTATAATACTCTTCTATTCCTTTGTATTGTGTTTTTAAGAGCCCTTATTCTATTGTTAATTAACTCCCTTTATTTTAGATGTTATGCATCTTTTGGAAATTATTTTGCATATGTTTTGAATTTAATTTTCTATATGCATGTTGTATTCTCCTAAAAGAATATAAATTCTTTCAGGGAAGGAATAGTTCTATTTTTTTAACAGCACTTATTCCTTAGACTTGTGAGAATCAAATGAGATAATTGTAAAGTGCTTAGCACGGTGTATGGAACATAGTAAGTACTACACAAATATTAGCTATTTGTTATTATTATTATTATATACCCAACACTTACCTCAATATCTGGAACATAATAGTTGCTTGTTGAACTGAGCTTCATTGAAAAAGCAAAGGACTTATTTTGCTTAAAGAATTGAAACAGAGAAACATTGATATGAAAATAGGAACAAAAGGCATAGAGAGTTGCAAATGACAAATTAGAAAGTATATATTAAAAAATCTGGGCTCCAAAGGAGGGTATGATTTTCAGAGATATGGGAGTGGGCATATCAGAGAATAGATGATAATGAGAAAATAGATGATTTCCTCCTCAAACTAGAGAAGCAGGGAACTATAAATATGAAATGCAGCTTATGATGTCAAATGATTAAGAGATTAAAAACAAGAGAAATTAATAAAATAAAGCAAACAGAAATGAGCTTTAAAAAACATTTCTGCCTCAAAGAGTAATGTCAAATAGTCACAAGCCCAAAAAGAGTCCTTGAAAAAACTTTAAAAGGAATTCAACAATCAAATAAGAAACATAGAGGAAAAATGAAGGGGAAAAGCAATCCAAGAAAATTATGAAAATAAAGTTGTGGTATATGATTGATAGAATACTACTATGCTATATGAAATGTTGAACTTTATGATCTTAGAAAAATATGGGAAAATTTGTGTGGAATAATGAAGAGCAAAACCAAGAGAACATTGTATACAGTAAGAGAAATATTATTTTAAGAATAACTTTGAGTGACCAAATCATTTTGACTGTTATAAATACCCAAATTAATTACAAAGGATATATGAAAGATGCTATCTGCTTTCAGAGAAAGAACTGATAAATAGAAATATATATTACATATATATGTATATAGAAATGGTTTCACATATGTATACATATTTGCAATGGTAGTCAAATCCAGGACAGGGGTGGGGGGAGGGGAAAATAAAAAAAAAGTTAAGTGATAACTTTATTATACTTTTAAAAGTTATAGCAAGTTTTATATAATAGATTTGCAGTTTCATTTACAATCACTTTTTTTTTTCCTGTTCTACTCTTATAGAAAGCTTGTTTTATTTCTTAAGTTCAGAATAAAATTTAAGAAAAAAAAACAGAAATAGGGAGGAATAAGGAGGAAGGAGAGATGGATTGTTTGGCTTTCAGAACTGCTCCTTCTAGGGTAGAATAAGTCTATGAGTCTGATTCAGCTATCAGTGTTGGGCTCAGCACTCCTGGCATCCCTCTAGTAACAGTCAACTTTCAGAGAGAGGAATGGCAGAAGTTATTTCCATGGGGGAAGTGGAGGGAAAGGGCTGAATGAATGAAATATTCTCTTCTGCATTAGAGAGTTCAGAAACTACAAGCCATAGGGGAATCCTAAGAATTTTAAGAGAAAGAGGAGTAAGTTTGACCTTTCTAGTTTGTAGGGGAAAGTCCCCATGTTGACCTCTGTAGGAAAAAAAAACACCCTGATATGTCCACATTGTGGACCACAGGACATGGGCTTCCTGATACTTAATCCATAGCTGTAACAGTTCCATGTTAATGCTTTCTTCCTATGTAGTCTAGAAGCAGAAATTGGAGAAAAGAGAGAGAGAGGGGACACCTCAATCTTTCTTGCCTCCAGGGGCCTGGCTTCGAGCTAGCAGTTTAATGAAACTGGAAGATGACTTCGTAGATTCTGTAGGAGAGTCCAGCTTCACTTTATCCAGCAGAGTTTTCTTGATGGCAGCTGGAGAGATCTTTTCTTTGTCAGCCATGGACTGAAGTTCTCTGTGGAATACATATTAAAAAAAAAATTAGAATGAAAGATCTAGATCTGGGATTTCTATTGGTAAGAAGATAAGGAGCCTACAGACTCATAGAGACTGTCCATTGGAGCCTTACCTCCAAGCTAAAATCTGACTGAACTTAAGATAGACACTCATCCAGGAGAATAATCAGGAGATGAGAGTGACTCAAAACTCTGTCCCATAAATAATCACTGAAGGAATGAGGGATATTCCTTTAGGAAGGATAAGACTTTTGTCTTCAAGTATTCAAAGAGCTATCATGTGTGTGTGTTTTATTTGTGTGATTAAAATAAGCATTTCTATAACAGTATAAAAAAATTGCACATGAATCTGCAAATCTATTATGTACAACTTGTCATTTCTTTTAAAGTTATCATGTAAATTTCTTTTTCTCGCTTTTTTGTGCATGACTTATTCTGTAAAGCTCCAGAGGGGAGAATTTAGATTAATATATGGAGGTTAGAAGCAGAATGATCTTCAGACCATATCAATAAGAGCTTTTTAACAGATGTGATTATTGGAGTTATGGTAGAGGGAATTCATGTTTCAAGTAGGGGTTCAGTTAGATTAAATGATTTGACCAAGGTCATACAGTTAATAAGTATTGGGATTAGGATTTGAATACAGATCTTTTAATTCAAAATCCAGTACTCTCTCAATCGTACTCCCTTGCTTAGAAGACCAAGAACAGGGATTCTTAATCTTTTCTATGTCATGGATTCTATAACAATTGGGTAAATCTTGTGGATCCCTTCTCAGAATATTTCTAAATGTATAAATAAAATAATAGGATTACAAAGGAAAACAATTATATAGAAATAGTTATTAAAATTTTTTTTTAAGTCACAGAAGAATGGAAATCTATCTGTGATTTCACAGTATTCTTCACACAGTGAAGAACCATTGATTCACAGAAAATTACCAAAAGTTTGTAGGGGAGTGATAGCAAGCAAGAAAAGGAACACCAGAACCTAAGACAAACTATTCAAATAAATGATCATTACTAACTAAGCTCCTAGAGCCAGCTGCTCCCGAGGGCCAGATGCAGCCGTTAAGGACTCGGGTTATGGCAAATGGGCTGAGGGGCGGAGACAGAGTGTGAGTTTTTGTTTTTACTATAGTCTGGCCCTCCCACAGTCTGAGGGACAGTGAACTGGCCCCTTATTTAAAAAGTTTGAGGACCAGTGTCTTAGAGGGTAGATTGGGATCAGAGACTTGCTTGAAGAAAGTGGAGAGGAAAAAAGAGGGAGCCCACCGGGTACGGATGCAGGAAGCCTCCACAGCATTGATGAGGAGGGAGCGGAAGCCACCACTCTCTAAGAAGTGCAAGGCATGGATGGTGGCTCCTCCAGGGGAGCAGACATTGTCCTTGAGCTGTCCTGGATGCTGTTCGGACTCCAAGAGCATCTTAGCAGCTCCCTGAAGAAGGAACATGGATTAAAGGAACATAGTGATTTGCTATAAGAGAATCCATTCTTCCCTGAATCCATTAGATTCCTTCTAGGAAGACTTTTAGGGAATAGTATTGCCCTTACCCCACCTTTCTACTAACCCCTAAACAAAACCTAAATTTCTAGCCCCCAATCTGAATGAGAGAACTTCCTTTCTAATGAAAGACACTAACCAATAAAGCCTGGGCCCCCAGGCGGACTGCCAGACGCCGAGGTAGTCCCATCTTCACTCCACCATCTGCCAATGCATCCAAAGCTGTAAATGCCTGTAGGAAAGATAATTATTAAACTTTGGGGAAAAAAAAAGAAGCCTTGGTAATAAACAGAAGAGGGATCTCTCAGGCTAATGGAGATGACCCGGGCAACTCCATCTTCTCTCCATTAGCTCTGTTCACCACCTCATTTTAAAATCTCCCCCACACCCTAAGTCTCACATAGGCAGGCCCGCTACCGCTGAGGCCAGTGACAGCATCAATAAGGTCCTCTTCCACTTCAGTGCAGAATCCCACACTGCTCATCAGCTGTTCCAAAAGCTTCCCATCCTCCACCTGGGCATGGGTTCCTGTAGCATAAACTGTGGCACCCTCCTGTACTACCACAGGGGTATTAGTCATGCAGCGGATGACTTTAGGGGCTGGCTGGAAGGTTGTCAGTTTCTGGGGAAAGAAAATAGATTTACACCTTCAAACAATTCTTCAGTACCATCTACCCTGTTCCACCAATTAGCCGGAATCCTTCTCTAGATTCCTTTTTCTCCAAAGCCCATCAGTATCTGGAAACATACACTTCCCACCTGAGAGGGTAATGTGAAAGAAAATGGTACCTTCTCAATGGAGCTAATTGTGACACCAGCTGCACAGGAAACCACGATGTGTCTCTCCTTAATATCAGCTCCAATCTCATCCAGGATGAAGGGAATGATATGAGGTTTCACAGCCAAGAAAAGTACATCACTATGCTGCACTGTCTCCTTGTTGTTGGGGGTCAGGTTTACACCAATCTTCTGTAGAAATTGATAGGGAAATCATAGTTAAAAATATCATAGTTTTTTTCTTTCTCTTTTGATCTGATTTTTCTTGTGCAGCATGATAAATGTGGGAATATGTTTAGAAAAATTGCGCATGTTCAATCTATAGTAGGGGAGGAGGGAGGACGAGGAGGGAGAAAAATTTGGAACACAAAGTTTTATAAGGATGAATGCTGAAAACTAAAAACTAAAAACTAAAATAAAAATAAAAAGCTATTATTTTAAAAAATATTTTATTTATTTAATATTTTTCCACAGTTATAATTTTTTTTACATTTGTTTTTAAAATTTTTCAGTTTTAGGTTCTCTTCCTTATTTCCACTCACAATTAAGAAACCACATGTAAAGTCACATAAAACATTTCCATAAATGTCAAGTTGTAAAAGAAAACAGATCTCTCACCCTAAAGAAAAAATTCTCAAGAAAAATTAAGTCAAAAAGAAAGAGACAGAAAAAGAGAGAATGCTTCAATATGCATTAAAGACACAATCAGCTCCTTCTCTGGATATGGATAGGATTTTTCATCAAAAGTCCTTCAGAGTAGTCATGAATTCTTGTACTACTGAGAATAGCAATGTCATTTACAGCTGGCCATCGCAATACATTGCTATTACTTTGTATAGAGTATGTTTACTTTGCTTGAGTTGATGGAGGACTTTCTACTTTTTTTTTTCCTTTTTCTGAGAGCATCCTGTTCATCATTTTCCATAGAACAATTATACAGCAAACACCTACCATAGTTTATTGTGCCATTCCCCTATGAATAGACATCCCCTCAATTTCCAATATTTTTGCCCTGAGAAGAGAGCTGCTATGAATATTTTTGTACATATAAGTCATTTTCTTTTTTTTTTTTCTGAATATATTTTGGTATTCATGCCTAGCAGTGATGTCATTAGGTCAAAGGATATATGTGAATTTATAGCCTTTTGGGCACAGATCTTATCTTTTGATCATTTATCAATTGGGGCATAGCTTTTTTTTTTTTTTAATAAATTTGATACATTTCTTCTATGCTTAAGAAACGAAGCCTTATCAAAGAAACTTGAAAAGCTATTATTATTATTTAAATAATAGCTTTTTATATGCATAGTTTTCAACATTCACCCTTTCAAAACTGTATGTGCAAAATTATTTTTCTTCCTTTCCCTCTACCCCCTCCTCTAGAGAGTTAGCAATTCAATATATATTAAACATGTACAATTCTTCTATACATATTTCCACATTTATCATGCTACACAAGAAAAATCAGACCAAAAAGAAAAAAATGAGAAAGAAAATAAAAATCCAGGCTATTATTGTTTTTAAAAATAGATTAAGATAAACAAAAGAACATTATGATTAAGAATAGTGTGGGCCAGATTGTTGGGTTTTAGAGCATCCTTGGAGGAACAATTAGATTATCAGCCTAGCATACAGTTATAACCTAGTCACTTTTGTGGCTCTCCCTGAGGTTTTCTTTTAAAGTTCTGTCCCTGCATAAAAGCCTTAAGCTGATGTTGCTACAATTATTAGGCAGATGAATAATTTGAGTTAGGGGGCAAAGAGAAGTATCTCTCAACCCTAATTCATGAATTCTACCCAACTTAAGTCAATGAACACTAATTAAGCATCTGTATGCACAATTTTAGACAGACACTGGAAAATAGCTTATAATTATACAGTATTGGAAAAAAGTCCTGTCTTCATAATAGTCCTGTTGGTGATAAAAAAATATTTTTATCCCCATTTTCAGATAGGAAAACAGAGGCTTAAAAAGCTTGAAAGGTTTGTCTATGAGTACATAATAAATGTATTTTGCACTAAAACCCAAGTCTTCTGGCTCCAAACTAATGCTTTTTTGTTTTTTTTTTTTTTAACGTCATAACATTGACTAAAAAGCAAAGGGATGGAGAAACAAAGCTAGGCAACAAGCTGAAAAAACATTGTGGTGAAATAGGAAAGGATTCTGAACTTGGCACCATAGAAATAGAACCTCAGTTTTACTCTTTATATAAGGAGTACTTTCCCCACTGTCTCCAGCTTCCTCAGACATCCTGTTCACTAAAATATACTGTTTTTCAGGATGCAGGTTTGTGGCTTGTCAATGGATTCTTCATGCTAGTAATCAGTCTTCATAACCATATCCTCAGTGCTATCTCTTAGACACCCAATATCTCACCAACTGAAACCCAAGTTAACCTCTTTCAAACCTTAATAACAGTCTGAGAAAGGGAAGGGTAACTATA
Organism: Sminthopsis crassicaudata; assembly: GCF_048593235.1. Classification (NCBI taxonomy): domain Eukaryota; kingdom Metazoa; phylum Chordata; class Mammalia; order Dasyuromorphia; family Dasyuridae; genus Sminthopsis; species Sminthopsis crassicaudata. The sequence goes on from NC_133620.1 coordinate 320,601,340, forward strand.
AGGGGTAGAAGGAAGAATATGTGGTCTCCTTAGGTAAAAAGGAGAGTAGTTTTCAAATACACCCACACTGAGATATTCCCACAGGTCAGATTAGCCTGGTCAATAATCTGTGTCAAAGTGGGGGAAGGGTGTGCTTCCCTATGGTTTCTGTTTCCAGGTCTGAGAAGATAGTCCAGAACTTCCCACACATACAAAGACACAAACCTCATCTATCATCTTATGGGTTCAAAACTCCACCTATATTTCATTTCTTCTACTTACTCTAAGTGCAGAGACTGTGGGCAGGTCCATATCTGGTGAGCTGGCCATTATCTTGTGGGAGGCCAGGATGCCTAGTGAGGGAGGCGAGATTGTTTCAATTCAAGGACAATGCTCCCCCCAGAGCCTTCAAGGCTCCACCAGGAACCCCTACTCCCCATCCCTTATCTTGTACCCTCCACAAAACAAAAAAACTAACTTATGTGTGCCTCTATCACTATGTGTATCACTTCTCATTCTGGGGGCTTCTGTTGATCCCTAGTTCAAATTCAAATTTGAGCACTGAACAAGCCTCGATTCCCTATAAATCCAGAGGATGCTTGATATGGGACACAGAACTAGTTTTGGAACAAAAGAAATCTGAGTTTCTACTTAACATATATGAGCTGAATGACCATAGGCAAATCATTTAATTCTCAGTGCCACAGGCAACTTTTTTTTTTTTTTTTTTTTAAAGATTGGGGGAACAATGAGATTAAATAATTCGCCAAAGGTTACACTGCTAGTAAGTATCTGAGGCAAAATTTGAACTAAGGTCCTTCTGACTCCAGGACTAGTGTTCTATACTCCTAACTGCCTTCTCAGACTGCATGTAAATTACAGACCACTTGCAGATGACTGATATCACAGGTCCAGATTGGGGGAAAAGCTATAGCTATGTCTATATATCTAAATCTATATCTATGTCTAGATATCTATATCTGTAAAAATATATTTTTCCCTATCTTGACTTGTGGACCAGATATGTCTTTGTATCTGTCAGTCAGATTCTGAGTTACTAATAAGGAACTACTTCTCCCTGCTCCTCAATTTATCAATCAGTCAACAAGTATTTATTAAATATCTATTATGTGCCTTGCATTGTTTCAGATTCAAATAAAATTAAAAAAAAGAAAAAAAAGAAAAGACACAATCCCTACTTACAATGAGCTTACATTCTAAGGGGGGAGAAATAAATGAAAATTAACATAAATATAAAGTTAATAAACAAACATACAAAGTAGTTAAATACAAGGTAGGGAGAAGGTACTGAGAGCTGGCTGAGGTGGGGAGATAACCTAGGACAAAGGCAACTAAATCTAGCCAACTCAGATCCCAAATTTTAGCTCAGTTGGGGAATGACCCCAGTTCTTACCTGCTGAGGTGAAGCCTTTAGCCAGGGCATATGCCAGTTGGCCAGCTCCAATGAAGCCCACACTCATGGTCCCAGAAGTTCAGCTCAGCCAGAAGGACGAAAGCAGCTAAAACCGGATAGGAGAGAAAAAAACTTCCACTAGAAAAACAGATTGAGTTGAAAAGCAGAGGGAAAAAAAGAGCAGATACAGGCCAGAGCAACTCCTCTTACCTAGCCATTCCTAAGCCCAGCCCACAGAAGAGCCAGTCCAGGAGTCTCTTTTTCTTTCCTAGAGCCGCCTAGTTTAGCTTCTTTACTTAGGCTACTCTCTTGACGGCTCCATCTCTCCATAGTTCCTTTCTCCCCTACTTCCCCCTCTTTGGAAAAGTGAGATTTGCTCCTTACGGGAATGCTCACCCAAAGAAAGAAGGACAACGTCCGTTTCTTCGTTAGAACAATCAAACCGGGGACAGGAAAGGAAAGAGAGGAATGAAGGAGGGAAGTAGCATCTCCCAGTTACTGGAGATAATAGGAGGGGGGCGGGGGGCGGGGTGATGGTGAAGAAAAGCTTTTCTAGTTGTAAGCAGGACCGCTTCCCCTCCCCACAGCACGCGTCCTCAGCCTAATCACAATCACCTCCTCAAGAGCAGTCCCCTTTCCTCCAGCTCCCCCCCCCCCCCCCTCCCCCCCCCCCCCCCCCCCCCCCCCCCCCCCGCTTCCCTCCTAGCTACTTACCACCGTACAAACCTGCGGAACAGAAATACAGCTCAGGCCCACGTGTCAACTCCAAGCTCCACCGGGCTCTGTCCCCAGTCTGTGCTGACTTAGCCAATCCGAAGCCGAGGAACTACGGTCAGGGCCAATCACCGCGCGGAGCTGGATCCCGGGATGTGTGATTGCATCATTCGCTTCATGTTCAGCCTGCTACACTATATCGTACCATATTGTAGAGCTAAATTCTGGCGTCTTTGGGTCCTAGTCTCCAAACTGGAGCTCAGGACAAAGCTAAAACACACGCCTAGGCCGCTGAGGTCGTCTCCTACGGACTGAGCAGAAACAATGGAAAGAGAAAGGGCTCTGAGGTCAGAGAACTTAATCATACCTAGAATCTGATGCTGGCTACTGTGAGACCTTGGACAAGAGTTACTTAACTCTTCAGTAGGGGAGAAGGAACTCAGTTCCTTCATTTGCAAAAAAGAGGAGGTTGGGCTAGTTAAGCTAAGTATCATATCTTCTGCAAAGAGCGATAATTTTAACTCCTCACTGCCTCTTCTAGTTCCTTTAATCTCTTTTTCTTCTCTTATCGCTAAAGCCAATTATTTCTAGTACAATATTGAATAATAGTAGTGATAATAGGCATCCTTGTCTCACCCCTGATCTTATTAGGAATGTGTCCAGTTCCTCTCCATTGAAAATAGTGATTGCTTTTGATTTTAGATAGATATTGCTTATCATTTTAAGGAAAACTCCCTTTATCCCTAAACTCTCTAGTGTTTTTAGTAGGAATGAGTGTTGTATTTTGTCAAAAGCCTTTTCTGCTTCTACTGATATTATCATATGATTTCTATTGGTTTCTTATTGATATAGTCCATTATGGCAATCTTTTCTAGATTTTGAAATGAGTTAATTTCTAAGATTCCTTTCAACTCTAAATCTATGACCCTATGAAATCACTTAATCTTTAGGCCTCAGTTTCTTCAGCTATAGTGTTAGGTCCGATTAGATCAGAGATGAATTATTAATTTATTATTATTTTTTGATTCATGGACCCAAGTCCAAGATTAAATGTATAGATCCCTTCTCAAAATGATTTTTTAATGTGTAAAATAAAATACATAGTATTACAAAGGAAATTTGTTAAATTGAAAAGTAGTTATCAAAATGAGAGAGGAGAGAGAGAGAGAGAGAGAGAGAGGGAGAAAGAGAGAGAGAGGGGGGGGGAAAGAGAGAGGGGGGGGGAGAAAGAGAGAGAGGGAGAAAGAGAGAGAGAGAGGGAGAGAGAGAGAGAGGGAGAGAGAGAGAGAGAGAGAGAGAGAGAGAGAGAGAGAGAGAGAGAGAGAGAGAGAGAGAGAGAGGGAGGGAGGGAGGGAGAGAGGGAGGGAGGGAGAGAAGAGATCTTTATGGATCCCAGATTAAGGATTCCTGGGCAAACTGATCTCTGGATGTCTTTCATCACTATAGTAAGAATGAAGGGCTTTAAATTCATCAGTCAAAAAAATTAACTACCTACCATGAATCAGTACTGTGCTAAGTAGTGGGGATATACATTTGAAAAATAGAAAGCCTTGGCCCTCAAGGTTCTTACAGTATAATGGTGGAAGAAAATCCACAAAAGGAAGCTGAAAAGTGTCAGGGGTTGGGAAAGTGGCAGGGTGAGGTGGGGAATAGATACTCAACAACAGGGCTTGGAGGAAAGATCAGAGAAGTCCCAAAGTGTGCAGCCAAGTGAAAAATGAGTTCTGACCTGAGCTTTCTCCATAAAAAGAGGTTTTGGATGATTCTACCAGTCAAAAGAGCAATAGATTGTGATGAGGTAAACTCCTAAGGCTGATGGCATCTTCCAGGATGATGAGATTTATTTAATAATGAGTTTCCTGAGAGATGATGGAAAAGACAGTGAAGTTCTAAGTAGTACAGCCAGGTGAGAAAGAAAAAGCCAGAAATTCATTTATATATTGTTATTGTTCAGTCATTTCAGTCTTGTATGAATCTTCATGATCCCATTTCAGTTTTCTTTTCTTTTCTTTTTTTTTATTAATTTTTATAATTATTACATTTTCTTTGACAGTACATATTCATAGGTAATTTTTTTTTACAACATTATCCGTTGTACTCCCTTCTGTTCCAAATTTTTCACCTCCTTCCCTCCATCTCCTCCCTTAGATGGCAGGCATTCCCACATATTAAATATTTTATAGTATATCCTAGGTTCATTTCAGTTTTCTTGACAAAGATATTGGACAGATGAGGAAATTGAGACAAATAAGATGAAGTGACTTGCCCAGGATCACACATGTGTCTGAGGCCAGATTTGAACTCAGTCTTCCTGATTCTAGGCCCAACTCTCTATCTATAGTTGCCCTTTACATTTGATACTTAACAAATCAATATTGGATCCACTAGATTTTGTGGAATGATATAATCAGATCTGAGATTTTAGGAAAATCCCTTCTCTGTACATTTTAGAAATAAGATCTTTATCAGAACCATTGGATGTAAAATTTTTCCCCAATTTATTCCTTCCCTTCTAACCTTGTATACATTGGTTTTGTTTGTACAAAAACTTTTTAATATAATCAGTATTATCCATTTTGCATTCCATAATGTATTCTAATTCTTCTTTGGCCACAAATTCCTTTCTTCTCCAAGATCTGAGAGATAAACTATCCTTTGTTCTTCTAATTTGCTTATAATATCACTCTTCATATTGAAATCATGAATCCATTTCTACCTTATCTTGGCATAGCTGTTAGGTGTGGGTTGATGCCTAGTTTCTGCTGTAGTAATTTCCAATTTTCTCAACATTTTTTGTCACATTTTGTCAAAATTTTTGTCAAATAGTGAGTTCTTATCCCAGAAACTGGAGTCTTTGGGTTTATCAAATACTAGATTACTATAGTCATTGACTATTAGTATTTTGTGAACCTAACCTATTCCCCTGATTGACTATTCTATTTCTTAGCCTTACCAAATGGCTTTGATGATCACTGGTTTATAATATAGTTTAAGGTCTGATAGAACTAGGCTACCTTCATTTGCATTTTTCATTAATTCTTTTGAAATTCTTGACCTTTTGTTCTTCCAGATGAACTTTGCTATTATTATTATTTTTTAACTCTGTAAAATAATTTTTTGGGAGTTTGATTGGTATGGCACTGAATAAGTAGATTAATTTATAAAGTAATGTCATTTTTATTATATTATCTCGTCCTACCCATGGACATTTGATATTTTTCCAATTGATTAGATCTGACAATTTGTGTGGGAACTGTTTTGTAATTATGTACATATAGTAACTGACTTTGCCTTGGCAGGTAGACTCCTAAATATTTTATATTATCTACAATTATTTTAAATGGAATTTCTCTTTGTATCTCTCACTGCTGGACTTTGTTGGCATCATATAAAAATGCAGATGATTTAGGTGGATTTATTTTGTATTCTGCAACTTTGCTAAAGTTGTGAGTTATTTGTAGTAGTTTTTAATTGGTTCTCTAGGATTCTCTTAAGTATACTCTCATATCTGCAAAGTGATAATTTAGTTTCCTCATTACATACCCTAATTCCTTTAATATCTTTTTTTTTTCTCTTATTGCTAATGCTAACATTTTTAATATCATATTGAATAGTAATGGTGATAGTGGGCAACCTTGTTTCACCCTTGATCTTATTGAGAATGGTTCTAGTTTATCCCTGTTACATCTGATGCTTGCTAATGATTTTAAATAAGTGCTACTGATAATTTCAATGAAAACTCCATTTATTCCTATACTCTCTAGTGTTTGTTTGTTTGTTTGTTTTTTTATAGGAATGGGTATTGGATTTTGCAAACGCTTTTTCTGCAACTGATTCATATTTGAACTGAACAGTATGGTATAGTGACTAGCTTTAAAGTTAGGAATCAATCAAACTAAAAATTTTTTTAAAGGCTTACTGCATTACAGGATTTCATTTTTATTAGTGAAACTTTAGAAGTCTTCCCCTTAAGAGGGAAGAGGGTGGTGATTATGGCTTGAGAAAAGTTTTAGAATAACTGCTGTGGAAAGTATGATAGAGAATAAGTCAGAAGAGTATAAGATCAATGCAGTGAGGCCTAAATGAGACAGGTTGACAACTTTGTAGTGGACCAAGTTGGCATAATTGTATGGTCTTCTTAAGCATCATTCAGTAGCATGTGAGTAGGAGTTGAGAAGGCAGATACAATGGGATCAATCAAAGGCTGAGCAATAACAGAACAAAGGTCTAAAGGATTTAAGGGCAGAGGATAGTGAAAGATTCATTGTTGAAGGGAAGTAAATGAAGCCAGTGCAGGGATTTGGAAAGCAAGTAGAGTTATTGGAGGTTGTAATAAAAACAATGGAAAAAAGAAAGGATTTAGAAGAATTATTGTCAAACAGAAAAATGTCAGAGTTATAGATTGTGAAGGGGAATACTTGTAGGTCATGATAAGATTTTTTTTGTTGTTCTGTCCTTTTTCAGTCATGTCTTACTCTTTGGGCCCTATTTTGGGTACATATTGAAGTGGTTTGCCATTTCTTTTTCCAACTCATTTGATAGATGAGAAAACTGAGGCAAATAGGGTTAAGTGACATATCCAGAGTCATATAGATAGTATCTGAGGTTAGATTTGAACTGATGAAAAGGAGTGACTGACTTCTAGGTTTGGCATTCTATTCATCCCACCACCCACCTGCTCTGCTGATAATAATTAAGGATATAATTAAGAGTATGAATGATGTAAGATTAAGATGGAACTATTGTAAAAATAATTAGAGTTGAAGAGATTGATTGATAAAGTGAGAAGCAAAGGTAATTGAAGGGTCAACAATATTTAAGTTGAAGTCTACAAAATAAGAGTACTATTCAGGGTAGAATATGACAAATACTGAATTCCTTGAGAAAGAAAGGAAAATGACTTGAAGGCCAATAAATAAAAGTCATGAAGATCTGAATATGGGGATAAAAATGAACAAATAAATGTCTAGCACAGGCACTGGTAGGTTGAGGCCACAGAGGTTATTGGTGATTATTATATCAATAATCACCATTCTTTACCTGCCCTTGACTTTGGTCATAAATTCATTGCTCTGGAATTACTTCTCTTCTCAATAGAGGAACTAGACTGTCCACTATTTCAATTTGATCTCCGATTCAGTTTCCTGAGGAATCATTTTATTAATAAATTTTTTGTTCTAGTCTAAAGGTTTTCTCTAGAAATCAAATTCCTCTATATCCAAAGGGCTATCAAATTGTGCATATCCTTTGATCCAGCAATATTTCTGCTAAGGTTTGTATTGTAAAGAGATCTTAAAAGAGGGAAAGGGACCCATATGTGCAGAAATGTTTGTGGCAGCACTTTTTGTAGTGGCAAGAAACGAAACTGAGTTGGATGCCCATCAGTTGGGGAATGGCTGAATAAGTTATGGTATATGAATGTTATGGAATATTATTGTTCTATAAGAAACCATCAGCAGGATAATTTCAGAGAAGCCTGGAGAGACTTACATGAACTGAGGCTAAATGAAATGAGCAGAACCAGGAGATTATTGTACATGGCAACAACAAGATTATATAATGATCAATTCTGATGGACATGACATGATTCAGACCAGTTCCAATGATGAATGAACAATGAAGAGAATCATCTACACCCAGAGATAAGACTGTGGGAATTGAGTGTGGATCACAACATAGCATTTTCATTCTTTTTGTTGTGTGTTTGCGTTTTATTTTCTTTCTCATTTTTTCCTTTTTGATTTGATTTTTCTTGTGCAGCAAGATTATTGTATAAATATGTATGCATATATTGGATTTAACATATATTTCTAGCATGTTTAACATATGTTGGATTACTTGCTGTCTAGGAGAGGGAGCAGTGGGAAAACACAAGGTTTTGCAAGGATTACTGTTGAAAAATTATCCATGCTTATGTCTTGAAAATTAAAAAGCTTTAATTAAAAAAGACATCAAGTTCTTATTTGTTGATTTTTTTAGACGACTCACTATTAACTACTAAAAATATATCAAACTAAAAGTCTGGTACAATCTCCAAGATGGGAAATGAAGGACTTTAAAGGTAAAAATTCCTCTGTGCCTGGAAAAAAAAAAGGTTCCCAGAAATTTTCCAGACAAATTCTTGTTGTTTGTTCTTCATTCTTGAATGAAGGACAAACTACTCATGGTTTCTTATAGAACAATAATATTCCATAACATTTATATACCATAACATATATTTAACCCTTTAATCATGACATCAAGGAGGTGATGTCATGACATGCATGTGAATTGGACTTGTGAGGAAGGGCAGTGCAAAGTCATTAGCTTTACTTTCTCCTCCAAAGTCATCTGGGTCCAGTAGCAAGATATGATTCACAATGACTGGAGATGGTCCTGGAATACTTTTTAAATTAAGGTTTTCAACAGGTCTCAGTTTGACTTAGGCAATATCCACTTAGTGATTAAGACTAGGTAAGAAATGAGACAGAGAATGGCCTCTTTTACCTAGTTTTAAAAAATTGTTAGACAAATTGAACTGGTATGCTACAAAAAAAATCTTCCTAAACAGATTCCAAAAGAAAAATGCTTTGATTTGCATAAAATGGCACATTTAAAAATATGAATTTTTCAGATCACAGATGAATAAAAAAACTGGATGGATAATAGCTAGTATTTGTATATAGCTTTAAGATTTACTAAATACTTTACATTTTATCATTTTATTCTCCCAACAATCCTGGGAGGTAGATGCTATAATTGTCTTCATTTTATAGTTGAGAAAACTGAGCCAAACAAAGGTTAAGTGACTGAACCAAGATTATACTACCTGTCAATGCCTGAGGTGGGATTTAAATTCAGGTCTTCCTGGTCTCTTCTTGGGCTCCATCCCCTATGAAGAAGTTACCCAAATACAAAGTATAAGATATTAAAGGCTCTTAAAGATCATTAAAAATGGAAAAGGACCCATAAATGCAAAAATCTTTGTAGCAGCTCTTTTTGTAATGACAAAGAACTGGAAATCAAGAGGATTCTCATCAGCTGGGGAATGGCTGTAAAAATTATTGTATATGAATGAATGTAATATATATGAATGTAATAGTATATTATTGTTCTATAGGAAATGATAAGCAGGTTGATTTCAGAAAAGTGTAGAAGAACTGATGCTGAGCAAAGTAAACAGAACCAGGAGAACATTGTACACAGTAACAAGAAGATTATGTGATGATCAACTATGATAGACTTAGCTCTTCTCAGCAATGAAGTAGATCCAAAACAATTCCAATAGATTTAGGATGGAAAATGCCACCCACATCCAGAGAGAGAATTATGGAGACTGAATGTGGTTCAAAGCAGTATTTTCACCTTTTTATTTATTGGCTTTTTTTTCTCATGATTTTCCCCTTTTAGTCTGATTTTTCTTGCACAACATCCCAAATATGAAAATATGTTTAAAAGGAGTGTATAATCTTTATAACGCCTTTAAAAGGAGTATAGAACCTTTATCAGGTTGCTTGATGTGTTGGGGAAGGAAGAGGTAAGGAAAGAATGCAGACAAAATTTGGAATTCAAAATTTGGAATGCTGAAAACTATTTTGACATGTATTTGGAAAAATAAAATACTATTGAGGGGAAAAAAGATCTAAAAAAGACTCTAAATGATAAAAAAAAAAGTCCATCCCCAGGCCTTAAAATAAGTCTTTTCCTCCCTTTTGTTATTTCCCTTTGTGGTTAAAGAAGTGGAAATAGGGAAGAATCTTTGGAAAGTTCAGAAAACATTACCTGGAATAAAGAAAATTCCCACAATTCCTCCATCATCTTCTTATATACTCACTCCCCTTTAACCTTGTAGCCACCTTCCCTTACTCTACTATCATAGTAGGTCTTTTTCCTAGTTGTAAGTCATATAAGGGGTCACAAAAATTTATTCCTTGATAATTAAAAAAATTTCTTAATAATATTACATTACATATAAAGATAGTTTTTATTTATAACTTACAATTACATGTAAAGATAGTTTTTAACATTCATTTTTGTAAGATTTTGACTTCTAAAGTTTTCCTCCTTCCTTTCCTACTTCCCCCTTCTCAAAACAGCAAGCAATCCGATATAGGTGATACATATACAATCATGTTAAACATATTAGATGCGTTGTGAAAGAAAAATCAGAACAAAAGGGAAAACCATGAGAAAGAAAAAGCACACACACACAAAATAAAAATAGTATGCTTTAATTTGCATTAAGTCTCCATAGTTCTCTCTGTGGATGTGGATGACATTTTCCATCCCAAATCTATTGGAATTGTCTTGGATTACTGTAGCATTGAGAAAGCCTAAATCTATCATAGTTGACCATCACAAAATCTTGCTATTACTATGTACAACATTCTCTTGGTTGTGTTTACTTCACTCAACATCAGTTCATGTAAGTCTTTCCAGGCTTTTCAGAAATCAGTCTGCTCATCATTTCTTATAGAACAATAATATCCCATTATATTCATATACATTACATACATAACAATTTATTCAGCTATTCTCCAACTGATGGGCATCCACTCAATTTCCAGTTTCTTGCCACTACAAAAAGGGCTGCCACAAACATTTTTGCACATGTGGGTCCTTTCCCTCTTTTATAATCTCTTTGGAATACAGACCTAGTAGTGGCACTGCTGGTCCCTGATAATCTATTAATAAAAGGCTGATAAATGACTCTACTCTGCCAATTCTAGGAATTGATGGGGACATGATCACAATTCATGTCCTTTGAATCTTTCACATCTTTCAAGAATTTCCTCCTATGAGCAAAACATTTTACACATGTAGGGAAAGAATTGACTACTGCCATTAGTTGCTATATTTCCACCTGGGCTATAGAAACTGGTTTTTGCATGCCAGATTGCTCAATGAAATTAGACAAAGACAAAGAGAAGAGATAATCTCCAAATATGACTCCCGGACAAGGTCAAAACCTTGTTCAAACCTGATTAGTCATTGTAATTTTGGTGATATTCTTAAGAAAACAGACTGAAGAAAATTAAATAATTGCAAGCAGGATTAGAAGGAGTATCCAGAAGATTACTTAGATTGCTTAAAACAGTCATTCTTAATGTTGTTTTGTATTATGGATCCCTTTGATTTGATGATGTTTTTAATCATGTTAAATGTTCTGTATTGTTTTTAAATTAACAAAATGAAATATAAAATATTACAGAAAAAGTCAATTATATTAAAATAAAGATGTAATTATCCCTTTCTACACTTAGAGACCACTATACTCCCCCTTCTCTCCTTTCTCCTCCTAGTCATCTATCCAGGTGGTGTAAAGGAAATTTTTGAAAGGCATGGGAACTGGGGAAGGTTGCTTTAGTTCCAAACTGGGTGGTATTAGTATTGGGTGGCCATCTAAGAGTTTAAGAATTAGTAGTAGTAGCAGACTATTGCTTTTTTATAAGAACAAATAAAAAAGAGGCCTTTGGGGCAAAATTAATGTCTCTTCATCTCCTGAACCTTCCATTTATTTGGCTTACAATCCAGAAAATAAGGAAAAAACCTAAAATTCATTCCAGAAACAGGATCATAATGGTTTGTCTTCATATTCCTCCCCCCAATGGTTTGTCTTCATATCCCTCCCCCCAACATATGCTTGCATTTTTGTTGTTCACTCAATTATTGGGAAAAGGAGCACCCTCACCATCTTTCTCCCACATAAGACACCTCCACACCCTCCTGAAAACTTCTTTTTTGTTAGCATAGCCTGAGGAATTTGTCATTGGTCCACTTTTTGCCAATTGACCAAGCCAGTCCATGTGTACAATATTTAAGTGATTGCACTGAAATCCTTGCCCAGATAACCCTGAAAATATATCATTTTCAGAGATAGCCATCTCCACCTTTGGCAAACTCTGATGTATGGGGGTCACTTCTTTAACAAGATCCATCTTGCCTGTGAGGCCAGCATACTAATGAGGTTGGATATATTTTAAGAGCAGAATCATTTGAGATTCATTTGAATAGTGCAAAACTTTGCCCCAAGTTCTCTATTTTCTCTGTCTAGACTTAGAGGGTTACTTTTTCACTTCTGAAACAAGGCATGATATTTCCTAACACTATTTCTTACAACATCCATCTATTAGCTGTTAAGAAAGGGGAAGATCATTTATCAATATGTTAAACTCTTATAGGGCAGTAAATATGTGATTTTGCCTGTATTTAGAGTTTTCTCAAAGTCAACCATATTATTGATCATTTCTGCCCTCTAAATGTGTATATAGCATCCTCTATTCCTAGAGTGGGTGTAACTAACCTCTGATTGCTTCCTGTTTTCCAGTGCTGATTTAATTGGTATGGAGTCAGATCTCTGTGGAACTTCTAAAGAATTTATCCTTATCCATTGAGGCTCTTTTTTCTGCTTCAAAATGTAAAGATCAATCAATATTTGATTAATAAATCAACATTCATTAAGTATCTGCTATGTGTCAGGCACCATACTAACTTCTGGGTAACAAAAAAAGGTAAAAGATAGTTTCTGTCCTCAAGGAGTTTATAATCTAATGGAGAAGTTTATATTCTAACAGTAATTTTAATCTAACAGTAAATGTTGGTGCTCCAAAGGGACAGTGATGGGAATGCCCTATGCCTTATGAGACTATAAGCCATTAGATCATGGCCTTTTTAAGGCTGTATCTGGGATGGAATTTTCTCCTACTTTTGTCTTCTTTCCTTTAGTACTGGGGTCTTGTTATATTCAGCTGGCATCTTTCCTTTTCTGTCATCTATACAATTCAGTTTTGTCTACTGGAATAGCTTGTGAGGATAAATAATACCATAATTATAAAGTTCTTTGGAAACATTAAAGACTATATAGCTATTATTATTGTTATTATTCATTGTGCTACCTAGTTTACCTGAATGTTTACTAATAATGAAATGTACTGAAAACATTCCTTTTTTGCTCCCATATCAATCTTACTCCTCTCCTTAGTCCTAAATTCAGAGAAAGATTGGTCTAGGTAATTCCACCTAACTGATCTCATTAAGTAATATATTTAAAAAGTGTTTTTTGAAAGGATTTCTTAGATGTATGTTTGGTATAAATGAGTCTATAATGTTTGAAAGACAGTTATTAACTATGCTATTCTTAAAGACGGTTTGTTCTGTGCATACCATTTGACCCAGCGATGTCTTTACTGGGCTTATATCCCAAAGAGTTCATAAAAAAGGGAAAAGGATTCACATATGCAATAATGTCTGTGGCAGCCCTTTTTGTAGTGTCAAGAAACTGGAAACTGAGTGGATGCTTATTAGTTGGAGAATGGCTAAATAATTTATGGTATATGAATGTTATGGAATATTACTGTTCTATAAGAAATGATTTCAGAGAGGTCTGCAAAGATTTACATGAATTGATGCTGAGTGAAGTGAGTAGAACCAAGAGAACATTGTACCCACAACAAAAAGGTTATACTATGATTAATTCTGACTGACATGGCTCTTTTCAACAATGAGGTGATTCATGTCAGTTCCAGTGGTCTTGTGATGGAGAAAGCCATCTGCACCCAGAAAGAGGATCCTGCAGATTGTATGCGGATTACAACACAGTGTTTTCGCTTTTGTTATTGTTGTTTGCTTGCATTTTGTTTTCTTTCTCTTTTTTTTTTCATTTTTGATCTAATTTTTCTTATGCATTGGGATAATTGTGGAAACACATATAGAAGAATTGCACATGTTTAACCTATACTGGATTACTTGCTCTATAGGAGAGGGGGTGGGAAAAAGGGAGGGGAAAATTTGGAACACAAGGTTTTGCAAGGATGAATGTTGAAAATTATCTATGAATATGTTCTGAAAATAAAAAAGACAAAAAGAAATTGGAAAAAAAAAGTTTATTGACTACACTATTGTTTATGGTGATACTACTACCTTTTATAGAAGAATGGATATAATTGTGGTTCTTGGTATTTGTGCACTTGATTGGGACTATTGTTGCCTTGTCACTAAGTCTAAAATGGGAAAGAAACTTAATTTAGGAAGTATTCTACAACTTGTATCTTAAGTATCATTTTGTATGATATGGTTTGTGCTATCCTTTACTACAACCCATCTAATTAAGTTGAACGTAGATGGCTTCATTAGAAATATCAATTTAATATCTTAACTTTGGTACATGGTATGGTCCTTCCTTTCCATTTCATTCTCAACCCACCTTCCCATTCCTACTTCCACCCAGGAGAGAAAGAAGGTTATAAATGCTATGCTGGGAGCTATTATTCTTCCTTTGACAGTTTTTAATGCTATTTTCTGATACCATAATTGCTCTAGAAGCCTGTTTTCTGATTAGCATGGTTTAGAACAATGACTGGTACCTGAGGGCCCATACTTCCTAAGAAAGCTAAATGAGATGTAGCAGATACAATGTAAAGGCTTCAAGCTGCCAACTGTTGGGTCCTGAGTAAGATTGATATTATCCATCCTGTGCCAGTATATATTGTAACTTTTTCATTATAGGGATCTAAGATCTGCCCTGATTGTGTCAGGTCTTAGCTTTCTCTTATGACAGGGAATAATCAATGCCCACTTATGTGGGAAGGACCTGGTAGCTGCTGTGCCCACTCCTGACCCCATGCTAGAACCTAAGTACTATAGGGGCTTTCATTGCACTCTCTGTGCTCATAGTATGAATACTGATAATGACACTACCTACTGCTGAGACTTAAGCTTTTCCCCATTATTCTGGGGCCTGAGTTTTGTGTCAGACATAGCCACTGCTCCTCTGTGCCAGGACAGGAATGCTACCATGGGGCTCCTTCAAGACCACCAGACCAGCTTCCAGCCTGTCCTTTAGCCTGCCACCAAGGAAACACTGCTTATGGAGATCAGAAGAGGTTTCTATGGGTGTTACATGCTCTGCCTCCTCATTTTTTTCTTTTTTTAAAAAAATTATTTTCAACAATTACACATAAAAATAATGTTTAACATTCATTGTTAAGTTCAGAATTCTAAATTCTTGCCTTCCATCCTCTTCCATTTCCTGAGATGATAAACAATCTGATACATGTGTAATCATGTAAAACATTTCCATATTTGTCATTTTGTGTGGGGGAAATCTTCATACAAAACAAAACAAAAAGACAATAAAAAACAATATGCTTTGATCTGTTGCCATCAGTTCTTTTTCTGAAGGTAGACAACATATTTCATCATGAATCCTTTGGGATTGTATTGATTCATTGAATTGAGGGGAATGGCTAAATCATTCATAATTGTTCATCATACACTATTGCTGTTACTTTGTACAATATTCTAGTTCTGCTCAGTTCATGCTGTATCATTTTATATAAGTCTTTCTTGGTTTTTCTGAAATCATATCTTTGTCATTTCTTATGATACAATACTATTCCATTATGATCATATACCACAATTTGTTCAGTTATTCCCCAATTGATGGGCATACCCTCTATTTTCAATTTTTAGCCACTACAAAAGAAGCTGTTATAAATATTTTTAAACATATAGGTTCTTTTCCTTTCCTTTCTTTTGAAAAATCTATTTGATATATAAATCTAGTAATGGTATTAATGAATCAAAGTATAGGCACATTTGATAGCCCTTTGGGCACAGTTCTAAATTTTTTTCCTGCATGGTTGGATCAATTTCCAATTCCACTAACAGTGTGTTAGTGTTTCAGCTTTGCTACAATACATCCAACACTTATAATTTTCCTTTTGTTTTTTTTGTAATATTATCCAGTTTTATGGGTGTGATTGGTGCTTCAGAATGTTTACCCTACATTTCTCTAATCAAAAGCATTTTTTTCCCCTCATGACTATAAAACTTTGATTTCTTTATATGAAAACTGGCTGTTCATATCCTTTGGCCTTTTATCAATTAGGGAATGACTTATACTCTTATAAATTTGACTCAGTTCTCTATAAATTTGAGAAATGAGACCTTTGTCAGAATACTTGCTATAAAAAGTTTTCCCCAACTTTCTATCAAAAGCTATTTTTACCAAAGATCCAGAAAAGAGAATTCTTTTTTTGTAGTGAAAAATTTTAATTTATTCAGTAAAACTTTTTATTTTCAAAACACATGCATATTTTTCAACATTTACCCTTGCAAAACCTTGTGTTCCAATTTTTTCTCCCTCCCTTCCCCCAGATGGAAGTAATCTAATATATGTTAAACATGTGTAATTCTTATATATATATTTACATATATATATATATATATTTCCACAATTATTATGCTGCACAAGAAAAAGCAGATCAAAAAGGAAAAAATTAGAACGAAAACAAAATGTAAGCAAGCAACAACAATCCCCTCAAAAGTGAAAATACTGTGTTGTGATCCACATTCAATTCCCAGAGTCTTCTCTCTGAGTGCAGATGGCTCTTTCCATCATAAATCTATTGGAATTGGCCTGAATTACTCCATGTTGAAAAGACCCAAGTCCATTACAGTTGATTATCACATAATCTTCTTGTTTCTGTGGACAACAGGTAGTAGGAAGCATGCTGAAAATTTTAAGGTCTGGGATCCCAATAGAGCTTTGTTAATTCCAACCAGTGATTGAAAAGTTGCCTTCCTTAGGAGGAAACACCCTTTGCCTTATAAATATTAGGCAAGCTCTTCATACCAAAGAGTTCCCTAATGCTGTTTTTATGATAATAAAAGTCGAATATACTCTTCCCTCCTCTGGGTGGTTTTAAACATCCTCAGACCAGCATCTAATAACAGAGACAAGCCAGTGGAAGCTTCTCTTTGGCCTATACCAGGCTAAAAAAATGGCCATCAGTCTCTTGTGAAATCTATTTTCATTAGTCGCAAGCTAGGAAAAACTATAGAAGACATGTTGAATGTCTGATATTTTGTGCCCAAGTGACTTCTGAAAGTGACTTCAGAGAAAGAAAATTTTTTAGGAAAAGACTATCAGAAAGATTTTGCATATATATCTCATGTAGAAGTTTGGTATAATCTTTTGACAGGTTATTATGAAACCTATTAAGGAATGATTTTGTGAATACCTCTGTTAACCTTATGGGATCCCCTTTTCTGAAAATTGCTTTTGGGTTAAATATAAATTCAGTTACCCAAAGCAATCTCCTTCATGGAGATCTTGGCTACTCTCTATGCTTGGTAGACCATTTCTAATCAATATACCACAATTAAGTGGGTCTCTCTCTCTCTCTCTCTTTTTTTTTTTCTTAAGTAGGTTTTTTATGGAGGTCCCTAGAAACTGAAATCTGGACCTCTACTCTACCTCCTGTCCTTTTAATTATTACTTCTGGTTTTTCTTTATCAACTGAGTATAAGGTTTTTCCTTGCAGATAATGTAATCTATTAAAAATATGGAAATTATAGCTATTTACAGAATTCTCTGATTGGAGATCCCTGCTAATGTTTACAGTGATGCTTTCCATAAGCTCTGCTTATTAGGTTTGATTTCTTCTAGGCTTTGGTTAATTCATCCTCAAATGATTAGCACTAGACACTTATATTCACCATCTTCAGAGATCTGACTCAGAACTTACTGAATGTTCTTCAATCAACTTCTGGTCCATCCCCAAACTTAGCACTCCTCCAAATTGGGACCATGTAGGATGATTCAGCTCTATGCCAATTCTCAGAATGAAGCAGTTTCAGAAAATAAGACCTTATATCCCATTTGTTTGAGAGAAAACTGATTTGGGGCAAATGGACCCCAGCAAAATACTACCTAGTGTCTGAGTGCTCCCAGTAAGGAGAAAACTGACCTGCTAATTTTCACTATTGTGCTCTGGTAACCAATTTTGTGCCCCTAGGTGTCACCAAACTTTGGCCTCTTCCCACAGGCTACTATAGTTCACTCCCAGCTTCTGGACAGCTCCTATACTTGTTTCCTAAAACCCATCCTGTTTAGGGACAATGTCTTTCCCTTCCCCCTTTTTTGAAATAGTTCTTTAGCAAACCAAAGAGTGGGAATGATGTGGACTTCAAACTGACTCTCTTTCCTGGTCAGGAAAAAGCCCAAAGTTTGTATAGAGTGATTGTAAGAATGGAACTCTTTTTTAACCTTCATTATCTGTCCCTTAAACCTCTGGGCATCAGAGGTATTGATATTGATTAGAATATCTTTAGGTCTGGGACCATATCTACCAGATGCATTCCATCTGGCTCCTCGTTGATCCCTCCATCGGAGCCACCAAATTCTTCACTGGTACTTACCCCTTTCCCCTGAGAAACCCTCAAGGTTGTATTTCTCCTATAAAATATGTGCTGGCAATGAAGATCTTTGCTAAGTCCTTTCCAGGACTAAGCTCCCTAGGAGGCTCTCTCCCCCTTATAGTGTCTTCCCTTTAATGGCATTTTTCCCCCTTACTATAGCTATTTCTAGTTAGTCTGCTAAGGTCCTCTATGAATCTAGCCTGCCTTTAATGGACCTTGTACTTTCTTTGGTATTGCTCTCCCAAACCTATTTCATGGGTTGTCTCATTTTGTGTGAAATTGTTATGGGGGACTCCAAGGTGGGCCTACCTTCCCCCTTAGAACCATTCCTCTACCCAGGCCATCTCAAATCTCTTTCAAAGTTACTTCTCTGGAGATCCTGATACCTGTCTTTTCTCTTCTGCATCACAACCAGCCCAGCCTAGCCCCTGATTCTTAGGCCAAGAGGTGAATAGTGCCTCTTGCTTCACAGGACCTCCACTCTGGTCCCCTCTCCTCAATCCCATTTTTCCCCTCCATATTTCTTGGCACCCCACATTCTGCTCTCCTTTCTTTCCCCTTCCCTTAGACTGTAAGCAATAGAGATATACATTTTTGACAAAGCTACTATGTGAATTTATTTTTTTGACTATGTTTTTTTTTTAAATTTTATTTGTATGCAAGTTTATTTTTTTTCTATTGATTTTTAATAGGGAAGCCAAAGAAGGGAAGCAACACAATAGTGGTGATGCCAAAAAAAAGGGAGTCATTGTAACATTTAAAAAATATTTCAGTGAACAGGATGAAGTTCAGAAGAAAGTATAGATGGGCAGAAGAGTTTTGAAAATTATATATCGGTTTTATTGCATACTTTTTTTAAAAAGCAAGCAATATGAAATGAATATTAATAGTTTCAAAAAAGAATCCTCTTTTTATGTGCAGCTGTGTGTATGGAAATACTATGTGTATGTGTATGTCTGTGTGTTTAAGTTCAGAATAAGAAAGAAAATCACATTTCTGAAGGGAGGAGAGAGAGAGTTCTTCTCCATCCTGCACTAAAAGGTAACTGAAAGCTTACCTTTGCTCACTTACTACCATTACCTGTTGTATTATAAGTATATTGTATTTCCTTGTAGTCAAAGCATGTGGAGCTTCTAGTTCCACACAATTTAAGACAGTTCAAGACTCTAAATGTCCTCCTTTGACATGGAAGTAAGATGCAATATGATGTGAAAGGGACTATACTTATGATTTCTTCATACAATTTGATCTTAGGAAGTTAAGGTCCAGTGAGCTCACTGAAATTTAACTAACACATGATAAGCTTTGATCTCATTCATTCTCCTGATGGAATTGCAGGTACTCAGCCTCAAAACTTCATCTTTGAATTTTATATCTCACTCTCTTATTTCATTCAGTTTTGAAATTTTAAAAATTTATTTTCTTAATGAATCAAAATCTATTTATTTATTTGTTTCTCTCCTCTCCACCTCCTTTACATTAGGAGAAGAGAGAAGGAAGGAAGGAAAGGAGGAAAGAAAGAAAGAAGGAAGGAAGGAAATAAAAAAGGAAGGAAGAAAGGAAGGAAGGAGGGGAGGAAGGAAACAAGCCTTGTACAAAGATACATAGTCAAGAAAAACAAATTTCCACATTGATTATGTCCAAAAAATAAATGTTTCAACCTGTACCTTGAATCTGCCAATAGGTAGACATGATTCAACATGGGTCTCTTGGAATTGTGGTGTCTATTTCATTGAATGATTCCAAGGTCATAGATTTAGTGTTAGACTAAATCTTAGAAATCATGTGGTCATGTCTCCCATTTTCTCATGAGAAATAAGTCAAGTTCACATAGATAGTAAAATCCGCAAGACCAGAATTTGAATTCAGGTCCTTGGACTCCAAATCCAGTATTTTTTCTTCTTTGCCCCCTGCCTCCAGAAACTCTGATATCTATACTCCCTTTTTCAATTCTACTAGCACTATTTTATTCCCTCTTTCTCAGACTATTACAATTGCTTTCTAG
The DNA here is from genome assembly GCF_048593235.1 of Sminthopsis crassicaudata. NCBI lineage: Eukaryota > Metazoa > Chordata > Mammalia > Dasyuromorphia > Dasyuridae > Sminthopsis > Sminthopsis crassicaudata. The sequence continues at coordinate 320,621,634 of NC_133620.1, forward strand.
TTGATGGATCTTTCTTTAGTCTCTCCTCTCTTGAATTTATCCAAGCCACTGAAAAAATCAGTCATTCTAACTGTCATATTTCACTTATGTCCAATTCTTTGTGGTCCATTTGGGGTTTTCTTGACAAAGAGTGATTTGTCATTTCCTCTATCTCACTTTACAGATAAGACAACTGAGGCAAACAGGATTAAGTGACTTGCCAAAGGTCACACAGCTAGTAAGTGTCTGAGGTTGGATTTGAAAACAGATGTTCCTGACTCCAGACCTGGCATTCTATCCAATGAGCAACTTAGCTGCCTTGTATCTTTTCATTGCATAGGTTTTATGTCACTTCCCTGATTAAAAACTTTGAGTGGTTCCCCATAACCCATTTAATAAAGTACAAACTCTTTAGTTTGACCCAATGAAATAATTTATGTAATGCATTTGAAACCTTTAAAATGCTCTATAAATATGAGCTGTTCTTGTCGTCTGTGAGAGTTTACTTGTCCACTGGAGTAGTATGACTTTTCACCTGCTCCTACTATATCTACCAGCTACCATCTTATTTCTCTTTATTTTACGATCTAATTTTTTTAATCTTTTTTTTTTCCAAAAGAGATTTCCTCATAAGTAAAATGGTCCTGGTGAAAGAGTTGAAACATCACCTTTGATGCTTAGAATTATGTGACCTTAACCAAATCATATCTCCTTATTGCACCTCAGTCTTCTCATCTATAAAATGTCAGAAGTGAACTAAATAGCCATTGAGGTCCCTTCCAGCTGTATAAGTCTTGGATTTCAAAATCTTATCTGACTCTGATTTCATGAGTGGTGTTGATTTTACTTTGCCACTATTTTCTCACCATTCATTCAATATGTACTTATCAAACTTTCATGATTTATTTACACTGAATGAAATAATAATAATAAAAAAGCACAATCCTTGCTCCCGAGGAGCAATAGTTTAATAAGGAAGACAATTCTTTCCCCAAGAAAATCATAGACTTTTTTAAGATAGAAGGAATTTTAGAAAACATATGGATATGATACTCAAATTACATATAATGAAACTCACTTATCCATTCTTATGGCTTTGGCAGTTGGCTGTTTTGCTGTTATTTGCCTGATTAATTAGCAGGTATCACAATGGGAAGCAAAGCTGATTTGCTATACTTGCTCCTTATTCTTCCTTCTTTTCCTCCAAGGAAAAGGACAGAATAAGAATCTTCTCCAAACTGTGCTTCTTTGCACATCCAGTGGTGTTAACTCAAGACAAGGACTTTTCTCTGGGCAATATCAATAGTCTAGAAGCAACCCCAGATTCAGTTTTACAGTTCTGCCTTTGAAGAATTTAGAGAATTATTAATAAAATGAATGAAAAAACATTTGTCAAGTATCATGAAGCTGCTGCCATTAAGATGGAATTTTGTGAAATAAAACTAGCCAGAGGCTTCCCTGATTGTACTCTATTTATGATGGAAATTAGCATGAGAAATGCATACATACACACATACATACATTTATATGTTTGTGTGTATGTCTGGGTTGACCATGACTTTATGTGAAAGGGAAACTCCAAAGTCAGAATAAACCTAATTTAAGGAAATACAAGGGATGAAGAGAAACATATAGTCATCTAATAATGGATAAATTTGAGGATGGAAGGGAGAATTGGAAAGTGAGTTGGTTGACCTCTCTCTCTCTGGTCTTTATAGAATAATAGTTCAGTTCCTTCATTCCCTCCACAAAGGTATCTCCTCATGCTCAAGCCACAAAGGACAATCTGCATCTTTCTGATCATCACTTTAGTCTTACATTATCTCCTCCCTAAGTGTCAGAGTTTAGGACATGACTACTGCTAAGCACTCTGCCTCCATCTCAGTCTTCATTTCTTCTGTATTCTCTCTCTCCATCTTGTTCAAGTTTCCTGTAATACCACATAGTCCAATTCTAAATTGGTATTTCTACCACTTTTCTAAGATGAGGTAAAGCAGCAAAAACTATGAGCCCCAGAATTATTAGTAAAGATCCTGACCATTTCCTCTGTCTACAAGGGAAGAAGGTGATGCAAAAGCTGTTTTATCTATAAAGAAAACAACTTATGTAAGACATTTTGGAAGGAAAACAAGTGGATTTGCAGATAGAGGATGCAAAGTGAGATAGAAAAGAAGCTAGTGAAAGATCTAAAGGAAGGAGTCTAAGGGAGGGAGAAAAGAGAGAGAGAGAGATAGGAAGGAGCTGAGGATGAGGCAGTTTGAGATATGGACTGGCACTAGGAGGCCAGAGATAGAAATTTGTGATTCATTTGCATAGGGCAATAGTTGAAGCTGTGAAAATAGAACAGATATGACACTCAACTGGCAGGGTTTCATAGCAGTTGCTGGGAAAACTACCTGAACTGGGGTCACATTCCGAGCCTACTCTGTTGCAGGTTCTGCCCTGCCTATCTAGAAACAGCAATAAGAACTATGAAAACTTGTGTGTTATGGAAACCAGCTTCCTACCCTGGAAAGGAATAAAGAGCTCTGACTCAGAGAGATAAATATATAAGGAAGCTGAATTTGCTAATTGTATGTTCCTTGGGTATGTCTCTAGGTCCCTTTTCTGGGTCTTATCACTTTGAATAAATTATCTCAGAAGTCTCTTTTAACTCCAATATTCTATGAATGAGTCTATAATATGCTTGTCAGGGAAAGGAATATTTAAATGAAATGATGCACAAATGGTGTACAAATCAGCTTTTACTTTATTTCCATTTTTATGTATTTCCTGAAAGATTAAGAAGAACTTAGCAGCTGCTGTGTCCAAGTTCTCTGTAGCCACAGGGTGAAACCAAGATGGAGTTAGAGCATGACATGGTCAACTTTTTTCCATGATATGGGATCATCCTAGATTTTTTAGTAGTGGCCTTTTGAAAGGGAGGTGCTGGTCTAATTGAGTGTAAACTTGCTGCTCCTTATGGGAATCCAGAAGTCCATAAACTGAAGTTAAAGGGGAAACTATGCTACTCAAGATATTCCAGACATTTTGACCCCAAACACTGGCCTTCATTGCATGGGAAAGTCCCAGGTATTTTAGTTTCTTGCAATGCATCATTTTTACAGAATTCCCCAAGTGTTCTTGCCAGGTAATGGTGGATTATAGCTGGGTTCTCATTCCATAAGAAATGGTATTCATCTCCATCTCCAACCTCCTCCTGGCTGCTCTCCAGATCCAAACTTTCCTTCTTGCTAGTTCAGTGAAGAGCCAAGAAATAGGAAGCAAAAAGGGAAAGCACACTGGACAGGATGTCAAGATTTCTAATTAGAGCTTTGCCACTAATCAGCAATGTAACATTGAGCAAATCATTTGAATTCTCTAATTTTCCATTTCCTTACCTGTATAATGAGGGGATTACACTAAAGGGTCTCTAAGAAGGGAGGTTCAGACAAATCACCTGCTAAAAAGTAATTCTCCAAAAATAAATTTTAAAACAAAAGTAATAACAACAACACTGATAATGTGACATTAAAATAATAAACCAATGAAATTCAATAGACATTTGAGGCATTCTATGGGTGCAGTGCTAATTCCTGAGGATATGATAAATAAAACACTTCCTGCCCTCAAGGAGCTCTCTCTCTCTCTCTCTCTCTCTCTCTCTCTCTCTCTCTCTCTCTCTCTCTCTCTCTCTCTATATATATATATATATATATATATATATATATATATATATATATATATATATATATATATATACTGAGCTCATACTATAAGGCAAATAATTTTGAGACAAATGGGTTTTAGGCAAATTTTCCCATTCTGGCTAGACAATATGATATCTCTTTCCTCCCCATTTAGAATCACAACTTTCCCTGGGTTACTAAACACTTCACATGAACTATTCTTCCCTAAACCATTCTTTGACTGTGGTCTTCCCAATGTCAATCTCCTCTTTTCTCTAAGTCTACTGTCCTCCCTGCCTCAGTCTTCCCTCCTTGAAGGCTCAGCAGCTTCTCCCCAGACATTCTCCCTCTGCTCTCCCTTCCCCACACACTTTTTCTTTGCCTCAGGTAAATCTAGAGGGAGAAGAGGGAAGCCCAGAATAGAGAATGTGTAAGTGTCTGTGGGTAGGTGGGCAGAAGATGGCATTCGCTCTGTTGGTCCTACAGACTGGGCACAAAGCGGATCCTCTGGGAGTAGGCCAGGTCAGCAATATAAAAGAGAAAGTTGACATAAGTGAAGATGGCCACCACCAGTTGGCTATCCCACGGACAGCTTCCTTGAGGACATCCTGAAGGCCTTGAGGGAGTCCCATACTTGGGGTCAAAGCAGAAGACAGGCCAGACCACAGCTGCACTAAGGTAAAGCAGCACAGCTAGAAAAGTGTACACGACTACTATGCGGTCAAAGGGGAAGCCCAGGGTTCCAGCCCGACCGGTCACACTCATGCCTACCACTACCACGGTGCCTATAAAGCACACGCTGTACACGGCCACGCACCATTGAGTGGCCACAAAGCGCCCATAGCGGCTGTCCTGGACCAGGGCCCCAAAGATGATGCAGGCCACAAAAGCCTGGACTATTTTCAGTAAGCCCGACACTGTGGCCATGTAGCTGGTGACCTGGCCCGGCCGAGCCCTCGTCAAGACTACTTCGGTGGCATAAGTGACAAAAACTAAAGCCGCAAAGACGCTGGCGGCCAGGCGGAAGTCGCGGGCAGTGCAGCCTTCTGGCTCCGGGGGGCACTCGAGCCTGGTAAAATAGAGGGGGTAGACAATGGCGGCCGTGGCAGACAGAAGGGTGGCCAGCATGGCAAAGGCTGCTGTGAAGTTGCCCCAGGAGAGACGGAGGCAGCCATGGAGTCTGGTGAATTCAAAGGCCACCACCAGACCAGTGAGGGCAAAGCAGAAACACCAGGCTGACATGCAGAAGGTCCCATAGGCGGCATCGAAACCGCCCCGGTGTGCCACGAGGCTGAAGGTGGTACAGCCAAATGCCAGTTGTAGCAGGCGGGTGGTGCCCACTGGGGAAGTCACAGCTCCCAGGTTCAGGTAGGGACCTCCTGGGGGGTCCATGGTACTCCCCATCCCTCCGACCTGAGAACTCCAGCCTCACCTCCTGGGGGATACTCAGCCAGTCTGTTCCATCCTACCGGTATCTAAATCCCATCAGGATGGGGCTGCCTTCTTCAGGGACTTCTCGGTTGTCACCAGATTCCCCTTTCAGTCTCCGTTGCTGTCCGGACATTGCAGTCAAACCAGCTCAGTAGTGGCAGCGGCAGTGCCAGCAGCTCTGCGTCTTCTCTGCAGTAGAAGGCAGCTGGCCACCCCAGCGGTATAAATAGGCATATGTATTCATAGACCCAGAATAGCCCAGCCCCCAGGCTTGGACCCTCACGGCTTCCTAATTATGCCAGATCTATTAACCCGGTGGTGGCTGGAGCTGAGTCTTTCACTGCTCAACAGCCACATTTAGGCTACTGGGGGTTGTCTCTGCCAAGGACAGGAGGAGGTTGTTAATCCTGGAACACGCTGACTCTCGTCCCAGTGGCTGGGACCCACAGGGCTCCTAGGAGAAGGACTGTTGGGGGAACTGGCCTCAGGGCTTAAGAGCTGGGGGTGGGGACGGTTGAATGGGATGAGAGTGACAGGGCAGATGGCCTTAAACTCAGAGAGGTCTGTTCCATTATGACCTTATCTGTCCTTTCTCTCCTCATTCTTACCCTAGCTAGTCAGTCACTTGGGCAGACTTGCACTGATTTCAGGAGCCTTTTGTCTTTGGCTAACCTTTCCAACTCTTCCCCCTCCCCTCTCTTCACGCCTCCTCCCCTCCACATTTTAGCCAACTCATCCCTTTTTTCACGATGCAAAATATAATAATCTGTATATGGGAGCAATAACTGTCTCACTATGATTTCCCTGGTCAATTAAGATGGTTTAGTGAACACTGGATCCAGAGTCAGGAAGACCTGAGTTCAAATATAATCTTAGACACTCACTAACTGTGTGAAGCAGGGCAGGTAACTTCTGTTTGCTTTAATACACTGGCAAAGAAAATTTCAAGCTATTCCACTCCCTTTGCTAAGAAAACCCCAAATGGGGTCACTAAGATTCAGACATGACTGAACAACAAGAATAATTTCCCTCCTTTCCTGGTCTTCAACTCCCTGTCTTCTTCACACTTTATTAGATTAGGGTTTGGGGTAGGGGAGGGAGGGAGAAACATTTCTTTAACCTTTCTTTTCTTTCTAAAACTGCGAACACTGAAAGCAAAAATAAAAACCAAAAATAATTACCACCACTTCATACATACTAATTTTTATAGGATTTCTACTTCAATGAAATGTCTAAGGGAAATGTTTTAAATTTTGAATTGTTATTCTAAAAACAATAATCTCACTTTTGTATAGGATTTTAAGGTTCACAAATCTTTTGCTCACAGCAACTTTTGTGAAGGAAGTAACTCAAAGTTTTTTCTTTCGTTTTCTTTTTCTTTTTTTTCTTTTTTTTTTTTTTTGACTGGACCTGTGATTTCATTGGCATAATAAGGAATTTCCAACAAGGAATCATTCTATACCAAAGTGGAACTATATCCTCTTAGAGATGCCTAGGACACTGAGAGATTAAATTACTTGCCCGAATTATAAGGAGCCAGAGATTGGACTTTGTTCTAGACAAGATTTTACATCCCATTTGACCATCTATTCTAGACAGCTCCTTGCCATCTGCTTTGCACCAACTCCCTCCAGGTCTCTCGAGGCTATGCCCTAGATAACTTAGTTCACTTACTTTAGAAATCATAACCTTGGGGCTATGTTGTCCTGATTGGTGAATAAGACAGTGCAAATGCTTGTGGTTCTCTATATCTAGGTTGCCCCTTATTTCTGACCATGTTTTATATCCTATTTGATCATTTACTCTGATTACCTCCCACCCTGCTCCCACACTCCTGCCCATTACACTTCTTCCCAATTATTTATCCCTATCTTTGGAAAAAACAATCAAATCAATTCTACCATTGCTTGCAAATGGTATCATCCTTGTTAGTTTTCAAACCAAAATAACTTTTCCAGGAAGATAGATTTTCTGATTTCAGGCCCCGCACTTTATTCACTTCACCACCTAGTTGCCCTGATTCCCTTATACTGTTTTCACTAACAAGAATATGGGCTCCTTGAGCAATTTGGAATTATGCCCAAAAAGTTATCAAACTGTGCATACCCTTTGACCCAGCCATACTACTACTGGGCTTATATCCCAAAGAAATACTAAAGAGCGGAAAGGGACCTGTATGTGCCAAAATGTTTGTGGCAGCTCTTTTTGTTGTAGATAGAAACTGGAAGATGAATGGATGTCCATCAATTGGAGAATGGTTGGGTAAATTATGGTATATGAAGGTTATGGAATATTATTGCTCTGTAAGAAATGACCAGCAGGAGGAATACAGAGAGGCTTGGAGAGACTTACATCAACTGATGCTGAATGAAATGAGCAGAACCAGAAGATCACTGTACACTTCAACAACAACACTGTATGAGGATGTATTCTGATGGAAGTGGAAATCTTCAACATAAAGAAAAGCCAACTCACCTCCAGTTGATCAATGATGGACAGAGGTAGCTACACCCAGAGAAGAAACACTGGGAAGTGAATGTAAATTGTTAGCACTAATATCTGTCTGCCCAGGTTACATGTACCTTCGGAATCTAATGCTTATTGTACAACAAGAAAATGGTATTTACACACATGTATTATATCTAGGTTATATTGTAACACATGTAAAATGTATGGGACTGCCTGTCATGGGGGGAGGGAGTAGAGGGAGGGGGGGGATAATTTGGAAAAATGAATACAAGGGATAATATTATAAAAATATATCTAATAAATTAAAAAAAAAGAAAAAAAATAATATGGGCTCCTTGAAGGCAGAGATTACCTTGCTTTTATTTTTGCATCTCTAGTGCTTAGCACAGGAGTTGGCATACAGTAAGGGTTTCATTAACTCCTGACTCCAAAACTGGCTCTCTTTTTACTGTTACTTGGTTTTTCTTCTTTTAAAATAAAACAAACAAATTTTCCCACTGAGTGGATGCCCATTATTTGGAGAATGGCTGAATAAGTTATGGCATATAAATGTTTTGGAATATTATTGTTCTATAAGAAACAACCAGCAGGATGATTTTAAAGAAGCCTGAAGAGACATGAATTGATGCTAAGTGAAATGAGCAAAATCAGGAGATACATGGCGACAAGAAGATTATACAATGATCAATTCTGATGGATGTGGCTCTTTTCAACATGAGATGATTGAGTTCAGTTCCAATGATCTTGTGATGAAGATATATACCCAGAGAGAGGACTGTGGGAATTGAATATGTACTATAGCATTTTCACTCTTTTTGTTGTTGTTTGCTTGCATTCTATTTTCTTTCTTATTTTTTTTTTCATTTTTGGTTTGATTTTTCTTGGGCAGCAAGATAATTGTATATATATATGTATATATACATATATATATATGTAGGATTTAACAAATACTTTTTACCATTTTTAACATATATTGGATTACTTGCCATTGAGAGGAGGGAGGGGCGGGAAGGGAGAGGCTGGAACACAAGGATTTTGCAAGGGTTAATGTAGAGAAATTATCCATGCACATGTTTTTAAAATAAAAAGCCTTAATGAAAAAAATTTTTTTTAATTTCCCCAACTATATGAAAAGCAATTTTTAACATTTCATTTAAAATTTTTTTGAGGTCCAAATCTATCTCCTCCTTCCCCGTCATTGAGAAGGCAAACAATTTGATATAGGTATTACATGTACAGTCATGCAAAGCATAATTCCATCTTAGTTATGTAAAAAAAAACCAGACAAAAGTTAAAAAATCATATGCTTTTATTTGCCTTCAGACTCCATCAGTTCTTTCTCTAGAGATGAATAGTATTTTTCATTATAAATCCTTTGGATTTTGGATCTTTGTATTGCTGAGAACAGCTAAGCCATTCACATTTGATCAACCTATAATATTGCTGTTACTGTGCATAATGTTCTCCTAGTTCTGTTCACTTCACTTTGGATTAGATCATGTAAGGCTTTGAGGGTTTTTCTGAAAGCATCCTGCTCAGCAGCTAAGTGGCTTCCTGAAGTCAGGAAATCCTGAGTTCAAATTTGACCTCAGTTACTTAACACTTCCCAGCTGTGTGACCGTGGGCAAATCATTTAACCCCAGTTGCCTCAGAAAAAAAAAAAAAAAAAAAAAGCATCCTGCTCATTGTTTCTCATAATACAACAGTATTTCATCACAATCATTTACAAGTTGTTCAGGCATCTCCCAGTTGATCGCATCTCTTTAATTTCCAATTTTTTTGTCACATAAAAAAAGAGCTGCTATAAGTATTTTTATACACAAATACATTTTTCCTGCCCCCTCCCACTCTTTTGGTCCTAGTAGTGTTATTGATGGGTCAAAAGTTATGCATGATTTTATAGCATACAGTTATCCCTTCCACATCACAATTTACTCCATCATGATTTTGAATATCACAAATCAGCAAAAGTAATTAAGTAGAAATTTTGAGGGAGTTTTGTGGAAGAAGGCCAGAAGAGAACACATAAAAAGTTTAGAAACTATGAAATGCACAAAATATGTGTGTAGTGTTATATAAAATTAACATATTCTATGTTTCAATTCTGTAAATACTCCAAAAAAGAAAAATAAAAAATTCTTCTCTGGTACAAAAGAAGAGCCAAAAATTTTACTTGAATTTTCTAGATTGCTGGATTACCCTTAACCCTACCATCAACCTTCCATCTCCATGATACAGAAGTGATAACTGGAGTGCCAAATTGTTTTTCAGAATGGTTGGATTAGTTCACAACTCCACCAACAGGTGCATGGTGTTCCAATTTTCCCACATCTCCTCAATGTGTCCTTTTATTTTTCTATCATATTAGCCAATCTAATAGATGTGAGATGGTACTTCAGAGCTATTTTGTTTTTCTAGATGAAAATTATAATCCCCACTTTCCAAATGAAGAAAATTGTGTTAGAAATTGAGTTATTTGTTTTGTTTTTGAAATATAACATATCAAAAGCAGTATTTCAATTAAGTTTTTTCACTTCTGTGAGGGCCATCCCATGGAACTATCTTAAGAGTTTTTCTTTCTGATCCTGACTAGGCACAAGCTCAGCATTTGGGTGTATCAGAGATGAAGAACTCTCTGGTGGTTTCCAATCTGGGAGACTCAGAACTGAAAGGACTTGTTTTGGTATGACATGGAAAATCCTAGGTGGTCCCTGGATTCTTCCTGTGAAACTAATAGGGATGTAGGGCTCTGTATCAATTACAAAGAAGAGCTATGTGGTTCCCTCTTTTGTTTGACACTTCTACATGGCAACTTTTTTCACTAAATTCCCTATGGGCAGGTAAGGAGGAGAGGCAGTGTTCTTCTCCCTACTCATTCCATCCCCAAATCCCTCAACTCCTCTCACATGGAACATGAACTCAGTTGAGTTTATGCTTTGTTTTCTTTCCTGGGTATGCAAACAATTATTCCTGAAACTTGGAGGCAACCTCAGTACCAGAAGTCCTCATTCCAATGAGTGGCAACAAAGGAAACTTCTGACAAACACCAACAAAAGGATGAACCCAAGTCTTCAGTCTAACTTCTCAGAAGTCACAGACTCTGAGAGATTGAACACAGAACCAAAGTGAAATGTGAAATGCTTAATCAAGAGTCTTGCAAATGGATTTATATTTTGATCAGTATCAACTGTACATCAAATGATAATAGAAAATGTAAGTCAAGTTACTGAATCCTATTTTAAGTTATTCTGATAATGGATAGTTGAAATCTTTTATGTCCATCAACATTTCTTTTTGTATAGGAATTGTGTATTGCATAGTGAATATATTGTGTATTTATTGTATATTGAATACTTTTAAATTTCCTAATTTTTGGGAAGACCCTATACATAAATTGTAGTCTAAATTTTAAGGAATTTTTTTCAAAGGGAGTCTTAATCAGCTTAAGAGGATAAGAAATGAGAGTTAAGAAGAAATAGAATAGTGGAATAGGTTAGGTTTACATATAATAGTCAACGACTGTAGTAACCTAATGTTTGATAAACCCAAAGACTCCATCTTCTGGGATAAGAACTCACTATTTGATAAAAATTGCTGAGAAAATTGGAAAAGAGTGTGTTAGAAACCAGGCATCGATCAACACTTAACACCTTATGCCAAAATGAGGTCAAAATGAGTTTATGATTTAAACATAAAGGATATTATAAGTTAATTAGGAGAATAAGAGATAGTTTAACTCTCACATCTGTGTAGAATTAAAGAATTTATGGCCAAAGAAGAACTAGAGAACATTATGTAATGCAAAATAGATAATTTTGATTATATTAATTTTAAAAGGTTTTGTTCAAACAAAACCAAGCAGTCAAGATTAGAAGGGAAGCAGAAAACTGGGAAACAATTTTATATCCAAGGGTTTGGATAAAGACCTCATTTCTAAAATATTTAGATAACGTACTCAAATTTATAAGAATATAAGACATTCTTCAATTGTCAAATGATCAAAAGATATGAATAGACAATTTTCAGATGAAGAAATTAAAGCCATTTCTAGTCATATGAAAAAAAATGCTCTAAATCACTATTGATTAGAGAAATGGAAATTAAGATTTTGAGGTACCACTTCATATATCTCAGATTGGCTAAGATGACATGAAAAGAAAATGATAAATGCTAGAAGGGATGTGGGAAGATGGGCACTAATACATTATTGGTGGAGTTGTGAACTTCTCCAACCATTTTAGAGAGCAATTTGGAACTATATTCAAAGAGTAATCAAATTTGTTCATTCCCTTTGATCCAACAGTGCCACCACTGGGCTTGTATCTCAAGGAAATCATAAAAAAGAAAAAAAAGACCCACATGTGCAAAAATATTTGTAGTAGCCCTTTTTTCAGTAGCAAGGAACTGAAAATGGAATGGATAACCATCAGTTGGGAAATGATTGAATAAGTATGGTATATGAGTGTAATAGAATATTATTGTTCTATAAGAAATGATCAATAGGATGATTTCAGAAAGACCAGGAGAGACAACACAAACTGATGCTTAAGGAAGTGAGTAGAATCAAAAGAACATTGTCCACGGCAACAACAAGATTATGCGATGATCAATTGTGATATACTTGGCTTTTTTCAGCAATGAAGTGATTCAGGTCAATTCCACTAGAATTGTAATGGAAAGAGCCATCTGCATTCAGAGAGAGGACTATGGGGACAAAAAAGTATTTTCACTTTTTTTTTTTTATCGTTGTTTGCTTGCTTTTTTTTTTTTCTCTTTTTGATCTGATTTTTTTGTTTGTGTGTAGCATGATAAACCTATATTGGATTACTTGCTGTCTAGGGAAGGAAGGAGTTAGGAAGGGAGGGAGAAAAACATGGACACAAAGTTTTGCTAGAATGAATGTTGAAAACTATTTTTGGATGTGCTTTGAAAAATAAAAAGCTATTGTAAAAAAGAAATGAGAGCTTATCTCCCTTTTATTAAAGACCAGATTCCACCATGATTGATGTTGGCCCCAACTGTGTGCCTAGTTCCAGAGAAGTTGAAATTGTTGGTATCAAAAATGAACAAGAATTCACAACAATTGAAGATGATATAATGGAAATTCTAAGTTTCATACATTACCTTTTTCTATTCTACCATTCATATGTAAATATGGATATACTTATTTTATCTTACTTAGGGAGAAGAGTAGGTTATTGGGGAAAGGGAGAAGGAAATATGTATTTATATAGGATCTTTTATGTGCCTGATAGTGTGCTAAGAGTTTCACAAATCTTATTTCATTTGATCCTCACAACAACTCTGGGAGATAGGTGTTTTTAGATTATCCCCATTTTTTTAATTGATAAAACTGAATCAGAGATTAAATGACTTGCCCAGTGTTACACAACTGGATTTGAACCCAGATCTCCCTGGCTTCACACCTAGGACTGTCTACTGTGCTAATAGCCCTTGTGTCCAACAGTAGTTCTTTAATAGTAGACAAGCATACTACTCTGTATACTATGTTGTTCCTTAGACTAAATAACAGTTTATTTAAAACTAGTTACAATATCAGATACTTGCAGTTTTGATACCTTGATGGATCTGCATAGCTGCATTGCTCTCAAATACAATGTCATGGTACATTTCTGCCTCCAGAGGGCATATTCATTTCGAGGAGAAACAGCAGAAAAATTCAGGCTTTCTTTCCTCATTGGCCTTCTCCTTTTGCCTTTTAATCTAGATACTATTGAATAGGCACCAGACCTTATAACTCTCAATTGTTCAATTGAACAGTGGTAATGATGAGGTTTAGATTTGGGGTACCCAAATGAAATTAGGGTTTCTGGTGGTCAGGGAGTTAAATGAGGTCTAGTGGCAGGTTTGGGGTATTAGGAGTCAAATGGAGCTCCCCTGCAACCCCTCAGAATTTTGAAAGGGTAGGGAATTAAATGAGGTCTAGTGGCGGTACAAGCAGTTTCTCTGTAAAGGAATTTACAGACCTGAAAACCTAGATTGATAAAAGAGGTTTATTATGGGGATTGTAAGTAAGGTTAAAGTCTGGTTAAAGTCTAGTTAAAGAAACAGGTGAGAGTAAAGAGGCACTGGAAACAGTGGGCAGAGACCCTTGGCATGCCAAGTGTAACGTAGCATGGCATGTTTAGAACCTCTGCAAAGAGAGGATTTTAGTTTGACTCTTTTTATAATGAGAGATTTAGCTAAAGGGGCCTGTGGGTGAAATCCCAAGTTGGCTCAGATCCTGTGAGGCTGGGACAAGCCCGGATCTCCTATTGGAATTCAAAGGGGTGCTTTTGACCAGGATTTGTGAATCAAAGGTGCAGGCTTCCTGAACTAATAATGCATTAGCCACAAGGGGCCGGGAGTAATCTGAATCACAAATCAGTTTTCTTAAAGGATCACAAATCAGTTTCTTAAAGGGACCACCACAACCCACTTCAGTAATAAAATCCAGTTGATTTTATTTTTTTAAGATTCACTTTAAAAATTTGAATTTAACAAAAATAAAATAAAATTAGTATATCCACATATAAAGTAGAACAGAAAAAAAGTTATATATGAAGCTTAGAAATTTTATTATTTTATCTTCAATTGTTGTGAATTCTTTTTCATTTTTGATACCAACAGTTTGGTTTGCTTATTCTTTTAAAAATCAGGCTAGCTAATTATTTATTCACTTTATTACTTTTCCTTAAGCTCCTAGTTTTACTTGCCAATAAAATGGATTTTTCTCTCAATTTTGTTAATCTTTTGATTTTAAGAATTTCTACTTCCATATTTGAGTTTTTTTAGTTACTGCTTTTCTTTTCTTTTCTTTTTTTTTAGTTCTCTGATAAATTTATTGATTTGTTCATTTTTTTGTTAATGAAACTGGAAATATAATGTGTTCCCTAAGAACTATTTCAATTGCATCCCAAAAGTAGCATTTTTAAAGATAATTTTCTATTATTTGTGTGATTTGTTTTTTGATCTACTAATACCTTAGAATTAAATTATTCCAGATCCAATTAATTTTAAATTATTTCTACAAAGAATCTTTAAAATTTTATTAAATATAATTTATTAAACATAATTACATGTGTTGTGCTATTTATATAGCATATAATTAAATATGTTAAATATAATTATTAATTAAAGAGCCATAAAATATAAATTTTTTACATTATGGTCTATAAATAATACATTTAATATGCATTTTGAGGAGTTTTTATGATATAATACATGGTCAATTTGTGTGAAGATATCATATACTAAGTATAAAAGTATACTCAGTATAGAAATATGTATAATTATTTCTGTTCCCATTCAATGGTTGCCAGAGATTTATTATATCTAACTTTTCTAAAATTCTATTCTATTAATTTCTTTCTTGTTTATTTTACTGTTCAATTTGTTTATATCTAAAAGAGGTACATTAAATTTCTCTACAATCATAATTTTATTCTCTATTTCTCATTGCAACTTTATAAACTTTTCCTTAAAGTATTTTGATGTTATACCATTATTAATGTTGATTCCTTATCTATCATTTCATTAGATATAGTGTAGTTTCTCTGTTTTAATCTCTCTCTCTCTCTCTCTCTCTCTCTCTCTCTCTCTCTCTCTCTCTCTCTCTATCTTTTATCATAGTGGATAAAGCACTAGACTTGGAATCAAGAAGACTCCTCATCTCCAAGAGATCAAAGGTAGCCTCTTATTAGTGATGTGACTTTACTCCACCTGCCTCAGTTTCTTCATCTGTAAAAATGAGTTGGAGAGGGAAATGGCCAAACACTCCAGTATCTTTCCCAAATAAAGTCACAAAGAGTCAGATATGACTGGAATGAGTGTACAACAAGTTTACTATTGCTTTGTTTGAGATCATGATTGTTATCTCTGCTTTTTTGGACCATGCCTGAAATATAATTGTTTTTTTGCTCCAGCTTCTTTTTTAAAGTAAATGTTTATGTTCTAAGTGCATTTCTTATAAAAACATATGGTTGGATTCTACTTTCTAATCTATTCTGTCATATTTCATTTTATGGATTAGTTCATGGTTGTTATTGTTACTTCTGTACTTTATCCTTTCTTCTTTTGCTTTTTTCCTCTCTTTGTTTTCTCTCTTATTTATTATAAAGAAGAGAAAGATGGTGAAAAGAGAAAATGCTTAATACCAGTGTTCTATCATTGAAGTGATTTGTTTCCATTTCACCCTCACTCTTTCTCTCACCCATTCCAGATCACAGGTTTTTAATTTTCTAGTTTATTCTTTTTTCATTTACCAGCCCCCAATAGTAGAATTTGTTTTGCTTATGATTGATTCTTCACCAATGCTAACTTCTCTTTTAACAGCCTATACACACACATATATTCCTTTTCTCTGTCTGCCTATTTCCATAATGATCCTTTGTCACATCAACACACATTCATTAAGCTCCTACTACAAGCCTGACATTGTGCTATGCACTAAGGATACAAAGAAAGACAAAAACAAATAAACAACAACAACAAAAAACGGTCCTGGGTTTCAAGGACCTCACAATCTGATAAGAGAGAAAAAATGCAAACAACTTTGTACAAAACAAAACACAATCAGTACCAGATGAATAAGAGATAATCTCTGAGGAAAAGACAGGAAGATTAGAGAATCAGGATAGATCAGAAGAGTAGACATTTTTAAAATGTAGGACTTTGACGGAGACTTGAAGAAATCTGGCAAACTCAGGAGATGGAGAAGAAAACAGAAATATCCAGGTTTGGGGAAGAATTGATGAAAATGCTTAAAATTGAGAAACAGAGTTTTGTATATGACGAACAGTAAGGAGACTAATGTCAGTGCGACGCTGGGCAAGTCACTTAACCCCAATTACCTCAGCAAAAAAAAAAAAAAAAAAAGAAAAGAAAAGAAAAAGAAAAGAAAAAGAAATACTAGATTGTAGAAGAGCGATTTGGAATGTGAAGAATTCACAACAGATGTTATCACAGCCAAAAGGTGTCCTTTATTGACATGAAAAGCTCACAGGCAAAATAAAAAATGATTTAGCAGTTAGTTGTACATAAAGTGTACCTTTTAAAGATTAGAGGGAAAATCATGAGAATGATGAGGTGAAGTCTAGTTTTGGGGTTTCCTTTCAGGGAACCAAAAATATGATGTTTAGGTTTTGCGGTTCCCTTTCATAGGGAACTGTGTTGGAAGGGTGGGTGGGGTGCAAGACCCCTTCCCAATCCAATTAACTAATTGGAGACATCATCGGGTACAAAGAGAAAACATTTATTTAATCCCTGCAGGGAGAGACCCAGACACACAACTGGGAGACATCACAAGTCTCACCATGTATTCCTGGAACCTGGCCAGCTACTGGCTTGTCCAGGTTTAAAAGGCAAAGAACTCTGAGCTTTTTCATTGGATAGACTAAAAGGACGTAACCATCCTTGACCAATAATCACCAATGCTGGCTGCCTCCCAAAGGTCACATCACTTCCTGAAGCTTCCTGTATCTCAGGTTCAAAGTTCATTCCTACATAGAGCAAATGACCTTTCCAAGTTCTCATTCTGGGAACATGTGACTCAATACTGAGAAATACTTCATCCAATTAGTCCCATTCAGAACCAAATGATGAAGTCTAGATTTAGGGAACCAAAATGAGATTGGGGTTTCTGGTGGTCAGGGAGTTAAATGATAAGGTCTAGTGGCAGGTTCGGGGTTCAAGGAACCAAATGGAGAGATTTGGCTCCCCTGCACTCCCTTGGGATTCAACACAAGGATAGGGAGGTTTGAGGAATCCCCATCTGGCGGTGCAGAGATTCTCTCTAAAAGAATTTATAGACCCAAAAATCTTGATTGATAAAAGAGGTTTATTATAGGGAATGGGAAGTAAGGTTAAAAATCCTGACAGAGAGACATAAAGTCTCATTAGGGAAATAGATAAGGGTAAAGAGAGGGTAGCACTGGAAGAGAATATTATTCCAGTGGGCAGAGGCTTCCTTGCCATAGCAAACCTGGCATAGCATGGCATGGCATAGCATGGAATATTTAGAACCTCTGCAAAGAGAGGATTTTAGATTGGCTCTTTTGTAATAGGAGCTTTGGCTACAAGCTGAAGGGGGCTAGTAAATGAAATCCCAAGTTGGCTCATCTACAAGCTGGGTTTCAGCTTGAGCTGGAACTTGAATAGAATTGAATGAGTTTCTTTAATTCAGTAGGGTTGGAATTCTTTTGCTCTGGACTGAACCAACCCCACCTAGATAACAGAATAAAACTGTTTGTCTTGTTTTCCTCGCGTGGGATCTCTCACTGAGGCAGAGTTGAAGGAGATTTTCTCTTTTAAGGAGTTTCGAGTTTCGGAGTCCCTTCTTTAAGAGGAAGTAAGGGCAAGATATAGAGAGTTAGGGAGGAATTGGGGAGGGTCCTGGTTGAGAACAAATTTTCATGAGTGAGATGTCTACTGAATAGCTGCTGGAGGAAACAGTTGAGAAACAGTTGAGTATGCCTTTAGATATTCTGACAAGACAATCAGGAATTTGGACTACCTTTGTGTGTGACAGTAGGAACAGGATGGGTTCAATTAATCTATATCATTCCTGACAATAGAGACAAGATGAACTGATCAAAATTCCTGTGCCACATCATAGGGAATAAAATATAATCCTGGAAAGACCAGGGTATGAAGGGCTTTAAATACCAAAGAGATGATTTTATATTTGATTATGGAAATGATAGGGAGCCTACTAGAGTTTATTGAGAGAGGAGGTGGAGGGAGGTGTCATGGTCAGATCAGAGCTTTAGGAAAATCAATTTGACCACTGAGTGGAGAATGGGCTAGAGTAGGGAGGGGCTTGGGAAAATGAAGAAATGAAACCCTGAACCAATTTGGTAGCAATGTCAGAGGGGAGAAACCTCTATTGACAACTTATTGAATATGAGAGGGAATGAGAAAGGATGAGGAGTCAAGGTCAATATCTAAGTATGGAGCAGATGACTGGGAGATAGATGATGCCATCAACAGTAATAGGGAAGTTAGGAAGATATGAGATTTTGGGAGGAGAAATAATGAGTTCAGTTTTGGATATGTTGAGTTTAAGATCTCCACAAGATATCTAGTTAGAGCTGTCCAACAAAGCTGGTGGATTTGCAAGACTGGAGATTAGGAGAGAGTTTAAGGATGAGTAAATAAAGCTGAGGATAATCTTCATAGGGATAATAACTGAATCCGTGGGAGCTGATGAGATAACCAAAAGAAATAATATAAAAGAAAAGAAAAGGGCCCAGACATAGTGGAGACAACCATACTTAGCAGTTGATACAAGGATGAAGACCCAGCAAAGGAGAACTAAAATGAGAAGTCAGATAGGCAGTAAGTGTGTGTGTGTGTGTGTGTGTGTGTGTGTGTGTGTGTGTCCCACCCTCTTTCAGTTCAGATGAAATTGACTAATTCTTATTTCCCAACCCCTTTCTTCTATTCCTCTTCTTCCAATAACCCATCATTTTTCATCATTTCTCTTCTTTTCTCCCTTATAGTCAATTTCCCTCTTTATTTTTTATCAATACCATCAAAACTGAACTAAAAACTACCTTCTATTTTCTGTTTGTCTTATTTAATTCCATCTTTGATCCTTGAAACTATTAGGGTTTTGAAAAGACATTAATTTCCTCTCCAACATTAGAATATAAGTACTTCATTTTCGTATAACTCCTTTCAAAAGATCCACTGTGTTTACCTTTATAGTTTTCTCTTGAATCATGTTTGCATTTCAAAGCTTCTCCTCAGGTCTGCTCTTTTTATCAGGATATTTGAAAGTCTTCTCTTTTATTAGAAATACATATTTTTCATATAGAGAAATGACTCAAATTTATAAGAATGTGAGCTATTATCCAATTGATAAATGGTCAAAGGATATGAACAATTTTCAGATGAAGAAATTAAAACTATTTCTAATCATATGAAAAAATGCTCTAAATCATTATTGATCAGAGCAATGCAAATTGAGACACCTTTTGAAGTACCACTTCATATCTCTCAAATTGGCTAAGATGACATGAAAAGAAAATTATAAATGCCGAAGGGAATGTGGGAAGATTGGAACATTAATATTAATTAATAATATTGGTGGAATTGTGAACTGATCCAACCATTCTGTAGAGCAATTTGGAACTATGCTCAAAAGGCTATCAAGCTGGAGTATCCTTTGATCTAACAGTTTCTCTATTAGGTGTGTATCCCAAAGAGATAATAAAAAAAAGGAAAAAGGAACCATATGTGCAAAAACATTTGTTGCAGCTCTTTTTGTAGTAATAAGAAACTGGAAACTTAGAGTATGCCCATTAGTTGGAGAATGGTTGAATAAGTTATGGTATATGAATATTATTGTTCTATAAGAAACCAACAGGGGCAGCTAGGTGGCATAGTGGATAGAGCACCAGCCCTGAATTCAGGAGGACCCTAATTCAAATCTGGTCTCAGACACTTAACACTTCCTAGCTGTGTGACCCTGGGCAAGTCACCTAACCCCAGCCTCAGGGGGGAAAAAAAAAAGAAAGAAAAGAAACCATCAGTGAGGTGATTTCAGAAAGATTTGGAGAGACTTACATGAATTGATGCTGAGTGAAATGAATAGAACCAAGAGAACATTGTATACACAACAACAAAATTATATGATGATAAATTCTGATGGAAGTGGCTCTTCAACAATGAGATGATTCAGGCCAGTTCCAATAATCTTGTGATAGAGAGAGCCATCAGTATCCACTTGTGAGGGTTATGGGGACTGAATGTGGATCATAATATAGTATTTTCACCTTTTTTGTTGTTGTTTGCTTGCTTTTTGTTTTCTTTCTCATTTTTTTCTTTTTGACCTAATTCTTCTTGTGCAGCATGATGATTATGGAAATGTGAATAGAAGAATTGCATGTGTTTAACATATATTGAATTACTTGTTGTTTAAGGGAGGGAGTGGGGAGAAAGGAAGGAGAAAAAAATTAGAATCTAAGGTTTTGCAAGGGTGAATATTGCAAACTATCTATGCATATATTTTGAAAATAATCCCCCCCAAAATACAATATTTTTCCTTGTGGGATTATGTATAGTCTTATATTATTAACTATTTTAGGTTTTTTTATCCTTTTGAATAAAACTGTTTTTAATATCCCATTCCAAGGTTTCTTTTTCTTTTTCTTTCTTTCTTTTTTTTTTTTTTTTTTTTTTTTTTTTGCAGTGACTGCCAAGAACTAGCAAATGCCAATGTGACTACTTCCTTGATATTTGAACACTTTCATTTTAGCTTTTTAAAGCTTTTTTTTTTCTTTAACATAGAAATTCTGGATTCTGACATTTCTGGGAGGTTTTTTTTTTTTGAGGGGGGGAAGGTTTCTTGTAGAAGATAATCTATGAGTTTTTACTATTTCTAATCTGCCCTTATTTCATTAGATCTAGAAAGGTGGGTTATATTTTAAAATAATTTTTTGAAATATTATATCCCAGTTTTTTTCAGTCATGATTCTTAGGTAATCTAATTACTTAGAGTATATCTTCTTGACCTGTTTGTTTTTAAAATCTATTTCTAAAGCCAGTTATTTTGCACAGTATATGTCTTACAGTTTTTCCTATGTTTCTAATTTTTAAATTTTGCTAAAGCATTGTTATTTCATGGAGTCTCTTTTTTGTCTGATCCATTCTAACTTTCATGGAGTCCAATTCTTGGCTAACTCTATTCTAAGTAATTCACTCTTCTTTCCATTTTTTTCCTCCTATATTTCTTGCTTCATATTTTCCCTCAAATACTCTTTTAGTCTTTATGGGTAAGTCATTCTGGTTTTTTTGAAGTTCTACTTAGATTTGTGGAAAATTTTAATTTTTCTGGATTTACCTCTTGGGCTTTTCTCAATCTTTAGTATTTCTTTATTATGTTCAGCATTTTCTGTTTACTCATATCACTAACCTTATTTTCTATATTAAGGCTTTATTTTTGTGTCAGACTTTGCTTGTTCCCATATTTTCAGAAAATGTGGGCAGGATCTGCTTAGTCTTAGATGTAGTTTCTATGATTACTTATTTGTCATGTCTCTATGACCTGTTTTTCATGCCAGTTTTTTTTTTTTTACATTATTTACCTTACATTTTCATTCTCTGTAAAAATTCTTGGCTTTTGGCTTACTCTCCTGGTATTTTTATTTAAATTTAAGTGTCAGTATGCTATCTGTCTTTTACACGATACCAAATTTGAAGTTGGCTTTCTCTCTACTGTGACCCCCAACAGAAACCTACCAGATGTTGATTATTCTGGTAGCAGGACTCCTTAAGATTCAAGATATTTTAATTCCCAGATATTGCTTTGAACTTCTATCTTTTTGTGGCTTCTGCTATAGTTTGGCTGTAGACCAACTGAGTTCTAGGAAATCTAGGCACTGGTATGGTCCTTTCTTTTTCTGAAGTTTTAGATGCAAAATGCCTTAGCTCTAGACATGGATTACCTGGGTGGTTATCTGACTCTATCTCCTTCTGTTGGTTGAATGTTTTCCTGGGCCTGATCTTGGACATTAGTCTGACCTTATAGTCTACTGTGGATTGTACTGTTAGCACCATCCATGTAGCAGTTTTGTTCACTCCCTATGACACAATTACAAAAGGTACTAATTAAAGCCAAAGAGGAAGGACAGGATACATCTGATTTGAGAATAGAAGCATAACCTGTGACTAAAGAGTTTGACTCTTCAGGTCAAGAAAGGAAAAGATACACTCCTTTTAATCTGGAAATTATCAAAGATCTGAAAAAGACTTGCACTCTTTATGGGTCTACATTGTCTTATGTTAAGATGGTATTAGAGAATTTGGCTTATGAAATTTTAACTCCTAGTGATTGGAAATCTATAGCAAAGATATGTTTAGAACCTGGACTAAACTAGTTGTGGCTTTCTGAATATAGTGAACTCTGCAGAATACAATCCCAATGAAATAGGCAACATGGAGTTAATATACCAGTCACCTTTGATCAATTAGCAGGTACAGGTCCTTATGAAGACACTTTAGTGCAGATTAATTACCCTGTAGCGGCATATGAGCAAATTGCTTCTGTTGCTATCAAAGCATGGAGCATCCTCCCAGGAAGACAATTTAGAGGGGGAGCCTTCATGAAAATAGTGCAAGGTTCAAATGAACCCTTTGGTTCCTGAAATTAGTGTTACCCCTTTGAGATGGATATTTGAAGGTGAAACTGTAGTTTTTTACTCCTTTTGTAGTTCAAAAAATCCCCATCAATCTATGGAGCATAGACATCTTATAATAGTTAGGATTACAAATGAGTACTTTGGTTTTTTAGGCAGGGTTGATGTTGAAGGCCTGCCTGCACTCTCCTCTGTTTCCATTCAATGGAAAACTGATACACCAGTGTGGGTGTAACAGTGGCCTTTAACCAGTGAAAAAAATCAGGTCTTATCAGATATAGTACAAAAGCAACTTGACCAAGGACACCTATAACTTCTCTAAGTCCTTGGAATTCCCCTGTATTTGTTGTAAAACAGAAATCTGGAAAATGGAGGATGTTGACTGATTTAAGAAAGGTAAATGAACAGATGGAAACTATGTGAACTTTTGAGCCTAGACTTCCATCTCCTACTCAACTGCCTAGAGAATGGTCTTTTTGGGTTTTAGACATTAAGGATTGTTTCTATTCTATCCCTCTGGATAAGGAGGATATGAAAAGATTTGACTTTTCAGTACCAAGCGTTAATTTAGCTGAACCTTATAAAAGATATGAATGGACAGTTTTGCCACAGGGAATGAAAAATAGCCCTACTATGTGTCAAATGTATGTTGTTGCTGCTCTTACTCCAGTAAGAAAAGTATTTCCAAAAATTATGTTGTTACAATACATTAGGTGTGCACGTGAGGGGCAAATGTTAGAAGCATGTCTACAAAACACCATAGAAATACTGAGGAACTACAAATTGCATATAGCTCCAGAAAAAGTTAAAAGACACTCTCCTTTTCAATATTTAGGATATGAAGTATATCCTAAGGTACTTATAGTACAAAAACTTTTTTTTAAGAACAGAGAAGTTGAACACCTTAAATGACTTTCAGAAATTGATAGGATGCATCCATTATATGACATTTTAAGGGGAGATAATGCTTTAGACTCACCACACCAGCTTACAAAAGAAGCTCAAGAGGCTTTGAGAGAGGTCGAACTGGTTTTGTCCAACGTGGTTTAAAAAGTCACTCAAAAACCCTTGGAAATATCAGTTTTTGCTGCAAAAGAGGCACCCACAGCAGTCCTTCATCAAGGACACAATGTGATAGAGTGAGTGGACCTCCCAGCACAACCAGACCAAAGCCTTACTCCTTATCCCATGCTTGTGGCTAGAATTTTATTAAAGGCCATTAAGCTAGTAGTACAATTATCTGGGATAATACCTGACAAATATACACCTTTTATACCAAGGCACAAGTTAATGTATGCTGTGAAAACATCTGAGAGTAGCAAATTTTATTGGCCATAGCTCCAAATTTTACACATGGGTCTCCTTTAAAGATAATGCAGCTATTACATAATTGGCAACAGATTTTTGAAGAAAAGGTTTCTAAGGTTCCTCTTAAAGGTCCAACTATCTTTACAGATGCATCCAAAATAACATTTGTACTGTATACTCTCATGAATTAACTATAAAGAGAATTCCTTTTCAGTCCACTCAACAGAATGAATTGTATGCAATCATGCTAGCTCTTATTTATTATCCAGTGGATGTAAATATAATATCTGATTTGGCCAATTCAGTAAGTGTGGTACAAAGAATTGCCACAGTGCAAATAAAATGTGTAGCTTCCTATATATATCAGCTCTTTAAGGAACTTCAAGAGCAAGTGAGAAAGCATTGGGTAAGATATATATCTTGCATGTCTACTCTCATAGTGGACTTCCAGGTCCTATTTTTTATGGAAATTCAAATCCTTCAGATCAAATCAGATCATCTTCTAACCATGTTAGCCAATACTCCTTTATTTCACTCAGCACAAGAATCTCATTTTAAATATTATCAGGCTGCTTGAGTTTTACTTTTGCAATTTGGGATAACAAAAGAGGAAGCTTAGGAGCATAGTAAAAGCCTGTACAGCTTACCTTCCTTTCCATGCTCCAACACTCCCTCCAGGGAAGAATCCTCATTGCCCAATGAAATTTGGCAAATGGATGTGACCCATTATAATTCTTTTGGTCATCTGTCTTTTATCCATGTTGTAGTAGACACTTTTTCAGGATTTACTTTTGCAATACTAGCAGCAAAAGAGACAGCCTGAGTGATCACTGAATTCCTTATACAAGCTTTTGCAATTATGGGTGTGCCACAAGCAATAAAAATAGAAAATGGACCTGCATATATTTCTAAACATTTTGACACTTTTGTGCACAGTATCAGATTTTACACACTACTGGCATACCTTTTAATTTTCAAGGACATGCAATAGTAGAGAGGAGAAACAGAGACATCAAGACACTCCTCCAAAAACAAAAGAAAGGGAGAGTCACAGGTAACCCTAGAGAACTTTTAAATTTAGCTCTTTACACTATTAATTTTAAAAAAATTTTTGATAACGATGCATGGCTCCGATAGACAGGTTTTATAACCTGACAGAACGTCAGTGTCCAGTGAGAGTAGCTTCACTATTTTTAGGTAATCACCAGGTGATGTGGAGAGATCTAAAAAGTGGTGAATGGAAGGGACCAGATAGGTTAACTGCTTGGAAGAGAGGGTTTGCTTGTATCTCTACAGATGGAGAAGGAATCAGATGGGTGCCAAAGAGTCATATTCACCTTGTCCATCAGAGAGAGACAGAGAAGAACCTTGAAACAAAGCAAAAGACCCAAGAAACATTAGATAGTTCCATCTCTGACTACATGTGCCACTGATAAAACATGACTGTTAACCCAATGTGTATTTCCAATTGAGTCACAAAATCAAAAATTGTCAATGAGACTGCTGCAGGACTTCAAAATCTGTGGGAATCAAATGTATGTTGTTGCTGCTCTTACTCCAGTAAGAAAAGTATTTACAAAAATTATGTTGTTACATTACATTAGGTGTGCATGTGAGGGGCAAATGTTAGAAGCATGTCTACAAAACACCATAGAAATACTGAGGAACTACAAATTACATATAGCTCCAGAAAAAGTTAAAAGACACTCTCCTTTTCAATATTTAGGATATGAACTATATCCTAAGGTACTTACAGTATGGCTGCTGAAGGAGGTGTATGTGTGATTATTATTTATTTACCCTCCTTCTAGGACTTATGAATATGTATAATTTCTCATGTTGATTCATGTTGTTTGTTATATCATTATTAGCTGTGTTATATTACTTTGTGCTTGTGTAATACCTTCCAAGCTGGTGGATTTATGTATACCTGTTTAAAGTAAAACCCTTCAGTCCAGAGGAAACCTGTTAACACTATCTGCTTTGGTGTTCTCGCCTCCTTTAGAAGTTAGGGAGGATATGATCACCTCTCTTTTGGTGTTTTCACCTTCCTTCTTGAGAAGTCAGAGAGGCCGTGATCACCTGTGTTCTAAAACAAAAGAAAGTGGGAGATGTAGAGGGCTGGAACTCTGGAGAAGTATACTTGAAACAAGGATACTTACAACGAGGTGTTAACTTAGTGTGATCCATGAGATAATGGTTCTCTAGTTTACATATACTTAATACTTAGTATAGTGATGTAATGGCTCTCTTGTTCACATGTACTCAGTATGCTGTAAATATGTAATTGTAATAGGGTATTTAAGGGCTGAGAGAACTGGAGACACAGTCAGTCAGTGAACAGACTGTGAAGAAGAGAATAAAGACTTTAGACTCTATTCCTGACCATCCTCTTGGTGATTATCCTGCTGAGACCAAGGCCCATCCAGAGGACCTCCAGAAAGCTAGTCCAGCCATTACAATATCTCATTGGAAAATAGATCCAGGAGACAGAATTTAAAAATTATTGGTCTACATGAAAACTGTTAGAAAAAAAACCTGCCGTGATATTCTAAAAGCAGAAAGTAAAATAGAAATTGAAAGAATCCACTAATTACCTCTTGAAAGATATTCCCAAAATGGAACCTCCTAGAATATTTTAGCCAAATTCCAGAGCTCCCAAGTCAAAGAGAAAATGTTGCAAGCATCCAGAAAGAAACAATTCAAGTATAGCAGAGTCACAGCCAGGATAATACAAGGTTTAGCAATTTCCAAATTAAAGGATTGGAGGGCATGATTCCATGATATTCCAGAAAGCAATGGAGCTAGGATTACAATTGAGAATCACCTATCCATCAAAAATGAGTATAATCCTTAAAGGGAATAAGTGAATAGTCAATGGAATAGGGGATTTTCAAGCATTTGTGATGAAAATTTGATTTTCAAATACAAACTCAGGAGAAGCATAAAGAAGTAATCAGGAAAGGGAAATTATAAAGGACTTAATAATGTTTATCTGTTTACATTCCTACATGGGAAGATGAAACTTGCAATTCATATATAGACAGAGGATACAGGTGTGATTTCATTTTGAAGGGATAACATCTAAAAAATAAAATAAAATCAATATATTCCAAAAGTAATATACTGAGAGAAAGGGGAATGGAGAGATGGAATAATGTAAATTATTTGCCATAAAAGAGGCAAGAAAAAAGCTTTTACAATGGAGGGGAAAAGAGAGAAGAAGTTGCTTTCATTAGAACTGGTTCAAAGAGGAAATGACATACAAACTCAATATAGTTAGAGAAATCTATCTTACTTGCAGGAAAGTTGGAGAGGAAAGGAAAGGAAGAAGGGTTGTTACCTCCCAGCTGCTTACCTCAGTGGGGGTCAACTGGTTTCTCACCTTCACCAGGTCTTCAGACTTCTCCGGCTCTGATTATCTCCATCAGAGAGCTACCTCTTTAGAGGTTCCACCACAGAACACCAGAGTCACTCAAGTATGGGGCAACAGGTCTTTATTCTAACTCTTTACATAGTGTTCCCTAACTTCCCTCTAGCATTCCTTCTGGAGTTCCCATCTTTCTTCCTCGGAGTTCCCTAGAGTTCCCTCCCCCGCCTTCTGCAACTTCCTTTTTATAGTCCCCTGGTCACATGACTGAGAGTGCACGAGTTTGAGCAAGATCAGCAAGAGCAAGGAGGCTTTTCCTTATTAATGAGGTCTACTTAATACCTTGAATGCCCTGTTATCAGGCTCAGGCAGAATAAGCCTCCAAGTGCCTCTTATACTCTGCCCTTGAGATCTGCCCCTGACCGTAACAAAGGGTGACAGAAGAAAGGACACATTGGTAGAGGGGCTGGTCAGAAGCCCCATTTGAGGAAGGACAGGGTAAAAGGAAAGAGAGAGTAGAATAAACAAGATGGAAATAAGCTAGCAATAGTAATTATGAAAAGAATTTTGAAGCAAATTTTTGTGATGAAGGCTTTATTTTCCAAATGTATAGAGAACTGAGTTAAATTTATAAAAAAGAAAAGCTATTCCCCAATTGACCATGATAAAGACCTGGAAACAAAGGAGATACCCATTAATTGGGACATGTCTGAATAAATTATAATATATTAAGATAATAGAATGCTAACAGGCCATAAGAAATGAGGAAAGAGATGATTTCAAAGAAACTCAGGAAGATTTTTATGAAATGATACAGAGTGGAATGAGCAAAATCAGAACAATTTATACAATAACAACATTTCACCCTCATTTCCCAGCAATTGCACTGCTTTTGGACTTCTTTTGATTTCTCCATCATACCCCCTCTGCCAGGTACCATTTCCCCATCTTGCTTTTCAACTTTCTTTTGTGTATTATCTTTCCTCATTAGATTGCAAGCTCTTGGTGACAAGGGACTATTTATTTTTATTTGTATTATTTGTTGCATTGTGCCTAGTATACAGTAGGTACTTAATAAATGTTTATTGACTATTAATTATTTGAACATTGTAAAGACAAAAATTTTGAAAAACTTACGGTCTTTCTTCCACCAATGTAATGATCAACCACAGCTACAGAAGATTGATGATAATCAGTATTATCCATCTCTTGACAAAAAGGTGAATTTGGGGCAGCTAGGTGATGTAGGGGTTAGAGCACCAGCCCTGAATACAGGAGGACCTGAGAGTTTAAATCTGGCCTCAGATACTTACCTCCTAGCTGGTGACCTTGAGCAAGTAACTTAACCCCAATTGCCTCAGAAAAAAAAAATAAAGAAAAGAAAAGAAAAGAAAAAGAAAAAGAAAGAAAAAAAGAGAAAAAAACAAAAAGGTGAATTCAAGATGCAGAATGCAATATAGATTTTAGATTATGGTCAATATAGGAATTTGTTTTCCTGGACTATACATATTTGTCACAAGAGTTTTGTTTTGTTCTTTCAAATTAGAGGGTTTGAGAGAAAGAATAAGTCATCGTTAATTGAACAATAAAATGAAAACAAATTACACCATCAAGAACATGGTTTCTCATATTTCTTGATGATTGTTCATATCTTTCTATAAATCCTTCATAAAAGATTATCTTAGTTGCTAGTAATCTTCATTTAGTTTCTTAAGATTATGTAATTGTTAGTGAACTTCTTGGGATGTCCATCTATTCTTCCTCTGTCTTCTTACATGCCTGATCCAATCCTTCTTCACTTAATGTATTTACTAAATATTATTTTGAAATAATTTTCTACCCACAAATCATTGTTGGCAATATGTTACAGAGTACTTAGATCAATTATACCTGTCTCTATTGTCCTTTGGCTCATCTACAATTTTCATTTTTTGGAAAATGTTTCAAGCGCTATATAGCAATAAGCAATATAATATTGCCAAGAGAATAATGATGTTTAAAATATGAGTTATTTCAGAAAACATCTTGAGATTGTTGAAAACATTATGTAACTTTAGAAATTCAATTTAGTTCATTCACTTCTTTTCAATTTAGTCACATATTTTTTTGAGCAAGCCATTTGTATTGAAAGATAAATTGAATGAGCTGCCCTATATTATAACTTGAAATAAGGGAGATTGTCTTTCACAGTTAAACTGCTAGGAAATGGTATCTACCCTTCTTTCTTCCACTTCCTCTCTCACTCACTTTTCAACCCTTTGCAGTCTAATTCCTTAACTCATAACTTAATTAAAACTGAAAATTTTCTAAAGTTAAGAATGATATCTTAAGTGCCAAATCTAATCCTGATTGTATTGATGTATCAATCCTCATTCTTCTTGACTTTTCTATAGCATTTAACATTCTTGACCACCTTCTCTTGGATATTGTCTTTTCAGAGAGACACTGCACCGTCTCTGGCTTCAAAGAAATAGAAAAGGAGCTTGTCCTCAGACTGGATAGGGGTGAGATATCATCTTTGTCTCCTATGGCAATGAATACATGGCTATTGAGTACTCTAAGATGCATATATTTAAACAACAACTTAGAGGATTCAGGCAAACCAAAGATTGTAATAGTGGCCAGAGCTAATGGGTGTCAGAAAAAGAATTCATCAGAATCATAGGAACTTGAAGATAACTGATTTTATATATATATATTTCAGGAAGTTACATAAGAACACTGTCAGCTTCAAAAAGCTCTCTCTTGGTGGACAAATGTTTCTTATGTGGATTCAATTGAACCAGTAAACTTTGGAACCTACCTGGACTATCTGATAGGACAATAGGAAGCTTTATCTTAAAGGGAGAAAAGAACTTAAAGGGCTAGGATTTCTTTACTATATTTATTCTCTATGCCTGTGGTTCATTCCATTTGTATTTTCAGTTAATGCCCAAATTTCCATAGGGACCTAGTGTATGCAAAGGGAGAATATGTCTCCAATTTGAGGGAAAATTTTTTTGTGCTAACAATTTGTGTTGACTTTTAGCAAATCACTTTTTAAAAAATTTAATGTTCTTCTAATTACATGAAAAAACAATTTTAACATTATTTTTTCTCAAATTTTGAGTTCCAAATTCTCTTTCCCTTTTCCCCACATTGAGAAAGCAAGCAATTTGACATAGGTATACATGCGTAGTCATATAAAACACATTTCCATGTAAGTCATACTGTGAAAGAAATAAGAATGAACTCCCCCCCCAAAAAAAAAAACCAAAGTAAAGAAGAAAATACCTTTTTAATCTATATTCAGGTTCTATCAGTTTTTTCTCTGGAGATAAACAGCACCTTTTATCATAAATCCTTCAGTGTTGTCTTGGATCATTGGATTGTATTGTAATATTAATATATTATTATAATAGTTATTCATAGTAGATATTCACACAATATTGCTGTTACTGTATATAATGTTCTTCTGGTTTGCTCATTTCATTTAGCATTAGTTCAAATAAGTCAGGTTTTTCTAAAAGCATTCTGCTTATCATTTCTTAAAGCAAAGCTTCTTAAACTGTGGTGTTGAGTAAGTGAATGTGGAGATCAGGAAAAAGTTGGCAACAGTAAAAAGTATCAAATATTGTTCCAAGATTAAATTCTTTATATAAAAATATATAAGCACACCCATCTCATTAGTATGACAATTTACTTTCATCTTTAATAAATGGTAAAATAATATGCATACAAAAGAATTGTTTTAAAATATTTTTTATGATTTATTATCATAAATATTAAATTTGTATACCTATTTTATATACATATATATTCAGGATTGCTCAAAAATTTTTCAAGCAAAAAGAAGTCACAAGTAGAAAAAGTTTTAAAAGCCTTGTATTAAAGCACGAGAGTATTCTATCACAACAACTTGTTCAGCCATTCCTTAATTGATGGACAGCCCCTCAATTTCCAATTCTTTGCCACCACTAAAAGAGCTGTAAATCACTTTTTAAAAAGCTAATTTATGCCTGTGGACTAAACGTTAATGAAAAACATACTGGTGGAGGCTTGTGAGTGGCAGTATAGTAGTAGGAAACCTACTTCTATTTTCTAGGGAACCATACTGTCACTGCCAGTGTTGGTTGGGAGAATTATCTTAGAGCAGGCACTACAAATTGAAATCATAGCATTATCAAAGAAAAAAAGAATATAGAGAACTTTATTTCAATAATTTCAATAAGGACAAACCTTTGGTTTTCAGAATTTCATAAAGATAATAAAAATGCAGCATCACAAAAGAAAACCTACAAAAACCTACAAAGAAGCAAAGATGGACAGTTCTGAATACAATGTTTTCTATTATTATATATGCTTCATTGAATTGGAAATGTTATATTTTGAATTCTCTCTTATGTTTTGCTATGTGCCTAACAATATTTTTTCTTTTCCTATTTTGTATTTAAGTTTCAAATAAATAAATACATTTTAAAAATAACAAATGTTAGCCAGATTTGGAAGTTTTGCTTATAATTCACAAGTATAAGGTATGGTATTTGTAATTTATGACTATAAAACAATGAGAACTGATTTTCTTTTTCTTTTCCTGAGGCTGGGGTTAAGTGACTTACCCAGGGTCACACAGCTAGGAAGTGTTAAGTGTCTGAGACCAGATTTGAACTTGGGTCCTCCTGAATTCAAGGCTGGTGCTCTATCCACTGCGCCACCTAGCTGTCAATATATAAATCATTCATAATTGATTATTATATAATATTGCTATCACTGTGTACAGTGTATAGTATACTATGTACAGTATTCTCCTGATTCTACTCATTTCATTTTGTATCAATTCATGTAAGTCTTTCTGAGTTTTCTGAAAATATCCTCTTCATCATTTCTTATAGCAAAATAGTACTACATCACAATGATATGCCACAGATTCTTCAGCCATTCCTCAATTAATGGGCATCCCCTAAATGTCCAGTTCTTTGCCAACATTAAAATAACTGCTATAAATATTTGTGTATATATAGATCCTTTCTTTTCCTTTGTGTTTTTATCTCTTTGGAATACAGATCTAGTAGTGATTTTACTGAGAAATGACTCATGTTTAAACATTTTATGCTTTCATTGTAAATAAGAGGAAATCCTCCTATAATTGTTTATATTGATCATTTCTTTGCCCCATATTAGTCTTTCTTCTTTGGAGCATTGGTAGAATTCATTAAATATTTGTAAAAGTTTGTGAATATATATAGAATATATACTCTCTCTGTATATAAATAAAATTTTATCTTCTTATGTAATAACCACTATTTTGCAAATTTATTTATTTTATTTTTCTGGTATTTTGGAATAATTTAGCCTTGTTTGCATCTTCATTAATACAATGTTCAAGAGATTGTCTCATCAACAGATTTTAGAACTAATAAGAAATACCTCCTTCAACTTATCCAATGTTTTACTTTCAGATAATGAATTCAATGACATGAATGCTACATTTGTAGAGAGTGAAACAGAAAAAGAGCATTCCTCATCTAAGTTCAGCATAAATGAAATTATTTAATAACTAATAATCTGAAAGATAATTAGCAACATGATGCTTATTGGATCCAAGTTCATGGTAAAAAAAAATGAAGAGTCACAATTCAAATGTAAAAATAATTCTTGGTGATAGGTGAACTTCTCAAGCAATGTGATGATACTTGCAACAGCTTAATATTATACTTCAGTAAGGTCTTACTGTGAATTCCACAGCTCATGTTATTAAGCACAGTTCTCCTTTAAAAAAGTTTTATTTTAATGATGAATGTTGGAGGGGATGTGGGAAAACTGGGACACTAATACATTGTTGGTGGAGTTGTGAAAGAATCCGGCCATTCTGGAGAGCAATCTGGAACTATGTCCAAAAGATTATCAAACTGTGCATACCCTTTGATCCAGCAGTGCTACTACTGGGCTTATATCCCAAAGATATACTAAAGGGGGGAAAGGGACCTGTATGTGCCAAAATGTTTGTAGCAGCTCTTTTCGTAGTGGCTAGAAACTGGAAGATGAATGGATGTCCATCAATTGGAGAATGGTTGGGTAAATTATGGTATATGAAGGCTATGGAATATTATTGCTCTGTAAGAAATGACCAGCAGGATGAATTCAGAAAGGCTTGGAGAGACTTACATGAACTGATACTGAGTGAAATGAGCAGAACCAGAAGATCACTATACACTTCAACAACAATACTGTATGAAGATGTATTCTGATGGAAGTGGATATCTTGAACATAAAGAAGATCCAACTCACTTCCAGCTGACCAATGATGGACAGAAACAACTACACTGGGAATTGAATGTAAAATATTAGCACTACTGTCTATCTATCCAGGTTACTTATACCTTCGGAATCCAATTCTTAATGTGCAACAAGAAAATTGGATTTACACACATATATCTAGGTTATACTGTAACACATGTAAAATGTATGAGATTGCCTGTCATCTAGGGGAAGGAGCAGAGAGAGGGAGGGGAAAATCTGGAAAAATGAATACAAGGGATAATGTTATAAAAAAAATTACTCATGCATATATACTGTCAAAAATGTATAATTATAAAATTAATAAAAAATAAAATAAACTTACAAGAAAAAATG
The DNA here is from genome assembly GCF_048593235.1 of Sminthopsis crassicaudata. Classification (NCBI taxonomy): domain Eukaryota; kingdom Metazoa; phylum Chordata; class Mammalia; order Dasyuromorphia; family Dasyuridae; genus Sminthopsis; species Sminthopsis crassicaudata. The sequence continues at coordinate 320,655,611 of NC_133620.1, forward strand.
TTAATAAAGTTTGGCAATTTGGCAATATCATGTAAGAATAGAGTGGAGAAGAAAAAAAATAAAAATAAAAAGTTTTATTTGGTGAATCAATGCTTAGACTTATCCAAAAATGTACAAGTTTTGAGGACCAAAAAGCAATAGTCAATGCTAAATGATCCATTACTCTAGATTATTTAGAAAAAATGTATTGGTCTTATTGTTGCTTGTGATGGTCTTGGTGAAAGAATCTACCCATTAAAAACATGTAGAATAGCATATGGGTGTGTTCCTTCTTCAATAAAACCATGTCATATAATCAACTCCTAGATATAAAGAAGTATCTTTCCTTTGACTAGAAAACTGAAAAGTGGCAAAATCTATCTTAGAACAAGTTTGTTTGTTTGTTTGTTTTTTCCTAGAATCATCTAGCAATGACATCAAACTTGAATAGGAATGCATCCCTGTAGACTGATTATTGACTTAGAATAGTACAAATTAAATTTTATTAAAATTGTCAGAAGGTGGTTAGGTGGAGCCATAGTATCAGGTCTGGAGTCAGGAAGACTCCTGAACTTGAATCTGGCCTTAGACACTTAGTAACTATGAGACCCTGGGCAATCACTTAACCTCATTTTTCTCATCTGTAAAATGAGCTGGAGAAGGAACTGGTGAACCACTCCAATATCTTTATTAAGAAAATCCCAAAGTGGGGTCAACAAAGACTTTGACATGGCTGAAACATGTCAGCAAAAATATTCCCAATGTATACATAATGGTTGCCGAGCCATTGCTGCCTTGCCAAGGTACACTGTAAATTTATCCAATATATATCAAACAAGCCAGACAAATTTGACCTAAAATTTGGATTGGTAGTAATTACTAAAAGCAAAAACTTGTACAACAGAACCTTATTAATAGCTGTATAATACTTTTTTTTTAAGTTTGTGATTCAAACGTCAACCATCAAGAATATATGATGAGGTTATTAGAGATTGTCCAAGTAGGAAACTGGAAATTACAACTATGGTTGAAGATACAGATGTTCTTCTAGCCAAAATGTGCCATACACAACACTACAAAGTACCTTAACAGGACCACAGTTGTTATTTGAACAAAAACAAAACAAAACAAAAAAACTTTACACTAAATGAACAATGAAAAAGTATGAACATTAAAATGTGATTTCCATATTATTGGTTACAAAAATATATTTGATAATAAATATTTTCTTTCTCCTATCTGCTTAAATGAATTTTAAAAACAAATAATTATAAACAAATATCTTATTTTGAATAAAAAGTTCCATCCTATATCTATTTTCTTTGCCTTATAGATTTAAAAAAAGCAATGAACCAATGAACACTTTTGAAGAATTCTTAAATTCTGGTCCTTCTTAAGAAGAGGAGATTTATTTTGCCAAGGCAAGGAAACATCATTGACCAGTCTATGTCATAGTACTCCCCCTACTTTACTACACCCCTTGGTAGCAAGGTCATAAAGCATGAGTTTTATAAAGTCTAGAGCACAGTCTCAAACTTGCATAGAAATGTATCCCTATGGGCTGCATATTGACTTAGCATATCACAAATTAACATTATCTATATTGTGTTATATTTTTATTAAATATTTCCCAATTAAGTATCAGTTTGATTTGGGTTCTATTCAGAAGTTTTGCAGACTGCTTATTGCTTCCAGACTGTAATTTTTTTTTTCCTTTTTCTGAGGCTGGGGTTAAGTGACTTGCCCAGGGTCACACAGCTAGGAAGTGTTAAGTGTCTGAGACCAGATTTGAACTCAGGTCCTCCTGAACTGAAGGCTTATGCTCTATCCACTGTGCCACCTCGCTGCCCCAGACTGTAAATTTGATATCTCTGTTCTAAAGAATTTACTAGCACTTACCATCAATTTTAGTGCTGTTTATTTTGACAATACTAATCTTGGGGTTTAATGAAATCTAATATGTAAGTAGCATTGGAGAGAGAACTTAGCATAATACAGAAAAACAGCAATAAAGATATCAGTAATATAATAGTATCCTGAATGAATGAACAAATATGGAAAAGAATGAAGAACAGAAATCTTGGGTTTTTCTTCTCCTTTCTGAATAACCAAGTCCTGTATTTTAACAATGTAATCCATATGGAGGAAATTGTTAAATCTCAATTTCATAGTGGATTTCTTCTTGTAAAGGAGTGACAATGAGCAATATTGTCCTTAGAAAAATCCAGGTTACATCAAGGCCATAGTACAGATGATGTCACCTCTGGCATAGTGATTGATTTGCATTATGGGCCAGGGTCATTTCAATAAAATAGATTGGACCTGTCCCTGTGCCAGTATTAATTTTAAGACTTCCTTAGTGGGTGGCAAATCTTTCTGCCTCTCCTGAGGGACTTTTCCTTTCTTTCAAAAGAGCTAGGTAAGGACTCTCCCTCACTTTCATCCAGAAACTGAGGATTGCTACAATGAAGCTAGTTTCCCACTCCAACCTCCCCCCAAAAATACACATTTACTATAATTAGTTAGAGATGGTCTCTCCTTTCCCGTGGCATTAAAAAGAAAAACATTTCTCAATACCATCCTGGTCCACAGTATCCTTTCTGGAAAAAAAAAAAAATTATCCAAATCATTTAAAGAGAAAAAAAAAAAAAAGACATTTCAAGTCAAGGATATCTAAGTTGTATTACCAGGGTTCATAGATCTTCTGGTAAGAGGGATCAAGAACCTTGAAGAACAGAAGAGTCTGAACCAGAGATAGAATAAAGAAGAGATGGAGAGAGTCACCTACAACTGACTAAATAAACACAGCCCATTGTGTATTGTGTAAAGCTTCTGAAGGCTAAGTTTCAAAAAGTGTTGGAATTGAGAATTTCCCTCTTTAATAAGATAGCACTGAATTGTCATGGATATGACTTCCTAAGATGTATGTCACACAACTCCCATAGTTAGGAGTGTGTGGGACAAGGGCCACTGGCTCAAATAAATTGAATAAATTAAGGGGATTTCTCAAAGTAAAAACAGAAAGGAATTTTATTATGCTTTTATGAGAAAGGGTATCTCCCTTCCAAAAAGCAGTTAGGCAAGGATAGTTGAGGCCCAGGTAACAGATAGGAATTAATATATGGACCTGGTTTAACACTCCCTATAGGCTGGATCTTTGCCCTGATTAGCCAGGACAAATGACCTCACATTCTAAATCATAAATGAGGAAAAACTTTCAACCCAACCACATCTTGGAGTTTCAGTACCAAAGTGGCCCCAACTTAATCTCACAAAGAAAAGATCCCACTCCTTGTAAACCATGTGATCTCTGGAGAAAGAAATGTGGCCCTGGGGCACAGCTGACCTTCACTCAATTTTATAACACTGTCTCCATCTTGTGAGACAGCTTTCACAGTTCACTTCATTTAGGAACATAATGACAAAACTGTTATTTAGTAGAGGTATATCTCTTATTCAGTTGGGAATAGGTCAAACCATGAAAGTAGTTAGCACAAAAGCTTAAGAAGAGAAGCTCTGTTGGATAGAAGTAGCAGCTTCATGTAATTACTGTAAGTACCCTGCATGTGATGGCTGAGTTAGCACCCTGGATACCTTAGAATCAGCCAGAGTCAGGATAAGCAAAAGTCCTTGGTCTTTATTCTTGGTCTTTAGGGGTAGGAGTGAATTGGATGGAAGCAGAATCTCCGTGATCTACCCCTTTGTCTCCCACCCAGAAGTGACTCTGGCTAGTCTTACTCCACTCCCTAGTCCCTCCTACAATTCTCTGTATACACCAAATGATTGGGTCAGCACAGGATAGTGGGAAGGGCCATTTTCCAAGCATATTCTAATACAGTATTGTCCAATGGGTAATCAGCCTTAAGTGCTTGATTGTCCGACCTCGGTGCATTAACTCAAAGGTTTCAGCCCTTTACAGCCTCATCCTTAATTGGAAGAATTGTAAGGTCCTATCCTCAGTACAGTATTGCATTAATGGTACCCATATGCAAATTAACAATAAATCCACTGCCCATTTTCTGCTGTTTTTGTAGTAATTGCTTAGTTTAATAGAGTTACTAGAATATCTCTGAGTGATATTGAAGTGCCTTATTAATAATGGTATGTAATTGGAGACATTGACAATATTCTCTTGACCCCAAAAAGAAGGGTTTTTTATTGTCTAGTCCTATTAACTCCAGGCCCCAGGTCATTAGACTATACCTTGATACTATCTAAGAATTAGTTATAGATAAAGATTTATCTGACCCAATTCTCAAGACTCTTTAACTCATGAAATTTATAGCTTAGCTCATTGGGAGTACTGGTCTAGACCCCATCCCTCACAATATCAATGCTTAGCAGACCAACAATAGTCAATGAAGTATAGTTTCACATACTTTTCAAAATGAGAAGTTTCTGTAACTAGACAAAGTAGTCTTCCAAAAGCAAGGTCTTTCCTTATAGGTTCGTTGGGCTATCCAAGGATACAAGGATCTCTAGCAGAGTGACAATATTTTTTAAGGTTATTAATACCTGGGAGACTCTGCTGAGCATGGACTTTAAATACAGAATTTAAATTCAACAATAAGGCTTTTTTGTTTTTTGTCCTATACAACTTCTTAGAGATCATTGTATTTTCTTCTACCCATAACATGTAACTCTGGATGGGATGCGATTATATAACTCTGTATCATGTATTCATTCAATAGCAACTGGGGCCCCAAACCAGATGATTAAATGTTTTTCAAAAGTGGTATAGAAAGTACCTACTTTGAGGAGCTAGTTATCTCCATAACTTTAGTGGTTATTTGATGTGGTATTTCTGAATGCCTGCCAAAGACTTCACTTAACCTGGTCTTTATGAACAAAAATATTTAAAAGATCTTAGAATAGAACTAGTATTTTCCTGACACAGCTTTTTCTGGGCTTCTCTGATAAAGCTTTCTTCCCACACAAAACCTGATTCTCTCTCTCATATAGATTCCTAATAGATAGGTATAAAAATTTCCAGCCACTTGTAGTCTAGGTCTGCTGGAACTCTATCTTCCCAGAAATCAGCAGGAGTCAGGATCACTAAACGTCTTTATTCTAGATCTTTACTGTCCCCTCCAACGCCAGGTCACGAGTGTGAGAGAGCATGAGTTCCACCACCCAAGTTTCTCCTACTCCTCCCACACAAGTCACTTCCCCCTCTTTGTCCCACCAATCAAGTCAGCACAGAACAGCTCGGGAGGGTCAACCTTCAAACAAGTTAATAGGGAACCGTCCAATTGGCAATTAGTCTCACGTGCTTCATTATCCAAGTGCATTGCTCAGTTCTAGCCCTTTACATAGGTCTCTTAGACTTGTTGCCTGAAACCACACTAGTTATCATATTCTAATGATCTATTGACCTATATCTATATTCTAATGATCTATATTACTATTTGGAGATGAGGAAATCCTCATATCCTGAAAAGCTAGGTGCTGTTGAATCACTGTTGAACTTTTTCTTTGTTAAATATTCACGGATTTATGAATACCTCAATTAATCCCAACAATGAACATATTCCAGGGGTCTGGAATTAGAGCCACACCTACATAGGCTTATGGGGAGAGACTGCTGAAGGGCACAATATAGGCCTTCCAAGACTGTAGACTGTTTTGTGCCTCATTGGGAAGAGATAGACTTGTGGTGAGTGAGTTGGTAATTGGGTAATCTTTATAAATATGAAAAATTCCATGTGTAGAAGTAAATTTCCCCTAAAATAAAGATGCAAATAGAAGAGTGTAATGACTTCTGCCCTATTTTATCTAATTCATGTCTTCCCACAAAACTAAATACAGATTAAGGAGCATGAAATGAACAGTCATTTGAAAGGAGGCATGAGATCCTTTCCTTTTTCTTAGATAAGTGATTCCAAAAATTATGAAATTGGCATGCATAAAATGAATAAAGTTGTATCATTGTCTTTTCAGTCTATTTCATTAAAGAAATAAGTTTTTTCTAATTGCACTGATGCCATTGATGGCAGCTTGCCATATCAGAGAACATCTGAAGAATAATTGATTTCTGAAGTGGGGTGGTCATATAGCAAGAGCAATAAATAACCAGAGGAATATCAATATGAAACATTGGTGACCATGCAAGGCCAAGGGAAGGCCATTACCTGGCTAAGTATTTTGGAAAATTTATTGGAGGATGTGAGAGTTGCATAAAATGAGATGTTGTGGAAGTGTTGCAATCTTCATTATTGGAAGAAATTCCCCTATGGGGATTCCCAGTGGATAAAAGTATCCAAGTAAACAGTAGTACTGCCTTAAATGTTTTGCCTGGTTCTTACCATTTCTCTCACACTTGTCTGGAGATGGACAGGAAATCTCTTGTACTTTCAAGATCTATCCGATAAAAAGGCTCTGTAAATTAAGTCTTCTTCCCATTTCCAAACTTTAGCTCTCCCCATTGGCCACTCTCTTGGATTAATTTCCCATTATCAACATCTCAAAGTCCTTAGCATTTTGGGAAACCAAATCCAAGAATTACATTCCAAAAGCATGGGGTTCTTCCAATCCTCCTTGTAGACCTCAAAAGCACAGAATTCTGGCAGATGGAACTTCTGGGTCACCTCTAGACTAGTTCTGTTCCCTGGAATTAATTCTTCTCCTTCATAATTTTTAATCACCATATTTTTTGTTACCATTTTTTCTGAGCCACTTGAGTTCCATGGATTATTTCATGACACTTATGAAACCAAGGTTACGGTAGCACTGCACAGAGAAAAATTACATCAAAATCAACTGTTCTAATCTTAACTCCTTGTGCACTTAATTCCATCTCCTTCAACTCCTTCAGAACTGCTTCCTTGATCATTTCTCCCAACTTTCATTTTCAGTTTCTCTTTTCCCTGTATCTATCAACAAACTTACACTTCCAGAATTTTTTCCCCTCAATTTGCTACCACTTAATCTTTCTCTTCCTGTTGACTAAACTTCTAGAAAGAATTTCCTAACTTTTCTGTCTCCATTTCCTTACCACTCATTAGAGTTATAAATAGAACCTGCTGGCAATGGTTTGCTAGGCAATACAGTTAAAAGGATGCTGCTAGTACAGTGTAGTTCAGAAGGAAGAAGCAATTGAATTTAGCACTTAAGTTAGCAAGAATAATTAGTTTAAATGGAAAGCTACTAATCTCTTTCCTTTCCATACTTCTAGGTGAGCTCCTCCTCAGTCCATTCTTCTTTCTTATTCCTGGCAGATGAACTACATGCAAGGGTCTCAATAGGGCCTTGTGTTCTGGGGTCAGAGGTTTTGCTCCCTAATGAATTTGTCTAAAAAATATCATTTGTGTTGGAGGTTTTTTTGGTCTGTGTTTTCTTTCACAGTATAACTTTTATTGAAATGTGTTTTCCTTCTTACTCTTGTAACAACGCCCTAACTGACTTCCCTGATTCTGATCTTTCCCCTCTCCAATTCATCTTTCACACAGTTGCCAAAGTAATCCTCCTGATGTATTGATCTGACTACATCCTTTAGTAACCCAAATCCTTTAGTAGCTCCCTGTGGAATAAGATACAAGTTCCTTAGCCTAACATTCCTAACCCTATAGTCTGCTTCTAACAAAACTAGAGTAATACTTTTTATATTTTTGTCTGTAATAGACATGTCTCCACCATAGGCATATCTGGAAAAGTCTTCTCCTACCACATACACCCTCATCTTTGTCCATTTATACTCTTATCTTCTTTCAAAGACCAACTCAGGTGGTGTCTGTTCTATGAAACATCATCTGATTTTCCCAGTCAGAAATGAACCATCCTCCTTGAAAGTTTCAGTCCATGCTTAATTTCCCCCAAGGAATTTAGGCTTTTTCTGACAGTTATTAGCATACATCCATTGTTTTATTTCATCATTGTATCTACAGAACCTAGGACAATATTTTGCACAAAGTGCTTAATAGATATTTATTCAATTGAATTAACAAAGTAAGCATCATCTGAAACTTGACAAAGTTGAGTTTCCTACCAGAAAAAAAAAAGCAGGATCTGAAAGCAAGAGTTTCACCTGAAGTAAATGCCATTCCTGTTCTTGGTACTCCAGACTGAGTACCAAGGATGCCATAAACCTATTAAGGGATGATGCTCTAATCTTAGGCTTTCCAAACCAGACTTTAGGCTTCTCTTTACTATCATCTCTTAATAGGAAAACCAGCAGGAAACAAAACTGCACTTTCAAATAAATAAGACAGTAAGATGAGGTTCTTTGGTTTTTTATTATTTAAAAAAAAATATGTTACAAAACAATATCATTCATCTTATATTCTTGCTTAATTCCTTTTAAAAAAATTAAAGTAATAAAAAAGTCACTTTATAAAATAATACAAAAGGTCATGAAAAGGCCTGGAAGATGAGGACTGAATTAGGGCTTCTGGTAAAATTGAGGAATCCAGTGCTTTAGGCTCTGCCCCATGGACCAAAGGTTCTGGGAAGAAAGGGTAGAAAAGGATAACAGGGAAATCCATGCTGGTGACAGAGGTAGAGCCAGGTGGGGGTTCAATGAGGGTCTTGCTTCATTTGATGAGCAGTCAGTCTCTGGACAGATTGCATTGGAAGCAATGGGGAGGAAGAGTTAAGACCAGAGACCTCAGCCAGGGAAGGAAGTAGGAAGAGTGAGTGGAAATGATGGGAACATTATACAGAAAATAATTACTCCCTCCTAGAATTTTTGATCAAGAAAAAGATGAAAGCCAAGTAAGGACTGAAATGCATCCTAGATTTTTGAAAAACAGTAATAAGGGCTCAGAGAAAAGACTGCGTAGGATTCCTATGGACTAAAAATTCTATGGGGGATATCTGCCTACGGGAATGAGATACTCTCAAGAATTTCTTGGTGATTGAAGTCACTAAGGGAAACAATTCCAATGAATAAAAATAGATGACCAAAGACAACAATGTGGATATATTGTGAACCAGACAACTGAAATTTCAAAGAGATATAGAAAGAAGATAGGAAAAAAAGGGAAAGGGATAGAGAATGAATATAAGAACATGACACTGTCCCATAAATATAGTGTAACAAGTGCTAAAGCTCAGAATAAGCTGAGGATAGCTAGGAAAGCTAAAGATAACCAAAAGCAAATGATATTTAAAAAACCCTATTCAGACAAAAGAAGACTAAATAAGACCAAGGACAGATTCTTGAGGGGTGTGTATATAAGTGAATGAAATAAAATAACTGACAACATAAAATAAGGGTCTTTGATTCTAGTTTTCTTTTATGTTTTCTGACAAAGAAGATGAACTCTGAATTGATAATAACAGAGAAAGGAAGATAGCAGGGAGTTGATATCGAAGAGGAAGAAGGAAAGAGTAAAAGAATAGCTAGATGTCCTTAATCAGTTACCATGGCCAAAATGGACTCCTCTTTGGATCCTGAAAGGGGTGCCATTGATGGAAGAACTACCTGTCAATGGTATTTGAAAGACTTTAGAAAATGGGAGATGTATCACAAGACTAATGAAGAGCAATTGTTAGCCCAATTAAAAAGGGATGGAAAAAAATTGTCTACAGGCCAGCAAGTGTGACTTCATTTCTTGGGAAAACTCTAGAATGAATCTTAAAGAGAACAATTGTAGAGAGTTGGAACTCTGGAGAAGTATACTTGAAACAAGGTGTTAACTCAGTGGAATTGATGAGATAATAGTTCTCTAGTATACATATACTTAGTACTTAGCATGGTGATGTAATGGTTCTCTAGTTTACACATACTCAGTATACTATAATGATGTAATTATAATAGGGTATTTAAACTGGGGACAAAGTCAGACTCAGGGGGAGACTGGTTGAGACTGGCAGACTGATAGAAAAGATTGGATCAGACTATGACAGACACAGACTATATGAGACAATAAAGACTTTGGACTCTATTCTTGTCCATTCTCATGGTGTCAATCCTGCTGAGACCAATGCCCTTCCGGAGGACCTCCAGAAAGCTAGTCTGAACATTACAAACAATCAGTGAATATCTAGAAAAAGGATATCAATCAAAAAGAGCCAGCATGGCTTCGTCAAGAACAGGTCATACCAAACAAATGTTATTTCCTTTTTTTTTTTTTTTTTGAACATGATTACTGAAGGAGCAAATTAGAGTGCTGTGGATATGATTTACTAAATTTTAGTCAAGCATTTGATGAAATATCCACATTTTTCTAATGGAAAAGTTGGAGAGATATGGGGTAGGTAGCAATATAATTAAATGGATACAAAATTGAATGGCAAAAAAAAGAAAAAAAATTGAGTGGCAACTCAAAACAGTAAGTCATTCATAATTCAATGATAAAAATTTATAGGGAGCATCTAGGAAAAACCCCCAGGGATCTGTGTTTGGCTTTGTCCAATTGAATATTTTTATCAATGACTAGGACAAAGTCATAGTAATCAAATTTTAAGTGACACAGCAGGAATTTAATGATAGCACTGTCATTTATGACAGGCAGGATCCAAAAAGGTAGGCTAGAGAAATCAGTTGTTGAAAACCAATAAGATTAAATTGAACTAAATTGAAGTAAGATTAAATGTAAATACTCACCTTTCCATTAAAGAAGTCAACTTTCCAAGGATAGGATGGGGGAAAGGGCATTGTTTAACAATACTATGTTGGGGAAAAATCTGGAGGTTCTGCTGGACTACCAGTTTAAGATGAGTCAAAGTAGGAGATGGTAGATAATAAAGTTAATATAATCCTAGTCTACATTAAGAGGAATAAGATAGGGGGCAGCTAGGTGGTGCAGTGGATAGAGCACTGGCCTTGAATTCAGGAGGACCGGAGTTCAAATGTGGTTTCAGACACTTAACAAACATTTCCTAGCTGTGTGACCCTGGACAAGTCACTTAACCCTAGCCTCAGAAAAAAAACAAAAACAAAAACAAGAAAACAAAACAAAAAAGGAGGAATAAGATAAAAGGAGGGGACTGGGCCTGTATATTCTACCCCTGTTGGATCCTCTTTGGAATATTGTTTTCAATATCAGATAACACATTTTAGGATGGACTGGATAATGTCCAGAGAAGGGTGCACAGGATGATAAGAAGCCTAGAGTCCATGCCATGAGAGCATTTGAAGGAGTTAGGAATGTTTAGCCTGTAGAAGAGAAGATGTGGAGTGGGGTTAGGGAAGGGGAACACATGGAAGTTCTAAGTATTAGAAGGACTGTCATGGAAGATGGATTAGACTTGCTCTGCTTGACTTTTAGAGGGCAGAAACAGAAGCATTGGGTAAAAGTTGCAAAGAGACAAATTATTAAGAAATAAAAATTATTAGAAATAAAAATTAGGAAAACAATTTCCTAACAAAGCTATCTAAAATTGAAATGGGATGCTTCAGAAGGCTCTCTTCCTATCCCCATTGGAGGTCTTAGAGTTAAACTGAATAGTCCACATTGAGCAGGTTATAATGAAGATTTTTTTTTGACTGTCCATTGAGAGCTCTTCCAAGGTCCAGTGGAGGATGAACAGGTGGTTTAGTGTTCTGTTGGCCCCAATGGGACACATGTGTCTAGATCTAAGAGGCAATAGGCACAGAGCAAGAATGTGAGCTTGGTCGTATGAGGTGAGGTGGAAAAAGGAAGGGAGGCAAAGGGTCGGGGGAGGAGGGGGAGGAGGGGGGGAGATCACCCTCTCCTGTGCTGGCCATGAATCATTTCCACATGCTGACTTCATTTAAGTCCCACTGCTAAGCATCCCCAGGAGCTTGCCTGGATCTAACCCTTGTTGCTGAGCCATTTTTTGTACATCAAAGCCCATGTGCATGAGGAACTGGATTATGTTCATCTCTTGTCCTGTAAATTGGTCTCGGATAGTGGGACAGGAGGGGTTACAATGGGGCCAGGGGCAATTGTCAATTAGGTGAACTGGACAGCCCTTCAGGGGGGGTGCTTTGCCATTTTTGTTGCTCTCATGAAGACTTCGGTCCCAGCAATGAAGTGCTCGAGGCAATGAGGTGCCCTTCACCTGAATGTCTGTCCAGTGGCTAAAAAAGATTAAAGCATACAGGTGAGCGAGGGGGTGGCAGAAAGATGGGTTAGGAGAAGAAGCAGAGGGAAGCTTGTAGGTAGAACTGAATCGAATTATTGTCCTGAGATACTTACTTTCGGATGATGATCTCATGGGATAGGCAGGCAGGGGCAAAACTAGCCCTGTATGGGGGAAAGGAGATATAATCAGTGATTATCAGTTACCCACTGGTGCCAACTTCAACCCCTTTCTTACTACAATGTACTCAGATGCACTCTGTCTTCCAAATTCTTTGGCCTGTGTCTCATGCTTTTCTACCAGTTCTTTGCCCCCTACATGTAGAATCACAGATTTAGGGCTGGAGAGTATTTTGGAAATAAGCTAGTCCAATGCTTTCATTTTGCAGATAAAGAAACTGAGATGAAATGAATTGCTCAATTTCATACAGCTAATAGTTGACAGATCTAAAATTTGAACTTGAGTACTCTCATTCCAAATCCATTGTCTTTTATGTTATACCATATCATCACTAACTTCATTTTTCTGTTGTTTTTTTTTTAACTTATTTTTTTCTGCTTATACATATACATTTTTTTTTAATAATACATTTCCTTATGAATCATGTTGGGAGAGAAAAATTAGAACAAAAGGGAAAAACCACAAGAGAAAAGAAAAACAGAAGAAAAAGATCTTTTCCACAAAGATGTTTCTTTCTAATTAGAGGCTTCTAGGTGGTACAGTGGTTAGACTACTGGGCCTAGAGTCAAGAAGAGTGAAGTTCAAAGCTAGTCTCAGACATTTAGCAATTGTGTGATTCTCTATCTGCCTCACAGTTACCTCAACTATAAATTAGGAATAATAATAGAACTACCACTATGGATTTGGTGAGAATCAAATATTTGTAAAAATTTTAGTGCAATAGGGTAACTAGGTGAATAGAGCACCAACTCTGAAGTCAGAAGGATTTGAGTTCAAATCAGCCTAGTGACCCTTGGCAAACCACTTAACCCAGACAGCCTCCAAAAAAAGTGTTTAAGCACAATGCCTAGTACACAGTAGGCACTTAATAAATTCTTATTTTTTCCATTTATATGAATCTGCTCACTGACCTCCACTTATGAATTTTTTTCTTATGTAAATGCTTTTGCACATGCTATTTTCCACAATAGGAATGTCCTCTTTCCCCTAATGCATCGCTCTATCACCTTCAAATTTCTGTTCAAAATCTATTTTCTCCTGGAGATCTCATCTAAATTATCCTATCTGAAACCTCACTCCTTTGCTCAGGTTCTTGCTTAGCCTTTTTATAGGCATTCACTAAATACTACTATTTTCATATTTCCTCATTCAATTTACTTTTAAAGAGTTTTTCATATTATCTAATAGATTGATTATAGGCTATTTGAGGATAAGAATCAGTTTGTTTTTGTTTGCTTTTCCAACAGTTAGCACAAGGTTTTCTATATAACAGATACTTAATAAATCTTTGTTGAACTTGCTAAATTGAACCAGGGGCATGTGATAGGGGAATTATAATCATAATAAAATTAACATTTACATAGTGCTTACTATGTACCAGGAACTACTGTTAATCTTCACAACAATCCTGGGTTCAAATATGGCCTCAGACAAGTCACTTAATTCTCTTTGCCTCAGTTTCCTCATCTGTAAAATGAATTGGTGAAGAAATAGCCAACCACTCCAAGAAAATCCCAAATAGGATTATGAAGAGTCAACTACGATTGAAAACGATTGAACAATGCAACCATTTCATTTGACCTTCACAATTATCCTGTTGCTATTAAAATCCTCATTTTAGAATTGAGAAAACTGAGGCAAACAGAGTAAGTGCTTTACCCAGGCTCATACAGCTAAGAAACATGTGTGACTGGATTTAGCTTCAGGTCTCTCTGGCTCCAGGGCCAGTACCATATTCTGGATGATTGTAAGATATTTTTCTAACCAGGGAACTCAAAGCAGAGGTTTTCATACAAGGAACACTAGAAGTAGTGGCTAATGACTGGCTCTCACCTGCCACCACATTCTGTCTCAATTTAGGAAAAATATTTAATCTCCTTAAAGGATCTTGCTTTCTCTGCTTAGGAATTCAATGGTAGATGATCTGGGCATGGTGTCCAGGAAATTGGAATAAACTACCCCCAAGTTTTTTGACCTTGTCCCTCACCTTGTGCCCCCACCTTCATGCTGAAGATACTCACGACACATCCTTTAGAGTATTCCGAAGCTCCCTGCCAAGGTTCTGTATATAAAGCCATTGCCCTTCTTGCACAGGCTGCCCTGTGAGATGTACATTATCCACAGTCAATTGGGCCTCATCAAACAGCCATTGTACTACAAACACAGGACCTAGGACAAAGCAAAGGCATATATTGTCTCAAAGCATAGTCTTCCCACACCTCCATCCCCACCTGATTTTCCTCAGGGACAACTCCAAGTATTCCCCCCTAATCCCCTACTAGTTTTCTCCTACCTTTCTTTAGGGATGGGAAGTATTTATTGTCTTCTGCCTATAACTCAAATTTTTCCCACCTTTAGGTCCATGCTCTTGCTCTACACCCTTCTCTTGGAAGATCTTTCCAATTTCTTTCTGAAAGCATCTTTCCCTTGCTTTACAATTTGACTGTGAGGACTTATCTTCTGGGGAAGTTTACCCCACTGATGGATCTTTTATCCTGCATCCCCAACCTCATCCCACCCTCCTGATTTATGCACAGGAACCCAATTTCCCTTTATTTTGGGCTTCAGAACCCTAAAACCACAGAATGTCTGAACTAGAAAGGATCTAATACAGTTCCTTCATTTGACAAATGAGGAAATAGAGGCAAAGAAAAAGGAAAATGATTATCCCAGGTCACACAGCTAGTTAAGTGGTAGAACTGAGACTAAAAACCAAGACTTAGGTTCAGCGCTCTATATTCATGAGTTCTTTCCATTCTAACACAATGCCTCTCTTATATACTCTTATATTAATGCTAAAAGGAAATTTAGAGAATGAGTGACTTGATTCTGGAATGAGGGGTGGGAGAATAGGAAAAGGGAGGAGTTGGAATTACTTCTTGTTTGGAGCCCATAGTTAAATTTTCAATGTGAGGATTCACACTTTGGAAATAGGCCACCACTACAAATCAGAGACTGGGTTGTAAAATCATTGAACAGAGCCCAAATGAATTAAAAGGCTCAAAGAATAAAGTTATCAACAGGATGAAGGCTAATAATAACTGACATTTATATAGTGCTTTAAGGTTTGCAAAATGTTTCACATCTATTATTTCATTTGAGCCTCACTTTACCCCTTGTTTGAGCTCCAATTCCCTCCAATTCTAAGCATCCCCAGTGGTTGTCCCTCAGTGACAATTCCTTTTAAACAACTTCAGTGGTTTCTTAGCTCAGAGCTGAGTACCACAGAAGTCAGTTCATTTCATTTGGGAACAGCTCCAGGTGATAGAAATTTCTTGGTTCTTTTTAAGTATGCACTAACTCCTTTGAGGCATATTGATCTCCTTAATCAAATAGCTCATATTCTATCTCAAATATTTCTTGGCTGTGTAATCCTGCACAATTGATAAATTCTCTGAACTCTAATTTCCTTATGTAAGAAATAGGGACACTAAAGCCCATAGTACTTACTTACTTACCTTTCTTCAAAGTGAGCTTCAAATCTTATATGCAAAAGTGCTTTACAAACTTTAAATTACTAATTAATTGTCTGTTATTGTTATGATGAAAATAATAATTAACTTCTCTAAGGCTAAAAATCAAAAGAGAAAGTACAGATTTGTATTGGATTCCTCATTTGGAGCTTCCCACAGCAATCAAATTAGATGCCCCCTTAAAAAAAGGATAAATAATGAGTGTAGGCGTAGCTAGATGGTACAATGGATAGAGCACTAGTCCTGGAGTCAGGAGGAACTAAGCTGAAATCAGCCTCAGATACTTACTATCTGTGTGACACCTCCCCCACAAAAACACACACACACACAAAATCAGGAAGATCTGGGTACAAATTCTACTTTTGGCATTTACTTGCTGTGTGATCAAGGATAAATCACTTAATCTCTTAGATAACTCTCCATGTTATAGGTGAATTGCCTAGCTACATCACTGGAGTTTTCACTCTAGGCATCCCTTTACACCAACTAAATTACAGGTCCAGATTAAAACAAAACAAAACCCACACAACAAAGAAACCAAACCAAAGCTAGACTATTAGCTCCCTGAGTGTAGGGGCCAAGGCTTTTTCTTCCTCTATATCCCTTAAACAATGTAGAGAGTACAGATTCTGTGCTGACTATGAGCCCCTCCCCACATTCCCAGAATTTGATCTCTCAACTGTTTACTTGTATTCCGAATTTTCAGGGAGAATAAGTGGGGGCTTTGAGATCTTTTGCCATCATGCCTCCTCCTAAGCCCCAAGCTCCCACCCCCACTCACAGCGCAGGGTAGGGTAGATTTTGTATCCGAAGAAGCAGTTCCACTCCTCGCCTTCCTTGAACTGTAGCCGGCAGCGCTCGGGGACGACCCCGTTCCAGTACCTGGAAGGCCAGGAACTTTGGAATCAGGCCAGCTCTTGAGAACCTCTTCCAATCCCTCAACTGTGGGATGGGGGGAAGGAGGATCCCATATAGGGTGACAGCTAGATAATTTTCCCTCTAGTTAACTCTGCCCACCATTCCATGGGTACTCACCTCCCATCACTGGGGCCATGGGCCTAATCCAACACTATCCCAAACCCAAAGAACTCAACTATTGGAATTTGTACTTGATTCAGTCTTTGGTATTGCTAAGAATTTCCTTCTACGCTCTCATCCCTGTCTTAGACTGGAAACGCAAGCCATTTCCAAATCCAAGCCCTGGATTGGGGTGTCATCCTTCAAGCCCCAGCTGTATCCTGGGCAGGATGGGTCTTTTCTATTTTGGGAAGAAGGGCTCAAAGGGCAGTGATGTCTGATGCTAAAAAAGGGGAGTGGTATGGACATCTGCAGCAGGATGTCAATAACTTGGGAGGGGTAGTAAAGGAGGGCAGAGAAGGCTGTCACCTGATCCCTCGGCGAATGGCTTCAGTGGGTGCACAGGTAATCGTGTCAATGCAGTCTGTTCGTCGGTACTGCCTGTTGTCCAGGAACCATCCAGAGTCAGCCAGACCCCGAACCTGGATGGCTGAATAGCCCAACTCCTCTAACTGCTCTGCAACCCGGTCCACATTCAGAAGAACACCAGTGCCTCCAGCACTGCCAAGTGAGAGAGAAGACATAGGGTCGGCTGATCCAGCCAAACAAGTAAGCCAAGACCATTTCTAGAAAGGTCACTTAGCCCTGGGCTCATTGCATATTTTGATGTTATTTATTTTAAGAGAGTCATTGGAAAAGTGTCTGAATTTGGCAATAATGGTACTCAAATTGAATCCTGAATGGGTTTGCTACTCACTGCCCATGTGAATTTGAACAATCACTTCACCTCATTGGCTATGTCCTCTCTATAAAATGATAGCACTGGACAAATGTCTTCAAGAAGATATATAGAAAAACAACAGCACTCCACTTCTTGGCAGAAGTAGGAGAGCCATAGTTGTGGTATGTGGCATACAGATTCAGAATTAAAATGTATTGAAATGTACATGTACAAACATATAAGAAATGTTTTTTTTAATTATTATTTTCCCTTTAAAATGTTATATGAGATGGCTCTCAGGCAAGGATTGGGGAAGAGGGATCATGGGAGAAATTCTGGTAATGTAAGAAAATCAGTTAGTCAACAAGCATTCATTTATTGTCTACTACATACCAGACATTGTGCTAAACAATGAGAATGCAAATACAAAAAAACAAAACAAAACACCCAAACCCAAACCAACCCCCAACAAATATATCAATAAAATTTATTTTTAGAAAATAATGGGAATAGACTAAATAATTTATATGATCCCTTTCAAATGTAAATCCAGTGATTTTAATGATCTCTTTCTTTCTCTTCATTCTTCCCATCCCATACTTTCTCAGAACATAGTCATATCTAGTGTTTCTTCTGAGAAGTAAGGGCTAGTGGGATAGAAGGATCACCATCTTGGGAATGGAAAGACCTATGTCCTATTCTTAGCTCTCTATCCCTTCTTCTGAGTCCACTTTCTCATTTGCAAAGTCAGGGAGTTGAATGAGATGATCTCTAAAGTCCATAGAAAATCTTCATGTTGTACTTGTAGGTCAAGTACCTGGAGCAAGCCCTTACCATTTTCAAAGATATGCATATCCCTAAAACGAATTGGGATTAGTAACTGATGTGTTTAGCTAGAATAGTTAGTCAGTTGGTCTAAATAACTCAAAACAAAAGCTTTTACTGGGATGGCATCAGAAGTATAGTAGTAACAAATATAATAGGTAAAATAAGATAACTCTAACAAGTGCTTTTTAAAAAATGAATTCCTGTGAAACAAATTATTTGAGCATTGACCAGTGTCCTTTCCTTTGTTTTCTACCCTGCCCTGCCCCCAGTTTAATGCAATTTAATGGTTAGCAGCTCCTGGAAATCATTCCTCTATATTCTACATAGTTTATTCTCTCCCCTCTCTTAGCCTCATGTTCCTCCTTCTGCTACTCACCTGCTTCCAGCAAGCAGCAGTACCTTGGCACTGGTCAACCCTTTGCCCAGGAGTTCTCGAACCACTTCCTGGATAATAAGGGCTCCCATGAAAGCATACTCATCTGTAAAGCAAAGGAAGTGTCTCTGCTTTAGAGAAGCATTATTGCTTAAGCAATAATGGTCCTTCTAATGCCCTCTCTCTACTCCAGCCCTATGAAGAGTTTAGGCTTCATTCATTAAAATGGCTATCTCTCACTTGGAAAATTGGGCTCTTTGGGAATTTTAAGTTTGGGTGGACAAGGCCGAATTGAGTGCCCACTTTTTTTTTTTTTTTTTTTTTTTTTGATGAGGCAATTGGGATTAAGTGACTTGCCCAGGGTCACACAGATAGGAGGAGGTATTAAGTGTCCGAGACTAAATTTGAACTCAGGTCCTCCTGACTTCAGGGCTGGTGCTCTATCCATTGCACCATCTAGCTACCTTGAGTGCTCACATTTTAAAGACAAAACTATGTCTACCATGCCCCACAAAAGTCAGGGCTACTTGTCTAAATGAAGAAGATAGTACGAAGGACAAATACCCGGGAGGAGATTTAAAAGGTTTTAGGACTAGAGGAATCATGACTAGGTTAGAATAGCCATGGATCCCTATGGCCATGAAAGAAAAGAGAGAGAAGGGACAGAAGAAGAAGAGAACTCACTGGTTTCAGACTTTGAGGAAGCTCCACTCCAGACATCACTAGAGCAATAGGGAATAAAGCTGCAAAAGAAAATGTTGATAAGACTGGCAAAAAAAAAAAAAAATTTCTCTATTCTAAATTGATACTTCCCCCAGGAAGCTTAAGCTCTGCTTTTCTGTTGGATATGCCTCTAAAATTTCTCCATGTTGTGATTTCACCCCATCTCCCACAAGGAATAATCCGTATCCCCCATACTTATCCCTTACACCATGTTGGCATTCCACCAGTGTGGATTCTCCTCTGGTTGGGATGAGAGAATGCCAGTACCTATAGGGGAGCAGAGAAAAATAAGGGGACTTTTAGTCAGGCTTGAAAATTTTGATAGAAGGTGTGCAGATATGTTGGCACTATAGGGAAGTGTCAAATTAAGCCCTAGGGATAGTGGAATATTAGAGTTGCTACCTCTATCTAGCCTAAGACAAACATTAACTATATATATATATATATATATATATATATATATATATATATATATATATATATATATATATATATATATATATATATATATATATATATATATATATATATAAAAGACACTTTGTGTCTTTATTATCCTTATCAAAGAATGTTTGGTAACCTTCTAAGTTTGAAAATACAGGAGATTAGGAGTGATGAAGAAGAGCTATACAAACAGAGGATGCTTCTGAGGACCTGAGAAGTCTTTTTAGACAGAATAGTTTAAAAAGTTAATAATTAGAATTTCTCATTTCTTTAGACCAAAGGCCTCAAAATTTAAGATGATTCCCTTTTACAGCTGCCAAAATTGAAGCACTGACAGAGTCATAACAACTTAGTAATAGAGTAATAGAGCTGAAAGCTGCCACTTCTCTTTCTCTAAACATAACTCCTGAGAAAAGTCAAGGAGTTAGGGCCAGGCAGTGGGAAGTTACCTAGTACCAATCTTTCTTTAGGGAAAGGGGTCTAGAGTCCAAAGGAAGATTGGGAGCTATTAAAGAGAGGCCACATAGACAGGAGAGTGAAGGAAAAGATAGCCATGCAAAGTGAAAGAGTATATGTATGACTGCTGACCTGTGCGAGTTCTGGGCCAGTCTTTGGAGCTCATAAGGCGCCTCATGGTGTCATAGCGAGAATCACAGTTCTCCCGGTTGAAACAATACCAGCCGCCTGCCAGGTTAGATCCATATTGAGTGGTTTGCCAGCCTTCCAGCCCTCCTTCAAAAGGACCCTCCCTAACTATCATTCTTTACCCTTTTTTAGTTCCACAGTTCTTAGCCTTTTTCTCTTCCCACCCTCATCATCCCCACTCTTCACCCCAAGGCCTACCTTCCAAAAAGAGCAACCAACGCCGACTGCCCTTAGACTCCTTGAGGTAGTAGCTGTAAAAGAAATAGGATTAGTAGGTCAACTAGATCTCCCCCGGCTCTCTCTATCACACAGATAAGAAAGGGTTATTCCACCTGTCACCAAGTCAGGGCAGCCCTGTGCCACATGGGGGCGCAAGAGACTAGGTAAATCTGTAGCAAGTTGAAGGTTAAAAACTTTAAAGAAGGATAAGGTTTTGGAAAGGACAGAAACAGGTCTCCTGGGGCTAGTTTTAGGAAGAAGTTAGGGCAGGTTCAGATTCTTTTTACCCCAGAGGGACGAGCCAGCTCAAAGGAAGAGTTGTTAAAGGAAGACAAAAGGGTGTTCCTGTTCTAAAGGAAAACCCGGTAGAGGCAATCCAAAACTTTTGTTCCCAGGCCAGCTCTGAAACAAAACATGTTTGTGACCTTGGGCAATTCATTTGACCTCTCAAAACCCCATTTCCTTAGCTATAAAATAAAGAAGATAATAACCCACTCTTCATGCCCTGCACTTGTGATGGAAACTTGAGAATATTCTACAAACTTGTGTTCTACATTGAAGTATTGTTGCTAGGGGAAGGAAGCAAGGGGCACCTTCTACATTGATCTCCAGTTAATCCTAGAGTGAGAACTAAAGGAGGAAAAAGAGGAGTGATCTGCATATTCCAGTCAGTCAGAGGTGTAGTTAGGAAGGACAAACATGGTCATAAGAGAAGAAAAGTAGGGGGAGATAAGATGGAAAAGAATGATGGAGAGTTAAGAGTAGGAAAAAGGATTTAGGGGAGGGAATCCTGGTTCAGTTTTGCTCACTGACTCATCACCACCCTCTCCCAAAAGTCTGCTTGTCTGCTGTGTCCCACAATGTAGTCATGTGTATGTCCAGTCTTTTCTTTTCCCTCTCTCCCCCCGCCCCCCGGCCCAATAGTTAGAGTTCTCTTCCAGGGCAGTAACAAGTGTTTTCTATTCCTACTCCTTACTTCCAGTCCCCAAGTCTGTGCATTTCATGGATATTAAATTCATGGGGTTGATAAGACATTTGGTAAACAGCTGTTTATGATGACTGTCACTAATTTGCTGCATAATCTTTGCAACATTACCTTTCAGCCTCATTTTCTGGCTCTCAATATATAGAGAAGTCCTACTTCCCTTCCATTCTCTTCAAGGTACTACTTAATGGCATCTTTCCTTCACTCCCCACCCTCCATCCCCCACCCCATACACACACACACACACACACACACACACACACACACACACACACACACAGAGCCATGTTCTTTCACCTAGAGGGAGAAATAATATCCCCAAAGTTGGTTATTTAGTTTCAGAAGGTGGAATCCTGGATTCCAACAAACCCAAGGGCTTACACTGTGCTGGGCACTGAGGGTATGGATATTGGGTCCTCTTCTTCTTCTTCTTTTTTTTTTAAAGATATTCATTAGCCAAGTCAGGTAGATTAATGAAGCAATCTTTAGGCAAGGAAGTACCCCTGTCGCTGACTTTCTTCTCTACATTCTCTTCATTTCTTCAGATGGAAAGGAACCTGAACTTATTCTTAAGATATCATGGCATCCTTTCAAAGCAACTGACTTTCTTGCAGGGAAACTGAGTGGATTACTTTTCTTCCCTCATTGACCATTTCTTTGGAGCCACATATTGGACAAGACAAAGGATAATAGGTAAATTCAGGACTTTTTATAGTCTTGAGCTAGAGTGGATTCAAAGTCTTCAAAGGCTTCAAAGTTTAGAGTCTTTCCCTAACCTATCATAAGCTGGGAAAATCTGAGGGATGCTTTTCTACCTAGAGTCTACTCCAGGAAAAGGAATGGACTTAGGACCAGAGGAGAAAGGGCTCCCACTCACTTTTTCTTCCTCCTCTTTCTTGGGAGAAAAAGCTCCAGGGTCTCTAAAGGAAGAGCAGACTAAAGTCTTCTGCTACTACTACATAAATGGGGGGGGGAGTGGGAGGGGGGGAAAGGAGGATGTATGCGGGAGGGGGGGAGTGGGGGCAGAGACTGTGGTGTGGGATGGGCTGAGATCCTGCTTCTGTTCTCTTGTAGTTTCCTTAGGAGAGAGAAGGCTGAAACGGCGTCCACCTGCTGCAGAAAGGAGTGGAGTTGGAAGAGGGCTGCAAACTAGGGAGAGGTGAATGTGTAACCATTGGAGACCCGAAGGGCCTGCACAGATCGGGATCGTGGGACTAGAGTTTGGAGGAACGGGAGAAGGTGAGAGGATTCAGTCTCTGAAGTCACTTACCCGGCGGGGCTACCGTCATTACAAGTCACCGAGGTGTTGAGCAGGAGATGAAGCCGCAAGTCCTCATCCAGCTTTTGCGCGGAACAGGGATACAGAGACTGTGCCAGACTCTTGATCTGAGACATAAAGCTGTCCATGTTGCCTTCCACGGCCGTGAAGTCCAGCGGGAAGCTCTCCACTGGCTGCCCTGCTACCTCGCCCAGCTCCCGGCCAGGAAGCGCCTGGGGTTGGGTCTGGGGCTGAGAAGGAGGCTGCTGCTGCTGCTGCTGCTGCTGCTGTTGTTGCTGCTGCTGCTGCTGCTGACCACGCCGTCTCCAGGTTTTCCTTCCTTCGCTGCCGGGGCCCCAGTGCAATAAGCCCAGGAGGAGCAGTACTCGCACCGCTCTTTGGCCCATGCCAGCGCTGGTCCTGTCTTTCCGGGCCACCTGCAGGAGAAGCGGATCAGCGGATGAGCCCCAGCGGACTTTGAAATCCGAACCCGGGCGCCGCAAGGTCTGTGGATCCCCGGCTGTAGTCCTACTGCCCTGGACTGGGCACTGGACTCCAGCTAGATCCTTGCTTTTTCGAAGAGATTGTCCTTCCTAGGGTGTCCAGATCCACTCCGCTCCACCGTGTCTCCGGTGGGCTCTGGGCTCTACGCTAGCCGCTAGGCGTCAAAGCGATCTCCTTGGCCCCGAGGCTCAGTCCTCTTGCCCCAAGCTGTGCAGGCACTGGGTAGCCTCTACTTGGACTGGGCTGGATTGGTCTGGGCTGGGCTAGGCTGTCCCAGGCAGATGCTTACTCTCTCCCCGCACCCTACTCCCCGCGTCCTGCTCCCCGTTCCGCGTCTAGAGGAGGGCAGTTCTGGGTCTGGGCGCTTTGGCTCGGTCCCGCTCCAATGAGCGGCAGGGGCAGAGCCTGGGCGTAGTTTGCGGGGCCCGCGGCTGTCCTGGTGCCCACGCGTTAGATGTGCAGCCACCGCCTCCCGGGCCTTCGCGGAGCTCAGGGGCGGGGGTGTGGGGGGTGTGTGTCTGGGGTGGGGGTGGCGGGGGAGGCGGTGATCTAGCTTTTTTCTAGGCGGAGGCATCGTCTTTTCTTCCTAAACCGCAAACATGACAGAGGGGGCCTGGATTACCCCGCCGTGACCGCCTGAGGCGCTCCCGGCCCCGGCTTGGTGTGGGGCAGCGCGGCTGTGGCTCCTAGCGCTGCCACAGCGGCTCCCATTAAGGGAAAGCCAGCCAGGCGCCTTTCCCCTATCCCGCCCCTTCCTCCCCCCCACAGAGGGCTGGGGGAAAAGTAAGGAAGGGATTGTTTTTACGGGAAGGGGGGAAGTCACCTGCGGGGGAAAAAAATTAACTCTCTTCCCCTCCCCCCCTCCCAGAACTCCTAAGAGCTGGCGGTAAAAACAAAACAAAACAAAAAAACCCAAAAAACAAAAAACAAACATCTCCCAGGGCGGGGACAAAGTTTGGAGACTGGAGTTCACTGGGACTCTATCCCTATCCATTCCTTTCACCTCAAGTTTGGAGAACGGTCCCTGAAAGATTAAGGGAGGGCACAGCTGGAGAGCGCACCTGGAGCAACAGGACAATGACATCCCTGGAATCCTCTAAACTCCTCCGGCCCCCTCCCCACTTCTGCCCGCCTACCCAAGCGCAGCGCGAGCAGCACCTGGGGCCGCTGGCATTTTCCGAGAGCTAGCAACATCTGGAGGGAAGGGGGCGGTTCATGGATTTAATTCGTGGGTCTTTTAGCCTTGAAGATTCCTCTGACAACCATGCTCCCCAGGGTTGCGTACCCTCGTCCCCGCCCCCATTTGCCTATCGGGATTCGGGAATCGGGAGTCAGCGCCTGAGAGTTTCCCGACACCCCCACCCTTCCACCCTGGACATGATAGGAGTTTCTAGCTCCTGACTCAATGGAGCCCCGAGCTCACCGCTGGCTGTGCCCTGCACGGAGTTGCCCTGCTGATGGGGCTTCCAGGCCACTGGATCTCTCCTCCTCCCTCGCTCCCCTTCCCAGCTCCGCTCTCTGGCGCTGGCGGACAGCCGCCGGGGACTTTTATCTAGCTAGGACCGCCGGATCAAAGCGACGGCTGCCCTGGGCTTCTCCGAGTCTTGGGTGTGTGTGTAGCGGGGGTGGGGGATAGTAATAGTCATCTGAGCCAGGGTAAAGGGTGGAGGGGGAAAGAATGGACAGGTGTAGCTGGGAACAAGGGGCTGAAACAGTAAGGGGAGCGTTGGTAGGGAGGAAAAACTGGCTACCTCACATCACATAGGAACAGAAACCTCTTAATCCCGATGTGAGCAAGTTAGGATCTGCCTGAACTAAATCTTGGCACAGGTTTTTTTTTGGGGGAACTGTATTGGAAACCCCTAACCACAATGACATAGAGAACTACTATTTGGTACTACTCAGTGCCCTTTGGATGACTTTTTATCCTCTCTTAAAAGAGTCTGAGGACTCTTCCGCCTCAGCCCCACTGTCCTCAGAATTCAATGCTATGGGATCAAAAATGTATATTCGGGAAGCAACCTTAGAGGCCGTGTAGTACAACTATCTCATTTTACAGATTAGGAAAATTGAGATGCAGAAAAGTTGAGTGGTTTGTCCAAAGCCACTTCTCGTTAGTAAATGGCAGATCTAAAATTAGAATCCAGATCCTCTCACCCCAAATCCTGTGCTCTTTCCACAAGATCACACAAAATAATGTGCGGCAAAGCTGGGCTTTCATCTGACCTCTGACACTGAGACAACGCAGACAACTGGGCTGGAATCCGGGAGCCCTGTAACCAATTCTTTGTGACCTTAGGCTTTTTATTTTCTTCTAAAAGTAAAATGGAGGCTCTGAACAGATGAACCTTAAGGGGCCCACTCCTATCCTTCCAGCTTTTAACAGCTATCGACTCATTAAACACATAGCATGCTAGGGGATGGAGTAGATTGAGTACTAGGCCTAGAGTCAGGAGGAGGAGTTCAAATCCAGCTTCAGACACTAGCTGTGTGACCTGGTCAATCACTTAATCCTGTTTGCCTCAGTTTCCTCATTCATAAAATGAGCTGGAAAAGGAAATGGCAAATCACTCCAGTATCTTTGACAAGAAAACCCCAAATGAGGTCACAAAGAGTCAGATGCTGACTAAAATAAATACATAAGAGAAGTTGTCAGAAGAGGGGACACTATTATTTTCTTTCTAACTCTAATCCTAGGATAGACACATTAAGCATTTTATAGTTTAGGTAGTTAGTTCTACTCCCTCAATTCACCTAGCATAACACTTAAAACATTTTTGGTACTTTTTATTTTTATATCACTTATATTTCACAAAATATTCCTTTCTCCTACTCTATCCAAAATGCCATCTCATAACAAATAATAAAAAAAAAAAAAAGAAAGAAAAGAAAAGAAAGGAGGGAAGCATTTTAGTAAAAGTAAGCTCTGGGGAATAGGGGAAGCATTTTAGTATTAATTAAGTCTAAGCATGTATGTACCCTTATTCTACACCTATAATCTTTCACCTTTTATCAAATGAGATAATATGTAAAGCACTTTGCAAATCTTAAAGCATTATATAAATGATATTATTTATTAATTATTTTTAAGGAAACGAGATGCATTTTCATATCCTTAAGTCTGATTATTATAATTACACATTCATTTTCCATTTTCATTTTTATTGGTTGTGTTGTTGTTCAGTCATATTCAGTTTTCTTGACCCTATTTGGGATTTTCTTAGCAATGATACTTCTCCAGTTCATTTTATACATGCAGAAATTAAGGGTTAAGTGATTTGCCCAGGATGTTACAGCTAGTAAGTGTTTGAACTAGATTTGAATTCTTTTTTTTTTTTGACTTTCCATCTAGTGTTCTATCCACTGGACTACCTAGTTTCCATACATTGTTTATAGCTATTATATTGTTATAGTTATTAGGTATATTGTTTTCCTGGTTCTGCTTATTTTGCATTATATCACTTAAGTCTTCTCATAATTCTCATGATATAGTGAAATAACATTTTGTTACATTATGTTCCAAAATTTGCTTAGCCATTTTCCAATCAATGGGCACTTACTTTGCTTAGAATTCTTTGCTACTGAAAAAAAAATACTACTATGAATATTTCAAAGGATATGTTATCTTTTTTCTATCTTGACTTTAGATATGGGTATTTGTATACACATATATACATGCATGTATATACTTTATACATGATACATATATGTATACACAGATGTATATGTAATATACATCAGTAATATCTCTGGGTCAGGACATATTGCATGTTAATCACTTGCAGGGTATCTATCTACTTTGTAGGTTTCAGCATAGTTGAACAAAGATTGAAACAATGAAATATGAATAACTCTTTCAGATGCAAATTGAGGAAACAGAGGCTTGGAATAATAAAATTTCACATGAAAAACAGAGGAAGGATCTTCTTCTAGGGTACAGACTGTCTTAGTGCCTTTTTAGGCACTTTTATTTATGTTAAACCAATAAGATTTGGGAAAGTAGTAAATAGTCACCATAAGTTAAAGTGAGATTCTTCATGAAGGAAATCCATCTGTGAGCCAGGAAAAAAATATGAAATAGGAATTTCCTCTTCTGTTCTCTGAGTTAAGGGTCACAAAGTTATGAGTCAAGGTCTTGAGGGAATAGGAGAGTCGCTTCTAGGCTAAGGATCTGCTGCCCTTGAGGAAAGCACAGTAACACCCAGATAGGGCATCAGGCTGGAGGTGATGGAACTTAGGGAACCCATTAGATCATTCTGTTTAAATAAAGATACCAGAAAGCCAAACCATTATCATAACATCTTGCTTAGTACTGAGCTTTGTGAAGACTCTCTGGAGAAAGAAAAAAGTGAACCCTCCCAAATTTGGAGCTGCACCTTGGCCACATGACTATTTCTTTTGTGTTCTAAGTTTGAGCCCACTTTCCCCTCAAGGATTCCATGTTTATTTTGGGGAAAGTACACCCCCGGTTTTAAGAGGACTGCTTTATAATTACTGTTTTTGTTATAGTTGAATAAATATTTATTCTAAGACCTGAGTCTACTAGCTGAGAAGAGCACTGATGGGGCAGGTGAAATGCAATGTTAGTGGTAGACTTTCTTCAAATTAACCTTAAAATCTGAGGTAGAAGTCGTCCCTTTGGAATTTTAACCAGAGTCTTTGATTCCAGAATCACCAGTTTTTCTACTGCCTCCCTATTTTGTTTGTTCCTCCATGGAGACAGGCAAAGAAAAGAGTTTTTACTTAGGTCATATTGTGAGTCAGTGATATAATTATTAGAATCCAGTATTCTTTCCCAGATAAGGAATATAGTAGATTCAGCTCTGGACATGGAGTCAGGAAGATCTGAGTTCCATTTCAACCCCAAACATTTACTGTCTGTGTGAAACTGGGCAAGTTACTTAACTTCTCATGTCCTTAGTTTCTGCATCGATAAAATGGGGATGATAACATCTACTTCACAGGGTTCTTGTGAAGACATAAATAAAATATCATACACATAAAGTACTTTCCAAACCTTAAAACTGTATGAAATTCTAGCAATTATTTCCCTGGGAATGCCTCCTTAATTCACAAAGGCTGGTTAAGAAAATACCTCAGGCAGGGGGGCGGCTAGATGGCACAGTGGATAGAGCACCAGCCTTGAATTCAGGAGGACCCGAGTTCAAATCTAATCTCAGACACTTAACACTTCCTAGCTGTGTGACCCTAGGCAAGTCACTTAACCCCAGCCTCAAAAAAAAAAATACTTCAGGCAGATAGGCAAGAGTACTGCTACCTCATTCTTGGACCACTTTACCTGCTGTTTTCACCTCTCTCTAATAGGCTGACACCCGCTTCTGCAACTAGACCTCTTCAGACTGCCTGAAGTTTTCCTCACAGGTTGGGTAGAGATTCTGTAGCCAAGGTGTTTTTACTTCTTAGCTGGGAAAAGACCAGAACTCTTTTGGTTTTTCTGGAATTAATAGCTCAATGTGGAGAAACTCCAAAATATGATTTATAGGCAATGACAGCAGTGAAGACCCTGGCTTCCTGTTTCCTAACATGATTCTTTTCCTTCCCCTCCTCTCTTCTTTGTGGCTTGGTTGCACTAGAGTCTGCTCTCTGCTAAATGCAGCTGCTTCCCGTGATAGACAGCTCTTATTCACACAGATTTATTCAATGTCAACAATATTTCATTTGGGACCAAGATTCTGAATGTCAACATAATTGTCCTCATTTCAGCCTCCCCAGACCAATGAAATGAATGACAGTCATAACATTCATCTAGTATTTATTGAAGGGTAGTTTTTCCTACAACTTTGTTCTAGTTAGATACTATTAGGGTACAAAAGGACTATTCTACTTTTTTATAAACAGCAAATAAACCTATTTTTTCAAGCCTATAAAATAGACATCATAGAAGTTATATAGATGAGAATATACCAGATAATACACAAAGTGAATGAACTCTGCCACTGGGAATGGAATTGAGCTGAAATAGCTCAACCAACAGAGTATTTTTAGAAAATTTTAGAAACAAAATATGAAACAACCAAAGAATAATTATAAACTTGGATATGGGGGAGCGAAAGATATAAATTATATATTTATAAACCAAATAAGAAGCTGGGTCTGGCACAAAAAGGATCAGAATGAAGTGGGGAGTTAGGAAAATTTTCTTAGGAGAATGAATCTTGAGCTGGTTAATTGTAAATATACTAGTCTAATCCCAAAAAAACTCCATAGATTTAAAGCTGGGGTTTTGTTCAACTCCTTCATTTTATAGAGGTCCAAAAAGATGAATTTCCATTGTACTCTTGATCTCCTGAATGTTTTTTTGCTGCAATAAATATGTGGAAATAACAAAATTTTCATTAGAAATATCAACTAATTTATTGATAAATCTGTAGAAGGGATTCTAAGAAAGATTTCTAGAAATACAGTCGTATTTAGCTATTCCTATACCCCCCTTTCTCCCAGAGTCACATAAAATAGTCACATAAGCTCAGGCATCTCCTCTACATGTTACAATCACCTGCCACAGAATTTTCAATACTGGACATTTTCAAGGGATCCAAGAAGTGAATAGAGCCATGACATCATCTAGCCCTTTCTTTTTGGAAAGTATCTGAAGAGATGGATATTTAGCTCAATTTTAAGGGAAGAAGGTAGAACTCTAAGAGCTACAGAATTCACTTGAAATCAGAAACAAGCCAATCATTAAAGTGAGTGAGAAAGTGGGATGGAAAATGGATTGGATTGTGTTTGCCTGAAAACAATTCACATTGATATAGTAAGAGTTGAAAGTTTGCAAATCCTTTCATCACAGCAACCTTGCAAAGAAAGTGAATCATGATAAGTATGCTTCCCATTTTACAGATAGGAAGTGGGGTGTTAGAAAACTAAGAAAATTTCCCCAAAGTCACACAGTAAATGTCAGGGCCAACCCTGGCAGCATGATAGAAAGCATTGATTTTGGAGTCAGAGAGCCAAGGTTCAAATCTTGCCTCTGACATTACTTGTGTGACCTTGGGTAAGGTATAACTTCCCTAGGTCTCAATTATTGAATCTTTGAAATGAAGGGATAAGATTAGATGGTTTTTGAGGTCTTTTCCCGTCATAAATTTAAGATTCCTTTTTCTGGGTATCCAGCATTAGGGAAATGGGAATCTAAATCTTGGCACCTTATTTCAGTCACTCATTGACTCCTTATCCTATCTACCTTGAGAATGAGTCAGATGGGAAGTGTTAGAGGTCTGATGATTTGGAAATTAAGAATTGGGTTCAGAGCTGGGGCAGTCCCTGGGGCTTGTCCTAGTATATAGTAAAGTAAGGATAATGGGTAATGGGGTAGGGTGGGATGTGGAGGGAGGCTGTCAACAACTCTGTGGGGTTTCTGCCTTGGGCATTGTGGTGGGAACTGGGAGAATCTGAAACAGATGTGCTGATCAGAAGAAATATGTCTGAAGGCCTGGGATGTCTGTCATCCAGTAAGCCATGAGTGCCCATTTTATGATCCCACCCGAAGCTTTGTCTCTGGGTCCCGCCACTGTTCTCTCTTGGGGGCCTCTCCAGAGGGACATCTAAGCAAGGAAACTTGCAGTTCTAGGAAACAGCTCAAAGCTCAGCTTAGAAGTCTTATTTGTTGTTGTTTTTTTTCTTGTTGCCTCTTAAGTGGGAAGCCAGATGGCTGCCTTGGGGCAATGAAGTTCTCAGGGCCTCTCCCCAGCTGTGTGAACATCTCTTAGCCTTATGTGAGGGGACAATTTTGAACCATATGTATGTCACCCACCTAGGCATCTCTCTCATTCTATGTGAACCTCAGAAGTCTCATTTAAAAATGCTATTTCAGGCTAGACCATCCTATTCTCTCATGTTTCTTTCCTCTACCCTTCTCTGAGTCCTCTAGTATCCTTTAGCTACTCAACAATCCATTCAAATTTTGTCTGCTTCTGAGTTTCTAGTCCATGAATGATACCAAGGAGTCACTATGGTGAAGACCTACTAGGGTTTTTCCCAAGTCTTTTTTTTTCCCCCATGAATGATCATTTGTTGGAGATATTGTAGAAGGAATCCAAGCTTCAGGTAAAGGTTGGATTAGGTGGCCCCTAGGATCTCTTCTTATTCTACGATTCTCCATGGCCTATGCAGAGTATTCCCTACTTCTAGATGAATAGGATATCTTTCTTTTGTTACACTGTTGTCCTATCTCAGTGACCAAGTCCTCTGGGAATAAAACTCCTGACAAAGTTGGTTAGGTTCTGAGAGCATCAGGAGAAATTTCAGATCTTTCCAGTGACAGGTCAATGTATTTGGCAGCTCACTATCCTAGGATATTTAACATGGGAGGTCATCGCCTTTAACCTCCTCATTTTACAGACAAAGAAATTGAGGCCTGCAGAATTAAAGAGGTTTGTCCAAGTTTTTACTAGTAATAAGTGACAAAGTTGGAGCAAAAGGAGACAACATTTTCCCAAGTACAGAACTTTTGAAGGTGGGTTGGGGAAAGGGTTGTATAGGCCAGAGTGATGATCGTGTATGACCTCCATGTTATTGGTCAAGACAAGGCAATTTATTTTGATTAGAGGGTTATATGGCCCAGCTCAGGCAGATAATGAATCCAAAACCTAGGATTGGTCTCTCAATTACATTTGGTTCCAGAGTCAGGAAGAGAGAACCTGTTACCAAAATGGACTACATTACATATGCTACCTCATTTAAGTCTCACAATAACCATATGAGATAAGTGCTATTTTTATCCCCATTTTACAGATGAGGAAACTGAGGCTGAGAGAAATCAGGTGACTTGCCCCAGGGTCATACTGCTAATAAATCTAGAAAACGGAATTCAAGCTGATTCCAAGTCTATCCACTATACTACCTAGCTACTTAGATTCCTTCTCTGTCCCTGGACCCTATCTCTGACTGTGAAGTTTCTGCCAATGAAGTTGTAAGGGTTAAAAAGCCTCTAGAAGCAAGGAATGCAGTTCAAGGCATGTGGGAGGACCTGAGGGATGAGAGGTTCTGAGGCACAGGCCAGTCCTAAGTGGAGGGCACAGCCCCAAGAGGCGGTGTCTGATTCCAGGTACCACACCTCCCTCCTTAGTGCTCTCAAAGCCTAGCATGCCTCCCTCCTTCTTCTCAGGCCAATCACAATATGCCAGGTTCCTAGAGGACTTCCCCCTTCCCCCATATCATCAGTGGGATATAAATATATGCTATCTCAAAATAAAACTCTCTTTTGCTTCACCCCTACCTAATGGTGGTCTGTCTCTATGGGATCTGGGTTGGTGCCCGAAGACGGGTAAGTGTGGCCTAGCCGTGCCGTCGACGGACAGGCATTAAGAGTAGCTCTAATGCGAGCTACCAGGTTAGAGTAGTCCATAGGGGTGTAACAGAAGTCTGTCCGTGGAGTTGTAGATTTGGAACTATAAGACCTTAGAGGTCCTCTGATCCAATACCTTCATTTTACAGATGAGGCAACTGAAGTGCAGAAAGATTAAATTACTTGCCCAAATGTATATAGGTAGCAAATGTTAAAAATGAAACTGTAATAAATTTCCCTTGTTGAAATACATCCCTTTCATTAATAGAGATGCCATTCTATACATTTAGAGAAGCAGCGCTTGCCTTTTTCTCAGAGAAAGATCTCATATTCTAAAAGATACACTTAGACATTAGAGTCTGTATCAAAATTGTCTTCCTCAGTATCTTTCTTCCACTCACATATTTAACATAGTATCACTTAGATCTCCTATCAAACCTAGCCTTGGTTCAGTACACAATCATTCTTTGAGTAACTGCACTAGGCAGGTAACCAAAAGCCTGACTTGAAAGAAAGCCTCTTGGTTCCTATCTATTTCATTGATCTTATGGAAAACTTCAGGCAAGCTATTTATCTCCTCCCCAGAGCCTCTCCTGAATTTCTTCAAATCTCCATTTCCTTATCTAAGAACAATTGCCTTCTAGGACCAAATCTGAAGAAGAAATAAAGGGCCTAGGAAAAAGTATTTTGAATTATCCTGAATATACAGTTTGGAGGAGAAATGCTAGAAGAAGTAGGATCTAATACAATATAGGAATTGTGGGATCTTAGCGAAGATGGAGCAAGAACCTTTTTTTCAGCCAGGGCAAAGAACATTAAGCTGGTCAGCTCTCCATCAAACTGAGATTCTGGAAGAGTCTTCAATTTGGTCCTCTCTCTATCTGGATCCAGGACCTGGTTCTTCTCCAGGTTCTTTCCTCCTCTGGGCCCCATGTTTCTTATTTGATCAACCCATTTTGATCTAGAAGTGACTCTGACTAGCCATGTGACCTTTGACTTTCCCACCCACACTTGTGATCCACATGTGGCCTTTGGAAAAGCAAAGAGCCAACTTTTAGATCTCACCACTTGGAACTTTTCAGCTCCAGTTACTTCAAAGAGGGTGATGGGAGTGGTTGGGGTGGTTAGGGTGGTTGGGGTAGGGACAGAGGGGAGAGAGGGGACTGAGGGGAGAGAGAGAGGGAGGGAAAGAGAGGAGAGAGAGGGGAAAGGGGAGAGAGAGAAGAGAGAGGGGGGAAAGAAGGGGGAGAGAAGGGGGAGAGAGGAGGGGAGAGAGGAAGGGAGAGAGGAAAGGAGAGAAGGGGCAGAGAAGGGGGAGAGAAGGGGGAGAAAAGGGGAGGAGAGGGGGAAGAGAGGGAGGAAAGGAGGGAAAGGGGGGAGATGGGGGAGAGAGGAGGGAGAGAGGGGAAAAAGTGGGGAGAGGGGAGAGAGGGGAAAGAAGGGGGAGAGGGGAAGGTGATTGGGATAGTGGAGATCCGGCTTTTGTTCTTAAAGGGCCAAGCCACTTTCAAATGCAAAACAGATCATTGGAAACAGCTGGTTAACTTCTACTAGGAAAGGAAAATCTGGATTAGAGGGAGGCAGAAAGGCAGGCTCAGAGATGGAAAGGTGGTATAGTCTCCAATTGAGTCTAGCCCTGGAATTAACTCTTGCTGGCTCAACTGATTTTCTAGTTGTGAGATCATTTTCTTTTGATTTCTTTCTCCTTTGACCAAAGATTAGCTATTGAGAGAGTTGACAGTTTTTTTTTTTTAATTTGCCTTTTATTATTATGAACTTGACAAACACCAATAGACATTAACATTTCCCCAAAAAATGAAGAATAGAAAAAAAGGAGTGCATATGAAACCACAATTTTCCACTACATAGGGGTTGGCTTAAAAAAAAATTTTTTTTTTTGGTATATTTAAAATTTAACATGGTTGTTCCAACACTGTCCTGTTTATTTGCCTATCCCCTTTTGAACTTTCTGCTCTTTATTTGTATAATGATTCATTGACACTTTTCTTTCTTTTTAAAAAAAGTATTACTCTCACTCTCTTTTCCATTCCTCCTCAATTATCCTTCCTTCTTTTAAAAAAAAATAATCATACAAATACTCTATTCCTCCTAAATCATTTTTTCCCCAACCAAAACCAAAATCCTTTTAAACAAATAATCATTGTCTACCAAAAGAAATACACAAACCGGCCATGTCTGAAAATGTAATGTTTCATTCTGTATTTATGATCCTATTAGGAGGTGGAAATTAGGCTTCTGATCTATTGATTATTCATTGCATGGATCATCATTCTTAAGTATTTCAATTGTTTTTCTTTATAAGATTGTGATCACTGTATAAATGGTTCTCCTAGCTCCTCTCATTTCATTCTTCTTGCTTCATAAAAGTCTTCCCATGTTCTTTTTTGTAAGTCAAATCTGGCCAATGACATTCCCATATACCCACAGTAGATGAAGTGTGCTGAGGAAACTGCTGCTTGAAAGATATGATGATAATGGAAAAGGTTCAGTTTCCCAATTTGAAGCATTTACAAATATTCTGTAACTGGTTTTGGTCTATTAATTAGATAGTGAAAAAGAGATTGTTGATTGGCTGCTAAGCTTTTATCTCTTCCTCTTTCTTGCTTGGTTGTGTTTAAATGAGGAGACAAAGATAAGACCTTGGTAAGCTGCCACCAAGTGGCCCATAAATACATTACCTTCTTGTTGCTTTTGTCTTTTTTATACAGTTTTCTTGATTTGGAGTAGAGATACTGGAGATAGTTAGAACTTTATGAACTTTGAAGAGTCAGAATATTGAGCCAGAAATCCATAGCCTAAATTTGTGCCGAGATAGGCAGGAAACTTAGAGAAGAAGAGTCTGGATCAGAGGGAGGCAGAAAGGCAGGCTCGGAGATGGAAAGGTGGTATAGTCACCAATTGAATCTAGCCCAGCATTGAATCCAATTGAACTAGCCTAGCAGTAGCAGAAATGCAAACTCATCCATTCGTTGATTTCATCACATTTAGAAGTGAACTTGTTAGTGAGTAGCTGAGTTCAGTTTGAGTCCACTCTTCCCAGTGAATGTGGTAGTATAGAGGATAATGTCATCCAGTATTGTAACCTTTGTTCTTGTTATATTTACTCAGTAAATATCTCTCTGTTAAAAGCTAATTGGTGTTAAATGAAAAGGAAAATGTTGTTAATTGTTAAAGGACTAATAACTGGCAAGTATTCAGGAAAACCCACCAGGTTAGGGATTCAAGCTAACAGTTTTAGAGAAAAATACCTTCAACCCCTCAGGTGAACACCTAGAACACTGAGGAGGAGATGTTGTTAACCTTGTTCAGAGTGAAAATTTATCACTGTATGTGAGATGTTTTGAAAGTTCTCAGAGAATGTAAATATTACAACTGAATTAATATTTTTGATAATTTTAGCTAATTAATATTCCAGTCCATTCATATGTAATAACTCATTCAGTTATTATCCAGCTTTATGGCCACCCACTTTGCTTTCAATTTGTTTCAACAAAACATGTTGTTATAAATTTTTTTATTGGTAAATACAGATTCTTCACCCCCCCATCTTTGGATAAAAGCTTAGTAGTGGTATCAATGGGTTAAAAATTATGCACAGTTTAGTAATTTTGTTGTTCTAGTTCCAACTTTCTCTTCAGAATGATCAGACCAATTCAAAGACCATGATTAGTGCATAAGTGTGCCTATTCCTTCAGTCCTTCCTACATTTGTCATATTCCTTTTGTGTCATCTTTGACCATGTGATAAGTAAAAGGTAAAGCCTCAGAGTTGTTTTAATTTGTATTTTTTTTTATTTTTAGTAATAGAATTTTTTTTTTATATGTGGTTGACATCTTACATTTTTTTTTAAGTGTGAGAATTATCTCTTTGAGAGATGATAGACTTAAGGCAGAGAAAGAAGTATATGTTTTTGGACATGGCCACTGTGTAGATGTTTTGCTTGATTATGTTTATTTATTACAATGTGCTTTCTTAATGTGATAGAGGACTGACCAATGACAGAAGTCTTTACAAGAGTGCACAAAATACTGATGATGTAATTCCCCATGTGGAAGAGGAAGGGAGTTTTGGGGAGAGTCATGATGTTGTGTATTGGAAGTGCCTTAAAAATTTTGGAGCATGTGCAAATATTATGTAATTAGTTCAGATCTGTTAACCAGGTGGTGAATAGCAGTCTCTTTGATTGACTGCAGGTTCAGAACAAGAACTGGGAATGCTTTCAAAGGGCAGTACCCAAACATAGCTTCTTGGCCTCTCTCTGTTTGATGGATCTCTTCCCTTGTTTTAACTCTTTTGCCAATGAATGGCATCTGATGAAAGACAATGCTATAAGCAAAGAGGCCTTGGATATTCTTCTGAAGCCAATATGTAGCTCCATTAATATGGGCTTAGTGTTTATTCTTTGGTATTAGATGTAGGAAGTTAGAAGCTATAATCTTTTGAGTTTTGAATTCAGGAGAGCGAGTCATCCTGGAGTTTATGAGTCTGGGAGTTGACTCTATACTATATTTTGTAGCCAAAATGGTAGCTAATAGAAAACTCATACAGGATTGATTGCTAAATTTGGACTTGAACTTGGTAGACTAATGCTACAAAGAAACTGAATTAAATCTGAGTTCAGGAATAAATATCTGTGCAGTGTGAGCTGCCTGTGAAGCCCTTGCTGCCTGCCCTCAGACTGCACCTGATCTGGTCATCCCCATCCCAGAGCAAAAACAGACCTTTTCTGGGGAATTTCAAGGATGTCTTCTATTGGTAATTATTTGTGAGTTTTTTTTTTTTTTTTTTTTTTTTTTTTTTTTACGGTCAAATACTAATTCCGAGGTTTATCATGAAATAAATTCTGAGAGCAAAGACAGAGATTAAATAGGTGTGTGTGTCTTTCTCCATCATCTTGGCCGGAAGTCCTAGGGAAGAGATTTAAAATAAGTATCCCTTTATAAAGTCTAATTTATGTTTATTGGTGAAGTAAAACTGGTTTACTGGTTATTGGCAGCTATCGGTGAGGTGAACACACTCATAATGGTGGCTGAAGTGGACAAGATAGAGAAGTTATTCTTGACTCCTCATAAGTGGCCCTAGAATCCTATTAGGGAGATATATCTGGTCTAGCCTTGGAGAGCGAAGATTATTTAATGTATTTAACTGGAAGAGGGGAAGCATGACTGGAAAGATGATGGGAATTAGTAATAATGATGGAGAAAAAAAGGCCATTAAAACTTTTTTTTTTAATCCACAGAAAAAGTCACAAAGAAATTTAGAAGGAGACAGAAAAAAGGACAATTTTTAAAGTAATGTAATGAATTTATGACATGCTTATTTCTTGTTTGTTTATTTATTTATTTATTTGTTTTGCTGAGGCAATTAGGGTTATGTGACTTGCTCAGGGTCACGCAGCTGGTAAGTATTAAGTGTTTGAGACCAGATTTGAATTCAGGGCTGGTCCTCTATCCACTGTACCATCTAGCTGCTCCCTTATGACATCCTTTTAAAGAGACAAGCTTTACAGGATAGAGATCCATAGTTACACATAATCTTCTTTTATGCTCTACTTAGTACTTTGGAAATGGTATTTTTTTCTGTTTAAATTTAAGAAAAAAAACCAAGAGAACTTCATTCACATTTTTTCCATTGATTCCCTTAATATTCTTGACCTTTTATTCTCTCAAATGAATTTTGATTGTTTTTCAGAAGTCTTTGGTAGTTTAATTTGTATGGCATTGAATTAGCAAATTAATTTAAGTAAAATTGTCATTTTTATTATATTAGTTTGGCCTATCCACAATATTTCTCCAGTTTTTTAAATTTGTGTAAAAAGTGTTTTGTAATTATGTTCCTAGATTTGTCTTAGCAAGTAGACTCCCAAATATTTTATATTGTCTGCAGTTACTTTATTTTATATTTTATTTGAATTAATCAGAGTTGATTTGCCCAGAGTTACAGAGGTAGTATGTTCTGAGGTTGTATTTGAACAGAAACCAGAACCAGTCAGTTCCAATTATTCAGTGATGAAGAGAGCCATCTACACCCAGAGACAATACCATGGGAACTGAGTATGGACCACAACATAGCATTCTCACTCTCTTTGTTGTTTCCCTGCATTTTGTTTTTTTCTCAGTTTTTCTTTCTTCTTGATCTGATTTTTCTTGTGCAGCAAGATAATTATATAAATATGTATACATATATTGTATTTAACATATTTTAACATATTTAACATGTATTGGATTACCTGCCAGCTAGGGGAGGAGATGGGGAAGGAGGGGGAAATTTGGAACAAAAAGTTTTGCAAGGATCAATGTAGAAAAATTACTCATGCATATGTTTTGTAAATAGAAAACTTTAATAAAAAAAAGAAAAGAAAGAAAATATTATGCTGTGAACCACATTCAGTTCCCACAGTCCTTTCTCTGGGTGTTGATGGCTCTCTTCATCACAAGATTATTGGAACTTGTCTGAATAATCTCTTTGTTGAAAAGAACCATGTCTATCAGAATTGATCATAGTGTAATCTTATTTCTGCTGTGTACAATGATCTCCTGGTTCTGCTCTTTCACTTAGCATCAGTTTATGTAAGTCTCTCCAGACCTCTCTGAAATCATCCTGTTGATAGTTTCTTACAGAACAATAATATCCCATAACATTCATATATCATAATTTATTTAACCATTCTCCAACTGATAGTCATCCACTCAGTTTCCATTTTCTTGCCACTACAAAAAGGGCTTCCACAAACATTTTTGCCCTTTCCTTCTTTTAAGATCTCTTTGGGATATAAGCCCAGTAGAAACACTGCTGGGTCAAAGGTTATGCACAGTTTGTTATGCCCAAAGAGCATCGTTCTAAATTGCTCTCCAGAATGATTGGATCCATTCACAATTCCACCAATAATGTATTAATGCCCCAGTTTTCCCACATCTCTTCCAACATTTGTCATTATCTTTTCCTCTCAACTTAGCCAATCTGAGAAGTTGGTAGTGTTATCTCAGAGTTGTCTTCATTTGCATTTTTTTGGTAAACGGTGATTTAGATCACCTTTTCATATGACTGGAAATGGTTTCAATTTCTTCATCTGAAAATTGTCTGTACATATCCTTTGATGATTTATCAATTGAAGAATGGCTTGAATTCTTATACATTTGAGTCAATTCTCTATATATTTTAGAAATGAGGCGTGGTCAATTTTTGTGAAGGAGTTATGTACAGGTGAGAAAAAAAAGTATGTTTCTTTCTATTTCCATTCAA
The DNA here is from genome assembly GCF_048593235.1 of Sminthopsis crassicaudata. NCBI lineage: Eukaryota > Metazoa > Chordata > Mammalia > Dasyuromorphia > Dasyuridae > Sminthopsis > Sminthopsis crassicaudata. The sequence goes on from NC_133620.1 coordinate 320,695,518, forward strand.
TATTCTCCAGAGGCCTATCATATCTAAGTTTTTCTATTTATCTCCTAAACTTCTTTATTTATTTTATGGTTAGAGTTATCTAGATCTGAAGTGGGTAGGTTGAGATTCCCCCACTAGTATAGTTTTACTTTCTTTTTCCTCCTTTAAGTCATTTAACTTTTCATTTAAGAATTTGGATCTTCTGCCACTTGGTGGGTATATGTTTAATAATAAGGTTACTTTACTGTCAATGGTAACTTTTAGCAAAATGTAGTTTCCTTGATTATAACTTAACTTTTTTTTTTCTTTTTCTGAGATTATGATTGCTACTTGTGCCCTTTTTAAAAACCTGAGCTGAAGCATAATAGATTCTGCTCTAGCCTCTGACTATTTTTTTTTTAAAAAACTCTGTATGTGTTTCAAGTGTGTTTCTTAAAAACAACATATTCTTGGATTCTGGCTTTTAATTCATTCTATTATCTATTATCTGCATCCCTTCTTTCTTAAGAAATTTGTTTTGCTTCTGACTCTTGCTTCTCTTAATCTACCCTCCCTTTCTCACCTCCTTTCCTTTTCCTTGGTCCCCTTTTCCTCCTACTTCCCTGTTGAGTAAGTTATATTTTTATATCCAATTGAATTTGTGTGTGTGTATGTGTGTGTGTGTGTGTGTGTGTGTATGTGTGCGTATATTCTTCCTTCCTTGAACAAATTTTGATGAGTGAGTTGCAAGTATTTTCACCATCCCCATCTTATTATCCTCTTCAGTATAAAATCTCTTTCCTAGGACTTCCGGCCAAGATGGTGGAGAAGACACACACACCTATTTAATCTCTGTCTTTGTTCTCAGAATTTATTTCATGACAAGCCTCAGAATTAGTATTTGACCGTAAAAAAAAACCGCACAAATAATTACCAACAGAAGACATCCTTGAAATTCCCCAGAAAAGGTCTGTTTTTGCTCTGGGGTGGGGATGACCAGGTCAGGTGCAGTCTGAGGGCAGGCAGCAAGAGCTTCACAGGCAGCTCACACTGCACAGATTGGAGGGGGGAGGGGTAGTATCTCTGCCATTTCTGGGGAACAACCTTTACCACAGTGTGGATATTCTGTCTTGGCAGCAAGCCAGGATCAGCAGAGAAGCTGGAAATAGAGGAGGTAAAGACTATTATCCCAAAAAGCTAGTGTCTCTCCGGACCTGGCCACCCCAACCCAGAATGTCTTAGTGAGTTCTTAAAGCTTCAGAGTCTCAGAGCGCTGATGCAGCACAGCCATTGCTGTCCTGCTAGTGCCTCACTGCTGCCCCCCCCCGCAGTCTATAGAGGAAGCCCAGTAACACCATCCAGCCCCCCCCCCAAAAAAAGCAGGCTACATTTGTTTTTCTTGTTAGTTTGTTTTCTTTGATTCATCTCTGATAAAATGAGTAACAAATTAAAAAGGACTCTAACCATTGACAGCTTCTATATGGATAGAGAGCAGACTTTAAACCCTGAGGAGACTAAAAACAGACTATTTCCAGATGAATCCCCAAAGGGAGAGATGATCTCCTCTTCAATACATGAAACACTCATATAAGAAATCAAAAAGGCTCTCACAAGAGAGCTAGAAGAAAAATGGGAAAAGGAAAGGGAAGCTTGGCAAGAGAGTCTGGAAAAGTCATCCCACTCATTTAAAGATAGAGTAGATAAAGATAGAATGGGTAAAGAGTGGATAAATACTTGAAAAACAAAATTAGTGAGTTGGAAAAAGAAAATAGCTCTCTAAAAAATAAAATTGGCAAAATGGAAAAAAATTCCATAGAACAAAACAACTCACTTAAAAACTCAATTGGACAATTAGAAAAAGATATATAAAAAAGTGAACAAAGAAAACACTTCATTGAAAATCACAAGCGAACACATAGAATTGAATGACTTGAGAAGACACCAAGAATCACTCAAGTAAAACCAGAAAAATGAAACAATGGAAAAAAATGTCAAATGCCTTCTTGGAAAAACAACAGACCTGGAAAATAGATCCAGGAGAGACAATCTGAGAATTATTGGGCTCCCTGAAAAACATGATGAAAAAAAGAGCATGGACACTATTCTCCAGGAAATTATCAAACAGACCTGCCCAGATGTTTTAGAAACAGAGGGTAAAATAGACATTGAAAGAATTCATCGATCACCTACTTAAAGAGACCCTAAAATCAAAACACCAAGAAATATAGTGGCCAAATTCCAGAACCATCAGATTAAGGAAAAAATACTGTAAGCTGCTAGAAAAAAATCAATTCAAATATGGAGGAGCCACAATAAGGATTACCCAGGATCTAGCAGCATCCATATTAAAGGATCAAAGGGCTTGGAATATGATATTCCAAAAGGCTAAGGAACTTGGTATGAAGCCAAAAATAACTTACCCAGCAAAAATGAACATCTTTTTCCAGGGAAGAAAATGGGCATTCAACAAAATAAGTGAATTTCATCTATTCTTGATGAAAAAACCGGATCTAAACAAAAAGTTTGATCTCCAAGTATAAAACTCAAGAGATTCCTAAAAAGGTAAAAAGAAATCTTGAGAATTATATTTCTCCCATAAGGATATATAAAGAATACATGTGTAATTTGTTCTAGAAATTAGAGATGGAAGGAAATTGTACCAGAAAAAGGGCAAAGTGGTGGTATTCCAAAGAAACAAAAGTAACCTGTTATATCTGAGAGAAAGAAAGGGGGGAAATGAACATAGTATGTATCATATTCTCATTAGAATTGGCTTAAAGAGAAATATATAGACATATTCGATTTATGGTGAAACTCCTTCCACTTCATTGAAAAGTGGGAGGGGAAAAGTGAAAAGGGAAGGAGTAAGCTAAGTAGAAGGGAATAAAGAAATTGTGAGGAAAAGGGGTAAAATAGGGGAAGGAACTCTAAGGTGGGGAGGGATACTAAAAAGGGAGGGCTGTGAGAAGCAAGTGGTGCTCACAAGTTTAATACTGGGGAGGGAGGTAAGGGGGAAAGAAAGGAGAAAAGCATAAGCAGGGGTTAACAAGATGTTAAGTAATACATTATTAGTAATTTTAACCATCAATGTGAATGGGGTAAACTCCCCCATAAAGAGGAAGCGGTTAGCAGACTGGATTAAAAGTCAGAATCCTACAATATGTTGTTTACAGGAAACACACCTGAAGCAGGGTGATACATACAGAGTAAAGGTAAAAGGTTGGAGCAGAATCTACTATGCTTCAGGTGAAGCCAAAAAAGCAGGGGTAGCCATCCTCATCTCAGATCAAGGAAAAGCAAAAATTGATCTAATTAAAAGAGATAAGGAAGGGCACTATATCTTGCGAAAGGGTAGCATAGATAATGAAGCAATATTAATATTAAACATATATGCACCAAATGGTGTAGCATCTAATTCTTAAAAGACAAATTAAGAGAGCTGCAAGAAGAAATAGACAGCAAAACTATAATAGTGGGAGATCTCAACCTTACACTCAAAGATGATAGATCTTTGGAGAAAACTAAATGGAGACAGAAAGGAGTACACTTTCTTCTCAGCAGTTCATGGAACCTATACAAAAACTGACCATATATTAGAACATAAAAACCTCAAACTCAAATGCAGTAAGGCAGAAATAGTAAATGCATCCTTTTTAGACCACGATGCAATGAAAAAATTACATTCCATAAATAGCCAGGGGAAAATAGACCAAAAAATAATTGGAAACTAAATAATCTCACATTAAAGAATGATTGGGTGAAACAGCAAATCATAGACATAATTATTAACTTCACCCAAGAAAATGGCAATAATGAGACATTATATCAAAATGTGTGGGATGCAGCCAACGCAGTAATAAGGGGAATTTTTTTATCTTTAGAGGCCTATTTGCATAAAATTGAGAAAGAGAAGGTCAATGAATTTGGCTTGCAATTAAAAATGCTAGAAAAGGAACAAATTAAAAACCCCCAGACAAACACTAAACTTGAAATTCTAAAAATAAAAGGAAAGATTAATAAAATTGAAAGTAAAAAAATCTATTGAATGAATTAATAAAATTAAGAGTTGGTTCTATGAAAAAACCAACAAATAGACAAACCCTTAGTAAATGTGATTAAAAAAAGGAAAGAGGCAAATCAAAATTTTAGTCTTAAAAATGAAAAGGGAGAACTCGTCACTAATGAAGAGGAAATTAGAGCAATAATTAGGAGTTACTTTGCCCAACTTTATGGCAATAAATTGGATAACTTAAATGACCTGGAAGAATATAGCTTCAAAAATATAGCTTGCCCAGATTAACAGAGAAAGAAGTAAATTGGTTAAACAGTCCCATCTTAGAAAAAGAAATAGAACAAGCTATTAACCAACGCCCTAAGAAAAAATCCCCAGGACCACATGGATTTATATGTGAATTCTACCAAACATTTAAAGAACAATTAACTCCAATGTTACATAAACTCTTTGAAAAAATAGGGACTGAAGGAGTTCTACCAAAGTCCTTTTATGACATAGACATGGTACTGATACCTAAACCAGGTAGGTTGAAAACAGAGAAAGAAAATTATAGACCAATCTCCCTAATGAATATTGATGCTAAAATCTTAAATAAAATATTAGCAAAAAGATTATACAAAGTCATCTATGACCAAGTAGGATTTATACCAGGAACGCAGGGCTGGTTCAATAGTAGGAAAACTATTAGCATAATTGACTATATCAATAACCAAATTAACAAAAACCATATAATTATCTGAATAGATGCAGAAAAAGCATTTGACAAAATCCAACATCCATTCCTAATAAAAACACTTGAGAGTATATGAATAAATGGACTATTCCTTAAAATAGTCAGGAGCATATATTTAAAACTGTCAGTAAGCATTAGATGTAATGGGGATAAACTGGAACCTTTCCCAGTAAGATCAGGAGTGAAACAAGATTGCCCACTATCACCATTACTATTCAATATTGTATTAGAAACACGAGCCTTGGCAATGAGAGTCGAGAAAGAGATTAAAGGAATTAGAGTACGTAATGAGGAAACCAAACTATCACTCTTTGCAGATGATATGATGGTATACTTAGAGAACCCCAGAGATTCTACTAAAAACTATTAAAAATAATTCACAACTTTAGCAAAGTAGCAGGATATAAAATAAATCCCCATAAATCCTCAGCATTTTTATACATCACCAAGAAAATCCAACAGCAATAGATTCAAAGAGAAATTCTATTCAAAATAACTGTTGATAGTATAAAATATTTGGGAATGTATCTACCAAAGGAAAGTCAGGAAGTATATGAGCAAAATTACAAAACACTTGTCACAAAAATAAAGTCAGATTTAAATAATTGGAAAAAACATTAAGTGCTTTTGGATAGGCCAAGCAAAAATAATAAAGATGACAATACTACCTAAACTAATCTATTCATTTAATGCTATATTAATCAGACTCCCAAGAAAGTATTTAAATCACTTAGGAAAAATAACAACAAAATTCATATGGAAGAACAAAAGGTTGAGAATTTCAAGGAAATTAATGAAAAAAAAATCAAATGAAGGTGGCCTAGCTGTACCTGATCTAAAACTATATTATAAAGCAGCAGTCACCAAAACCATTTGGTATTGGCTAAGAAATAGATTAGTTGACAAGACAAAATAGTCAATAACTATAGCAATCTAGTGTTTGACAAACCCAAAGATCACAACTTTTGGGATAAGAATTCATTATTTGACAAAAACTGCTGGGAAAACTGGAAATTAGTATGGCAGAAATTAGGCATTGACCCACACTTAACACCACATACCAAGATAAGATCAAAATGGGTCCATGATTTAGGCATAAAGAATGAGATCATAAATAAATTAGAGGAACTTAGGATAGTTTACCTCACAGACTTGTGGAGGAGAAAGGAATGTGTGACCAAAGAAGAACTAGAGATCATTATTGATCACAAAATAGAAAATTTTCATCACATCAAATTAAAAAGCTTTTGTACAAACAAAACAAATGCAAACAAGATTAGAAGGGAAGTAACAAACTGGGAAAGTTCTGATAAAGGCCTCATTTCCAAAATATATAACGAATTGACTCTAATTTATAAGAAATCAAGCCATTCTCTGATAAATGGTCAAAAGATATGAACAGACAATTTTCAGATGATGAAATTGAAACTATTTCCTCTCATATGAAAGAATGTTCCAAATCACACTATTGATCAGAGAAATCCAAATTAAGACAACTTTGAGATATCACTACCCACCTGTCAAATTGGCTAAGATGACAGGAAAAAATAATGATGAATGTTGGAGAGGATGTGGGAAAACTGGGACACTGATACATTGTTGGTGGAGTTGTGAACGAATCCAACTATTCTGGAGAGCAATCTGTAATTACGCCCAAAAAGTTATCAAACTGTGCATACCCTTTGATCCAGCAGTGCTACTACTGGGCTTATATCCCAAAGAAATACTAAAGAAGAGAAAGGGACCTGTATGTGCCAAAATGTTTGTGGCAGCCCTTTTTGTAGTGGCTAGAAACTGGAAAATGAATGGATGCCCATCGATTGGAGAATGGTTGGGTAAATTGTGGTATATGAATGTTATGGAATATTATTGTTCTCTAAGAAATGACCAGCAGGATGAATACAGAAAGGCTTGGAGAGACTTACATGAACTGATGCCGAATGAAATGAGCAGAACTAGGAGATCATTATACACTTCAACAATAATACTCTATGAGGATGTATTCTGATGGAAGTGGATATCTTTGACAAAGAGAAGATCTAATTCAGTTCCAATTGTTCAATGATGGACAGAATCAGCTACACCCAGAGAAGGAACACTGGGAAATGAGTGTAAACTGTTTGCCTTTTTGTTTTTCTTCCCAGGTTTTTTTACTTTCTGAACAAATTCTTCCTGTGCAACAAGAAATTTGGTTCTGCACACATATATTGTATCTAGGATATATTATAACATATTTAACATGTATAAGACTGCCAGCCATCTATGGGAAGGGGTGGAGGGAAGGAAGGGAAAATTTGGAACAGAAGTGAGTTCAAGGGATAATGTTGTAAAAAAATTACCCATGCATATATACTGTCAAAAAAAGTTGTAATTATAAAATAAAAAAAAATTAGTAAAAAAGCTCTTCCCTGAGTATCTTTTATGTGAGATAATTTTCCCTTTTTTTCTCTCTCTTACTCTTCTCCCAGTGAATCCCTCTTTCTCATCCATTCATTTAAAAAAAATTATCTCAACATAATTGATTCACACCCCTGCCCTTCTTTTAACTGCCCTAATAATGATAAAACTCTTTGGAATTACATTTATCATCTCCCCATATAGGAATGCAAAAAGTTTTACTTTATTAAATGGCTTATGATTTTTCTTTCCTGTTTACCTTTTTATGCTTATGTTTGAATGTCAAATTTTCTATTGAGCCCTAGTCTTTTCATTAGGTGTGCTTGAAAGTCCATTGTTTGTTTATATATCCATTTTCTTCTGAAGAATGTGCTCATTTTTTCTTGATAGGTTATTCCTGGTTGTTATCCTGCCTCCTTTGTTTTCCAGAATATTATATTTCAAGCCTCCACTTCTTTAATGTAGAAGATACTAAATTTTGTTTAATGAAGACTATAGCTCAACTATATCTTCTTTCTAGCAGCTTGCAGTATTTTCTCCTTGACCTGGAACTTTTGGAAATTGGCTATAATAATACTGGGATTTTTCATTTTGGGATGTCTTTCAGTAAGTGATTGGTGGATTCTTTCAGTTTCTACTTTGTCTTGGATAATTTTTTTTGTACTTCTCAGATGGCATGATCTGGGTAGAGTTGTGGCACTGCTTTCCTGATCTTCACTTTCACGTTTATCTATATATCAGGAAAAGGCCCTGCTTCCCTGTAGTTGCAAATGAACCACTTCTAAGCTGAAGTTCTTGAAGCTGTTGTTGAAGCAGCCAATTCTAAGATCCTCCCCTAATGCTGCTATCATATGTGGCATAGGCCAGCACCTACTCTAGTGTCATAGACTTTTCCTAATCTTCTAAATTGTCTTGAAGTGGAAAAAATGTCTTACCTGGACCTTCAATGGCAATGCCACTCCAGAATTCTACTTAATATATCATTTTAAAGTTGTTTGGAGGAGAATTTTTAGAGAATTTCACTGGGTTGCTGCTTCTACTCTGACATCTTGGCTCTGCCCCTCTTGCCTTGTCCTAATCGATTTTTGGAGGTAACATACAGAAAAGTTGATGATTTTTATGGATTTTTTTTATATCTTACTTCTTTGGTCACTAATTACTTCAAACACTAGAAAATATATAAAAATCATTACTTTTGGTTCTTCTTGCTTTAGCATCTTTGCTCAATGGCAAAGGCTCTTAGTATTATTCAATTATAGATAATGCTAACCCTTAATTTTTAGATATATAGTCTTTGCTATATTAAGAAAAGGTGCATTTATTCCTCAGCTTATTTTTTTAAAGATAAAGTCACAGTTATTGTATTTTATCAATATTTTTCCTGCAACTCATGATATAATCATGTTTTATTTATTATTATTATTATAGTTTATTATTTTTGTAGTTTTTCTTATATTGAACCAATTCTAGTTTCCTGATACACATACACACACACACACACACACACAGACATTCAATCTGGCCATAGTGCATAATCTTTTTAATGTGTTATTATAGTTTCTTGGCTAGTGTTTAGTTCATTATTTTTGCATTGATATTCATTAAAAATATTGTTCTAGAATTTTATTTGTTTGACATTTCTGAGATTTATACATCAGAAGCATACTTATCTCAGAAGAAGTTTGGTAGACTCTCTCCTTATTTCTTGGAAACTATTTTAAATAAGAATTAATTATTCTTTGAATATTTGATTAAATATCTTATAAATCCATTTGGAATGGGTTTTTCCATCTTTGAGAGTTCCTTTATGGGTTGTTGAATTTCTACTTTTGAGATTAGGTTACCTAAAATTTCTGTTTTTTTTTTTTTTTTTTTTTTTTTTTTTTAATCCAGAGGATTTTATAGTGTGATACATATTCGCCTATTTTATTGAAATGAGTAAAGTTTTTTGACATGTAATTTGTCAAAATAGCTTTTTTAAAAAAATTTCCTTTTACTGATCTATTCTTTCTATTTATTGACAGAAGATATAAATTTCTTCCCAAAGACTATTTTGGCTATATTGCAAACATTTTGACAGGTTGCCTCATTGTTATTTTCTGTGATAAAATGAAAATTATGATTTGTTATTTCACCTACTGACTTTTTGGTTTCAAATTAAGTTTGAGTCCTTTCTTCAGAAATCTTTAATGAATTATAATTGCCCCTGTATTACACATGACTTCCTGAATAGTAGTGAAAGGCAAAGATTATACATTCCTGTTTTCTCTTCTACACTTTGATCACTGAGTTTTACTCTTTATTCCTCCATTTTTCTAACATCATCTATCTGCTGAAGTTGAAATTTGTTTTGCTTATTATATTCCCTCCCCAATATAATTCTCCTTTTAAATTAACCCCAGTGCTCCTCTTCTTGTCTCCATCTGGTTTCATTGTAAGTTAAATGGATTTCAATACCAAAAACTTGGTATGTTTGTGTTTTCAATACTCTAACCAATTTGGATAAAAAGAAGATTCATATAGTACCAGTTCCCCTTCTTCCTTCATATTTATATACTCTTCTTAAGAATGTGATTAAAATAAATACAAAGTTCCCTACCTTTTTTCCTTTCTTTTCTAATATATTCTTTCCCTCTCTTTTTTCACCTTTTATAATTACAAATTTCTGCTTTTCCTATTTAGCTCTCTCTATGACCCTTGAAGACATTAAAGTTCTATAGGGATACTTGATTCTTCTCTATTGTGTTAAAATATAAGCCCTTCATCATATAGTTTCTTCCATTTGCACAAACATATTTATTTCTCTAGTTTTTTTCCTCCCACAGCTCTTGTGTTTGTATTTCAAAATTTCTACTCACTTCTGCTCTTTTCATTAGGAATACTTGAAAGTCTTCCATTTTTATTAACGGTCCTTTTCTATTAAAGGCTCCACTAATACTCTATTAAAGGAATGTAATTTCAGAGAGATCAAAGGAAGAGGGTGTTATGGGCCAGAACTTGAAACAAGGTGCTAATGCTTATGTACTTAGTTCACACCTTTAAAGGAGTTCACACATTAGTTCACACATTCACACCTATAGAGAACATATATAAGCTAGGAGCCTCAACTAGGATTGACTTCGGAAGATTCGCAAGTCAGAAGCCCACAAGCCCACAGAAACCAGATTCATTCCAACTTCCACCTTTGTGCTGACTGGGGACTTCAGGAGATTCAGAGCTAGGATTCAGTAGAGCAGATTCACAAGTTGTGCAGAAAGAAGGAAGACAGAGAAGTGGTGGCAGGAGAACACTGAAACCAAGATCTGGAAGGCCTTCAGAAAACTAGCAGAGCCCCAAGTGAAGGAGATAAGATTTGGAAAGAGACAGTAAAGGATTTGGATTTTAACTTCTGGATGCATTTAGGATTACTGAAACAGAATTGAAAGGAAAGTTGCTCCCAGAAGCCCCCCAAGAAATGTGCTCCCAAAGAACTTATATTTTAGAGAAGAACATCACAAGAAGGAAAGAACCCACATATACAAAAATATTTATAAAAGCACTTTTTGTAGTCACAATTAACTGGAAATAGTGTACCCCCACCAGTTGGGGAATGACTAAACAACTTATGGTATATAAATATAATGTAATATTATTATGTTATTAAAAAGGATAAAAGGATAGGTTTTGAGACATCTTGGAGAGCTTATGTAAACTGATGAAGAATGGAGTGAGAATAACCAGTAGAACATTGTACACAAAAGTTACAACATTTAAAGGAAAGCTAGTGTGAAAGACTTAAGAATACGTTCCAAAAGACTGAATCATATTTCCTATCTCCTGATAAAGAGATGATGGGTGATAGGTACAGAATGAGACACATTTTCAGACATGAACAATATGTGAATTTGTTTTAGTAAACTATTCTTTTACAAGGCAGGATTTTTTTTTTTTTTTTGAGGAAGGGGAACATGGGAAGTAATGGAGTAGAAAAAAAAGAAGAAAAAAAGAAAAGAGCATCAATGAAAGATTGAAAAAAAGGAACCAAAGGAAGCAGAAGAAAATTCAGAAAGGAATAAAGACAACCCTTTCAAGGCAGTATTGATACTACTATATTGAATTTAATATTTATCAGGGCTTCTTCAACTTTTTAAAACTTGTGATCCCTTTTTGCTTGAAAAATTTTTATTCAATTCCCGGTATATGGGTATATAAAGTGGTTATTCAAATCAAACATTTGATAATAATAAGAATTATATTCATAATTTTGATATGATAATCATAATAGATAAGAATCATAATTTTGTGACTCTCCCCATGACTTTGTATGAGTCCAAACCATAAGAAACTTTTAACAACTAAACTATATATAATAAAGAGTCAAGGCTTTATATACATTAATTATATATATATTATACATTATACATTAATATTTTTGTCTCTTCCTTGTACATGAGACCATTCATGTTTTTGAGATTTCAAAATATACAAATAAGAAAAAATTTTTTTAAAGTTTTAAGCTCCTAACCCCAGGGAGCAGGTAGCAAGTCCATTGTTCCATCATCTTAGCTTTGATCCCAACAATACCACCCAGTGAAGTGCAAAGATTTACAAAGGTCTTGAGGTACAGCTTTTGAAACTTTGAAAATCCCAATTCATCTGACTTCCATTGCTACCCTTACAAATAGCAAACTCTGCTTTTCTCTTCATTCCTATATTACTTTATCGCTGGTGGCTTAGAATTACATTACCCTCACTTTGATACTCTTTTCCCCAAACCTATCCTCTTCATATACCATCCTAACTTTACCCACCCCTTCTACTTTGCGTTTGGGAATTCCTTTTCCATAATGAATAATTTTCCTTTCCTTCTGGGCCTCTTCTTCTCTCTCTCTTTCTTTAAATTAAAGCTTTTTATTTTCAAAATATATACATGGATAATTTCAACATTCATCCTTACAAAACCTTACGTTCTAATTTTTTCTCTCCCTTCTCCCTATGCCTTCCCCTAAGTGGCAAGTGATCCAATATATGTTAAAGATGTGTAATTCTTCTATATATATTTCCACAAATATCATGCTGCACAAGAAAAAATAGATCAAAAAGAAAGAAAAATGAGAAAGAAAACTAAATGCAAGCAAACAATAACAAAAGAGTGAAAATACTATGTTGTGGTCCACATTCAGTTCCCACTGTCTTCTCTCTGGGTGCAGATGTCTTTCTTTATCACAAGGCCATTGGAACTGGCCTGAATCATCTCATTATTGATGAGAGCCATGTCCATCAGAATTGATCATTGTATAATCTTGTTATTGCTAAGTTTAATGTTGTCCTGGTTCTGCTTGTTTCACTTAGCATCAGTTCATGTAAGTCTCTCCAGAGCCTCTTCTTCTCAAATTCCTTTATTCTACTTACACTGGGCAATATCTGCTTTCACCCAGATTAATGCATTCCTGGTCCTTCTCTCCAGTGCTGGCCATACCATCTCTCACACTCCTTTCACAGTAGTTCTAGAGGGGGAATTGAAATACTTCACATATTTCACTGCCAATTTTAAATGCTCCCTTTGTTCTCATTACTCATCAGTCTCACTTCCTTTATTGTTTACTTCATTAAAATCTTTTGGGGCAGCTAGATAGCACAGTGAATAAAATACTTGCCTTGAAGTCAGGAGAACCTGAATTCAAATTTGACCTCAGACTTTTAACATTTAATAGCTGTGGCAAGTCACCTCCAATTGCCTTTAAAAAATTAAAATAATTCATTTTGGTAGTTGTTTTATACTACCCTCCTCTCTCTTGGCTCACTGTTTTCTCCCTTCTAACTTCTGCTTTTATATTAGGGGACTTCAAAATTTATGTTGATGCTCCCTTAAACATCCCAAATTTAGATCTTCTCAAATTCTATGACCTATTTTTTTACTCCATGTTAGACATATCCTGGATTTTACCATTATTCATATTATTTTATCTCATGATAAAATCTTAACATTTCTCTATCTGTCCATAATCTTAAAGAATTCTTTCTCTCCCTATGTTTCAATCCTTATAAGATATTCTTGGCCTTTATAATGTATTTTAATCCCTTTAGGTGTTGGTGCTTTCTCAGGCCATTATCCCTTCCCTGACTTTGCTTTTCTCTTTTTCCAACTGAGACCTTACAGTTAATTCAAAGCCATATAGTACTCTTCTTTTGAATTGATGAGCCCTTTGCCACTCATTTCTTGTCAAACCCCAACCCTGGATTACTCCCATCATTTGTTATAGCTATTCCTACTCACATATTTGCTGAGCTGAAGGAAGTTACACAATTCAGGTGATTTGGTACACTGAGAATTTATATCAACTAATCATATGTGGGCCTTTTCTTTGGACAACTAATCCCTTAATTCCTCTCTAAGTGATTTCTTGTCTCATTCTCCACAGAAACTATTCCAAATCCTTTCTTTTCTCTTCAAGCTTCCCATGCCTCCTTCTTATCCCATCGTCTCAGTTGAAGATATCACCTCTTATTTTATTGAGGAAATTTAAGAAAAGGCTCCTTGAGTTAGTTCTGTGACAATTCTCTTTATCTCAAGACCCCTTGCTATCCTTCTCTACTCTGTCCTTTTTTCTCCAATATTTGGCTACAATAAATAAGGACTGAATTGAGGTTAGATGGCAGAAGCCCTGATACATAAAAATTCTGATATTAAATATATAACATGATATTCTCTCTCTCTCTCTCTCAGGTCATTCAGAGATTCTAGCAATAGCAACTAAAGATGAAAAAGAAACTAAAGGCATAAATATTGGCAAAAAATAGACAAAGCCTTTATTTGTTGATGATGTAATTGTTTACTTAGAAAATCCTAGAGAAGAGGCAAAACAACAAAACTCCAGCTAATTGAAACAGATGCAGAAAAACAGAATAAAAAATAAACCTACCAAAAGCAATAGCATTGGGGCAGCTAAATGGCACAGTGGATAGAGTACCAGACCTGAAGTTAGGAGGACCTGAGTTCAAATCTAGCCTCAGACATTTAATACTTTCTAGCTATGTAACTTTGGGCAAGTCACTTAACCTCAATTGCCTCAGCTGGAAAAAAAAAAAAAAAAAAAGCAATAGCATTTCTAGATAGAAATAACTAAATTCAGGCATAAATAACAGAAAAGGAAATAGCATTTAAAATATATAGACTATATGGGTATCAATTTATCAAGGTACATTCAAGAAACAAATAGATACAATTACTAAATGCTCCTTAATGAAATAATAAATGACTTAAATAAGGGGAAGAATATTCAAAAAGCTCATAGTTTGAACATGCCAATATAACAAAAATGATGACATTACAAAATTAACTTAGAGGTTTAGTGCTATACCAATCAAACTGATGAGGGGCAAATGATAAGACTAGTGGTAGTGAAGAGTTGCAAGAATTGGGGTGGGGAATCCCCTCTGGTCCAATGTGAAAGAATTCAAAAACCTGAAAACTGTGTGGCAAGAAAAGAAAACTTTACTGGCACTGAGAAGCCAGCTTTACTAGGAAGACACAGACTTCTTAGTGGCAAGTCCTCCTGTCAGGGAAATAACAAAGGTTAACACTGAGAAAAGAATATTTTCACATTGGGCAAAGTCCTGGCAGGCAGCTTTGCCAAAAAGAGAGCTTCCTTGACAAAGTATAGTCCTGTTTCAGAGTTCTGCAAAGATTTGGAGTTCGGAGTTGTCTTTTATTAGCAGTCTGAGGCTTGGGCTGAAATAGCCCAGGCAGTAAAATTCAGGACAGCCAAGGTGGTTGCAATTTAGAGAGCAGTTTATTCACCGGCCGGATCTCTGGATCGAGTTCTGTGCCGAACCTAAGTAGAGACAGGCTTATAAGCAATTCTTGTTCTGCTTTGCGGTTACAAGTGACTTGACTTCTCACTTGAGAAGGGGGATGCTGGGGAGCTTACAAGATGTCTGACCTCGTTAGGCAAGCATTCCATATGAACATAGTTGAGCAACATTTCTCTATATGCCTGAGGCCCTCCTGACCTGGGGATTAGGGGGCCAGTCTTTTGCCCATTTTAAGGCTTCAATTCAAAATTGAATGAGATTTCTTTGATGTTGTCAATGATTGGGGCTGATTTCCAGCTGAAAAGAGATTACTTATCTTGGAGTTTCCAGCCACTCAATATCAGGCCAAGATTTCCAACTGAATGAGACCACTTAACTTGGGGAGGGCATTGTCTGGGAAAGGTATGCTTTTCCCAGGGGAGAATCTGAGACCCCAAATCTCCCTTCTTTTACAGTTTAAAGGGGACACAGTTTCAGGGTTCACTTCCATCAAAACCACAAAGGGAATACTGTATAGAATTAGAAAAACAATAAAAAAATTCATTTGGAGGAACGAATGATTTAGAATATCAAGGGATATAATAGGAACAGTAGAAATATTAGCACTTCTTTCTTGTCCTTAAATCATACAATAAAGCAAGAATCACCAAAACTATCACTCACTGGAGAAAAATAGAAAAATAAACAATGAGACAGAAACAGATTAGTAAAGAAAGAATAAAAAACAAATGAACTCAATTGAAATAGTGTTCTGCAACTTTGAAAATAATAAAGTACTCAGGGAAGCACTTCCTATGTCATAAGAATTGCAAGAAAACTGGAAAGCATTTTGGGATATTAGGGCTAGATCACTGTCTTATACTATATTAGCACAATAGACTCAAAAGGAACAAGTGACCAGAATAGTAAAGGTCATGTATTAAAAAATTAGAAGAGAACAAATTAGGTACTTTTTTAATAACTATGATATAAAGAGAATTTTAAATGAACAAAAAATAGAGTGATCACAAATGGTTACATGTATTATTTTTGTTACATTCAATTTTATCTGAAAATTAAAAAAAACAAAATATTATTGAAATTAGGATTAGAGAGATGACAGTCAATTTAAAAAACTTTGTATTAAATATAAAGGTTTAATGCTCAAGATATATAGGGAATGAACATAAATATATAACTAAAATACATTTCCAGATGGAGAAGTGCTTAAGGAATATTAAAAACAACAACAACAAAAAACCAAATAATTCCCAAGATTGGAATTCATATAAATATGAACTTAATTCCTTTTTTTTTTTTTTTTTTTTTGGAGGCTGGGATTAAGTGACTTGCCCAGGGTCACACAGCTAGGAAGTGTTAAGTGTCTGAGACCAGATTTGAACTAGGGTCCTCCTGAATTCAGGGCTGGTGCTCTATCCACTGCGCCACCTAGCTGCCCGAACTTAATTTTTAAGTGAATATAACTCATATAATAATAATATGAAAGTTTGTTCCAAGTCACTAATTATAAGACAAATGCAAATTAAGATAGCTGTGAGGCAAAAATCACAAAATTAATTAACAAAGTTAACTTTGAAAAGTTTGTAATAGAAATATTAATGTACTATTGGTATAGCTGTGAATTGATCCAAACTTTTTGCCAAGCAATTTAGAATTATGCAAAGAAAGTGACTAAAAAGTCATACCTTTGATGCAGAGATCTTACTGCTAGGCTCCATAGAGATCAGTGATAAAAAGAAAGGTTTCATTTATGCCAAAAAACCTGATACCAGTCCTTTTTATAGTAGGAAAGAACTTAAAGAAGTGTATCCCTATTGATGGTTAAATAACATGTTGTGTATATATATTAGTGAGCTGTAAGAAATGAGGAGCATGATGAATACAGAGAAACATGTGAAGACTTTCATAAATTCCTGCAAAGTGAAGCAAGCAGAACTGGGGAAATAACATATATCCTGACTACAACAATGTAGATGGAAAGAATAACAACAAATCCAAACTGATTGTTATGAAAGTTAAGAATAAAGGAAAGTCTATAATAAAATGATGGTAGTATTATTTGAGAAGCTGATCAAATCAGAAAGTAATTGTATCCTTCAGACATCTTAAACTCAACATTTCCAAAATTTAATTTATATTATTTTCCCTCCCTATTCCCCTTCTTTTAAACTTCTTTATTTCTCTCAAGGGCACCTCCATTCTTCCCATCTCAGGTTTCCAACCTTGTTTTTACTCCTCTTCCTTACCCAAATATCCAATCAGATCCCAAATGTTATTTCTACCTCCACTTCCATCAGTGCCTTTCTGATTCGCATATGGCCATGATGCTCATTTATGACCTTATTACCTTCAATCTGAGTTTCTGAAATAACCTTCTAGACTCCTATATCATGTCACCCCTTACTCCAAATGAATGTATGTGCAGCTCTCAAAGTGATTTTCTTACAATGCAAGTCTTGATTGTGTCACTTTACAAATTCAATAAACTCCAAAAGCTCTCTATTACTTGTAGGATCAAATCATGTCCTTGTTTGGCTTTTAAAATTCTTTACAATCTGGTTCCCAGCCTACTTTTCCAATCTTGCTATAAATCCTCTTCTTGTACGTTCTCATCTAAACAAGTTCATTTTCTTATTCCTCACATATGACACTCCATGTATAATGCCTCAGCACTGGTATGCTGCATGTTTGGAATTCCCTCTTTTCCTTTCCATCTTTTAGAATCTCTCATTTTCTCTAAAATTTTCTTCAAACACTATCTTCTAAATGATATCTTTCCGCAGCCACCCCAGAGGCTCTCTTCTCTCTTTTTCCCCAACACACTTTGTATTTAAAATAAGCATATGTGTAATTGTTTACTTATGGATACATTATTTCAAAATAGAATAAATATAAGCTAAGTCAGGAGGGAAGGAAATGTTTCATTTTGTCTTTGTGTCACCCATACCTAGCTTAGTGCCTTGCACATTTTAAGCTCTTAATAAATGTCTATTGATTAATTTATTGAACATCATTCATCTCCTGTCCCTTAAATATTGGTATCTTCCAAGGATGTCTTACTGAGTCACTGTTTGACTAAAAAAAATTTGGTGGCTTCTGATGCTTCTAGAATAAAATACAATTTCAGTCTGGCAATTGGAGAAAATAGAACCTTCTCTATGGCCTTTGCTTGATTGTCATCTTTACTTTATTCTCTATCCACTCAAGAGATTTTCCTGGATTTTTGTTTTTTCTCTTTATCTATTCTCTCTTGGTGATTTATGAGCTCACATAGATTTGATGTGGTTTGTAGCAGTGCAGAGAGTTGAGGTGTGAGAATCCCTTTCTGGTCGGCAAAGGTTCAATGTGAAAGAATTCATGAACCCAAAATATTAGTGGCAAAAAGGAAGTTTATTGGCACTGAGAAGTCAGTCCTGGCAGAGAAATAAAGGTCCTAGTAGGGAAATCCTGGCAGAGAAATAAGCAGAGGTGTTAATACTGAGAAGAAAATGTCTTCACAGAAGGCAGGAGTCCTGGTAGGCAGCTACGCCAAGGACAGAGAGGTTCTTTCACAAAGCATGGTCCTGCTTTGGGCCTCTGCAAGGTATGAATTTAAAATTGCCTCTTTTATAAGAGATCAATTAAATGAAATTCCTTCAATGTTGTCCCCGGGCCTAGATTTCCAGTTGAATGAGACCACTTAAGTTCCAGCTAAATAGGAGTGGTCCTGGACTAATTTTCAGCTCAATAGAGGTGCAGCTAGTCCCACCAAATAATAGAATGAAGCCACTTTATCTTGATTCCCTGAGACGGGCCTTCCCCAGAGGAGAGTTTCTCAGAGTTCTCCCATGGCTTCCCCCCCAAAGTCAGAGAGCACAGTTTTAGGGGCTCTCCCCTCCCCATCAGATTCACTGAGTTATCATTTTGATGCTGATATTCCCAAATCTGTATATCCAGCCCTAATCTTTCTCCTTACTTCCAGTCCTAGAACACTAATTGCCCATTCAACATTTCAAAATTAATTATAGTAGACATGTAAAATTCAACCTTTCTACAATAGAATTAATTTTCTTTCCTCTGAAACCCATCCTTCTAACAGGTTACTCTTCCCTGCCCTCATCTCAGGAACACCACTGATGCTCTCCACAAAGCTCTCCTCCCAAAGCGGTTTTGTATTTACTTATCTGTACATTCAAGAGACGGGATGGTAAACTCCCCGAGGGCAGCTGAACCGATAGTATTTATGAACATAGAACGCATTTTAGTGCAGGCATATACGCACTCTGGTGCATAGAAGAAGCTAAACAAATGTTAAATTTAAATATATATATTGAAGAATCCTTCTCCCTCCCAGCTCCTCCTCCTCCTCCTCCTCCTCAAGGCTGCTTATAGGATATGAGAGAGAAGGAGAAAGGATTATTTTAGGTCCCAGAATTAGAGATTTGCATCTAAAAGAGACCTTTGTCTCCTTGTTTTACTGCGCCCGGGTAAGTGATGCTTTATCCAATCAGGACTTGCCACATAACTTTCATACCTGGGATTTAAACTCAGGGCTTCCTCGCTCCACCCCTCTACTCCAAACTGCCCTGATTTGGGTTCCATGGGACAAAAATGCAGTTCCTGTCACACACTAACACTTACCAAATGTTTACAGTTCCCAGCACATAGTAAATATTTAATAAATACTTGTTGTCAAGGCAACAGAATAGCTCTTGAGGCAAATAAGTGGATTTGAAGTAATGAAGAAGTGGGTTTGAATCCTGTCCTGGATACTTCCTAATTGTGTAGCCCTGAGCAAGTCATTTAACCTCTCTGCCTTAGTTTTCGCATCTGCAAAATGGGGATTATAATAGCACCTAACTACTATGAGGTACTTATAAAGCGCTTTGCAAATCTTAAAGCGTTTATATATACACATTATTCATTCTTTTGCGGGCGTAGACTTGGCTCTAAAGTTAAGGGCTGGGGGGCTGAGCACCTGGTAGGGCAGATCTCTGGAGAGGATGTGTCAGTAGTGAAGGGGAACAGGGGACAGTAGGCTTCTCCGTCTGGTATTGGCCCAGCAGCGGAAGTGAAGTTAAGGCTCCACCCCCTCCCGAGCTGTAGATGTTCTTCCGGGCTCTTTTGCCAATAAAGTTATTTGAATAAGAGCCGGCGGGGAGGGGGGCGGTCACGTGATCGGAAGATGGCGGCCCCGGGCGGCAGCGGGGGCCCCGCGGTGTCGGTTCTGACCCCGAACGGGAGGCGTCTCACGGTGAAGGTGACGCCGAGCACCGCGTTACTGCAGGTGCGGCAGGCGAGAAGAGGCTGATGGCTGCCTTTCGGAGAGTCTTAAGATGCGGCGGGCGGGCTGAGGCCCGGGCTCTTGCGGTTTACTTTTGGAGGGGAGGGGAGGGGAGGGTAAGAGTAAGGTGGGGGTAGGGTAGAGGTAGGGTAGGATAGGATAGGATAGTGTAGGATGTCCCGGGGGCGTGTCCGAGAGAGGGGCGGGGCTTCGGGTGACCAATAGGGCGAGGCCTCGAAAGGTCTTGCGTTGAGGCGGACCTTTTCTGCGGGCTCTGGGGAAGGGGAGGGGCTCTAGGGAGCGAACCCTCTCGAATGGGTTGAGGAAGTGGCGGGAATTGCTTGGCGTGAGGTGGGGAAGTGGGAGGCAGTGCCTGGGCGTCTCCTGCAGCACCCTTCCCTCTCCATCCAGGAGGTGGTTAGGGATGAGTTCCAATTCTGGCATAGTGATGCCTTTGAGCAAAACCCATAGGTCTGGTCTAAGGCCTTCATAGCCACCTGTCTCTCACTTGAACCTTGGGAGTCCAATCTTTAGCCTCATTTGATGCTCTGATATTTTGTATTTGCAGTTGAGGTTATTGACCCCTTCCCCTTCCCCCCAATCCTTCCCTTTTAAGAGAGCATGAACTCTTGAATTATTTCCTCCCCTTCTTCCCCTGTAGCTGTAGGACTGGATTTTTGATCAATACCTCTTGTGTTTTCATCAGTTCAGCCTTGTTAATCCACAGCCACTTGCGTTTCCCAGATGACTAGATAGATTGAGGGTGGACTATAAAGCTGTTTTTCCTATAACAGTTAAATGAAGGATTTGTAGAGTAGCATAGAGTGACTTGGTAAGAAGTATGCTGGAGGAGCTGGGAAATATGGCTTCTAGTCCCATACCAGTTGACAAATCATTGTGTCGTTTTAGTTACTTTTACTTTAGCTGCAGTTTTTCTATCTGTAAAATAGGAGGACTGGACTCGAGTTCCTGCAAATTCATAGCTACTAAATAGTACTAATTTCTGATAACTAAATTGCTTGCTTTAGACATTGATTTAATCCCCCTTTATTTTTTGGCAGGTTTTGGAGGACACCTGTCGGCGACAGAACTTCAATCCAAGTGAATACGATCTGAAGTGAGTCAGATTTTATATTGTTGCCTTTTTCAGTGTAGGACTCTTGCTACTAGGACCAGTACCTAGATCTCTAGAACATGGATGATGTACCCCCTGCCCTTAAATTAATTAATTAAATTTGAAAAGCACAAAGGGGATTTAGGGGATTATTCTCATAGTATGCTTAATTTTCTCCCACTAATTTTCTACTCCATTATTTAATTTTGTTGTGGTGTTGATCTTGGGCTCTTGAAAGCTGAGCCAATGGAATATAACCTCAGGCTAGTCCCACTAAGCTGGAAATCCTTAAGTACAGATGGAATAAATGACATATGTCTGATGTCAGGAGAATTTTACTTTTGGAAAGGTTTATCATCAGGGATTTGATTACTGTGTGATAATGTTTTTTTTTTTTTTTTTCAGTTATATTGGGACATAAACTCATAATTTCTTTCTTTTTTTTTTTTCCCCCCAGGGTCACATCACTAGGAAGTGTTAAGTGTCTGAGACCAGATTTGAACTAGGGTCCTCCTGAATTCAG
This sequence comes from Sminthopsis crassicaudata, assembly GCF_048593235.1. Taxonomy (NCBI): domain Eukaryota; kingdom Metazoa; phylum Chordata; class Mammalia; order Dasyuromorphia; family Dasyuridae; genus Sminthopsis; species Sminthopsis crassicaudata. The sequence continues at coordinate 320,717,315 of NC_133620.1, forward strand.
GGCTGGTGCTCTATCTACTGCGCCACCCAGCTGCCCCCATAATTTCTTCAATTTAGAGAGTTCCTAGTGTGGAAACTTATTATATCTATAAAGAGGGGCAATTTAGTAACTCTTTTTTAAAAACTTATAACTTAGAAAATAACCTGAGGTATTAACAGGTTAAATAATTTGCCTATAGTTACATAAGTTATATGTATTAGGATCAGGTTTTGAACCTGTGTCTTCTTTATTTTTTCTCATTTATCCACTATTCCAAAATACCTGTCTTTTTAAGCCATAGATATGCACGAAGATTTTCTGTTAAGATGGGGAGGTTGTAGTCTTCATTGAAGAAGGCAGTTACCACACTAACTTCACTGAGTCTTTAAGTATGTTTTTATCAGCTACTGCTTAGGATTTTGAGAATTAAGAACATAGAAGACTGGAAAGAAAAACAATATATCCCATAATCTGTTAGAATTTTATTTTTGTTTTATATATTTATATTTACTTTAGGTATAATGAAGAAAAATAAAACTTTAAAGATATTTTTACATCTTTTTTTCTTCAATTTTGTTTCACAACATAAATATAACTTCTGTCAGAAGACTATAACTATTGTTCAGGGGGCAGGTAGGTGGCGCAGTGGATAGAGCACCAGCCCTGAATTCAGGAGGACCCGAGTTCAAATTTGATCTCAGACACTTAACACTTCATAGCTGTGTGACCCTGGGCAAGTCACTTAGCCCCAGCCTCAAAAAACAAAAAATAAAAAACTATTGTTCAGAAGCTTAGTTTAGCTAAGTTAGAGAGGCACCTCATTAGAAGATTGCTGATTAGATGATAACTTTTGATCACATATCTTTTGCTAAGGGATAGAATGGTTTCACTTTCTATGGAGGAAATAACTATGCGAAAATAATATCTTTGAGGCAAAGAATCTAATAAATATGTGAGATAGATAAGTGGCATAATACCTACTTTACAGATGAAAAAACAAATGTTTCCACTAGAATATGCTTCTTGATTGCATCCATATATTGTGACAGTAATCTAACTTGCAGTCTCTATTTCTTTAGGAAAATAGCTATATTTTATATGAGCTAATTATAGGATTCCAAGTTAAATCTCTCTTCTCGACAATCTCCAGTTGTTATAATGTCCATTGGTAGGATTTTTGTTTTGTCACATATTGGGATATCTAATTAATTCATTGCTATAATTTGTTATATATGCTGGTATGTCTATTCTTTTTGACAGTTTATTAATGAACATGTTAAGTCATATCTGAAGATCCAGCTATAGAAAAATTTGCCATTTCACTTTGTATACTTATAACTGGTTTTTGGCTCATGTCATAGATTGTCTGGAGCCAAATGGAATTAATTTCTTGAGTGTGTTTCCCTATGACATCATGATAGTTTAGGGTTTTTTTTTTTTTTTTTTGCTTTCATCCCCTAAGTAGTTATGTTTATTATTTTTTAAAATGCCATAATTGATAGAAAAAAATTTAGTGTGGCATTTTTTTGTGTCACTTTTTTTTTTCCAACCTCAAATACATCTCTTAACCTCTTTTTGAATTTCTCACTATCTGTTTTACTTTTACACTAGAAATTTAACTTACTGTGTTATTTTATTTTATTTTTTTTTCTGAGGCTGGGGTTAAGTGACTTGCCCAGGGTCACACAGCTAGGAAGTGTTAAGTGTCTGAGACCAGATTTGAACTCGGGTCCTCCTGAATTCAAGGCTGGTGCTTTATCCACTGCACCACTTAGCTGCCCGAAATTTAACTTAATATATTTCAATTTCCAAAGTTATTTTTGAGCCAGCTTTAAATATTGATTTGATGTTTACTGATTTCTCAGTTTTCTTGAACTTTCCTGCATTAGTTGTTAATTGATTCAGAAAAGTCATTGGTTGTTTTCAGTACTGGCCACTTTGTACAATTTCAAATTTCATACAGATTCCCTCTCTGGCCTTTAAAATTTCTCTCTCTCAGAGTTCTTACTTGCTTTTGTGGATATTTTCTTTTCTTTCTTCTTCTTCTTTTTGTTTTTTTTTTTTGTTTTTGAGGTCAATTTTTTGGGTTTTAAGTGACTTGCCCAGGGTCACACAGCTAGGCAGTGATAAGTGTCTGAGACTAGATTTGAACTCAGTTCCTCCTGACTTCAGGGCTGATACTCTATCCACTGCACCATCTAGCTGACCCTGGATATTTTCTAAATAGAGCTCAGTTTGACACTTGAAAATAGTAATGTATGTTTTGTTTTATTTCTGGGTGATTCACACAGTCTTTCTTCTTTACACATCAGGGGTGAGACTCAATAATATTTTTTGGATATTTAGTAGCTGTGCTTTCTTAGAACTGGGACATTACTAGGTGTAGTGCCTTTCTGGAGGTCCCTGTTCAGATGCCAGAATGTGGTATGCTTTCTAGAGCCTCCAAATTGGGTTGCCAAAATATACCATCTGGACGAGCTCTCTGGAGGATCTTGGGACCAGCCTTGGTGTTAGAGGAGGAGTAGGCAAGAGACCCATGAGCATAGTCAAAGATGGAGTGTCTCTATTTCCAGTCATCTCAGCCCTTAAATACCTCATTATGATTACATCATTACAGCACACTAAGTACATTGGAACTCAGTCTCACTGAGTTAGGGTTAACTATAAGCACCCTGCTATTGATATGTAAATGCATCTCTTTCCTGTAAATATCCCTTGCTCCTTGACTTCTCTGGAAGGTTGGGAACATCAAAGGGAGGTGGGGAGACCTTGTCAGCAGATTCCCTCTGGGCTGAAGGGTCTTATACTTTACCCAGAGTTCCCCCACTATCTGAAGCCCTCTACAACTAGGGCTAAAAAAATCCTTACTCTTATAAGTTTGGTGGGGATTGGAGTGAGGTAAGTGGAAGGAAAGTTATTTTTGTTCTCATTCTATCTTCCACTGTAGTTTTTCTTTTATTTTTAGGAAGGATAAATTAGGGGTAACTGGGAGAATTGTTTTCTTATCATGACTTCTGAAATTTACTGTTTTTTTGTTTCTCCCTCTGTTTCCTTCCCTTTCCAGTGGGTTTTTTTTTTTATTATTATTTTTCTTTACTCTGTATAGATAAGGATATATTTTGTGATGAATCCACATTTGATCTGAACTAGAAGTCAGGATCTTCTTTGTTTACTGTAATCCTAGCTTTACCATTGTTGTGGGCCAAAGCTAATTTGGCTTTTCTCATCCCTGTTTCTCTATTTGTAAAATAGTTATAATAGTGATAGATCATGCATCCCAAAATTATAATTGGAAAGGAGGGTTCACTAATAAAGATCAGTGGAAGTTTTGGTTTCCTGTTTCTGAGATCCACCCATGTCCTGTATGACTCTGTGATCTGCTTTCCCCCTCCTGGACTCTGATATTTCATCTAACTACTTAACATCTTGGTATCTTAATTTCCCTCATTTACTTCTGAGAAACCTTATCTCCTTCAACTCTTGGGTTCTCTGATTCCATCCTTTGCGTAAGGATCAGGGTACTTCCAAACCTATGCTATGTTCTTTTAGTTGCTGATCCAGACTGGCAGCTTCTTTAGTTTGGTGGAAGGCTTTAATGATTATTAAATTATATAGCTATATCTATATAGTATATATAGATATTATATATCTATAGTAATTAATTTTTGCAAAGCTAAGAGACATAGAGATATTAAGTAACTTGTTCAGGATGATGTGTGAAATTAGTTTTGGCTCTGAGACTAGAACTTTTGTTAACTGAATTTCTAGTCTAATTTTTAATCTGATAATTTGTTCTTTTTCAATTGGTGGAAAAAGTTTTGTGTTTACCAGTTAACCAAATTTCAGATAACTGAAAAGTTACCTGGTTTGTGTATTGTCAGTATCCCATTTTTCCTCCTCATCCTTGTTACCTGGCTTTTGATCACATAGTTGATTGTCTCCCTCCTACTCTCTTCCTTTCCTTCCCCCATATCCAGGACTAGCAGTCATGATAGGTATAATTTGTTGATGAGAATGAAGACAGTGTCTTTTGGCCTTTGCCCTGTTCGTTCACAATACCTCAAGTAACTTTAAAACCTTGGGGAATATCCATTTTCCTTGCAAGCTTCAGTGACATGTTAAGACCATCACATTTGGAGGAATTTCAAAGCTGATTTTGTCTTTCTGTCTGTCTTGCACTTTGACAACTCTAGCTTTTGACTGCCTTAAACTTGCAGGTTTTTAACTTTTAGTCTAATTTGAAAATGTCAGTGGTTGTGGGATTCTCCAGGCAGATAAACTGCTAGTCTTCTTTCCTTATTATTGGAGGATTTAACTGGGGTTGGGTGTGGCAGATGGTTTCAGGGTAATGTGCTATCAGCTTGTGGTGAGGACTTTGGTTTGTTTTTCAGGTTTCAGAGGAATGTGCTTGATCTTTCCCTGCAGTGGAGATTTGCCAATCTTCCTAACAATGCCAAGCTGGAGATGGTGCCAGTCTCCCGTAGTCGGGAGGGACCTGAAAATACGGTATGTGGGTTTCTGGAGGGACCAGAATTATTCTCTTTTCCCTCCCACTCCTTTTTTATTTTTCAGTCAGAAAGTATTTATTAAATTCTACTATATACCAGACATATTGCTAAGCACTAGGGATACAAAGAAATGTTAAATTCAGTTCCTGCCTTCAAGGAACTCACATTCTAATGGGGGAAACAATGTGTAAATAACTAGATGTATGCAAGATATATGCAGTGTCGACTGAAGGTAACCTCAGAACTGAAGGTTCTAGCTGATGAAGGGATGGGGAAAGGTTTCTTGAAGAAATGATATTTCAACTGAAATTTGAAGGAAATCTTAGAGATTTAAGAAGGTAAAGTAAGGAGGGAAAGCTTTTCATGGGGGACAGTTGGTACAAAGGCAGGGAGATGGCAGATGGAAAAATGAGTTTGGTGTATCTAGATCATAGAGAAGTGCGTGTGTGTGTGTGTGTGTGAATAAAATTAAGAAGAAATTTAAATATCGAAAGGAAGAGTTTATATTTGGTACTGGAGGTAGTGAACATTGCGGTTTATGTTGTAGTGGGGGGTTCTTGGTTAGGTCTTAAGAAAAGCCACTTCAGCAACTGAGTATCAAATATGTTGTGGGAAAAGACTTGAGACAGTCAGAAGGCTATAGAAGGTATCCAGGCATGAGGTGATGACTGAATGCATGACTATGCATAGAGAGAAGGGGATATCAGTAAGAAATTCTGTGAAGGTAGATCAAACAAGATTTGACAATGGATTAGGTAATATGCAATGAATGTGAGTGAGGAATAGAGTGTGACAATGAAGTTTTGATCCTGTGTGCCTGAAAGAATCGTGTTGCACTCAACAGTAACAGGAAAATTAATATGAGAAGTTTAGGGATGAAGATAAGTTCTCTTTTGGGCATGTTGAATAGGAGATACCTGTGTAACATCGAGTTCAAAATGACCAAAAGGCAGTTGGTAATACCAGCTGGACTGGAATGAAGGAAAGAGACTGGGGCTAGATGTGTAGATCTGTGAGTCATCTGTATAGAAAGGGAAATCCAACCCATGGGAGCTGGTGAGGTAAAGGAAAAAAAAAGAAGAGGGTCTAGGATAGAGCCTTGAGAGTCTCTCTCAAGTAAGGAGGGAGACAGGAGAAAAGGAACAACCCAATAGGCAGGAATATCAGGAGAAAACAATATCATGACAATCCAGAGAAAAGTGAGTATTCCTGTGGAAGAGAAAATGACCAGCAGTGTCAGATGTTATAGAGAAGTCAAGAAAGAGGAAGGTTGAGAAAAGATTTGGTCATAGAGAGATCATTGATAACTTGGGAGAGATCAGTTTCAGTTAAATAATGCAGTCAGAAGCCAGATTGCAGAGGCTTTAGTAACAAGTGAGAGGAGAAGAGGCAGCTCTATTGTAGATAGCTTCCTCAAGAACAAGCTGAGAAAAAGTGATATGGTGTGGTAGATAGTGATGACAGTAGTTTTAGGTAGGTTGAAGTCAGGATGTTTAGTGCATCTTTTGTTTCCTAGATGTGGAGTCCTGAGGAAAACTTTGTTGTTCTAAGAAGTGCCTTAATTTACAAAGAAGACTAATAAGAGAAAGTTTTTTTCTTTTGGGGCAGGTCTAGGTAAATGCTCTGATTGGGGAAGAACTAGAAATTCAGATTCTTTCTCTGAAATGTATGGTTTTTTGGGCAGTTTGGAGTATGAGATATGAAATGTTCTAGTTATGCTTATTGGGTTTTTTTTTGTTGTTGTTGTTGTTTTGTTTTGACAATTCTTTTAACTCTCTGGTCATAGAATCATAAAAATTATAATTGCAAGTAACCTCTTATATCATCTGGCCCCTTTCCCTCCTTTTATAGATGTTGAAAATGAGTCCCCAGAGAACTTAATTCAGTTAAATTCAACAAGCTTTTATTGAGTAACTGATAAGTGTTGGGTCCAATATTAGGCACTGAACATACAAAAATAAAGTAGTTCTTGTCCTCAAAAAGCTTATGTTTTACCAGGTGAAAACACAATGTACATAAAGTAATTTAAAAAAAAAATTATTAAAGCTTTTTCTTTACTAAGCATATGCATGGGTAATTTTTCCAACTTTGACCCTTGCATAACCTTTTGTTGCAAATTTTCCCCTCTTTCCCCCTACCCCTTCCCCTAGTTGGCAGGTAGTCCAATACATGTTAAATATGTTGAAATACTTGTTAGATCAAATACTACATAAAGTAATTTCAAAGTAATTTTGGGGTTGGTAGGTAGACTACTATCAGTGGGGAGGACCAGGAAAGGCCTCATATAGGTCGGTCAGTCAAATTTCTTTTTAACACACATTATTATTATGTGCTAAGTATTGTGCTAAGCACTGAGACTATAAAAAGAGGACAAAGACAGTCCCTTTCCCTAAGGAGAGTAATCGAATGAGAAGTGAAATATGAAACAATAAAGATAGATACTTTTTAGAGGTGGAGATGAAGGAGAACACTGAACATAGGAGGCAGCTTGTTCAAAAGTGGGGAGATAGGAGGTAGAATATTATGTGCAGTTAAATGACTTTCATAAAGCCATACTATTGCAGAACCTGGGATAGAATCTCTTTATTCATTGTTCTTTTTTTTTACTACACTTCAGGATTTTAATAAAATTTCATTAGCGCTCATAAAGGAAAAGCCAGTATATTGGAGAAGTCAGGGATGTGATATGTTGGAATTTTATTCCAGCATGTCATGTATATACTACAGAAATTTTCCCCTCTCTGTAGTCTTGTGGTGTGTGTGTGTGTGTGTGTGTGTGTGTGTGTGTGTGTGTGTGTGTGTGTGTATGTGTGTGTGTGTGTGTGTAAAGAAGTACATTTTCAGTCTTTTCATCCTCACAAAAATCTAGCTACACATCTACTGTTAAGACCTGTTATTTTACTTGCCTTTGCTCATTTGGGTTATCACATTCTTCCTTCTGACTCAGTGACTCTTGTAGTTGGAGACATGGTCTCTGGGTTAGAGAGGATCATCACAAGTGGCATCTTTGTTAGTTCCAAGTAGATAGTTTCTTCCACTGATGGGGGGGTGGGTGGGAATGGCTAAGCTTTCCACTATTTATTCTTGTATTTGTAAATAAATGAGTCACCTGCCTTCCTCTCCATGACTGTCAAAAAGAATAAAAGAGGCATATTTTCATCCAAACCAGAAACCTCGGATAGGAGTTATTTTGGGGATATTTCTGCATAATTCTGCAAGAATACTAATGGATTTTTGGATTGCTTTGTCAGATCCTCATTGGCTTTTGCTATTAGTGTTTTTCTATTTTAAGGGAGAAATAAAACATTATTTAGGGCTAATGTGATATCTTGGACAAAATTTAGTATGGACCCATTTTGTTCCAAAACTTTTGATGCTTGAATATATACCTATTAAATGCTACACTCCAGAACTATGATATACTTGTATTGTCAAAAGGCTTGCTTTAGGATTATGCTTCAATGTAAAAAAAATACTGAATTCTTTTGGAGAAGATAACTTTGTTAGCCTAATAGAAATCTATTTTAGATTTATCTAAATTTTATTTATATTTATCTAAATTCTAAAATCTAAATTTTAGAATTTTGGAGTAGAACTATTTTTCATACTATTTCTGATTGGCTGTCTGGTATTCTAATTCCTTAATGGGGAGGAGAGAAAGGAAGGTAGAGGGCCAAGTAAAGGAAATGAGAAAGATGGTACATATAACTTATAACTTTTCATGGTATCTCTTTCTCCACCAACTTAGCATAACACTTTATAACTTTCATATTGAACCCTTCACATAACATCTTGCACAATAGTGGTTTTTATACATTTTATCTCCTAATAGATCATGAATTGTAGGAGCATAAGAATCATATCTTACTTTTTGTATTTTCCACAGCACCTGACAATGCCTGGATTTCAGTAGGGATTCAATAAATACTTACAGAATGAACAATGCTGTCATCACTTTATAATGATTCTCTTCTCACTAAACATTACACTGGTCCTTAAAGCTCTTTTTTACACTTTGTTGTTTTTATTGTGTTTTCTTTGTGAAAAGATAAAGCTTTTATTTTTATTTTAAAACTTAAAAAATCCCAAGTTCTTATTGATCTTTTCTGTTTCTTAGTTATCTCAAGTACCCTGCCCTTCCCCCGCTTCCCCCTCCTCCGAGAAAGCCATTTGATATTTTATAAAGAGGGAAAATAATCAGTCTGATTAATCAATACAGTGAAAAAATATGAAAACTTGTATAATGTATAGCACCAGTGGACTTCTCACCTTAAAGGAGTGGATTCAAAGTATTCTTTTATATCATCTATTGTTGTAGTTACTGCTTATATTATTTTCTTGGTTTAGGTTACTTCATTCTATATCAGTTCATATAGATCTTTCCATGCTTTCAGTATTCATCACATGCAATGTTTTTTACAGTACACTATTCCATTACGTTCATATATCACAATTTCTTTAGTTGTTCCCAAATTGTTAGCTACACATAAGGCTGCTAGAAATATTTTGGATTATGTGGGGACTTTCTTTATAACAAGGGCTTGCTTGGAGTATAAGCCCAATAATGGAATCTCTGGTTCAAAGGGAATAGTAATTTTAGTAATTTTATTTGCATAATTCTAAATTGCTTTCTAAAACCTTAAAATGTTTCACAGCTCTACCAATAGGGTATTAGTGTGATTATTCTACAACCATCCAATATTGACTGTTTCCATTTTTTAGTCATTTTTGCCAATTTGAAGGATATGAAATGAAACGGTAAGGTTATTTTAATTTATATTTCTCTTATTATTAGGGATCTAGAGCATTCTTTCCATATGATTGTACATACCTGGAAATTTTTCTTTTGAGATTTGTTGAAATCCTTTGGTCATTTGTCTATTGGGAAATTACTTATTTTTATTTGTATTTATTAAGTGTTTATGTGTTAAATGTGTGTGTGTATATGTGTGTACGTACCAAATTTTTGTCAGAGAAATTTGATTTTTTTCCTATTTGATTACTTCCCGTCTTTGAAGTACATTAATTTTGAATGTGCAGAAGCTTTTCATAAAGTAATCTAAGTTATTTTATTTTTTGTAATTGTTTCTTTCAGTTATGTGGTTAAGACTAATTTTATTAATTTTGTTTATAGTAAATTTATTTATATCCTAATTTTATTTATAGTAAGATCTTTAATATTAAAGTTGTATATCCATTTATTCACTTATCCATAGAATATGGTGTAAGGTGTTAGTCTAAGTCTAATTTTTGTCAGGCTGCTTTCCATTTTTTCCCAGTAGTTTTTATTAAAAAAGGCTTTTTTCACTAGGATAACTTTTTTTTTTTTTTTTTTTTTTGTTTTTTTTTTTTTATCAAACATTGAATCATTGAGTTCTATTATTTTTGTATGTCCTTTGTTGAAACTTTCATTGATCTATTTTTTTTTTTTTTTAACCAATATCAAATGGTTTTGAAGATTGCTGCTTCATGATATAGTTTGAAGTCTGGAAGGACTAGTCCACCTTCATCTTTCCTTCTTGTCATTGTTTCCCTTAATATTCTAAATCTTATGTTTTTCTACTTGAATTTTGTTATTATTTTGTTAAGTTCTATAAAATCTTCCCTTGATGCTTATTTGATTGACATAACTTTAAAAATATAAATTAATTTTTGTACTATTGTAATTTTTTACTATATTGTCATGGCCTAGCTATGAGCATTGAATATTTCCCCAGTTATTTAATAATAGCTAATATTTTATAGTGCTTATTATGTTCCAGGCATATCCTCTCAGTTTAATTTTGTGTATGTCTTGTTTTTTCTTGTAAACAATAACTTGTAGGATCTTGTTTTTTTATCTAGTCTGTAGCTCTTTTTTGTTTTATTGGCTTGTTTCATCCATTTACATTTAAAGTTGTGAGAGTTTATATTTGTGGGTTTTTTTTTTTAGGTAAGTTTTTCTTCCTCCTCCTCGTTAAGTACCATGCTCCTTCAGTTACTTTATCTTAATTTTTTTTTTTTTTTTTTAAGATGGCTGTGTTCCCACTGGCTCTTTTCCTTTAAGTTTGATCTTCTCTTGTTTGTTACCTCTTAACTTTTGGAGTTTTATTATTTCCTTTTCTTTCCTGATTCTATCTGGAAATTCTTCCCTCCCCTGTTTTTTCTTCTCAGTCAAGTAGATTAACCCCTCATCTCCTGCCCTTCAACTAGTTCTGTTCACTTAAAATTTTTTTTTCCTGCCATTTTCCAAAAAGAAATTTTTCCTACTCTTTTCATTATCCATTCTGTTTGTCTATTTTACACCTTCATTCTCTGATTCATAAACCCTATAATTGGCTATTCTTTCTCTTTTCTCTGTATTCCATAGAAGTTCCAAAGTACCTACCTATTGCAGGCTTTCAGATTCCCTCAGTAGTTCTTGCTACTTCTATCTAGAATTTGCATGAATTCCCCTTTTCCATTTTGTCTCACTCCTAGAATAAGGCCCATTATTTCAGGTGTCCTCTTTTCCCTTCATAGAACATTTCATTTTACCCATAGGAGCATTCATTAGTGTAACCTTTCACCACCAAAGCAAGGCCTATTTCTTTTTCCCTTTTTTCAATTCATCGTCTTCTTTTCACCTGCTTCTCTGTAGGCTTTCCTCTTTCTGAGACCACAGGGGTTACTTTCTGATCATTGTTAACTTTAGATTTGACTCTGGCATATCATACATTTTTCATTATGCTCCTATTTTTTCTCCTTCTTTTGTGTACTCTCTTATGTTATAATGTAGTTCCACCAAAAAATATCCATTAATCATAGGCAGGGTGTCACATATTCTGTCCATAATGCCTCAGTTCCACCTCTTCACTGTTACCTTCATGGAATTTCTGTTTTCTTGTGTTTAGAAAGAAGTCTCTTGCTGCTCTCTCGTATTGCACTTTGTTGCTATCCATCCCATTGTTGCATTTATTTATTCCTTCTGCACTTCTGTTGTGTGGTGTATTCAAGAAGCAATTAATCTCTTTAATTCTGATTTTTTTTTTTCCATGTATGCTTAAACTCAGACTCTCAGAGTAGGACACCCTGGACTGCGTTGTGAAGTTCTTTGCTTTTTGAAAACACGTTGTTGTTATATGTCTTTCTATATATTCTGGTGGGTGCATAATAGTCTTAACATTATTTGGATTTCCTTTCCTTTGTATTTGAAGGTCTTTTTCCTGATTACTTGTAGAACTTGTTGCTTATAAATGGAATCGTTAAATTGAACTGCTGTGTCTTAGAATTTACACCCTTAGTTTTTTGGGGGAGTGTGGAGAGAGTGTGTGGCCCCTCTCAGCCCCCCTATCCTCCAATAGTGATCTGTGAATTCTTTCAATTGGTATTTCATTTTCTATGTTCAGAAGTTCTGGATAATTTTCATCTATTATTTTCTGCATTTTGATGTTAAATTTTTTTGTTTTGTTATGTTTTTCTGGGAGGACTATGATTCTTAGATTGTGTCTATATGTCCTATCTTCATGATCAGTTGTGTGTTTCTTGAATAGTTAGCATATTTTTCATAGTGTTTTTGTTTCTTCTCTTCTGGGATTGTCCTTCATTTCTGTAATATTTATATTCTCTATCGGTTTTCTCTTGTTTCTTTGGTGAGATTTATTTGTGCAGATTTCAATTCTTTTATTCTATTATATTTGTTATGCAAGCCACAAATTTTGCTTTCATAATTTTCATTTTTCTTATCAATACTCAGGAACATGTTGTGGTTCCATTCCATAGAGTCCTCCATCACATCAAATTTTGGATCATTTTCTTTTGTTTTGCAGTATTTATTTATAGATACCTGAACTTGTTGACTAGATCTGAAGGCCATATTTAATTTTATTGTTGATAATTTTTTACTTGTTGATTTATCTGCTTATATTCAATGTTTCTTCTTCCTTAGATTTTGAATCTCTTTCCCCTCTCTCCCAATTTCCCTGTTTACTTTCTGATCCTGTCTTTTCTGATGGCGGTTTCCTTGGAGGTTAGATCTCAAAGTGTTTTAGCTTCCTTTCATGCAGTGTAATCCATGATTCACCTGCTTAGGTCTCTGGTCCTTTTTGGATGCTGTGCTTTTTTCTCTCATTCTTAATGGAATGCTTTACTCCCCACTCTCTCTCTGGTAGTCTGCCCTGTTGTCCTATTCTACTTCCTCTGTGCTGCTGTTATGGGATTCCATTAGCACATTATGGTTTTGCAGTGCTGGTGTTAAGGGGTTATCTGCTCACCATTGGCAGAATTACTATGCTGGTGCTTTGGGGTTATGTCTCTCAGCAGACTTTTGCTTTTGAAGGGCTTCCACATGCTTTTGTCTGTCATTCCTTGAACAAATCTCCATAGCCATAGACTGTGGCATGGGAAGAAAGAAGGGGAATGTAGGTGTGGGGCAGGGTTTTGTTGTAAATCCCTACTCGTGTATCATCCTTAAGAAGTACTGAGAGAAGTGAGTGTCAATCTATAGTTTTTTAAAACTTTCTTTGGGCTTCTGGGTGTTTTAGATCATTGGAGAAAGCTAAAATTGCTTTATCTTTAATATATAATTTCTGTTTTAGAGAGTTTTGAAAGATTGTGGGTATCAGAAAAAATGTCCATCACAATTGTTTCTTGCTTATGTGACCTAGAAGTCACTGAAACTTCTAATAGGTTGCAAGTTTCATAAGAAACAACTTTTTTAGGTTAAACTGCTTTTTACCTTATTAGATTATGTGACTATTAATGCTATATGTACCTCTGCTGGTTGTGTCTAGGAAAAGCTTAAGGAAGAAAAGACTTAGGGAAGCAATACTATACTCTTCTGATTCTCCTGTTTTCTTAAGTGTTCTTTCTTTTTTCTTTTTTTTTTTTTTTTGATTAGTCTTATTTCTTACGGCTATTCTTCAGGGCTGAGTTCTTGGATCTCTTCTTATCCTTGTGATTCTTTCCCTTCAAGAATTCATCAATTTCACCTGTTCCAATTATAATTCGAGTACTTCCAAATATTGTTTCTCTAGTCTTGCTCATTTATGAGATCTAGTATCTTAATTCTAGGACATCTTCAATAGCCCATTGTCACTATTAACTTGCTGTATTTAAAAATTGAACTCATCACCTTAGCTTTAGGTTGATTCCTTTTCCCAGTCTATTTCTACCATTGGTACTTCTATTTCTCTTGATCCTCCCATCCTCTTTTTCCCCTTTGTCCCTTGCTGAAACCCTTGTAGGTCTTATTTAACTTGTATCTTCTTAACTTTGTATAGCTAGATATTGTTTCTTTTACAGTTTCTTTTTGATAAGCTTTTCTTTTTCTTACTGCAGACAAGTCTAAGATATTAGTACTTCACATCTGGATTTCTCTAATACCTCTAGATTTCCTCCAATTTTTCCCATTTTTTGTCTCTCCTACTAAGGATGTTAGGTGGTAGGATGTTAGTAGTTTGCTGATTTGGATTATTTGGATAGAAAAGTCAGTACTAGTTTGAACCGTGTTGTTATTTGAAAAAACAAATACTTTTATTTATCATTTCTATTTTACAGAAGAATTTAGGGCTTTGAGCTGTATGAGTAGAACTAACAATGCTAATTCAAAGAGAAGTGGTGCTGTGAAATGCCTTAGAGATAAAGAATGCCCAGAAGTTTGGGGGCAGAAAAGGGGGAAATGAAGGTTGTTTTCATACTCCAAACTTGCTGTATATGGTAAATATTTTTGATACATCTGTGATTTCATGACTATTTTAGAAAGAAAAATATTACTAAGGAAAATTCTCATGGAACTTCTTTTTACATTTCATGGAACACAATTTGAGAAATTCTGCTTTAAAATATGGGACCTATTAGAAATGAAATTATGTAGCTTGAGGATTATTAAAAGAGGGTTAGGTTGAGTAGAAAGGGATAGTGAAAAGAATCCCTATGCAGAATACAGGAATTAGGATAGAGTTGAAGAAGCAGGCTCTAGAAGTGAAAATGGCCTGTTCAGAGATTTTATAGAAATATCTGGATTATAGGAGGATGTCAAGAAATTATCAGGGGGAAAAATTTTGTAGTTTTTAAGCTAGTTGTATTCCAAGCCTCTGAACAGTGTAGGAAAGAGATATTTCAAAGTTTGGGAGTTTTGTTTGAGCAGGGCTTTGATCCCAGAAGGGAATCTGAAAACATGGAATGAGATTGATCATAAAATTGGGGAAAAGAAATTTATTGTACAATGCTGAATTAGTGTCTTCTAAATTAATAGTTAATAATTAAACTCTTAATGGCAGCTAGGCTTACCTAGTAGATAGAGCATCTTCGTTGAAGACAGGAGGGTCTGAGTTTAAATCTAATTTCAGATACTTAATACGTTCTGGCTGTGTGACCCTGGGCAAGTCACTTAACTCCAATTGCCTCAGCAAAAAAACCTCCAAAAAACAAAAAAACCCAAAACAAAAAAAATATTTAGATTCTTAGTAGAGTAGAAATTTATTATGAGCAGGGACCATCTCAGCATTTGTTTTTAATGCTCTGGGAGAGTTGAGTATTATTCTCCATTTCCTCATTTGCCAAGTTGAATGGTCAGTCTTATGGGATTTGTCAGTAGGACTTAGGAAAAAAGTAGTTTCATTCTTTCCCCAGTGCCCATTCTGAAGTAGAAAAATACTTGAAAATATGGAACTGAAATCTAGATGACTCCTGGACTGGTGATTTTTCTGTGTCTGTTATCAGTTGTCAGAGAGGAAGAAACTTTTCTCTAAAATACTTTCTATCCCCAATGTTTCATATAAATCCCAAATTATGTTTTGAGGGAAAGTCATCAGGTAGCATTTTTTCTTTGTATCTTTGCAATTAGGTTGTTTGATTTAGGGTTTGAGGATAAAAAAAAAAAATGCTGTCATCTTTGTTAATTATGGATCTAATTCTATGCTCTCTTTTCCCATAGGTTCGGATTGCGTTGCAATTGGATGATGGCACTAGGTTACAAGATACATTTTGTTCTCGACAGACACTCTGGGAGATTCTTGTTCATTTTGTACAAACCAGGTAAGAAATAAAGTGAACATTTGACACTCTTTCTTAAGGGGTTAGGAGATCCTTAATTCTCTCTTTAATTATTGCCAGACCTGTGATTGTAAATCAAGAGGATTGGCTTATTCCAAATGAATTGGGCTAGATTTTTGGGATTTTTCTGGCTTTTGGTGCTCTAGGATTATTTTTTGAGAAAACCGACTTTAAGATTAATTTACTTGGAATTGGAATGGTGGTTTAGCAGTTTCTCTATAGGAAGGTTGGGATAAAGTCCTTCATTAAATTTCCTGTTCACAGTTGTGGTCCTTAATTTTGGATACTAGTGAAGAAAGTAGCTTTAATTTTCTTTGAAGATTCTGGAAGCCATGCAAAGTAGTCAGTGGACTTTTAGGGGAAAAATAAGATGTTTGGGATGATTTTCTCTCAGAAAGTGACATAATACTTTGGTAATCTTTAAATGGAAGAGAAAGCAAGATAGTAATTCCTTTATTAATAAACTCTCTAGGAAAGAACATATTTTACAACAGAGTTGGTTATCTTTTATAAAAAACAAACCAAAGCTTTCTTCCTCCAAAGCTTCATATTTATGTGAAACAGTGCTATCCTTCATCATTTGGCTCTGAAGGGAATGTTTCTGCTAAGCTTGTGCTTTGCTCTGTTAGTTCCATCTAACACTCTCAAGTTGGGCAGGATATTACAGCATTATTTGTTGAAGGTAAATAGGCAAACATGTCCTACCTTTAGCCATGTGAAATCAGTCTATGTTTTAGATTGCTGGTCTTTTATTTTATGCATAGTAGGTGTATATTTAAATATGTACATGTCTTCCCTATTAAACTTTTCCAGGGCATGGACTATTTTTCACTTTTATCTTTGTATCTTCAGAGTTTAGCAGAGTACCAGACACTTTATAAGTGTCTAATTGCTAAGAGCTATCTAGAATGTATTGCTTACCAAAAAGATATAAATACTTCATAAAAATGAAAGAACTAACAACTTTAAGAGCTGAGTGAATAATGCAGGGAGTTGTACCTCTTCAAAGATTTCTCCTTTAGGGGGCATGTTGGAGCTATGATCAAGTATTTGAAGGCCTGGAGAACAATTACATAGAAAAAGGATTAGATTTACTCTGTTGGCATCATTGGACAGAATTAGGAGCAGTTGATAGAAATTGAGGGATGAAAGGTTCGGGCAGTTAGAGCTATTCAAAAGAGGAATATATACTAGCTGTGAAGGAATTGGATTTCTTCTCACCAGAAGTCAATTTCATAAACTATGACAGATGGATTACTTGCTTCTAACATTCCTGTTAATTTTAATTCATCAACCAGTTTCTCCTTGTTGGTCAGGATCAGTTTCAGAATAGCATTTTATTTTTTGTTATCTCCATCATTTGGAGGATAAAGTTATTAGAATACTCTAAGAAACGTATGACTTCTCTGCTTTTGCTAGAGGGAATGTTCTAGTAAGTGTCCTTATGTGCTTTAAATCATTTTTTTTTTTTTCCTGAGGCAGTTGGAGTTAAGTGACTTGCCCAGGGCCACACAGCTAGGAAGTGTTAAGTGTCTGAGGTCAGATTTGAACTCAGGTCCTCCTGAATTCAAGGCTGGCGCTCTATCCACTGCACCAACTAGCTGCCCTACCTTCTTTTTTTAAACTAGGACTAAATAATCCTTAGGAATATTATTTTTGTTTCTTCTAATCTTTTCATGTATTCGGAATAACCACAAGTGGATAATAGCCATTAGTTGTTGGGACACTTTTGGTCTTTTCCCAAATACATGTATTTTTTTTGTTTATATTATGATATTACATAGTTGTTTCAGTACTCTTTAACAAAAAGCCACTAGCCACCTGATGTCATCTATCTCCTTATTCTGTGGAGTTTCCTTCAGTTTTCCTTTCTCTGTAAAGAACTGTATATATTTTATGTGTTCAAGTGTTCATTGAGTCTTTTTTTTTTTTATTCTGGTTTTATATTCTTCTACTGTCTTGATACAAAGTAAGTGAGAATTATTTGTTTCCTTTTTTGTTATATCTCTGAAGCATTTCTCTAAAATCTTCAGTCTCCTTGTTAACCTGGTGAGTAGATGTGTTCCTCCAGCCTTTACATTTTATTTTCTGGAATGAAGACTGACTTGCAGTTTTTCATACATAGAGGTTACATGCTACTGGCAAAAGTACAAACACAGCACATTGTTTGAAGGATAAAGCAAAATTGCCTTTGTCTCCTCTCCTTACTTGAAGCAAGTTGTAGTATTTTTTCTTCCTTTTGGTAACTCTTGGATAAGCCTTGGGACTGACAACTATGGAAAACCACTTGCTTTCAAGATGTAAGAGATGCAAACTTAATGGCATCCACCTTCTTTCTGTTTTGCCCCGCTCTCCAGATCTGCTTTTTCTTCCTTGGACACAGGTTTCCTGATCCCATTTAGAGTGTGAGAATTAGAAAACAAGAGCATGAACAACAAGGACCCACAAGCATGAAATCCAATTACTAGTTTCATGCAAGGTATTCCCTCTGGAGCCTTCTTCACTGATATCATCTTAGTTTAGAAGAGAAGTAGAGCTGATTTGATGGAAGAGACAGTCAACACATTTTTAGCTCAGAGCTTGCTTTATTTGTCTGATAATGGTATGACCTGATCAGACCTAGACAGCAACCTGTACTTAATTGAGATTTTTCAGGCTTAGTGAGGTTGGGGTGTTCCATTTGCCTCTCTTTTGCTACACCCTTGCTTGAAGCTGCATTTTGTCTGAAGTCGATTCAAGAACAATGTAGCATTTTTTTGTAAATGTCAAAGTAATAAACTCTGCTCCAAAGATAATTCCTCTCTGCTTTCTTTGTGGCTTTGGAAGACTGCACTAGTTGAGATGCTAAGACTGGTGTGAATTGTGCAGACTATAGTGTGTTCATTTCTTTTTCCTTGTTTGGCTAACTTGCCCCTTTAATAATAATAATAATAATAATAATAATAATAATAATAATAAATAATAGACATGTATGTAGTGTTGTAGAATTTGCAAAACACTTTCCAAACACTGTCTCATTTGATTTTCAAATCATCCCTGTGAGGTGGGCACTGTTAAATATAATTATCCTCATTTTTACAAGTGGATAAATTGATGTTCATAGTGGTTTAGTGATTTACTCCTGATGAAATACAGATTGGGTTTGACTCTAGGCATCTACTGACTCTGGGTCCCAGATTCTCTCTAAACCATACTGCCTTATGATTCTTTTGGTCTTTTCCTCCAAAATTTTTATGGTTGTTTTATCAGAAAGTAGAGATCATTGGTATTAGTGTCTGTAGATCTCACGCAAATAAGCAACATGAATTTTTTTTCCCTTTCATTCATTTTATACATTTGAAAATGAATAGAAAATGTGTTGTTATTCTTGGACCTTGGGGCGAGGAGCAGCATAAATGTGTATTGGGGAAGTCGTTTTATCAACCTATATTTATTTCTGTGTCCTTAGAGGGACAAGTCACTTTTAAAGTTTCAATGTAATGAATTTATTCTTTGTTCTTTCCCAATTGCCTGGATTCTACCCCAATTCCTGATTTGTCCTGGCCTCTCTAACTTGCTTTCATTATGGTACCCAGATGAGATAGAAAAGGCAGAATTCTCTTTAGAGGTCAGGTTTTACTGAGCTAACAAGGGTTTGGGATTCAGTACATTTGTTGGTTGGGTATTTGTTTCCTCTTTCCCTGAAGTCTACATAGTGGTCTAGTATCCTAGTTTGGTTTTATTTTGCTTTTTCCTTAAAGTAGCCTCCTTTCTTTCAACTGTAGCAAGAGGATTAAATTCTTTTATTAGACAGTATTTCACTGGCCTCTGAGGGTGACAGCAAGGGGAATAAAGGGGCATGGATAGTTTACTTTTAATATATATGTAATATCTTCTTTTCATTTATGTAAAGGCCTGACCTGGAAGCCCATTCATAGGCTAGTATTGTACTTCTGTGTGAGGGCAGAGCTGAGATTATTTTTTAGTCGTATTCAAGTCATGGAGACTATTGTATATCAGCCTCTTCAAGTCATTTTTTCTTCTTTCCAAAGGAAGTCAGAACCTACTTGCTTCCTTTACTTCTCAACTTATTTCCTTTACTTCTCAACTCTTGCCCTTATCATTGTTGTTGTCTTTCTTTTAGAAGAGAACCAGGTACATCAACAGGGTGATGTCTTGACTTGCTATCAAATTGCATTTAAGTGAGACAGAGTATAACTAGGACACATAAACTAGAACACTTCTGACTTTCATACTGATGCTTCTTCAAAGTTCCTAACCTCCAAATCTTCTGTCCCCTTAAATTCTAAGACCTACTTCTTCACTCCACTTCAACCACAAAAAGGGGTGGTCATACCATGGATCTAACCATTACCCACAAATGGTCCTTTTCCATGACCAAAAGCTCTGACATTCCTTTCTCTAACCATAACCTCCAGTCATTAAATCTTTCCATCTGCCTCACCCTTCCTAAGCCTTTTCTGAATTGACCCTGCCTCAATCCTTTTACCATTCAGTACTTTCACAGGTTATTTATCCATGTTCGGACTTCACTTTCTTTCTTAGTCTTAATCCTAGGGTTAATTGATTCATTTCCTTAGTGTCATCAACTCTTAAATCACTTTATTCTATCACATACCATTCCTTGTCAAATTATAACCTTCTATTACTCTTACAGCTGCTTCCACAGATGTTGAATAAAGGTAAAGGAATTCACACAACTCAGGTATCTTGCTACAAATTTATTCTCCATTTTCAACTGAACTGTCACTGCCACAAATAGATCCTTTTACTATCTAATTCATTTTCTACTTCTTATTTCATTCCCCACAGTAGTTGTTCCAAATCTTCCCTTCCACCACCCTCCCCCTTCCCCCCCAAAGCTCCCACATCTCTCTTTTACCTCTCCCTCTCAGCTTTGGATTTCACCTCCTACTTTGTTGAGATTTGTGGCCATCTGCCATGAAAACAGAATAAATTGGGGGCAATCTCAGAAGGAAGGCATTAAGATTAAAAATTGAGAAGGTAGAGTTGTAGATAGGATCTGAGGGAAACCAGAAATGCTAGAAGAAAAAAGGAGGTAAAGCATATCATCTCCCATTCTCTCCTATTTTACTCAAGTCTCTGATTAAGACTCTTTTTCCTGAGCCCATTCCCTCTTCATGTGCCTTTTTTTTTTTGTGCCCTTCTGTTTTCTCCAAATTGCTCACTCATTTATACCCTCGCTAATCTTCATCCTTTCCCTGTCTACTAGTTTTTTTTCCTATCATCTTCAAATCTTTAAAAAAATCTTAAAAAAAAAAAAAAAAAAACCTTCACTAGACCCCACCATTCACTTATCTTTTTGCAGATGGGTTTCAGATCTGCTTCTCTAGCCCTAATCTCTCTCTTTGTTTCCAGGCTTGCATCTCTTCAACTGTCTATTGGATATATATTACACTGGTGGTCATGTAGACATATTAAACTCACTGTGTCCAGTTCAGTAATGAACTCTTTTTTAATCTAGGGCTGGGAAAGAAGAGGAGGTCCTTTTGTCAGCCTATATCCTATTTCTTTACCTTTAAGGATGACAAGTCCCATTTATAGTTTCAATTTGTTTTGCAAACATCCCTTCTTCCTAACTTTTAAAGCCCTTTATAACCTGACTCCTCCCTACCCTCAATCTTTACAATATTCTTATATCTTGCTCCCCTCCATGTATTCTGCAATCTAGTGATATTCCCTTTCTTTCTTTTTTTTTTAAAAATTATTTTATTTTTAATAGTTTTTATTTACCAGATATATGCATGCATAAATTTTACAACATTTAAAATTGCCAAACCTTTTGTTCTAATTTTTCCCCTCCTTCCCGCCCCCCCCCCCATGGCAGGTTGACCAATACATGTTAAATATGATAGAGTATAAATTAAATACAATACATGTATACATGACCAAAGAGTTGTTTTGCTGTGCAGACTTTGAAAGAGTGTACAATTAACCTGTGAAGGAAATCCAAAATGCAGGCGGACAAAATTAGAGGGATTGGAAATTCTATGTTCATAATCATCTCCTAGAGTTCTTTTGCTGGGTGTAGCTGGTTTAGTTCATTACTGCTCTATTGGAACTGATTTGGTTCATCTCATTGTATAAAATGGCCACATCCATCAGAATTGATCGTCATATAGTATTGTTTTTGAAGTATATAATGATCTTCTGGTCCTACTCATTTTACTCAGCATCAGTTCATGTAAGTCTCTCTAGGCCTTTCTGAAATCATCAGGAAAGCAAATGATAATTAGGGTTCCTGAGGGTCAGGGAGTTAAATGATGATTTCTTATAGAACAATAATATTCCATAACATTCATATACACAATTTATTCAGCCAATCTCCAATTGATGGGCATCCACGTAGTTTCCAGTTTCTGGGATATTTTCTTTCTTGCTGTTCCTCATGTGCAGTTCTTTTTGATTCTAGCTTTTTCACTAGCAATTTGTCATGTTACCTTTAACTCCTTTTTTCTTTTCTTCTAGCATTTCTGGCCCCCCTAAGATTTCAGCTAAAATCTTACCTTCTGCAAGAAGCCTTCTCAGTCTTTAATCTTAATACCTTCCTTCTGAAATTGCTCCCAATTTATTCTGTATATATCTTATAGTTGTTTGCAATTTCTCTCTTCAGTTAAGACTATTGTTTCTTGAGTATTGTTTTTTTTAAACCATTAAAACACAGCTTACCAGGTAAGCATAGTGCCTGGCACACAGTAGTTGTTTAGTAAATGATAGTTGACTGACTAAATATTTATATCTTTTCACTTTCTATGAAACTAAACCTGGGAAAATATCCATGCTCATTGTCCCATTTTCTCTCCTCTTATTTCCAGCCTTATTAAACTAAAACTGCTTTCTCTAAAGTTATCAGTGACCTCTTAAAAAAAAAATATTGGTATCTTTTATTTTTAGTATCTAAAATTTCCCTTTTATCTCTTCTCTTTTTCCTTCTCAGATAGTCATTTCATGCTTTTTTTTTTTTTTTTTTTTTTCAGTAACAGAAAGGGAAAAAAAAGAAAAAAGAAATTTGTAGAACTGATTAATACATTGAAGAAAATTCTGAAAATATATTCAGTTTGTACATCTGGGGACCTCTCTCTTCTATGGAAATGAATGGAGGATTTGGAGATATCGTCTCTTATCTCTGCTTTGAAACTATGCTTGTTTTCTTTGTAATTTTGCATATTTACTTTGTGTTGTTTTTTCTTTACATTTTCACTGTTGTAATTGTTTTATATCATTTTCTTGGCTTTGTTTAATACACTATGCATTCAATTTATGTCGTCTTTTCATGCCTCTCGGTATTCATCATATTTGTTTCTTATGGCACAATAATATTTCATTATAAAACCAGTTTGTTTCCTCATATTTGTGAATCTGATTATCTTTTCTTAATCCTTACTGTTCTTGAACTTTCTGTTACATATGACACTCCTGCCCACTTTTTCCCCCTGGATATTCTCTTTTCCTGTGTTTTTATAACATAAGCATACTTTGCTTACTCACCATTCATATCCAACCTTAGGATCTCTCTTGGGCTCTTTTTTTTCTTCCTGTACTTTCTGTCATTAATGTCATCAACTCCTGTGGGTTTAATTATATCTCTCTCCAGATAATTTACAGATCTCATATATCAGCCCCGATCTCTTCCCTGAGCCCTAATTTAAACTAGATGTTTCACAAACTCACTTGATGCGGGGAGCCCCAAAACTCTTTCTCTCTGTCTCTGATTTTGGGAATGAGCCATGAGGTAGAACATTTGAGAAGCTCCTTCAAGAAGACTTTCTCCTTGAATCCTGTCACTGTAAAGACCCCACCAAACAGGACATACAGTTTCATTCTGTTATCTAGGTGGGTCTGGTTGAGTCCTGCTGGAGAATTCCAACCCTATTCAATTGAAGATTTTTCTATTCAATTCCAGCTCAAACTCCACCCATCAACTCCCATCAGGAGGGGGAGCAGGCCTCAGCTTGTAGCCAAAGGCTTCTATTATAAAAGAGCCAATTTTAAATCCTCTCCTTGCAGAGGACCTAACATGCCATGCCATGCCATGCCATGCTTTGCTATGCCAAGGAAATGTTTCCTCAGTCCACTGGAATGATATTCTCTTTCAGCGTTACCCTCTCTTTATCCTTACCTAAGACTTTTTATCTCTGTCGGGATTTCTCCTCTGTTGGGATCTTGCCACTAAGAAATTCAGTCTTTCTATTCATGTATAGCAAAGGCTGACTTCCAAATGCCTTAATAAACTTTTTTTTATTACTCTAGCTTTTTGGGTTTGTAAATTCCTTTACAAAGGACCTCTATGCCACCAGAAGGGGGTTCTCAAAACTCTCTACCCATGTGCCGAATCCCAAGGGAATTTAGGGGAGCCAAACCTCTTCATTTGGGTCCCTGATCCCCGAACCTGCCACTAACCTCATCATTTAACTCCTTGATCCTCAGGAACCCTAATCTCATCATTTGCTTTCCTGAATGTATTCTCATTACACTGAATCCAAAATAGAATTTGTTTTCTTACCCCCAATCCAATACTTTTTCTCAGCCTTTCTATTTTTGTTGAAGGCACCACCTTCTGGTCTTCTCCCACTTTTTTTTGTAGATTTTTTGTTCATGCTTTTTCAATCATTCAGCAGTTCATTAGGTGTCTACCATGTGCTAGACTACTAAGCCAGGTGCTGAGGATAGAAGTATAAAGATTGAAAGAATCTTGCTGGGGGGAAGAAGACAATAAGTATAAGTACATATATTATGTATTTATAATTATATATATATATGTATATAATTCTATGCAAAATGAATATCAAGTGAAAAATACAAACATATACAAAATAGTTAAATACAAGATAAACCTGGGAGGAAGTACTCTAGTGTTTGAGATAGTCTAAAAAGACTTCATGAAGAAGGTGGAACTGACTTTGAGATAGGAGATAGATTGCTCTGTGTGTGTGTGTGTGTGTGTGTGTGTGTGTGTGTATGTGTAAAGCACGGTGTTAAGTCACTTTGGTTGGATAGCAGAATTGCCAAGTCTTTCCTTTTTTTTTTTTTTTTTTTTTTTTTTTTTTTACTACAGCATCTTTCTCCTTTGTTCCTTTTTTCCTGCTTAGTTTAACCCCTCATCCCCCTTCACTTAAGTTATTGTTATGCCTTCCTGTGTGATGTCCGAATTTATCCTCTGCCCAACTGCCAAAGTGATTTTTGGTAATCATACATATATGACCATGTCTCTTTTCTGTTCAGTGTCTTCTATGGATTCTTTTGCTACTAGAGTAAAATATAAGCTTCTCTATTTAGCTTTTTTAACCTGGCTGGACCCCAAAGAGCTTAATCTCAACCTCTTTTTGTAGCTTCCTTTTACATCATTACTCGAATATGTCTCATCTTTTGGTTCTGGGCCTTTACTTTATCTAATCCCTGGAATTTATATCTTCAGTTTTCCACATAAAATGCTACTTTTTCTTCAAGACACAGGTTCAATATCATCTTCTATGTGAAGCTCTTCCTAGTTCCCTCAACTGTTAGTGCCCTCTCTCCGTAAATACTTTGTATTTAACTTCCTCGTATTAAGTTGTATTGTCTTTGTATTTAGTTTATATGTACTTGCCTTCCACATTAAGTAAAACTCCTTATGAGTAGGGATTATTTAATTTTTTATGCTTGTATTCACACAAAGTGCCTAGCATAAAGTAGGTACTTTATAAATGCTTGTTGATTGATTTATTGAAGGAGTCTCCATCCCACATCTTGGAGATGCTGCCTTTTCTCTTGATGATGCATCTGAGTTGGCAGAGAAGAGCGGCTTAAGTCTTGAAGTTGCACCTTTGTCAGTTTCTTTGTTCTGGTGTAGGGAGTGGCTATGGTTTTTGGTTTAACTTGGCTGCAGTTTTGTGTGTCCCAACTCCAGCTCTGTTAAACCAAAACAGAAGGTCCAAGAATACAAAAGAGCTTCAAATACCATACCTTACCCTGACTTAATGAGCCTGATTGTCAAGAACTGTACATTTTATGGAAGTAGGATGGATAGACATATAATATGATGAGCTCTTTAGTTAAAAAGTAGCTTCTGCAAAAGCAGATAGTACCAGGCATTTAACTTTTACTAAAAGAATACATTTGTTTACCTTTGCTAGTAGGTGTTATGTAAACAATAGGTCTATTAATGTAGACTTCAGTTGCTTCTCATAGACAAATCAATCAGCACATACTTGGCCTTTCCTATGCCCATTGTACTCTCTTTGAAGAGATAAAAAAAGTGTGTGTGTGTGTCTGTCTGTCTGTCTGTCTGTTTTAAGTGGCTTAAATATTCCTGTGATAAAATATTCCTGTAATATACTCTCCCATGGTCCATCTATACAGCTCTGTTTTGCCATGGGGCTCCTGCATGTTAGGTATGAACCCTGGTTTCTGGGTCTTCTCCATAAACTATAAGCCTTCTTTCTCCTTGGAGATGTTTAGAACTTTTTGGGAAAAGTTGTACAGAGGAAGCATAATGGTTCTTCTTAGTGCGTGAGGGGAAGTCTCCTAAATCCACTGGAATTTCCCCCCCGGGTCCCCACTGTCCTCTGAAGGGAGATCTCTGCTAATTGGGACTGTAGAAGGTCTGGAAGCGATTGCAAGCTGCTCCTCCCCTCGGCGTGCTGCAGTCCTCACACACAAGATGTTTACAGGCCCTCTCAGATCCTAACATGAGGGAATCTAATCTGCCTGCCATTTCCCTTTGGAGGAGCCACACATCAAAGCCATTGCTGGGCGTTTGATGTGCTGGACAGCCTCGAAAGGCGCATGTAATGTATTATCACGAAAGAGGGAGGCCAGTGGGCTCAGGGAAGAAAACAAAGCCATTAAGGATCTCTTGTTTGTTTTTCTCCCTCTTTTTTTCTGTTTGTGATTTGTAGTTCCCAGAGATGGATTGAAGTTCTCTCTCATGGGAAGAATCACAAGAGAGAGAGAGAGAGACACACACACACACACACACACACACACACACACACACACAGAGAGAGAGAGAGAGAGAGAGAGAGAGAGAGAGAAGAGAGAGAGAGAGAGAAAGAGAGAGAGAGAGAGAGAGAGAGAGAGAGAGAGAGAGAGAGAGAGAGAGAGAGAGAGAGAGAGAGAGAGAGAGAGAGAGAGAGAGAGAGAGAGAGAGAGAGAGAGAGAGAGAGAGAGAGAGAGAGAGAGAGAGAGAGAGAGAGAGAGAGAGAGAATAAGAATGCAATGTTGTTTGGTTTTAGAATGAGTTCCTTCCCAGGAATTCTAGTGTTTCAACCTGAAATCTCAAGACTTTGACTGGATTTGGAGATGATACGATAGTATGACTGTTTTGGGGATAGCCAGTTTTTTCAATTCATGTGGTATGAAACGCCTGTTTTATAGAAGAGACCTGCATTTATCATTTTAGTTTTTAAACACTTCTCCTTTACTTAGGGATTTTTCTTTATGACTTTTAATCTACCTTGACTAGAATTCAACTTGCCTTCTGATTTTTAGCTGCTTGACTTCCAAGAGGAGAGTTAGATAGAATTGGTTGGTCTTTGACCAGACTGTCCTGATTTCCCCCTTTGGTCTTGTTTTCTTTTGATGAAACCTGGGTTCCTGGTGTTTTTGTTCTTTTGTTCTTTGGTAATGAGGAAGAGCACATACCTCATATTCAGTGAACTCAGAGAAACAATGTTTGACAATACTAATCCTATCACAGCAGGGATGCTGACCTGCTGCACAAGTTTTAAAATGACTACTTTAGATTCAAAAACCTTACTGTTGGCTGGCCAGCTTCATAAACTAGTAACTTGTTTTCTTCCAATGGTCCAGATTCCATCTCAGGTCTAGAGCTCTCTGTCTTTGAGAGTGGAGACCTAACCAAGAACTTCTGGAAATCCTTCTTTATTGAGTTTGCTTTAATAGATTTCATGGCAATGACTGTGAGAAAACATGAAGATAGAATGGGCAAAGAGTTGACTAGTTTTCCATAGACCATTTGGCTTAAAGTACAGTGGAAATGCCATAAGAATGAATAGTTCTGTCTTCTTCGTGATATTTTAGGAAAGGGGGAATAAATAAAGGAAGTAATAATAGATTCAGGTGGTATAGTAGCAAACTTCCCTTTCAGGGATTAGACTAGAGTTCTGAAATGGTCCCAGGGAAAAAAGTTCATCCCAGTTGAGACCTCTGCTATCAGTCTAGTATAGGGTTTTTTTGGTTTGTTTGTTTGTTTTTTTAATTAAAGCTTTTTCTTTACAAAGCATATGCATGGGTAATTTTGACCCTTGCATAACCTTTTGTTGAAAATTTTCCCCTCTTTCCCCCCCCCCCTCCCCTAGCTGGCAGGTAGTCTAATACATGTTAAATATGTTGAAATACATGTTAGATCCAATATATGTATACATATTTATACAGTTATCTTATTGTGCAAGAAAAATCAGATCAAAAAGGAAGAAAAGAAAAATAGAAAGAAAACAAAATGCAAGCAAATGACGACAGAGAGAGTGAGAATGCTATGTTGTGTTCCACACTATGTTCCCATGGTTCTCTTTCTGGGTATAGATGACTCTTTTCATCACTGCACAAGTGGAACTGGTTTGAATCATCTCAATGTTGAAGAGAGCCATGTCCATCAGAATTGACTGTCATATAGTCTTGTTGCCGTGTATAATGATC
The DNA here is from genome assembly GCF_048593235.1 of Sminthopsis crassicaudata. Lineage (NCBI taxonomy): Eukaryota > Metazoa > Chordata > Mammalia > Dasyuromorphia > Dasyuridae > Sminthopsis > Sminthopsis crassicaudata. Next base: position 320,745,472 of record NC_133620.1, read on the forward strand.
TCCTGGTTCTGCTCATTTCACTTAGCATCAGTTCATGTAAGTCTCTCCAGGCCTCTCTGAAATCTTCCTGCCGGTCGTTTCTTACAGAACAATAATATTCCATAATATTCATATACCATACTTTATTCAGCCATTCTCTGATTGATGGGCATCCACACAGTTTCCAGTTTCTTGCCACTACAAAGAGGGCTGCCACAAACATTTTTGCACATGTGGATCCCTTCCCTTCTTTAAGATCTCTTTGGTATATAAGCCCAATAGAAACACTGCTGGATCAAAGGAGATGCACAGTTTGATAACTTTTTGAGCATAGTTCCAAATTGCTCTCCAGAATGGTTGGATTCCAGTATAGTTCTTAATGGATTTTGTGTTAATGTAGTGATTATGGAATAAAAGAGCAAATTGAATATGATTAACTAAAGGTTTAATCCCTTTGGATAAATTGTAGGAAAATCTTCTAACAAGATATATAGGCTCTTTTACCTTATTTGTATTAGTTGGATGTATTCTAGAACCCTGGGTAAGAAGAATGTCATTTATGCAATTGATGTACTATACTGATGAATTTCTCTGGGCAACTGGATTTTGACATAATTTTCCATAAGCCCTCACTATTTGACAATGCCAGAGGCCTTGGTCAGATCTACAAATGTTGTATGTAGACCTCTATTTTGCTCCTGGAATTTTTCCTGGAGTTATCAGATAATAAATACTTATTAACTGTTCATTGGCCCACAGGCTCTCAGGAAGATGACCTTTTTTCTAGGTAGGATTAGCTTATTAAGGAGGACTCCGAAAAGAATTTTGCCAGCAATGACTAAGAGAGAGAGACCATTCTCATGGCAGGTAATTGTCACAGGATTCCATTTACCTTTATACTGACGGGTAATGGAGGTGTCCTAAAGTATAACTTTTTCTTGGTATATAATCTAATTTCAGTCAGCTTTTATATGAGGAATGGACCCCCTACCTTGTAAATCACACTTGAAACAATCAGCACCTAGTGCTTTGCCATATGAAAACAGCCTTAATGACATTCAAAACCTCTTCTTCAGTTGGAACTTCAGCCAGGGAATGATTGATTTCAACTTGAGGCTGTATTCTAGGCCCTTTACCCAGTACATCTGTTGTCATCTTTTTCTCATTGTTTATTGTCTTTTTCAATTGTCCTACTAGTTGTTCGTGCCTGTCAAATGTCTTCTCAATTTTTCTTCCAAGACCTTGGGGATTGCTTAATAAATTATCCTTTCTATCTCTTTTCCATGTGGCACTTTTTACTTTACCCTCAAACTGAACCTTTTCTGTCTTGCTTCCTTGTGCTTTTTTGCATGAAACCTAAAGTATACTTTGGGCAGGAACATTTTGTTTTGGGGACAAGGGGAGGGAGGAAAAGGATAAGCCTTTGTAAATTCCTCTTCTACTTATTCAGGTCAGTGTATTTTACAAAGTTGATATTTCTTTAGAATCTTTAAAGAGGAAAGATCCATATGTGGGAGGGAAGAATTTCCTAGGAATAAGTAGCCCTTAGGTCTGTCTTCTGAAATAGGAGTACTCCTGGAAGTGAATGAACTGGTTTACTTAGATTAATTCTTTCCATTCAGAGTAACTTTACTGAGAGAGGTATTAGAATTTCCTTTGTTAGTTTTCAACTAGGATATATTCTCATCTTGTTTAGGTTTGTGTTTCAGAAGGTAAAGGGGTACAGTAAGACAATCTCTTACATGTGCTTTTTCTTTTTAATTATTATTGGTTGCTTTTGCTTTTAACATTACTTAATTTCTTTTCCTTGGCCATCCTTTTCCTTTTCCAGTTATCTTTTATAATAATGAATAAAAAAGAAAAAAAAAAGTTCAGCAAAACATCAGCTTTATCCAACAATCTATTTGTTCCACACTGTCCCTTTCCTTTCCCTTTCCTTCTTGCAGAAAAGGGAGGGGAATTGTATGCTCCTTCTTTGGGGCCAAGCTGTTTGGTTATCAAAGTTTCATAATTTCACGACATTCACTTTTGATTTGTGGTTGTTCTTCTTTTCATTTATATTGATGTAGTTGTACATGTTGTTTTCCTGGTTTTGCTTATTTTATGGAGGTTCATATAAGTCTTCCATGCTTCTCTTTGTCAGTCATTGCTTCTTATGGTGCAATAATATTTCAATACTTTCTTGTTCCTTGTAGTTTGGTCATGCTGCATTGATGAATATATTTTTAGTTTTTTGCTACTATAGAAAGTGCTGCTATAAATATTTTGGTATGTTTGGGACCTTTTTTTTAACCTTTGATTTCTTTGGGAGTTATATATCTAGCAGAAGTCTCTATAGATTAAAGAGTATGTAGTGAAAGCTATCTTTCTTTCCTTTGTTTCCTTTGTCTTGAAATGAAGTTTCTGCTGTTTCAGAGACAGAAACATATTGAGGTCTCTAGGCTTTCTTGCCTTTGTTTTCTTGTTTCTTCTCTTAACTTAGGAATATTGTCTGAATTCCATGCCATTGCTAGCCCAGATTTAAAGAAAAATTCTTATTCTGCTAGGTTTGCAAATTTGTGTAATTCTTTTTTGAAGTGCCTATCCTAATTCTTCTTTTCTTTAGAACCTAATTATTAGCTCTTCTAATTGTTTCATTTTTATAAGTCTTGTTTTCTCACCTAAATTATAAGCTCTTTGAGGACAGGAAACCATGTCATAATTTATTTTTTTATTGCCTACATAGTAGGTATTCAAAATGTATTTAATGGAATGAATTCTTTGCTTACTGGAAATCTCATTTAAACAATTCCAGATTCTAACTTGTTCTTGCTATTATTTTCCACATTAAAGCTCATATTTATATAGCATTTTAAAGTGAAGGCTTGCTATTTGTAAAGGGTTTGGTGCAGAATTAAATGAGGATATTTTTATTTTGGTGCCAGTTTTGAAATTTACATGACCTTATAGGTCCTTAGTGCCACCCCAAAGTAGGCCAATGTCAGACCAAACTATAAATAAAAAAGGGAAAGTGTATGAGTACAAGTGGAAAGGTTTGAGTTATTAGCAAGATGGAATTGATGTATTTTGAGATATCCTAGAATATTTTCTACACTTATTATTATTATATTATTCATACCAGGAGTAGAAGTCAAAATGCTGAGTTTTCTGTATGCTTTTGAGGTACCCAATGATGTCTTAAGTTATCCTATCATAAATCCTTTATTCTTTATTTCTAAAGAATATCCTTGGTTGAAGAATGTTGGGATCAAACTAATTTTGTGCCTTGGAATAGTGTTTTGGATTGCCAAGAAATGGTTCATGTAATCTTAGACTCAGAATGTTAGTATTTGAGGGACCTTAGTGATGGGCTTGTCAGAAGCTTTTATTCTTATCAAAATAAAAAAAATTAATAATTGAAACTGACCATCTACTTAAACATCAGACTGATCAAGAATCCATTCTAGAACATACCCATAATTATCATCTAATCTTTGCTCATGAGCAAATATGCTACTGTTAGAGGCAGCCCATTATAATTTGGAGTAGCTTCAGTAGTTAGGAAGTTTTTCCTTGTATGAATCCTAAATCTGTCTCTCTATGTCTTCTACCTTATTATTTCTAACCTCTGCCTTTGGAATCAAGCAGGGGGGATTCTAATCCCTCATGTGATAGCTCTTTAGTTTCTTGAAGAGAGCTACAGAAGACAGCATTTCTGCCCCAAATCTCTTCTTTTTGAGCTAAATGTTATCTAGTTCACATCTTTGTGTTTTGATCCTAAGGCCTTTTCAACTTGATCACCCTTTTCCTGGATAAACTTAAATAAACTATTAAAATGTAGTGCTCAGCACTGAATGTTGTAGATGTACAATCCTACTGTATTCTACTCTCTCTTTACTCTTGGACACTGTACTGAGTTTAATTTAGTTCAAAACATTAGCTTTTTGGGATGTCAGATTATTTAGTTGACTTGTATTGAGTTCAATTGCTTTAGTCATTTCTGACTCTTTGTGACCCCAAGTTTTCTTGGCAGAGATTCTAGATTGGTTTGCTGTTTCTTCCTCCAGCTCATTTTGCAGATGAGGAACTGAGGCAAACAGGGTTAAGTGACTTTACCAGGGTCACACAGCTATTAGGTGTCTTCAGTCCAGATTTGAACTTTGGAAGATTTATTTCGCACTCCAGGCCTGGCACTCTATACATTTTACCACCTACTTTTCTACTGAGCTACTACTAAAATTCTTACAATCTTTTCAGAAGAATTGCTTTCTAGCCACAACTTTCCCCATGTTTGTCCTAGGTACACTTGGGATAGAAACATTATTCCCCTAAAATTTCATATTATTAGGTTCATTCCCCTGTTCTAACCTGTTGTGATAATTTGGATTCTTTCATCTAAAATGTGAAATATTCTTCTAGCTTTGTGTCATCTGCAAATTTGGCAAGCATGCTCTCCATACCTTTATCATGTCATTGATATAGGGGCGAGCACATAATTCCCTCTAGTGTTTCACTAGAAACCTTTGAACCAATAATGATTACTCTTTTGGTCTAGCCATTCAAGCAGTTCTGAATCTATCTATCTTTAACCCATATCTTTGCCTCACTGTAATATATGTTTATGACTATGAGAGGAGTGACAAAGAAAGATTAAGCGGAAAAAGTGTATTAGTATTAGTGACATTAAGAATTATTGAATATTTTTAGAATGTCGCTTCATCTTTATGTAGCACAGGACAGCTTTAAGTGACTTCATCTTCTTCCCTTGCACATTACCTCTTCCCTTCTACATTCATAATCATTCTAGTATACAGCCTTCCATCTATTCTCTGTAAAATTTGGTTGCACTTCTTGTCCAATTGTTTTTTAAATGAGGAAGGTAGTTTTTTTGCAGCAGTAATCTTTGATGTGGAATAAACCTGTCAAGGCTCTGAATTGTTTTTGATTCTTCTCTCATTCCACAGATCTTGTCATATATTAAGTCCCATCCATTGTATCTCCATATCTTAGTTATATTGGTAATACATTTCTTTTTAGACTATTATAAGTAACCTTCTAAGCAGTTTTCTTGCTTCCAGGTTATCCCTTCTGCAGTTCTTTCTTCAAGCCAGTGACTTTTGATGACTTTCCTAATGTATTTTCAGTGCCATCTTGTGAAGACCGAGTTAGCACCCTGGATAAGAGTCAGGATAAGCAAAAGTCCTTGGTCTTTATTCTTGGTTGAAATGAGAGGAATGGACACAGGAATCTCCACACCTCTTTTTTCTCTCACCACTGCCAAAAGGTGACTCCCACTTGTCTTACCTCACCCTCTGATCCCTTTCAATTCTCTGTCTATACCTATAGATCCAGCCAGCACAGAATAGTTGGACAGGGCCATTCTCCAAGAATATGCTAATAGAATATTATCCAATTGGTAATTAGCCTTAAGTGCTTGGACCTCAGTCCATCAACTCAGTTTCAGCCCTTTACATCTCCTGCTTTCTTTTGTTTTTAGAACACAGGTGGTCATGCCATCCCTGACTTCTCAGGGAGGTGAGAACCCCAAAAATGAGGTGATCATGCACCCCCCTGGACATCTCAGGAAGGGAGATGAAAAGCATCAAAGGGAGGTGGGGATTGCTAGCATGTTTCTTGGCTGGAGGATCTTATTAGAAAGAGGTATGCACAAACCTATCAGCATGGGAGGTATTACACAAACATATAGCAATAATGCGACTCTTCCCACAGTCAGTGCAGGCTCAATGTGGTGTAACAAACATGAATTGTACATGCAAATAGTGATACAACAAACAATATAAATCAACATAGTGTTGTAAAGGATTTCCAGAAGTCCTAGAAAGAGGGTATGTAAACAACTGTCACACATATGCCTTCTTCAGCAGCCAAGAGATAATTCAAAACCAATCTATTGTTCATTGCTTCACGTGTCAGGGAATCCAGTGATTCCCCCAAGTTTTTGAAGTCCTGCAACAGTCTTTTTATATATTAGGGAATCCAATGATTCATGCAGATTTTGAAGTCCTGCAAGTCTTTTTATATATTAGGGAATCCAATGATTCATGCAGATTTTGAAGTCCTGCAACAGTCTTATTATTTCTCAGAAAATCCAATGATTCCTGGGTTTTGAAGTCCAACAATTTTTGATGTCCATGAGTCAAACGCCATAACTGCCATGCTCTTTCAGTGGTGGGCACAGTCAGCGACGGAACCACCTGATGTTTCTTGCGTCTTCTTCGTTTCAAGGATCTGCTCCGTCTTTCTCCGATGGACAAAGTGAATACGGCTAGTTGGCACCCATCTGATTCCTTCTCCATCTATAGAGATACAAGCAAACCCTCTCCCCCAAGCAGTTAACCTATCTGGTCCCTTTCCATTCACCACTTTCTGGGTCTCTCCATATTATCTGGCGATTATCTAAAGATAGTGGACCTGCTCGCACTGGACACTGCCCTTTTGGTGGGTTATAAAGCCTTCCGGCCGGAACCAATACATCTTTGTCAAAAATCAAGAAATTAATAGTATAAAGGGCTAGATTTAGAAGTTCTATAGGGTTACCTTTGACTCCCCTTTTTGTTTGTTTTTGGAGGAGCATCTTAATGTCTCTGTTTCTCCTCTCTATTATTGCCTGTCCTTGAGGATTAAAGGGTATGCCAGTAGTATGTAAAATCTTATATTGTGCACAAAAGTGTGCAAAATGTTTATAAGTATATTCAGGTCCATTATCTGTTTTTATTGCTTGTGGCACACCCATAATAACAAATGCTTGCATAAGAAATTCAGTGACCACTCGGGCTGTCTCTTTTGCTGCTGATATTGAAAAAGTGAATCCTGAAAAGGTGTCTATCACAACATGGATAAAAGATGACCAAAAGATTTATAATGGGTCACATCCATTTGCCAAATTTTATTAGGTCTGAAACTACGATGATTCTTCCCTGGAGGGAGTGTTGGAGCATGGAAAGGAAGGCAAGCTGGACAGGCTTTTACTATGCTTCTAGCTTCCTCTCTTGTTATTCCAAATTGTAACCGTAAAGCTCGGGCAGCCTGATGATATTTAGAATGAAATTCTTGGGCTTCTTGAAAGACATGCAAGATATAAATCTCACCTGGATGCTTTCTCATTTGCTCTTGAAGTTCTTAAAAGAGCTGATATGTATTAGAGGCTACAAATTTTATTTGGGCTGTGGCAATTCTTTGTACCACACCTACTGAATAGGCCGAATCAGATATTATATTTATATCTCCTGGATAATAAATAAGAGCCAGGATGATTGCATACAATTCATTCTGCTAAATGGAATGAAAAGGAGTTCTGACTACTATCTTTATAGTTGTCATGAGAGTATACAGCGCATTATGTTTGGATGCATCTGTAAAGATAGTTGATCCTTTAAGAGGAACTTTAAAAACCTTTTCTTCAAGAATTCACAGCCAATTATGTAATAGTCTAGTTATCTTTAATGAAGACCCGTTTGTAAAATTTGGAGCCATGGCTAATAAAATTTACCACTCTGGGATGGTTTCACAGCACACATTAATTTGTGCATTAGTATAAAAGGTGTATATCTTGTTAGGTCTTATCCCAGATAATTGTACTGCTTACTTAATGGCCTTCAATAAAATTCTAGCCACAAGCACTGGGTAAGGAATAAGACTTTGTTCTGGTTTGTGCTGGGAGGTTTACCCACTCTATCACACTGTCTCCTTGATGAAGGACTGCTGTGGGTGCCTCTTGTGTAGCAAAAACTGATATTTCCAAGGGTTTTTGAGTGACTCTTTCAACCACATTGGATAAAGCCAGTTCAATTTTTCTCAAAGTCTCTTGAGCTTCTTTTGTAAGCTGACGTGGTGAGTTTAAAACAGTCTCCTCTTAAAATGTTATATAATGGTTGTAATTGATAGGTCGTCAAGCCTAACACTGGACCCATCCATTGGATATCTCCTATCAATTTCTGGAAGTCATTTAAGGTGTTTAGCTTCTCTGTTCTTAAGGAAAGTTTTTGTACTGTAAGCACCTTACATATCCTAAATATTGAAAAGAAGCATGCCTTTGAATTTTTTTTAGAGCTTTGTTCAATTTGTAATTCCTTAGTGTTTCTATGGTCTTTTGTACACATGCTTCTACCATTTGTTCCTCAGGTGCACATCCCAATATATCATCCATGTAATGGAATAACATTACTTTTGGAAATGCTTTTCTTACTGGAGTAAGAGCAGCAGCAACATACATTTGACACATAGTAGGGCTGTTTTTCATTCACTGTAGCAAAATTGTCCATATCTTTTATAAGGCTCAGCTAAGTTAATGTTGGGCACTGAAAAGTCAAATCTTTTCATATCCTCCTTATCTAGAGGGATAAAATAGAAACAATCCTTAATGTCTATAACCCAAAGAGGCCATTCTCTAGGTAATTGAGTAGGAGATGGAAGTCCAGGCTGAAGAGTTCCCATGTTTCCATGTGTTCATTTACCTTTCTTAAATCTGTCAATATCCTCCATTTTCCAGATTTCTTTCTTACAACAAATACTGGGAATTCACCAGATTGCTTATTAGGGATCTATATCAATAAACCTGATGTTAGTACTTCTCCTGGTTGATAAGTCACACATTGTCGACCTATATTAGTAACTGGGATATTAGCTACACGTTACCCAGTTTCCCACATCAGTGTATGGATGGATACTGTTTTGTAAGTACTCTCAGGAGGTGAAATAGTCAAGCCTACAGTGCCTGTAGGCAAGGGATCCATAGGCTGGAGAGGAACAGATTTCATTTTCCAGGGAATATCTCAGTTGTTCCAGCTGCATACAATTCTATTCTCCCCAATTGTGATCCCTTTCTCCCATCAGGTTGCTTCCTGGCTGATTGGTCATTTCTGGGTACTGAACTTCTCTCTGGGCATTCTCTGGGTGTAGCATCGGCTGCCATCATGCCCCAAGTGACCCTGCCTGCTGAGGTTTCCTTATCTGTAAAATGAGCAGGAATAGGACACCACAAACCATTCCACTATTTTTGACAAGAAAGCCTCAAATGCAGTCATGAAGTGTTGAATGCAGTTGAAAACAACAAAGATCATTTTTTCATAAGATTGTTGATAGCTTAGATTTCTTCTTCTGAAAACTTTATATACTCTAACCATTTATTAATTGGGAGATTACTTTTTATTTTTGATTCAGTTCTCTATTTGAAAAATGAATCCTTTATCAGAAAAAATTTTAATGCTTTTCCTCTAGTGCCCTTCTTCTAATTTTAATTGCATTAATTTTATTATTGCTAAAACTTTTAAATTTTACATAATCAAAAATTATCCATTTTACCTCCAGATCTCTTTCCCTATCCCTATATCTTACAGATAATTTCTTCTAAGCTCCACAAATTTCTACTTCTTTTTTTTAATATTGTATAAAGTTTGTTTTTAATACACTCTGCTTTATGAATCATGTTGGGAGAGAAAAATCAGCAAAAGGAAAAAATCATGGGTGAAATAAAAAACCACAGAAAAAAGAAGTGATCCTAGTATGTGTTGATTTACATTCAGTTGTCTTAGTTCTTTTTCTGGATGCAGAAAAATTCAGTATTTTTTGTCCAAAGTCTATTGGGATTGCTTTGGATCACTGAATTACTGAAAAGAACCCAGCTTTTCATAGTTGATCATTGTACATTTTTGCTGTTATTGTGTACAATGTATTCCTGATTCTGCTTGTTTTGCTCAGCATCAGATTTCTTTATTTTGCCCTTTATGTTTAAAATCATGTACCCATTTGGAGCTTATGTTGTTATGTGGTATTGGTCTGCTTTTAGTTTCTCCAGTTTTCTCAATACTTTGTGTCACCTAGTGAGTTCTTGCCATAGTAGCTTAATTTGGCTTTATAAAAACTAGATTACTTTGCCCATTTGCTTCTGTATATTGTGTATTTAACCTGTTCCACTAATCAACCTCTCTATTTCTTTTTCAGTACCAAATTGTTTTGACAGTTACAACTTTGTAGTATAGTTTGTGTTAGTCTCTGCTTTGTCTCTCCATTGAATTTCTTGCTAGCCTTGACCTTTTGTTCCTCCAGATGAAATTGGTTATTTTTTTCTAACTCTCTAAGTCATTTGGTAATTTCATTGATTTGACACAGAATGAGCAAATTAATTTAGGAGTATTATCACTTTTATGATATTGAATTCACCTACCCATGATTTATTTAGATTTTTCTTTATTTGTATGAAAAATGTTTATTTGTGTTCATCTTATGTGTGTCTTAGCAGGTAAACTCCCAAATGTTTTATATTATCAATAGTTATTTTGATTGGAATTTGTTTTAACTCTTTCTGTTAGGTTTTGTTGGTAATGTTGATTTGTGTGGTTTATTTTATATTACAATTTTGTTGAAGTTAGTCTTTTAGTTGACTCTCTAAGATTCTTTGAATAAACTGTTATATCATCTACATAGAGTAATAGTTGTTTGCTCATTGCCTACATTTATTCCTCTTTTTCTTGTTTTATTTTTATAGTTAGCATTTCTTGTTGAATATTGAATAGCAGTGGTGATAATGGATATACTTGCTTCATTGGATCTTATTGGAAAGGCTTTTTGTTTATCCACATTATAGATAATTCTTGCTTTTGGTTTTAGAGAAATATCACTTGTCATTTTTAGGGAAGCTCCATTTATTCCTTTGCTTTCTAGTGTTTTTAATAGGAATAAGTATTTTATTTTCTCCCAAGCTTAATCTGCACCTATTGAAATAATTATTTTGGGAATTGCCTGTTGTCTAGGGGAGGGAACAGAGGGAGGGAGGGAAAAATTTGTAAAAATGAATACAAGGGGTAATGTTTTTAAAAAATTACTCATGCATATGTAATGTCAAAAAAATTATAATTATAAAATTAATAAAAAAAAGTTAAAAAAAAAGAAATAATTATTTTGTTGCCAATATGGTCAGTTATGCTTATGGTTTTCCTGATGTTGACGTAGCTTTTCGTTCCTGGTATTAATACAGCCTGATCATAGTATATGATGTGTGTGATAACATTATTATAATCTTGCTAGTATTTTAAGTTTTTGCACCATATTCATTAGAGAATTTGGGCTAGCTTTCTTTTTCTGTTTGACTCTCCCTGGTTTAGGTATCAAGACCATATTTGTATCTAAGAAAGAATTTGGTAATTTTCCTTCCTTACCTGTTTTTTCACATAATTGTCATAAAAATAACTATAGCTACCATAAACTATTTGGTAATTTTCCTGCTAAGATACATATAATTATTTTAATGTTTGGTAGAAGATTTTTGCCTGTCAATCCATCTGGTCCGGGTCTTTTTCCTTAGGGGGTTAATTTATGATTTGTTTAATTTAATTTTTTCTAAGATAGGTTATTTTTAAAATATTAGTTTCTCTTTTCGTAAAAATATTCATTTCATTAAGAATGTTGGTTTTATTGGCTTACAGTTTAGCCCTTGATAATTGCTTTTATTTCATCTTTAAGAATCATAAATTCACCTTTCTCATTTTTTAATACTGATTTTTTTAAAAAATCAAATTAGCCAATGGTTTATTTATTTTATTGGTTTTTTTTTCCTCTTCACATAACAAGATTTAGTTTTATTTATTATTTTAGTGGGATTTTTTTTTTTACTTTAATTTTGTTAGTTTCTCCTTTAATTTTTTTTAAACTGAGTATTTTTAATTTGTTAGTTTTTAAATTTTTAAGTTGTATTCCTCATTTATTGATCTTATTTATCTTTCTCTCCTTTATTGATATAAGTATTTAGAGAGAATGATTTTTTTCCCCTTCTAAAAATGCTTTGGCTTTATCTCACAAATTTTAGTATTTTGTCTTTATCATTAATGAAATTATTGTGTCTGTGATTTGTTCTTTTGCTCACCCATTTTTCAGGATTATGTTATTTAGTTTTCAATGAATTTTTGATCTGTTATTCAAAAGATTCTATTAATTTATTTTCTTGTTTATTTTATATTTAGATTTATCTAGGTGTGAGAGGATGAATTGAGGACCTTCTCTATGATAGTTTTGCTTTTTATTTCCTTCTGTAACTCATTAGCTTTTAAGAATTTAAATACTATGTCAATTAGTACATTTATGCTCAAATGAGCATATGATTCATTGTGTATGGCATCTATTGATAAAATAAAGTTTTAATTATATCTTTTTATGCTTTTGCTTTTTGTTTTTAAGATCATGATTGCCATTTTTGCCTTCTTCAGTTCAAGTGAAGCATAATACATTCTACTGTACCCTTTAACTCTGTGTAACTTTGTATTTCAGGTGTGTTTCTTATAAGCATCATTTTTAGATTCTGATTTCGAATCCATTCTACTATCCTTTTTCATTTTTCAGATGAGTTAATCCCATTCACATTTATTCATAGTTGTGATTGTTAGTTGTATATTTCCCTTTATCCTATGCTCTTACACTTTTTCTTTTCTTTTTTCCCTTTTATTCCCCATATTAAAGTCATGTTTCTTTCTACTGCTTCCCTTTACTCTCTCCTTATACCTCCATTCTCTTAACTCCTCTTTCACTCTATTTCTCTTCTATATTCTTCCATTCTTCTTTTGAAATTATGCAAACGTAGAATCATACCCAAGCACCCCATATAATATCTCCCCATATAATAGTGTAAACATTTAAATCCTTTTAAAAAAATCCTTTATAGTTTCTCATTCATATTTATCTTTTTATGTTTCTCTTGAGCCCTGTGTTTGAATGTCAGATTTTCTGTTTAGTTCTGTTTTTTTTTTTTTTTTTTTTTTTAGGAATGCTTGAAAGTTTTCTATTTCATTAAATATTCATTTTTCCTCTTGAACTATTATCCTTAATTTTTCTGGGCAGGTTATAGTTGGCTATAATCCTAGATCCCCTGTGTTCTGGAATATCATATTCCAAGTCCTCTTTTCATTAATGGTATTTGCTGTTAAAACTTGTGTGATCCAACATAGTTTTTTCACTTTTTTTTTTTTTTTTGCTTGTTTTTTGTTTTCTTGTTTTTTTTCCTTTTTGGTCTGATTTTTCTTACGCAGCCTGATAAATGTGGAAATATGTATAGAAGAATTGTACATTTTTAGCATATATTGGATTACTTGCTTTCTAAGCATGGGGTGAGGGAAGGGAGGGCAAAAAGTTTGGAACGCAAGAGTTTTGCAAAAATGAATGTTGAAAACTATCTTTGCATATATTTTGAAAATTAAAAGCTGCTATTACAAAAACAAATGAACAAAAAAAAATCCCTGCAAAACTTGTCTAGTCCTGACTGTGGTTGGTTCTATGGTATATGAATTCTTTCTCTGACTGCTTGTAGTGGTCTTTCCTTGACTTAGAAGTTTTGGATTTTTACTACAGTATTCCTGGGAGTTTTCATTTTGGAATATTCTTCATGAAATGACTAGTATATTCTTTTAGTTTCTATTTTGATGTCTAGTTCTAAAATATCTGGGCATTTATCTTTTATGATTTCTAAAAATATGATATCTTGATGCATTTATGGCTTTAGATAGTCTAGTGATATTTAAATTATCTCACCTCAATCTATTTTCCAGTTTTTTCCACTTGATATTTAATATTTTCTTCTTCTTTTTTTTTTTTTTTCCAGAAAATCTGACATTCAAACACAAAACAAAAGTTTTGACTTTTAGTATTTCATGATGTGTCATGGAGTCATTAGCTTCCATAAGGCCAATTTAAATTTTTAATGCATTATTTTCTTCAGTAAGACTTTGTACCTCTTTTAGTAAGTGTCCTTTTTTAGCTTGTAGAGCTCTCATTTCTTTTCCCACTTTCTTCCTTTACCCCTCTAATTTGGTTTTAAAAAGCATTTTTAGTTCTTTCTTACATTTTAAAAAAAATTGTACATTTAAAAAATTTTTATTTTCAGCATCAAATTCTCTCCCCTTCCATTCCGTTCCTCACCTATTGAGAAGGCAAAAAATATAATACCTATTGTACAAATGAAGTGACACTAAATATATTTCCACATTAACATTTGTTGTGAAAATAAAAAGAGGAAAAAATATGCTTCATTCAGAGTCCATCAATTCTCTATCTGGAAGTAGGTAGCATTTTTCATTTTCTTTTCTTAATTCCCCCTTCCTCCCAGGCATTTGGGATTAAGTGACTTGCTCAAGGTCACACAGCTATAGGAAGCATTTCTTGTCTCAGGTCTTCCTGATTTCAGGACTGATGCTCTATCTGCTGTGTCATCTAGCTGCTCCCATAATAGCATTTTTCATCATGAGTCTTTTGGAATTTTGAGGGATTCATTGTATCGATCAAAAATGCTAAATTTTTCACAATTAATTATTTTTATAAGATTGCCAATCTGTATACATTATTCTCTTCATTCTCCTTGTATATGTATCAGTTCATTTAAGTCTTCCAGATCTTTCTAAAACCATCTCCTTCATCATTTCTTGTAGCACAGTAATATTCCATTACCATTCATATAACACAACTTATTTAGTGATTTCCTAATTGCTGGGTATCTCTTCAGTTTCCAGGTTTTTTCCACTTCAAGTTTATATGCTATGCTAAATGTCAGAATAAAGTTCCTGCTCAGATTTCTGTACTCATAACTCCACAACTAAATTTCTGGAATTTTTTTTTTTTTGCACTTACTAGTCACCTTGAGCCTCATGTTCAGTTGCTGTTGCTATATCACCCTGGTTCTGTTACCCAGAACTGGATAATAAATGATATTTATGAGATAAGATTCAGGGAACCAAAATGAGGGAGATTAGGGTTTCTGGTAATCAGGAAGTTAAATGATGAGGTTAGTGGCAGGATCAGGTTTCAGGGGACGAAATGAAGAGGTTTAGCTCTCTTAAATCCCTTTAGAATTGCAAGGTTGGGAGTTGTAGGAACTCCCTTCTAGCAAAGCAGAGGTCCTTTCGTAAAGGAATTTACGAACCCAAAAAGTTAGACTGATAAAAAGAAAGTTTATTGTTAGCATTGGGAAGTCAGCCTTTGCTATTCCTGAATTGAAAGGCTGAATTCCTTAGTGGCAAGGTCCTGACTGGGGAGTAAAGTCTCCAGTAGAGAGATCCTGGCCGAAAGGCATAAAGTCTCGTTAGGGAAATTGGTGAGGGAGATAAAGAGAGGGTAGTGCTGAAAGAGAATATCATTCCAAAGGGCAGAGGCTACTATGCCAGGAATGGTATATTAGGTCCTCTCGAGGATTGGGCCCCAAGTTGCCGGATTTATAAGGAAATCTGAGAAGTTTCAATTGAATGAGATTCCCTCAATGCTGTCACTCCCCCCAGACCTAGATGAGACTACTTACTGGGAGTGGTTTTTGAGCCAACTATAAGGGTAGAAAATCTTGGAATTGAATACTTCAACTAGTTCCACCAAGATAAACCACTTTAACTTGGTTCCTTGGGATGGGTCTCACAGAAAAAGATTCAAGGAGAATTTCTCCTTGAAGGAGTTTTCAGAGAGTTTTGGGGTCCTTTTGTCAATATGACTTCTAGTTAGCATTCATTCCTGCTAGTTCAAGAGTCCTCTGGGATCTCTTTCTTCCCAGTGCTTCATCTAGGTTTCCTTTTGGTCCCTGGGCACTGGAATGATCCTAGTCCTGTTATTGCTGCCAGTGCTGCTACTCCTGAGCAGTTTCCTCCTTAGAGTTCTTAGACTGCTCTGTCTTTATAAGCTGCCCTGGGCTGGGAAAATGATTCATTGTGAATTTTTTTGGCTTTCCTGATCAGAATTCAGTCTAGCTAGGTTATCATGTAGGACTTATATTGAGAGAGGTAAAAATGTTTTTTTCTTACTGCTGTCTTGACTTCACTCACTGTAGTTTATATATTCCATTCTGTTCCCTGCTTTTTTTTTTTTTTTTTTTGAAAACCAGCTTCAAAACTTGCCTTTGTTTTATTCAGTAATAGTTCTCCATGTTTCTCCAAAAAAATCACTGATAGTGGTGCATTAGGCACATCCCTTTTCTTTCAGTATCCTGGGATGTGATTTAGCTGGTAATTAAACAATTTTTTTCTATTGATTATTTGTTGTTACATTATTTATATTTGAGCCATTCCTTTGACAAAAGATAAAATGGGGGGAAAAGTTAGTTAAAACTAACCAACATATTGTAAAAATTTGACAATGTAGAGACAGCAAATAGTAAGTACTCTTATTATACCTTTTTATTTATCAATTTCCTTTTAGCCAGTTCTCTGTAGATCTTTATAACCCAAAGGTTATTGTTGGTAGAGAAAACAGAAGCTAAAATTTGAGTAGATCTGCTTTTTCTCCATCATTCATTATTTGTACTTTTCAAAGTGCTTCTGTGCTTTTTTTGATCTCTTTTCCCAGTGTAGCTAAGAAGAAAATACCCCTTTTTTTGGCTTGGTTTGGTTTGGGGTGGGGGTGGGTTACTATCAGCCTTACCTCATTCTAAGATTACTATTGGTAGTAATATAAATGGTATTCATATAAAATTATGCCATGTTTTGCCCACCTCTGCTTCCATTTTCTGTACATTTTATTGAAAAATTCTGGTTTGTTGCTAAATTCCCAGTCAGATTTAGTCCCTTTTTTCCCTCTTTGTATTGTTTTTATATTTTCAGAATTTTATTTATCCATCTTTTCTTGGCCGACTTCTGTTGAGTAGAATTCTATTTATTCTTCCTTTCAGTTTTATAAAAGCTGCCTTTCCACATTCTCTCATCAACTCTAGATGTAGAAGTCTTATACTCCCAGGGTTTCCATAATTACCACTTTATTGATCAGTTCCTTCTTAGTGCTAATAATTGAATCTGGAATAAAAGTTCTCATTTTTTTACTTTTTGAATTATATAACTATTAAGGCAAATGAAGAACAATTTTTGATGCTATCTTTTGTTATTATTACAGCATGTTTTGGGATTGAAGTTTGTGATCCATTTCCTGAACTCTTCATGTAATTTTTCAGTTTATATCCAGCAAAACGGTGACAGTCCCTTTAGATTTTGCCTCCATTGCTTTACCCTTCTGGTTCTATAATTCCATCTTAGCTCATCCTTAAAAAGAACCCAAAACAAACAAACAAAAATCCTGGATTTTTTTTTTTTCTTTTAATTTTAAACTAAGCCATATGGGGCAGCTAAGTGGCACAGTGGATAGAGCACCAGCCTTGAATTCAGGAGGACCTGAGTTCAAATATGATCTCAGATACTTAATACTTCCTAGCCATGTGACCCTGGGCAAGTCACTTAACCCCAGCCTGGAGGCAGGGGGAAGAAAAGAGGATTCAGTGTTGTCCTATGTAAGAAGCATATTATCTGTTACTTAGTTGCAGCTATTCATTGGTCCTTTATCTTGTGTCATATTTTCTATTCTGTATTCTTCTGATATAAGTTAGGATTCCCTTTTGTTTTATTAGAACCTTTTTCTCCTTTGTTTTGATATTGAAGCAGTTCTCCCTGTGTGTATGTGTTTAATAATCTTAAATTGCTTTTTTTTTGCATAGTAACACAAAAAGTGGTTATTTAGTTTGGGTCACAGCAAAATTCTTTTCTTCAGAAATCTGTCTTTTGTCATTCTTGCCCACCCTTTCATTTTACATAATTCTTTAAGCCCTGGAACAATTACCTGACTTTAAAAAGTCCCACAGTTAATTGTAAAGAAAAAATTAGAACACAGATTTCTAGATTTCTAGACCTGTGTTTTTCTGTTGTGTTCCATATTGGAATAGTCTGTTTCTAATTTGAGTGTTGGCAATACCAGATTTGGTCTGAGTAAGGATGAGTGTTATAACCAGGAGCATGAGAGAAAATTTCGTGTCCTGTATCTTCAGAATACAGCTTTGATTGTGGGTGTGTGTGTGTGTGTGGTAGCTTTATTCCTTCACTTTTTAGGCTTTGAAGGCATGGGTAATGCCTCCCACATTGACTAGTCTGGGTGCTGCGGGAATCTCATTTGCTTCCCTCCTAGCTGTCCTGTGAGCTAGGAGTCATGGTGACTGGCACCTGGGTGTTCTCTGTACTTCAGCTTCAGAGAACCTAAGCTGTTTTCTTTTCCTCTCCTTACAGGGAGTGTGTGGAGCAGCTGTGTGAATCTACTCCAGTCTGTGTTTACATGAGGGATGAGGTAGGTTAGCAGCTTTCTCTGGCTCAATAACTCCCATCCTCCATTCCCCCCCACTCCCTTCAGAATTCTGGCTTCCCTTTCCCTATGACCTCTCCTAAATTACTATACAAACTTAATGCCACTTTCCGACTTGGAAAATTCTCTCTTCTTCAAACCTGTCTTTAAAGTGTGTGACTGAGAAAAGTTAGATCTTTTCAAAGCTTGATGTGTTTTATGGAAAAAGGTGGGGGGGGGGGGAAGAAAAAAGCAGCTCAAGCTTCGTTGGAACATAACCATAGACTGGCCTGGCGGCTGCTCCTATAAACCTCACTCAATGCCCTGTTTGTTTTTTCAATGTCTCTCAAAGCCCAAGAGTCACAAAAGTGGTTTTGTTTTAATAAATATTTGCTTTGCACCATGTTTTGATCTCTTTCAAAACCTTTTGCAGTGTGGAGGTTTTTTGTGTGATGTTCAACAGTCCTGGCTCTTGAAGCCTAGCTTTTCTTCCTACTGGCTCCTCCCTCCTTTTCCCCTCTTCTTTTTTCTTTCTAACTCTTTTCTTTCTGAGACTGATGCTTAAGGAGTGCTTTCTTTAGCTATAGGAGGTCTCTCCCAACCCCCAAGTCCCTGTTGCTGTTTGTTTTGACCCTGAGCAGAGCTTCTCCCCTTGAGTGGAGATTGATGAAGAGAGAAAATGTCCTTTTATTTACATATGATTTGTTTTCCAGAAATCATTTTAAATGCATAGCTGACTATTTCCATTTCCCCTTATAACACAATGCTTAGCAATCTAATAAGCACTTAACAAATACCTATAGGTTAACCAGAAGTCTGAGAAGAGGTTTCCTTGATTGGGATCAAATAGGAGGATCTTGACTGGGGGAATGAATTGTAGATGGTTAAAAATAGAAGGAAGTAAAAGAGATCGCCTAGTTCAACTCTTACTTTACAAATGCACAAACTTGGGTCCTCAGAAGGAATTTGTGGAAGCTCTAGAAATCTGGTTTTCTCATAAACCACTGTTGTTGAATCTTATTCTGCTATTGAGATAATCAAGTTGTGTCCCCAACAGTCGAATACTAAACTAAAGTTTGACATTTCCTGCTTTTATATACATTGTTTCTGATATACATTGCACAAAGATATATCATCTGTTCTGTTTTCTTTGATCTTATGATTTGAGGGAGGTACATGGACATAGACATATTTATAAGAAATGTGCCTTAGAAGGAAAATGTTAAATACATGAATTAAAGTAAAGCATCTATCATAGACTGGTCAAATGAAAAGTTTTGGGATATGGGTGGAGAGTGAGTGGCAGAGGGTAAACTGAGAAATTTTTGTGTTTAGATCTCCTGAGAAAGGGGAAGTAATCAATATATCTGATCTTTTCCTGAAAGGCTCATGGAAGATACGGGATTTCATGAGCTTTTCTCTAGAAGCCTTCCATCTGGAGGTTTTATCTATTGCTATGACCATGACATCTTTAAGGAGTGGAATATTGGCATACTAGTGCAGGAGAGACTTCTAGAGATAGTCTTGGGGAATTGATTAGAAGACTGTGGTGGATGTCTAAAAATCAAAAAGTATTTGGAACAAGCCATCGGATCTCTGCACTGAAGCACTCAGGACTGTTCAATTTAATTACTCCTCTTCTATATGACTGAAGAAGGGGAGTTTTCATAGTTCACATCCTTATTCATAGGAATTTTGCCTTGGTCCATGCTTCTTTTCTGCATCCTTGGGGCTAATGCTCCTCAATGTGTCCCCCAAATAGGATGCTAAAAGCAGTACCTTGTGCTACCCCCCTCCCCTCCAAAAAAAAAAAAAGCTTGAGACAATTTTACTTGTTCTTCAGTGAACTTTAGGTAAATCTTTACTTTTGGACAAACTGTTCTACTTTCTGATTAGTCTAATTGAAATGATACACAAAGGATCCTTATGAGATTTAGGTTTTGGGGTTTCCTTTTGTCAGGGAACCAAAATATGATGAGGTTTCAGATTTAGGATTGTCAGGGAATCAAATGATGAGATTAGGGTTCTTGGTAGTCAGGGAGTTAAATGATGCGGTATGGTGGCAGATTCGGGGTTCAGGAAACCAAATGGAAAGGTTTGGCTCCCCTATACCCTCTTGGAATTCGGCACATGGGTAGGGAGTTTTGCAAACTCCCCCCGGGCACAGAGAGGAATTTATGAACCCAAAAACCCAGATTGGTAAAAGAGGTTTATTATTGGCATTGGGAAGTCACCCTTTGCTATGCATGAACAGGAAGGCAGACTTCTATAGTGGCAAAGTCCAGCAAGTAGTGGAGGAGTCCTGGCGGAGAAGTAAAGTTTAGAGAAATCCCAACAGAGGGGCATAGAGTCTCTTTACGGAAATAGGTGAGGGAGATAAAGAGAGGGTAGCGCTGGAAGAGAACATATTCCAGCAAGCAGAGGTTTCCATGGCATGGCATGGCATGGCTTGATGCATTAGGACCTCTGCAAAAAGAGGGTTTAAGATTGGCTTTTTTTATAATAGTAGCTTTGGCTATAAGCCAGGCCTGTTCCATGGGAGCTGGGCTAGTGGGTGGAGTTCCAAGTTGGCTGTTTTTTATCTATAAGCTGGTTTTCAGCTTGAGCTCTAGCCCCACCTAGAATTGAATAGAAAATCTTCAATTGAATTGGGTTGGAATTCTTTAGTTCAGGACTGAACCAGCCCCACCTAGACCACAGAATGAAGCTGTTATCTTGTTTCCCTTGGGAGGGGTCCCAGGAGAATCTCTCCTATAAGGAGTTTTAGAGTTTCTGGGTCCCTTCTTCAATTCTATTTATCCCATTTCCTTTTTTGTCTTATTTACCTAGAAAAGGAATTTTTTTTTTAAGTGTTGACCTAGCTGTTACAGTTTTCAGATTCCTGTATTTAAGGTCTTTGAGGACAGCCTAGAAAGATAACTGATAAACCTATTGGTTGTGTTGCCTAAAAACAGCTAAATTAATGCAGTGGAGAGGGAGCCTTTGGCTATTGGCTTTAGTATTAGTCTTAAGCAATTATTGAGTGTGCAGAGCCCTTTGCCCCATGTAGACACTCCTTTGAAACTGAATTTAATTTTTTTCACTTTAAGTACTCTGGGGGATAGCTAGGTGGCACAGTGGATAGAGCACCAGTCCTGAAGTCAGAAGGACCTGAGTTCAAATGTGGCCTCAGACACTTAATATTTCCCTAGCTGTGTGACCCTGGGCAAGTCACTTAACTTCAATTGCCTCAGGGAGGGCAGAAGAATTCTCTGGTAGAAAAGGTAAGAGAATTAGCAAGACAAAATATCTATGATTATTAAAACTAAGAAAATGACATGGACTAAAAATGAAGCAGTTAGGGTTTGACAGACCTGAAAGTAAACCAGACTTACATCTATTAAGCTACCCAGAAAGAAGATGAAGGGTTGAGTTTTCTCTATTAGAAATACTGCCTTTAAAGAGTGAGATAACAAATAGATTAGAGGAACAGAGGATAGTCTACCTCTCAGACTTGTGGAGGAAGAAGGAATTTATGACCAGAGGAGAACTAGAGATCATTATTGATCACAAAATAGAAGATTTTGATTACATCAAACTAAAAAGTTTCTGTACAAACAATACTAATGCAAACAAGATTAGAAGGGAAGTAACAAATTGGGAAAATATTTTTAAAAGCAAAGATTCTGACAAAGGTCTCATTTCCAAAATATATAGAGAACTGACCCTAATTTATAAGAAACCGAACCATTCTCCAGTTGATAAATGGTCAAAGGATATGAACAGACAATTCTCAGAGGAAGAAATTGAAACTATATCCACTCACATGAAAGAGTGTTCCAAATCACTACTGCCCAGAGAAATGCAAATTAAGACAACTCTGAGATACCACTACACACCTGTCAGATTGCCTAAGATGACAGGAACAAATAATGATGAATGTTGGAGGGGATGTGGGAAAACTGGGACACTAATACATTGCTGGTGGAGTTGTGAAAGAATCCAGCCATTCTGGAGAGCAATTTGGAACTATGCCCAAAAAGTTATCAAACTGTGCATACCCTTTGACCCAGCAGTACTACTACTGGGCTTATATCCCAAAGAAATACTAAAGAGCGGAAAGAGACATATATGTGCCAAAATGTTTGTGGCAGCTCTTTTTGTTGTAGCTAGAAACTGGAAGATGAATGGATGTCCATCAGTTGGAGAATGGTTGGGTAAATTATGGTATATGAATGTTATGGAATATTATTGCTCTGTAAGAAATGACCAGCAGGAGGAATACAGAGAGGCTTGGAGAGACTTACATCAACTGATGCTGAGTGAAATGAGCAGAACCAGAAGATCACTGTACACTTCAGCAACAATACTGTATGAGGATGTATTCTGATGGAAGTGGAAATCTTCAACATAAAGAAGAGCCAACTCACTTCCAGTTGATCAATGATGGACAGAGGTAGCTACACCCAGAGAAGAAACACTGGGAAGTGAATGTAAATTGTTAGCACTAATATCTGTCTGCCCAGGTTATTTGTACCTTCGGAATCTAATGCTTATTGTGCAACAAGAAAATGGTATTTACACACATGTATTTTATCTAGGTTATATTGTAACACATGTAAATTGTATGGGATTGCCTGTCATGGGGGGGAGGGAGTAAAGGGAGGGGGGGGATAATTTGGAAAAATGAATACAAGGGATAATATTATAAAAAAAAAAAAAAGAAAAAAGAAATACTCCCTTGAGTTGATCCCTTTCTCCTTCCATCTGTCTGAGAGCGTATAAATGTTAGGAATCCAGAATCCATTCTCATTATCTTTTCTTCTTATATGAACCATCTTATAATAATAGCCAACATGTATATAATACTTTAAGGTATGTAAAATATTTCACACATTTTTTCATTTTATTTTTACAATAGCCCTAGGAAGTAAAGGCTATGATTCTTCTCATTTTATAGATAAAATCCTCAGCTAATAGATAAAAGCAGGTAGATTAAGTGACTTGCCTATATTATATAGCTAGTAAATGAGTCTGGATTTGAGTATTCTTCATTTCAACAATGTGTTTGCTGTTTCTAGGGCCTATTGTCTAGTAAGGGTGATCGATCATACATTATACCAGTTTATATTGTTCCCTTATATCTCCACTCAAGATTTGTGGGCAAATCAAATTTTAGTGAGGTTCCCCTCCCTCACTCCCCTAATTTTTATATAGTCCCAATGAAGATAAAAGATAGTTTGTCCCCTGAGAAGCAAATGTTGGTCAGGATGAGGCTCAAGCTCCATTTTGGGGTGGAGTAGAAGAGTAAGTATAATGGAGTTATTGTATGTATGAGTAACAGATATCTTAGATCCCACTTAAGGAACCATTTTCTGTTCTCTTAGACTGCCCCCCTCAGTTCTTTACTTGGGAAATGGGATTACTTTAGGGGTAACTCAAAAGGAACAGTAGGTACTTGTTATAGGAAAGAATATTAGGAAACAGCTCTAGACCTTTGTGGGGAGGGGAATGATCAAGATCTTTGTATTTATTGGACAAAGATTAAATCTATATTGTATCAAACCAAACTGTCCCATCAATGCTGATAAGATAATGGACAACTAACAAAGAAAAGATAATGACTTAAAATTTGTGTTGGCTGTATAAAAGAAATACTGATTACAAGTCATTTGTGGAAACTGCTTACTATTTATGCCTAATTACCATGTATCATAGTAACAATTATGCATATTTTTAAATGAGTTGGTTTAATTTATGTAAATCCTATTTCATATATGTTCATTATTTTTGAATTTTTTTGCTCATGTAACAGTCAAGTTTTTTTTTTTTTTTTGGACATTTTTATTGTTATTTAAAGCTGACAAACATCAATCAACCTGTGGATTATTTTTGTATTTGTAGAAGAACAGAAGACAATTCCATATATATAGAGGGAAAAAAAAAAGATTTGTTTGAAATTAGGACTACATTACATAGTTTTCATTTGAAAAAATGTCCTATTTGTGTCTCCTGAGCTCCTGAGTGTTTTTTTTTTTTTTTTTTTTTTTTTAATGCTTTTTTGGCATCATTAGTGCATTAGTTCATTTTTCATCCTATACTCAGCCATTCCACAATTGATAGACATCTCCCTGGTTTTCTGTTCTTTGCTATAACAAAAAGACTTGCTATAAATATTTTTGTATGTTTGGGACATTTAAATCTATCTTTGATCCCTGGGGTATATACCTAATTGTGGTATTGAAAGGTGAAAGCATATGGACAGTTTAGTCACTTTTTGGACATAGTTCCAAATTGCTTTCCAGAAATGCTGGACCAATTCAGATCTACCAGTCATGCCTATCTTCTCATAATCTTTTCAACAATTATCATTTTTCCATTTTTGATACCTTTGCTAATCTGATGGGTATGAGATATGGAGCCTCAGAGTTGCTTAACTTGGAATTCTCTTTAGTGATTTGCATGTTTTTGTATATATCATAGTTCTCCTTTGATAACTGCCTTTTTATATGTTTTGACTATCTTTTGAAGAATAGCTTTTATTCTTATATATTTGAATCTATTTCTTGTACATAGTAGATATTAGACCTTTATTAGAGAAATTTGCTACAAAGATTTATTTCCAGTTAACAGTTTCCCTTACAATTTTAACTATAATGGTTTTGTTTGTATAAAAATGATTTAATTTTACATTATCAAAATTATCCCATTTTATTTTCTGTGATTTTTTTCCATCCTTTATTTGATCATTTCATACCCATAGTTGCAGAAAAATGTAATTTTTCCTTTGCTCCTTTAATTCCGTATATAATGCCAACTTTTATACTTAAGTCACACTTCTACTTGGAGCTCTTTATGATACATAGCCTGAGTTGTTGGTACAAACTTAATGTCTGCTGGATTGCTTTATGGTTTTGCCAGCATTTTCCTCAGTTCATGAATTCTTAATACTTTAGTTGGTATCTTTGTATTTATCAAACATTAGGCTACTATATTTACTTACCTTTGTGTGATTAACTTTGTAGTTTGAGGTATGGTTAATGCTAGATCCCATTTCTCCCATTCTTCCAAATTTTTTTTTCATTATTTCTTTCTGAGATTGTTGATCTTGTTCCTTCAGATACATTTTATTGTTTTTCTAGATCTACAAAATAACTCTTTGGTGATTTGATTGGTATGATACTGAATAAGTAAGTTAACTAAAGGTGACATTTTTTATTATGTTAATGGAACCTAACCATGTGCAATTAGTCTCTCTTTAAATATTTAGATCTGTTTCTCTGTTATTTAGATTTTGTTCTGTGGAATCTTGTAGTTTTTGGTGGACTCTCAGACCTTGTGTATATTCTGTAATTATTTTAAATGTAATTTCCTTTTTCTCTTCCTCCTGAGTGTTGTTAATTATAAAGTGATGATTTTTGCCAATTTTTTTGTTCTGCTACTTTCCTGAGGTTATTTCTCTTAATTTTTTGTTGAATCTGTAGTCTTCTTTAAAACCATTACATTGCCTGCAAAAAAGCTATAATTTTGTGATAACTAGATGGCACAGGGATAGAGTAGAGTAGCAGCCAGCAGCCTTGGAGTCAGGAGGACCCAGTTCAAATGTGGCCTTAGACACTTAGCACTTACTAGCCATGTGACCTTGGGCAAGTCACCTAACTCCAATTGCCTCCTCCAAACAAACCAAAAAATCCAACAATAATTTTGATGGCTATATACTAGTAATTTTTTTTTAAGTTAGAAAGAACATTAATCATTGAAATAATTTTTAGATTTGATTTTTGGCTCATGATTGGAACTCTGCAGAGTGTTTTTGGATATGACCTTTTAGAAGTCTGAAAGCTTGACCCTTTTTCCCTTTCTTTTGGGTTTGGAGTCAGGCTTTTTGTGGGGAAGGGCTAACTAGAGATGGAAAAGCAGTAGTTGATTTTGACTTGTTTCTTATTTCTTCCCTAAAATGTTTTGACAGAGATCTCCATGTGTCATTTTCAGCTTTCAATCCCTAATAATACTCCAGGTTTTTTCCTACCCAAGCTTGACCAGAAAATTTCTCCAAATCTGTTGGCACTTTGTCTATTGAATTCCCTTTTTTATCTATTCCATTCAGTGTGAGTAGTTTGATTTATAGAGCATCCAATCATAAAATGGAAGGGACCTTAAAAGATCATCAACTCTAATCCAGTCATTTTATGAATTTGGAAATGTGGCGCTGAGAGGTTAAATGACTACTTAATGATAAATGTGACAATAGAATATTGAAGTTTCTTGACTTCTTAGTAATATATCATTCTGCCATTTCATTTATGAGAAAGTCAAAAGTTTGGAAGAAAAAGTATCACATGATATACAGGGAATTGGAGAAAGGACTCTGGCCCTAGTTAGAAAGATGGGAAATCTTTTAAATTAGAAAAGACTAAAGAGTATTTTTTGAGTTAAGAGGGAGGTAGAAGAGAGGTAGTGTAATTTAGTGGAGAAGAGATTGGACTTGGAGTCAGCAAGAGCCAGGTTTAAATCTTATCTTGTATACTTACTAGCTGTCATTTAGTTGCTCTGTGCCTGTTTCATCATCTAATAAACGAAAGGACTGGATTTAGTGGTTTCTAAGGTCCTAATCCTAAATGTATTTTTTTTTTAATACTTTTTTAATCCTTTTAATCCTAAATGTATGATTCTTCAAGAGTTCTTTTAGCAGCTGCCTGTTACTTATTATCTGACCAGCTATCCTCTAGGTATCTTGGACAAAAGTATATTCTGTTCCCCATTTTTGTCTCCTTTCAGATAACTGGGAGTGCTGCTTTACAGAAGACCACACTGAAGTCACTGGGCTTAACTGGAGGCAATGCCATCATCAGGTTAGGTGGAGGAAGTTAGTCTTCCTGTCAGAGACTTTTTTTGGTGAATTTATAGTGGTAAATTTGTTTTGTTTCAGACATCAGAAAAATGTGTTTTAAAAAAAGTTCAAAGGCAAAAAAAAAAAAAAAAAAAAATTGCATCCTCACAGTAATTACTGCATTTGCCTGTTTATCTAAAACTGTTGCCCAGATGTGTTTCCCATGGTTGCAGATGTTGGCTCAGGCTTTTTACAATGTTATTTGGATACAAATTTTGGAAAATGTATTATTATGAGTTTGACAGACATCAACCAACATGAATATTTCTAGTTACAAAGAAGAGCTGAACAAGAGGATTGTATATGAAACCATGAATCTATTAAGTAAAGCTTTTTTTTTTTTTTTAAAGTATGTAACAAATTTAACATTCTTTGTTCCAAAGTTGACCTACTTGTTTCTGCATCTTTCTGAATTTTTTTTTAGTTGTTTCTTTGTAGGTACAAATTAATAGGTACTGTATTGATTGGGTGAGAAATGCAAGTTATTTGTCTGAGATCTCAATAATATTTAATTAAAAGATTGTTTGAAGCCTGGCTCTGACAGCTTTTGTGGAAAGCTGGTTCCTGTGGCTTTGCTTGCTGGTTGGGTTTGAGATCAGCTCCTCCTAATTTGTTTAGGTTAGCTAAAGAGCTTTCTAGATCCTGAGTGAATTTCACTTGTGCATGATATTGAATTGGTGTTTACTTTTGCTCATTGCAGTGTAGAGAAGGGGAAACAGACCAAATCCTCTGCTGTTCAGTCAAGCTAATTGGGTTAACTTGCTGATTCCATCAGAAAGGCTTTGTTTGGAGCCATTTACCCTTTATCACTATGGGCTAAGAAGTGGGACTCAGGAAATCCTAGGGGCAATGAGGAGGTGGGTTTTTTTTTTTCCTGTTTCTAATATTGCTTACTATTGTCTTGGTTTTCTCCCAACAGGTTTTCCATGAAGATGTGTGAATCACCTGACAAGCAGGAGGCTGTGGTTCCCAAGATTAAACTCTCAGGAAACCTTGTCCCATCTGTCTCTGTTGATCAGGCCACCAGCAACTCTCTGCTTTCTTTGGGCTCTGGTGAGCTAAGCAGTGGTGATTTGAGCCGACCAGATGATGCAGTTGCTTCAGGGATCAGCCAAATAGATTGTCTGGGCCTTAAACGGTTGGATGATGAAATGAGGCTGAGTTCCAAGGAATCAGTATCTCCTTCCTTTGTTCCTTTCTCTGGGGGCGGGCAGCGTCTTGGAGGCTCCTCTATACCTTCAAGACATCTGGTGCCATCTTCAGCCAAGTTGCCAAAATCTCTTTCTAGTCCTGGAGGCCCTTCTAAACCAAAGAAATCCAAGCCTGGCCAGGAGGAGGAACAAGAACCAGAAGAGGTAAGAAATATTTTAGAAATTTCAGTGTACATGGGACTCAAGAGTCTTTTTAAATCTGCATTTCCATTAGCATAGGAGGCAATAATAGTGCTAAAGAAGGTATATTTTTTCCTTGTTCAGTGGCTTAAAGATTAGAGAATGAACAAGTGAAAAGACATTTATTAAATGTTAATTCATACTAAGCACTGTATTAAGTGCTGAAGATACAAATATAAAAGGAGAGACTTTCTGACATCAAGAAACTTAAATCTTTTTTTTTTTTTTTTTTTTTTTTTTTTGCTGAGTCAATTGGGGTTAAGTGACTTTCCCAGGGTCACACAGCTAGGAAGTATTAAGTGTCTGAGGTCACATTTGAACTCAGGTCCTCCTGACTTCAGGGAGGTGCTCTATCCACTGCATCATTAGCTGCCCTGAGAAACTTACATCTTAATAGGAGAGACAATGTATAAAAGAGACTGGAGCAAGATTGCATATTGATTTAGAAAATTAACAGCATGATGATGGAGTCCAAGATTAGTAAATTGACATAATGCTTTCAGTATCAGTGGTAGTGTTATTTTATTATGGTTTCAAAATTAGCTGGAGTAGGGATGGGAAGAATAGGACTGAGAATCCAGGAGGTAAGGATATAGTGAGTCACAGGAGCCACTCACTAATCAGAATAGTGGTGGGGAAAGAGCAGGGAGGGGAGCTTTGGGACACCTCGTTTAAACAATTACATCTGTCATGTGGTAAGGTTGAGTTAATAGCTTCTCCAATCTTCTGCTTTGTCTGACCTTTTGTTTTTCCAGGTTATGAATTAATTCAGTTTTTAAAACTGACCCCACTTCCCTAACCCTCTCCCATATTTTCAGCCGTTTCATGTTCAGAGAATGCAAATTAATTTGAGTATTAGCTTAAATAGAGCAGAATTTAGATACTAAATTTACTGCTAAATTTAGCTAACTGCTAACTGCTACACTGCTAAAAATCATGGGATGTAGTCTGAAGTTCTCTCCTGGGTGCTGAGGAACCAAAGACAAAAGTAAAACAAGTTCTGCGCTTTAGCAGCTTATGTTTGATAGGGTTAGGATGAAACATGTAAATAAACAAAAACAAAGATATTTATGAAGGAGAAAAGATTAGTGACTACAGATTCCAGGAAAGGCCACATGGATGCATATAAACTGAGCCTTGAAAGAAGTCCCAGCATGAGTGTGTGCATTTCTGGTTGCCTTTTTAAAGGCATGGAGACTAGAAGTAGATTTTTTTTTTGGAGTCAGTTAAGAGATAAGCGACTTGCCCAGGGTCACTAGTACGAGTTTGAGGTTGGATTTTAACTCTGATCCTCCTGCCCCTAAGGCTGGTGCTGTATCTGCTAAGTCAACTAGCAGCCCTGTAGATTTTCAGATTTGGGTAACAGCTTAAATAGTTCATATTCTCTGGATCACAGGCTTTGTAAATGAGTGAGTAAGAGAAAAATGCATTTATTTATTATGTGCTCTCAAAAAGAAGGCAAGACAATCCTTTTATTTAAGGAGCTGATCTTCTAATAGAGGAATCTTAATTTATACAGATGGTTAAAAGTTAAACCCCCAGCAAGACTTGGGGACTTCCTGAATAAAAGGGATTAGCATTGAATACAGGAGGATAGAAAGGTGAGGGGAGAGGTTGGCCAAGAATTTGAAGCTATCTGGCTGTGTTAGGGGTGACTTGGTTTTGGGCAAAAGAGAGTGAGAGTTCCACCTACTAGAACCCTGATCCCAGGGTTCCAATGGGATGAAAATGATAAAAGGGGTAGACACATGATTTGGAGATACCAGAGAAGTGACAAGGCTACCTAGGTCAATCAGAAGAAAGCTCACCAGTAGAGCCCAGGGCCTGGGGTGAGATGCAGAGTATATGAAATAAATATGGAAAAGGTAAATGAGAACTGCCACATTGTGAAAGTGGCAGATTGAATAGTTTATATTTTATCTCAAAGGCTTTAGGGACCACTGATGATTTTTAAATAATGGGAGGGATTTTGATGTGGTGAAACATATGTTCTAAGGATATTAATTGGTATTAAATGGAATATGTATTGGAGAAGGACGTAGTATTGGGATTGTGTTGTAGTGTAGATGAGAAGTGTAAGGTACTATGTGAGTGGGTATGTCACACACTGTGTGAAAGGCTTTATGATATCTCATTTTGTCTTTACCATAGCCCTGGAAGGTAGATTCTATCATTATCCCATTTTGTAGTTGAAGAAATAGGCAAATAGAGCTTCAGTGATTTGCCCGAGGTTATATAGCTAGTAAGTGTTTGAGGCCAGATTTGAACTTATGACTTAGGCCCAGTACCCTATCCTTTGTGCCACCTGGCCCTTCATGACAGGACTTGTTAGGGAAGAGGCAAGCTTAACTTTGAGGCTGTAAGGCAGTGGGACTGAAAAAAGTTGATAGTAGCCTTAGCAGAAATCAGAAAGTTTGGTATAAGAAATTGGTGTTTTAGCACAATTTTTAAAAATGACAAGCATTTATTTATTTTTTTCTACCTCTTCTTCCCCATTAAGAAAGAAAAAAAAAATCACAACTCTTCTACCATATATGTTTTGTTGGGCTTTTTCAGGAGTGGTTAGATGGCACAGTGGAAAGAGTGCCAGGCCTGGAGTCAGAGATTCATCTCCATAAGTTGACATTTGGCCTCAGACACTTGCTAGGTATGGGACTCTGGGCAAGTCAGTGACTTTTTTGCCTCAGTTTCTTGAACTTTAATGGGGATAAAGGTAACTAACCTCTATCTCCCAGGGTGATGGTGAGGAGCAAATAAAATAATAATTATAAAGTACTTAGCACAGTGCTTTGTACTCCCTGAAGTTTTTGTTGTAGTGAGTAATTGGACTCCTTGGTTTGATAGAATAATAGCATAATTCTATCTGTTATTAATAGCAATATTAGTTTTCTTTTGTATGTTGTATTAAGGGCATGGACATTTGAAGAAATATATTAAGTTCCATTTTTGGACATGCTGAGCCATATATACTTATGAAACATAAGTAGTGATGATTAGCGCTTGGTTGGTGGTGCCAGACTGGAGTCAGAAGAAAGATAAGGATGACATTTATAGATCTGGGAGTCATCTGTTTAGAGGTGATAATTGAGCCCATGGCAATAGTTGGGATTGCCATAAAAGGTGATTTAGATTAACAGTCTTGCCTTTTGGATTGTGCTAAGGAATTTTTATGCCATTACTCTGTTATTCAGATCATCAGCCCATTTGCAATTCACACCCCAGCATGTCATATGCATGTTAACGTTACACTTATCTAGTTTACTTTATTTCCTCAATTCATCTGTGTCCTCTCTTATCAAATATTGGCAAAGGGAAATGAAGAAACTTAAGCTGTCTAGACAAACCAAGGAGATTTCCACAATTTATCCATTTAACTTGTGATGGAAACTTGCCCCTAGGCTGCATATCCAGGAAGACATTTTTCTTGACTTTAGGTAAACTTTCATAGTTATACCAGCATTGAAATTGTCTGATCATCTGTTTTAAGACTTTTGGATGATAGTCAATGTCATTATGCTTCTGAAGGTTGCCTCTTATCCATTATGAATCAGACTGACCTTGTCTAAGTCATATCCTAGCTAGTTGCAATCATGTAAAAACATTTAAAAGGACACTCAAAAGAGAAATGCTGGTTAGGACACATCTATTCAGTTTTTTCCCTGAAGGACACTATAGAATAATTTTCTTAGTTTTAAGGGCTTTTTCCAGTCTTATTTTCAGTGACTCAAAAAATGAAATTTTTATTGGCATCCTTTGGAAATTTTTTCATGGTCTAAGACTTCTTATCATCAGGGACTTTTCTGGGGTTCAGTTTTAATCTCTTCAAATCTTCACTTCAGCTTAAATATCTTTAGGATGTTGCTCAGTGTGATTCTTGCACACATTGTGGAAAACCACAAGTTTTATTTATGAATAAGAACTCTCTTCCTCTTTTCCTTGTTACTTAGTCCTTTTACTCCACTATAATAGACTACTGACACATTGCAGCAAAAAGGAATAAACAGTGAAAAATGACCTTCTAGTTTTTAGTCTTGGTTTCATGACAATTAATGTTAAATTTTACTCAGAACTTGTCAATTGATTTTTATTTGAAAATAATGATATTCCTTGATCTTTTCCTTACCTCATCTCACTTCTTTTCCCTCCCAAAATTACAGGACTTATGTATGAAGAGGTATGTGATATTGGGTGACATGAAGTAATACGGTACAGTGATAATATATATGGCTCCTTTCAGTGGTATAAAAGAAACCAGGAAGAGGGATTCAAGAAATGTAATTTGTCTCTAATATCTTCTGCTTGGATTTTCCTGGGGATTTGTAATAGAAGTGGATCTCTGAATTGTAGAGAGCCGCAGATAGTGGGGGAACTCTGGGTAAGGTATAAGACCCTTTAGCCCAAAGGGAACCTGCTGAGAACTAGGAAACATCTGGTGGTTCCATCTCTGACTATGCCACTGAAAGAGCATGGCTATTAACCCAATGTGTATGCCATTTGACTCATTCTTAAGGACCATGCCTAGGTGAAGAGACAGGTCAATTCTCAGAGAGCGTCCACTTTTGTGAATCATAACATTTGAAGGAGTTGCAATAAGTAGCCTTTACTAATACAGATGTTTCTTGTGGATTGGGAATGAAATAAATTGGAGGCAAGAGGGAAGAGGAGAGAGGTCAGACAATGCAACAGCCTCTCAGTCTCCTTGTATCATTGTTCTCATCCTCTCACATGAAAAGAACCATTTCACAGGTCTGAGTTAGACTTTCAGCAGCCACTGGCAGGTGGCTCCTGTATCATAACAACTCATGAACATCAAAAATTGTTAATGAGACTGATACAGGACTCATTAAAACCTGCAGGAATGATTAGATTCTCTGATACATTAAGTGATGGACAATCTGGCACGTTAAGTGATGGACAGTAGATTGATTTTGGACTATTTCTTGGCTGCTGAAGGAGGTGTATATGTGATTGTTATTTAAATACCCTCCTTCTAGGGACTCATGGAAATCTTTTATAATACCATGTTGAGTCATATTGTTTGTTACATTACTACTTGCTTGTACAATACCTCCCATGCTGATGGATTTATGTATATCTGTTTTAATTAAAACAAAAGAAAGCAGGAGATGTAGAGGGCTGCAGATAGTGGGGAAACTCTAGGTGAGGTATAAGACTTCAGCCCAGAGGAAACCTGTTGACTATGTCTGGTTTGGCTCCCCACCTCTTTTTGGTGCTCTCACTTTTCCTGTGAAGTCAGGGAGGGTGTGACTACCTGAGTTCTACTTGAAGCAAGAGACACTTAGAATAAAGAGAGGCATTTACATATCAATAGCAGGGTGGCTTATAGTTATCACTTGCTCTGTGTGATGTGATAATATAATGGTTCTCTAGCTGGCACATACTTAATATGCTGTAATGATGTAATCATACCAAGGTATTTAAGGGCTGAGAGGATGTGAAATAAGGACTCCATCTTTGACCTCCTGAGTCTCCACCCTTCTTTACTCCTCCACTAAGACCAAGGCTGGTCCTGAGATCCTCCAGAGAGCTAGTCCAGACAGTATATTTGGGTGCTCTAGAGAAGCACACTACAACTACTACTACTACAGCTACTGCTACTAATACTACTAGTACTACTACTACTACAACTACTATTAGTACTAGTATTAGTTGTATATGTAATTGCCTCTCTTTACTGTAAATATCTCTTGCTTCAAGTAGAACACGGGCGGTCATGCTCTCCTAGGAAGGGTGGCAGCATGAAAGGGAGGTGGGGAGCCAAACCATTGTTAGCAGGTTCCCTCTGGGCTGAAGGGTCTTATACCTTACCCAGAGTTCCCCCACTATTTGCAGCCCTCTGCACTGAATATGTATATCTGTAAGGGAATGCTTATTTCTCTTAATCATTGACTATGATTACTACTGATTATTTATGTAGTAGGTATGATTATCATTGACCTGCTAATTGGCAAGTGAATAGGAAAGTGGGTGGAACTAAATAGAAGAGGATGAAAATTTTTGTTATAGCTATATTTATATTTTTTAAATCAAGTTACAAGTTTGGTTCCAAATCATCAAATTGCATCATTTATTTGTTGGGTTCATAAATTGCTATTTAAAATAAATATTTTACTGATTAGTCTTTTCTTTATCTCACAGTTATCTTCAGATTGAACCCTCTTCTATGACAAAGAAAAAAATAATTAAGCAAAATCAGCCATTAATTAGGCCCATAGATTATGTCAGTTTGAATGAAAATTTTCTAGGAGTTCCAAAATGAAAAAAACTTGATTAGTTTCTCATATTCATTTCATTTGGCCAACAACAACAAAAAAAGCTAAGCAAAATTTTTTTCACCTGCCTGTGTTTAATTCTTGTATTTGGCAGTAAAGGCCTCTCCACATGAATGATTATTTGGTAACTCAGTGTCCATACTAGAGCAAGGAAAATGAGAAAATCCATGAAATAGTAGTTATGTGTCCAAATGAGATTTATTAAAGGATATCCTTTTCAGCCAACTGAGGCCTCTGGAAGGCTAGTAGAATACTTTGATGTTACAAATCTACTCCTTAGTTGAGGTGATAGTGTGATTTCTTCAAAGATGGCTTCTCTACTTTCCCCTTTTTAATATGAAAAATCTATTTTCTACTGGGTATTAGGGATACTTTTTCCTTTTTAGGGAGAACAGATAGTATTAAGCTCTGACTCTTTAAAAGGACGTGCTGGTGTTGTGTGTGCTTTCCATGTTAGATTTAGTAGTTAGTACTTTCTTTTTGTCCAGCAATGAGCTAGGGAATATGAGGGAGAAGGAAAAGATAGAAGATATCATTCCTGAATTTTAGGAGCTAATGATCTAAGAAGAGAAGAAAATACCAACACTTGAAATAATTTGGAAGCAGTTAAATACTAAACAGTTTTGCATTCCTCTAAGTGCCTTAGGAATTCAAAGAAGGGAGACATCTTAGA
This sequence comes from Sminthopsis crassicaudata, assembly GCF_048593235.1. Lineage (NCBI taxonomy): Eukaryota > Metazoa > Chordata > Mammalia > Dasyuromorphia > Dasyuridae > Sminthopsis > Sminthopsis crassicaudata. Next base: position 320,780,725 of record NC_133620.1, read on the forward strand.
AGAGTTCTGTGAACTATGTGGATTAGAGTTGTGGAGGAATTCTTTATGGAGAGTTTTGTGGTAATCAAACCATTCTACAAGATCAAAAATGGAAATGATATTACTATTTTACAGAAGAGGAAACTGAAGCCCATAGGTGTCAGATGATTTGTTGTTGTTGTTGTTGTGTTACAGTGTTAGACCTGGGTTTCAGATCCAGGCCTCTTACCTCTGAGTCCACTGTTTCAGTATAACACATTGGACAAGTAAAGAGGAACAATCAATGTATAATAGGTAGAGAAAGTATCAGGGGCAAAAACTTACAAGTGGAAATTAGCCTGCTGTGTATTGTGTACAATACAAAGAATAATCTGATTGGAAATGGGCTTATATTTGTAATTAGAAAGAAATAAGTTCGAGTTGTCATGATAGGGTCAGATTATGGAAGGTCAAGAGTTTGAGTGTGATACTTAACTAAGGGAGTAAAATAGTGAAAAGAATATTAGGTAATCTGGCAGCAAGATGCATTAGAGTGGGAAGGAGCTATAGCAAGATTAGTAAATACAGTGTTACTATAAACTAGGTGTAAAGTAGTAAAGAGCTAAATAAAGATAGTGGCTGTATGAATAAAGAATTAAGGGATGAATCACAGTGGATTAGAGCTGAAAGGGAACTTGGAGCTGATTTAGTACAACTGTTTCATTTTACATGTGAGGAAACTGAGGACCAAAAAGGTAAGGTGACTTAATGCAATTACATAAGTACTTAAGTAGCAAGTTTAGTATTTGAACACAGGGCTTCTTCCTTCAGCTTTTCACTGCATTATATTCCAATGCTATTTCTTTAGCTTTACAAGTATAATTTAAAATTCAGGGCCATGAGTCTGATTTCTTCTAATATTTTTTTTAAAATATAATTTTCAAAAATGAGAAGCAAGATTCCAAGATGTGAAAAATTAAGAATGGAAAAGTATATAGGTACAGGTTGATGCCTTTCACCATCTAATGGAAAGCAAGTAGCAGCCCTATTATGACTGTAAGTGAATTATTGGCAACAAAATAAATTTAGATTTTTTATAAATGTTTTAATTTGCAAATGTCCTTTTGCTGTATTACTTGCTTTACGTGATATGTCATTGCTTTCACAGATTTTGCACAGATTTTATTTAATTTTTTGTCAAGAAATCACAATTTAATCACATAGTATAGTAAATTACTTTTACAGCTAACTGTTCCTTAGATTTTCAATGGGATTTAAAGTAGGCAACTCATTAAAAGATATTTATTTCCATCTTGAAGATAAATTTCTTAACTTTTGATACTATGTGGCATGGTGCAAAGTCTTATTGTACAAGATTCCATCTTCTCTTAGGAATTTCTATAAAGTTCAGAATAATTCAGATTCTTGGTCTATCAGTATATTTATCAGAATTCATCATTCCCTTCATGTAGACAAGATTTTCAGACCCAGTGGAATTAAAAATATCCTTGAAACATTTTTGGGTGGTTTTGTTATTCTTCCATTTTCAAGAAGCCTACATTATACCATAGAAGTATCAGGAAAAACCTTTCCACTGACAAGTCTGAAGGTTTTTTGCTTGTTTTCTAAAAATATTAGACTTTTCATAGATATCAGTTCTTGGTTGATTTTTGTTTGTTTGTTTTCAGCAGTACTTTCCTTTGCATTTCATTGTGAATTTGAATGATCCTTGAACCTTTGACTTCCTATAGCAACTGTAACAAATGCTCTAACATCTTTTTAAGAATCATTATGTTGTGCTCCTTAAGATACATATTTATATGGATTTATTAATATACATCCTTAAAGGTCATAATTAAAAACAAAAGAAAACTTGAGTAGTGAAACCTATATGTATGATGTGAAATTCAGCACTCAGCTGACAGAACTAACTAAAAGTGGGGAAAACAATTCAGTCTGGTTTCATCTTATCAAGATTAGATGTTCTGAGTCAGCGTAGTGTCAGCAGAAACATGAATCTTGCTGGCACAGAATAAAATGATATGAAAATTATTGCTATGCCCAATTTTTATACTTGGAATATTTTAAAGGAAGAAATGACAGAAATTGATGAAAAATTGAAGGTAGAATCCAGAAAGAGAATTGTGGGGACTGAATGTGGATCACAAGGTAGTATTTTCACCTTTTTTGTTGTTTGGTTTTTTTTTTTTTCTCTTTCATTTTTGATTTTATTTTTCATGTTCAGCACGATAATTGTGGAACTATGTATAGAAGAATCGCATGTTTTTAACATATATTGGATTACTTGCTGTCTGAGGGAGGGAGTGTGGGGAAAGGAGGGAGAAAAAAAATTGGAACCCAAGGTTTTGACTGTTGAAAACTATCTATGCATATGTTTTGAAAGGAAAACTAAAAAATCAAGAAAAGGAAAGTTAAAGGTAGATATTAAAGTAGAGGGAATAATCAAAAGCAATTCAAAAGTTTTTAGCCTGGAAGAGTGAGAGAATCTTGATATTATTAATAGTAATGTCAACAAAAAGACATTGTTTAGTGGGAGAAGATTTGCCATTTTACATGGTGAGAGCATAAGGTGAAGACATATGAGTTGGCATCCTGCCTGTGACTTCTGTGAGAAGTTAGAACTGTGATGTCAGTCTAGAAGTCATCATTGTAGAAGTGGCATTTAAAATTACATCAGTGAACTGTGTGATAGCAAGTCTTAGGGAGAAAAACAGGAAGAAACAAAGGGAAAACCCAAAGATAGGAAAATGCATCCTACAGTGTTAGAAGTGAAGGAAGAATAGAATTTCAAAAAAGTTGTCAGTAATGTCAGTGCCATAGAGAGATCAGTAGGAGGGCAACTGAGAGAAGGCTGTTGGATATGTTAATTAGGAGTTCATTCATGACCTTTTGTGACAGAAATGTTGGGATTTAGCATGAGCAGAAGAAACTATGTTCATGAGGCAAAGAAATTGGGTGGATAGGAATTAGAGATGATGGCTAAAATTTAAGTGTCATTTGAGAATTCTGGCAGGGAAAAGAAGGATTGGACAGTAGCCTAAAAAGATGACAAGCTTAAGCAAAACAAAGACAGTTGACCCTGCCTATCAGATTTATGAGTACTGTTGCAGAATTATTTTGTTCTGTTTATATTTGGGCCAGAATTTGTATCTCTTGGACCATTCACTAGCCTGGTTATGTATAACTTCCTGTTCTTCAAACTCCTGGTTTCTCTACCCTTTGTCTGATTTCTGTGCAGTTGTGGCACAGTTGATATATAGTTGATATATATTCTTTTAGACGTTGTAGTGAAAAGAACCAATCCTTCCCTGATCTGATAGGACTGAGTGAGTGTCCTATGTTGTTTAACTCTTGCAATGTCCCAATTGAGACATTCTTCTGTGAGAGCCATATGTTACTACACTCAATTTCTTAATTGCTTATGGTCCAGTTTTTTTCTCCCAAACTCCAAAGTGAGTTGCCCAGGGCTGATTTTTCAGGTATGGTTTGGGATGGGTTGGTTTTCATATTATGGCTTCTTTTGTGGGCTTCTCCTAGTCCTTTTGTGTGATTTCCTCACTTCTTACTGATATTTTAAACACCTCCCTGTTTCCTGTAGTCTGAGAATCTCATTGATAAATTACTTGTCCTCCCCATGCCTGATCATTAGTGCAGATCATTAGTGAACATTATTGGGCCCATTTTGAATCTTGTTGCTTTTTTAGAAGTCAGCCCTTTCTTGACCCCTTCTGTCAGTCCATATGACTGTTAATGTCCTAAACCAGTTGGAATTATTATTGAGAAGGAGACTTGATAGAACACTCTTAGAAAGATGTATTCTTATATAGACATTCCATTCATGGCCATCTTTTGATCTCTTAGTTCTGTCCCTTGCTCTTCCCTCCCCCCCTCAAAAAAGAAAAAGCCCTAAAAAAAAAAACCTGTTTTCTCTGAAATATCTTATTCTTTCCAATCTCTTGGCTCTTAGCAATATATGATTCTGCTTATATTTTCACCTTTCATTTTTGGTGATTCCATGGTTCTTCTGGTTTAGAGTAGTTGAAAAGGACTATGGATTTGGTAGAAGACAGATAAGCCTTTCAGGCAGAACCAGTCTGAAAGATACCAATCTATTGTGGGGATTAGCTTTTCTTATCTCATGTGTGCATTCAAGCTAGGTATAGAAGCTCTACCCCAGTTATATTGTGATAGAGGCTGTGAATTAGGCATTTAAGTGTTTGTTATTTTTTTTTTAAAGATTATAAAATTAGTTTTATTTTTTTACTTTATTTTTTGTTCTAAATTCTCTCCCTCATTTCCTCCTCTTGCCCACTGAGAAGTTAAGAAAAACAAACCTCAGCATAAATATGTAGTCATGCAAAATAAGCGCATATATTTATCATGTCTCTCCTTCCAAAAAATAAAAGATAAAGAGAAGAAAATAATTTTGCCCTATGAGTCTGTTATTTCTCTACATAGAAGTGAATAACACATTTCATCATGAATCCATTGAAATTAAAGTAGTTCAATGTATTGATCCAATTTACTAAGTTTTTCAAAGTTTATTATTTTCACAGTATTGCTGTTATTATATAAATTATTTACCTAGTCCTGTTCACTTTATTTTGTGTCAGTTCATATAAGTCTTACCTGGTTCTTCTGAAACCATCCTCTCTATCATTTCTTATAACATAGTAAATTCCCTCATATTTATGTACCATATTTTATTTAGCCATCCCCTCACTTTCCACTCTTGGCCATCAGATTGTTTAATCATCAATAAACCAGCTAAATATACTTTATAGATTTCTACATTTTATTACATGAATTTCTCCATATAAAATGTTTATAACTAATTTTTTTTGTTCATTTGTCTCTGTTTCCTTTTTATATTGTAGTCAATGTATATTTTTTTCCTTGCTTTATTTAATGTAGCTTTTTATAGATTTCCTCATAGATATTGATCTTGATTGCATTATGTAGCATTGCAGTGGGTGGAATACCATCATGGTGGAGAAATTATGGTCAGAGATTCTACCTTTGTTCTCCCAAGGTCTTCTAATACAGAATCCACTTATGGGAAAGGGTCAGTTGATCAAATACTTCTTCATTGAGCCAATTTTACTTTTCCTGAGGATGGATCAATGAGAAGAATGGATACAGTTTGAAACAGGTTTTTGTATACTTTCATCTTAAAGTTTTGTTGCCATTGGGGCAGTTAAGTGGTGCAGTGGATAGAACACCAGCCTTGAAGTCAGGAGGACCTAAGTTCAAATGTGGTCTTAGACACTTAATACTTACTAGCTGTGTGACCCTGGGCAAGTCACTTAACCCCAGTTGCCTCAGGGGGGGAAAAGTTTTGTTGCCATCTTCTTTCAAACCTTTCAAACAGCCTCTCATTCCCAGAAGGAATCCAGTTTGTAATTTTTTTTCACATAATATTAATGGAAATAATAAATTTATCATTGAACAAGTTGGGAGACTTTGCCCTTAATGCTATTTTATTGTCATTCAAATCGTGGTTTCAGAGTTAGTGTTGGTTTTCTGTGTTCTTACCTTTTTTCCCTCAATATAGTAATAAGTCTTAGTGGGAATAAGAGTCTTGAAGATAAGAAAGATATGGTCCCATACATTTTTGATATCTTTTGTCCCTTAATCTATCCCCTTCCCTACCAAATGATGTTCAGTATGGGACCTTATACTTAGTAAGTGCTTAGAAAAATATTCATTAAATGAAGTAATGTGACTTAGTTGTGAATTAGTACTAAAGGGAAAATCAAGGCTGCTTTTAATCAGGAATGGCAATGGTTCCTATGCTTTTAGGAACTTCTGTTCTATATTTTGACCACCATATGGAATATAGCTTGTCTCTTTGTTTAAGCCTCCTGCTATCAAAACCAGTAGCATGTGTTGAATACTAATTTGGTACTTATGTAAAAGGTATAGACTTCTGCCTCTTCTACTTGGATGACTTCCCCCAGGTCTTCAGAATTCTAGGGGAAAATGTTTTATGTTGTTTCTTTCAACTTGAGTATTCATTCTTAAATGATTGTAGGCATTTTGCATGTTCTGCCTTTGAGTTCCAAAACTTCTGCTCTGATTTTCCAGAGACTTACTAGTGGCTATTTTTGTTTAGGATATATAGATAACAGGTAGACCTGAGTTCCTATTTCTATAGGAGAGAGGCTGTGGTCTTCCTGTATATATTTGCCCAGTGGGAAGAAGATTCTTGTTAAGAAAATCCCTTAAATCCAGACTCTTAACAATTGGACAGAGTGATCCTTTTGGCATAGCTGCCAATTCTGCCTAGGCAGAATTTGGGGGTGGGGTGCAGTATATTGGGGGGGGTGCCTAGGGTTTGGTGATTTCCGCCCTCATGTTAAACAGTGTGTGACTTAGTTGCTTTCAGAGCCTTTGATCTCATAAGCTTATGCAGCTGATTGATTATGGAGCCTTCCCTCCCCCATTCCTTCCATTCTCTCTTCTCTTGTCACTAACAGCAGCACACCCAGAGGGCTGTCTAGCCACATGACATCTGCTTTGTGTCCCTTTTCAGTCCTGGGGGGAAAGGAAAGGGAGGGAAAAGGAACAAAACAAGTTTTTGGAAAAAGGGGGGGGGTGAACATCAAAGGTACACTTTAGTAATCAAAAAAAGTTTCCAAGTTTCCCATTAATGTTTTTGCCTGTGAGTAGTTTTGGGATTTAAATAAAGAGACAGGATAAAATATGGGCAGGTCCTAAGCTAGGGACAGGGGATGGTTTACAGACCCAAGCGCTTTAGGCTTTGATGTCAAAACATTAATTATTAGAAGATACTATATTGGAGATCAGAACTTGATGCACTGAGAGAGGTTGCCGCTGTCCAGAAACATCCAGCCCTATTCTTTGAAGTTAAATAAGATGTGCTTGGGAAAACTCCCACCCCCCACCTTCTAACCTTATTCTCATCTCCTTAATTCTCTTATGATTCTCCATTCCGGGCCAGAGCAGTGATCGGGAACAGATACTGATAATTTCCCTCCTGATGGCCTCAGCCTGTTGAAGATTTCATGGCCTTTAGTGACCCACATTGGTGAAAGGTCCAGTTCATTGATCAAAGATATATGTGATATTTGCTCTAGGTGAAGCTGCAAAGCTTAGCCTGTGTCCTTAATTATACCTGCCCTCTTGTTTCTAACCCAAAGAGTGATTGATCTCTTTCACTTTTTTTTTTTTTTTTTAAAGAAATACTGGGTAGGGATAGAACTGTTTGGCTCCCAATTCTATCATTTAGTAGCTGTGTAATCCTGAGCAAGTAATATGACCTCTGAGGTTCAGTCTTACTATGTGTAGAAGAGGGATAATGATACTTACAATATCTATTTCATAGATTTGCTATTTGGAAAAGTATATAAATCTTAAGATACAATACAAATGTGAACTGTGAATATTTTGCTTGCTCTGGGACAAGCATTTTTTGAACACTTCAGTCATGAACAAACCAGGTAAGGATGCATAAATAGATTGGTTAAAAAAAATTGTTGTTGTTCAGGGGTTACACTTATGAATTTCATCAGACATTCTGTATTTCTGTAATATGTGTATTTCTTTTCCCTCTGGGGAAAGAGACTTGATGTGAGTTGATTATCTCAGGTATGTTCCATTTTCATTTTAACCTCTCTCTGTGTTTGTGATGTGTTCCCCACAGTTAGTGGACATAGTAAAAATAATGAAAGGTAGCAGTTACCTTGAAGTGGTACCATCCCAAGTTTTCAGGGGTACTTCATTCAGAATGCTATAATATGGTGTTAATTGCTGTAGAGAGAATTTATTCACTTGCTTCTAGAGTATGTAAAATGGCTATCTGCAATCTATGTATTGCCTGGCCCAGAGTATTTTGATATACTTATGGTCATACTGTGGCAAAAATCTGACTTTTGGAAAACTCTCTTGCCTGGTTTACCATATCTTTCATTTATGCTGGCAGTAGATGAGACCATTCTGACTCCCGTACTGTACATGCCATGGTTAATTCCATATCCATGTATAAGAAGAAAAATAGAATTTAAAAGAGACCCATTGTTTGCTAAGACTTATCTAGCTAGGGTCAAAACTAGTTGCTGTTATAACTGGTAGTGAATTTGTTGATGATCGCCAGTATGAATTGGGCTGTCAGCTACATGAGACAATTAAAGGGGAGGAGGCCTCATATGTTTTGGCAGTATAATGGGGTCTTGTTGTCCCAAGCAGCTCAAGCATACTCATCAGTTGGAATGTCTAATGAAATTTGTTGGTAGATTGATTGGTCAGCCAATTAGGAAGACTGCTATTTCTAGGAACTGACTTCTTAAAAATGTTATTTTTATTAGTATTTTTGTTTTATATTGCCTTTATCTACAAAATTATATCTTTCCTTTCTCTTATCTACAAGCCACGAAAAGAATCAAAAAAAGCAATTTAGAAAAATTAACACTTAACTGAGTCTGATAAGCTTATGCAGTCTAAGTTTCATGGTTTCTTGTGAGTTTGTAGGTTTGTTCGCTTCATTTTGATTGCTTTTTTTTTTTTTCCCTGTTGCATGTTTGCATGTTTATTTGCTGTTTCTTGCACACTATACTCCATAGTGTCTTTATGCCTTTTCACTAGTTGGCCTGGATTAATCTTCCTCACCTCTGCCTCTTGGCAACCCTCTCTCTCAAGACTTAGCTCTTAGACTTACCTTCTATTAGGAGGCCTCTCTGATCCCCTTAGGCACTTGATCCTTCTAAGTGACCTTCCTTTGCTCTGTATCTATTATATATGTTCTCAATTATTTACATGTTGTACCCCCCCCCCCCATTTAGTTTGTAAGCTTCTTGGGGACTGGAATTGTTTTTGTGGTCTTGCCTTTATACCTTCAGTGCTAAGCACAACATTTGGCTAGTGCTAGTGCTTAGTGATTGATTAATTGACAGTTCCTAAGTATAAATTGAAATCTCAGGTTTGTTTTTAATCACTTTTTTTCCTATACATATTTCCACATTTATCATGAGACACACACACACACACACACACTGCTGCACAAGAAAAAATGGCAAAGAAAACAAAAAGCAAGTAAACAACAAAAGATACTATATTGTGATCCACATTTCAGTCCCAAAAACCTTCTTTCTGAGTGCAGACAGTGCTCTTTCCCCCTCTTCCTCCCTTCCCTTTCTTTCTCTCTCCTCCCCTCTCTTTCTCCCTGTCTCTCCCTCTCTTCTCCTCTCCTCCTCTCTTCCTCTCCTCCCTCTCCTCCCATTGTGAATCACCTCATTAACAGCCAAATCCATCACAGTTGATCACTTTTTCATTGAGGAATGACTTTTGTTGTTATAAAGTAATGTTAATTTCCTTGATAGCCTTAGGATATCATATCTTAATTTTTTTTCCTTCTCTTCTAGTTTAGTACCATTCATTTTGTTTGTGTATGTTTTTCAGTTTAATGTAATTGAAATTATTTATATTTTGTAATGATTCCTGTTTATGAAGTTTTTATATAAATATGTGCATGTGTATATATGTGTATGTATATCTGTATGGAAAATATGTAATCAGAATGTTTAAAATTTGTTTTTTGTAATATGACCTTTACTATTCAGGTCATGTTCATTTTGAACTTATAGAGATAAATACTTCATTCTGATACTTGCTTATTTAGTTTGTTTCATTAGTGTATTTTTTCATTTTTAGCCATATCCAAATTGTTGCTGCTTTGTAGTGTAATTTGAGGTCTGGAAGTGCTATTACTCCATCCAAAACCTCCCCCCCCCCCTATTTTGTTTCTATTTCTAGGACTTTTCTTCCTCTAAATTAATTTTGGTTGGGTGATTTGCTTTAGCACTAAATCTGTAAATTAAGTTAGTGGTATGTCATTTAAAAAAATTAACATTTTATTATATTGGTAGAACTATGAATATCCATCTTTTTATAAAAACATCCTTTATTTTATTAAGGAGTACTTTGTGATTGTATTTATATGTCTTTAGTAGATTGATTTAAATTGTTTATGATTTTATAGTTTTAAATGAGATTTATTTTAAAATTATTTCTTTCTGGATTTTTTTAAATTATAAGAGATAATGATACTTTTTGTGCATTTATTTTATACCTTGTGGCTGACAGAGCTATTAACTGTCAGTTTTTTTTTTTTGTTGTTGTTGTTGTTGTTGATTCTTTGGGATTTTCTTTTTTCTTTTTTTAAATAAATCTGACAAAATTTAATGAACATGAGCATTTCCTTATACAAAGAACAACAGAAAAATAGGATGTAATAGTTCCAGCATTGCTCTAAATATTTGTCTTACCTTTTGAGTTTTCTTCTGATTCCTGTGTCTATTTTTAAAATGATTTATTAATGCTTTTTTTCTCTTCATAATTTTTTAAATATCTCCCACCTTTCATACTCTCCCTGACTCCCCTTGTTCCCCCCCAAAAAATAACATTCTTTTAACAAATATAGATATACAAAATAAATCTACACATTAGCTGTGTTTGAAAATGTATTCTGAACTTCTAATTCATCACCCCACTGTTAAGAATTTATGGAAATCTTTTAAAATAAACCCTCATGTTATAGGATAATTCTGTGTCTTTGTCATTGTTTAGGCCTTAATTCTTTTCCTTCATCTTACTCCTTTTGAGTTATCTGAGAAGAGTTACATGCCTTTTTTTTTTTTACTCATGTATTTTTTTTTTAATTTTCTAATTTTTCCCTATTAAACATGGCTAGAAACTAGTTTCTTTTTTTGACTGATAAATTCTTCATCTTCCAACCTCCTAGGGAAGAATCAGATTTTCACTGTTGTCTTGTGATTTGGGTATAAAGTGAGCAATGCTTCTTTTTTAAAGTGGCCTGCTAAGGGCTTAGGTCTTTTCAAGCAGTCAGGCAGATTCCTTCCTTGACTTGGGGATTATATCAGTAGTGAATTTTTACCAGGCTTATTACCTGTTTACCTGATATATACTGAGTGTCATCTCTTCAGATGAAGGTAAAAACCACAATCCAAGCTGTCTATCAATTTTATTTTGTATCTCATGGAGTTATTATTGATCTGGAATTTTTCTCAAGGTTTCATTTTGACTTAATCATCATTCATCCTTTTTTTTTTTTAGTTGTGCCCAAAATGTTTTCTAATCCTATCCCCAGGGTTTAACCTTAGTAGAAGATCTAAAGAACATTGAGTTTGGAGTCAGATTACTTAACCCAGGTTCATATTTCAACAACTTTTTTTAATCCCTCTGGGCCTCAGTTTCTTCACCTATAAAATGAACTTAGTATAGTTCATGACCTCTAAGATCCTTCCTAGTCTGAAATCTGTGATTCTGTGCTCTGAACTTTAAATAAGTTAGAGGAATGAAAAGGGCAAGTTCCCTTGGGAGAATGACTTTGTACTTTTCCTTTTCAGTAGAAATTTTGCCCACCCTTATGCTCCTGATTTACTTTGTACCATATGAAGAACGTCATCCAAGACATTAGCAAAATTAAGAGCTGATATTTCTGCAAAAGATTTTCCTTTTATGATTATCAATAGTATAGAACCTTGTGCTCTAGAGTGGGGTCACTGATGATGTGAATCTTCTCCCTTTCATCAGGAAATAGAGGTCTTTGTGATTTGAGATCTATGAGACTAGTACTTAAAGCAGTGTGGCAAGAGACAGATCTTGTTGGACCTTTTTAATGACTGAAAGCAAAATGACTTTCAATTTTTTCCAAACTCTCTAGGGTTAGTATTTTCTGTAGTTCTCTCATGAAATGCAGAGATTAATCAACAACTATAGTGGTAAAAAAACAAAGGGAAGTGGTGGCTATGTGGAATATCTCCCTCCTCTTATCTGGTATACAAAATCACCAGTTGAATTTAGTTCAACCAACTTTTAGGCCTATTTTGTGCAAGGCATTGAACTAGTGGAGATACAAACTAAGAAGTAAAACAGTTCTTGCTTTCAGGGAATTTACAATTACTGAGTATATCTGACTTGATAAGTATTTAGTGAATGCTTATTGATTAATTGGGAACAAAGTAGAGGATTGGATGGCATGGTACGTAATGATAGCCACAAAATAGATGATCTCAAACCATCTAGTGTTTTATATATCTATCATATATGTACGTATATGTTATTTATATTATACCATACACATGTTATTTACATTATATTAGACACTACTGTTTAGTCCCCATTGGATTGTGATTCTTAGCATCCATGAAAGCAAAACCAACTTTAATACCAACATTTGCCAATGTTGCTATGTGACAGAAAGATTATAGTATTCTCTAAAGAATTAAAAATGAGTATTAGCAAGAGAGAAATGGTGAAATGCCTAGTGTATATGAAGAGTCTTCAATATACAACCAATGAAAAACTTTGAAGAATTTGAGTCATAGTTGCTATAAAAATTGTACAATAGGGAGAGAAGATGGATAAGATGAAGTGTGTGGTGAAGAACAATGGATGACTAGGGGATGGCTGGACTTTCCGGCATCCTTGTGTCAAAATGAAAGAAAACCTCCAACATGCTAAGTGGATCCTTTGTGTTAGAAGACATAGAAAAGAGTACCATAGGATGGGCAGGAATGAATGTGTTCTGAGTTGGGTCATTGAAGGGAATACCATAATGAATAAAATCATCAATGCTTTTGAGTATTTGGGGTTCTAATTAATGGATTTCCCTTCATACACTTTACATTACAGCTGCATGCCCCATGTTTCCTGAATGCATGTTGCCTTTTCCTTCCTTTTCATCTTTGTCCATATCATCTTTGCTTACTGTTACAATATTCAGGAGTCTCTTCAAATCTTTGCCTTTCTTCAGGATCCATTTTTAACACCATCTCATTAGTGAAGCCTTCCCTGATTACCTAACCAGAAATAATCCTCCCTTTCTCAGGAGGTCCTTTGTATCTTTTCTAGTCATTTATTTTATTCTAATTTGTATTATAGTCATTTTACCTTCTCTCCTAGACTATAAGCTCCTTGAAATCTGGGATCATATTTTGTTCATCATTTTATGCTAACATTACCACATTATTTAGAAAAATATCCACCTGTCTGGTTTGTATACATGATGTGAAATTAAATTTTATTAAGTACCTAATCTGTACTATATTTGACTAGAAAATAACAAAAATAGTCATTGCTTTCAAGGAATTTATGGAAGATATAACACACATTGGGGAGTGGCAACCAAGAAAAGGAACTTTGATTTAAATAGTGATAGGGATTGTGAACAGAGCCATAGGGCTGTTGATTGTCTTGCCTTTTCCAGTGGCATTAATAATGTTGCTTTGCTCTTGTTCCCTGCGCAAGAGGTTGAAAAGTAGGGATGGGATATGGGATATACTCTTGGTATCAAGGCAGATGGCAAGATGCCCTATGCTGCTTAGTCCTTGATGATTGACTATATGGGATGAGGCATGATCTAGAGCTGGCTACATATAGAAAATTAAAGTAAATATTATCTTGCTTAAATTGTGTAGTCTCATATTAAAGTTGAGTAGATTAACCTCTCTGGAGTGGAGTAGACAAGTCTTTTGAAATTTAGGTTTGTAGGAGATCATTATACACTTCAACAATGATACTGTATGAGGATGTATTCTGATGGAAGTGGATATCTTCAACATAGAGAAGAGCTAATCCAATTCCAATTGATCAATGATGGACAGACTCAGATACACCCAGAGAAGGTGAACGCTGGGAAATGAGTGTAAACTGTGAGCATTTTTTTTTGTTTTTCTTCCCAGATTATTTTTACCTTCCGAATACAATTCTTCCTTTGCAACAACAACAACAACAAAATTCGGTTCTGCACATATATATTGTACCTAGGATATACTATAAGATATTTAATATGTATGGGAATGCCTGCCATTTAGGGGAGGGGATGGAGGGAAGGAGGGGAAAAATTCAGAACAGAAGGGAGTACAAAGGATAATGTTGTTAAAAAAAAAATTACCTATGCATATGTACTGTCAAAAATGTTATAATTATAAAAATTAATTAAAAAAATAAAAAGAAATTTAGGTTTGAAGTTTTGCTGCTCCCACTGGAGAGATGGGTAGGGTAGATGTCATGATGCCTGTATTAATTAGGCAAAGGTATCCTGGAGAATGGCTAGATAGGATGAAGCATGGAATTCCGGCATTTATCAGATAGATCAGCTTAGTTACTTCAGAGGCCAGATAAATAGGCAGAGCAAATTTCACATTTCCCTTGGGTCCAGGCTCCTTCTCATTGCAGCATCATTGAGACTCCCTCAGCCTCTAACTAGTCAAAGACATCAGACAATGAATAAGCAGTTTATTAAGCACCTGATTAAGCAAGGCTGGGAGGAAAGGAAGACACTAGCAGGTGGAAAGAACAGGAGGGCTGTGTAGAAGTAACTACTTGAACTGAATCTCGAAGCTAGGAAGGGATTCTCTGAAGCAGAAGTATGGAAAGAATATATTCCAGAATTCATAAAGATGGAAGATGAGGTATCATGTTTGGAAAACTGAAAGAAGGGCAGTGTGACTGGACCATACTGTGTAAGAAGGGGAGTAATGTTTAATGAGGTTAAAAAGATAGGTTTGAGCCAGTTTGTGTAGGACTTTAAAAAGCAAACAAAGACATTTATGTTTTATTACAATGGAAATAGGAAATGATACGAGTTCATTCATTAAGGGAGTGATGTCACATCTATACTTAAAGAAAATCACTTTGATACTTGTCTGGAAGATGGTTTGCAATAGAGACAGAACACAGAAACCATTTAGGAGTTTATTTAGTCTAGACAAGAGGTGAAGAGTTCCTGAGCTAAGGATATTGACTATATGAGTAGAAAGAACAGAACAGATGAAAATAGAAACAGTAAGATTTGGCAACTAATTAGGTAGGTATGTGGAGTGAGTGAAAATAAGGAGTTGAGGATACTATCAGTGTTATAAACCTGAACAACTAGAAGAATGATGATACCTTCTTTGGAAATTGGGAAGGGGGTAGGGGGAAAATTATAAGTTCTGTCTTATATATGTTGAGTTTTAGATGGATTTAATTTATTTTTATTTACTTTTTTTTTCTAATTACATGGAAAGATAGTTTTCAATATTCACTTTTGTAAGATCTTAAATTACAATTTTTTCCCCTCACTTTCTTCTCTTCTCCCAACCTAAGACAGCACACAATCTGATATAGGTTACATATGTATCGTTATTTTAAACATATTACCATATTACTTATGTTGTGAAAGAAAAATCAAGACAAAAAGGAAAAATTATGAGAAGAAAAAAAAGTGAAAACCATATGCTTCGATCCATATTCAGTCTTTATAGTTCTTTCTCTGGATGTGAAAGACATTTTTCATCCCAAGATTATTGGATTTGTCTTGAATCATTGTATTGCTAAGAAGTGCTAAATCTATCGTAGTTGATTATCACACATAGATGATTTTTTAAAAGATGACTTTTTAATAGTCGATTTGAAATATCCATTAGTTATATATATGTGAATCTGAATAGATGATAATTGAATCCATGGAGTGGATGGGAAAAGAGAATGTAGAAGAAAGGGACAGATTTTTGGAGAATGCCCCATTGTAAAGGGACATGATACTCATAATGAGCTAGCAAAGGAAATTTGAGGAATGGTAAGAGAAAATAGCAGAATTAGGATAGAGTCCTGTGATATAACCTAGATATAACCTATAACCACTTCAGTGGGAAAGAGCTATATTGTGAAATATAGCATAGAGATCAAAAACATTTAACACAGAGGAATGAGGTATAAGTAGAGATAGTAGTAGAGACTATAGAGATCTATGGTCAGCAAGAGGAGTATCACCATTTAAAAAAATTAGGTAGTGGATCATTTGTGAGTAATTCTGAGAGGCAGTGTGATAAATTATAAATACCTGTCAAATTGTTAAGTCTTTGGTGGTATTGGTTATGATTTGTCCTGCTTTTAGCTTTCTTTTGTTTCATTTATAGCCTGTTGTGAATACTATTTGTTGAATTCTAGTTCTGAAGCAACAATGTTTCACACTATTTTCTGATGATTAAAATGTTCTAAATAGCCCAAGGTTTTGTATTTTTTTTTTTAATAATTGTTAAGTTATCACTCATTTCTTTGGTCTCAAGATCTGTGACTTTTTAGATTTGTTCTGATATTGAATCTGTAGAGATTTTGAATTTGCACATTGAATTGTAACATCAAGAAATCTTAAAGACATGTTAACATCTTTATTATGAAATGAAAGGTTCAGGACTTCATATACTCTTGGGGCATGTCTTTTGCTTGATGATCTCATAGAAGTTGGTTGCCTTTGATTCTATCCCCATGTGCTGTGGGCACCTTTCTCTTCAGTTAATAGCTGCTATGCGTGCAAAGATCTGAATTAGGTGGAGTGTGAGTAACTTAGGAAGATTTTGGCCTATGTTCTTGTAATGATTCATTAAGAAGCAAAGCCTCAAGGGCAAGAATTCTCTTTTAGCAAAAACAGTTTTCAAAGAATACCCCAAATTTTTTTTAATAAAGCATCACATATACAGAAAAAGCTAAAAATTCTCAAGTTGAGGTTGCCCCAAATAGTTTTTAAAGTTTTTTCTTTATGGGTAATAACGTACTGGAAAATAATTCTTCAGAAAATGAAACCTTAACTGAGCCAGTAAAGCCACTTATGACATAACTTTGAAGCCCATGTGAATCTTCTAAGCCATTCATTCAGCTACAAGTCCAAACTCTGCAATTTTTTGATTGCAATTTTGATTGAAAAAGGCTGTCCCAAATATTCCAGAGAGTTATCTTTAACTACGTGTGCACCTTGCAGTTCTCACAACTCAACTTCCATGGCTTTTTACTCTGAATAGTGCTTCCTATCTGGTAAAGTGGAGACCTAAAAATATGTGAGGATTAAAGGACCATATGATACTGTTTTTACATAATGGTTATCTTGGACCTAGCCAGTCATTGGAGCTGCCATCTTGGGTTCTTACTAAACCACAATTGCAGAAACCTCTCATATTTCTCCTAATAATAATAATATTGTAATTCATATTTATGCATCACTTTAATATTGTCAATGCACTTCATTAACTACTTAATGTTTTTTTCTTTTTTTCCTTGCTCTATGTTTTATCAATAGATAATTTTGAAGAGCTCTAAAATATACTTCCAGAGGTCTCCTAGTCTATTTTCTTGATCCCACATAAGAACTTAATTTCCAGACAAGAAGATTCTTTAGTTCCCCAAAGTACTCTTCATAGTGAGGATAATGAATTATTATACAGAACATTTTTAAAAATAATGTCTTTACTGAATATTCTTTTGCCATTTAGGCCCTTTATTTAGGCTTCTGGGTAGATGAAGAACATGGTTATTTTATGTTTGTTGATGACTTTGAAGCCTTTTCTTTAGTTTTTGGTTTAGTTGGAATTGTTGAATTTCAGAGCTAGAAGGGCTTTTTTAAATGAAAGAAACTGAGGCCCAGGGAGGTAAAGTGATCACTGTTTTTTTTTGTTTTTTTTTTTCCCTTCCCCTGAGGCTGGGGTTAAGTGACTTGCCCAGGGTCACACAGCTAGGAAGTGTTAAAGTGTCTGAGACCAGATTTGAACTCGGCTCCTCCTGAATTCAGGGCTGGTGTTCTATCCACTGCACCACTTAGCTGCTCCCTCACTGTTAACATAGGGTATCAATAGTAGAGTAAGGAGTGGGAACTCAAGTCTTCTAACTCTGAATACTGTTTTCATTGTACCACATTTTCTTTTATTCTAATTTCATTAATGTTTCTTTATAGGTATTAATTTTCTTTTCCAGAAACCACAAGTATTTTCCAAACATTCTCTAGTTAGTCCCCACAATTGCCCTGTGGGCTAGAAAAAGTCTAGTCTTGGGACATCATAAGGTAAGATTCTTGAGTATATATAGAAAATAATTGGAAGCTTTTGGGCAAATGAGTCTTTACATATAGTTAAAATTCAAACACTATCTGTTCTTGCATGTTCCAAGAACTGCAAGCAAGGCCAACCTTATTATTTGTAACCTTGATCCCATTCTTTCCCATCTCCTCTGGTAAATTACATCCACAATGATATTCCTTTTTTTTCTCTCCCTAATCTTCAGTTTCTCTCTATGTATTGTTTCTTTGCCTCTTGCCTATAAACACGCCCAGGTCCTTAAAAACCCAAACAACAACAACAACAAAACACCTTTGCTTCACCTCTTTTTGCTCCCTTTCTCATGGGAGTAAACTACTGGTTGTATTCATTGCTTTTATTTCTTTTCCTTCCCATGACTTCTCAACTTCTGTAGTCTCTATTCTGATAGGATTGTTCAACTGAACCTACTTTTCCCAAAGTTATCAAATATATTTTTGAAAGTAAGAATTTTTTATGTCATCTATATTTCCTAGTATACTTCTCCCTATCCATTTTCTTTTTTTTTTCCATTTATATTGTTGCAGTCATTTAGCACTTGTTTCCTGATAATATTTACTTTTTTTTAGTATTAGATTACATGTACTTCTCTGCATTCATGTTCATTCTCTTACAATGAGTAATAATCTTTTATATTTGTGTTTTACATTTTGCTTGATCATTTCTAAATGATGACCATCCACTTTGTTTTTGATTCTTTGCTAGCACAAAAAGTGCTGTTAGAAGTCGTTTAATAAATCCATATGTTTGTATAGGTTGTGACCTACATCTGGAGTATTCTCTATCCTTAATCCTATCTCTTAGAAATCTTTATTTCTTTTAAAGCTCAATTTAGATACCAATTTGCTGTCTTTCTAAGAACTAGAGAGTCTAAGACTCTGCCTTCTCTCCCAAATGTTAGTGCCTCCCTGTAACTTCTTTGTATGTGTATATGTTATATATAATGTGTATATGTAATACATATTGTCTTCGTATATATAGAGTATCTTTTTGAGGGAAGACACTATTTAATTTTTTTGTGTGTGTACTTGGAGCTTAGCATAAAACTGTACACATGGTAAGACACTTACCAAATACTTACTCATTGATTAATTTTTATGCCTTATTGGGTTGGCTCAGGTTATTTGATTTAAAATTATATTTATTAAAATAGGAGAATGAAAGCCAGACTTTTTTCTGGCTTTTATATTTGATCTTTTCTGGTGAATGATCCAGTTCATTATAGATAGGGGTTAGGGTATGGTGGGCTTTCAAAGTCATATATTTTTTTTAGAAGTGATAGAGAGTCATTGGACTTTACTGAATAATAAAGTGACATGGTCAAACTTTGCCTTTTAGGTTTTGATGAGTGAGTGGAAGATGAATGAGAATGACTTGAGTCAAGGGGATTAAGAGGCAGGTTGCTGTATTGTAGTTGTGTAGGCATGAGATAATGAGGCCTGGATCATGGGAGTTTCAGTATCAGAGGAAAGAATGGGGCTTATAGGAGGGATGTAGTAAAGGTAGAATCTATAGTATTTGGCAATTGATTGGAAATGAGAAGTACAAAAGAATAAGGAGACTTAGAAAATACACCTAGATTGCTAGTTTGTTTGACGCGTAGTGAAACTCTTAAGAGTTTGGGGGAAAGGAAAAAAGTCCAGTTTTGTATACATTGAATCTAAGATATTTGTTAGCTGTCTATGTTGAAATGTCCAGTAGACTGTTGGAGATGTGAATCAGATGTGAGATAATTGGAACTATGAGAGCTGATTAGATCACATTAGTAAGTAATGGGAGAAGAGAAAAGAGCCCCAATAGAACCTTGGGAACTCATGTTGTAAATGTGTGTGATCTGGATGAAGATTCAGCAAAGAGCTTGAGAAGGAACAACAAGGCAGGAAGGAAAACCAGAAAACGTTAGTCTAGAAGACATTAGGGTTATGAAAAAAACTAGCAAGAAGAGCCTTTGAAAAAAAGACTATTAGAATTGATGATAGAGATTGTTGGTAACTTTTGAGGTCATGGTTTCATTTGAGTGATGAGGTTGGAAACCAGAGTGAAGAGAGTTAAGGGATAGGAAGAAAGGGAATGGTGGCATCAATTATAGATACTTTCTCTAGAAATTTAGACAGAGAAAGGAGAAAAGATAGAGCATAATAGCTATCTGGGATGGATTAAGTTAAATTTTTTTGAAGATGGAGAGACAGCATGTTTGTAAGTAGTACGGAAGCAGCCAGTAGCTAGGGGAGAGATTAGGGATGATGACAGTCAATACTGTAGAAATTGGAATGGAATGGGATCACCTGTGCATATGGAGGAGGGTTAATTTTGTCCAGGAAAAGGGCCACTTCTTTGTGTGAAATGAGTGATGGAGAAAGTGGTAAAAAGTATTTTAATGATGATGTGAGATAAATAGGCCAGAAGAATAAGCACTCAATAAACAGTTTCAGTTTTGTCAATATGAGACAAAGTGCACAGCTGAGATTATGGAGGTGGGAGTGAGGGAACCATGGGAGTCTTGAAGGATAATAAAGTTTGGAAGAGCTCTCATGGTGACTGCAATAGTGAATCAGTAAGGAAAGTGTGAAAGTTTGTCTTGGTAGATCTAGTTAGTACAATTTTGTGATTCCCCCCCCCCCCCTTGGCCAATCTCCAGTAGGATTAAGGGACAAAGAACTTGAGAAGAGGACATAATAGAGATGAACTGGTTTCCCCAAAGGATCAGGATAGGAAAGGAAGAAGTTTATGACCAGTGCAATTAAAAGATAACAGAGCAACCTGGGAAAGAATTGAAGGGTAGAAGTATTGGAAGTAAGTACAGAGAATTAATTGATTTTTGGGATTTTAAGTCAAAGTGAGAGATAGAAAGATAGCAGATTGGAATTAGATAAAGCAAAGCTTCTTAAATTGTGGGTTATTGCAATGTGGGAGTTGCAAAAATTAGGCAAGATTTCTGAATGCAATGACTAAAGTTTAATTCAAAATCAAACATGTAATGAATCCAAGGTATTTCTGGCAGAGCTTGTCCGTGTTGCAGCATGCAACTTCATTATAGCCTTGGGTCAGAACACACTTGTGCACTTTGCACTGCACATGCACACTGCCAAAAACACCTCAGTTCAGATTAGAGATAGGGTCACGTAATAATTTTTCAGGTAAAAAGGAATTATGAGAGGAAAAAGTTTGAGAAGCCAGGTGAAAAAGGAATTTCAGATTTCATGAACACAGAAATGGTGCATTTGAGGAAGATGGCAAAATCAAAATATGATCTCGTTTGTGTAGGTGTATGGTGGAAGGAATTGGTCATGGGAAATGAGAAGTTTGAGGAACTAGGTGACTAGATTTGAGGAAGTATCAATATGTATGTTGAAGTCTTCTAATTTGAGGCTAGGAGTTGGGGGTAAAAGACTGTGAACCAGGCATTGAACTCATTAAGGAAGGAAGGAGAAGGTCCTAGGGATCGATAGCAGCTACCAAAATTCCAATTGGCTGATAAATATGGATTTTATAAACTTCAAAGGAAGAGTAGTTATTGAATGATGTGGTAGAACAAGTGGAAGAGTCAGTGGAATATGACAAGCTGTGAAGAAGATGGGATTGTGAGGGAAAAGATCAGAAGGAGACTAATTAGGAGGCATTGAATCATGTAGGCAAAAATGATGGGAGACTAAACTGGAATGTGAATAGACAGTATTAAATTCAAAGTAATGTCTAGGGAGGGAAAAGGAACAAAACAAATTTTTGGAAAAGGGGGAAAAGTCTTTCTAACTCTAGACCTGGTAATCTTATTATGCTACCAAACTGCTACCCCAGTGTATACTTTATTTTAAAAAATAACAAAATAAAAAAAAATAGATTGTTGAAGAAATACATATAATAAACAAAAGAAAGAAGCATTGCAGAGCATTTGAGTAAAGATGATGGAGGCAAAACCAAAAGTGATATTAAAATACGCTACAAATATTTTGTACAGAAGGCAGAAATAAATGAATTTGTGAAACACAGATCACATGAAAACATGAATTAGGACTATTGAAGTACCTTATTGGTACTTTAATTTTGTCTAGGCATCTGCTAATGCTTTTTTTTTTTTGGTAAAATCAGAGTGGCTAATGATTTCTTGGCTTGTATTACTAATAATCTAGTTTATTAAGAGATAGAGGATTCTATACTTTAAAATAGATTGTAAAATAGTTTCCCAAAATCATTGGTATTACTTTTAAAAAAATTATTATTTTCTTATTATAACTTTTTATTTACAAAACTTATGCATGGGTAATTTTTCAACATTGACCCTTGCAAAACCTAAATTTTCCCCTCCTTCCCCCCAACTCCTCCCTTAGAATGGCAGGTAGTCCAATACATGTTAAATATGTTAAAATATGTGTTAAATCATATATATGCATATGCACACACACATATTTATACAATTATCTTTCTGCACAAGAAAAATCAGATCTAAAAAGAAAGAAGAAAAAAAAACCCTAAGAAGGAAAACAAAAATGCAAGCAAACAATAACAGAAAGAATGAAGATGCTGTTATGGTCCATACTCATTTCCCATAGTCCTCTCTCTGGATGTGGATGACTCTCTTCATTATGAACAATTGGAACTGGTTTGAATCATCAGAATTGATCATTGTATAGTCTTGTTATTGCTATCTATAATGATTTCCTGGTTCTGTTCGTTTCACTTAGCATCAATTCATGTAAGTTTCTCCAGGCCTCTCTGAAATCATCCTGTTAGTCATTTCTTACAGAACAATAATATTTCATAACATTCATATACCGTAATTTATTTAGCCATTCTCCAATTGATGGGCATCCATTCAGTTTCCAGTTTCTAGCCATTACAAAAAGGGCTACAACAAACATTTTTGTACATGTGGGTGCCTTTCTCTCCTTTAAGATCTCTTTGGGATATAAGCCCAGTAGTAACCCTGCTGAGTCAAGGGTATGCACAGTTTGATAACTTTTTAAGTTCCAAATTGCTCTCCAGAATGGCTGGGTCAATTCACAACTCCACCAACAATGTATCAGTGTCTCAGTTTTCCCACATCCTTTCCAACATTCATCATTATGAATGAAAAAAATATCATTATGACAGGAAAAGTCCTGTAATCTTAGCCAATCTGAAAGGTGTGTAGTGGTATCTCAGAATTGTCTTAATTTGCATTTCTCTGATCAATAGTGATTTGGAACACTCTTTCACATGAGTGGAAATAGTTTCAATTTCATCATCTGAAAATTGTTCATATCGTTTGATCATTTATTTATTGGAGAATGGTTTGATTTCTTATAAATTTGAGTCAATTTTCTATATAATTTGGAAATGAGGCCTTTATCAGAACCTTTGAATATAAAAATGTTTTCCCAGTTAATTGCTTCTCTGTTAATTTTGTTTGCATTAGTTTTATTTGTACAAAAACTAACTTAATATAATCACAATTATCTATTTTGTGATTAATAATGATCTCTAGTTCTTTTTTGGTTACAAATTCCTTCCTCCTTCACAGATCTGAGAGGTAAACTATGCTATATTCTTTTAATTTATTTATAATCTCATTCTTTATGTCTAGATCATGAACCCATTTTGACCTTATTTTTGTATATGGTATTAAGTGTGGGTCAATGCCTAGTTTCTACCATAGTAGTTTCCAATTTTCCTGGAAATTTTTGTCAAATAGGGAATTCTTATCCCAAAAGCTAGGGTCTTTGGGTTTGTCAAACACTTGATTGCTATTGTCATTGACTATTTTGTTCTGTGAACCTAACCTGTCTTTATCTGATATAATTCCTGTCTTTCCTTTGGTAGATAGATTCCCAAATATTTTTATGCTATTGACTATTATTTTGAATGGAATTTCTCTTTGTATTTCTTGCTGTTGGATTTTCTTGGTGATGTGTAAAAATGCTGAGGATTTATGTGGATTTATTTTGTATCCTGCTACTTTGCTAAAGTTGTGAATTATTTCTAATAGCTTTTTAGTAGAATCTCTGGGGTTCTCTAAGTATATCATTATATCATCTGCAAAGAGTGATAGTTTGGTTTCCTCATTATCTGCTCTAATTCCTTTACTCTTTTTCAACTCTTATTGCTGAAGCTAGCGTTTCTGATGCAATATTGAATAGTAATGACACAACTTTGTGTCATTCTTGATCTTACTGGGAAAGGTTCCAGTTTATCCCCATTACAATGACAATTTTAAATAGATGCTCCTGACTTTTTTAAGGAATAGTCCATTTATTCCTATACTCTCAAGTGTTTTTATTAGGAATGGATGTTGGATTTTGTCAAATGCTTTTTCTGCATCTATTGAGATGATCATATGGTTTTTGTTAATTTGGTTATTGATATAGTCGATTATGCTAATAGTTTTCCTAATATTGGAACAGCCCTGCATTCCTGGTATAAATCTTACTTGGTCATGGTGTATTATCCTGGGGATGATTTTCTATAATCTTTTTGCTAATATTTTATTTAAGATTTTAGCATCAATATTCATTAGGGAGATTGGTCTATAATTTTCTTTCTCTGTTTTCAACCTACCTGGTTTAGGTATCAGTACCATGTCTGTGTCATAAAAGGCCTTTGATAGGACTCCTTCAATCCCTATTTTTTCAAAGAGTTTATGTAACATTGGAGTTAATTGTTCTTTAAATGTTTGGTAGAATTCACATATAAATCCATGTGGTCCTGGGGATTTTTTCTTAGGGCGTTGGTTAATAGCTTGTTCTATTTCTTTTTCTAAAATGGGACTATTTAAACAATTAACTTCCTCCTCTGTTAATTTGGGCAATCTATATTTTTGTAGGTATTCCTCCATTTCACTTAGGTTGTCAAATTTATTGGCATAAAGTTGGGCAAAGTAACTCCTAATTATTGCTCTGATTTCCTCTTCTTTAGTGGAAAGTTCTCCCTTTTCATTTTTAAGATTAACAATTTGATTTTCTTATTCTTATTCTATTTCTTCTTATTCTTCTATTTTCAAATTCAGCAAAGGTTTACCTATTGTGTTGGGTTTTTCATAAAACCAACTCTTAGTTTTATTCAATAGATTTTTTTTTTTAACTTTCAATTTTATTAATCTCTCCTTTTATTTTTAGAATTTCTAGTTTGGTAGTTGGGGGTTTTTAATTTGATCTTTTTCTAGCTTTTTTAGTTGCAAGCCCAATTCATTGATCTATTTTATGCAAGTAAACCTCTAGAGATATAAAATTTCCCCTTATCAACACTTTGGCTGCATCCCACAAATTTTGGTATGTTGTCTCATTATTGTCATTCTCTTGGATGAAATTATTAATTGTGTCTATGATTTGCGATTTCACCCATTCATTCTTTAAGATGAGATTTAGTTTCCAACTAGTTTTTGCTCTGTTTTCCCCTGGCTTTTTATTGACTATAATTTTTATTGCATCCTGTTCTGAAAAAATGCAATAAAAATTACATTCAATAAAAAAAAATGCATTTACTATTTCTGCCTTTCTGCATTTGATTTTGAGGTCTTTATGTCCTCATATACGGTCAAATTTTGTATAGGTTGCATGAACTGCCAAGAAAAAAGTGTACTCTTTTTTTTTGTGTCCATTCAATTTTTCTAAAGACCTAACTAACTTTTCTGGTATTCTATTTACCTCTTTAATTTCTTTCTTACTTGTTTTATGGTTTGATTTATTTCATTCTGAGAGTCCAAGGTTGAGATCTCCCAGTATTATAGTTTTGTTGTCTATTTCTTCTTGCAACTCTCTTAACTTCTCCTTAAGGAATTTACCACTTGATGCATGTTTATTATTAATATTGCTTTATTATCATATGGTACTTTTTACTAAGATATACTTTCCTTCCTTATTTCTTAATTAGATCAATTTTTGCTTTTGCTTGTTCTGAGATCAGGATGATTACCCCTGATTTTTTGTATTTGCATGATAGATTCTGCTCCAGCCTTTTATATTCTCTATTATCTTTCTGCTTTAAATGTGTTTTTTGTAAACAACATATTGTAGAATTCAGGCTTTTTAAAACCAGTCTGTTATCTGCTTACACTTTATGGGAGAGTTCACCCCATTCACATTTATGATTAAAATACTAATTCTGTATTTCCTGCCATCTTATCATCCCCAGATTATACTTTCTCTTTCCTTTTCCCTTTCCCCCCTCCCCAATATTTAACTTTTGAGCACTACTAGCCTTAGTCAGTCCCCCCTGTTTAGAGTCCCTCCCCTTTTCTTATACCTTTCCTCTACTATTTCTGTATTACCTTCTATTTAGCCTACCTCTTCTCTTTTAACCTTTCCCCTTCCACATTTCAATAAGGTGAGAAAAGTCTCTGTAAACCAAATATGTCTAATATTTTCTCTTTGAGCCAAATCTGATGAGAGTAATCGACACAATGTTCATTCCCCTCTTTTCTTTCCCTCAAATATAATAGGTTTCCTTTGTCTCTTCCTGAGATGTAATTTCCCTGTTTTTTTTACCTCCACTTTTCCCTTTTTCTGGTACAATCCCCTTTCAACTTCTGGTTTCTTTTAAAAATTATAACAGTAAAATCAAATTGTACATACACTCTCTGTGTATACTCATAACAGAAATACAGTTCTCAAGAATTCTTTTTACCTTTTCATGCTTCTCTTGAGTCTTATATTTGTAGATTTTTTTTTTTTTTTAAAGCTCTGGTGTTTTTATCAGAAATAAATGGAATTCCCCTGTTTTATTGAATGCTCATCTTCTTCCCTGGAGGAAAATGCTCATTTAACGGGGTAGTTTATTTTTGGCTCCATTTCAAGTTCCTTTGCCTTTGCCTTTGCCTTCCAGGCCCTTTGATCCTATAAGGTAGAAGCTGCTAGATCCTGAGTAATCCTTCTTGTGGCTCCTCAGCATTTGAATTGTTTTTTTTTCTGGCTGCTTGTAATATTTTTTCCTTGGTCTGATAGTTGTGAAATTTAGCCATAATATTCTTTGGAGTTTTAATTTTGCGGTCTCTTTAAGGAGATTTTCAGTGAATTCTTTCAATGGCTATTTTACCTTCTGATTCACTGACATCAGGGCAGTTCTCTTTGATGATTTCCTGAAAAATAATGTCTGGGCTCTTTTTTTCATCATGGTTTTCAGGGAGTCCAGTAATCTTTAGAATGTCTCTCCTGGCTCTATTTTTTAGGTAGTTGTTTTCCCAAGTAGGTATTTTACATTTTAATGCTATTTTTTCTTTTCTTTTCTTTTCTTTCTTTTTTTTTTTTTTTTGTTTTGCTTGACTGATTCTTGATGTTCATCGAGTCATTCATTTCCATTTGTTCAATTCTGATTTTTAGTAAATTTTATTCATTTGCTTTTTTTAAAACTTCTTTTTGTGTTTGTCCAATTGAGCCTTTAAATGAGTTTTGTTCTATGGAATTTTTTTCCATTTCACAAATTCTGTTTTTAAAGGAGTTTCTTTTTCCATTTCACAAATTCTGTTTTTCTGGGAGTTATTTACCTTTTCCAATTCACAAATTCCGTTTTTCAGGGAGTTGTTTTCTTTTTCCATTTTATCAAATTTATCTTTTAACGAGTTATATGCCTTTTCCAAACCCTCTTGCAAAGTTTTCCTTTCCTTTCCCCATTTTTCTTCTAGCTCTCTTTTGAGATCCTTTTTTATTTTTTTTTAGAAGAGCCTTGTGTGATGAGGACCGTGTTATACCATCTTTTGGAGCTTCATCTGGAGATAATTTGTTCTTTTAGTGTCCTCAGGGTTTGAAATCTGTCTTCTTTCATTATAGAAACTATGGTTATAGATCTCTTTGCCTTTCTATTGATTTAAAAAAAAAAAATTATGATCTGCTTTTAGGGCAAGGGAGGTTTTCCAAGCTTCCTCTACAAGCAGCTGGGTCCATGATGACTCACTCCAGTTGCTTTGTAGGCGTGGCCAGGTCCCAAGAGACTTTGGTATTTCGGGTTCACTATTTATTTACCTTTTGTGTTTGTGTTGGATGTTTTATAACTTCTCTACTGATCTACTGGCTTGCAACCAGGGCAGAGTGGCCAACCCTGATGTAGATTCCTCCCTATAGAGTCTTTGCCCTGCAGAAAACATACCTTACCTTGAGTCTACAGTGTATGCTGGCCTCTGTGCTCTTCCTGCCTGCCTCTGCCTGGCCGCCTCCTCTGGATCCCAACCAAATGTACCCTTTTCTGGCAGTCTTCAAAATTATTTTCTGCTGGTAATTTGTTGCAATATTCGTGGATTCTGCCAGTCCAGAGTTAATTCAGAGGCTGGATTTCATAATTAGTGTGAGGGAAGAAGTAGGAGAAGGTTAGAAAGAAATGTGGGTCCTCTCTGCCATCTTGGCTCTGTCCCCGTATTAGCTTTTTAAAAAAAAAAAATAGCAAAGTAAAAGGGAGAATCAGAAATAATGGGATCCAATAACCCAATATTTGATAAGCCTCAAAATATAAATTACTTAGGAAAGAATTCCTTTTTTGATAAGAACTGCTAGGAAAACTGTGAAGTAGTCTGGCAGAAATTAGGCTTAAACCGATATCCTTCACCACATTTTGCAGTAAATTCAAAATTGGTGCATGACTTGAATATTTTTAAAGATCATGTCATAAAAATAATTAGAAGATACACTAGTGAACCATCTTTGGCTGTTTTGACAAGGAGGTGAATTCATATAAACATACAAGGTAGAAAGATAATTCTAAAAGATAAAATAGTTTTCATTAAATACATTTGAAAGAGTTTTCATTCACACAAAAATGCAACAAAAATAAGAAAAGAAGTATTCATCGAGGGAGGAGTAGGGAAATTTTGCATCAAATTTCTATGATAATAGTTTGGAATTCTGGTTAGGTGACCAACAAGATGGAGAAGACATTTTCTCTGATTCTCATGATCTTTTATACTTCTCCAACACAGAAAAGTATGCACCAAAAACAAAGCAACTTAAAGCAAAAAATATGTACCAAAGACAAAGCCTGCATCTTAAGCTGTCGTGGTTTC
Organism: Sminthopsis crassicaudata; assembly: GCF_048593235.1. Taxonomy (NCBI): domain Eukaryota; kingdom Metazoa; phylum Chordata; class Mammalia; order Dasyuromorphia; family Dasyuridae; genus Sminthopsis; species Sminthopsis crassicaudata. The sequence goes on from NC_133620.1 coordinate 320,809,546, forward strand.
CATAGGAAATTAAGAACCTAAAAGAAGGTTTTAAAAAACAAAACAAAAAAGCCATGAACTAATGACTCATGACACTTGACTTGTCCCTTGCCCACCATGCATTGATGACTACACTAGTTATTCTGACCCCTGAGCTAGCAACAAACTTAGTCCTACACTGTAATACCTTAGGGATCCAGGCCTTGGACTGCAAATTTGCTGAGGCATTGGTGGCTAGCATTCTAATAACTTTCTTTGCTGCAAAAGATCTCCAGGAGAGTAAAAGAACAGAGAGGAAAGGACAGTACACATATTTGGAATTGAAATAAATTTTGTCCCTGAAAAGTCACGTAGGGTAGAAACCTAGGCTGGCAAATCATGAGTTATCCAATATGGGATGAAGCTGAAACTAATTCCCTGGAAGAACTATCATCAAAAGAAAGGGAGTCACAAGTTTAGAAATAGGGGGAAATAGGGGAAAAAAACTGACTGAAATTATCAAAGATCTCAGTAGAAGAAAGCTCAAAGATCTTAGATATAAGCCATTAAATGAACAGAGAAAAAACATTAAGAAAAGAAAAAATGGCTTTCCTAATTCGTTCATGTGTTCAGGCCTCTGGATAAATATTGCAAAACATGGAAAATAATTCAACATTTGATGAGACAGAGTGATGAGGTCTAGAATTGAGGTACCCAAATGAAATTAGGGTTTAAATGAAGTCTAGTGTCAGGTTTGGGGTACAGGGAGTCAAATAGAGCTCCCCAGCAATCCCTTTGGATTTGGCGCAAGGATATGAAGTTAAATGAAGTCTAGTAGTGGCACAAGAGTCCCCTGTAAAGGAATTTACAGACCTGAAAACCTAGATTGATAAAAATGGCTTATTATGGGTTTGGAAGTAAGGTTAAAGTCTAGTTAGTAAAAGGTGAAGGTAGAGATAAGAGGGCACCAGAAACAGGATTCCAGTGGGCAGAGATCTTTGGCATGCCAGGTTTAAGGCTGCCATGTTTGCATCTTTGCAAAGAGAGGACTCCACTTAAGTCTGGGGCTGTGGATAGAGTCCCAAGTTGGCTCCTTGCAGGGTTTCAGTGATGGCTAGAATTTGCTTGGTGGGGGTTGGGAAACCTGAGCAGATCATTAGAATGGGGGTTGGGACAGTCCAAGTTGGCTCAGATCCTATGGGGGCTGGGAGAGCCCTGATATCTCCTATTGAAATTCAAAGGGGTGCTTTTGACTAGCATTTTTGAATCAAAGGTCCTAGCTTCTTGAATCGGTAATGCATCAGCTAGGAGGGGTTGGGAATCAGAAAGGAATAAATCAATCTGAAAGGACTAGTTTTTAAGGACCACAACCCGCACCATTCCCCCCTCAAACAGTTAAAAGTTAAATTCATTCAAGAAACAAAAAAAGGACTGGTTTCGTAAAGGTACCACAATATGTATCAAGAGGACTTAATAAATTTGAAGAGATCATGATGGATCCATAATATGAGAATTATGAGAGGAGAATTTAAGTCCCTGTACATTAGAAATAAGTTAGTAGAATGGAAAAACTTGAATCTTGAACTCTTGAAATCAAGAAAGAAACTCAGAAAGAACAGCTGATTTGGAGTGCAGATATGCAGAAGTGAAGGACAATCTAGAAGAAGAAAACTTTTAAACAATCACTAAAAGAAAGCATGTTCTTCATTCAAACAAAACCTGATTATTTAACAGCAGGATGCATTAATACAAGCTGCAAGGCGTATAAGTTCCAAAGAAAGGATGATAAGTCAAAAATTTTTTACTATCAGATGCAAAAAATTACAGGAAAACTGCCTAGAACTTCTGAACAGAGAGAAGGAAATTCCAATTGAAAGAATGAATAGATTGCTTCCAAAAAAAAAAAAAAAAACAAACAAACAAACCCCAGTCTGAGGCTGCCAATTTTAATACATAATAGTAGTTAAATTTAATGGTTTAATTCAGAATCAACCAGTTATATATATGACTAGAAGAAAGGCCTTCAGATACAAAGGAACTTTGAATAAAACATTACTCTTCTTTGTCCATCACAAAACATAGAAGGGAATAGAATATATTCTGAAAAGTGGTGGAGCTCAGGGTATATATAGTACAGGGTGACCTATTCTGAAAATCTGAACTTAACAATAAATGTAGAAATGTTCGGTAACAACGAGGTGCTCAAAACAGTCTTTGAAAACCAAACCTGAAGAAGATTATTTGGTTATTGAATACTCCTGATAACAGAAATACAGGAAAGTAAAGTAAATGCAGCCAAGGGTATCACAGCAACAGTGAAACAGAGACCAGAAAAAGACTTCTTTCTAAATATACACACAGAGATAGGGCTAGAGATAATAGTGGAGATATAAGTTATCAGTGAGGTGAAGATGACCTCTGTGATCATCTAGGAAGAGAAGAGAAGAGTCGATAGGGAAGTGGGTGAGAAAAGAGGAGAATTAAAAGGGAGGGGAAAAGAAGGTCTTGTTCTAATATTGGGCAGGTGTTCCACCAATGAATACTCCAATGAGTGAAGAGAATTAGAGGTTCTATGAAGAGCATTGGGATTTTGTGATGAGTCATCTGTGGAGATTTGGTACTTGAAAAGATTAATATTTGCCTTAAGATGGGGGTGGGAATGGAATAGAATTTTTAGGGATAACTAATATTTAGGAGAATGGGAGGGTATGGACCCACAGAGGGGTTTTAAGATACATGGGGAATAAAGGGAACTGTGGATGATACAGGTTAAAGATTTAGCTGCTTTAACTTCCATGTGACAATGTTTTCTCTTTAGAAATTGGTATTTTTCCTTTGGCAAAGCACAGTGAAAAATGGGAATATGTGCAGCAAACTCTGTGAGATGGGCAGAAACTGCTTAGTGAGAAGGGCCCAGAATGGTTACCTTTGAAGTTTTCACTGTAAAGAATATAGAACATAGAGAGTGACTAGACAAGTTATGAACCAGAGGTGATCTAGAAAAACAGAAAGAGGATAAATAATGAAGACAATACGTGGAGGTAGAGCTAAGATAGTAGTGTACTGAGATCAATCCAGCTAAATTCTTCCAACATTCCCTTCCAAACAACTTTAAAATACCTCTTCACATAAAATTTTGGAGTCACAGAGCCAACAAAAAGTCAGAGTAAGACAATGTAGGGGATTGGCAGGAGGGATCTTGTGACACTTGATAGGAACTGGCCTGGAATGTGGTGGCAGCATCACCAGTGGAATTGAGAGCCCAGTAGCATCAGCTTTGGGAGCTCTCAGCTTAGCCAGTAAGGTGGTTGGCAACTATTATCCATATACAGTTAGGATAGAGAGGAGCATTTTTGATCAGTCAGAAGGGATTAGGGGCTGTAGTTTAAATTCCAGGGTTAAAAAGAGCATTAGTGTTTGTATCTTTGGAAGATCAGAGAACCTGGGTTAAGAGGAGTGCTCATGTGATTGCAAGGGAGCAGAAAGAGAAAGAGTAAAGCACAAACCAGTAGAACAGTAACCACAATTTTTCTTGGATCACACTACCTTGGAAGCACCAAAAAGTTACAAACCTCCAGAAATAGCTCTGAAAACCACAAAGTAAAAAAAGTCTGAAAACTGGGACAGTGCCTTACCACCCCAGGGTGAATATAGCTCAATTTTAACATAAAGTTCAAAGTCAAGAAATTGATTGAAAAACGAACAAACAAAAAAGAACTTGACCATAAAAAACTACTATAGTGGCAGGGAGTACCAAAATTTAGAAGATATTTGTCTGAAAAAAGCCACAAGCAAAGCCTCAAAGAAAAATGCTAATTATACATAAGCCCAGGAAGAATTCTTGGAAGGGCTAAAGAAAGGAATGATAGAAAAAAAAAAATGGAAAAAAGAAGTGTGGTGCAAGAAAATTATGAAAAGAGAACTAACAGTCTGGTAAAAGAAGGTACAAAAAAACTAACAGACTGCAGGGGGAGTTGTCAACTGGTTTAACGATTCTGGAAAATAATTTGAAACTGTGCTCAAAGGGTTATAAAATTATATATGCTCTTTGACCCAGCAATGCCATGTACATGTCTGTACATCAAAGAGGATCATAGAAAAAGAAAAGTATTTATAGCTACTCTCTTTGAGGTGGCAAAGAATTGGAGATTGAGGGGATGATTATTAATTGGGTAAGTGACTTATAATTGTGATGGAGTACTGTGATACTTTAGCGTACTGTGCTGTTGTCTCCAGAAGCTGCCGATCGCTCTTTGGGAGGAGATCTGCTGTGTCAACTCAAATCTCTCGGACAGATTCTTTTTCCTGTAGAGAACCGTTGTCTCCAGACAGTTGCCGTTAACTCTTGTCCAGAGAAGTGACTTCCCTTCCTGCAGAGAGCCGCGTCAAGCCTGATGTAGAGCAGAGACTCCCTCTATCTCTGGAGTGCTGTCCTCTTTTATCCTCCCAGAGTATGGGCGTGGGATCATACAAGGGCTTCTGGGAAGAACCACTTCAACCAATGAGCTTGCTCCTCCTAGAATTCCTAAAGTGTAAACTCCCTTTAAAGGCCCAAACCAAAGGTCTGAGCCAGAGAACTGTCAAGTCAACTTTAATTCTCACCTTGTCATTGTCCAGACAACCTGAGTTCTCACCTGGTAATCCTAACACTTTAGTATAACAGTAATAATAGTAACAGAAATAATGGGAAAGGGAGATTTCAGAAAAACATGGCAAAATCTTTATATTATAAACTGATGCAATTTTCACAATTATCATACTGCACAAGAAAAATCAAATCAAAAAGGGAAAAAAAATGAGAAAGAAAACAAAAAGCAAACAACAAAAAAAGGTGAAAATATGCTATGATGCATATTCAGTACCCATAGTTCTCTCTCTGGATGCAAATGGCTTTATCACAAAATCATTGGAACTGGCATCAATCATCTCATTGTTATAAAGAGTCACATTCATTGGAATTATTATCATGTAATATTGATGTTGCCATGTACAATGATCTAGTTCTGCTCACTTTATTTCGCTTCAATTCTTGTAAGACTCACCAGGCCTCTCTAAAGTCTCCCCTTGATTATTTCTTATAGAACATATATCATAATAAAAAACGAATTCTAAAGAACTCAAGAAAGGAGACATCTGAGTTATGGAAGACATGGGCAATAACAATATTGAAAGGATTCTTCATGTACTACAAAATAATTTTTTTAAAGTTGCAAAATTCAAAAGAATAAGTGACTTCAAAAAAGAGATATAAGAATGGGCACATAAACACAAATACTTTTGCAACGGGATAGGGTAGCCATAAGTATGCTTGAAACATTACATATATTTTAAAAGTATTGATTGCTTTTGTTGAATTATCTTAGACATTTATTTGTTAAAGTTTTTATAACAGATGGCTTTCAGCAGTTGTTGGGGAGATATTTTAAAGGGAAGGGTAGATGATATAAAAATAAAAGGTATCAGTGAAATATTCTAAATTTTAAAAAAGATAGCAGAATTAAGAAGGAACACTTCTGTTATACATTTGAATATCACCAGCAAGGAAAAAAAAAGTTGTTTACTAGAAGTAATCAGAACCTTGGAGGGGAAGTAGCCTCTTCATTTTAAAATGTATTATATAGGAGAAGAGAGATAAGAATAACCAGAAATACTCTTAGACTTTGGGAGGGCAGATTTCAAAGGGTTTATAGAAAAGAGGTCACATTGAGATGAATGAGAAGTTCTCAAGAATGAAATTGACATAAACAATTCTAATGAGTTACAAAGGGGTAATTTTTAAAGAGGTTGATTTGTATGTACAGAGTACAAAAATAGAAGGAGATTTAGAAACAGTTTAGGGATATGTTGTATATTTTTTAAAAAATGAGTTTCATGTATAATTAGTCTTGTATCTCCAGTAAATTTCAAAAATGCTTCATTGATAGTCTTAGCATTTTTTACTAATTCACTATCATTAATTTCCTTGTTTATCTCTTTTTGAGAGGGGATTTAGGGGAACCAAACCTCTTCATTTGGTTCCCTGAACCCTAAACCTGTCACTAACCTCATCATCTAACTCCCTGACCACCAGGACCCCTAATTTCATCATTTAGGTTCCCTGAATCTAATTTTATCAGAATGAAAGCAGATCTCTTCAAATACATATCTCTGGTGTTGGTCTTATTTCTTCTTTTCCATTACCTTCACTCTCTCTGCAAAAAGGAGGTTGAAAAGCTAAGAAATGATGTGATTGAGATGAAAAAGTTAAACCAATCTACAAAATTTAAAAGGAAAGTAGAATGGCTTAGAAAGAATCTGATAATATGTTGTTTTAAAGAAACATACATGAAACAAATATTCACAATAAAGGTTTGAAGTAGAATTTTTTTATGCTTTGGGTGAACTAAAAAAATAAGTATAGCTAAGCATAATCTCATAATCTCAGACTAAGGTGACATGAAATAACAAGTTAAAATGATGAGATCTAGATTTCCGGGTTCCTGGTGAGGGAATTAGATGATGAGATTAGATTCAGGAACTAAAACAATCAGATTAGGGGTCCTGGTGGTCAGGGAGTTTGATGATGAAGTTAGTGACATGTTTGGGGTTCAGGGAACCAAATGAAGAGATTTGGTTCCCTAAATCCCCTTTAGGATTTGACACAGGGTAGGGAGTTATGGGAACCCCCTTTTGGCAGCACAGAGGTCCTTCGTAAAGGAATTTACAAACCTGAAAAGCTACACTGATAAAAAGAGGCTTATTATTGGCTTTGGGAAATCAGACTTTGCTATGCATGAATAGAAAGATTGAATTCCTTAAGTGGCAATGTTTTTGGCAGAGAAGTAAAGTTTCTAGTAGAGAGATCCCAACAGAGAGGTATAAAGTCCCATTAGGGAAATAAATGAGAAAGCTAAAGAGAGGGTAACGCTGAAAGAGAATATCATTTCAGCAGGCAGAGTTTTTTTTTTGCTATGCCAGGGATGGCATATTAGGTCCTCTGCAAGGACTGAGACCCAAGTTGACGTTTTTATAAGGAAATCTGAGACAGAAGTTTCAGTCCAATGACATTCCCTCAATGCTGTCACTGCCTTCAGGCCTAGATGAGACCACTTACTGGGAGTGGTTTTGAGCCAATAATAGGGATCAATAGAAATGTAGATGTCCAGCTTCATGAGATTACTTTAACTATTCCCACCAGGATAAACCACTTTATCTTGGTTTCTTGGGGCAGGATTCAAGGAGACTTTCTCCTTGAACGAGTTTTAGAGAGTTTTGAGGCTCCCTTGTCAATTCCAGGCCCCTCCATTGATAGATAGAGCTGTGGGCCCAAAATAAGGAAGGCCTGAATTCACATCTGGCCCTTAATTAATATGTAACCTAGGGCTAGTTACTGTCTCATTTTCTCCATCTGTAAATGGAGATAATTAAAGTGCTTGCCTTTCAATTGTTGTGAAGTTCAAGATAATATTTGCAAATAACCCAGCACAGTAGGCACTTAATAAATGCTTATTCCCTTCCCCTTTCTTTATTTTTTTCTTTATTATTTTTTTAATTATAGTTTTTATTTACCAGATATATGCATGGGTAATTTTATAACATTGACAATTGCCACATCTTTTGTTCCAATTTTTCTCCTTCTCCCCCCCCCCCAGATGTAAGGTTGACCAATACATGTTAAATATGTTAAAGTATAAATTAAGTACAATATATGTATACTTGTTCAAACAGTTGTTTTGCTGTACAAAAATAATAGGACTTTGAGATAGTGTACAATTAGCCTTTGAAGGAAATAAAAAATGCAGATGAACAAAAATACTCTTCCTTTCTTTAAATGATTCACTGTTTCAAGTTGAAATTTGAGTTTCCTCCTCAACACTAGCCTCCCTTTTAAGTGCCTCTCTCCTTTTTACTTGTTCCTGTTTATTTTAAATGCAATTGCACACCAAAATGTGTGTCTGTGTATCTGTATGTGTGTCTGTGTGTGTATATTCAGCCCTCCTTTGTTGTGTGCAAATGTGTCTGAAATTCATGTGATGGCTACTCTCTTTTCCCTTTCCTCATTTTGTGTATACTTAGTTCAGCATGTCTCACTTATGAACATATTGGAAAATAACTTTCTTTCCTTTTCTTTTTTTCCTCAATGTGTTTTTTCTTAAGTCCATCAAAATAGAATAAAAGTACCCTCAATCCTTCCTTTTTTCTTATTTAATTCTCTATATGTGATTTTTGAAGTTATTAGAATTCTAATAATAACATGTCTTTTCTCTCAGTTAGAATGTCAACTTTATGTCATTGTTTTATCATTTCAGTTGACCAAATATATATATATATTGCTTTAGATTTCTCTTTATTCTCTTCTCCATAGTTTGTTCTTTTTATCAGGAATACTTGAAGGCTTCCTTTCTCTGCCTTTTCTTTTCCCCCAATTGCCCTATTTCTATAGAGAGGTGCCTCCTCTTCCCAATCCCTTAGGCTCTCAACTTCTTACCTCTCACTCCCCATATCCAACCTGTTGTTTTCACTTTTGCAACCTCTTTTGAATTTGATCTTTCTCTCCTCTGATCCTGCCACCATTCTGGTCTAGACTTCATCACTTCAAGACTAAACTACTGTAGTAATGTCCTGGCTACTTTTTAAGTCTCTCTTTACTCCAAATCATTTAGCCACTAATCATTTTCCATAAAGCACATGTCTGACCATGCTTCTTATTCAGTAAACTCCAATGACTTCCTGTCATCTCCAAAATCAATTAAAAAATCCTCTGTTGAACACTGAAAGCCTTTCATAACCTAGCTTGCTTTTACTTTTTCAATATTTTTATTCCTTACCTTTTTCCCTGCCAAGTACTCTTTGATGCAGTGACATTGGCCCCCTTAAACAAGGTATTCTATCTTTTGGCCTTGGGCATTTTCTTGACTGTGATTTCATAGTATTTAAATTATTTATTTCTGATTGAGTGCAACATTTTCTCCTTGCCCTGGAAGTTCTAGGATTTGACTATAATATTTCTGGGAGTTTTTATTTGGAGTTTTCATGTAGGATTCTTTCATTTTCTGCTTTATCCTCTGTTTCTTTCCTTTTTTTCTTTTTCTTTTTTTTTTTTTAACCAGCTACATGTAAGAACAATTTTTAACATTTGCTTTTAAAACTTTTGAATCTATTATAGAAATATTTTCCATGACTACACATGTATAACTTACATTGAATTCCTTGCATTTTCTATATGGTGATGGGGATAGAGGAAAGGAAATAATGTCATTTTGTGGGGGGAGGACCTTCAGGAAAAAAAATTTAAAAAAAATTATGCTTCAGTTTGCATTCAGATACCATCACTTTTCTCTTGGTGTGGATAGCATTTTTCATTATAAGTTTTTCAAAGTTGTTTTGTATCATGGTATTGCTGAAAATAGTTATGTCATTCACAGCTGATCATCTAACAATATTGCTGTTACTTTGCACATAATAGATTTCATTTTATATCAACTCATGGAAGTTTTTCCAGGTTTTTCTGAAAGCGTGCTGCTTATGCTATCTTATAGAACAACAATATTTCAACATAATTACATACCACAATTTGTTCAGCCATTTCCCAACTGATGGATTTCCCTTTAACTTCTATTTATTCCCCCCCCCAAAAAAAAAGAACTGCTATAAATATTTATAGGTCCCTTTCCTTTTTAAAAAATAATATTTTGGGGGGATATAGACTTAGTAGTGGCATTGCTAGGTCAAAGGATAGGAATAGTTTTTATAGCCTTTCGGATATGCTTCCAAATTGTTCTGCAAAATGGTTGAATCAGTCCATAACTCCACCAACAGCATATTCATATCTTATTTTCCCCACAATATTTCTCATTTTTCTTTTCTGTTCTATTAGCCTATCTAATAGGTATATGGTAGTACTTCAGAATTGTTTTAATTTGCCTCTCTAGTGCATGTGAATGTGGGCATTTTTTTCATATGACTATAGATTACTTGATCTGGAAACTTTGATTATTTATCTATTGGAGAATTGTTGGAGTCCAGCTTCAGTGAATACCAAAAGTGTGAAGATGGAGAGGGTCACAGTCAGTGGGGAAACTCTGAGTATGGTATAAGATATATATAAGGGTATAAGACCCTTCAGCCCAGAGGGAACCTGCTAACAATGTCTGGTTTAGCTCCCCATCTCCCTTAAATTAGACTCTTGGCCTTTCTGAGAAGTCAGGGGGTGGTGACAACCTGTGTTAAGATTGAAGCAGAGTGATAGCAGGTAGAAGAGTGATACCAAGTGGCAAACTACATAGCAAATTGTTTATATTAGTCCTATGTGCTCAGACTTGTTTTTGTTACATTATTTTAAGGGGAAAGCCCTTGAAATAAATGGACTCCTTTCCCCACTATCTTTGGGAGTCCTGCCTCATCCCTTCTCCACTAGGAAGGTATATTTAATCACCCTGGTGTGGGGGCTCTAGAAAGCACTAGTATGTTTTGTCACCCCAACTTGGGGGTTCTAGAAAATAGGACACAACATGAATATCTGAGGCCTTTTTGTAGTGGCTAGAAACTGGAAAATGAATGGATACCCATCAATTGGAGAATGGGTAAACTATGGTACATGAATGCTATGGAATATTATTGTTCTGTAAGAAATGACCAGCAGGATGAATACAGAGAGGCTTGGAGAGATTTAACATGAATTGATGCTGAATGAAATGAGCAGAACCAGAAGATCATTATACACTTCAACAATACTGTATGAGGATGTATTCTGATGGAAGTGGATATTTTCAACAAAGAGAAGATCTAATTCAGATCCAATTGATCAATGATGGACAGAATCAGCTATACCCAGAGAAGGAACACTGGGAAATGAATGTAAACTGTTTGCATTTTTGTTTTTCTTCCCAGGTTATTTTTACCTTCTAAATCCAATTCTTCCTGTGCAAAACAAAATTCGGTTCTGCACACATATATTATATCTAGGATATACTATATCCTACTATCCTACTATCCATACTATATGAGAATGCCTGCCAGCTAGGGGAGGGGGTGGAGGGAAGGAGGGGAAAATTTGGCACAGAAGGGAGTGCAAGGGATAATGTTGTAAAAAATTAACCATGCATATGTACTGTCCAAAAAAAAAAAAAAAAAAAAAAAAGTTAAAAATTAAAAAAAAAAAGGATATCCGAGGCCAGGTGGAAGATACGCTTTGTAATCTCCATTTATTAATTTGAATGCCAAATATATATATACCTTTAATATACTTTTTAGGCTAGTGTTACAGTATACTAGTTATCTTCAGGTGATATTATATATCTTCTAGGGTTAATGCACAATCCATACTTTGACATTTCAGTATCTAGCTTAACTATCAATACTAGGATACTTAATAATACAGAATTGTAAATAGTCTAGTTGTGATGCTCATTAACATCAACAGAATTGTAAGTAGTTGTGATATTTTATCGGTATCAAAGTACTTGTCTAAACAGACTAATAAATAGCAGAAATTATTATACTAATGCATAATAATTTCAAGTATGTCTTTAATTAATTGTTAAGTGGTAAATAGTATGGATAAAATGCCTTGTTTCTGTTGCATGAATTCTCCATTCATATTGTCCTAAATTTACCAAGTATGTCTTTATAATTGTTAGAGAGATAGTGACTCAATAGTTTGAATCGATCCCACTAATAGAGAGTAGGTCTCAAGTAATATCATAGACTTATTCAGTATTGGCTCTCTACAGGAAATGGCTCTTATTTTTATAAAGTTCTGTATATGTTTGAGAAATGAGGTCTTTATCAGAAAATATTGCTTCAGTTCCCCCCCCACAATTATTCTTGTTAACTGTATTTCTTTCCCCCACCTATTTATTCTGTTCTCTCTCTTTTCACCCTATCCCTCCTCAAAAGTGTTTTATTTCTGAGTACCCCCTCACCTAATTTACCCTCCTTCTATCACTCTCCCTTTATCCCCTTCTCTTCCTATCATTCTATAGCATAACATAGATTTCTGTACCTATTAAGTATATGTTATTCCTTCTTTAAGCCAATTCTAATGAGAGTTTAACTCACTCCCTTTTCCTCCTCCTTCTTTCCCTCCATAGTAAAAGCTTTTTCTAGTATCACTCTCATTTCCCTTTCCCATTTTTCCTCTGCCTCTCTAAATTGTTTTTCAAAATCCTTTTTGAGTTTTTTCATGGTTGAGAATAATTTATATTTTTCTTGGAGGCTTTGGATGTAGGACCTTTGACTTTGGTACTTTCTGAGTATGTGTTTTGATCTACTTTGTCACTGTAGTAGGTCAGAATCTTTTTTTCTGTTATTTGCTCATTTCCACAGGCTATTATTTGGCTTTTAACGCTTTGTTAACATAGGGCTCTGCTTACAGAATGGAGGATGCATTGTCCTAAACTTCAGGGGTTTTGTGCAGCTGTTTTCAAAGAAACTTTTAGGGACCTGTATGTTTTCAGTTCTTTCAAAGTAGTATGATGTAGGAAGAAGTGTTTACTATTCTCCTGGCCTGTGCTCTGCTCTGTGACCAAAGAAAACACACTTTTCTGCTTTGGAATTATGAAATAGGTCACCACTCCCAGTGTATAGCTACAGGCTCTAGTGTGCTAGTATTCTTCCTTGCCCTGGGATTGCCACCCAGCACTGCAGCCTAGATCTTCAGATATGAGCAAAGTAATAGAGTGATGCTCATTCAGAATTGTTTTAATTTGCCTCTCCAGACAGTAATGAATGTGAGCATTTTTTTCCCCATATGATTATAAATTACTTGATCTGGAAACTTTGATTATTTATCCTTTGGGAGTTAGAGTCTAGCTCCAGTGATTACCAAAAGTGTAAAGATGTAGAAGGTCACAGTCAGTGGGGAAACATTGGGTAAGATATAAGACCCTGCTTCAGTGATAGCAGAGATCCATGTAATTTCCTTCTGACCAGTTGTTAGATCCTCCCTTACCATCTTATGAGCTGAAAGCTCTGGAAGCCATTGCTTCTGCTGCTGCTGCTGATTAGATCTGCTCCTGGTTTGCTGGGGGTGTGCTGGTGCAGCCTGCACTGGACTGTGTTCTACTGTCATGGAAATGTGACAACGCTTTTCTGCTGACCTTCTAAATTGTCTTTGGCTTCTGTGGGCTAAGAGGTTTGGAAACCATAAATGATTCAGTCTTTCTAAGATCTGTTCCTGGATTGCTGGGGCCAGAACTATGCTGATCTGGTGATCTGATTGTGCTCCATTCTCATCCTGGTGTGATAGACCTTTCTTGCCAGTGTTCTGGGCTGGAAAATTCTTTTACTCCATCTTTTTGAGAGTTTTGACTTCCTAAAATTGGTTTAGAGTCATTTTTTAAAGGTTATTTGGAGAGATTTAGGGAAGAGCTCAGGGGAGTCCCTGCCTTATTCCATCATCTTGGCTCTGATGAAGTCAGTGATATTTGTAATGACATACAAGAATTGGGGTGGAAAATCCCCTCTGGTGAGAGATGCAGATCCTATGCAAAAGAATTCACAAACCTGAAATCTGTGTAGCAAAAAGGGATTTATTGGTACTGAGAAGCCAACTTGCTAGGAAGACAGACTTCTTAGTGGGCACTGTCTAGGATATTTGCAAAGATTGGGGTATAGAGTTGTCTTTTATTATCCAGCTAATTCTTTAATTCAGTTCAAAATTAATTGGGAGTTAAGTAATGTAATGTACTGCTTTCTAGTGCCCCACGTTGGGTGCCAAAATGTTGCGTCCTTCTGGAGGTCCCTGTTTGGGAGCCAAAATGTAGTGTGCTTTCTAAAGCCCCCATATATCGGGGTGCCAAAATAATACTATTTAGACTAGTTCTCTGGAGGATCTTGGGACCAGCCTTGGTCTTAATGGAGGAGTGAAGAAGTCAGGAGATTCAAGAGGATGGTCAAAGATGGAGTGTCAAAGATGGGAGTCAATGTTGACAATGCTTTGAGCCAAGATCTCCAATTGAAAAGAGATTACTTATCTTGGGAGTGTTAGGTACTGGGCGTGGTTCTGGACTAATCTTCAACTCAGTAGAGTTGAAGGCCCACAACCTCCAACTTAATGGGACTACTTAACTGCCCTGAAAGGAGAGGCTCTTTCAGAGGAGAGTTTGAGACTTTGGAACTTCCCTCAAAAAGGGAGAAAAGTCTAACCCCCCCCCCCAAAAAAAAAAGTCAAAGAGGACAGAATTTAAATCAGTTCCTCTTGGTAGTAAATATCCCTTTAGTTTCTAAAGTACCTGGACAATTTTCCACTATAATTTCTTGAAATGTGATGTCTCTGTTCTTATTTTAATCATAGATTTCAAATAGTTTAGTAATTCTTAAATTCTCTCCTTGACCTGTTTTCCAAGTCACTTGTTTTTCTTTGAAGTATTTCATATTAACTTTTAATTTCCCCCCCAATCTTTTCACTTGATTTTACTGTTTTTTGATGTCTCTTGGAGTCATTAGCTTCCACTCGACCAATTTGGCCTTTTAAAAGGTCTGGGTGAAGAGGGAGGGGAATGTTCCCTTTACTGAAGTTGTGTTCCCTTTAAAATTATCACTCTGAGATTGTGTACCCTTTTCTGATCTCAGAGATCAGGATTTCCCAGGCTCCAAGAAGTCTAGAGACAGGGCCCATCCTCCCAGGATAAGGGAAGCAATACCATTCACGGACAAATCAACTCTCATAGAAATTTTAGATTCTCATTCAATTGAGGATTCCTGGTCTGATCAGCTTGGGCTCTCCCAACCCCCACCAAGATACTCAGTGTAACAGTTTCTTCTTCTTCTTTTTTTTTTTAAATTTTTAAAATTTTATAATTATAACTTTTTTTTTGACAGTACATATGCATGGGTAATTTTTTACAACATTATATATTGCACTCACTTCTGTTCTGATTTTTCCCTTCCTTCCCTCCACCCCTTCCCCTAGATGGCAGGCAGTCTTATACATGTTAAATATGTTATAGTATATCCTAGATACAATATATATATATATATGTAGAACTGAATTTCTTGTTGTACAGGAAGAATTGGATTCAAAAGGTAAAAATAACCTGGGAAGAAAAACAGTTTACACTCATTTCCCAGTGTTCCTTCTCTGGGTGTAGCTGATTCTGTCCATCATTGATCAATTGGAACTGAATTAGATCTTCTCTTTGAAGATATCCACTTCCATCAGAATACATCCTTATACAGTATTGTTGAAGTGTATAATGATCTTTGGGTTCTGCTCATTTCAGTCAGCATCAGTTCATGTTAAAAAAGCTTTTTAATTTGATGTAATCAAAATTTTTTATTTTGTGATCAATTATCATCTCTAGTTCTCCTTTGGTCACAATTCCTTCCTCCTCCACAAGTCTGAGAGATAAACTATCCTATGTTCCTCTAATTTATTTATGTTCTTTTTCTTTATGCCTAAATCATGAACTCATTTTGATCTTATCTTGGTATGTGGTGATAAGTGTTGGGCCATGCCTAATTTCTGCCATACTGATTTCCAGTTTTCCCAGCAGTTTTTGTCAAATAATGAATTCTTATCCCAAAAGTTGGGATCTTTGGGTTTGTCAAATACTAGATTGCTATAGTTATTCACTATTTTGTCCCGTGAATCTAACCTATTCCATTGATCAACTAGTCTATTTATTAGCCAATACCAAATGGTTTTGGTGACTGCTGTTTTATAATGTAGTTTTAGATCAGGTACAGCTAGGCCACCTTTATTTGATTTTTTTTTTTTTTTTTCATTAATTCCCTTGAATTTCTCGACCTTTTTGTTCTTCCATATGAATTTTGTTGTTATATTTTCTAGGTCATTAAAATAGTTTCTTGGAGTCTGATTGGTATAGCACTAAATAAATAGATTAGTTTAGGGAGTATTGTCACCTTTATTATATTCTCTTGGCCTATCCAAGAGCACTTAGTGTTTTTCCAATTATTTAAATCTGACTTTATTTTTGTGGCAAGTGTTTTGTAATTTTGCTCATATAATTCCTAACTTTCCTTTTGTAGATAGATTCCCAAATATTTTATACTACTGACATCTTTGTATCTCTAGCTGTTGGATTTTGTTGGTGATATATGAAAATGCTGAGAATTTATGTGGATTTATTTTGTAACTTTGCTAAAGTTGTGAATTATTTCTAATATGTTTTTAGTAGAATCTCTGGGGTTCTCTAAGTGTTTGCAAAGAGTGATAGTTTGGTTTCTTCATTACCTACTCTTAATTCCTTTAATCTTTTTCTGGACTCTTATTGTCGAGGCTAGTGTTTCTAATACAATATTGAATAGTAATAGTGAGAGTGGGCAACCTTGTTGTACTCCTGATCTTACTGGGAAAGGTTCCAGTTTATCCCCATTACATATGGTGCTTACTGATGGTTTTAAATAGATGCTCCTGACTATTTTAAGGAATAGTCCATTTAATCTTATATTCTCAAGTGTTTTCATTAGGAATGGATGTTGGATTTTGTCAAATGTTTTTTCTGCATCTACTGAGATGATCATATGGTTTTTGTTAATTTGGTTATTGATATAGTCGATTATGCTAATAGTTTTCCTACTGTTGGACCAGCCCTGAATTCCTGGTAGAAATCCTACTTGATCATAGTGTATTATCTTCGGGATTATTTTCTATAATCTTGTGGCTAATATTTTATTTAAGATTTTAGCATCAATATTCATTAGGGAGATTGGTCTATAATTTTCTTTCTCTGTTTTCAACCTACCTGGTTTAGGTACCATGTCTGTGTCATAAAAGGAATTTAGTAGGACTCCTTCAATCCCTGTTTTTTCAAAGAGTTTATATAACATTGGAGTTAATTGTTCTTTAAAGTTTGGTAGAATTCACATGTAAATCCATCTGGTCCTTGGGATTTTTTCTTAGGAAGTTGGTTAATAGCTTGTTCTATTTCTTTTTCTAAGATGGGACTGTTTAACCAATTTACTTCTTTCTCTGTTAATCTGGGCAAGCTATATTTTTGAAGGTATTCTTCCTGTTCATTTAAGTTATAGAATTTATTGGCATAAAGTTGGGCAAAGTTACTCCTGATTATTGTTCTAATTTCCTCTTCATTAGGGGAAAGTTCTCCCTTTTCATTTTTAAGATTAACAATTTGATTTTCCTCTTTTGTTTTTTAAATCAGATTTACTAAGGGTTTGTCTATTTTGTTGTTTTTTTCATAGAACCAACTCTTAGTTTTATTAATTCAATAGTTTTTTTTTTTACTTTCAATTTTATTAATCTCTCCTTTTATTTTTAGAATTTGAAGTTTAGTGTTTGTCTGGAGTTTTTTAAACTTCTTCCTTTTCTAGCATTTTTAGTTGCAAGCCAAATTCATTGACCTTCTTTATTTCTATTTTATGCAAATAGGCCTCTAGAGATATAAAATTTACCCTTATTACTGCTTTGGCTGCATCCCATACATTTTGGTATGATGTCTCATTATTACCATTTTCTTGGGTGAAGTTAATAATTATGTCTATGATTTGCTGTTTCACGCAATCATTCTTTAATGTGTGATTATTTAGTTTCCAATTATTTTTTGGTCTATTTTCCCCTGGCTTTTTATGGAATGTAATTTTCATTGCATTGTGGTCTGAAAAGGATGCATTTACTATTTCTGCATTACTGCATTTGAGTTTGAGGTTTTTATGTCCTAATATATGGTCAGTTTTTTTTATAGATTCCATGAACTGCTGAGAAGAAAGTGTACTCTTTTCTGTCTCCATTTAGTTTTCTCCAAAGATCTATCATCTTTGAGTGCAAGGTTGAGATCTCCCACTATTATAGTTTTGCTGTCTATTTCTTCTTGAAGCTCTCTTCATTTGTCTTTTAAGAATTAGATGTTACACAATTTAGTGCATATATGTTTAATATTAATATTGTTTCATTATCTATGCTATCCTTTTGCAAGATATAGTGCCCTTCCTTATCTCTTTTAATTAGATCAATTTTTGCTTTTGCTTGATCTGAGATGAGGATGGCTACCCTTGCTTTTTTGGCTTCACCTGAAGCATAGTAGATTCTGCTCCAACCTTTTACCTTTACTCTGTATGTATCACCCTGCTTCAGGTGTGTTTCCTGTAAACAACATATTTTAGGATTCTGACTTTTAATCCAGTCTGCTAACCGCTTCCTCTTTATGGGGGAGTTTACTCCATTCACATTGATGGTTAAAATTACTAATAATGTATTACTTAACATCTTGTTAACCCCTGCTTATTCTTTTCTCCTTTCTTTCCCCCTTACCTCCCTCCCCAGTATTAAACTTGTGAGCACCACTTGCTTCTCACAGCCTTCCCTTTTTAGTATCCCTCCCCACCTTAGAGTTCCTTCCCCTATTTTACCCCTTTTCTTCACAATTTCTGTATTCCCTTCTACTTAGCTTACTCCTTCCCTTTTCACTTTTCCCCTCCCACTTTTCAATGAAATTGAAGGAGTTTCACCACAAATCAAATATGTCTATATTTTTCTCTTTAAGCCAATTCTAATGAGAATATGATACACACTATGTTCATCCTCCTCCATTCTTTCTCTCAGATATAACAGGTTACTTTTGTCTCTTTGGAATACCACCACTTTGCCCTTTTTCTGGTACAATTTCCTTCCATCTCTAATTTCTAGAACAAATTACACATGTATTCTTTATATGTCCTTATGGGAGAAATATAATTCTCAAGATTTCTTTTTACCTTTTTAGGAATCTCTTGAGTTTTATATTTGGAGATCAAACTTTTTGTTTAGATCCGGTTTTTTCATCAAGAATAGATGAAATTCACTTATTTTGTTGAATGCCCATTTTCTTCCCTGGAAAAAGATGTTCATTTTTGCTGGGTAAGTTATTTTTGGCTTCATACCAAGTTCCTTAGCCTTTTGGAATATCATATTCCAAGCCCTTTGATCCTTTAATGTGGATGCTGCTAGATCCTGGGTAATCCTTATTGTGGCTCCTCCATATTTGAATTGATTTTTTCTAGCAGCTTACAGTATTTTTTCCTTAATCTGATGGTTCTGGAATTTGGCCACTATATTTCTTGGTGTTTTGATTTTAGGGTCTCTTTAAGTAGGTGATCGATGAATTCTTTCAATGTCTATTTTACCTTCTGTTTCTAAAACATCTGGGCATTTCTCTTTGATAATTTCCTGGAGAATAGTGTCCATGTTCTTTTTTACATCATATTTTGCAGGGAGCCCAAAAATTCTCAGATTGTCTCTCCTGGATCTATTTTCTAGGTCTATTGTTTTCCCAAGGAGGTATTTGACATTTTTTTCCATTTTTCTGGTTTTGCTTGACTGATTCTTGGTGTCTTCTCGAGTCATTCAATTCTATTTGTTCAATTCTGCTTTTCAATGATGTATTTTCTTCGCTCACTTTCTTTATATATTTTTCTAATTATCCAATTGAATTTTTAAGTGAGTTGTTTTGTTGTAGGGAATTTTTTTTTTCCTTTTCTCCAATTTGATTTTTTAGAGAGCTATTTTCTTTTTCCAACTCACGAATTTTGTTTTTCAAGTTTTTGATTTCTTTATCCACTCTATCTTTAAATGAGTGGGATGACTTAACCAGACTCTTTTGCCAAGCTTCCCTTTCCTTTTCCCATTTTTCTTCTAGCTCTCTTGTGAGAGCCTTTTTGATTTCTTGTATGAGTGTTTTGTGTATTGAAAGCAGATCATATCTCCCTTTGGGGATTCATCTGGAGATAGTCTGTTTTTAGTCTCCTCAGGGTTTAAAGTCTGCTCTTTATCCATATAGAAGCTGTCAATGGTTAGAGTCCTTTTTAATTTTTTACTCATTTTGTCAGAGATGAATCAAAGAAAATAAACTAACAAGAAAAACAAATGTACCCTGCTTTTTTTGGGGGGGGCTGGATGGTGTTATCCGGCTTCCTCTATGGGCTGCGGGGGGCAGCAGTGTGGCACTAGCAGGACAGCAATGGCTGCGCTGCGTCTGCGCTCTGAAACTCTGAGACTCTGAGGCTCTAAGACTCGCTGAGACACCAGATCCCAAGAGACCCTAGCTTTTTGGGGTTATAGTCTTTACCTCCTCTATTTCCAGCTTCTCTGCTGATCCTGGCTTGCTGCCAAGACAGAATATCCACACTGTGGTAAAGGTTATTCCCCAGAAATGGCAGAGATAGTACCCCTCCCCCCTCCAATCTGTGCAGTGTGAGCTGCCTGTGAAGCTCTTGCTTCCTGCCCTCAGCCTGCACCTGATCTGGTCATCCCCACCCCAGAGCAAAAACAGACCTTTTCTGGGGAATTTCAAGGATGTCTTTTGTTGGTAATTATTTGTTGATTTTTTTTTTTTCCAATCAAGCACTAATTCTGAGGCTTGTCATGAAATAAATTCTGAGAGCAAAGACAGAGACTAAATAGGTGTGTGTCCTCTCCGCCATCTTGGCCAGAAGTCCTATAACAGCTTCTTTCAGCTCAGTTCTTTGCAGAAGGCCTATGGTAGCTTGCTCAGCTGCTAGGACTCTACCTGCTGATTCTCTTAGTGTAAAACTGCATTTCTTTTGCCACTATAGAAGTCAGTCCCTTGACAGAACTGGTTTGTATCCAACAATAAACTTTCATTTTACAATTAATAATTTGAGAATAAGTGAATTCTTTCATTGTAAATCTGCGGCTGCATAAAGGGGATTTTAACAACTTTCTTATTTCCACTAACCTCATTACCACCAGAAATTGAGGGCATTTAAACCTCATCATGGGGATATACAAGTTTTCAGTACTTTGAAATTAATGTCATCTAGGAAAAGTTTGGTCATTACCCTTTTGATTCTTATCCAGTAATGATACCTATTCCTTGGTCACTAATGCCACACCTTTCCTCACTGGAACTATGTAATGAAACTGCCAAATAGCACCTGATTCTGAGCCTGGAATTTCTTTCTGATCAAGTGTTCTGACCCCTTATCATCTCTGCCATTGCCTAGACCCATAGCCAGTGTCATAGTAGTCTGTGCTGTGCTTCTAGGCAGCCCCTGTTATCTACAGTACTCTTCTATCTTTCTAAGCCTCAGGTTATAACTATTCCCTCTTAATGTTTGATGGGATAAAGGTCTTTATCCATTTTAGACATCATTAGACTATCAGGAGCCTCTTCAGTACCTCCCATTATGTTATCCTAGGTGCTTCCCCCCATTAGGTCATGTCCATCCAGGTATCTCCCCAATTATGTTATTGTTCTTGTTACCCTATCTTGTATCTGACATTTGTGACTGGATTCTTTGAGAATTTTTAATAAGTTTTATAAGAAGTACAAATCTTATTTTTAAATGTATTAATGGCAAAAGGGGAAAGGTTTGGAACAAAATGATGATATCCCCTCCTTTCTCAGGGTCTCTCTTTTCCATGGCCTGCAATCAAAAATATTCCTCTTCCCCTTCCATGTATGCCAGCATTGGATTGCTATTTTTCCTTTACTTTCTCTTATAGTGGCATGCTGATCCCAGAGACTTTGTGTTTCTTTTTTGATGCTGCGATATCTTCTTGACTGAACTCTCTAGTATAGATAGTAACATGGAGAAGAAGAAAAAACAGAAACCTTAGACTTTTTGTCCCCTTTTTGGAATAATGAAATCATGAGTCTCAGTGATCTCATCCATGTGACACTCTTATCTTTACACATTTCACAGTGGTTCTCCTAATAGCTGATGATAGTAAGTAGATGAGCCAGAATAGGAGCAGGAATATCAAGGGCATAACACAGATGATAGCTCTTCTGGAACAGTCAGTCGTTCTTTGTTGTGTATCCAGATCAGTTATAGTGAAGTGACTAAAGACTTCATAAGCCACTTCCTGGGAAGTTGGCATTCACTATTCCCTAGCTCATCCATCAAAACTTCTGCTCCTCCTTAGAGGACCATTAAGGGAAAAATACAAACTCTTTGCCCTTTTGGAGGTCTTCTCTGTCTATTCAAAGACTCCAAATTAGCAAGTCAGCTAGAGGATCCCCCTTCTTCCAAATAAAATATATAACATCATAGTTTTGCAATGATAATTTCACCTCCCCCATACTATTCAAACCAAGGGACTTCTTTCTTCTTGGTCTTTTTGTTCCTAAGATGCCATCAACTCCATTCCATCGGGATGGACTGCATCCCAATGTGCTATATGGTCCCAAAAACTGTGCTATATAAGGTACCTGTGATCAGTAAAAGATTAACAAGCTGCCTTTGCCAGCTACTGTCTTTTTTTTCTTGACCTCCCCTAGTCCTTTTCTTCGTCTGCTCTTCCCTTCTGGTGTGCCTTTTGGACCACCCACCACCCCACTGTTGGTCTTTATTCTGAATTTCTTCACACATTTTTTTTTTTTTTTCTAAAGATACTACAATTCATGGTACTATGAAACTTTTTTTCTTATCTGATGTAGGGAGAGGAGTTGATGTATTTTTTGTATTTTACTGCCACTTTTAAAGTGTACCACTATCACTCAGCAACCACATCTCCCTTAAAGTTCAGTAATCCTGCCATTTATACTTTCTCGTCTTTTTCAACCTCCCCCGTAAATTCAGCTCCCTAGATTAGTCTTCTTTATTCCAGAATATTTTGACTTTTTACTTCTTCAGCCTTCCAAATATGCTTTCTGTCTTTGTTCTCTTTCACCCCTGTATTAGGAGCAATAAATAAGTTAAACTTAGTTTAGATACCTCTACCTTCAGTTGAATTTGCTACTAATGCTGGGATTTCTTATTACAAACTTGTCTGAGAGAGATAGTTATCTGTTCCAGCTTATATGGGTACATTCTAATAATAGTGAAGCAGTATAGTTTAAGGTAAAGATCTAGATTTGGAATCACAGGACCTGGATTTGATCTCATCTTTGCCTTTTCTGAACTTTGTGACTTCATGCAAGTTATTTACTTCTGGACCCAGTTTGCTCACGTATAAAATGAAGTGGTATATCTAATTGTTCTCTAAGGTCTTATCTTAAGTTGATAATCTTGTGAACTCAAACTTTTGAAGTTTTTTCCATCATCATTTACCAATTACAAATTTTTAAAAATGATATCTAAGTATCTTAGCTCTAAAGGCTTCCCCATAAATATACCTAGGATGGATGTTACAGTAAACTGCAGTGATTACAGAACAGAGGGCAAAGGAATTTAAAATCAGAACCAGATTGCCAGGCAAAGAATCAGAAGTAACAAGTCCAGAACCCAAATCTGAAATCTGAAATAAAATTGAGTGTAGCTGATGTATTCCATAGCTTTGGGCAACTGACCTTGTTAGGGTATAGCTTTTTTGAACCTACCTGCTGAATTCTCTGGGCCATAGGTTCTTTTTACTCAGCATTTAGAAAAAAGACTCAGCCCAACTCTTGGCATTCTTATTAAGTCCTACTTTGATTTCTAGCTCCTGTAGTTTGTGCTTCCAAAGGTTGTTCTGTTTGGTGATATGAAGTCTATCTTTTTTTTTTTTTTTTTTTTTTTTTAAGCCATTTCTCTTCATTTTGCTAAAAATCTTGTTTCCTGGGAGAGTATCCAAAGCCAAGAGCTCGTGCTTAAAGCTCCTTGACTTGTGATGTGTCTCTTGGCTTCTAATTCCCATATTTGGAGTCAAAGTGGTGTTTCCTACCAGAAATGCCACAGAGCTTCCCTTTCTTGTAGGATATGATTAGACCCATGTGAGTAGTAGGTGATCTGGCTTTTTCTGGCAGCTTTAGTAAAATTACTCATTTAGCTTTACCCCTCTTGTTTCTGAGCCCTCTCCAAGCTTCAACAGTAATTTAAACAAAAAATCAGATCCCAAATCAGATTTTAAAAAAACCAAAACTCATTATTTTTTCCTCAGTAGGGATGCAAAATAACCTTCTTTAGCAGTTGAGGAAACCTGAGAGCAGTTAAAACCTGCAGATTGTAGCCCTACTAACTTTCTTCTATTTCAAGTAAATTCTCTTTCCTGTCTCAGTCCCATCACTTGCCCCCAAATTGTAATGCATGACATCAGTAGTCAGTGTGTAAAATGTATGTTAAACTGAACTACATTATACTCATAACAGAAATATAATTGTACTATGAAATATAAAAAGATCTAGAGGAAGGATGACATGTAGCATGTTAGGATAATCCTCAATAAAACATCTGGAGGACAATGGACAAGTTCACATGGAATAAGAATGCATGGATAGCTTGCTTTTCTACCATTGGAGGGATTCATGTTGATGAGATCACAAATCTGTGTTAATTTTTAACATCCAAACAAGTGGTTGATGAGTTTTAATGAGATGGATGTAAATGATTATTTGTAAAAATAATTTCCATTCCTTTCCAAATAGAACTCATCTTTTCATCAAAACCTGTGGTTTCTCTATTAAAGAGATATCCCTAGTAATAAAATCATTATTCAATTGTTTGCATATTTTGTTTTTGACTTGATTTGTGATGTCATCAGTAAAGGGAACTCCCAGTGAAGAATTCCTTTCCTATATTGAGCAGCGCTTTTTCTGCAGCTTGTGGTTTATGAAGGTTGTCCTAGAGCCCTATAGGGGAGTAACTCAGGGTCCCCTAGATAGCCCATGGCCAATGTGAGACCTGAACCCTGTTCTTCCTAATTGTGAAACAAGCACTCTTTCCACTATGCCACACTTTAAATCCAAAGTACTTTATCGATCTTAAGTCAGGCTTTTTGACTTCCTATATGGAAAGGACCTGAAAAGAGTTCAGAATTCCAATCTGCCACGTACCAATTTTGCCCTTGCTGTTCCTAAACTGGGCCCAACCTCTCAGGCCTTTTCCCCATGGGCTGTCTCTGTGGGTAGAGAGGGAGGCCTCAGGGTTGAGGAGCAATGTCTCTTTTCTTCTCTCTCTCAGAAACAGAAGCTGGCTCTCTTGGTCTTTTAGGAATGTGGGCTCTGTGGCCATGGGGGGCAGCCTGGCGCCTAGCATTCCATTATGAAAAACTCTAACACTGGTTGCCCACAATGGCTGGGAAGTTAGCTGTGGCTTTGGAAAGGTTAGCCTTAAAGACCCCAGGGGCCTTGGTTAGCAACCTAAGAGTCATCTTTGTGTGGGCCTTTTCCAGCTCTTGTTAACCAGATCTGCTAAGGTGACAGGGGCTGTTGTTGTTCAGTCAATTCAGTCATATCTGACTCTTTGTGGCTCCATTTGGGATTTTCTTGACAAAGACTGCAGAGATTTGCCATTTCCTTCTCTGCTTCATTTTGCAGATGAGGAAACTGAGGCAAACAGGGCGAAGTGACTTTTCCAGGGTTACATGGCCAGTAAGTGTCTAAAGGCAGATTTGCCTAGTGATCTATGACAGTGCCACCTAGCTCCTCTGTGCAGGGGTTGAGGCACTCCTAAAAAAAAGTGGTAAGCAATGTGCTGGGTACATAGTAATTATAAGACCTGTCCTTTCTCCAAAGCTTCATATTCCCAGGGAAGTGGAAATTATCCTTTGCCTTCTCTTGCCTAAGACCAGCTAGCATTAGGAAGAGGACAAAGATAAATTGAGGAAAAAAATCCATGTGGGAGACAGAAAAAAGGAACTAAAGGGGACTAGGTAGCTATAGGATGGAAAGCATCACTTCTAAAAGAGAAGGGCCAGTGGTTTTCCAGTATATGGGTTTAGATGGGAAGAAAGTCTTATAGAAAATTATAGAAAATATGGTACCCCAAATAATCCTTTTCCTTTAAAGTTGTCAGGTAAGCAAGCAAGACATGTGTGATTCTCTTTTCAAAGCAGTTAAAAACACAAAACAAAGCCCTGGCTGGGGGGTGAGGAGGAGGTCCTGAGAACTCAGAACAGAGTAAGGAAAAGATTAATTTTCTTTATGGCTACAAAGTCTGGAGTGCCAGAGCCCCTCTGTAAGCTGATACCAAAGTCTGTCTGAGACCTCTCCTGAAAAAAATGAGCCTTTTCCCATTATCCTTCTTTTCACTTGCTCTCCATCTCAGGTCACCTGTTTCTCCTCTGGCAACCAAAGCAGGCAAATAGAAAGGAGTCTGGCTGTTTTGTTAGGGGAAAGACTGGCAGATGGTAAGCTTCCTCCGGGTCTGAGGAAAGCTACAATCAGCTCCTTTACCCTTTAGTTAGGCCCGGCTCCACTGGGCTTTCTCAAAGCCACTGAGGTGTCCCACCCACACGACCTCACTGGTTTAACTTTCTGAAATTACTCAGTTGGACCACAAATGGAGCTGGCTGTGCCTTGTAATTTGTGTTGTCTTTGCTGACAGTCAGGAGTGACTCTCTCCCTTCCTGTGTCCCCAGGGTGAGCAAAGGGAGGGGGCCTCGTGAAGGGGAAGGAAGGGTGGGCCAGACTGGTGGATGTCTGAGGGAGCAGCCAGTTCAGTAGTGTCCTGGTTTTTGCCAAAGCTCTAATTTGGCTCTTGCTCCTCCCTGCACTGAATGGAGACCCTAACATGGATGGGTCTGGGGCAGCATATTTTCTGGGATTATTCAACTCAATACCTCATTTTAGGGGCATAGATTTTTGAAAGGTGGTGACAAGTAGTCTTTGGGACTTTGTGTAGTCCTTTGCCAAAGTAGACAATTGCTAAGGATTGGTGCACAGAGTGTAAATTCAGTACTATTTTTCCTACCTCCTCATAGCACTTTATAGTACTTTCCTATGAAGGAAGTAGTGATGACAGTGCATCCCAGCC
Organism: Sminthopsis crassicaudata; assembly: GCF_048593235.1. Lineage (NCBI taxonomy): Eukaryota > Metazoa > Chordata > Mammalia > Dasyuromorphia > Dasyuridae > Sminthopsis > Sminthopsis crassicaudata. The sequence goes on from NC_133620.1 coordinate 320,836,078, forward strand.
ACAGTTGCCAAGAGCCATGGACAAATTAGAGTAAAGACTTAAAGGACCATCTCTTCCATGAATAGACATTTCGCAAATTAGGAGAGTTCAGGACACCTGAAAGAGATGTAACAAGAATGACATTTCTGCTTTCCAGGAGACTATAGACCTCTTCTTGAATGCTTACTACATCTTTGGTGTGCCTGCTAAACATGGAAGAGGTTGGGGAGGGAGATTATGTCCACTGCCTTAGTCCGAAAAAGAAGATCGGGGCTTCATTTACCTTTGGAGAAGCTTCTAATCATCGTTTTTCTCAAGTCAAGAAACTTGACTTGGTTGAAGTGAGCAGCTCCTGTTCATCCCATGTGGGTGTAAGACACAGTGATCTATAGTTTTAGGCTGAGGAATCTCATCTATAGATAATAGTTCCTATGTAGTCTTCTTAATACAGTAATTGCCTATAGAAATGGTCAGCGGGGGGCAGCTAGGTGGCGCAGTGGATAGAGCACCAGCCTTGAATTCAGGAGGACCCGAGTTCAAATCTGGTCTCAGACACTTAACACTTCCTAGCTGTGTGACCCTGGGCAAGTCACTTAACCCCAGCCTCAAAAAAAAAAAAAAGAAAAAAAAAAAAGAAATGCAGAACTCAAGCGATGTGAAAATATATGTGAAAATACATGTATCACCTATGACAAATTACTTGCTAGCTGGAGAGGGGGGATAGGATGTAAGTCAAAAAATGTGAGGAAAATGTAGGGAAAAAGTCATAAAAAATGAATGTTGAAAATCCTCTTTGTATGTAACTGGAAAAATAAAATAAAACAAAATTTACCAAAAAAACAAAACAAAACAAAAAAACCGAGAAGCTCAATGAACATATAAATACTTAACATGAATAACAAAGAGCAAAATGAGCAGAAGTAAGAAAGCACCATATATAGTTATAGCAGTATTTAAGAATGATTTTGACTTGTTATTCTTTTATAAATATTCCAAATAATTCTAAGGGTTGATGCTATCTGTATCCAGAAAAAGAACTGATAGATATATACATGTAGATCTGTGTGTGTGCGCATGTGTATGTGTGTGCAAACAAATAAAATTATACATCCCTCTGTGCCTTTTAAAAAAAAAAAAAAGGTCAGCATAAGGGTGGCTTATAGTAGTACCAATTGCCATTTTTCTCCCCTCTCTAGCTTACTTGGATTCAACTTCTCTAGCAACATGGCTTACTACTAAACTGAAATGAACAGTTGGAAGATTCTTGTTTATAGGTTCTCCAAAAATATGGCTAAAGTATATACTTCTCTTCTTAATCTATAGCCTGTGGAGCGAGAGACAGTGGTGTGCCACCCAGATCTGGAGGATCTGTTCCAGGCCTGGCCAGCAGAGCTTCCTGATGAATTTTTTGAGATCACTGTGGATGATGTGAGGAGACGCTTGGCTCAGTTGAAAAGTGAAAGGTGAATCTTTGATTTTCCATCTGCCATCTATCTTCTTTTTCCTTACTCTCCAATTTTTATATACTGTTACATCTATCCTGTGTTCCCCAAAAAGCCTCAGGTCCTACTTCCAAAGGCTGTAAGTAGATGGGGAAAAGGTATATGTACAAGAATGTTTTTCCTCTTCCAGAAAGGATATACTTTCTTCCTAACTGTATTTTGAAAAAGGACATTGAGCTATGGGATCTAATGCTTTTTTAAATGACACCTCATAGATGTCCTAATAGGTGATACCTATTAGTATGTCCAGGGATCTGCCTGGGGAAAAAGGATGTGATGGAACTCAGGGAGAACACAAATCTTTCCTAGATATGCTTCATAGATCATGCTAGCATTTTCCATATATAATTAGAACTTCTTTATGGGTAGAAAGGAGTAAATTTTCCGGGGTCAGGACAAATAAAATGAACCCCAGAAATAGCTTTAACTTGAGAGCTTTTTGTGAAAGAGTGAAACTTGAAACCTCTTTTCCTGCTTTCTACTTCCTATATCCCTCTGTTTTACTTCCATCTCAGGAAGCGCCTAGAAGAAGCACCATTGGTGACCAGATCTTTGCGAGAAGCTCAGATGAAAGAAAAACTAGAGCGCTATCCAAAGGTATGGGAGGTTGGGCCCTAGGAGAATTCAGCCAGTCCTCTTCAGGACTAAGCTTTGAATGGGGTTGGGATCTTATGAGGACCTAGTTGAGTGATTTTATAATATTATGTAGCAAAAACCATAGAGGAATGAATTAGCTGCTGGCAGGAAATGGTGGTTTCTATGGTCTGTATTGCCCTAGGGTGTTTTTTTTCCTTCTTTTTTTGTCAACCTCAGAAGTTTTAAGAAAATTAGGAGACTAAGAAATAGATTATTCTTCTATGTGACTGGGCTCAGGGTTTTTGGGGTTGGCTGCTACTATTCCTCATGATAATCTGAGTTTGCTATTTGGGGGGTGGGCTGTCTCTGTTGGCCTAGATTGCACTGAGAATTCTATTCCCTGACCGATACATCCTACAAGGCTTCTTTCGCCCAAATGAAACAGGTAGGCTACAAAATCTTTTAGTAGTATTTTTAGATTTTATGAAACTTCTCCTTCCCATGTCTTAATTTCTCATACTATGTTGGTTTGTCCAAGAACCTTGATGAGAAAAGACCCTAGATAGTAGAGCTAATAGAATAGTTATACAAGGTCTAACCTAAGTGAGAAGAATAATAGTGAGACATGGATTGGCTGGGTGCCTTATTAGTTGAGGGAAGATTGAAGCAACCCATTTAGAGTGGAAGGAAAAGAAGTGAAGGGGGGAAAGCAAATTGGAGTTAGCCCAGTTTGGAGATCATTGGAATAATCCATATGAGAAGTGATGAGGACCTGAACTGGAGGTATGGTATGAGAAAGTAACAGTGATTAGATGTAGGAGCTGTTGTAGAGTTAGATATAGCAGGATATGGCACCTGATTGAGTATGTGGGATCCAGAATAGTGGTAAGTGCTAGCAACACTGAGACGATAAACCTGGGGGCCTGGAAGAAGAGGGATATATTCGGAAGAAAGATGAGTTTTATTTTGGATATGTGGAGTTTGAGATTTCTCTGAGATATCCAGTTTGAAATGACCAGTAGACAGTTAGTGATAAGCATCATAAGCTCAAGGGAGAGACTGGAGGTAGTTCTGTAGTTCTGCAAATTGTCTGCATAGAGATAACAAACACATGAGATTGATGAAGACAGCGTAGAAAGAGATTCTTGAGAAACACCTAGAGATAAGTAGTATTAAGTAGTATGATATGAATAAGCCACTAATGGCATACTGAGAAGTAGCTAAATAGGAAGAAAACTGGAGAAAGTAATATGAAAACCCAGAGAAGAAACTATATTGAGGATGGAAAAAAGGAGAATTAAAAAAAGACATTTAGATTTAGCAGTTAAGAGATCATTATTAATTGATTAGAGGAGCTTTACTTCTGATGAAGTTAGAAGCTAGAATACAAAAGATTGAGAAGTTAGTGAAAGTGAGAGATAGATATGTAATGTAGATAACTTTATCTTGTCTTTTGACTGAGAAAGGGAGAAAATAATGTAATATTTTAAGAGGATGGAAGGGTCTTTTGAAGGCTTTTCTTAATAAAGAGACTTGGGTATGTTTGAAAAGCAGAGAAGATAGAAAGACAGAAGATGGAGGAGGAAAGAATATATGGAGAAAGAGGAGGAGAAGGTGAAAGAGGGGATACATTGAGAATATGTTCTGAAAAAGATTGGGGGATTGAGAGTTTGTGTTGGCAAGAAAAGCATGTCAGCTCATTATCAGAGATCAAATGAAAGGAGAGAATGGGGGTGTTATTGAGGATGGTTAAGGTTATTATTGTACACTAATGCTTTTTTCTTCATCCTTATCTAGTTTTACCTTCCTGTTACTTAGCTATCTACTCCTGTATCAGAGAAATTTAACCCTATACAGACTTTTATTTTAATCAAGGAGCAGGATGGAAATCTGTATGCTAAATAGTGCAAATTCAGGATATAGTTAGTTAGTGGGATTGCTTCAGTGTAGCAGAAAGAGAGGAAAAATAGAGCAGATAAAGAGAGCTCAAAATTAAGGTATACATTGCAAAGAAGATAGAGGAGTATACTTTGGTGAAGACATAATTTGGCATTCTCTCATAGCTCCCAGCATTGCTGCCTTTCCAAATAAAAACCTTGACATTTTGGTAGTAAAGGAGCCCCTGCTGCTTAACAGCTGCCTTTCTGTGCTGCTTCCCTGCACTCCAAGGAAGAGTATACTTAGATTGTGTGAGATGAAAAGGGTTCAAATTCTTATTGTTGATGCTTGGATTAAATGAGAAAATGAAAATTTCATTGCTACCTTGGACCAGAAAGGATTAGACCTGCCTATTTTGCAACACAGTGTTACTGATAGACTTCTCAAAAGGTTAATTTCTGAATTCTGCAAGCTGATATTGTAAGGCCGATGGAGGATCCAGAAAAAATGTCTCAAGCCAGATTCACCAGCCTCTTCCTATTTTTCTCCTAAAGGAAAACGGAGAGTTTTAGGGAGCTCAGATCTTAAAATTTGTTTCTGATTCTTTGTAGGCAAGTCATGAGTCTGTCCTGCTAAAATACTGATGTATCTTTCCCTTTTAATCCTTTTTTCATCTTGTCCTACAGTAGGAGATTTGCGAGACTTTGTGAGAAGTCACCTGAGAAATCCTGAATTGTCCTTTTACCTGTGTAAGTTCTTTCTTAATTTCTTCCTCCTCCCTTAAATCCCTTCTATTTCTGAAATAATAGTAGGAAAGTTGCCTTATGTAGTAGTTTTCCTTTCCCAAATCTTCTGTTGCTTAGGGGAATTACCAAGGGAGAGCAAGGACTAATTTGTATGAGTCCTTTCTAAGAAAGGGACTTACTCTGAATCTGTTTTCTTTCCTCTATACAGAAGATAGGATGCTGCCAAGTGATGGTTTGGACCAATTTGGGCACAATCAGTAATTCCTCCATTCTGTTTTACCTCTATATCTTGGCTTCTTTGTTTTGGGAGCTAGAAAGAGTGAGGGCAGAGGTTACTCTTAATCTAATCAACTTTTTCTCTCCACAGTCCTTGCCCCTCCAAAAACTATCCTGAGTGACAACACGCTGACTCTCTTCCAGGTACCAGGGCTGTTCCCCAATCTGGGTGTTGGTTGATAGTGGGTTATCCAAAGTGTGCCAAATAGTATCCTAGCTCAATTAAAAGACTGCTAAGGGAATGTCCCATATATGCTTTAGTGGTTACCAGATATAGCAGGTAATGTCACAGCTAGTTGGATTGACTTTCCTCTGTGGTACTAGGGCCAGTTTCATGTCTTATCTGTCTATTCCTTCTGAGTACAGACTCTGCCTCTGGTTTCTCATAGGAGTCTGCCCATTGGGCTACAGTCTCTCAGCTGGGTTAGGAAGGTCTGCTGCTGGATGAGGCTCCAAGTACTTGGAAAGAAAGTTAATGGCAGCTTGTTTGCCAAGTATATAATAAAGCCTTTTAGAGGCAGATTGAATTAAAAAGGGATTAGGCCCACTCTGAAGTTATTTAGAATGGAGTTTTATAAAAATCCTCTACTTCCTCCCTGGGCCCCACTAAAGGGGATGAGTTTGTAACTGTTGTCCAGTCCCAAGAGCTGGGACACACTGATGTGCATAGAGTCCCTGAATAGAATCAGAAAGACTGATTCTAGGTTTTTACTTGGGCTTATGTTTACTTTCTGTCCCTTATTTTATGGGACTCAACTTACCCTGGCATTGGGGTTTTCTCTTGCTTGGCTAAGTTTGGTTGATTTACAGGGCACCATGTACCCTCAGGATCCACTTGAAGGAAGTAGGTGTTGTCATCAGCCTTTCTTCCTTGGATATTAGGGCTTTGCAGGGTACCTTCCCAGGTCACAAATGTTTAGAAGTTAATTTTAACTAATGTTGCCATTTCCATTTCTTTTCCCCCTTAACCATGGGGTCAAGGTAAGAAGCAGTTGGATCCCAATCCTACTAGTAACTGGCACCCTGAGCTAGAGAGGAATGTTTCTAAAGCATTTTCTTCCTTGCCCCTCCTTACCCCATACTCCTCCAAGAGTTTCTTCATGTATTTCCCCAGCATAGCTGCCTTAATGATTTCCTTTTCAAAGCCAATACAGATATTTTAATTAATAACAGCTATTAACCCCTTTCAAATGACAGATGATTACTCCATGGGCCTTTGAAGCAGGAGGTACCTAAATTTGAAGTGGGGATGATTTATGAATGGGGAGCCTCCCGTTTTTTCTTTTATCTTTTGAAGCATGACCACTATGGGGAAAAGGGTACTGCCCTGAGCGGAAAATAAAGGGGAAAATGATAAAGTTGATGAATAAGAACCCAAATAAAGATGTTTCATGGAAAGGGAATGAATGGAAATGATCTTATAATGAAGAGGGAAGGGATGGGTAAATATTGAAAGGGAGGTTAGGCTAGGACAGCTAATGGCCAAATAGGTAAGAGTTCTGGGCCTGGAGTCAAGGAGATCCTCTTTGTGAGTTCAGATCCAGCCTCAATCCTCTGTGACTGTAAGCAAGTTACTGCACCCTGTTTACTTTAGTTTCTCATCTATAAAATGAGCTGGAGAAGGAAATGTAAAACCATTCCAGTATCTTTGCCAAGAAAACCCCAAATGGGGTCACAAAGAGAATATGACTGAAAAACAACTCAAGAAAAGGAGCCCAAGATCTGTAGTGGGGGAGGGCTCTGCTTTTCTTTTAAACCTTGTCTTAATATATTTCCTTCCCTCCTTATGTGTTCATAAGTTGAGCTTCCCTATATATATCCAGGAAACTTTCATATGTCTCCCTTAACTCTGCTCAATTTTCCCCTTTTCCACCAGACTTCATGAGCAGGTACCTACTCCTCTCCCTAGTCTCTCTGCTTGGCAGCTAGCTTGTTGATAAACATTTAATTTGGAAGATGCATCATTGTAGAGTGTGGACTAGAGCTCTGGGCCCCATGACCCATATGGTTCCAATTAGGAGGCCCCAGACTTGTGGAGTCCATTGGACACTGAACTTACTCTTCCATCACCCCATCCCACCTGGAGAAGCCTGATTCCAGGTGACACTTTGCTCTCTACTACCAGCAACCATCTCCTTTCATCTGTCAGCTTTGCCCCCAATCAGCAGAGGGGGCCAGCCAGACCTGGCACCACTTCTGCCAGGAGTATGTTCCTTCCTGCCAGAGATCAGAGTGCTGGCAGTGACTAAAGGGAGGTCTTTCTCCTCCTGGTGAGTGGTAGGCGAGGAAGCTGAGGGGGCTTTCATTTCCTTGGCAAGTTTGTTGTTGTTGGCTGGTCTCCCCTTCTTCCCCTCCCCCCCTTCTTGCTAGTGGCTGGTCCTGATTGAGAGGAGGCTTCGGAAGGCTCTTGCATACTCCAGGAAAGGGACATTTGCCTTGGGGAAAGACAAACTTATAGGGATTTGTCTTGTAAGATTTGAATAATGTTAGAGTTTGCTGGGGAGAGGGACTGGGTGTTATGGGTGAGGGGGATTGGGGATGGTGAGTGTATGATAAAGAGGTTTGTAGCAATCCTTGCCCCCCAACTAAACACATGTACACATACACACATTCTTTATCTTCTAGCCTTTCCCATGGAACTTGAGACACCTAAAGAGCTGGCTTAATCTCTATAGGTTCTCCCTCATCTCATGCCTTCTCCACCCATGCAGCCTCTCCCATGGTGTCTGACTTCCAAAATGGATGTTATCCTTGATGGGGCTTTGATGCCTTTCTCCATGAAGTTCAGCATTTTCTTTCAATTCATTATTTGTCCTGAGGATACTTTTCCTTTATGAAGAGAAACTGAGGCCTGAAACAGAGGAATGGATCCCTCCCAACCTGAGTCCAGCCCTGTGATCTCATCATGGATTGTGCTAGAGTTGAGGGCAGGGAAACAGCTATTGAAGGGTATGGTGGTCTGTTTCTGATTAAGTTTTAAACAAAGGTAGTAGGGACCTTTGTTCTTTTTACCTTCATGTGCCCAAACTATTCCCACAATCAGAATGATAGAGGAATACTCCCAGAAAAGTGCAGCATTTGTCCCCTTCCTTACTCCTTTAGCTTCCAGCTTAGAACTGTTTAGCTCTTGCAAGCATCTCTGGCCTCCCACTACTGCTAAGATTTTGCTCTCTTACCTTTGCTTACTATGGAGATTTTTGGTTTCTTCTTGCTCTTAAAATCTGCTTTGAGTTCTTGATAAGCCTTTTTTCCTTTTTCCTTTGTCCTGTACCTAGCAACACTATTAAGGGTCAAAGAGATTCTGCTAATGAGCTGACTTCTTGAGCTATTCCATCACTCCCATGTCTGTAACTTAGTATTCCTAAAGAAAGAGTATTTTAGCAGATTTGGGGTGATAGGAAGACTTCAGGGTCACTCAGCCGGAAGTAAGGATCTAGATCTTCTTTCTAGATACTAATGGAGAAAGTATACTTTGCTTATTCTCAAGAAAAATTCTGTTTCCAGTTCTAGTTTTCATAGAATCCTAATATAATTCTGGCCATAGTATAGGCAATCGGTAATTATTTTATACTAAGAAACAAAAAGGTATGGACCTAAACTAGAAGAAGAGGAATTTAGGTTAGTCCCAGTGAGAACTTCCTGAACCAAATCATCTGCTTTAGAATGAATCAGTAAAGGTGTTTCTGAGATATCTTTTTCTTGATGATCTTTAGGAATTCTTATAGCCTATAGTTTACTCTTTTCAAGTGAGTCTAAGACTCACAGAATAGCATATAGAAGGCTGAACAAGGTTTGAGGGTTATTAAAGGAATCTGGAATTTTTGGTTAAAGAATAGGTATTGCGTCAAAGCCTTTCTTTTCTTTCATGTAATTGGGTTGCTTATATGTCCATATTCCTATTTAACATTTTTTCTCCCAACCCTCCAAAGTCGTTCTGAGGGCTAACGGGAAATACCATCTTTATAGTTTTTTATAGAAGTTAACTCTTCTGTGGAATCTGTCTTTCTCTGCCCCTGTCTCTTTCTCCCTCTCTTTTTTTATGTGCTCATTACTGAGTACCTGAGCAAGATCTTGGGAAAGGAAGGAGATAGGATACAGACGTCCATTCCTCATTTCCAAAGCTTTCTTGGTGATATCTCCTTTTTTTTTTTTTTCCTTCCTGGTGTCTAGGAGCAGACATCACTTGCTTGAGGGCTGTAAACTTGGGCCAGTTAGATTTTGAATGGCATATGTGTATAATCCATTGCACATTATTTGCATGTGTGTGTGTGTGTGTTCTGTGTATATATATATTCTTTATTTTTTTTCTCCTTTTTTCACATTTCTTCAGGTCAGGTGGAATTCATGAAATCCTAAAGAATCTGGGCTTTGAAGTCCAATATAATGATAATGATACTGTATGTAGCTCAGGAGTCTTTCATCCATGGATCTCAAAGCACTTTCTTAACACTAATTAATTGTGCCTCCTTTCTCACATGCCTTTAGGGAGTTTCCTGTTTTCCACAGAGTGCATGTATGATTACTCTGGCTCATTTTACTATAAAAAAAGCAAAGGGAGGTTGTTGGAAGACAACAAAAGAGCTGTAAGAGAAGTTGTTTCAGGATCAAGGGACTAAAAAGTGGACTGTCATTCTGTGAGGCCAGACACTTATTTGGGCTATTCATTCCTCTGTCCTAGTAGCCTCCTTACTGTCTGCCTTGCCTGTTTTCCTCAGACACTTGCTGTCCACAAAGAACCAAAGAAAGAAATTGTGTTTCCAGCTTGGATAAAGAATTGAGCACACTTGGAAATCTTTGGACAAACTTGGTATCCCTGGGGAGCTAGAAGCAGCTACCCAGGGCTAACAGGGAGACAGGGCGTCATATGACATCTGGCAAAACAGTTGTTGCCTCCCCAGACCCAACAGTCCTAGCTCTAAAGAAAAGAGTGGATTTAACTGTCAATGTAGGTGTGAGGGGAAGAGAAAATCCTTCAGAAACAGTTGCCAGCTTTCCTTAATGTCACTGTTATTCCCTGAGCTTGTAATTCCTAGTCAGTCACATCAGCCAGACTTGTTCAAGACAGACCTTTTCAGCAGAGGATTCTGTTCTTTCTTCAGTGATTCCAAACTTTCTTATTATCCTTGCTAATAGAGTAGTTTGGTCTATGGGTAAAAAAATCATTTTCGTTGTACTTAGGAATTTGTAATATGAAATTATTTCTCTTCATATGCACTTTTCTAGTTATGTTTGGCTTAGGTAAAATGCTGGATGAAGCAAAGGCTCTGTTTCAGCTTAACCACTATGGAATTCAAATTTATCTTTCCCACAGTGACTTTAAAGGCAATTGATTCTTGCAAAATGTGGCACATGGTTTAAATATGATTTGTGGTTAATTCAGCTAGCTTGAAATTAAGTGGTAGCTGATATACTTTCAGTTAAACAAATGGAATTTAGTATTATTTATAGAACTTTCCACAGATCATTGAACTGAATGAAATCTTCAAAATTAATTTGAATTCCCTGAATAGACACTGCTAGGTGATTGTAGTCCAGGATCCTTCTAGGTGAGAAAAACATCATCCTGAGTGTTAAAAGTCAGCTTTGGTACATCCAGAGAGATAACAATTCTTTTACCTGATAGTATATAGAAAATTCCTTGTTTAGTTCTGGGAGACTTTTAATATCATCCAGAGGAGTATCCCTTTTCTTCTTAAATCTCTACCTTTCCTTCATTCTTTTGTTTAAGGCAGTTGGGGTTAAGTGACTTGCCCACAGTCACACAGCTAGTATCAAGTGTCTGAGGTTACATTTGAACTCAGGTCCTCCTGACTCTAGGGAGACTGCTCCATTTATCGTGCCATCTAACTGCCCCTCCCTAATTCATTAGGATGGTTTGGAAAGGCTTTGGGAGTATGCTTGCCAACCATGTGAGATTTAATTTTGGAGACTTTGCTGGTAGTAAAGGTAGTAAAGGAAGAAGCAGGTAGAGAATTGTTGCAACACTGGTTGGGTCTCTCCTCTTTATTATTCTGGGTTCTGTTGTTCTCTTATACAATCTCACTTGGTGATCTTACTTGCACTGTGAAACATGAAATGTAAGGAGACCTAGAAGAAAGATGGTCCCAGCAAGTTAGGGAGATCTCAGTGGAAAATCCTTGGGAGATGTATGAGCATAATTATCATTTCTAGGTTGATGATTCCCAGATCTAAATATCCAGCTCTAGTCTCTCCCCTGCCCTCCAGTTCCATATCATTCATAGCCTGTTGGATATTTAAATTGGATACTGCCCAGATATCTCAATATGTTCAAAATAAAACGCATATCTTTTCTCCTTTATCCACTCCAGTCCCCAAATTCCTTCTATAGGGAACGCCATTATTCTCCCGGTCCCCAGATTGACAGCTTTATTGTCATCTTTGAATCCTCATATATGTGTGTGTGTGTATTATATATATATATATATATATATATATATATATATATATGTATATATATATATACACACTTTATTTCTACTTCCACAATGTGTCTTGCATATGTCCTTTTCTCTCTTCACACACCCTAATCTCATCAGCTTTCTAATTGATCTCCTTGCCTAAGTCCCTCCCTCCCCCACCTCCATTTCATTCTCCATGAAGTTGCCGAAGTAGTTTTCCTAAATTATAGTTCATGGCTGCCCTTCTTGGGTCCAGCAATAGTGACCTACTTGAACATGACATTTCCCATCTTGGTGCCTCCATACTGTTTGACCCTTTTGCTTGGAATGTTCTCTCTCCTCACTTGCCCTTCTTAGGATCTCTGGGTTTCTTCAAAATTCAGCCCAAAAGGCTGCATTCTGCAGGATACCTTTTCTGAGCCCCTCCCACTGCTAGTGCCTTTCTTTTTAAAGCAAGGATTCTTAACCTTTGTCACATTGTGGCTTTTTTTTGACAGTGTGGGGAAGCTTATGGACTTCTTCTCATAATAATGTTTTTAAATACTTAAAATTACAAAGGAAATGAACTATAATGAAATAATTATCAAAATTTGAAACAAAACAAAACAAGAAGAGTTCATGGACCCCTTTCCCCCTCCTTTTTTCCTAAAATAAGAACCTTGTTCTAAAGTAGCCATTTGTCTACTTTATGAGTCTTATACAATCCTGTTCATATACATGTTATCCTCCCAAGTGGAATGAAAATGCCTGTCAAATCAGGCATTTTTTTGTATTTATTTTGTATCTCTAGCTCTCAGAACAAAACAAATTATAAGAGCTAAGTTCTTGTTGATTGGTTTTCTAGTGCCCCAAGAGAAAGAATATTAATTTCTAGGCATTAGAAACACTTCAGAAGAATCCAGGAGAGTTACTGAATCAAAGTGCTGGATGAGAGAAATTAAATTCTGCATTCCATTTATGAGAATTGGTTTTTCAGGCATTTCCCCAAAGTGCATGAATTTGCTTCTTCCTTTATGCTTAGTGGTCTGTTGTTTCAGTAATATTTCTTATCTGAAATTAAGACCTTTTTCCTGTCTCCCCCTTAACTTTCTCAGTGCTTTTTTTATCCTCTGCAAATTAGTAGGGTTTTCTTGGATCTTTTATTTGATTTAAACTTAAATTCAGAGCCCTTTGAGCAAGGGGGCAAACCTTTCCTCTTTCACTTAGCCTTCCATTCTTACATAATTTCATTTGCCACCTGTATTTCATAGAGGTCCTTCATGATTCTTTTGTCTGTCTGTAAGAATGGACTTTAAGAATAATCTAGTCTCTCCTCTATTCTCTTCCCTTTCTCCCCTACTCTCTTTCCCAATTTACATTGTATTAAAAGTCATAATCCTTTCAGACCCAACTTTACCACTAGAAAATTAATTCTGTCTTAATAAGCCATATGATCTAGAAAAGTAATTTAACCTTTTAACTCTGAGATTCTCTGATGCTATTATATTTTTCTGAGCCTCACTTTCCTTGTCTTTAAAATTGGAATTACTTGTATTACCTATCTGATTGTAAGGAAAGTGTTTTGTAAACCTTACAGTGCTATGTAAATGTATCCTAGACTGAAAGAAATTTTTTGAAATGGTATTGGGATCTGGTAAGGGGAACATGAGACATGGAGGTTGTTTGAGTTTTGTGTGGAGAGCTTTGTGGTATCAAAATAAAATGCCACATTTTAAAAGATTCATCTGTAAATTACAGCAGATGGTTTTAAGGCTATAAAGTGAGGCCCGAGAAGCCAAGGAAACATCACAGCCAAAGCTTTGCAGTAGAAGCAGGAGTCTCAGGTGAGGGCTGGTTAAGGAAAGGAGAGGTTAGTAGAATGGTGGATGGTTGCTAAGTGGTAAAAAAAATTCTGTCCTGCTTTTGGGGGGGACTTAGTTTGCCTGAGGATTGTAGACCCATTTGGTGACTGAGTGAATTACAGAGCCCTTTGTGAGGACTTTTCTGCTATTTTCATTTCTCATCTATTTGACTTGTAAAGCCTTTCACAATTTGGCTTTGACCTGCTATTTTAGCCCCATTATATATCACTCCTTGTGGAACAAAAATCCATCAGAGACAATTTATTAATATGTAAACATTTTTGCATGGAGAGAGATTCAGGCAGGCAGAGTTTTCACCTGTTATGCAGAATCATGCAGCTTCCAATCCAAACTTTTCCCCTGAGGCTGGGGTTAAGTGACTTGCCCAGGGTCACACAGCTAGGAAGTGTTAAGTGTCTGAGACCACCAGATTTGAACTTGGGTCCTCCTGAATTCAAGGCTGATGCTCTATCCACTGTGCCACCTAGCTGCCACCAATCCAAGCTTTATAGATCCTCTAGGTAGTGGTGAATTCAAATCCTTAAACTCTCTCAGTCTCAATTTTCTTATCTATAAAGTAGGAATAATAGTGTCCATCTCCGAAGATTACAAGGATCAAGTGAAATATGCTAGTAAAATGCTTTGAAAATCTAAAAAATACAATATAAATGAAATTTCACAACAAAGTAAAACAAAGATACATAGTTTAAATTTGGTGTTTTTGATTTACTAAATAATGGGGTGCACTTTTGGAAAAAAATATCCCCAAACCAAACTATGCACTTACTTTCTCTTTCAGTCTTCTTCAGAATAAACAAAGGGATACCTTTCCTCTTAGTTTTATAAACAAAAAAATATTCTCACATTCCCAACATTCGATTGTTTACAATAAACAAGATACTCTAGTGATCTAGTCTAGAGAATTAAGATCCCTTCCCCAAAACCGATTGATTGATTCATTCAGCCTTTGATTTAAGGGACACCAAGAACTTATTAGAATAGGATGCTATCCTAATGTTATTTCTTAATGTTTTGTAATATCATTGAGGTCTCAGTGTTCTCTATATTGTCTCATCCTCTTCCCACACTCTACAGTTTAAACAAACTGGCTGTCTGTGCTGATTCACACAAGATACATTCATCTCCCATCCCTCAGCCTTAGCATTGATTGTCCCTAATGTCTGGAACACTCTCCTCCCTCTCTCTTTTCTGCCTCTTGAGAATCCATTTTCTTCAAGATTTGGTTCAAATTTCACCTTTTCTAATTAAATCAACAATTCATTCTTGTTGGTTGATTGCTTTCTCTGACTTGGGTTTTTTAATCAGTTCAACTCAGCATGTAAGTGTCTGTGTTTGCAAAGCACTGTGCTATGTGATGGGGATACAAAAATAAAAAATAGTCATAATTACCTTAAATCAGCTTATGTTATCAGGAGTACAGTATACAACAGACTTACAGATAAATACTTATTAATTAAAGCCAGAAAGTATTGCTATAACAATTGAGGGAATGAGAACGACCTTGTAATCAGTGGATCCCAGTTGATTATTGAAGCAAGCTAGGGATCCTAGGAGGTATCTTTGAGGAAAGATTTCATTCCAAGAATTGGAGAAGAGGTGAGGGAAGAGGAGAGAAGGTAGTTTGAGGAAGGAGCCTGGGGAGTCCAACATCTGCAAAGGCCCAGAGATGGTAGATGGAATGATGTATATGGAGAAAAGCAAATAAGACAATTTGATAGTATATGAGAATCAAGAGTATGAAATACCTGGAAAGATAGGCATGAGCCTATGAAGGCTTTAAATGACAAACAGACGAATTTGTGTTTTATCTAAAAGTAATAGGGAGCCACTGAAACTTCTTAGAACAAGGCAAGGGCATTTTCAGGCCTTTTTAGGAGTGTCAGTTTTGCTTCTGTTTGATGGATGGGTGGGAGTTGGGAAGAGACATGAGGCAGGGAAATCTTTGGGATTCCATAGGTACAGTTTATCAGTGTTGTCTTGAATTAGGGTGTTCAGCCAGGTGTATGAAGAGAAAGGGATGAATTTAAAAGAGATTGTAGAAATAGAATTGCTAAGACAGGCAGCTTACTAGCTTTGAATATTGGTGGGGAGGACTGATGGAAGGGAAAATAAGTGCTGAGGTTGACATAGTAGTGATTGTTCACTTACAAAAGTTGGAAGAATGGTTGTAGCCTCAACAGAAATAGAGAAGTTTAGAGAAAGGGAAAGATAAATAATCTTTTTAGTATGTTATTAAATGATAAGTAGGTCTTATTCTCTCCCATTTTATAGATGGGGAAAAAATGAAGCCTGGATAGAGGAGAGGAGTGATTGGGCTCTGGTGATGGCAGGGAAGTTTGTGGCCTTTATCCACCACTATTCAATTGCTACTTTGCATGTATTGAGAGGAAAGCTCATCATAAAGGGTCATATTGTAACATGTCCTAGACTTGGAGAAAGGTATACAGAAATTAGAAACAGATATGTCTGCTTTATATGTTCACCTATCTAGATAAGCTTTATTGATAGACCACCTCTGAAAGAATTGGGAATAGAGAGAAGTGTGACGGGCATAGGAATCTCTGCCATCAACACTGTTACAAAGAAGGGTGTGTATTTGTGTTTGTGCCCTCACTTGCTTCAGAATATGCATCAGGGGCTTACCAGTTAGGACTCCTTGTTTCTTCTAGTCCTTAGCCCCTGAGCAAACTGGTAAAGAAGAATTTCCTTTGCTTTCCTTTTTGCTGTGCTGAACAGCACTATATCTCCTTAGAGCTGGGCCTCTTAGATTAGAAAGAGAATACTAATTGGAAAAAACAGACCAGAGGGCCATGGCCATGACCATATTCTTAAAGATTGAATGAGAACAGTTGGTCACTTGCTGTGCTGCCATATCCTAGCAATAATAATAACTGACATTTATAAAGTGCTATAAAATGTTGAGTACATACATTCTCATTTGATTCTCACAAATACCTTGAAGTAAGTATTTTCCTCCTTCCCCATTTTATAGATGAGAAAATTGAGGCTTAATTGACTTAAATAACATCATGGTCACAGTTTCAAGTGTAGGCTAGATTATAGACTCTAGGTTCAGATTTTTTTCTTCCTCCCTTCGAGCCTCTGTATCAGGCAGAAACTGTCTGATTGGTACTTTCCTCATCTTGTCTTTGGCCTTTTTCCATTTTACTCCACTTGAGTTGCCATTTGGGTCCTTGGGCTTCCATTCCCAGCCTAGTGCTGCCTTAATTTTAACCAGATTCTAGAAAAAAGGATGGTGATATCCTGGGAATATATGGAGCCAGGAGAAATCCTTCCTGTTCCTAGAGCTTGGAATTCTTTTAAGCTCTGATAACAACTTAAAAGGGAAAAACATCCCTTTGAATTCCAAAGGGTGAGCACACAAGGCTCTCCAGGCTCATCTCTATGTAATTGACTAAGGAGGGAAAGCAGGTGATTGAGTATTGTCCCTTTTTCTTTCCTGATAGTCTACAGGGTTACCAGATGAAAATAGTTCTTGAACAATGAGCTAGTGATACTGGAGACTTGTAAAGGCTGCTGCAGTGAATAGCTGGCTTGTAGTTTATGAATGCTGGATTTTTGTAGTCCCAAGGATCTGGGTTTAAATTTTGCCTCTTACAACCCATGTAATCTTGAGTTTTTTACACTTCATTTTCCTTATTTCCTGTTCTAAACCAGGGCTTTTTAAACTTTTCCACTAGTGACCTCCTTTTGCCTGACAAATTTTTATGTGACTCCTGTTATATAGATATACAAATTAAACATTTATTGATAAATAAATCATAATTTTGCAAAAATCCCCCATTCAGTTATAAGACTCCATCTGTGGTCGAACCACAGTCTAAAAAGTTGGGTTCTAAACTAAAGCCCATTATCCTGTGCCACTATTGAAAGTCAAGAGAGAGGAAAGGCCTTCTTTTCACAACTCAAAACACCAAAGCAAAACCACAGGCAAGGTGTGGGCATGGTGTCTGTGACACTTCTGACATTGAGGTTTCCAAAAAACTCTTTGACCACTCTGATTTCTTCTTTTGCTCACAAGTTTTAGATGTTTTGGGCCTCCTAAAGAGGCTGACAAGTTACCCCTGAGTTCTGCACCCCAGGCTGTTCTCTTATCCTGGATCTTCAGCAGTTGGATTTTCAAAAGGCTCGTTGCTTTTTTGTGTGTGTAAGCAGGGCGGTAGCTTAAATTTCAGTGTCCATGTGCGTAGCTCTTTGAAGCTCTCATTTTCTTATTAATCTTTTAATGTTCCCTTCCCCCCTTTCTTCCAATGGACTAAATGCACTTTAAAGCTGCTCACAGTCTCAAATGGAAAGAATGTTTTCTGTCTTAGCAGCTGCACATTACCCCGAGCTTAGATGGCAAGGGGTTATGAAGGAGAAATTTGGAGGAGGAAGGGTTATTATAATGTAGGGGTGAGGGCTAGGGAAGAATCAGTGAAAGAAATAGAATTGTAGCAGGAATTTAAAGGAAGGCTGGGGCAGGCTGTTTGATGTATATGGCTCAGAAGACTAAGGATTGAGGGTAGAGTGGCAATGTCAGGGATCTTTAGAAGGGCCTTTTTAATACAGGCTTGACTTCAGGACCATCATCTCCATTTTGCTTTTTCTGAAAAAGAAGTCTTAAGTCTCCCTATTAGGGAAGTATTAAAGAAAGCCAGACTTGTTTTTATTAGCTTGCCCTTTCATGTACTCAGCATGTAACAGGATATATGTATTTCAGTGATCAGTTGTAATCTCTTTGAGAACTTATATTTAAGTAGAAATAGCATAAGTAGGATGAAGAATGAGTGATTTCACTGAGAATACTTAGGGGGGCATATAGGAGTCATTGAAAGCTCCAGGCAAGGCCTAGAGGACTATTTTCTACAGATTCAACGTCCCCTTTCATCCCCAGAAAAACATGTTACCCCTCCCTGCCACAAGTCTAGGCAATTCTGGACAAAACTAGCTCATCCTTCATAAAGATTTAGTTAGCATAGAAAAAGTCTTGTGCTAGGAAATAGAAACAAGAGGGGACACAGTTCTTGCCCACAAGATGTTTTACAATTTACTTGGTCATGGGCATAAACTGAATCCATAGAAGCATACCCTCCTTGGTCATTCCTGTCCCACCTCTCTCATGCTAAGGAAGCCTACTTAGCTACAATGAAGCTTAAGACATGACATCTCAGAAGAGGGACCTTTCTTTAGCTCCAGGAAATGCTCCCCTCAGCCGGGACTGGGAATCTGATATCTGTTTTGTAACCATTGAGGCTTTTGTTTATCAGAGAGGAAAACTCTCACTTTGGGGATCCAAAGGGCAGCTCTGCTGCAAACTGGAGAAGGCTTTACCCTCACAGGCAAATGCATCTGGATCCCAGGCAAAACTTCATATTTAAACAATGTCAAGCAAGTACCTAAAGTTTGTTAAGTACTAGGGAGGATAGAAAAGATAGTATTAGAGATGTCAGCTATCTCTTGGAGGGCTATGTTATAGACACAAATAGTAGATATCAATCACCATGCAGAATTTTAAAGGAAATTCAAACCAAGTGCTATGTGAAATGTGAGAACTATGTAAAGGGTGGTTATTGCCTGGGAAGCTTTCTAGAAGTGTCCTTTGAGTCATTCCAATCCTGAAGAGAGAGAACAGCATGGGCAAGGGAACAAAGGGAGATGAGAATAGTACAGTATATCAAATAATGTAATTTGGCCAGAGTAGAGAATAGGAGAAGAGTCATGCTGTGATTTAAGGCAGAAAAGTTAAGGTGGTACCAGGTTGTGAGGCCTTTGACCTTAGACTAGTTAACAGCTTGCTAGGATTTTAGCTGCTAGGACTAAGGCTGCATTTCTTTACCACCTGTCTATGTTTGGCCTTGGGTACTGAGTGCTGTCACTATAGCACTCCCTCATGGGCCTGGAAGTAGAAAATCATTCAGCAAAGATGATAGTATTTCAAAACTTGGTGCCTGACTCTCACAGGTGGAAAGAGGAAACCTGAGGGATGTGGGATGGTAATCCTTTCCTTAGCCCCTTACATCCTCTTTGCAGACCTTATGATCAATCTTTATCAGGCCTAGTTTGGCAGTTTAGGAGGAGTGCAGAACCTAATTAGTACTCTTATTCGCTCAATGTCTGAGATTAGCATTCGTCTATAGTGAGAATCTCAGAAGATTGACAGCATAGCTGTCTACTTGTAGAATGCAAGTTGATGTGTATGGCTAGGTGTTAGGTACTATTCTTTCATTAGAAACCAGTTGCCACACTTGAATGTGATCGGGATTCCAGAGGAATCCACAGGAATTGAAGAAAGCAAAGAGCCAAGGAAGTGGGGGCTTCCCTTACTTTATTCAGAAGCCATCCATTCCCATTGCCCAGGGATACCTTGGATGGGACTTAGAAATTTAGTAAGTGAAATGAATTTGAAGGAATTATTTTCCTTTTTTAGTTTTCTTACCCTGATACTGTATGCTCCACAAATCATTCAAAAGAATCAAGCAAAGCATTGGGGGGAATGGAAGAATAAGGGAAAACAATGATGAATTAGTTGGATCCTGGGGAGAAGAACATCAGGCAGTGGGAGAGGAATTGAGGAAGTAGCTAACTCCTCTTTCAGTTATAGCCCCTTTACGGTTGGTGGCTATCCATGGGAATCTGTCATTTGCAGTTTGTTCTTTGTCAGTAGCAGATCATCTCAGCACTCCCAACACTTGGTGAGGTTGCCTTTTCCTATTCGGTTGCTCTCCTCCTACCTCCCTTCAAAGTTCTTCCCCTTTCTCCTTCCCTCTTCTTCTCCCGCTCCCCCCCCCCTTTCCCCCCTCCCCTTGCTCCTAGCTCTGTCGTTCTGTCTCCTGGACTCATTCATAGATCCTGCCATGAATTTTCTCTGACCCCTTGGGGCCATTCCCACACACAGCTTTGATGTGTGTGCCCAGAGCATGATTGACGGGGAAGTTTTAGTGGCGGCAGTGGGGAAATGAAGAGCTAAAGGCTGGGCTTTGAACTAAAGAACTTTGAGCTGGGAGATGCTGTACTTAGTTATCTCCTTCAGAATATTAATTATTCACCTCAGTAATTGGGCATATAAGGAAGAGGTTATTAAAAAATTCCAACACTTACTCCCTATAAGAACTTTTTTTTTCCAGATTACATCTGACATAAAAGGAACAATCTAGAAGGCCACGTACTGGGAGAATGGGCAGTAGGATTCTTTTGTCCTACTCCTCCACATGAGACCCCTTCCTTTAGGACTTAAGAGTGTCATGTTTGAAGCTGAAGCAGTAAGCAGAGGTAGATGAGATGCAGCCATAGCACAGAAGACACACTAGGGAATACCACAGATCTGGAGCTGAGGGGGTTGTCAAAGTTGCAGTGGCTTTGTTAGAGTTCTTTTCTTCCTTCCTGTCCTCCTCAAGGCCATTTATTTCCCTGTTCTGAACCCTGTGTCTTCCTGCCTTCCCAGTCCCTAGCCTCACCTGGTCTTTCTGTGACACCTCTTTGCCTTCCTGCAGGCTAACCTCTTTCCTGCTGCCCTTGTTCACTTTGGGTCTGAAGAACCAGTAGGTGAGTGAGAACCCTTTGGCTGTGCTGAGCTAATTAATAGACAGAACTCCAGCAACTGTAATCCTTCCACCCCTGCCTTGCCTCAAAGCTTTTCAAAGATCACTGGCAAAGGTCCTGAAAGGGGAGGGCGAGGGAACAAAATTTCTTGAAGAGGCCTGGAAGGGGGACCTCCGCACATATTGGCAGAACCTGAGAGCTACTGTGCACCCTTCATTTAGGTTATAGGAGACAGGCAGACCCTATGGCTCCAGCATGTCCCACCTTGGGATTGTGTTCCCCATGGGAATAGGACATCAACATTGGTCACACTGTCCTTAAGGACAACCAGGGGAGCCATGGGAGAATGTTGTCCGGAGCTAAAGGCTGGGGACAGCTGTGGGACTCACTCTTCCTTCAGTCCACCTGAGGGTGGGACTCGGGGTTTTGCACAGATTTCTACTTGGAGCCCCAGTTGCTGGAGAACACCATCTCTCCATCTTCTGCTGATGTGCTGGTGGCCAGGTAAGTCTTGGGAATTGGAGAGAGGGGGATGAGGGTTCAGGAACCAAGCAGGTACTATTTGAGGGGGAGGGAAACACTGTTTAAGTTGAATTTAACCCTTAAACCTACCCACACTCCTTTTATTTGGTTGCCTGCTCAGGTGTATGTCTAGGGCCTCAGCAACGCCAGCTCTTTTGCCAGCCCTTGAGCCTGAGTTGTCTGAACAGGAGGAGCCCACTGAAGTGGCAGTAGAACCCTCACAGCCTGTTGCAGGAACTGCTCAGCCTGTGAGGAGGAATCTTGGCAAAGTGCCCAAGTGGCTAAAACTAGCAGGTACTTTTTGTGGAAGGTGGATCTCATGGGGGGGAAAGATGGCTTGGGGCTAAGGATCACTAACTCCTCCCCTTTTTGTACTGCAGCTGGAAAGAGGTGAGAGCTCATCATGAAAGGAGGGGACTCCTCCTCTACTCCTGCTACTCCTATCTACTCCCCACCTGAGCTGGGAATAAAGAATTGGTGTGCTCCTCCTAATCAATCCCAGTGTCTTCCTTTCTTATTGCCAAGGGAATGGGATGAAAGTGTGAACTGAAATAGCTGGTAAACAAGAGGAACCTCATTGATCTTACCTCTTACTATTTGGATTTCTTGGCCCAACAGAAATTCATTCTGAGGGGTTCAGAAGATTAGGACTTTCCAATTTCATATGAAATGAAATTTGAACCTGTATTCACATCTTCGGCTCAAATACTATATAATCTTTCTGATTTTGAGTTTGCTCATCTGTAAGACAGGGGCAATAATATCTCAAGGAGAGATCATATGGCTAGAGAGAGCCTTGATGTTTGGAATACCTGGGTTCAAGTCCTGACACATATTGATGTAACACCTTTAAGTAAGTCACTTCTTCTTTCAGTCCACTCAGAAATTCCAAGACTATAAATTACAGAGAATGACTTGCAGTGGTAAAGGAAGCTTCTTCAGCCAAAGTCTCCTATACCAGTGAAATCATAGGTCTGGTCCTTATCACCATCTAGTTATAAGGATGGTGCTTTGTAAAGTTTGGGCAAGTCACAGTCTCTCTGGGACCTGTTTGTCTTCAACTATAGAAAAAGAGTTTGGATTCAATGGCTTCTGTTCCTTTCTTGCCCACATTTGTGATGGTATGATTGCAGACTTTCTCTTCTACTTGGGATGAGAGCCCATTCCCTTTCACTTTCCCAGTCCTTAAAATTCTGATCTGGTAGGGTGGGAAAGAAAATAAATTCACCAGTTAAACCCTTCTGAGAATGTAATCACTTTCCTGTCCCAGGAGCTCTATTCTTGAAGAAACACAGATATCCTTAATGACATGAGCTTCAGCCTCTAGCCCTGGATTTTTTCTTTTTTTATATAATTGACATCATTAATGACCTCCCTGCTAAACAGAACAAAACTCCAATGAAAAGAACCTTTCATGTGATCATTTGCCTAAACTGGAGCAGCCAAGGATCTGGCTATCTCTCATTGTCTGGCTGACCAGGACAGGGAGGGAGTCTGAGAAGGAAGGAAATGGAGCAGTGGCCATCTTATTACTCCTCAGGATCTCCCTAGTAGGTCCCTATCTATCTAAGAACTTTATAGGTCCCTATCTAAGAACTTTGTAACTCTCCTAAGACCAAGCTGTGGGTGTGCCCTATGCAAGTAGTACCCAGGCCAGGCAGGGGTTTCCAGTAGCTACTCCCATTTCTTCTCATTGGGCTAGACACACCCACACCTCTTCCCAAAGGAATAAAGCACAGTGGAGCTTTGTACCATCTGAATGAACTTCAAAGTGGCTAAAAGGGGCGCCCAGGGTTCCTGGCACTTGTCATTGTCTCCCCATACCAGCCAGCATTTCCCTTCAGGTCTAATTACTTCCACATGCTCCCAAGTGCTTTGAAGCACAAAACCTTACTGAGAGAAGGAAAGGAATAAGAGAAAGGTGGAGAGATGGGGTGTGTTGGATCAAGGGGTGGATTAAGTACTGTACAAGAGGGAGGCAGTAAAAGGCTCCCATTTTCTCAAATTCTTTTGAAGAGTATTCAGAACCAGGCCCTGTGTCTCCTGCCATTTCTGGATAGTCAATACTAATCCTAGAACATCATCAGCTACAGCTCCCACACTGGAAAAACAATGGTGTAGATTAGCAAGAATCTAAAAGTCACTTCAAAAACTTACTGCCCACCAAAGGCACAGACTGACAAAAGTGGAGTCAAAGGGCTGATTTTGTTTTCAAGTTCTGGCTGGGTGGGAGTGCAGCTGTGCTCCCTCAGCCACCTGATTTCAGGCAGTTGCCTGTTGAAGCAGTGCTGCAGACTTTGCAAGTGCCTCTGGGCTCATTTTTAGACTCCTGGCTTCTATGAAGTGAGTGGTTATCTCTGCTGCTGCAAATAGCTCTCTTCAGTGATGTTTGGGGCACGTAATGTAAGGGATGGTGGGAAGACTCCTAAAATGTGTCCACTTCCATTAGGACTCCCCTCCTTCCCCATAGAGGGGGTTGGGGAAATGATAACCAAATAAAGAGCCAGTTTGGAAAGAGCTCTTTGGGAGACCTGGGTTCAGCTCCAATACTGTTTCTGGGCCTCATTTTTTTCATCCATACAATAATATTTTCATATAGGTATTGGTATTTGCATTGACCACCTCACAAGGCCCTTGTGTGTGGAAAGTGCTTTATAAACCTTAAAATGCTAAATAGATGTGAGTGAGCCTGAGAGGCAAATGTCCTCTGCTGCTTCCTTCAGACTAAGTCCTGAGCAAAGAAAGGGTGGATGCTAGAAGTTGGCAGGCATGTTTTTGGCCAACCATCTTTATGCTTTATGCCTGCTGGCCTTTCCTGATGGCATGAGTACAAAAATCATCCAGGCTGAAGATGAGCAGACATCTGCTGGGTTCTGTGGAAGTTAGGACCCTGTCAAGCCTCTTAGTGAACTCTTATATCACTGCACTGAACCCTAGTCTAAATCAGAGATTCACTTTTTCATTTTGGTGGTAACAGAACAAAGTAATTTGTTCAAAGGCTCTTAAAGGAAGAGGCAGAGAAAGGCAGTCAGGTGTCCATGATTATTAGGTACTAGATGGCACTGGAGAGGGAGTATTGCCCAGAACCCAAACTTTTTCAGCCAATTGGAAGTCCCTTGTACCTGTGAAATCATAGGTCGGGTCCCTATCACCATCTAATTGCAAGGATGGTGCTTTGTAAAGTTTGGGCAAGTCACAGTCTCTCTGGGACCTGCTTGTCTTCAACTATAGAAAAAGAGTTTGGATTCAATGGCTTCTGTTCCTTTCTTGCCCACATTTGTGATGGTATGATTGCAGACTTTCTCTTCCACTTGGGATGAGAGCCCATTTATTCCCTTTCACTTTCCCAGTCCCTAAAACCAGAGAACCTTTACCCTCCTTGAATCCGTTTGTACAGGAGTTTAGGGACCATAGTGCCTGGATGCCTATCAAGGGCTGTTTATGTGTATGCGCTTAGGAAACTATTTCACCTCAGTCAAGCTGGAAGAGCCCACCTTCATTGCTCCTTCATGTGTTGCCTAATGCATGTCTGAGGACACTTAACAGGACAAGTGGACCTGGGTGTCCAGTGCCCTCTGTGGCACCCCCCTCTACCCATCAGTCCTGTGTGGCATCCAGAAGATGTCATCAACCTCTCCCCACCCCCCTCCCAGCTCTCCCCACACACCCCGGGCCACTGCTCCAACACACAATTTTCAAGAGCCTGAGGCCAGCCCACACAAACACTACTTTATCCTGCCCGACGGCGGCAGCTTCTGGAGCAGTGGCTGCAGTGAGAGTAACGTTTTCCAGGCAAGCCAGGCTCTGGGCTGCGGCTCATGCCCACATGTGTAAGGTTTCCTATTTCACAGCTTCTCTCAGCTGCCGGCGGGGAGCTGGCTTGTGAGAGCTGGGACATTCACACACATGCTGTTTGTTATTCTGTCCTTTTTAAGAGTTTTGCTTTCGTCCTAAAAAGATGGAGAAAAAAGCATGGGGGGAGGGGGAGAAGGGGATAGGGAGCTGAATAAGGCTTTGAAGCAACTTGACTTTGGGTGATTAATGGCAGTGAAAAGGCTAAGCCAGGGAGGGAGACAGTTTTGATTTATTGATGTTGCTTTGTGAGAACAAATTTATAGCTCAGGGAAGCAGCTTCTGAGGGGAATATCAAATGGTTAAAAGGTTACAAACTAGCTTTGATGTCAGATGGCAGCAAGAATGTTGGGAGAAGGCGAGCACCAAGCTCTGTTTGTGTATAAACTAAAGATCAGGTACCTGGCTTTGAGCTTGGTGTTCAGTGGGGAGCTCATCTTGGGGCCATAGTTGGGGGATCTCTGCTGAAGTCATGGGGCTGGCACTGGAGATTAGGCAGGGGTTTGGTGACTCCTTTGTACCATGGACATACAGCTTTTGTTTTCCAGGGAGCTAAGAATAGATGGCTGCACCAGCACCTTGATCTTTAAATGAAAAGCCCCTGGGGCAGGAAATCCAAGTCTACTGGAACTAGAGCACCTCACTTTGTTCCAGCATGACCTGGCTTGCCCCCTCTTAGTTCTTTCCTTGATCCCAGTACCTCATCCACTATCCTTTTTTTCCTCCTCCTTTACCCCCCCCCCCAATGTGCTATTTCAAGGAAGACAACACATAAAACTTCCTTATTTTCCAACTCTGGCAGAAGGGAAAGAAAGGGACCCTCATCCTGATGCTAAGCGGCTGTGGTAGAAATTATCGGGCAGGCAGTGGCTATAGACTTTTCTCTTTGATTTGGTTCAGTCATGTCAGGAAGTAAACAGAATCTGGCCTCTTAGAATTTCTTATTGAAATAAGATACCAGCCAAAATGTTGGTATAGTTGATTCCCTGTCCTATAATGGTTAAAAGCAAGTAGATGACTTGAGAAGGTTTACAGGTAGCTCAGCTTGATCCGATAATCTCCATCTTCTCCAATGCTGCTGTTTCTAAAAATCAAGAAGCTGGATGGAGAGAAGAGAAAGCTCAGTATCTTCAAGTTAGACTACTAAACCACTTATCAACAGTAACCATGCTCTATCCTACCTAGGGTTAGATTCATAACTAGGCCAGTGTGTTCACTTATCGAAAAAAAAAAAAAAAAATTGGTTTCAGTGTACCCTGTTTGTTTGTAGAAATTTCTTTTCACATCCCTCAGCCCCGCACTGAGAAGTAAGGCCAGTGGTTCCTTACCAGCTGTGGCAACACTTTCTCAAACTGTTCAATGTCAACTTTTTCCTGGTCTTCAGCTTGGGCTTGTCTTATTGCACGAGCTGCAGCTTCTGTTACATGAACATAGAAGAATAAAAGTGAAATTGCGATGGAGTGAAGTACACGATTCTGGCTTTTGGATGTGATTTATAAGCAGCTCAACATGAGAGACAACTGAGCCTCCTGCTTATTTTGCCCAGGAATACTTTGCTACTTTGAGCTGTGAACTCAAAGCCGATACACTTTCCAATTTTCCTCCTTGTAAGTTGTCTTGAATTTTGTGCCAGGTGCTTGCTTTAAGTACCACATATGCTCCTTGAAGGGAAGGAAGAGACTTTTTCATTTTGTCTTTGTATTTCCAGCAACTAGGCATTTCCTCAGCATTTCTTATATACTCAATAAATGCTTGTTGAATTGACTTGAATTGTTATTAATCCAGTTTTTGGGCCTCAGGATTTAAAGCCAATTAAAATGCAAGAAAGCATATTCCATGCAGAGATTAGTTCCTTCTAAGGAACTGGGAGAAATCCAATGTGGCTCTAACACAAATCAGAGATTAGTGAGAATTTTAAAAAGGGAGTCAACTATCAAATCACCTTGGACAAAGATCTTCAGCATTTCCACCATGAGCTGCAGAGCATCTCCACTGACTAGGAAGGAAACAGAATAGAATTACTTGCATGCCCCATCCCTAGAAGCCTGAAATTAAGCATGCTCTGGACTGATTTAGTATCTGCCTTTATCTCTTCATGGACTGGCACCAGCTTTAAGTCTTTTCTGGCCTCATGCCTGGATAATCAATGCCATCTTCCATCTCTTCTTGACCAATTATGCAACCTTTTTTAATCTCTTTGTATCCCGTTGGCATTGAGCACATGCCTGCTCAATATCACTGGGGGGAAGGATCAGGTGCTGTGCTAAGTGGATTCTCAGTGCCACCAACTTCAGAAGATTCTGATTCTAAAACCTGGCTTCTAAGTGGAAAATCACCTTTGCCTTTTATGAACTTAAGTCTGTAAACAGAACCAAGAGAAAACTTCCACAATAACCACAATGCCATAAAAGAGAACATACTAAAAGACACTTGATCTTGAGTTCTTACTGAACTCCAAACAATGTAGTAGCCTACTATGAGTTCAGAGTGTGAAACCTGCTTCTCTCCTCATCAGCAAAGGTCTCTAGGTGTGAAATGAAGTCTGGGTTGTCAGACATGGATTATATGTTAGCTTGTTTTTAGTTTCATTGTGCTCCTGAATTATCAGAGAAGGTTCTGTTTGGGGAGTTGGGAGGGCATCTCCAATAATTTAAAGGGGGAAAGAAAGCTTTGATTTAAAAAACAAATTAAGAAAGGGAAAAAAAATTACCTTTGCATCTGTCATCCTTAAAGTGTAAGAACAGCAACTTGTTGACCAGCTCCTGTGGGAAAAAAAAGAGTAAGAGTTGGGAACATATGGTAACCACCAGCTACAAAAGTAAAATCTGCTTCTGCCATTCTCCTGTTTTTCCCTCTCTGTTTCCTCCCCACCCCTCAGCCATTGCTAGGAAGGGTCCCATCTACAATCCCAAATACTACAGTGAAAAGCATAAATACATTTAAATATTATCTGTCTTCCAAGTCTCTTTTAAGTCCTTTTCTAAGCTTGGTGGTGGTGGTGATAGATCTCCAACTTCAGGTCCAAGTATCAATTTACTGTCAGCTTGGGTATCCTATAGGAATAATAGCAAGATGAAGAACTTAAGGTAGGAACATATAATAGGATTTGGCAGTGTTAAAAATTGTAGAATGAAGATCTGCCACATGTAAAAGCCTAAAGCTGATTTAAGATAATTGAAAGAAAGCAATTACAGCTAGAAGAATGAAAGGGCAGAAATCTTATGGGAAATAATGAAAAAAGTCAGAAGTCTTCAAATTATACCACAAAGCAATAATTATCGAGATGATTTGATGTTGGTTAAAAAAAAAAAAAAAAAAAAAAGATCAATCAGTGAAAAAATTTGGGGATATCTAACATAGAAGCAAACATAATAGCATAATGTTCAATAAGACCGAAGACCTGAGATTTAGAAGGAACAATTAATTTGACAATAAGTAGAATGTAATGTGGCACAAATTAGGTTTAAACCAACATCTCTTTTAAAAAGGCCCAAATGCATAAGACTTAGTTACAATGGATGAAATAAATAAGAGGAACAAGTAAGTAAGCAATTGTGACTCTTGACATCCATAAATAAAGGAATTGTTGTTTATGAAGTAGAAGAATAGAGAGGAAGATTAAAAATGGACATTTTATTACATAAAATTAAAACTCTGCATAAACAAAACCAAAATCATTAAAAGGAAAATGTAATGGGAGAAAAAACATTTGAAGCAAGTTTCTCTGATAAAGGTCTCACCTAAAACAGTGTGCATCTCAAAAGTCTTAGTGCAATTCTAAGCAATTAAAGCTTAAAATTTTGGAATATCCTGCATAGAAAGACGTGATTTAAATCTACAAGAACAAAAGACATTCCCCATTTGATAAATGATTAAAGGATGTGAATAGGTGATTTTCAAGGAAGTTTATCAAAAAGCATATAAAAATATGCAGTGGAATATTATTGTTCTGTAAGAAATGCCCAACAGGAGGAATATAGAGAGGCTTGGAGAGACTTACATCAACTGATGCTGAGTGAAACGAGCAGAACTAGGAGATAATTATACACTTCAACAATGATACTGTATGAGGATGTGTTCTGATGGAATCTTCAACATAGAGAAGATCTAATCCAATTCCAATTGATCAATGATGGACAGAATCAGCTACACCCAGAAAAGGAACACTGGGAAATGAGCGTAAACTCTGAGCATTTTTTTTTTGTTTGTTTGTTTTTTTCCCAGATTATTCTTAGCTTCCGAATACAATTCTTCCTTTGCAACAACAACAACAACAAAATTCGGTTCTGCACATATATATTGTACCTAGGATACACTATAACATTTAATATGTATGGGAATGCCTGCCATCTAGGTGAGGGGGTGGAGGGAAGGAGGGGAAAAATTTGGAACAGAAGGGAGTACAAGGGATAATGTTGTAAAAAAAAAAATTACCTATGCATATGTACTGTCAAAAAAATGTTAATTATAAAATTAATTTAAAAAAATATGCAGGTCACTTATAGAGAAATATAAATTAAAGCAACTTCATCCTCATCCATCAGATTGGCAAAAAAAAATTTTGATTTTATCAAACTAAAAGCTTTTCTACAAACAATGCAGCCAAGATTAGAAGGAAATCAGAAAGCTGGGAAACAATCTTTACAGCAAATGTTTCTGATAAAAGCCTCATTTCTCAAATATGTAGAAAACGGAGTCAAATTTATAAGACTATAAGCCATTCTCCAATTGATTAATAATCAAAGGGTATAAACAGGCAGTTTTCAGTTGAAGAAACCAAATCTGCCTGCAGGAATATGAAGAAATGCTCTAATTTTAAATTAGAGAAATGCAAATTAAAACAACTTTGAGATACCATTTCACACCTATCAGATTGGCTGATGACAAAAAAGGAAAGTAATAAATGTTGGAGAGGATGTGGGAAAACTGGAACACTAATGCATCGATGATGGAATTTTGAACTGATCCAACAACCTGGAGAACAATTTGGAACTATGCCCAAAGGACAGCCAAGCTCTGCATACCTTTTGATCCAGCAATACCACTATTAGGTCTGTATCCCAAAGAGATCATAAAAATGAGGAATGGACCTACATGTACAAAAATATAGCTGCCCTTTTTTGTGGTGGCAAAATATTGGAAATTGAGGGAAGGCTATCATTTGGGGAGTGGCTGGACAAGCTATGGTATTATGAGTATCGTGAAATACCATTATGCAGTCAGAAATGTTGAATAAACAGATTTCAGAAAAACCTGGAAAGCCTTGCATGAACCCATGCAAATGAGCAGAATCAGGAAAACTGTGATGATCAACTGAATTATTCAGCTCTTCTCAAGAACATAGTAATCTAAGACAAGTACAAAGGATTTGCTTGAAGGAAAACACTATCCAGATAAAGATGAAGAACTCTAAATGCATATTGAAGCATAATTTTTTCACTTCATTCTTTCTTGTTTTTCTTTTGATCAATTTTTTTTCATAACTGTAACTAATATAGAAATATGTTTTACATAATTGCACATGTATAAAATATATCAAACTATCATCAAAATATCATCAAACTATCAAACTATATCCCCAGAAAAGGGAAAGGAAGGGAGAAAAATCTGGAACTCAAAATCTTATAAAAATAAATGCTAAAAATTTCCTTGATGTGCATTTTAAAGCGATAAGAAAGGAGAATGACAAATGTTGGAAGAACTGCAAAAATATAGACATTCTAATATATTACTGATGGAGCTGGGAGTTGGTCAAGCCATTATGGAAAGCAATTTGTAACTATACCCAAAAAGTCATTAAACTTTGACCCAGCAATATCATTAGGCAAATGCCACTACCCAAAGATATCTTGTCTAAAAAAGAATTAATAATGGATCATTTCTAAATGCCCAGATATGAAAGGGAAATTGCTGAATCTCCTGCTGACAAGGGTGTATAGAAAACCCCCAATAAAGAGTAAAATCAAAGGCCAAAGACAATATTTCTATATGGGTAATTGAAAGAATCAGTACACATTTTCCACACAGATGTGAGATTATTAAAGTGATCTGATAAATATACTGCTCTGATCATATTTCTCTAATCAAAGCTTTATCTTAAGCCACTCACTTTTGCGTAGCCAAATAAACCTTGTTCTAGTTATGTCTTTTCTCCTGCTACTTATGTACATTTCTCCTCTTCATTAGACTATATGATACTTGAAAATGTTGTCTACCATGCATTCCCCTTGCAGTTCACCATAACACATTCAAATCAATGTTTGTTAAACGAATTGAAGAACAGTTGTAAATTTTGACATCCCAGAAGCACCCTTGTGGAATTCCATCAAATAAAGAGCAATTAAGTAGGTTGGAGGTAGCTAAGTTGATTTTTATCCCCCCTAGAATAACACTGTAGTAGTTACTATGAGTAGAAACATATAACTCCTCTTCATCAGTAGGATGGATAACTAAGATCATGGGAACTATTACCCCACCACCCCCCAAAAAGTGTGTTCTTAGCACCACCTGCTGGTTAGTTCTGGAAATGAGATTTTACCCAAGTGCTTGATCATTACAGCATTCAAAAAGCAGAGTGAAAGATGGCAGAGAGATTCCCCCCCCCCCCCCCCCCATTTAGGGTTGACCAGAACTCTCTCCAGCTTCTCTCAGAATTGACCCTAGGTCAAGTCTCTGAATGAATTTTGGAGTGATAAAACCCACAAACATTGGGAAGATAATTTCCCAGCTTAAGATATCTTGAAAGGATTTCAGGAAAGGTCTATCTGAATTTGGCAGGGATAAAAAGAGCCCAGTCAGGTGTGGTACAGAGAGGCAAGGCAAAAGTGGGAGTATCTAGCAGGCTCTTAGCCAAAGTATAGCTAACAATAGGTGACGAGAAGATAAGAACACTAAAACCAGAAGAGAACAGCAATGGCAAAATGCCCATGTGTGCAGCCTCAAAGAGATGTGAACTGCTATCAAACAAAAAAGGTTCTCTCAGAAGAGCTCAAAAAGGATCTTAAAAGAGAGAGAGAAGAAAAATGGGGAAAAGAAGTGAAATCCATGCAGGAGAATTATGAAAGTTTTGGAGGAAAAAGCCAACATCTTGGAAAAGAAAGCACAGAAAATGACTGATGAAAACAACTCTTTAAAAAAACAAATTTGGCAAAATTAAAAAAAAAAAAATCCACTGAACAAAACTTTAAAAGTACAATTGGCCAAAATGCAAAAGGAAGTAAAAAGGCTAACATAAAAATAATTCCTTAAAAATTAGAATTGAACAAATGTAAGTGAATGACTCAGTAAGATTATAACAGCATTCATATAGTGCTTTTTTAAGGTTTGCAAAACATTTTAAAAATAGTATCTCATTTGATCCTCACAACAATCCCTATTGTCTCCATTTCACAGTTGAGGAAGCTGAGACAAAGGTTTAAGAGACTTGAAGCTGAACTCCAGTCATCTTTACTCCAGGTTCAAAGAGCTACCAAATCTCATGTATTATAAGTCATAATCATTCTATTCATTGGTTTTGTTCAACTTATTTAAGGGAAAATGTACTTTAGGAGGAAAGATGTCACTTTTTAATTTGGCAATACCTTGGTAACAAAAGTTAAAATAGAAGACTCAGTGAACATCAATGTCCATGCCAGGGTTTTTTAGCCTACACTTTGCTAAACAGTGGAAATCACCACACAATGACTCAAGATAAGTACAAAGGCTTTATGAAATAAAATATCCATAACCAGATAAAGAAATGATGAACTCAGAATGCAGATCAAAGCTTTTTATTCTATTTTATCCTTTCTTGTGTGTGTTTTTTAATTTGTTTCTTCTTTCACAACTGTGACTAATATGGAAATAGGTTTGATATGATAACACATGTAGAAATACATCAAACTGCTTGTTATCTTCAGAAGGAGGGGAGGGAGAAAATCTTATAAAAGTTAATGCTAAAAATTTTCATAAGTAACTGGGGGGAAAAACAAAAAAAAATGTAAAAATCCCATGGGGGTACAAAGAAAGGGAAAAGACAGTTTCCTGCTTTCGAGGAGCTCATGCCCTAAAGGAGAAGACAACATACAAATAACTCTGCAAACAACTGATACATAGGATAAACTGGAATTAAATAATGGAGGGAAAGCACTAACATTAAGAGGGCATGGAAAAGGTTTCTTTTAGACAATGGGATTTCATCTGGGATTTTTAGGAATCAAAGAGGTAGGAGTATATAGACTCCTCAACATGTTTTAAGTATGAATTGAAAGACCTAACAAAACTAATTTTGTGCTATTTAGTTATTGAAATATTTTTTAAAACAGGTTCATGGACCTCCAGATTACAAAATGCTCATTTAAAGGCTAAAAGTTTAATAAGAAGAACCTACAGGATTTGTTTTGTTTATGCCCAAGAGGGTTTTCTTTTGTTTTTTCCCAATGGGGGAGGTGAGGAGGTAAAGAAAATATGTGCTTGTTAATTGAAAAAGAAAAAACAAAGACTAAGAGAGCTCAGGAAAAATATAACAAGAAGGGGAAAAAAAAAGTATCACAAGGCCCGAAGAGAGGCACCAGGCCAAGAGGTAGTAGCAGTAAAGGAAAGAGAAGAGGGACCTGGTTTTTGTCAAACTGGTTCATAAAACTGTTGACAGGCCATAGGTGTCTATTTATGGTCTAGCTTCCAACATCCAAGCCTCTTTCTATTTCTATTTCTCACTATTACCCAAGCAATGCCTCTAGCCTTTTCATCCACCAGAGAGCACAACTGAGAGAGCCTGCCTATAAATCAATAATAATATATGACAGATTTTAAAAAATCAAGTCCCTTTTCCCTCTGTTTATCCAAAAGATCTGCATGTTAAAGTTAGCAATCCCTTCAGTGCCCTATCCCAAAACTTCATCTTGATTTTCCCAAGATCATGCTAGTGGAGTGTAAGCTCAACATAATGCCTATCATAAAAATCATAAGGATTGCCAGCTCCTTCCTACTTTTCCTTTGATCCTAAACCCTTTCATTCTTTCTGATTTTTCTACCCATAGCCCTGCATAGCATTTTGTACTGGAGTGGATTTTAGTGGTAGGTGAATAAAAATAGCCTTTAAAAAGGTGAAGGGTTTTCTGTACTGGAAATATGAGAGATTTGTATTAATAATTAGATTATATCATAACACATTTTATTATAGATATATTAAGAGAGTGTAATGGCATTAGAACTTCACCTTAGTCATGGCTCCCCTAGGAGTTGTGTGTTGATTCTGTAGCAGAAAGTAGCATTTATATATTCATATTCTCTTCATCTTTTCCTATTAGTAAAATTGGTTTTTAGAAGGATTTAAAAATTCCTGAGCTTATTTCATTTTAAACCTTGAATGGATTTAAATTCCAAGTACAGGACTTTATATTTTATTCTGAAATAGCAGAATGGAGTTTACTGATTAAAGCTGTGACGTGGTTAGTCACTCAACGATATTAATTAAGCACCTATTTTGTTCTATGCACTGAGCCAAGTACTAAGGATACAAAGAAAAGTAAAAGTCAGTTACTACCATTAAGGAATGCAAAATTTAAGCAAACAAATATGTTCAAATAAGCTATATTCAAGATAAAAAAGGAAAGGAAAAAGGAAATTTCAGGCATTGAGAATAGTCATAGAAAATTCCTTAAATGAGAGACAGAGTATATTCTATATATATATATAGAATAAGGTATAAAAAGACTGGAAAGTTAGGAAGGGCTGGATTATGAAGAGTGTTCAGAGAAACATCCCATATTTTAGAAAAATGATTTTGCCAGCCATGTGATGGATAGAACAGAGTGGGGAGAAACTTGAAGCTTGTGCTTATAGTCCAGGTAAGAAGCAATGAGGTCCTTAAAGTGGTGAGTAGAAAGAGGAGGACAGATACAAGAATTACTCTGAAGGTAGAAATGACAAGATCTGACAACTAATTGGCTATTTGGAGGGAGAATAGAATTTAGGATGACACCAAAGTTGAAAACCTGGATATTTGAAAGAATCATGACATCTTTGAAAGAAATAGAGATGTCTGAGCCTGGTATACCAGGCAGAAGGTTGCTGCTCCCACAATCACTCAGCCTGGCAATTGAGTAACCAAGACCCAGGGCTCCCGGGCCTTTACCAAAATTAGATTTCTAAAGGGGAAAAAAATATAAGTAGGATAAACGGTTTACTCTAAATGGTGGGAAATTTCACCAAAATTAGGTCTTCACAAAAAATAAAAATGGAGCAAACAACTCAATCATCTGTGGAGATTGTTTACAATATAATTCATTTCATATTTACAGTAAAAATGGCAATAAGAAAGGTTGTGCAAAGGTCTAGATCTGTCCCTTTTTCACTCATCCCTATCAAATATATGAATAGCATATCAGATGAAACAGTGATGAATAAAATCAAATGCCTAGGTAAGTGAGGCTTGGAGAGGCAATACACACCAGGGAAGTCAATGTAAACCCTAGTGTGAAGTTTGCAAACACTGGAATACAGGTCAAAATATTGTACAAATGTAAGAAAATACTGAAGAAAATGGGAAAAAAAATTAAGAAAAACTAAAATGGTAAAATGTAAATTCAGAAAAATAATTCCACAACAAGAACAAGCAGCGCCTCAGGAGAAAAATAATAATAATAACGATCACAGGGACTAGAAAAACTAGAAAAAAAAACAAAAAAACAAGTGAATGAAGTGAAGCAAAAGAATACAACAAAATTAGATTTCTAAAGGGAAAAAAAAATAGAAGTAGGATAAATAGCTTATTTTAAGTGGTGGGAAGTTTAACCAAAATTAGGACTTCATGAAAAATAGAATGGAGCAAACAACTCAATGACTCCCTGAGGCAATAAGAAATGTTAGAACAGAGTCAAAAGATTGGGGTAGAAATGGAATAATATAAGCTATTCACTATTATAAGAACACTTGGCCTATAAAACAGATCAGGAAAATCATTAGACTACCTAAAAAAATTACCAAACAAAAAAACCTGGATAGCTTAGTTTAAGAAACTATTAAAGAAAACTGACCTAATTTATCAGAACAATAGAAAAAAAAAGTAAACGTAGAAAGAATCTAACAGTTACTCCCTGAAAGAAACCCCAAAATGAAAACTCCCAGGAGCATTTTAGCCAAAATTAAGATCTTGAAGTCAAAGGAAAAATACTTCAAGCAGCTAGAAATAATTCAATTATCATGGAACCACATTTAGGATCTATGCTGGGAATATGATATTCTAAAAAGGAAAAGCTTACAATCAGGGATAATATACCATGAAAAACTACAGAGAAAAAGAAAAAATGCTGGAACTCTGTCTTCCCAGAAATCAATCAGAGTCAGGATCACTAAACGTCTTTATTCTTGATCTTTTACAGTCAAGGTCAGGGGGTTAGGTCTAACAATCTCACACACACCTTTCTCCCTCAAACGCCAGGAGGGACTTCTCCCACACACGTCACTTCCCCCCTCTTTGTCCCACCAATAAAGTCAGCACAGAACAGCTGGGGAAGGTCAACCTTCAAACAAGTTAATAGGGAACTGTCCAATTGGCAATTAGTCTCACGTGCTTCACTATCCAAGTGCATTGCTCAGTTCTAGCCCTTTACACCTTTCCTAACAAAGACCAGAGCTGAATAGAGATTTCTAAATGCCCAGAAAGTTATACATATCTGTGCAATCTGAATTAAATATAATGATAAGGTGCTCACATTCAAAAAGAATGAGAAACAAGTCTCTTTAGAAGTTCACTATCTTCAAAGAAGAGGGAATTTAAATGAACATAAGGTTTGGGTTAACAAGAAAAAGGAATACATTAATGAAGAAATGAGGAAGAAAGAGAAGGAGCTTTTATTTCAAATGATTGATGTATTCAAAAAAGAATATTCAGGAACTGCTAGGTGGCTCCTGAAGTCAAATCCCACCTCAGATGCTTAACATTTACTAGAAAAAAGGAAAATGGGAAGAGGATATGGGGAAAAGAGAGATACTAATGCCCTGTTTGTAGAGTTATGAACTGGTCTAACCATTATGGAGAACAATTTGGAACAACATCCAAATGGCTAAAAACTATGCATACTATACTAGTTCTGTAATCCAAAGAGATCAAAGAAAATGGAAAAGGACTTAAATCACAAATATATTTTAAAATAGCTTTTTTTGTGTGTATGGTGGCAAAAAACTGGAAATTGAGGAGATGTCCATCAACTGGGAAATGGCTGAATAAGTTTTGCTATTTGAACGTAATGGAATACTACTGTTTTGTAAGAAACGATGAGCAGGCTGATTTCAGAAAAGCCTGGAAAGATTTATGTGAACTGATGCTAAGTGAACAGAATCAGAAGAACAGGATACATAGTGATAGCAATATTATAACTATGATCAACTATTAAAGATGCAGCAACTCTGATCCAGATCAATTCCAAATTGATCCAAGACAATTCCAAAGGACCCAAAATGAAAACTGCTACCTACTTTCCAAAAAAAAAAAAACCAAAACCCCCCCCCAAAACTGATGAACTCTGAGTGCTGATTAAAAACTACTTTTTTCACTTAAAAAAAATTACCATCTGAGAAATCTGTATTTTATCCTAGATGCAAAAGGTAAGAACAGAGGTATGTTATGATTAAACTTGTTCTTGAGATTTATTTTGACACTATAATGAGAGGTGACAAAAGCCTCAGTATAATAGCTATATAGAAGACAACTAAGAGATGTGATTCAATATATCAATAACCAAATTAACAAAAACCATATGATCATCTCAATAGATGCAGAAAAAAATTTGATAAAATCTAACATCCATTCCTATTAAAAATACTTGAGAGTATAGGAATAAGTGGACTTTTCCTTAAAATAATCAGTAGCATCTATTTAAAACCATCAGCAAGCATCATATGTAATGGGGATAAACTGGAACCATTCCTAATAAGATCAGGAGTGAAACAAGATTGCCCATTATCACCATTACTATTCAGTATTGTATTAGAAATGCTAGCTTTGGCAATGAGTTGAGAAAAACATTAAAGGAATTCAAATACGTAACAAAGAAACCAAATTTTCACTCTTTGCAGATGATATGATGGTATACTTAGAGAACCCCAGAGATTCTACTAAAAAGCTATTAGAAATAATCCACACCTTTAGCGAAGTTGCAGGATACAAAATAAACCCACACAAATCATCAGCATTCTTTTATGTCACTAACAAAATCCAACAGTTAAGAGTTACAAAGAGAAATTCCATTTAAAGTAACTTATCTACCAAGGGAAAGTCAGGAACTATCTGAGCAAAACACTTTGCACACAAATAAAGTCAGATCTAACCAATTGGAAAAATATTAGGTCCTCTTGGATAGGGCGAGTAAAATATAATAAAGATGATAATACTACCTAAACTAATCTGTTTATTTAGTGCTATATCAATCACACTCTTAAAAAAGTAGAAAAAAGAACAAAATTCATGTGGAAGAACAAAAGGTCAAGAATTTCAAGTGAACTAATGAAAAAAAAATCAAATGAAGGTGGCTTAGCTGTACCTGATCTAAAACTATATTATAAAACAGTGGTCATCAAAACCATTTGGTATGGGCTAAGAAATAGACTAGTTGATCAGTGGAACAGGTTAGGTTCAAAGGACAAAACAGTCAATAACTTTAATAATCTAGTGTTTGACAAATCCAAAGATGAGAATTCACTGTTTGACAAAAAATGCTGGGAAAATTAGAGATTTGTATGGCAGAAACTAGGTATTGACCTGCACTTAACACCATATACCAAGATCAGGTCAAAATGGATTCATGATTTAGACATAAAGAATGAATTTATATATAAATTAGAAGAAAATAGGATAGTTTACCTCTCAGACTTGTGGAGGAAGAAGAACTAGAGATCATTACTGATCACAAAATAGAAAATTTTGATTATATTAAGTTTAGATATAAATGATAATTACTTAGCAGTTATGAAGTAGTGGGGTCTGAAATAGGGCTGTAAGGGATTGAGAAATGAGGAAATGGAAGAGTCAGCATTCGCCAGTATCACTTCTGAATGTGGCTAACACCAGATTAAAATGTAATTGGGAAAAGCTTAACAAAATAAAAAAAAATACAAAAAAACACTGATAAAGTTGGGTTAAATCAATATATGGCCCTTGTTTATTGTTTAGAGACCCTAGTTTCTCCTTTCCCAACAGTCCTAAAATATTTGGCGTTTTCCTTCACCTCTTTCATGCCCTATTTGGTACTATAAATTCTCCTATATCTTCTTTGAGGTCATGTGTGCTTTGTTATTTCCAAACATTCATTTTCTATTGTTTTGTGGTCACTGCAATTTCATTGTTTCTTTAGAAAAATTAGTATATTCTATTATATTCATGTACCCCTTGTTTAGCTAGTCTCCAACTGATATCCAACTGATATCTAGTCTGTTTCCAGTTCTTTGCTATTACAAAAGTTCTACTGTAAATATTATGGGGCATATAGATCCTTTCTTTTTTTAATCTCCTTTGGATAAATGCCTAGTGGTGGAATCTGGGTTTAGGCACTTTACAAAATGTCATTTTAAAGCTTACAAAGCACTTTATATTTGCGCTCTCTCTCTCTCTCTCTCTCTCTCTCTCTCTCTCTCTCTCTCTCTCTCTCTCTCTCTCTCTCTCTCTCACACACACACACACACACACACACACACACACACACACATACACACACACACAAATCTCATTTGAATTTCACAACTACAGGTTTTTATCTTAATTTTTCAGATGAGGAAATTATGTATCAGAGAGGCTAAATGATTTGGCCTCAAACTATTATAGTCACAAGACAGGATGTGATCTAGTTGTTCCTGATTCACTATACCACACATGTCTTTTCTCAAGCCCATTCAGGAAATACCCATGTATTGAGTATTAACAGAGGGGACAGCTAGGGGGCTCCGTGGTCAGGACCTGCTTGGAGTCAAGCCCTGAATTTAAGGATTTCAAATCTGGCCTCAGACAATTCCTAGCGGTGGTGTAGAAGACAAGCTGGATCCTAACCTTGGGTCACAGAACAGCTTATGAAAATGACTAACCTAAACATTTCATAAAATCACTAAAATAGGTAGGTTTAGATTGACTTATCCTGTAAGTTACCACCAGGTAACCAAGTTTCTGTTTTGACTAATTCTATTTTTAACACATCCTGTGGCTAAGCTGCTCTAAGAAAAAGTTTCTGTTGTTACCCATGCTATTTGGCCCATTAGTTTTGGGGAAATAAAGCTTTGAATTAAAGAGAATCCGTGCCACAAGGAACCAAACACCCTCGTGCAGCATCGTGACCCTGGGCGAGTCATTAAACCCTGTTTGCCTCAATTGCCTCATCTGTAAAACAAGCTGAAAAAGGAAATGACAAACCGCTCCAGTCTCTTCGCTAAGAAAACGCCAATGCACACGAAACTGATAAACGTGAAACTGACTAAACAATAACTGCACTTGCCAGGCACCGTGCTCCAAACTGGAGATACAGCCTCTGCCCTCAAGGCACGCAGTCTACTTGGGGAGACCCTATGCGAGCAACTGTGTACCGATTCTAAACGGATAACCACAGAGGGAGTCACTAAAAATAAGCAGGACAGGGCCAGATTCTCTCAGGTGAGATTTAGCAGGACTTGAAAGAGGCCAGGCAAGCCGGGATACGGAGAGGAGGAGGGAGAGCACTCCAGGCAAGAGGAACAGCCCAGGGAAACCACTGCGAGAGGGCGTGTCAGGGGCGAGCACCAGCACGCAGGCGGCCGGCCACAGAGCTCGCAGAGAGGAGTCAGGTGTCAGAAGCCTCAGGAAAGGTTTCAGAGCCAGGGGAGTTGCATTTGATCTGCGGGTGACAGGACTGTAATAACCAGGGCAGTCTACAGGGGGGTGGAAGGGCCAGGATCAGACCTTTAAGGAGATCGTTATTTTTTTTTTCCAAAAGAAAGCATCTCCGCTCTTATTTCCAAATAAGTCCTGTCTCCTGCGCCCTTCCTAGCCCCAGGCGACCCCCGTCCCATTTTTGCTCCGCAGTCTCCGGGGAACACTCGCCTCCCAAAACGCAGACAAGTCCTTACCTTCCTAAAGCTAGGGCCGTCTTCCTCCATCTAGACAGCCGAAGTCAGCTTACAGCTCAGGGATCCCGCCCCAGGTATCGAACCAGCCAATGAGAAAGGGCGGCGGGAAGAAGCAAGAGGCACCGCGGGCTGCGGCTCTTAGCTCTTAGTCCAAGCAGCTCCCGAAACCGGCGCACGCGTGTTCTCGCCTCTTTCATCCGCCCACCACGGGTCTCTTAAGCAAGACCCCGTGAGGGTTCCTGGGACTTGTAGTTCCTACCGCCTCCAGGTCCAGGCTGAACTACCTTTCCCAGCGCACCCCGCACTTCCTGGTTACCGAGGCGCTGCTGGCGGCGGCCGGTGAGTGAGTTGACGGTTCCTCCTAGCGAGTGAGGGCGCTGGAGTGTGGCTGGGGGGTGGCCTCGAACCCACGCCTGTGGTGGGGGGTGTGGGGAAATGGAAAAGCACATGGGACCCCACGACCTATGCTAGCCTCCTAC
Source organism: Sminthopsis crassicaudata (assembly GCF_048593235.1). Taxonomy (NCBI): domain Eukaryota; kingdom Metazoa; phylum Chordata; class Mammalia; order Dasyuromorphia; family Dasyuridae; genus Sminthopsis; species Sminthopsis crassicaudata. Next base: position 320,877,776 of record NC_133620.1, read on the forward strand.
CCTGTAAGCGGGAGTCAGTAACTGCGCCCACCTTCCTCTAGAATTTTGGGGACGGGGGAGCACCACGTCATCGACCCTTCACTCCGCTGGCCCCTCTCTATCCTTGTCCCTCCTCCCTCATTCAGTGTTCCCTCTATGCCGTCTCTTGTTTAGTCACTCCCCCCAGGACACCAGTTCTTCTCCAATGCACTCCTCTTTCCATTATCCCCTTTCCCATTCAGTGCCTCTCCCCCCCTCCCCTCCCCCCCGCACAGCACTTGCTCCCCTCATATACTGCCATCTTCATTTTATCTCCTCCCCATCCCCTTCTCTCTCTCTGCCTTTCTTGTCGCTGCCTCCCCCATCTCCCTAATACATCGCTGCTCTCTACACCACCGTTTCCTCTGTGCAGACCCTTCCCTATCCTTTCCATGGGACCCTGTCCCAGCTACACACCGCTCTGTCTTCTATCCCTCTATTTGGCATTCTGTCTAGGTTCCTCTTTATACGAATGAAATGGATTTTATTATAGTTAACTACGTGCTAAGCATTAGAAACTGAAAAATAAGACTGTTCCAACTCTCAAGGAGATCGCTTTCTAACGGAGGTAGTGACCACACATGTGAAGATTTCAGCTGCAATTCACATGGGAAAAGCCTCATGGTCCTTCGGGTACTGAGACAAAGCAGATGGTATTGCCATTGATAAAATTACAGCAGCTTCTGATGGTGAACTATTTGGCGGTGTCAAGGACTCCGGGGCAGAACTTTGTTTTCTGGGTCTTCAGGAGCTGGGCCCATACCACCTGCAGAAGTAGTTGCTAGGCTGCATCTCTACAAGGGCTGACTCCCAGGGTGATGGCTGAGGGCACCGTGCTGGAAGTGTTGCTATTCCCCAGGCTCTTGGGTTCAGAGTCCTGGGTGTCTGCAAGGGGAGATGGAGGTCAAGGTGATGATTGACCTGCCTGGCCTACGCTTGCCTCCTGTCTCTTCCCCAGGATGCTGAGTTACTCCAGATTGGCTGGGTTGCCTGCTTTTGTATGTGGTAGCTGCTTGATGACGATGGCTATCCCTTTCCCCACAGAAGTTGCTTTCCCATACAATTGCTGTGAGAGGAGTCTGAGGTAGAACTGGATTGATGGATTTTGGGCATGTTCCTATTCCCAGGGCTCTTGTATTTATCCACTTGTTGGCAATTATTGCTGGTAACCATAAGGAAGTAGTCTTCTCCACAATGATTTCTTCTTTCACTGATGGCTGTGGGTCTTGAAGTTTGGGAGATACCGGTATTCCCTCTGCCATTCTTGGATTCAGGGTTTTAGTTCGTCTTCACTGGAGTAGAGGGAAGACAGTAAGATTGATGATGATGTGATTTAGACATAAAAGAGTGATATAAGCAAATTAGAAAAACAAAGGATAGTCTACCTCTCAGATTTGTAGAAAAAAGAAGGAATTTGTGGCCAAACAAGAACTGGATTACATTATAGAATGCAAAATTTCAAGTTATTTTATTAAAGGTTTTTTTTTAAGTTAAAAAGTTTTTGTATAAATAAAACCAATGCAGCCAAGATTAGAAGGGAAGCAATAAACTGGGAAATTTTTTTTATTTTTTTATTAAAAGGTTCTGGTAAAGACTTCATTTAAAATATATAGAGAATTGATTAATTTATAAGAATTCAAATCATTCTCCAATCGATAAAAGGTCAAAGGATATGAACAGACAGTTTTTACATGGAAGAAATTGAAACCATTTCTAGTCATATAAAAAGGTGCTCCAAATCACAAATGATCAGAGAAATGCACAAGAACTCTGAAGTACTACTACATATCTCTCAGATTGGCTAAGATGGAAGGAAAAAATAATGACAAATGTTAGAGGGGATGTGGGAAAATTGGAACACTTATACATTGTTGGTGGAGTTGTGAACTGATTCAACTATCTTGGAGAACAATTTGGAGCTATCCCCAAAAGGCTATCAAAATGTGCATATGCTTTGATCTAGCAGTATCTCTACTGGATCTGTATCCCAAAGAGTTAATAAAGGAGAGAAAAGGACCCACATAGACAAAAAAGTTTGTGGTAGCCTTTTTTGTAGTGGCAAGAAACTGGAAACTGAATGGGTGTCCATCAGTTGGGAAATGAAGTTATGGTATATGAATGTTATATAATATGATTGTTCTATAAGAAACGATCAGTAGGATGATTTCAGGGAGGCCTGGAGAGACTTACATGAAGTGATACTAAGTGAAGTAACCAGGAGATCATTGTACATGGCAACAGCAAGATTACATGATGATTAATTCTTATGAATGTGGCTTACATGGCAACAGCAAGATTACATGATGATTAATTCTGATGAATGTGGCTCTTTTCAACAATGAGATGATTCAGGCCAGTTCCAGTGATTTTGTGATAAAGCCATGTGCATCCAGAGAGAGGACTATGGGTACTGAATATGCATCACAGCATATTTTTACTTTTTCTTTGTTGTTTGTTTGCTTTTTGTTTTCTTTCTCACTTTTTCCCCTTTTTGATTTGATTTTTCTTGTGCAGTATGATAATTGTGAAAATATGTATAGAAAAACTGCATGCTTTACATATATTGGATTACTTGCCATCTAGGGGAAGGAATAGAGGGAAGAGAGGGGGAAAATTTTGAAATATGAGGTTTTACAAGGGTGAATGTTGAAAATTATGTATAAATTTTGAAAATAAAAAAACTTTATTAATAAAAACATTATGATGATGGTTTGCCTTTTAATATGCTCAGGACTGCATTGTACTCTTCAACTTTCTTGGGCCCTTCTTCATTACCCTGGGAAGCACCCCAGTAAAAAAGAGGACCTCCAGCATGACAAGATTATCCCTAGGAACTTCATTTTATATAGTTCTCCTACATGTGTCCTCTCCCTAATTCCCTGGCTCATCCAGTTATTATTAGTACTCTTGTTCTACAATAACTGAAGTGGTATTTTGGGTGGGAAAGGAGAATACAGAAGACGAAAAAGGACCTAATGACTTCTCAACACTTGTCCTATTTTTTCTAATTTCATCCTGCATCCCTTATCTGGTAAGACAGTATCTCCTATAACTAGTATTAGTGTGAATCATTAGAAACCGTACTGTTATTCATCACCTAATCTCATGGCATTTTATAGTCTTCTTTTGCATTTATCAGATTCTGATTTATGTTTTATGTATCTGTGGATATCTTAAGTTAGCAATGGTGAAGACAGCTTAGTCCAGGAACATCATTCAGCTCTACCAAGGATGGAGTGAATCACATCATAACTTGTGAGGCTTTGGAATTGCTAATTCTCTCATTCTGGAATTTCTCCACAGAAAAGTTGGACTATAAAGAACATACTGAAAAAGCCCCTGTAGTTTTCCTGGGACAATGGAGGAGTTCCGTCGTTCCTATAGCCGGCTATGTAAGGACAGTGGAGCTGAGCCCCAGGAAGCAGTCCTCAAGCAACTACATGATTTGCGGGAGGGTCATCGCAAGAACAAGCTGGACCTGGCCACCCAGAGTTTATCAGTTGACACCTGTGGAGCTCTGGGGAAGCTCCTGCAAAATGACATCCTGTTTTCAATGGTCCTCCTAAGTGACTGTATGATGAGTGAAGAAGGTGAATGATGATTCTGGGTACTTGGTCAGAAGCCAGGTTAGATTCTATAAGCTCTGGCTGCTCTTTGGGCTTATGCAGTTCTGATCTCTTTGTCTGAGTTCTGGCCTCAGATACACTTACTTGCTGATATTTCCATCAGCATTAATTTACTGAATATAACTACTGGGTTGCCACTCAGAAGCCAAATCCCCTAAGGCTCCTTTGGCTCTTATGGTATCTCTTCTTCCAACATCACTCTATAGTGGAACAGTCTAGGGAGATGAGAAGAAAGTTTTTCCTTCTTCTGCAAGGGACTTTGGGCCAAATATTTATCTATCTCTCTAGATTTTCACAATAATGAGATTACTATCCTATTCTCTTGCTTCCTCTAGGCAGATACCAAACTCTGTGCATTGGCTTAGAAATAAGCTTATTATGTGATAACAATTTACCTCTGTGAACATCAGTTTCTTTGCTTGAAACTTGACAACCTTTAAGTATATGTTGTTTAAATATAATTTCTTATTATAAATTGGAGAATCCTTACAAGTCTCAGCCTTAGAATTTCCTAACCTGGTAAACCTAGTGTTTGGCTAGCTGATTGTAGTAAGCTGAAGTAGCATTTCATTGCTATGATCAACTTTGGCTCATTTGTATAACTGAACTCTGACCAAACAAAATAAAAAAAATCTCTTTCTTGGGTCTGACCAGTTGCCTGCTGACAGAAAAAGGAGAATATAGGAATGGAATATAGGAGTGACCCAAAGAAGTCATTTATTCCTAGAAAAGAAATAACTTCTTGTTTCTTACAGGATCTAAACTGCTCATACAAGGACTTTGTTCAAACACAGTAGTCAAATATCTGGATTTAAAGGTAAGCAGATAGAAACATAGGGAAAGATAGAGGGGAAAATGGGAATTACTAAATATTTATTGTGAGGTAGTCAGTCTCTGGTGGCCTATGGAACTCAAATTAGCCTTCCCTAAGTATGAATAGTTACAGAGATATTATTTGAATGGCCTAGGTTACATGTCTCACAATTGTGTGTCTAAATGTGTTCTAGACAAACATCTTGAATTCAAAAAAATCCTTAAGTTCAAAAGTAGAGAGCATGTACTTTCTACAGTGCTTAATTCATAGTGTTGAATAAATGAATGATTAAATGGCACTAGTCAAATGAGAGAATGTGATGCTGATTTTGAGGAAAACATATCTTCTTTAAAAAAGAAGACAGTCCCTAACTTCCTTCTATAGTGCCTTAGGGAGCATTTTTAAAGCTCTGTGTAGCAGGATAAGGTACACAGGCTTACTCAAGAAAGGAAGTCACATTGAGAGTCCATCTGTCCTAGGGTAATAACCTTCGAGCTATGGGAGCTGAGGCTCTGGGCAAACTCCTTCGACAAAACAAGTCCATTCAAAGGTAAGAGGGTGACTCCCCGCCTCCCTTCTCATCAACATGGCTCAGGGTTCTTCCTAATGAGAAAAGCTCCCAAACCATTCTCCTATTCATTTCCATGAGCTTTCATGGGTATAAGTTGCTTTTCTATGTCAAGCCTCTTCAGTCCTGACAATGGCTTTTTTCACAGCCTTATTCTAGAGTGGAACAACCTGGGGATGTGGGAAGAAAGTTTTTCTCTCTTCTGTGAGGGGCTTAGGGCCAATACTACTCTGCAGCAACTAGACCTCCGAAACAATCAGATCAACCACAAGGGGGCAGAAGAGCTGGCCATGGCCTTGAAGAACAATTCTACTCTTCAAGATATAGGTAAGGAAGTTCCATCCAGACTTGATGCCACTGACCTAGCAGCAGGAGAAAGTTGTCTCTCCTTAATTTTCCTGGCCATAGAACTAGAGCGGGCCTTAGGGTGCAAAGGGAATTTGGGACACAATTTGGAAAATGAACAACGATAAGAAGAATAGTTAGCATTCCCTATAGCACTTTTTAAGATGTGTGAAAGCACTTTATAAATCCCATCTCATTTGATCCCACACCAACTCTGGGAGTTTGTTATTATTCCCCTTGTGACAGTTGAGGAAACTAAGCCAAGTAGACTTGCCCAAGGTCATAACGCTAGTAAGTTTCTGAGGCCACATTTGAACTCATATCTTCCTGAGACCAGTCTGGCTCTCTATCCATTGAACCACTAGGGAACTAGCTAATGTTTCCTATACTGCTGTCACACCTATACAAATTAGCATCCTCTCTGTACCCTGACCATTTTAAGCATTTTGCCATCCTCCTTCTTTACTTACTATTGCAGTTTTCATGTTTTTCAAAAAGTGGCAGGTAAGCAAATGTACACTTCTAATTGAGGAAGAAATGGTGACTTGAAATAGAGCTTTTCCTTTTTTTCCCCAAATCAAAGCGCGAGTTTGATCCCTTATACTGCCTCCTGCTCTACTTTAGGTTCCATAGCTGCTGTCTTTTGATTCCATAGTACCTTTAATTAAAATGGGAGAATTAGCAACTAATGGCAAGACTTCTTTTTTATTCTTCTGTCCTCTGGTGGTGTTCTCTGTCCCTGATGTTGTCACGTTTCCCCTTCAGATCTTCGTTGGAATAACATTGGACTCTTGGGAGGCCGGGCAATTGTAAATTGTCTTTCCAACAACAAGACCCTAAGGAAGCTTGAGCTAGCTGGAAACAACATCCCAGGGGATGTCTTGAAAGCTGTTGGTAAGTGGCAGGGCTGTAGGGAACTGGAACAGCTCAGAACTGTCTTGAAATGAGATATAAAAACAGTTCTGAGACCTGGAGAATCCCTCTGATTGAATCCTGTCTCTTGAGAAAGTTAAATATTGTGTGGAGATGTCAGCTGGGTAGGAAAGAATCTAACTCCATAGGACTAGTATTCAGTAGAGAAGTTTCTTTTCCATATCTATCTATTGATAGTATAAGACTTTTTCTCTAAGAAAGTGTTTTGTGAAAGCACTGGAAGTAATAAGTTTTATTCCAGCATCAGTAATTTCTAATGAGGTAACTTAGAAATCCAAACTAGAGTGGAACATCCTATGGTTTTAAGATTTGCAAAATGCTTTACATCAAATACAAAGTGTTTTTACAAACTTTAAGGCACAGGTAAGTAGTAGCAACTATTATTGATGAAATCAGCATAGCCTGAGAATTTTCTCTTCTTCTCTGTTCACTGGGCTGGTGCCAGAGAAGTCAATGCTTCTACAGGACCCTAGGATCTTATCTATATGAGCAAGACTCCCTGGAGATTTTAAGGGCCACTGTAATAGTAATTTTACATTTATTTAATGTTTTAAAATTTACACAAAGTATTTTCATTTCAGTAATCCTGTGAGGGATTAGTTGTACAAATATTGTCTCCATTTTACAGGTGGGGAAACTCTGAGAGGATGAGTTGCCCAGAGACTCCTAGCTAGCTAGTACGTTTCTGAGGCAGAATTTGAATTCAGGTCTGCTTCCAGTTAGGTACTCCGTCCATTGTACCAAACTACCTTTTGGGAAAAATAATGATGCACTAAACGTTCATTTATTCACTTGGGTGGGGAGGTAGAGATATGTTCTAGTTTGTCAACTGTCCAAAAAGAATTAAAAGTTATAGCCCACTTTTTCTATATTCCTTACCATATTCTAAGTCCCTTCCTATATCTTCTCAGTATTCTCAGGAATGGAAATTCATTTTAAAATTACCCTAAATGAAAATTCAAGAAGATTCCTGAAGTAGTATCACATGCAGTTCATACTTATTTATCATTTGAGATTATTAGATATCTCATCTATTGTAATAGTTGTAAATTTGTAAAAGTGACTAGAATAGATAGCACATCTGGTTGGTAGTCCTTAGTGTCCTGAGACCTATCCTTAGCTGTAGTTTCTGGACAGGCCAAAAGAACAGTCTGGCTATAAGTGGGTTATCTAGCTCTTTGCCATGTAATGTGACAATTTTCCCAGAATGAAGAGGGATAAAGGGGTTGACACTGCTTTCATCTCACAGAACAAGCCATGGATCACAACTTAGACAGGCAGGTGTCACTCCAGGAAAATCAGAACCGGACCTATGTGCTAAGCAAAGAAGTCCAAAACCTTAAAGAAGAGAAATCCAAACAGGTAAGCAATTTTCCTTCTCACTTGCCATCTCACCTCTGTCACAGGGAGGAAGCCGCTTATAGCATAGACTCCTCCCTGGAGGATATATCTGCAGCTTGTGCTTATGTTTGTATTGCGTACCCTCAGGGAGATGATTTCCTTAGTCCTGTTCATTATAGACATTGTGTTGGTGAAGAGAAGACAAGTCTTCTTTCCCCTTTCTTCCTACTCTTTTAAGATTTCTCTCCCTCTCAGAAAAGGAGTTGTTAAATCAGCTCATCCTTTTTTTGGTCATCATTAGGTATGCCATCCACTTCTCCCTTTTGTTTTTTCAGTATCTCCCTAGTCAAGTCCCTTCATCTGATTCTCCTGTTTTTCTGACTCGATGTTCTGCTCTTGGACCCCAGAATCTCTCAGTCCCAAGTGTTTGTTCTTCCTAGTAGTTGACAGCCTAGTGATACAGGAGTCCTTTGGTTAGATGAAGTGTGAAATTAGAAGGATAGACTTCTTGGCATAACCTGATCGTTACTTAGTTTTCTGCTGATTTGGAATTAGGTCCTTTGTCCCAGATTTCAATTAAAATGTTAGGATTCACCATTTTTATATGGCTTATATCTGTTTTTTTCCAGTTCCTGAACCTGATGGATACAATTGATAAACAGAGAGAAGAGATTTCTAGGAATTGCAGGTGAGCAGTTCAGAAGGAGATGAGAAGTGGCTGTTTTATGGAATATTTGGGTTTGTTTCAACAGTTATCTCTCTTGCCATTCCTTAGGACATCGGCAGTCCGAGTGAGTCAGCTTCAAGAGGCCCTGAATGAGCGTCACTCCATCATCAACTCCCTCAAGGCCAAGTATGTAATAGGCTGGGCTGGAGTAGGCAGGATGTTGATTTGGGCTACCCCTAGTAGGTTCCCTGAAGGTATCAAAATATATTAATCACCTCTTCTGTCCCTAACTTTCACAGAGTTGTCACAACATGAGAACACACGGGCATGGGCATTTCAGACCATCAGGGAAAAATAGTGAATTGGTGGCATCAAGTGTGCTTTTAAAAAAATGATGCATAATAAAGAGTTGGATTGGATGAATTTTGAATTTAAGAGCTAAGTTTTGAAGGGGTGGGATAGAATATGGACTGGCAGAAAAAAGGAAAGGATGGAAGGGGTAAGTTTGGCTGGGTTTGGTTTTTTAGATAGATTAATTGGAATAGAGAGATTAAGGTAATGGAAAAGAAGGAAGGGGGAGTTTTTAAAAGTCAGGCTGGGTTTAAAGCAGTGATCAGAAGAAACTTGTACAGTCTTAAAAAGCATCCCTCCTAAACACAGACTTTCCATATGGATCTCACACAGCACTTTGTTATGCAGTTTTCTAGTGCGATTGTTATGTTTTTATAGTTCCTTGTATTTTGTTTTATCCTCCCAAACAGATTTCTTACATCTCCCTAACCCATTGTGCTGTACCCAGGAGGCACTGGATAAGCTCTAATCTAATAAATCTCTTCTTTAATCGTATAGGCTGCAGATGAATGAGGCTGCCTTGGCCCTATCTGAGCAGAAGGTCCAAGACTTAAGTGAGATGTTGACCACTGCACAGAAGGAGCAAATAAACTTATCACAGCGACAATCCAAGGAACTGAAGCTAGAGCAGCAGGTATACTGGACGAGGGACTCAGTGATCCAGGGGAAGATTGGGCAATAGGTAGATGAATTAGGAGGGATATCATGTAGGCCTCGGAGTTATGGCAGAAAGAGCTTTATCCAAGTTGCTTCTCATCTTATTGTATTCCTAGGAAGCTGCAGATCGGGAATCTAAACTATTGAAAGAAGTGGCTGCATCCAATGAAAGAAATATGCTTCTACGCAGCCAGGTATGGTAGGGGATCAGGCCAAGGCTAACAGACTGGAGCATGTTTTTATGTTCTAGCTAAGGAGCAGCAGCTCTGTCTAGGCAGAGTTGTCTAGAGGTAGAGTTGAGTGGGCCTGATATCACTGATGTCAAACTTACAAAGAAACAGAAACCACTATACCACATAGAAAAACACATATTAACATTAGTTATGTTTTCTTGTATTTTTATTAAAATATTCCCCAATTATATTTTTAAATTTGGTTCAGGTTGCACTGGAGCAACATGTTTGACACCTCTGTTCTAAATTATGTTGGCCTTTTAGGTGGATGAATTAGAGCGAAAGAGCAAGACTCAGCAGGAGCGGCTATTCCTGACAAAACAGGAATTGACCAACATAACATCGGAGCTGAAGCTACGATTAACTCAGGCTGAAGGTGAGTGCTGGGGGAGGGTTGGGGGGAGTGGGGAGCAGGACCCTAAAGGACAGCAAGATCACATGGGAACACCAGTCCACTTTTCTGGAAAAGTGTGACCCATATCTCCCTATTTTGAGTTTCCAGAGCGCCTGGAAATGGAGAAGAGGAGATTCAAACAAAGCTTAGAAGATTCTGAAAACCTCCGACTAAAAGAGGTAAAGAAGCATCCAAACCTGTCTTGTGGAGAAGTAGAACTTTAGAGCCTCCTTAGTCTCTCAAGCTTATGTTGTGTTTATTGGTGTCTCCAAACCCACCAGGGGCACTTTGATAAGCTAACCTGCACTACATCTGTCTAATGGGATAGACGGGTTGGGGAGTGGTTTCTGGAAGACTACAGTTCTTCAGGGACTTAGAAGAGCAGAAAACTGAGAAGAAACCTTGTAGACTGTCTAGGCCAAACTCTTCATTTTACAGAGGAGGAAGCAAAGCCAGGGAAGTAAAGTGGCCTGCCAGAAATCACTCAGAGAAGTGGTAGCAGAGTTAGAATTAAACCTAGGTCTCCTAATGCTTGGTTATTCATAGGCCAACCGTGTTTTTTTATAGTTAGTCGAAAGAGTGTGGCAGACTAAAGGTAGAGTTGGATCTTGTATCCTTCTGACACACCCTGGCGGTGAACCCTTGGGCAAATCCCTTTAGCCTTCTAGTCCTGAAAGTATAGATTTGTACCAGCAGAGGAAGCTCCTTACTGGGAATTTCTCTACATTGATTTATGACTGGTTAAAAAAACCTAAAAAAACTGAATTGTGCTTTACCATTTACAAAATAACTTCCTACATTCTTATTTAATCCTTATAATAATCTTGAAAAATAGGTTGTTCAGATACTATTGACCCCCATTTTGGATGCATTTAGGGAACTGAGAATCAGAGAAGTTAGTTCAAGGTCAACTGGTTAAGTAGTTAGAGGAGGGATTTTTATTGAGGCCTCCTAATTCCCAGATTCTGAGGCTACCTGCCTTACTCAAAACCTACTTATGCTATCAGTAAAGAGAGCAGTCAGAACATCTTAAAATTAGGAAGTTAATTTCTCCTTGAAAATGAATTTACTTTCAAATGGATAAACAATCTTTCCACCTCAGTTCCCCCCCCCCCCCAATAATAGAATTAGAGACTTTTTGGGCCTTCAACTTAGCTCTTTTCAGAAGGAAGTAAATGGGATTCAGAAGGGATCCAGAGGCTGTTGGGAAAACTATTAGGGAGAAGGTCTTCTCCAGTCTTCAAGCACTACATCTTTGTTACTGAACAGGTAGAACACTTGACTCGTCGAATGGAGGAGAGTGAACGAGCCTTACAAGAGAGGATACAAAAGCTGGAGACAGTACGAATCTCCCTGGAGGAGGTAAGCATTCATAATGTAGGTGGGTGGGGGTAGGTAGGTGGAGATTCTTACCCACAACTAACATATCTCAGAGTAAAAAATTGGAAATAAGCCTCTGGAGTGTGGAGTTATCACCCATCCTTCCTACCTTCCTTGTACTTCAGGGTCAGCAGAAGTCTAGTGGACCTGGATTTAAGAATATTCTGACTTCTGAGTTACCCTCTTATTTTCTCTTCTAGTGTCTGCTTCTTAGTTTGATCTTTTTAAGGGAAATACCCAGAAACCCAGAAGTGACCTAGGAAGCAGGCTGTGGTGAAGCAAGGCTTCAGCTGGATTGGAAGTGACAACCCAGAGCTTAAGGCAAAGGATGAAAGGATCCTCCTTTTTCTAAGGCCATTTATTTCTCATAATGCATTTGGGGGAGGGGTAGGAGGTGAGAGATACCCTGGCAAAAAGCTCTGTTAAGAAAATAGCTGAGGGGCAGCCAGATGGTGTAGTGGATAGAGCTCCAGTCCTGAAGTCAGGAGGACCTGAGTTCAAATCTAACCTCAGACACTTAATACTTCCTAGCTGTGTGACCCTGGGCAAGTCATTTAACTCCAATTGCCTCAGCCAAAAAAAAAAAAAAAAAAAAAGTTCAGTACAATGGGCTAAAGTTGAAAAGTATTATGGCAAAATGGATGTTACTGTTCGTCCTTCATTCTCCAAGAGGACCATGACATCAGGGAGGTGATGCCATGACATGCAAGTGAATTGGATTTAAGGGAGAGGAAGATTGTGCAAGGTCCCCTGTCCCACTTTTCTCTCCAAAACCATCTGGGTCCAGTGGCCAGAATATAGATCAGGACTGGAAATGGCCTGGATGCAGTGGGAGACTTTGGCCTTCTTAAGCTCAGGTCTTCAACAGGTCTCAGTTTGATTAGGGCCACACTAAGTTCAAGTCTCACATCTGACATACACTGGCTGGGTGATCCTAGCAAGTCTTTTAAGTTTCAGTGTCCCCAGACAACTCTGATTCTTTAGGTTAAGAATAATTGTTCATCATCATTGGTAAAAGTTTTTTCTTTTGGGGAAATTCCTTCTACAGTGAAATTACAAGTCCAAGCTTTCCACCCCCAGAAAGGCTGACTTTGGCCAAAGTCCTGCTAAGTGGTTAGAGCAAGGTCACTTCCTGAGGATGGGTATGAGTGACTTAAACTCGACCTAAACATTTCATGTCTATGTTGGAATAGGAGGTGAACCGAGTGAAGAAAGCTATATTGGCTGAGCGAAGTCAGGCAGAGGAGGAGATGATAAAGGCCAAGAGCCAAGTACGCCTGGAAATGGTAAGTTGGTCAACACTGAAATCTGAACTCTTTATTGGTATTGAGGGATATAAGACAAAAATGGAATGCTTGAGAATAGAAGTCAAGAGTCCCTAGTTTTAAGAGGTTACAAATCTAATGGGGGAGGCAGGACACATGAAGAGAGCTTGAGAAGACATTTAAACAAGTACCAATGTAATTTACAGATCAGTTTAAAGGAAGGACAGGGACACACATGTGCAAAAGCGTTTGTGGCAGCACTTTTCATAGTGGAAAAAAACTAGAAACGGAGTGGAAAAAGTTGGAGAAAGGCTGAATAAATTGTGCTATATAAATGTTATGGAATATTATTATTCTATAAGAAACATGATTTCAGAAAGGCCTGGAGAGACTTACATGAACTGATGCTAAGTGAAATGAGCAGAACCAGGAGATCATTGTACATGGCAACATCAATATTAGACGATGATCAATTCTGATGAACATGACTTTCCAACAATGAGATAACTGATGCCAGTTCCAATGATCTTATAAAGAGAGTCATCTACACCCAGAGAGAGGACTGTGGGAACTGAGTGTGGATCATAACATAACATTTTTACTCTTTTTGTTGTTCACTTGCATTTTGTTTTCTTACTCATTTACTTTCCTTTTTTTGATCTGATTTCTCTTCTGCGGCAAAAGAATTGTACAACTATATGCATATTGGATTTAACATATATTTTAACATGTTTAACATATATTGAATTGCTTGCCATCTAGGGGAGGGGGGTAGGGGAGAAAATTTGAAACACAAGGCTATGCAAGGGTCAATATTGTCAAATTATCCGTGCATATATTTTGAAAATAAAAAGCTTAATAAAGCTTTTTTAATAAAAAATTTACAGATCAAATTTTATTACAACAAATTTCATTGCAGTGATTATTTTCCCTAGTTAAAAATTTTTTAATCCACAGCTTTTGACCCATTCATTTTGGCTTTTTTCCCCCCCCTGAGGCAATTGGGGTTAAGTGACTTGCCCAGGGTCACACAGCTAGGAAGTGTTAAATATCTTAGGCCACATTTGAACTCAGATCCTCATGATTTCAGAGCTGGTGCTCTATCCATCGCACCAACTAGCTGCCTCTGACCCATTGATTTCTTTTTTTTATTAATTTTATAATTATAACATTTTTTTTGACAGTACATATGCATAGGTAATTTTTTTTTTCTTCACAACATTATCCCTTGTACTCCCTTCTGTTCTGAATTTTTCCCCTCCTTCCCTCCACCCCCTCCCCTAGATGGCAGGCATTCCCATATATATTATATCTTATATCTAATAGTATATGCTTGGTACAATATATATGTGCAGAACCGAATTTTTTTGTTGTTGCAAAGGAAGAATTGTATTCAGAAGGTAAAAATAATCTGGAAAGAAAAACAAAAAACAAACAAACAAACAAAAAATGCTCACAGTTTACACTCATTTCCCAGTGTTCCTTTTCTGGGTGTAGCTAATTCTGTCCATCATTGATCAATTGGAATTGGATTAGCTCTTCTCTATGTTGAAGATATCCACTTCCATCAGAATACATCCTCATACAATATCATTGTTGAAGTGTATAATGATCTCCTGGTTCTGCTCATTTCACTTAGCATCAGTTGATGTAAGTCTCTCCAAGCCTCTCTGTATTTCTCCTGTTGGTCATTTCTTACAGAACAATAATATTCCATAACATTCATATACCATAATTTACCCAACCATTCTCCAAATAATGGACATCCATTCATTTTCCAGTTTCTAGCCACTACAAAAAGGGCTGCCACAAACACCCTGACACATACAGGTCCCTTTCCCTTCTCTAGTATTTCCTTGGGATATAAGCCCAGTAGTAGCACTGCTAGGTCAAAGGGTATGCACATTTTGATAACTTTTTGGGCATAATTCCAGATTGCTCTCCAGAATGGTTGGATTCTTTCACAACTCCACCAACAACGTATCAGTGTCCCAGTTTTCCCACAGCCCCTCCAACATTCATCATTATTTGTTCCTGTCATCTTAGCCAATCTGACAGGTGTGTAGTGGTATCTCAGAGTTGTCTTAATTTGCATTTCTCTGATCAGTAGTGATTTGGAACACTCATATGAGTGGAAATAGTTTTAATTTCATCATCTGAAAATTGTCTGTTCATATCCTTTGACCATTTATCAATTGGAGGATGGCTTGATTTCTTATAGAGTCAATTTTCTGTATATTTTGGAGATGAGGCCTTTATCAGAACCTTTAACTGTAAAAATGTTTTCCCAATTTGTTACTTCCCTTCTAATCTTGTTTGCATTAGTTTTGTTTGTGCAGAAACTTTTTAATTTGATGTAATCAAAATTTTCTATTTTTTGATCAATAATGATCTCTAGTTCTCCTTTGGACACAAATTCCTTCCTCCTCCACAAGTCTGAGAGAGACTATCCTATGTTCCTCTAATTTATTTATGATCTCGTGCTTTATGCCTAAATCTTGGACCCATTTTGATCTTATCTTAGTATGTGGTGTTAAATGTGGGTCCATGCCTAGTTTCTACCATTGACCCATTGATTTCAAGCAGTATTGTATGCAACAAAGGAACTGAACAACTGCTCCTAATTGTAAAGTTGTAAAATTCTTTTGTTACTGTGGAGAAGGCATTGAGTTGGGTTCAGTTCATTCATTAGATTTTAAGAAGTCCTGGGAGCAGGACTAATGCAGTAGAAAGTATTGGAGGAGGGGAAGCCAAGACCCTTCTAGGGATGCTCTCTCAGGGTGACAGTCCACAGTACTGACCAATCTTTTCCCAGTCATTGTTGTTCTTTGCAACTTGCAGCAACAGCGAGTGACTCATCTGGAAGAGAAAATACGGCTGATTTCCCAGGCTCGGGATGAAGCTCAGGAATACTGCCTCCAGCAGAAACAAGCTGTGGCTGAAAGCCAGACCAAGAACAACCAGATAAGCCTTCAGATGGAAGCTGTGAGGCGACAGCTAGAAGAGCTGCAGGTGGTGAGTGAATAGGGCCTTCCCTGCAGACAGGCCACAGCTAAGCTCTCACTTCCTTTCCTCACAGTATTTCCCCCAATAGGAGGTGAGAGACAAGGAACAGGAGAAGGTGGCTGAGGTGAACAAGGTGCGAGTGGAGTTGCAGGAGCAGATCGGCCACCTGCAGGCAGAGAGGACAGCCCAGGAAGGCTTAAAGGAGAAGATTGCAGCCCTGGAAAGGCAGATCAAAGGTGAGGTCTCTAGCTGAAACAGCAGCACAGGTAGGCTCCTCTTTCCTGAGTGAGAGGAGACAGGCAAATGCCTCTTACTTCTGGTCTGTCTGCTGCACATGGCATTATTCAAGACAGAGGG
This sequence comes from Sminthopsis crassicaudata, assembly GCF_048593235.1. NCBI lineage: Eukaryota > Metazoa > Chordata > Mammalia > Dasyuromorphia > Dasyuridae > Sminthopsis > Sminthopsis crassicaudata. The sequence goes on from NC_133620.1 coordinate 320,893,731, forward strand.
ATCTAAGCTCACTGAACTTCTCTCCCCACAGTGATGTCAAGCAGCCACCGGGAGGCTCTACTGGACAAAGAGAGTGAGAATGCTTCTATCAGGGAAAAGCTGAGGCTCAAGAATGCTGAGATCAACAGGCTGCGGGAGGAGGAGGCCCAGCGAGCAAGCTTTCTACAGAACGCCATCTTGGCTTATGTACAAGGCTCTCCCCTGGGGACTACAAACCCTGACAACTAATAAGAGTTAAGGGAGATTTGGGACTGGGTATAAAGCAGAGGTAATGGTGGCAGCAAGACAAAAGGAGCTCAACTCTGCTTGCTTATGAGACATCCTCCATCTTCTTAGGTCCTCCTTGGAACCTAAGATGAAAAATACAGAATGAGACCTTCCTGAGCATTTGAGGATTCCTCATGGAAGTACAGTTGATGCCAGAGAACTACTATCAAGGGAGGTGGGAAATCTGGGTTTCTCCCAACTTTCTTCCCTTCCTTCACCTCTTTCACACAAGGCAAAATGGCTTTCCTATCCCATCTCCAACTTAAAGCTACACTGATGACCGAGGAGAATGGAGGCTACCATGCTGTGTTTTTTGAAAAATGCATTTTAGATGTGATTTGAATTTCATTGTCCCAAAGGAATTTCCCCAGTCTAGGTCTAAGTGAAAAGTCTTGGCTGGTCAGTGCCCACTGTGTCAGAAGTAAATCTATGGGCATTGCCTTTGTTTATAAAGCAGATCAGCTAACCAAATGCACCCTGGGATCCAAGGACTTAACAATTCCCTTCTCTGCCCTTTGCTATAGCTCAAAGGAAATGTGAGATGTGCTTCAGACATCTCTACTACAAATGTTCACATGGACTATTTGTACTTGCTCTATGGTGGGAATCTTCTAAGCTCATATTGGTCTTTTCAGCCACAGTCAACACACTGTATCTTGACCCTGACATAGTGATGTCATTTTGGTCCTCTTTGAGCACCAAGGGCAGCCACCAATCTTTGCCCCTCCAACCTATTTTGAGAATCATGTGCCTTAAAGAGAGTGCTGGAAGATGACAGGAAACCTGGAGCAGAACTAAATTTGAACTCTGCGATATCTCTGCCCAAGAGCTAGCTGGGGGTTTATGTGTGTGTGTGTGTGTTTGCGTGTGCCTAAAGGTGTGCCAGTTACAAAGCAGATAATGTTATGAACACTCTTAAAATTGAACCTTGAGACTCACTCAGTGGACATTGTTTTGCACACTGTTGGGGCCCAGCCCTACAGTTGGCATGGTGATTTTTTTTAATTGTTTGGCATATTTCTGAAATACAGAGCTTGTGCATTTCATGATACACCAGGGCTTCCGGTGCTTGTGCATCGCTCTCCCTGAACACAAGACCCTATCTGCTATCGTCTTGTGCTGCCTTCCTTAAAGACTTAACTCTTCCTTAATAAGTCTTCACCCTTTTGGCAATGGTGGCCACATGGCAACCTCCAGCAGCTGCCAGGAAAGGGGCCTTGGAATTTCCCCTTGTTTAACAAAGGCTTGTTCAGAGAACATCTGAGTATCTTTGTATGTATGTGGATGCCAAAATCTACCTCCCTGTAAAAAGTATTCTCTCCAGGGAGTTTTGAATTCCTGAAAGTTCCCCTTCCCCACTCCCCCATCACCAAGGTTTGTGTCACTCAATCAAATTCTTATTCATCAATTGATATTTGAGTGCCTGCTATTGAAAAGGTATTGGCCCCTGCTTGCAGCTCCAGGGGGTATCTAAAACATATTCCAGCTATTGCTTTGGTGTAGATAAGAGCAAGAAAAAGGAATCGGAGTTTGTTTTGTGCCTTCACCTTTCGAAGGTAAACACTGAGAGCATCATAATGTTGAAGCAAGCAGAGCCTGGCCCTGAGGAAGTGGATAATGTAGTGAGGGAGAAGCTGCTGCTCTCTTTTTGTGAGTGGTACATTTCTTCTCTCCTTTACTATGGCCCTCTGCCTCATTCTCCAAATGCCTCAAATTAAAACCAAACAGCACAAGACCTACTTAATAGAGGCACAGAGCTAGGTGCTAAGGTTACAAAGACAAAACCAAAACTAGCTAGCTCCAGGAACTTGGGAATCTCCTGCCAGGGTACATTCAGTACACTGATAATTAGAATGCAAAATAATTGTTGGAGTTTTCTCCTTAGTAACTGGCGAGAAGATAGGAGATGTTAGTTTTCACGAGGATGGATGGCCACAGCCCTGGCTGAAGTCCTGCGGCCCCACAAGGATCCCTTTACTCCTCCATCCCAACCTGCAGGCGTGTCCTGCCGCCCGGCACTCCCCCCGTGAGTGTGGGAGGAACCATCTCCGCATTGCCAGAAAACGGGGCAAAATTGAGTTACCCATCCCAGAGGTCTTAGGGAGCCCGTTTGGGAGGAGCTAAGCCCCTGCCGCCCCATTGACCCTGGGCCACAGAGTTACCTCCGCCCGAGTGGGCGGGGAATGGTCTGGGGTTCCACCTCCCACCTTCGCGGCGCCCGCCCGCTCTTCAGCCTCGGGTCTTCGGCTGTCTCCGGCCGCGGCGCTCGGCTGTCTCCCGCCCCTGCCGCTCGCTCGCTCCGGCCCGGCCCCTTCGACTGTACAGTCCCCGCGGTGGCTGCGGCTCTGGGGCATTTCCCTGCGGTTCAGCTCGCAGACCCCGGCTCCCGCGCAGCCGGCTCCTGGCCCCGGGCACATGCAGGCGATCAAATGCGTGGTGGTCGGCGACGGGTGAGCCCGGGGCGGGCCAGGGGACCGGGGCGGAGGGGCGGTGAATCTGGCTCTGGGGGTACTGGGATCTACTCTGGGGGCCAGTGGGCGGAGTCTGGGGCACCACCCTGGCTTGAGAGGTTGGGGCTGGGTCCCGTGCAAGGCTACTAAGGGTGGGTCTGCATTTCGGGGTGGGGGCAGGGTCCGGGGGAATGAAAAGGCACGTCCGCTGGCTGCTGAGAACCCACGAGGCCAGGTGACTGGGCTGACACCTGCTCGGGGAAACAGCCCGAGCCGGGCGCGGCGTGTCCCCGCCGCCCCCCATCGGAGGGCACACATGTGCCACGCCCTGACAGCGTTGTCCCTTTGGGGCTGAGCAAGAACCTAGGCGGCCCCTCGGTCAGCATCTGGTCTGGAACGGAGGTAGAGAGGGAATAATGGGCGGGGGTGGGGTGGGTTGCCGGCCCCAGGAAAGGGCAGTAACATGAGGGGTCGAAGAAATGAAGTGATTGCTTCACGGTTGGTCAGGGGCGGATGCTACGGAGATTAATTTTTACATCAGGTAGGAATGACCTGGAGGTCTCTTCCAACTCCAAAATTCCCCCCCCCCCCCATCTTCAGACCTTGTCTACCCGCATTTTCAATTCGCTGGACTCCGAGGACAACAGCTGTATGATTTTTTGCTTTTGTTTTCCTAGCACTTTGCCCAGATTATTGAATTGAGTATGAATTTCTTTCCCAGGTGTCCCAACCCATTTCCCTCGATTCCTCCTTTTGAGTCCTTTGATTCCTACTGGCCTAGTGACACAGGAGGCAGAGTACAGTGGAGGAATAACTACTTCATCCCCTCCAATAGACTTTGAGGAGTTCCAGCACTTGCTTATTTCCTCCTCTCTTTACCATAGACCCGAGGTTGCTATTGAGCCAGCCAATCATTAAAATCAGCCTGGCACTGTCTTAGGTGCCTCTCTCTTCCTTTTTTCATCCACTTTGTACCCTTTCTAAATTCACTTAAATTGTTAGAATACCCATCACTTCCTGTTCTTACGTTAACCCCACCCAACAAGTTCCATTTCTCTAATTCCTTTCCACTTCTTGGGCCTCCCCAGAAAAGCTGGACCTGGGAGAGGCATGTAGAACCATGGGGAAACCATGTAGAACCCAGACTTCTGTCTCCTCATTGCAGTCCTTGGGCTACAACATCCCAAAGAGAAAGGGTAGATCCCTCAAATGGGAGGGTTCATTGGGGAAGGCTATGGACAAGACTTTGGGAATCATCCTCTGGTTAATGCCATTTTTCCCTAAAGAGCCGTGGGGAAGACATGCCTGCTAATCAGCTACACCACCAATGCCTTCCCTGGAGAATACATCCCTACTGTGTGAGCATCTGGGACCTGGGGAATCTTCTGGTCTTGGAACAGGGCACTTGAAGACACCCAGCTAGAAGGGACATGAAAGACAAGGGCTCCGAAAAGGAATGCATGTATGGGTTTGGCCCTTGACTGTGGAAGAGAAGAGAGGGCCTTGGAGATGGGAGAGCAAATACAAAGTTTGCTACAATCTATATTCCCTGGGGACATAGTGTTCCTGATTGAAGGGTTTGAGAGGAGGAGGCAGGGCAGTGGTGGTGACGCTAAAACTTTTGAAGATCCCTATGCAGAACTCTAGGAGGGAATCCAGGTGCCAAATCCCTCAATTCTGACTTCCATCTCTTGTCCCTCCAGTTTTGACAATTACTCAGCCAATGTGATGGTAGATGGAAAGCCAGTGAACCTGGGACTTTGGGATACAGCTGGGCAGGAAGACTATGATCGGCTTCGACCCCTCTCTTATCCCCAGACTGTATGTAGTCTCTGCAGTTCCCTGTTTCCTCTGGGGCTCTGGGAAGAAATGAAATTTCAATATCCAGATTTGGAGGTCAGGATTGGGATTCTACAGCTGGGCAAGATAGGTAAAGTAGAGGGTGGGGAAAACTTCTTTTACCACCAAACCACTGATCACCCTTTCCTACATAGGATGTCTTCCTGATCTGTTTCTCCCTGGTGAGTCCAGCTTCCTTCGAGAATGTTCGTGCCAAGGTACAATATGGGCAAGGGAAGGAAAGAAGGCCATTCCTAGGAACACTAGGCCCTTTTCTTCCTTTTCTAAAAGCATGAGGCCCAGGGAAGGAGAGAGACCCATGGCTAGAGAACATGGACCATGGATAAACCCCTTAGCATTCTGTACCTCTTCCCATAGTGGTACCCTGAGGTGCGACATCATTGTCCTAATACACCAATAATCCTTGTGGGCACCAAGCTTGACCTTCGAGATGACAAGGACACCATTGAACGGCTTCGGGACAAGAAGCTGGCCCCCATCACTTACCCCCAGGGCCTGGCCATGGCCCGAGAGATTGGTGAGTCAGGGCAATGGGAAGTAGAAGGGGGATAACAAGCCCCTTGATAAGCCACTTAATAAGATCAGGATGTTGTCACTCTCATCTTCAGCCTGAGACTTTTTCTGCTTGCTCCCAGGCTCTGTCAAATACCTGGAGTGCTCAGCATTGACTCAGCGGGGGCTCAAGACAGTGTTTGATGAAGCTATTCGGGCAGTGCTGTGTCCCCCACCCATTAAGAAACCTGGAAAGAAGTGTACTGTGTTCTAAACCTTGCCCAGAGTCTCCTACTCCAGGGGGCCTGAGTGGTGAGAAGGGCTAGAAGCCCAAGAGCCAGGAGGTTGGGATAATGTCTCAAACCCCTAAGTATGGTGTCATTGTTCAAATGTTTGATTTCCCTTCAGTCTGAGATGACGTGTGTGTAGGGAGTGGGAATATAGAATGGGAGTGGGGTGGGAAAGGGAGGCTTGGGGCTCTGGAAAAGAAAGATCAGCACAAGGAGCAGGCCATGCTGTCCTGGAGGGACTGGAGGGAGGGCTGATAAGGGAGAGAGGAAGCCACTGTTCCCTCCTACTCAGGTCTGGGAAGCACAGCCTGAAGCTTCCTCCCACTCTGCTCTGTACCCAGAGATCCAGGAATCCAGGTCTCCAGCTAGCACAGGAGGGAGCAGGGTCTCTCTCAGAGAGGAAAAGGGGCATGACTAGGGTAGCCCTGGGATGAGCTTCCCAGGTTGGGGAGGGTGGGGGTGGAAGTATATGATTGTGGGGTCTATTCATCTTGTCCCAGGACAGGGCCATCATCCCTTATTTTATACAATAAACATTCTCCATGAACACAGGCCTTTCCTTTCTTGGGAGCTGACCCTGTCCTGAGCACAGTTAGCTTGCTTTTCTAAGTCATTACAGAGGGAACGATAGCTTTCCTTGATGGTTACTTTGTAAGCCAAGAGTCCTTCCTATACTATTGCTGGTCTCAATTTTTCCTCAAAAGCCCCAAATTGGTTTTGACCCAGCTTGTCCTGAGCCCAAAGATCTAACTTAATGTGTAGGGTGACTTTGGATACTTAAAAGCCTGAACTAGACTGGACTCTCCAAGACGCTGGACACTGGTGTCACAATTTCCCTGCTCTACCTCTACAACAGTACCCCTCCCTCTTTAGGCAGAATAACCTGCATTCAAGGAGCAGATTATAAACATTTAATGGGCACACAAAGCAGATTCCTCTCTCTGGTTCAGGATGCAGGCCTCCTAACCCACCAGATACCCTCCATCTACCAGCAGAGCAGAGCCAGTAGTCATGGCACTTTGGTCACTCAGCAGGAAAAGAATGCTGTTCACCACGTCTTCTACCTCTGCAAGGGGAATGGGGTGATATCTAGAGCTTGGGAGGCAGGTATGTCTCCCTGATCTGTTAGGCTCCAACTCCCACCTGCCCCTTCCACTTTGAGGATTATGCATTCTTGTGCCCCTGGCAAATGCAAGGGGTGGAGTTCTGCTCTATGCCTCTTGGAAGGCCCCCAAAGAGAAACAATTGGGGAGAAAAGGGAGGGAGCAGATGGTATTTAGCCTTGAGGACTTACCTGCAAACTTGCCCAGTGGGATTCGACGTAGCATGGGCTCTGACTTCTGGGTGTCACTCCAGTTGGCCCTGCCCATGGCAGTCATCACTACCGTAGGATTCACTGTATTCACTCGGATCTGGGTTAGAAAGATTTGGGTTGACCTTTCGGGCCATGGCCACATCTGGGAAATCTCACAATCTGAGCTGAAAGGGATCTCAGGAAAGTGGCCCAACCCTCCAGGTCATGAGGCCTCTCTGTTTATCCAGCTCTTGTCTGAAGACCCCTACCTTCACTTCCTCCTGAAGCAGCCTCCTTTCACTTGGGGTTAGTTCTAATTGTTCTAAAGATATTCTTTATTCCCCTGATAACAAGCTTACATTTGCTTCTTTCAAACTTTTATCCATTTTATCCATTCAGCCAGGCACTGGGATCATGGCAAACAAATCTAACATTTCTTCCAAAAAAATAACCATATTGAACACAGTTATAACAAAATATTTTCTTCTTGACTTTCTTGTTTTTGTTTGAAGCAATAAGGGTTAAGTGACTTGTTCTAGGTCAAACAGCTAGTAAGTTTCTGAGATCACATTTGAACTCAGATCCTCCTCACTCCAGGACCAGTGCAGTATCCACCATGCCACTTAGCTCACCAAAAGACTTGTTTAGTCCAACTGACTTCCTGTGACCCCATTTTGGGGTTTTCTGGGCCAAGACACCAGAGTAGTTTGCCATTTCCCCCTCCAGCTCATTAAACAGATGAGGAAACTAAGGCAAACAGTTAAGTGACTTGCCCAGGATCACACAGCTTGTGTCTGAGGACAGATTTGAATTCAGATATTCTTGCCTCCAGGTCTTATGACATATCTACAACAGCACCTAAGCAGTCCCCAAGGACACTAACTTGAGATACAATTGCATGCAGCCTGTCTTCCAAATCCTAACTTCTCTTTAATGTGCTTCCTAATATGTGGCACCCAGAATTGAAGAGACTATTCTAGCTCTGGGCTTCCCAGGGCAGAGGAGGGCAGAACTTTATTTTCCTGATAAGAAGAAAACATCTGGGTTTTCTTACAAGTAGATTTAGATGTCTCAGCTCTCACCTTGTGGGGTCCCAACTCCAGAGCCATCACCTTGGTTAGCATATCCATGGCACTTTTTGTGGAGCCTGGTGAGAGATCATGGGGTGGAAAGCAAGAGAGTAAAAGAGTTAAGTCAGTTATTTAGAAGAATTAAGAGAAATAGTTGGCAAATATTCAGAGGGAGAAGTACCCAAAGGTCAGGAACTGTGTTTTTGCCTTTCTTTGTCTCCCCAATATTCAGCACGGTGCTTAGCATGCAGTAGGTGCTTAATAAATGCTTGTTGATTGGCCAAGATAGTCAGGATTAGGGAACTCAACAGTTGGAGGCAGGTTGGGGTAACGGGAAGACTAAGCCTTAGTCTGAATGTCAAAAGACTTGGTATCCAGTCCTGCCTTTCACCAATTTCCTATGGATACTTCACTGAGCAACCTTTTTTTCACCTGTAAAGGGCTTTAATTACATGATCTCTCAGGTTCCTTCCAGCTCCAGGAAACTGGAGCTTAGTGGTTCAAATTGTTGAAATGAACTGCTATAGAAAGGACAATGAAGGAAGGCAAACTGGGGTGGGTACTCACAATAGATGGCATGATCCTTTAAGGCACAATGGGAGGCCTGGCTGGAGACATTGACAATAGCTCCTGGGGCTCCCCGGGCTATCAATCCCTTGGAAATGATCTATAAATCGGAGAAAGTCAGGGATTGAAACAGAAGAATGAAAGGGAAGAAGGTTTGAACAAGGGACTTCAAAAAATCCTTGTGATCCCCAAATTTGGTGTCACAACTCACCTGGGACACTTGGACCACTGACCGAAAATTCACATCAAAAGATCTGGGGATAGACATCAGACAGTCATAGCTAGAAGAGAAAAAAAGCTTCCCAACCAGAGCTAAAGGACCTAGCTCCTTCCTTAGAGCAATTAAGGTAGATTTTCATTTTCTCTGGAGGGGAAAACTTCCAGTGTGGATATCTAGAGTCCTAACCCGCCATCCTCCCTTTGTATTTTTATTTTTTTTGCCCCCTAGGACTTACCTATCACAAGCCTCCTTAGTGACTTTCAAGAAAGGCTGAAGCAAGGCTACACCTGCATTGTTCACCAACAGGTCCACAGGGCCGATGTTGCTCAGAGCCCGCTCGGTGGCTTCCCAGTCTCCCAGATCCACACACACAGTCTCTATTCCTGGGCACTTCAGGGGATTGAAAAAGATGTTAGGTAACAATGGGAGAAAAGCTTCCCATGGAGAGTTCCTGAACTCAGTTGGGAGTTCAGAAAGAAGGAACAAAATTGAGAGAGTGGGAAAGTGGTGTGGTCAGACGATAACGAAAAGACCACAGGCTCCAATAATCTGGGAATTTTTCCATTAATGGATTTAAAGGATGAAGTGGAAGTACCTTAAAATGACTTACAAAATGACATTGGCAGGAAGAGGTGCTTCTTGAGTTTCCAGAAGATTCCTGTAGCCCCTGGCAAAGTTTCTGGGTACTTTAAGGCCCTTCAGAAAACAGGATCCCTCAGTTCTAAATATTGAGCCACTGCTGGATTTCTCAGGGAAACTGAAGGTTCCTTGCCCTGCCCATTCCTTACACTTTTTTTTTTGGATGGGTGAGATAGGGGGCAGTTGAGGTTGAATGACTTACCTAGGATCATGCTTCTAGTTAAGTATTTGAGGAGTCACAGGTCTTCTTGATTCCAGGGTTCTAACCATTGTGATACCTCCTCACACACTCAACTTCCTCTACTCACAATAGCCAGAAGTCAGATTACTTAAGAAACTTTGCTGGGGGGAGCAGCCTCTGCTCCAGTAGTGCCAGGGCTGTGCCCAGTGTGACCTCTGAGGTCCTCAGATGGAATGGACATGGATATGTAGAATACAGACAAGAAGGAGAACAGAATTAGGGGCTAAATTAGAAGGTGATTCTCACAGTATAGCCCCAAGACCTGAAGCATCAACTCTGTAGAGTGGAAGAGGCATTGAAGGCGAGAGAAATATTAAATAGCCTGCATTAAAGTTTTATTTCTTTCTGAGGCTGGGGTTAAGTGACTTGCCCAGGGTCACACAGTGTCTGAGACCAGATTTGAACTCGGGTCCTCCTGAATTCTGGGCTGGTGCTCTAACCACTGCGCCACCTAGCTGCCCTGCACTTTGCACATGCCATTTGTGGTACATCTAAACTCGGAAGAGCGCATTGGCGGGAGTTCCTGTGTTTGTGGGACATGGGATTCCACATCTGCCATTGACCAATTCTAAGCAAATCACTGAGCCCCTTTAGACTTGTTTCTTCATCTGTAAAACGACATAATACTAAACGAGAGGCACCGGAATTTGGAAGGGGGCAAGCCTGCATAAGGGAGTACTGGCTTCCGGTTCCCACAGGGATCCTAGCCCAGAGCCAGCGCTGTAACTGCTCGGTGCCCCGGGCAGCGGCTCGGGAGAAGCGATTTTCTCCTCAGGGGTTCTCTTCATGAATGAAACCACAGAGAAGCTTAAAAACAATTCTAACACCCAGCCTCCCTGGCAGTGAGGATCACACGACTGGCACAAAGGGCTTCGCAAACCTAGAAATGCTCCGGGTGAAACGCCCGCGGCCACGATTCTGTTACATTATCCCCGTTTTAAAGATAAGGAAGCGAGGTCCAACAAGTATAAGGACCCGGTCTAATATTAGAGCTGAGAGCGAAAGTGACGCTAGACCTTTTGCACCAAGTTCAACTTTGTGGCTTCGGGACCCCCGGGTTTTGCTGCTGTTTTTGGTGGGGAAGACAGGCACGAGAGGCGTGGCTGACCCGCGGGTCAGCGGGCGTTCGGCAGCCTCCTCCGGACTCACGTGCCCAGATGGCTAGGAGCAAGGTTCTAGTGGGCGGGACGAGCCTCGGCTAGCAGGCGCTGCTGGGCCCCGTTACCTCCTGGGCCAGGCTGCTCAGGTCCTCCTGGGTCCGGCTCACCGCGACCACCTGGGCTCCGCTGGCGAGCAGCGCCTTGGCCGTGTCCCTCCCGATGCCTGAAACGTCCAAAGAGGCGCAGGGATGGATTCTTTAGGGATGGCCCGCATTTGAGTCCTTTTGACCGCTCGGCTCCCAGGGCCCTCGACTCTTGCCCCAACCCCACCTGCAGCATGGGCCCCGGCCCCACCTTTGCCGGCTCCGGTGACCAGCGCCCGGCGCCCGACGAAACTTCGCTGCATTTCGATAGCTTTTATCCCTCTTGCACTGGAAAGGGTTCTGAAGTCCACCGCTGCAGCCCGGGCCCAACCCGGGGAAAGAAGGAGGGGAGGAAAGACAGTATATCCAATCAGAAGTCGCTTTATAGGAGGGGAGGCGGTACCATTCGAATAGCTTCGGCCATATTAGCATGGCCCGGGGTGGGGCCGGCCGAGAGGTTGTGATTGGCTAAAAGCTGGGACGAAGGCGGAGCTGTGGTCCGGGAGGCCCGGGCCGCCCTCTTTAACTCTCCCGGCCCCGGTCTCCCACTACCTAGTCTGGCGGAGGAGAGTCCTCCTGCCCTTGATCCGTGCGGGTACCCGTATCTAGTATAATGTCATTAAATAAGTGCGCGTTTATGTGTTAGGCCCCGACATACACGCTTCCCTTCCACATCGTCTACGCCGGCCTTCCTGGTGGTCACTCACCTCGCCCCTCGGCGCCCGTTTGCTTTTTTTTTGGGAGGAAAGTCCCTGGGCTGCTCGGAAGTCCCCAATAGCAAATAACGGGACCCGTGGGATGCAGCTTGAACTAGAGCAACCAAAGGCTAACTGCCTCCTGAATCTTCAAGATACAGAGGGAGCTCACACTAGGAGGAGGAAGTCGGTGCAAAAATATAGGTTACCTAAAGCAAGAAAATCCAGGTCAGCACTGACCTAAATGTGCAGCAAGGGGTAGAGTATATCCCTGACACAAAATCCCAATTTATGAACTAACAGTGGAGAGATGACTAAACCAAAGAAGTCACTAATCAGTTTCAAACTTATTATAAATCTAAAGATACCTGGGGAAAAAATGGATCAGCTCTGGATCAAATGCTCAAAGGAAAAAAATGGATCCTACACAGGGACTATATGAATAGCTAGAAGAAATAAAATGAGAGCTTTAAAAATGAAATAAAATGCGTGGAAGAAAAAAAATTGGGAGAGGATTAAGTAACTTAGAAAATAAAGTAGTAAAACTTATTACTATTTCCCCAAAATCAAAAGGGGAAAAAATTAATAACCTATGTGATTTCAAAAACAAGTGGCCTGGAAAACAAGAGATATAATTTAAGAATTAATGAATTTCCTGAAAACCACAATAAACACAAAGTCAGAACAATTTTTATCTTTAAATTAATTTTTTTTGAGGCATTTGGGGTTGTGACTTGCTCAAGTTCATCCAGCTAATAAGTATCTGAACAAAGATTTGAACTCAGGTTCTCCTGACTCCAGTATTCTCTATCCACTACACCACCTAACTGCTCCTAAAAAAACATTTTTCAATTAGCATTTATTTTTTAGTTCTTTCTATATCCCTTTCCCAACTGAAAAAGAACAATAAAGCCTTTTAACAATACATAATGTCTGACAAAACAAATTCCTATATCAGCCAAATCCAAAAATATTTATGATTCATTCTGAATATTGGATCCATCATCCCTGTCAGAAAGTGGATTAAAGCACCACCCTGACATGCAAGATAAATTCCTGCAAAAAATTCCAGTGACACCCTAGGAAATATCTATAGCATATCATATAATGCTCACTATTTAGCATTTAAAGTTTTTCACATTTCCCTGCCTCTTCAGGCTTTTTCCCTCTATGTACTTTGTAATAGTGACAATAGCTTTCTTAATGCTTCTCCCAGGAGACACTCCATCTCCTGATTCAGTGGCCTTTTCTCTGATTGCCCCCCAAGTCTGGAATATTTTCTGTCCTATTTTTGCTTCCTGGCTTCCTTCACTTCCTTCAAATCTCAGCTTAAGTCATACTTTCAATAAGAAGTTTTTCTAGATTCCCTTAAATGCCAGTGTCTTCTCTCTGAAATTGCTTCCACTTTACTCTTTATTTATATTTTTGGTACATAGCTGTTTCCATGTTATCTCCTCCATTAGAATATCAACTCCTTGAGAACAGACTCTTTTTATCTCCAACACTTAGCACAGTGTCTGACATATAATGAGCATTTAATTATCATCCGTCCTCTGGAATTGTGATTGATTACCAAAGTAAACAAAGTTCTTAAATCTTCAAAATTGTATTTACAATGTTGTTATTGTATAAATTGTTTTCCTGATTCTGTTTACTTCACTGTGAATCAGTTCATAGAGTCCACATTTCTCTTCCTTTTGTCATTTTTTATGGCTCAATTATATTGTTCCATTATATTCATATATATGAGTCCTTTGATCTCAGAGGTGAAATGAAGTGGGAGACTCATAGAGTATGATAAGAGCTCCCGTTTATTATGCCATATAACCTTGTTGATATACTTTTTTGCAAGCATGATCAGCAAGCTTTTAGTAGGCAATGCCCAATCATTCAAAGAAGCAGCTCGTGGGCTTTGCAAATACATGGTATCTGCCAATGGGAGCAGGGTCAACTCAGCAATTTAGCAATCTGCTCACAGGCCAGAGCCCTGTCAAAGCATCCCTGCTTGAGCAACTAACTGTGACCCTCAGACTGAACTGTTCCCATGGTCATGAATCATTCATTGTTCCTTGCTTAACAAGGGTGTTTCTGCAACATGGCATCATGTTATTACGCACCAAAGGTAGAGGTGGCCTCTGTACTCCCTCTTGGCAGAGTCCCATACCCTAGCAATTCCCCTCTTTTATCTTTTAGATAAAAAGTTCTTTCTTGAGCTGTAACCTCTGAAAGGATGGTGGAGAAAGATCCATAAAAGCATCCTAATATTACAGGGCAACAACAAAGCAATAAGAACATAACACAAAAGGCAATCCATGATTCTAATTTTAACCACCATGAAGAGGTATCATCAAACCAATGTATGATTTTTTCAGTAGTTTTATTTGGATTCAAATCTTCAAAAGAAGCTTTTTCTATGTCACATGATAGTTTATATAAGCTTTCTGTGTCACCTTCAATTGTGTTATTGAGAAATAAACCATTCAAATGTCTCTTGATACTGTCCCAATCATAATCTTATCCTGTATGATTATACAGCAAAGGGTTTTGCTATACAAACCTTTGTATATTTGTAGTCACATTGTACTTGAACCTGAAGTTTCAGTAATTATTTCTGCTCCTATTTCCAATGATACTTCCCTTAAATCTTTTATCATCTGATACAATTGTTCATCTATCTTAGCTTGTTGGGCAGAACCCACTGAGACATTCCTAGCTAGTTCCTCTATATAAGCGCTTGTACTATGCTTTTTGTACATTACATATGGACATTGCAAGAGAGACTGATGAAGCTATAAGTGAAACCAACATAGTGACACCTAATGTGGCACAACTGATACATCTCTTTTTTCTAACAGGACTAAGGTCTGTTTCCTTCTTTTTTATTATGGTATTGGATATGATCAGTCTTAATATGATACCATTTCTCATTTTTGACAGGAAGCATTGATACATGAGTTCTAGTGATCCCAAACACAGTCTGATCTTCAATTTCATTTTCTAAACAATCACTTACTGTACAATTCCAACAAGTAAAATCTACATGATACCTCATACCCAAAATTGGCATTTGTAAAGTCACGTTCTTCACTTGTGTGCAACACAATTCCTTCACAATCAGCACAAAGGAAGCCTATTCACAAATCCAGCAAAATTGTACTTTACCTTTGCTCATTTGTTCATTGTATTTCTCAAGGTGAAATTTGTCCCTGATTATTAGGGATGCATTTCCTGTGAGCACTACATCTGGTATATATAAAAATCATCTTGCTAGTAATCTTGGGGGCATATCTCCTCCTTTTGGAAAGTCACCTCTTTTTCCTTCTTTTCCTCTTCTGTTTTATGTTTGGTGGGAATCCACTGGGGAAGATTTTCTCCTGTGGAGATACAAGTATATCCTGGCCCCCACATTAGAACCCTATGGGGTCCCTCTCATCCTTCATGACCCTTTTTCATTACCATGGTCTCGTTCTTAGGGGGCCTTCTTAATGAAGATGAGATGTTATCTTTGCGTGATTCTCTATTTTCACCAGAGAGTATTTCATAGCTGGACTTAAATCATTTGAATAAAATTTTAAGTAATTTATTGTGTACACTGCTTTATCTATATCTTTTTGAGTGACCCTACCTTCATCTCCCTCTTTTTGTTTTTTGATTAATCTCTTGAGGGTCTGATTAGTCCTCTCTACAATGGCCTGTCGGGTAGGGTTGTATGGAGAATTCCTGTAAGAACGGTTTTAATATTTTTGAGGTATATGAGAGTCTGTTATCAGTCTTGATGGTATGTGGGATACCCATAGAGGCAAAACAGTAAAATAAGTGATTTATTACATGTGAAGCAGCTTCCCCTTGTTGAGAGGGGAGCAAAGCCTGAATAACATGAATGCATGTCTTTTCCTTATGTGTAACATCCATTTGCCATATATCATTTGACTTGTCACCTCTGGGGTTAGTCCCTAGCCTTATAGGTCTTTGGGTATATGGTCCACAAGCCACACATCTTTTTACTATGCTTGCTGCTTCTTGCCAGGGTACTCCATACAATCTCCAGAAAGATCTGACAGATGCAAATGTTCATGAGCTTTTATTGCTTATTCTAGAGGGCAGAGGAGAACACATTGTGTAAGCAGACCATCCACTATTTTATTCCCTCTGAATATAGGTCCCAGCCCATCCATATGAGAGCTGATGTACATTATATAAAAATGATTAACTCTCATTAAAAATCACCTCTTGAATGATTCAAACCAGTTCCAATTGTTTGGTAATGAAGAGAACAAGCACACCTAGAGAGAGAACTGTGGGAAATGAGTGGATCACAACATAACATCTCCACTCTCTCTGTTATTGTTTGCATTTTTGTTTTCCTTCTCAGGTTTCTTTTCTATCAGCAAGATAACTTCATAAATATGTATACATATATTGGATTTAACATATACTTTAACATATTTAAAATATATTGTACTACCTGCCATCTAGGGGAGGGAATGGGGGAAGGAGAAGAAAACTTGGAACAGAAGGTTTTGCAAGGGTTAATGTTGAAAAATTACCCATGCACATGTTTTGTAAATAAAAAGCTTTATAAAAAAGAAAATTTAGAATACAATTTTGGATCTAAGTTAAAAAAACCACCACTTTTACCTCCTTAAACAATGAGAAGATAGGTCCTGTTTGAGCCTTTATATATTCTGTCTATTCTCTAGATCACTCCAACTGCATAGTGACTGAAATGATATTGATGGGTTTGTCTATTTTCAATGCTTGTATAATGGCATACAACTCATGTTGCTGTGTAGAGGTGTAAGGTGTAGTAAATACATTAGAGATGCCCAACTGTATGGAATATATAGCCATTTTATTTTGCTTGGTGGCATCAGTGAACACATTAGGGCCTTTAAGTGGATGTGTTTTTGTTTTTGTGGGAAATATCCATTGGATTTTTCCTGCTTTTACCTCTCCTAACCCTCACAAAATGGTCGAGTTTTCCTGAGTAGCTATTAAACAATCTAATCTATCCTTCCCTTGTCTATGTTAATCCATATAATTCCTGTTTCTCCTATTAATTGAATAATTCTGAGCAATGTTTTCCTTGCTATTTCAGCTATCATGTATGATTCTAGTGACCTTTTTGTCTTTGAGCCATTCATAAAAATGTCATTGTTTTTATGTATAAATCCTATGGGTTGTACAAAAGCTAAAATAACAGAGCCATGCAACTTTGTGTGTGTGTGTGTGTGAAAACATCCTTTGAGTGCTTGCTTTTGCTATTATTTATATTATTTGCTTTATTCTGTCTAGGAGTCCACATCCTGCTGGAATCTAACCAAGGATTGCCCTCTAGCATTTTATACAAAGGGAACATCAGAGTGTTGGGTATACAAGCTTAGGGCCTAAGCCATTGAATGTCCCCAATCAAGTTTTGAACCTGATTTAATGTGTGTACCTGGAATTCAGGTGATTTTTGATATACACTCTCTGGCTGAACAGTCAAACTCAAATAACTAAAAGGCGGGTGTCCTTGAATTTTTTCTGATGGCATTATCAAATCTAAGTGTTTTAATTCTCTTTTTGTCATTTGTAACATCTCTTCCAAATCCGCAGGCTGTGAATGACCAGCCAAAATATCATCCATGTAATGGAGGATGACTGCACCAGAATAATGTTTCCTTATTTTGCTAATGGCTCTATCATTGGCATATGGTAGGGCTGTTTTTCATACCTTGTGGCAATACCTTCCACTGAAATCTCACAGGTCCTTGAAAATTATTGGTACTGAGGAAAAAAAATATCCTTGACCTCAGGGTGAAGAGGGATAGAGTAAAAGCAATCCTTAATATCTATTATCTGTAAGGGCCATTCCCTGTGGATCATGTTTGGTGATAACAAACCTGATTGTAAAGAACCCATGTTTTCCAGGACTGAGTTTACTTGTCTCAAATCTGTTAACATTCTCCATTTACCAGATTTTTTCTTTATAACAAATACAGAGGAGTTCCATAGGCTGTTTGTTTCCTAAATGTGTCAATTCTAATGTGTCTAATTCTTGTAATTCTTGATGTAGAATGGCTGTTTTTTCTTTGGTCAGGGTCTATTGCTCCACCCATACCAGTGTGTTGGTAGTCCAAGTCATTTTTGGAGTGATGGGAGCTGTATCATCAATGCCTAAAAATTTGTGATTTTCATCCCTAATTAGTATAATACATCCCTACCCATAAGTTAATAATGTAATCTATTATTAAAGAAAAATGGTTCCTATATTTCTATTTGCCAATTTACTAGTTTAGTGGACATCAAAGCCTCCTTACTGACTCCTACTCCTGACACTCATTGATAGCTGAAATCATAAGCCACCAAGGGGGCCACTGAGAAGCAGCTACCACAGTCCTGTCAGCTCCAGTGTCTGTTAATCCTTTAAACTGTTGGTTATTCAAAGTAAGGGTCAATATTGGCTAAGTGATGCGATAGCCTTTGTAAAATATGTTTGTACAATAGTCTCTGAATTTGGACCCATCTGTGGGGCTAATTCACTATTATCTTCTGTTTTAACTCTAAGTTTAGATGGAATGACTTGAGCTATACATTGTCCCTTGTTAAGATATGTTTCAATATTGTAAGTGTTAATCATAGTTACAGAAACAGGCACTTCCTCGTATATTTGTATGACCAGGATAGCTAATGAATACTGGGGTAGGAGAGGATTTATATCAAAGATTTTTAGTTGTTTTCCTCTTTGATACTGTTGAATGGGCACTTCACAAACAGCATGAGGGGTAGGCAATAATAATCATTGCTTTTGAGTTTTATTGTGTGTCCCTTAATGTCTAAAGCTGCATACTTGTTCCTCCATTCCTGCTTTATATCTGTCCCAACTTGAGCTGTCATTCCCCAGGTTGGTATTTGAGTCTCCCTGGGGGACCCTGACCTCATTTATCTGATTCCTGCATTCTGAAACCCAATGTCCCATTCTTTTGCATTTTGGACATGGTGTTTTAGGTCTATCCCCATTGACTGTTCCTTAAAGTGTCCTGGTTTACCACAAATTTAACAATTCCCCTTTTGACCTTTCTTAGCAGCAATCACATATTCTGACATCAACTCAGCTTGATATACTGTGAACCTACTCTGTCATATCTCTGAATCATTTCTTCTATGGTACAATCTCTTCTTAGTCCAATCATTGCTCTATGACAATCTGCATTATAGTTTTCCCTTAACAAAGCCTTTAATATCCTATCTATACCTCCTACAGCATCCTGTAATCGAGCAACAAAATCAGTGAAAGGTTCTCTCATCTTTTGTCTTATTTGGGTAGTTGTCCACTTCACCATTTTCTGCAGGAATCCTGCTCTATTCTGTTCTGGGACGTTGGGATATTCGGAGGTGTGTCTCTTCAGTAAAATGAATTTGATCTCCAGTATCTGCACGGGGCATCTAAGTTGCTCAAAGTATAACTTCATGCTTGTTCCTGGAGCAACCTGAGTGGCAATAAAATCTGTTTGTTCTAAAAATTCTGTCATCCAGAACACTGCCTGGCCTGGAGTCAACATTTCCCATGAGAGTGCTTTCTAATCACAAAATTGCTTGTGACATTGTTTCAAGTTGTTACATAACAAAAGGTGCGATGGGCCCATATTTATGAACTGAGTCCTTAAACTGGGTTAGAACTTTAAAGGGAAGTGGTTCATGTCTGTGTTTTCACTGTCTGGATTAAAAGGGTCATTCTCTGAATACAGAGAGGCTTGGAGAGACTTACATGAACTGATGCTGAGTGAAACGATCAGAACTAGGAGATCATTATACACTTCAACAACAATACTGTATGAGGATGTATTCTGATGGAAGTGGATTTGTTCGACAAAGATCTAATTCAGTTCCAATTGATTAATGGACAGAATCAGCTACACCCAGAGAAGGAACACTGGGAAATGAGTGTGAACAGTTTACATTTTTGTTTTTCTTCTCAGAATATTTTTACCTTTTGAATCCAATTCTCCCTGTGCATCAAGAGAACTGTTCAGTTCTGCACACATATATTGTATCTATAACATAGATTGTGTAACTATTGTGATTGTGTCATTGTGATATTGTAA
Organism: Sminthopsis crassicaudata; assembly: GCF_048593235.1. Lineage (NCBI taxonomy): Eukaryota > Metazoa > Chordata > Mammalia > Dasyuromorphia > Dasyuridae > Sminthopsis > Sminthopsis crassicaudata. Next base: position 320,913,146 of record NC_133620.1, read on the forward strand.
CTATAACATATTTAACATGTATAAGACTGCTTGCCATGTAAGAGAGGGATTGGAGGAAGGAAAGGGAAAAGTTGGAACAGGAGTGCAAGGGATAATGTAAAGAATTGTAAAAATTTACCCATGCATATTTAATGTCAATAAAAAGTTATAATAAAAATATTTAAAAAGGGTCATCGTCCTCTATAACAGGATATAATTCTTCCCACTTGTCTTCTCTAGCCTGTTGCAAAACTTTTTGAAGATAAAGAATATATTGATTACCTTTTGCTTTTTGTCCACTAAGTGTCGCTGTGGTCTTTCAGTTTTTTCCAGTTTTTCTTCAGTTCTTATTTTTAGGTTTTACATTAGGAGAGCCTTTGAAAAGGTGTAGGTCCGTATAGAAACAAAAATAAAGTGGGACTGAAGGCGGTGGTGGCAGGGGAGGGGGGAAAGCCATTCATTATCATCCTTAGGCTCAGGAGAGAAACATTTACTGCTAAGAGATGAGACTGTCTGTGCTCCAACTGTAAATTTCCTCATCTTTTCTGGTTCTGATTTCAGACTTTGTTTAATGAGATTATATATAGTAAAATGACTTTTAAAAAATTTCTCTTGCGCATTGCTTATCATAAGTGGTGAGCTGTTCATCAAAAACAATCCATCTCTCACAATTATAACAGCATTCTTCAGGTAACCAGGGAGAAACTTTGTAAGCAATGTCCAGGAATTTCCTAATATCTCCTAATTGAACTAGGCACACTGGCTCTCTTATGCATTTGTATATAGTCCTGATATATGCTTCCCTGTCTGAAGGGAGTAGGGTGCCTACTTTCTGCCCCATTAAGTTAACTGTCTCTATTGCACTCTGCCTGATCCAGAAACAGCGCAGTTTGGCGGGCTCTCCTTCTGGCGTCCTCTTGGAGATTGTCTTGACCATGTAGAACCATGCAGGGATTGCTTTGACACTGTTTCAAGTCCCTGTTCCCTGGGCTCCAGTTGTTGTGGCCCTCTGAAGAGCTCAAAGCATATGAGCCTTTGATCTCAGAGGTGAGATAAATGAAGTGGGAGACTCATAAGAGTGTGAAAAGAGCTCCAGTTTATTATGCCATGCAGCCTTATTGATATACATTTTTACAAGTGTGATCAGCAACCGAACAGTAGACAATTCCCAATCACCATTCAGAGAAGCAGCTCCTGGGCTTTGCAAATACGGTTATCTGCCAATGGGAGGAGAGTCAACCCAGCAATTTAGCAGTTCACTCATAGGCAAGAGGCCCTGTCATGGCATCCCTGCTTAGGAGTAACTAGCTGTGACTGTCAGACTGAACCTGTTCCCATGGTCACAAATCATAATGACAAGATTATGATTGGGACAGTATCAAGAGACATTTGAATGGTTTATTTCTCAATAACACAATTGAAGGTGACATAGAAAGTTTATATAAACAAACATCTGACATAGAGAAAGCTTCTCATGAAGATTTGAACCCAGATAAAACTGAAAAAAATCATACATTGGTTTGATAATACCTCTTCATGGTGATTAAACTTAAAATCATGGATTGCCCTGTGTGTTATGTTCTTATTGCTTTGTTGTTGCCCTGTAATATTAGGATGCTTTTATGGATCTTTCTCCACCATCCTTGATCTGCCATCAGAGGTTGCATCTCAAGAAAGAACTTTTTATCTAAGAGATAAAAATGGGGAATTGCTGAGTTATGAGACTCTGCCAAGAGGGAGTACAGAGGCCACCTCGACCTTTGGTGCATAATAAGTTTTCTGCCACGCTGCAGAAATGCCCTTGTTAAGCAAGGAGCAATGATTCATGACCATGGGAACAGTTCAGTCTGAGGGTCACAGTTTCTCGAGCAGGGATGCCATGACAGGGCCTCTCGCCTCTGAGTGAACTGTTAAATTTGCTGGGTTGACTCTCCTATTGGCAGGTATCATGCATTTGGCAAAGGCCACGAGCTGCTTCCTTGAATGGTGATTGGGGATTGTCGTTCACTTGGTGATCACGCTTGCGAAAATGTATATCAACAAGGCTGTATGTTGCAATAAATTGGAGCTCTTTTCACACACTATGAGTCTCTTGCCTCATTCATTTGCCTCTGAGATCAAAGGGCTCATATGCTATGAGCTCTTAAGAGGACCTCAAAAATTGTTGTTTTCTGTTCGTCTGGGTTAATTAAGGGAGGGTTATGGGGAGATAACAATACTGAGACTAAATAAATAAATAAATAAATAGAGGAACATTGAAACATTTTTTTAAAATGCCAGAAGAAAGAAAAAAGGAAATTCAGACAAACAGGACAGTTTTGGAAGTGATAGATGGCTTTTTGTATATTTTAAAAAGAGCAGTATGAAGAAAAGATTCACCGTTTTATATACCATCTTCTTTTTGTGTTTGGCCATGTATATATAAATCTTTTTTCTGTTTTGAGTTCAAAATAAAAAAAAATAAAATAAAAAAAATGTTGAGGAGAGGCACAAAGTAACTGCCCAGATAAATGTACCGAGAAGACCTTTAAAAAAAACAGAACATTAAGCACTTGGTCCATCTGGTAGCTCATTTTTATGTGATTGTTTTTAAAGTTTTGAATTTTTTAACCGAAAAAATTATAAATCAAATAACTATTAGAGGACTGTGGGAAGGATCATCATGCTCATACCAGAAAGAAAGATGGATTTCTTGAATTTTATTTTTTTTTATTTCAAGTAACATGTATTCTTAATTAATCCGTATTTCTCCCCTTCCTTTCCCCAAATGAGAAAATTAAAAACAAAAACAAAAAATAAATTTCTCATAACATATCTATATAGTTTGGCAAAATAAATTCCCACATTAGCTATGTCTAGCTGTCTCTGCATTTTAAGCTTATCTCCACTCTCTCATCAGGGCATTCTTCATATTTTTTCCTTTTGGATTCATGATTTAATATTACATAGAGCAGAGCTCTAAGATCTTTCAATGTAATTTGTTTCTTCAATAATATATATGTTATATATATTTGTACATATATATTTTTTTCTACTTATGCTTACTTCACTGTGAAATCAATTCATACAAGTCTTCCCAGTTTTCTCTGAAATTTTCGATTTCATACTTTTTATGGAACAACAATATATCTTTTTATTCATATAATTATTTAGCCATTCCACAAGAGGATAGGCCTTAATTTTCATGAAAAGATAAATTTGTACATGTGAATTCAATTTTTTCCTTTTATTTCTTCGAGGTATAGTAGTAATATAACCGAATCAAAGGTATTCACAATTTGATAGCTTTCCAGAATGGTTGGATAAATTTACAATTCACCCAACAGTTCACTAGTGTATCTTTTCATACTTCCTTTCCAACATTTTTCATTTTCTTCTTTTAACATCTTTGCTAGCACAATAGGCATGGGCTAGAACCACCAAGTTGCTTTAATCTGCATTTATCTAATTATTAATGAGCTAGAGCATGTTTGTAAAATTGTTGGTAACTTCTTCCTGTTCATATTTTTTAACATTTACTTATTGGAGAATGGTTTTTGATCTTGTAAAGATGAATCTGTCTGTTTCCTATGTATTTTGGAAACAAGACCTTTATCAGAGAAACTTGTGGCAAAAAATATTTTCTCAGTATTGTTTCCCTTTAAATTTTTACTACATTAGGTTTATGCAAAAATTATATAATCAGAATTGTCTGTTTATCTTGTGTGATCCTCTCTATCCTTGTTTAATCTTAAATTCTTCCCCTATTTATAGACCAGAAAAGTAATTTCTTCCTTATACTTCTAATTTGACTTTTTATTTTTGTCTTGAATCTATTTGGAGTTTTTCTTTCTATATGGTGTTAAATGTTGATCTGAATTTAATTTCTACCAGACTTCTGTTCTATTTCCCCAGTCGTTTTCATTCCCTAGTAAGGGAGGTCTTTGAGTTTATTAAATATAATGCTAACGCTTGTTTCAGTACTGGAGTTCTACCTCTTAAGTTAAAGATGAGCTACTGATTACCAGGAGACTCTTATTTAAGATATTAAAAGTTGCTAAAAAGGCAAAAAAGAGATTTTTGAGAAGTGATAAGAAGAAATAAGAAACAGGAGAGTAAATAGTTTCAACAAGTCAAGAATAAAAGACATAGCTGAATAGCTATGATGAGAACTTGATGCTGAGAAAAGATCTGCAATGAAGGACAGAATCAGCTACACCCAGAGAAGGAACACTGGGAAATGAGTGTAAACTGTTTGCCCTTTTGTCTTTCTTCCCAGGTTATTTTTATCTTCTGAATCCAATTCTCCTTGTGCAACAAGAAATTCAGTTCTGCACACATATATTGTATTTAGGCTATACTATAACATATTTAACATGTATGGAACTGCCTGCCATCTAGGGGAGGGGGTGGAAGGAAGGAGGGGAAAATTTGGAACAGAAGTGAGTGCAAGGGATAATGTTGTAAAAATTACCATGCATATGTACTGTCAAAAATTATAATTATAAAATTAATAAAAAAAATAAAGTATTCCCCCCCAAAAAAAATATACTGATCTATTGATGAATTGGAGAAAGGCTGTAAAAGCTATAGTGACTTCATCAGAAGAGATCTGAATCCTGCTTCTCTGTAAAGAACTAGAGTTATATCTTTCACAATATGGGGTTGGGGTGAAGGATGGGGCAGGGTGTTAATGTAGCCCCTAGATCTAGAAAATCTGCATAAAATGTTTTGCTCTTCCATTTGTACCAGAGAAGAAATCTGAATTATTATGGTATGAAGAGTTAAAAAGATATTGATATTATACATATATTACATATTTTTTTATTTCTGAATTTCTAAACTTTTTCTATGTCATTCTGCTGATCTTTGCATGTTGATTGTGGCTTCCTGAAAATTTCCCCAAAATTCTTATTTCATTTCTTATGCCAACTGGTCTTTTATGTAAACCCCAGTGGGGAAAGTCGTGATGCGGAAATGGATAACTGTGTAGAACTTTAATGGCTCTCTAATCCCAAATTACAAAGAAGGGAGATTCCTTGGGGGTTCTTGAATTGCTCTCTCCACTGCCTCCTCTGGTTTGAGAAGGATTAACAGAAAGGCAAAGTCAGGCTTTGCATCTGCTTTAATGTGATGTGTGTTCTGCTATCAGAAGCAGTTTATTTACTCATTTGGTTGTTATATGGTGAGTGACCTGTTACGCAATTATAGCATGGGTCAAATCATTTTAGCAGGAACTTCTGTTTAGCATGGAAACTCAGCTCCACAATAAATTTTTATGGGCAAAAATAGGACATTAAAATTAAAGTTACAGAGTTGTAAATTATCTTGAGCACAGGGGAATTTTCTCACTCATGTACTATTTGGCAGATTTCTTTTCCCTTTCCTGCCAGATACTGAAAGCTTTGGTAGGGAATTGAGCCCCAGGTTTATATATGTGTATGGAATAGACAGAGATAAGGTGAAGAACTCACAGGAATGTATGAACTCTTTTTCTGTATTTTATTTTCATTATTTCTGTGTTTCCCCTATGACCTGTATAATATGTGCAGGCTCATTTACTTGAGCCTTGGCCAGTTATAAACACATTTACTTAACCTGAGCTGATGACATTTATCAGTATTTGACATTTATCGATATTTAGTCTATTAGCTGGACTATCTGCTTGATTAAGCCTGAAGGCCTGATTTTCTGTTTCCTAGAAATCAGGAGATTTCGGGGAAACAGAGACCTTCCATTCCAATCTCTCCAAATAGCAACAACCAATTAGATGCCTCCCCTTCCCCTTCTCAATGCTCTCTTACATGTGATGTAATTTCTTGTATAAAAATTATGTATCTTTACTACTTCTTTAGCCCTCCTACCTCAAGCTTTCTCTTTCTTATCTCATGATGGGACGGCTCATCCTCCAGAGGTTTTTAATAAACAACTTTTCTGCCTTCTACTGAGTGATCTCTGAGTAATCATTTTGGGTAAGGGTCTCCTACATCCCTCACATATGGATTGTAATATCTTTTACCATTCATACATTTGCTTTAATATTTGAGTATCTGTAATGTATTTTTCTTTTGCTTTAAAATTGAATTAATTATTTTAAAGATCTACATGTGTCATTATTGTGAGTGCTTGGGTTGTGTAAATGGAAATAGATGAGGCTTAGAAGTTAAAGTGGTGATTGTAATTCCTTTCAAGATTATCCTTGAAACTAAGAAAATTTAAGTGTAATGGTGAAGGGTAGTCTTTGCTAGGAAGTTATGCCAGGTCTTTTTGATTCTAGGTCTAGCATTCTACTTATACACTGAATATTAGACACTTTGCAACATATAAAAAATAAAATAATTTTGATAACTTTCATACATGAGGCTGTAGTGTATAAGACACTTGGTGATTGAGATGCTGAAGCAGGTTGTGGTCCCTTAAAGAAATTATGTTCCCTTTTGATCTGTGATCCCTTTCAGATTCTCAGCTCCTGCTGGGGAAGGCATACCCCCCCAGATAAGTTGTCTTTCCAGGATGCCAGGACCTTTGATTCATTTAGAAATCCTGCTCAAAAAGCACCTGTTTGGGATGATTTCAGAAAGGCCTGGAGAGACTTACAAGAACTGATGCAGAGTGAAATAAGCAGGACTGGGAGATCTTCAACAACAATACTATATGATGATCAATTCTGATGGACGGGGCCATCTTCAACAATAAGATGAACCAAATCAGTTCCAATAGATCAGTAATGAACTGAACCAGTTACACCCAGCAAAAGAACTCTGGGAGATGACTATGAACCACTACATAGAATTCCCAATCCCTCTATTTTTGTCCACCTGCATTTTGGATTTCCTTCACAGGTTAATTGTACACTATTTCAAAGTCCGATTCTTTTTGTACAGCAGAACAACTGTTTGGACATGTATATATAAATATATATCTATATCTATATTATATTTAATTTATACTTTAACATATTTAACATGTATTGGTCAACCTGCCATTGGGGAGAGGGGGGAAGGAGGGGAAAAATTAGAACAAAAGATTTGGCAATTGTCAATGCTGTAAAATTACCCATGCATATATCTGGTAAATAAAAACTATTAATAATAAAAAAAGCATCTGTTTGAAATGTTAATTCCAATAGGAGATCTGAACTGTCCCAGCCCCCACTGGATCTGACCTGCTTGGGCTGTCCCAGCTCCCAATGGGTTTGATCTGCTTGGGCTGAGAACTGCATTCTCAGTAAAAAAACTCCATTTTCCCATAGATCTGCCACTATAAAAGTCAGTCTCTTGGTAAACTGGTTTCTATCCAACAATAAACTTTCATTTTGCAACTAATATTCAGGAATGAGTGAATTCTTTCACTCCTAGAACCTGCAGTTGATTCAAACAACTCTTTTATTGCTACTAACCTCTAAACCACCAGGAATCTAGACCACCAGGCAAACCGCATCAGTGTCAGTTGGGGACCATGGAGGTCCCTATTACCTCTAGTTGTATTAAGTGGTAATATGAAATAAATTCATAAAATAGATTTGGGAGGACATAATGATTCGCAACATGAAATAATCAGGTTAGACATATATCACAGGTTACAAAGATTTTCCATTTATTACATGATATAATTCATGGACTTAATCAGTTGTGACTAAGCAAAGCAGAATCATAATGATTACATCTTGCTTCCTCCTTCAGGAAACCTTTATCTCAGGGAATGGGAGAAGCAGAGGCAGGATCTAGAGAGGTAGGGCAGTAGTATGGAAGGGGTTGGGAAGAAGCCAGGGAGGGATTAAGGAGGAGCCAGGTGTGACTGATCAAACCCCAAGATTTGTTCAGAGATATGTTTCAGAGTTTGGAGACTGAATGAATAGATTAGAATTACTAACAATGGAGGCCAGAGGATCAGATTAAGAGTTCTGGCTTCACATCATTATATGCAACAAGATAGTCTGGGAAAATTTACCTCTAGCATTTCCCGATTAAGGGAACAGAATGGACTGGTTTAGAGTTCACATCACTATGACTAATTAAGAGATTCATTCCCTTGTTTGTAAACTCCAAAAAACAACTAAAGAATTGTGTCTCCACCAATTGCCTAGTTGGTGGTCTGTATATCATAGGTGCTTAATAAAGACTTGTTAAATTGCTTTTGTTGAAGAGCAAGGATTTTTCAAGGGAAAGGTACTCTCAATTCAAGTATTAGGATCCTAATTTCTATGTACAAAACTAGATTATCAGAGTTGAAAGTGCAGATCACAATAGTCTGACTTTCTCATTTAAAAGATGAGGAAATCTTGATATTTCTTCTTTTACAACAACTAATAATGGAAAAATGTTTTATATGATTGCATGTGTATAACATATCAAATTGCTTACTGTTTTAGGAAGAGGGGAGAGAGGAAAGGAAGAAAAATCTGGAACTCAAAATTTTGTAAAAATAAATTATTAAAAAAGTAAAAAATATTAAAAGTTGTCTTTACATACAATTGGAAAAAATGCTATTAAAAAATAAAGATGATGAAACCTAAAGTCACTGACCAAGGTCTTATCAGAATAGGAACTAAAACCCAGCCCTTAGGACTCCTAGCTCAGGGCATGATTTCATATACTTTTAAGGAGATGCAGAATCTCAAAGTCTTTCCATGTCAGATTTATTGATGATTGTTACCTTTCCCTGTCTCCAGGCTCACCTTGACTCCCACCATTCCCAGTAGTATCTGGAAAGAAGCAACTCTCTTCCTTCTCACTGTTGTGTTACAGGCTTGAATCCTCTGCTTGCTAGGCTTATAGACTAGAGATGGAAAGGAAGCCTATAGGCCATGTAGTCTAACCCTAAGCCCAGAGAGGTTGTGACTTTCCCAGACCAGGCACTAAAATCTAGAGCTAGGGTTAGAATCAAAATGGAATGTACCGATTCCAAATCTAGAACCAATTAGAGGAGGAAATGGGGTGAAAAAAGAGTGGGTTATAGGACTTTGCTTCCCAAAGAATTACTGGTGTATGAGAGCCAAGGGAATCACAGGTAGAATCTAAGTGTTCTCTGAGATTTATCCACTGGGGCATTAGGGGAAGGGAATGTAAGTGGGATTGAAATGAAGGCTTTTCTGAGAAAGCCAAGAAGCTACTACTCCTGGGAGATGATTAGAAGGTGGGACCTTTTTGTTTAGTTGGGGTAGGAACCATAGGTGGTTTGGGAAGGACTAATGATTGAGTAGGAGAAGGAAATGAGGGTGTAGGACTTTATAGCAGGGAGGGAGTGGGGGGAATGAAGCAGAATTCCCACTCATTGTTCTCATCTCTGTGGACTCCTCCCTCCCCCCCCCCCCCCCCACTGGAGCTTAGGCAGCCAGGTACCCGCCATCAACCAGAATGCCTGAGCCATGGGTCATGGCACTTTTGTCACTCAGAAGAAAGAGGATGCTGTAAACCACGTCCTCCACCTCTGCAAGGAGAAGGGATAAGGTAAGAGGAAGGGTTTTTCTTCAAAGTGGGGAGCAAGAGAGTAAAATTATAGAACTGGCTCTGTTTAGAGGAGGGGCTGAGTTGGGCCTGGGGGCTCCTTTCCTCCCACCCTAATATTAACAGGAAGTTGGGAGAGTAGCAGAGAAGGTCTGGGCAGAAGGAGAGATGACATAGCCTAACCACCCAGCTATGCTGTGGATCTATAATTCTCTGATGAAATCCTGCTGGGGCAGGGAGACAATGGTCATCCTCCTCACCTTACTTATGGATACAGACATATGCATACCTGCAAACTTCTTCAGAGGAGTGCGTTCCTTTAAAGCATTAGCAAATTCTGGATTAGCAGAGACCTTTCTTCCCATGTTAGTGAGGACGACTGTGGGGTTCACTGTATTTACTCGGATCTGAATACCAAAAGAGGCAGCCCTCAGCCTGAATTTTTCCGACTCCCTATTCCCATAGGTCTTAAGAGTTCCTAGTTCCATATCTTTACTTGTAACTCTCATTCCCCAAGAGCTCTCACCTTGTGTGGCCCAAGCTCCAGGGCCATCACCTTGGTCAACATGTCCATTGCACTTTTGGTGGAACCTAGAGGAATGAAGGAAAGGAGAAAAACTATAAGGAACCCAGTCTGGGAGAGTCACACTGCTTTCCTTAAGCTTAGTGATTCTTATCCCTAAGAAGATTGTAGGGGGCTTCCTCGGAAAGTAGAAAAACCAGAACTTTAGAGGGGAAGGAGGAGAATGGGGTAGTACGATTATAGAGCTAGCAGGGAGAGTTCTGTTATGATCTTCTAAAGAGGGTCTAATTAATTTCTCTTTCTAAGCCTCAGTTTCTCCAAAGTCACAGAGGTGTCAGAATTAAGATTCAGAATGGGTCTTCTTCTGATTCTGAATCCAATGCACTATGCCTCAAATTTAACTAAGGAATGGACTCCATTCTGCCCATGGACTTAGAACTCAGGGATTGATTCAGGGACTGGGTAGGAGCAGGCAAAGAAGAGAGGACACTCACTGTAGCTGGTCAAGTTAGGAATAGTGGCTTGAGAGACCATGCTGGAGACATTGACAATGGATCCTGCGATCCCATGAGCAATCATCCCTCTGGCAACGATCTGGAAACCAATGGAAGGAGAGGGATCCTGATTTCACTGCCTTCTACTCCTTAGAGCTATAACTGGAATGGGGTAAATAGGATTTATCCCAGAGCTTTAAAATTTAGAGGGCCAAAAGTATAGTTATAGGGGTAACTAATTCCTCTCAAATGCATTCTTTAAAAAAAAATAAATATCATTAAAAACTTAATGTTGAACACCACCAAGACTAAATAAACTTGCTAATGAATATTTTACATCTACATGTATTGTAATTAATTCATAAAATATCATAACTTTTTGGTTACTTTCTCTTAAAATTCCCATTAGGATTTTATTTACTTATTCATTCTCATTCACTTTTCCTCTGGTAGTAGTTGTTGTTCAGTCATGCTTGAGTTCCTCTTGACTACATTAGGGGTTTTCATAGCAAAGATACTGGAGAGATTTACCATTTCCTTCTACAGTTCATTTGACAGATGAGGAAACTGAGGCGAACAGGGTTAAATGACTTCCCTAGGATCACAAAGCTAAAAAATGTCTGAGGCTAGATTTAAACTCAGGAAGATGTCTTCCTAATTCTAACCCCAGTGCTCTATGCACTGGGCCACCTAGCTGCCCTCAATAATAATGATAGCTACCATTTAAATAGCACTTTAAGATAAGCAAAGAGATTTTTGCAAACATTTTCTCATTTGATCCCCTGAGAGAGGTTTGTCCAGGGCTACAAAGCTAATAAGTGTAGCGAGGTCAGACTTGAACTCAAATCTTCCTAACTCCAGATCCAGAATTCTAACAATTGTATCAGCTGAACAGGAATCTCTTCTACAACTTGTTGATATTGTCCTTTATTCTCGAAAAGGACCATGACATTAGGAAGGTGATGGCATGACATGAAAGTGAGGGAGGGCTATGCAAAGTCACTCTTTCCTTTCTTCCCTTTCTCTGGTCACATAGAGTATCATACCCTTTCCTATGGATGCTTTTAAGAGCCATTTTTTGTTTCTTTTGGATCTTTGAACTCTCCTAAAGTATCTTGGGGTTTACTAGCTAGATTTCTTTCCTAAGGACCATGCCTTAAACTAAAACTACTCTGATTCTCACCACCAAGAGGTCCCAGCCCAAGCTCCATTTGGTCATTGTTTGGAGCCTGATAGACTCAGATCAAATATAAAAACCAATCATTTCTGTTTTGTCTTCTACAACTTATAAGATCAATGGCCATTCATTCTTTGTTTGAAGACCCCCTATGTAGAAAAATCCACTCCTACTTCCTGAAGTAGACAGCAGAACTCTGCAGACAATTAGCCCTTGGCTCTTGAAAATTTTTGTTGACCTGGAAAGAATTCTGAGAGTGGAGCCAAGATGTTGGAGTAAAGTCAGGAGGCTGCTGGAGCTCTCCCAGTTTCCCTAGAAAACCACATAAAATCGAGCCTCTGAACAGAATCTGACTAAATGAAACCTCTCTCCAGCTCAAGACAGACTGGAAAACCTTCAAGAAAAATCAGTCTCACTGGGGTTTGAAAGGGTTATTCATCACTGGGAAATTGAGTGGGAGGGTCTTAATCACAGAAAATCAGCAACTGAGACCCTCAGGGCTCAGCAGAGGAGCATAGCAGGGGGACAGCTTCCAGTCCCAGCTCAGAAGGCAAACTCTAGGAAACCAGGTTGTTACCTGCATAGAGTAGGCAAAGCTACACTCTGCAAACACAAAGGGGTGCTGTGCTCAAAGCCAAAGTTAGAATTGTACAGGAAGCTTGGGACAGTGCCCCCTGTACCCAAGGAACAGACTCAACCATCAAAGTAAAAAATAGAGGAAAGGGCAAAAGAAAAGGACAGAAAATAAGCTTGACCATAGAAAGCTACTATGATGGCAAGGTAGACTAAAACACCAACCCAGAGGAGGACAGAATATCCACAAAGAGGGAGATCAGTTGGTCTCAAGCCCAAAGAGGCTTCTCAGGCAATGCTCATGAAAGACTCCAAAAGGCAAAGAAGAGAGGGAGAAGAAAAAAATGAGAAAAGAACTGAGGGGGGAAAAAACTCTCTGAAGAAAACAAGTCCTTAAAAAGTAGAATAAACCAAATGAAAAAAAAAAAGAGATACAAAACATAACAGAAGAAAATCACACATTAAAAACTAGAACAGGGCAAATGGAAGCTAATGACTTTGTGAGACTGCAAGAATCAGTCAGACAATCTAAGAAGAATGAAAAATGGAAGAAATGTTAAATGCCTCATTGGCAAAACAGCTTACCTGGAAAATAGATCCAGAAGAGACAATTAAAAATTATTGGCCTACCTGCAGGCCATGACAAAAAAAAAAAAAAGCCTGGATAGCACTCTACAAGAAGTCATTAGAGAAAACTGCCCCAATATTTTAGAAATAGAGGAGGAAATACTCGTCAAAAGAATTCATCATTCACCTCTGTAAAGAGATTCCACAAGGAAAACCACAAGGAACATTGTTGCTAAACTTCAAAACTATATTATCAAGGAAAAAATATTGCAAGCTAGTAGACAAAAGCAATTCAAATATCAAGGAGCAATAGTCAGGTTTACCTAGGACTTGGCAGTTTCTACAATAAAGGATCAGAAGACCTGGAATACCATATTCCGGAAGGCAAAGGACCTGGGGTTACAACCAAGAATTAACTATCCAGTGAGACTTAGCATCATCTTTCAGGAGAAAAGATGGATCTTCACTGAAGTCAGAGACTTAATTATTTCTATTGGAAAATGTTAGATTCTTACTAAGTGCTAATGAGATAATGAGATGATAGGTTCTTACTAAGTGCTCAGTCGGTACTTAGAATTAAAATAGAATAAAATAAATTAAATAATTTAATAAAAAATAAAATAGAATAAAATAGAATTAAAACAGAAAATTTAATTTGCAAACACAGGACTCAAGGGAACCATAGAAAGGTTAACAGGGGAAAATATTTATTTAAAGGTTAAACTGTTCACATGCCTAGATGAGAAAGCTGTATCTATAACTCTTGCAAACTATATCTGACACTGGGGCAGACAAAGGGGAGCGTCACAGGGACTGAGGATGTGATTGTGAATGGACTCTGATGTGATCACATCAAAGAAAAAGACATTAAGGGGTGGGAAAAGGTTTCTATTGGAGAATATGTTTCTCCTTTGGAAAACTGCCTACTTGCTTATTTCCCTCTCAATTTATTGGAGAATAGACTATCAAGTTTCCAAATTTCATTATATTTCTCATGCTTGTTCTTAACATTTTAATATCCCATTCCATTCATGCACCATCAATAATTTAACCAGCCTCTTATTAGTAGACATTTAGTTTGCTTTGATTTCTTTTGTTTTCTTCTTCTGCTTTTTATTTATTTATTTATTTATTTTTGCTATTACATACAATGTCTGGTTGCTAGGTGGTGCAATAAAGAAGAATACTGGGCTGGAAGTCAGGAAAACTGACTTTCCTGAATTCAAATCTGGCTTCACACAAATACTAGCTATGTGACCCTGTGCAAATCATTTAACCCTGTTTACCTCAGTTTTCTTTGCCAAATAAGTTGGCAAAGGAAGTGGGAAAATGCTTTAGAATGTTTAATAAGAAAGCTCCAAGTGAGGTCACAAAGAGTCAGGGAAAACTGAAATGACTCAATCACAAAAAACAGCATAATGTAGCCATGAAAAGACTAGACATGACTTGGGTGTGTGTGTGTTTTATAACACTTTCAGGATATATTCTCAATATTGGATTTATTAGGTCAAAAAGTATTACTTTCATAACTTTTATTTGTCTTACCCGATTGCTCTTCAAAAAGTCTGGGAGCAGTTAATATGTGTTTATTACATTAATTACAAAGTCGATTAGTGACTTATTTGCACCAGACTTGCTGATTGATGATCCCCAGGCTCCAAAATTATATTGACCATGGCCTCTAACTAGACCAGGTCTTTTTAAACTTTTTCCATTCATGATCCCATTTTCCCTGATAAATTCTTATGTGGCCTCAGATATATAGGTATATAAAATAGGTAAAGAAATAAAACATTAACTAATAAAAATCACAATTTCACAACCCCTACATTCAGTTACAAGAGCCGATATGGAGTCACAATAGTTTAAGAAGCTGGAGTCTAGATATTGGTCTATCATCCTTACCTGGGACACCTGGATCACAGAGCGAAGATTCACATTGATGGTCCTACAGACAAATACTGTATCAGTCATGGATGCCTCCCTTCTCCCCAGGGTTCATAGCATATTTAGAGCTAGAAGAAACCTTAAGATATCATCATCTAACTCAGATGATTTTAGAGAAGTAGAATTTGAAACCTAAATAGAGTGTGACTCAAAATCACATAAGTAATTAGTAGCAGGGCTGAGATCTTGTTTCTTATTGCCTTCTCCCAACTCTCTATCATCCCTACCCTCCACTTCCCCAGCATTGTCTTTTCCTCCCCATCCACTTCCTTATAAGCACAGAGATCTGCTCTTCTTCTAGAAAAGAGTGGAACAATGTTCTTCTGATGAAGAGAGCCATATACAACCCAGAGAGAGGAGTGAAAGAACTGAGTGTGGTTCATAACATAGCATTTTCACTCTTTTTGTTGTTTGCTTGCATTTTATTATCTTTTTCATTTTTCCTGTTTGATTTTATTTTCCTTGTGCAGCATGATAATTGTATAAATATGTATACATATATTGGATTTAACATATATTTCTACCATGTTTAACATATAGTGGATTACTTGCCATCTAGGGAAAGAGGTGAAGAAAAGGGAGGGAAAATTGGAACAAAAGGCTTTGCAAGCGTTAATGCTGAAAAATTATCCATGCATATGTTTTGAAAATAAAAAGATTAATAAACAAAAAAGAAAGGAGTGGAACTTTCATGCTTCTTTTCTCTGTCTGGTTTATATCCTAACTCCTTTACTCCTTGACCCACTTAGGGCCCCTTCAAGCCCCCCAGAGCCTGTCTTGGTTCTTCTATTCTCTCCCCCTCCCTCTAATTCCATCTCTAACCTGTCAAAAGCCTCCTTGGAGACCTCCAAAAAGGGCTCATTCAGAAGAACAGCTGCATTGTTTACCAATAGGTCTATAGGACCTATGTTTCCCAGAGCTCGTGAGGTAGCCTCCCAATCTCCCAGGTCCACGCAGACTGGCTCTAATCCTGGACACTGTTGAGCAAGAGAGGCAAATGTCATGAATATACCCCTAAGAGGAGAAAGGAAATAGGAAATAGAAAGGGGGAGAGGAGAAATGGGTAGAACTATATAGGGTAAAGAGAAAACTGAAGCGATCTATGTGACCATGGACAAAATTATACCCTCCTTATGGCTCTACATCCTTATCTATAAAATGAGGTAGTTGAATTATATGATTTAAGGTCATTTTCAATTCTAAATTTTTTGTCTCCTGTGATCTTATGTCTCAAGAGCTGTGAAGGTGAAGGCCTAGAGCTTATTTCTAGTTAAAGATTGAAATTGGGCTCAGAACACTGAAATTTAGTAGCCCTTTGAAAGCTCAGTTGACTGCTTAAAAATAACATGAGCCAGCCTTTCAGGTAGTAAGAATAATTGGTGTAAACAGCTAGTTTCCAGTTGGCCTATTTCTACTCCCTAATTAAAATCTCTTTTTCTGCCCCCTGTCTTGTATCAGCTTCTCCAAGTCCTTTGCCTCATCTCTCACACATAGGGTGGCATCTGGAGTATCAAGGAACATGATGATCTCTTTGGCTCCAACAGAATTATCTTTAAAAGTTGGTTGATGCTGCTGAGTGAAATGATCAGGACCAAGAGATTATATACTTCAACAATAATACTACATGATGATCAATTCTTATGGACGTGGCCATTTTCAACAATAAGATGAACCAAATCAGTTCCAATAGAGCAGTAATGAACTGAACCAGCTACACCCAGGGAAAGAACTCTGGGAGATGACTATGAACCACTACATAGAATTCCCAATCCCTCTATTTTTGTCCGCCTGCATTTTTGATTTCCTTCACAGGCTAATTGTACACTATTTCAAAATCTGATTCTTTTTGTACAACAAAATAAGTGTTTGGACATGTAAACATATATTGTATTTAATTTATACTTTAACATATTTAACATGAATTGGTCAACCTGCCATCTGGGGAGGGGGAAGGAGAGGAAAGGTTGGGGGGGGAGGGTTTGGCAATTGTCAGTGCTGTGAGGTTGCCCATGCATATATCTGGTAAATAAAAACTGTAATTAATAAAAAAAAATGTTGGTTGAAATCAAGAGTTCTTGACCTTGGCCCCCATTACCTTTTCTTTGTAATTTGATAATGGTCTCTGGATATAATCTGTATTTTATTTTATGCATTTATATAATTGGTTTCCTTTATATTTTATTCTATTTTATGCATTTAAAAACATATTTTGAGGAGTCCATACCCTTTGTGATACTCATAAGAAGGGGTACAAAACTAAAAAAATGTAATAATTCTTTATTTAAAAAGATGTTTGGTTCCCCATGCCAAGATTAGCAAGCACTGCTCTGCCTGGATATGAGATTTAGAAAGTGGGGAATGGGGTTCAGGGCTGAACTTCCTCACCTCCTTGGAAAGACTGACCAGGTCCTCTTTAGTTCTGCTCACAGCCACCACTTTGGCCCCAGAATCATGCAGCGCCTTCACTGTATCCCTTCCAATCCCTGTAGGAGCAAATGGATCTATGGCATCTCAGGTCCATTGCCCTGACTACAAGTATTCCTCCAAAATGCTACCTTTGCTGTCTCACTCCTCACCAAAAACTGCCATAGCTGGGGTTCTTAGCCTACAGTGAATATCTTTTTTTTTTTTTTTCTCCCCCTGAGGCTGGGGTTAAGTGACTTGCCCAGGGTCACACAGCTAGGAAGTGTTAAGTGTCTGAGACCAGATTTGAACTCCGGTCCTCCATAATTCAAGGCTGGTGTTCTATCCACTGCACCACTTAGCTGCCCCTTACAGTGAATAACTTGAACAAATTTATATAAACTTCTGATCCCAGTTAATTCTCTACTCTGTGGTCCCTCACTGAGCAAAAGGGACATTGTGAATTCCAACATACTTCAAGGTTGTTCCTTCTTTAAAAATACTTAAAGTTGATTTGAAATTTAAACTAATTTAACTTAAAATTTAAATCGTAAAACTTTTAAAATTAAGCTTTAAATTGCCGTAAGACTTTTGGAACGTGCTGCAAAAGATTAAACAATACCTTCTAGTGCTAGCAAGTATTCTTCACTTTTTTAATCCGTGTTCATTATGCAAGGTTTGAATGGAGCAAAGTTCAGATTTCTTTGCAAAGATAATGGGCTGTTAGAAATATAGCCCCTGTGTGGTTTTCTTTAGGATTATCTCAAGCTAATCATACATTCCTGTCCAATTAATGCATACTAGCTTTGTTCCACAAATTCTTCAGAGACATGTTTCCCACCCTTCTGAATCTTCCTAAGCTTTGAATATTTTTTCTTTGAGTTTTGAAGGGAGAAAAAAACAAACAAACAAACTTTTTTATACCTAAGAGGGCCAGCCCTCTTCTACAAGCTCTCCTCCCCCTCTCCCAACCTCTCCAGCAGCAATGAGAGCAGGCTGCAGGATTTCCTTTCTCTTGTCTCTCTTCCCTAAATATCCTAGATTGGATCCTGATGTTGGCAAGGAGGATTGAATGAGAAGGATAAAGACTTAGCCTTAAGACTCATGGCAGGATTTGAGGATTTCTGTTAAACCTGTGTTGTTGAGTGGTTTCAGCTGTATATGACTCTGTGACCCCACTTAGGGTTTTCTTGGCAAGAATACTGGAGTGGTTTGCCATTTACTTCTCTAGATGAGGAAACTGAGTGAAATCTTGCCCAGGGTTGCACAGCTGGCAAGTATCTGAAGCTGAATTTCAATTCAAATCTAAGGCCAGAGCTCTCTTCACTGCACTATCATTACCTGAAGTCAATTTGTAGCATCCTTAAATCCCTCCTCCCCAAAACTCTTCACAAAATACTATGGATGAGGGAAGAGGGTGCTTTTGATTTAAGGAGCAGACAGGATGGGTTCAGTTATCATGCCCACATACACACACATACCCCACAGGCCCTGATCTTTAAAACCAGAGGTTATTGACCTGAGGTCTTGGAACGTCAAAAAATATTTCTTGATAATTGTATTTCAATGTAATTATCTTTTTTTGGTAATCCTATGATTTTGTTTTATGCATTTAAAAACATTCTGAGAAGGGCTGGATAGGCTTCAGCAGATGGGTTCTTGATGAGGAAAATATAATCTAAGCCAGATTCTCTTCCCAAATATTTTAATTACCTGAGAATACTTTCTCAGTGTTTCATCTGGAAGAACATCCTGTAGCTTAATCTTTCATCTTTCCCACAATCTAGGCAACATTTGTGGAGGATTGGGATCTTGGACCTGAGTTCCCCCTGACAACCCTTTCCCCTTCATTCTCACCTTTCCCTGCACCGGTCACCAGGGCTCTGAGTCCATTGAAGGTGATCTGCATGGTGCTGGAAGGAGAGCCCAGGACAGGTGAGGGGCTCCTCCAAAAAGGGCTTTATATTCTCATAGGGCTGGCTTGTGGCCAGAGAACAAGAGGTAGGGCCATACAACCTTGGAATAAGCCCCACCCAATGCAAAAAAAAAATTGTCAAGATTACATAAAAGGGAAACTAGTGACATTTAGCTGTACTCTTGAAGACAGAAATGTGCATAGGTAGGGAAAAGTTGCATCAGAATTATGATTCTCCCAAGATATTCCCCCACCCTAGTTCTGGGTGATGGTGGCACAGGGTACCAGGAAAGACTGGGGTCTTTAAAATCTTTGAACAATACCTTAACTGCAATGCCAAGCATGATACTGAAAATAATAGGAATTTGGAAACTACTTACAATTAATGCAATGAGTATTTGTTGATTATTAGATTGTAGATCTATAATATATAAGCAGTTAGTATCTACTGTGTGCCCAGAAATGAGCTATTGCTTTACAAGTATCTCACTTATATTTCTTATGTTGAGACTCAAGGGGGTAGGGGATCCTTAAAAATAAATTGGTATTCCTGATTAGTGTCACAGGTGTCCCAAAATTTTTTTGGAAGCTTTGATAATTTCTAAGTTGAAAGGCAAAGTTTTGTTATAATTATAATGCTAGTAAAAGCAGGCTAAATTCCAAGAGAGAAAGATAGCAAAGAGCAGGGTAAACAACACTGTAGGATTAGGGTTCACATAATCAGTGGGAAGGTTGGTAATTGGGGTTAATGATGATCCCTTTTCTCTTTTCAAGAAGTGCTCATTGTTTGGGTCAAGGCACAAGATGGCAGCCCTGGCTTTTGGATGACAATGTAGACATCCTTGAAGGATAGTGGGATTGCTCTCTGGAGGAAGAAAAGTCTACTCTAGGACAGAGTCGGGACGGCTCTCTGGAGGAAGAAGAGTCTAGTCTGGGATTGAGACAGCAGATCTCTTCCCAGAGAGCGATCGGCAGTTTCTGGAGACAACAGAACTTTACATATTGGCGTGCAACGTGAGACAAGGACTTTTGCTTATCCTGACAAGGACTGATTCTGAACCCTTCAGAGGAACTAGCCTGGGCCTTGACATAATGGAATAAAGATATCAGGTCCAACTTCCTTTCTTTCACACACTTTTTCCAAGGTTGTGCCTTGTCACTCCTGCTTGTTACATTATCATTCCCAAGTTGTGGGAAAGTTTCTTGAAAAGAATGGGGGTTAGAGGAGGATTCTGGGAAGATGGCAGAGTAGGTTGGTCAAATATTTTTGCGAAAATATATTTTTGTAATGGCTAAGAATTAGATTCTACATCAGTTGGAGAATGGTTAAAAAACTTACAGTGAATGATTGTAATGGAATACTATTGTGTTATAAGAAATGACAAGAAAGATGATTTCAGAAAAACCTGGAAAATATTTACAAGAACTGAGGATTCTGGGAAGATGGTGGAGCAGGTTGGTAATTTCAAGCTCTCCACATTTCTCCCACAAATAGAACAAATTTGCATCTCAGAGTAAACATAGACTGGTGAAAAATCAAGAAGACTTGGGACAGAACAAAGTCCTTCAATATAATGGAGAAGATCTGAAGACCCTGAACCTAGATTGACTCCATATGATATGCAAACACTTCCAAGCTCAGTTTGCAAAAACATTAAGTGGGGAGACTTGGGATAAGCTGGGTGTGGCTGGAGCCTCAACAGGAACACAATTTTCATCTTCCACACTGCATGTGGAGTCTGAGCCCCGGAAGACTGAGGGGAACATCAGCTCATTAGGAAAGTCAGGCCCAGCTGTGCTGCTGGGATGTGGCCCTGAGAGAGAAGGAACCAGCACACCTGTGAATGCAGAGGCAGTGAGACAGGGATACTACTGGCTGTGGGCACTTGCTGAAGGATGGAGTTCTTGGTTTGGAGTTCTAGGTCACAGGGGAAAGTTCAAGTAAAACTAAAGACATGACTGCCATGAATAGAGGGTCTTACACTAATACCTTTTATTTTTTTAAAATGAATCTTCAAAGAAGAAAGAACCCCACCATCGAAATGCACTGGGGAACAGGGAATATTGGTATTCATTTTTAGAAGAGGACATTGAAGTAAAAAAAGAGCTTCTACCCTAAAAAGCCTGAAATAGCTCCCTATCCAGAGAGAGTTTATAGAAGAATTTAAAAATCAAACAAAAGTTATTGAGGAAAAACTAAAGTATATATAGAAGAGGAGATACAGAGTCTCAAAGATTAAAGTAATTCTTTGAACACTAGAACTAGGTAAGGGGAAGCCAATGAAGTTGAGAGATCAAGAAATGACAAAACTGATTATAAAGAATGAAAAAAAAAAAAGAACAGAATGTGAAACATCTCATAAGAAAAACAATAGATCTGGAGAGCAAATCAAGAAGAGAAAACTTAAGAATAATTGGACTGTCTGAAAATTGTGTCCAAAAAAAGGACCTTGACACAATAATGTAATCAATAATCCAATAAAGTTGTCCTGGAATGATGGAGCATGAGGGGAAAGTAGAAATATAAAAAAATCACTAATTACCACCTCAATGAGATCCTTTATGGAAACAGATAGGAATATTATGTCCAAATTTTGAAACCCACAAATTAGAGAGAAAAATTTCCAAGAAGCAATTAAAAAACAATTCAAATGTGTTGGAGCTAGTCATATCCAACAAAATTATCTAATATCGAATGAGAAAAAAATTGACATTCAACAAACTTGACATTGCAGCAAACTTTTCTGTCAACCAAACATGAATTTTAGAGAAAATTTAACATAAGAACCCATATCAAAGATCAGTTTCAAGGCACTCAACATGGACAATTAATACATATGTTTAACACTGACATCAACAATAGGGCAGCTCAAAAGACAGATTGGGGCAGAGGTAAGGTAAAAATAGTAATTCTGTAATACAAATGAGATGCAGAGGAAGAATAGACAGAGAAATTCAAGGGAAGAGAGCTCATAGTTCTGAAAATCTACTCACATTGAGAATGGGTTAAATAATTCAATACTACACATATACTATAAAAAAATTTCTAAAAAAAATAAGGGGGAACTGGGCAGATAGAAAACAAAGTGTGTGATAGAAGATAAAGAAGGGATCCATGGGGGGAGCAGGCAAATTAGGAGCCAAATTAAAGCAAAGAATCAGCAAGGATAGGAAAGCTATACATGTGTACATATATGGAGGTTTGTATGTGCATGTGTGTATGTATCTACATATGTATACATAGGTATACCTTTTCTTAACTATAGTCTGCTTAGGGGTGGTGGGAGAGAATGAAAAGGGGAAAAAAGAATAAAGTAAAAAAAGTGCACAGCAGAGAACAAAAGGACAGTTCTGTTACTCTGAACCAGCAGCTCTTCCCAAATGGTTTATAGTGATATGACTGAACAATGACCAAAACTGTCATCTCTAACCCTTGCAACTGCACTCACATGAGCACTTCTTAGTCTCATGAATGAAAAGGGGGAGTCTTTGTTAGCCCCCATTCCAAACTTCCAATGAATCATATTGTTCTCTGGATCTCAGCTTTGTAACTAATATATTGTCTTCAATATCATGATGAAATATTCTGTTCTTTGTTTTGTACTCCCCAAAATCTGTAAAAGGGGGAGTTATCTATTTGTTGGAGCCATTTGACATAAAGAGAGCCAATCCATTGACCCATTTGTTAACAGGAAGCATATATCCCTGAAATAAATATGATCTTGCTGAAATGCCTCAGGTTGAATTTGTTAAATTTTACTTGAGACATAAGTATTTGCTACCTTAAAAAGATGTCTAAATATTTCTATATTTCCTTAAATTTTGTTAAGGATTAATCCATCCCTTAATTAACCCTCCCTCTAATTCCCCCTTCTCCTTATACTCTCCTAATTCCCCACTGAATGAAATGCATTTCTATACCCAATCCTGTGTGTGTATGTGTATGTATCTGTGCATTCTTCCTTCCTTTGGGCATCTCAGTTGAAATCAAGTTTCAGGTATTAGGCACTCCCCTATGTCTTGTTTGAATAGACTTCTATTAA
Source organism: Sminthopsis crassicaudata (assembly GCF_048593235.1). Classification (NCBI taxonomy): domain Eukaryota; kingdom Metazoa; phylum Chordata; class Mammalia; order Dasyuromorphia; family Dasyuridae; genus Sminthopsis; species Sminthopsis crassicaudata. The sequence goes on from NC_133620.1 coordinate 320,936,192, forward strand.
AGCACTACATTTGTGTAAGAGACAGATGTGACAAAAGACAGCCTTTCAACCATAAAGGGCAAATTTGATAAAGGCAAAGAAGTGGAAGATGGAATGTTGAGGTTGGATAATCACAAGACAGCCAGCTTGAATGTGTATGAAACAAAATAAAATTCAATCAATCTTAGACCAAAATTAGATTATGAAAGACTTTAAATGTCAAAGTTTTTAGAATTGAGGAAGATTTTGGCAGTTTTGAGGAGGTTGGATTGGAAAGAGCAGGGACCTACTGCTAGGTGACCACTTAATAGACTGTTGCAATGATCTAGACTAGAGATAGGAAGTGTTGTGAATGGAGAGGAGGGCCAGATGTAAGAGATACTTAGGAGATCGAATCAAAAAGATTGACACATATACAAAAGTTCATTATGCCAAACAACAAAAAAGATAAATTCTCCTCTAGTGCTGGATTTTATACCAAGAGACCTCAAGATCTCTAGCTAGAGAGTTCTGAATTCAAGTTCAGTGAGGGACTGTGTACCTGTCACCCGATAACCAGCCTAAATTAGTTGAGATGTACTGATCATAACAATTCCCACATTCATTATAACAAATCACAGAGATAGCGCTCTCTCTCTCTCTCTCTCTCTCTCTCTCTCTCTCTCTCTCTCTCTATATATATATATATATATATATATATATATATATATATATATATAATATGCCCTATGGCATACCAAAGAAATCACCGATCTTGAAGGACCAAAGTTTTGAAATATAGTCACATCTGTTTCTACTGGGCTTACTGACCCACATGAATAAAAATGTTTGTCGCAGCCCTTTTTGTAGTGGCAAGAAATTGGAAACTGAGTGGAAGCCCATCAGTTGGAGAATGGCTGAATAAGTTATGGCATATGAATGTTATGGAATATTATTGTTCTATAAGAAATGATATGTTGGATGACTTCAGAGAGGCCTGGAGAGACTGACCAGAACTGATACTAAGTGGAATGAGCAAAAGCAGGGGATCATTGTACATGGTAACAGCAAGATTATACAATGATCAATTCTGATGGATGTGGCTCTTTTCAACACTGAGAAGATTCAGGCCAGTTCCAGTTATCTTGTGATGAAGAGAGCCATCTGCACTCAGAGGACAGTGGGAACTGGGTGTGGATCACTATATAGCATTTTCATTCCTTTTATTATTGTTTGCTTGCATTTTGTTTTCTTTCCCATTTTTTCGTTTTGGATCAGATTTTTCTTGTGCAGCATGATATTTGTGGAAATATGTATAGATGAATTGCACCTGTTTAACATATAATGTCTTACTTGCCATCTAGAGGAGGGAGTAGGAGAAAGAGAGGGAAAAAATTTGGAATGCAATATTTTGCAAGGGTGAATGTTCAAAATTATACAAGCATATATTTTGAAAATAAAGAACTTTAATTTTAAAAAAGAAATACAGTCACAACTGCCAGCACATTTACATTCTGAAGTCAGAGGATAAAGCAAAAAAGTCAATGCCCCCTTGAAGCCCTTAAATGTCCAATAACAGGGACATATCTATAGGCCATCCAAGTAGTTAGAAACTAGTTAGAACTTTAAGAGAAGTCAGTCTGTATCTAAGAACCATGGGAGATGAAATAGGTATGATAGAAACAATTAAATGTAAATTTTATTTCTCTCCCACTATATAGGGATAATAAAAGGGATCAGGAGAGAAGATTCTATTGAAGTAAAATTTAAAAAAAAAACAGGTTAAGATTTACCTGGCAATGAAAGTGCTGATTGGGAAGTGGGTGGAGTGCTTTTTTTTTTTTTTCCCCCAGAGTATTTTTTTTTTGGTAATAATCTTTGATTTCCCTTGCCAACTGTATTTACTGTTTTTTGTTTTCTTCTGTTCTAAGATCTTATGCTTCTTAGATAATTAATCTTCCCAGGACTCAGTTTCCTGAGATTAACAGGAATAATAATGGTTCTGTTGCAAGGAAACATTTTTTTTTTGCATTCGTCTTTTAATTTTGAGTTCCAAATTCTCTCACCCTCCTTCCTTTTCTCCATCCACTGAAAAACAAGCAATAAGATATCTATTATACATGTGAAGTCATGCAAAACACATTAACCATGTTAAACCAAAGAAAAATAAGTGAAAGAAAATGCTTCAATTTGTACTCAGAATTCAGCAGTTCTCTTCCTGAAAATGGATCGCTTTTTTCATCATGAGTCCTTTGGAATTGTCTTGGGCATTGTATTGATGAGAATAGGCAGCTCCTTCAAAGTTGATTGTTGTTACAATATTACTATTATTGTGTATGAACTATATTCTTCTGGTTCTGTTCTCTTCATTTTGTATCTATTCAAGCAATTCTAAGTTTTTTCTGAAACAATTCCCTTTAGCATTTTTTTAACATAATAATGTTCCCTCCCAATCATATCCTACAAGTTGTTCAGTTATGTCAAACTGCTGGGTATCCCTTCAGATTCCAGTTCTTTGCTACTACAAAAAATGATACAAATATTTTTGTTCAAATAGTTTCTTTCCCTTTGTTGAAAGACATATGCAGTCTTAGTCAGTATTGCTGGGTCAAAGGGTATGCAAAGCTTTATTGTCCATTGGGCATAGTTGCAAATTGTTCTCCAAAATGGTTTTTCATATGATTATTGATGGCTTTGATGTGTTTTGAAAACTGCTTGTTCATATTCTTTTATGATTTTTCCACTGGGAACTGGCACTTGTTTTAAATATTGGGCTTAATTCCCTATATATTTGGAAATGAAGTCTTTATCAGAGATACATTTTTTTAACAATTTTTTCCTATTTTCAAGAATCTTTTAAAAGATTCTCTTAAAGATAAAATAATTAGGAAATTGTAATATCAATTTGGGTACCTTAGAGGATAATCCTATTATCATAACTGCCTAAACACAGTAAAGAGAAAGAAGGAAACAAGCCTTTTAATAAGCAATAGTTATGTGCCAAGCACTATGCTAAATGCTTTACAAAAATTCTCATTTGATTTTTATAACAACCTTTTTTATCCTTATCTTACACTTGGGGAAACTGAGTCAGATAGCTCTTAAAGAGATTTAGCCAGGGTCACATAGCTAATAAGTAGTTGAGCTCATTTTTAAACTCAGGCCTTTCTGACTCCAGGCTTAATGTTCTAACGTTTGTGTCATCTAGCTACAATAGAATAGACTCTGTGGGTATCACGTGCATTGTGGGGAGATGTTCACTAAGAGGGGCAGGTGAGAAGTGAGACTGAGGAAACAGAAGTTTCATGACTTCTATGCTTATGAATGTCCAGATGCTCAGAACAAAGAGCAGGTGGAATATCTGACACATCTAACTTCTCTTTTTAGCTTTCTTTTTTGTTTGGAGAGTATAGTTCATTACACATAATTAAAATGTGCATATGTTAATGTTATGAGCCAAAACTCTGTACTTGAAACAAGGATTCTTACAAGGTGCTAACTCAGTGGAATTGAAAATACAATGGTTATCTAGTTTAGCATGATGATTAAATAGTTCATGTACTTAGTACTTAATATAGTTCTACAAGATTCACACCTATGATAATGTAATTATAATATAAGAGTATATAAGCTGGGACAAACTCAGCCAGATTCATTCATTTCATCTCATATCACCTTGGTGATAGGCCTGTTCTTTATTTCTCCAATGAGACCAAGGCCCTTCTTGAGTCAGAGACAGACTCAGAAAGGGTTTGGAGACAGACTCGGAGAAGACAGAGGGATGGAGGCTGGAGCACAAGCTCTTGGACTGAGACAAACTTCAAGACAGAGACAGTCATGGTGGTTCTTCTGCTTCCCCCATAGAAATCAAGACATTCCGGAGGATCTCAAGAGAAGAAGGAGACAACCCTTTGAAGGAGATAATAAGGATTTGGACTTTTTTAACATCTGGCTCTTCTCATGGTGATTACTCTGTTGAAACGAAGGCTGGTCCCAAGATCTCCAGAAAATCAACAAGAATATTACATGTTAAGACTTTGTTGTTAGGTGTATGAGAAAGATGAGGGCAGTTGGAGGAAGGATCAGACAGGGAAACTGAGGCATAAGGAATGGCTTGAACAAAGGCCTGGAGATAAGAAAGCACTAAATTTTCTTTTATATGAAGGAGAGGGAGGATAAAATGTGTCAATGAAAGAATGATGTGTAATGGAGAGATTTGAATAGGAAGAAGCTAGTGTCATGTGCTGCTGCCTAGAAAGACAAGTCACATTTCTTGAGTTTTGATCTCTGTGATTAAAGAGAATGAATTATTCAATTAAAGATCCAATAAAGGATACCCAGAAATGATTAGACACAGAGGAAAACACTTAGACAGTTCAGTGATTTTGAATGCAAGATTAATTCCAGTGATGCAGAGAGTTAAAGGAGAAAGAATTCTTTTTTTTCCTTTTCTTTTAAATTAAGGCTTTTCATTTTAAAAATATATACATGGATAATTTGTTAGGATTACTAGGTGAGAACTCAGGTTGTCTGGATAGTGACAAGGTGAGAATTCAGGTTGGACAATTACAAGGTGAGAACTCAGGTTGACTTGATAGAAGGAGCAAACTCATTGGCTGAAGTGGTTCTTCCCAGAAGCCCTTGCATTATCCCACGCCCATTCTCTGGGAGGATAAAAGAGACAGCATTGGGCCCAGAGAGCAGATCGGCCTGGAGAAGGATAAGAGCTGGAGGAGATTCAGAGCCAGGATTCAAGAAGAAGACTCTGCATTGCATCAGGCTTGACGGGGCTCTCTGCAGGAAGGGAAGTCACTTCTCTGGACAAGAGTTAACAGCAACTGCATGGAGACAACGGTTTGTTACAGGAAGAAGAATCAGTCGGAGAGATTTGAGTAGAAGACACAGCAGATCTCTTCCCAGAGAGTGATCCGGCAGCTTCTAGAGACAACAGCTCACTACATAATTTTTGACACTCACCCCTTAAAAATTCTGTGTTCTAATTTTTCCCCCTTTCTTCCTCCCTACCTCTTCCAGTCAGCAAGTGATCCAATATATGTTAAACATGTGAAATTCCTCTATATTAATTTCCATAAATATCATGCTGCACAAGAAAAATCAGATCAAAAAGGGGAAAAATGAGAAAGAAAACAAAATGCAAGCAAACAACCACCAAAACAGTGAAAATATTATACTATGGTTCACACTCAGTACCTACTGTCCTCTCTCTGGGTATAGATGACTTTTTTTTTATTACAAGACCTTTGTAAGTATTCTGAATCACCAAATTGTTGATGAGAGCCATGTCCATCAGAATTGATCATCATATAATCTTCTTGTTGCCATGTACAATGATCTCCTGGTTCTGCTCATTTCATTTAGCATCAGTTCATGTAAATCTCTCCAGCCTGCTCTGAAATCATTCTGTTGATCATTTTGTATAGAATAATAATATTTTATAATGTTCATATACCATAACTTGTTTGGCCATTCTCCAACTGATAGGCATGCACTCGTTTCCAGTGAGAAGGAATTCTTAAAAAAAAAAAAAATCAAATCAGGGCAATTAAGTGGTGCAGTGGATAGAGCATTGGCCCTGAAGTTAGGAAATCCTGCTCTCTCAAATCTGGTCTCAGACATTTAACCCTTCCTAGCTGTGTGACCTTGGGCAAATCAATTAATTCCAATTGCCTCAGAAAAAAAATTCAAATAAAAAAGCCTAAGTATTATGTGTTTAGATTATTGGTTACCTTTAAGAAGCATCAATTTCAATGAAGAGATGTAGATGAAAGCAGGTTTACAAGGGATTATGGAGGGAGAGAGTGAGGAAGAGCAGGTTTCAATCTTGTAAATATGTTTTTAAATACACAATGCTTTATGAATCATGTTGAGAGAAAAAAATCAGAACAAAAGGGAAAACAATGGGAGAGATTAAAAAACAGAAAAAAGAAGTGCACAGAGCATATTTACATTCATTCTCCTAAAATCTTTTTCTGGAGGCAGATGGCATTTTCTGTCCAAATTGCTATTTGAATTGCTTCGGATCACTGAACTGCTTAGAAGTACCAAGTCTTTCACAGCTGATCATTGCACATTCTTGCTATTATTGCGCATAATGTATTCCTGTATCTATTTGTTTCATTCAGCATCAGTTCATGTATATTTTTCTAAGCCTTTCTATAATCAGCTGATTCATATTTTTTTATAAAACATTGATATTCCATTACTTTAATGTACCACAGTTTGTTTAGTCATTCCCCAATCTATGGGCATCCACTCCCTTTCTAATTCTTCGTTATCATGAAAAGAGCTGCTACAAACATTTTTGCACATGTGGGTCCTTTTTCCTCCTTTACGATTTCCTTGATCTTTTGTGTTTGTGTTGAATGTTTTATAACTTCTCTGATCTACTGGCTTGCAACTAGGGTAGAGTGACCAACAGTGCTGTAGATTCCTTCCTGTGGAGATTCTTTGCCACATGGTATCTGCAATGCCAGGGGAGTCAGCAATGCCTGGGGGCTCTGCACTGTCTGCCTTGGTGTTTGTACTCATCTGTTTGTGTTAGGCTGTCTCCCTCCCATTTCTGATCGAAACAGATCTGTTTCATCCTGTAGATTCTCTGACACATCATAAGAGTCTGCACTGCCACAGGATTCTGTGCTGTCTGTGCTGGCATTTGTACTCAGCTGGTTGCACTGGCTGCTTCCCTCTCATTTCTGATTGAAATAGACCTTTTCTGGCGATCTTCAAAATTATCTTTTGCTGATAATTTGTTGCACTCCCAATATTTGTGGATTCTGACAGTCCAGAGCAAATTCAGAGGCTGGATTTCGTAATTATTGTGAGGGTTTTAGAGAAAGTCAGAGAGAAACATGTGTCATCTCCACTATCTTGGCTCTGCCCCTAGAAGTCCCAAGGAATCCATATGTGCAAAAATGTTTGTGGCAGCCCTCTTTGTAGTGGCAAGAAACTGGAAACTGAGTGGATGCCCATCAATTGGAGAATGGCTGAATAAGTTACAGTATATGAATGTTATGGAATATTATTGTTCTACAAGAAATGATCAGTAGGATGTTTTTGGAGAGGCCTGGAGAGACTTACATGAACTGATGCTAAGTGAATGTGTATGTGTATAAGTATATGTATAAATTGTGTGTGGACAAAGAGAGAGAGACAGAGAGACACAGAGAGAGATGTGACTTTTCCACATCCTGCATACACAGAACATTACGAGAAGATACCTTCAGACTGGTTCTCACTATTTATGACTAGGTTAGGTTTTCCTAATTCATTGCTGAGTTTTGAGTTCATTCTGTTTTATTCCGCTGATACTACTTTAAAGGAATGACCTCACCTTCTGCATGCCTATTCCTTATGTCTTTAAATATTGAAGATGATTCTTTGACCTACCTGGAGGATCAACTGGGGAGTACATTTTCCCTTAGCAGAACACATGGTCTCACAAGACAATTCTGTAACTAGGACGGGAGTCACTTCCTTTGCTGTGTTTTTCTTCCTTTTGGTACAAAGCCTTGTAAGATCCCAGGAGGACTGGAGTTCTCTGGTTACAACCTCAGTATCTTGACATTGATGTCTGGTGGACTTACAGTAGCTGATGAGGATGGGGAAAAGGATTGGGAGAAGAGAAAAAAGATGAGCATCAGACAGTGTAACAGGCAGGAGAGAAAGTTTCAGCAGGGGCAGGAAGGGGCTGATGCACAGGGAAGAGTTAGCATCATAGAGAGGGCCACAGGAAAGAAGATCCCATTTTTGCATGATCAAATTGTAAGGTAAAATATAAACTGCAGTGGCCTTGCATGAACTCTTTCTGTCCACACAAAAGTTATAATACTAGCTTTCCAAATGATTGTACTAGTAGTAATTAATTATTAGAGTTTCTTCTAATCATCCTATGATTTTATTTTTTTTTTTTTTTACTACTTACCATTTCACTTTTCTGCATGAGAAACTATTCCATAGCTGATTCAGATTTGTAAATAGATGTGATGGGATCAAGTGATTCTGTGATGTAGCTTCCTTCCATACTAGTACATGGAGAGGCTGCCTTCAGACTTGCTTGACCTGCATGATTACTTTCATTCACCCCTATTACTAATGCTTACTAATGCAACTTTTTCCTTCCCTCTCCAACTGACTTAGGGCAAAACTGTCCCTAGGATTTGGTTGACCTCAACTTCTCTGATGTATTTTCCTGGTTATCTAAAGGCAAACAAAATTTCAGCTGCATAGAATCTATGCTTCTCAGATTTATTGCCCACACAATTCACTTAAGGCTGCCCTTCTGACTAGATATATATATATATATATATATATATATATATATATATATATATATATATTTAATTAAAGCTTTTTATTTTCAAAACATAGGCATGGATAATTTTTCAACATTGACCCCTGCAAAACTTTGTGTTCCAAATTTTCCTCCCCTTTCCCCAGCCACTCCACTATATGGCAAGTAATCCAATATATGTTAAACATTAAAAAATATGTTAAATCCAATATATGTATACAAATTTATACAATTATCATGCTGCCCAGGGAAAATCAGATTAAAAAGGGAAAAAAAGAGAAAATACAAAATACAAGCAAACAACAACAAAAGAAAGAAAATGCTATGTTATAAGCCACACTCAGTCCCCACAGTCCTCTCTCTGGGGGTAAATGCTTCTCTTCATCACAACGTCATTGGAACTGTCCTGAATCATTTCATTGTTGAAAAGAGCCATATCTATCAGAATTGATCACTATATAATCTAGATGTTGCCATATATAATGATCTCTCTCTCTCTCTGTATATATATATATGTATAGTGCCTAGTGGTAAAGTAATTACTTATGAAATATTGTTTGGTGAAATGATTAGAGCCAAACAAAAGCACAACGATCTAGATCACTCTTCCATTACACACATGTGATTTCTGCCATTGCCTCAACAGTAAATTTCCTTCAAGGGACTCCAGTCTTTTAGGATCCCTACCTCTCTTCTTAGCATGTGCTACTTTCACAGTCCCCCATCAGTTCTTGCCAGCAATCATCCACAGACAGCTGAAACACTGAAGATGTGTACAGAAACATGCTTTCTGGGAGAAGTCCCAAACTCTCAGCTGTATTGCCATTTGCTTCTTTAGCTCCCCTCAAATCCCATATAGCCACATTCTTTAAGTACTGTCATCATAACTTCACTGTCACATAAGCCTTGGTGGCCACAAGTTAGATTTTGGCATTTCCGAGTTCACTATTTACCTTTAGTGAAGAATTTTTTTCTAACTTCTCTGCTGAAGTACTGGGCTTGCATCCAGGGCAGGGCCAACACTACTTCTGTAGATTCCTCCCTGTAAATTCTCCACCATCGGGGGCCCACACTGCCCTGGCTCTGTGCTGCCTGCACTGGTGTCTGTGCTCAGCCTGCTTGGGCTTGGACCACCTCCCTCCGTGCCTCAGAAAACAGACCTTTTCTGGCAATCTTTGAAATTATCTTCTTCTGGTCATTTGTTGCACTCCCAATACTTGTGGATACTGCTATTACGAATAAGAGCTAATTCAGAGACTGAATTTGGTAATTGTCTGAAGGCTGTGGGAGAAGGTCACAAAGAAACCTGCGTCCTCTCGGCCATCCTGGCTCTACCCCTGGAACTGGGGTGGCTTCATTTGAAGGTGGGCAGGGCCAGCCTCTTGGGCCTGGGGCCTTGGTGGAGTCCCTAAAGCCTGTGGCAGGCAGGGGCTCCAAATGTGGGTAGGCGGAGATAGGGGGGGGGGCTCCCTTTTTGCCCTGGCCTTGCAAAGGAGGTAAATGCTCTCTGTCTCAGCCAACATCTATCTAATGAGGGAAAGGAAAGGGGGAACCCCATTTGTCAGCGCATAGATCCCATGAGGCGCAGCGTCCCCTGTAAAATGAATTTACAGGCCTGAAAACCTAGATTGATAAATAAAAGGTTTATTGTAGGAATTTGGAAGTAAAGCTGTTAGAAAGATGCCAGGGCAAAGGTGGCCATTGGTGGGCAGGGACCCTTACAGGGCTGGAAGGATACCATGTGTTGGCTGGGAGGGCTCCTGCAATGAGGGCGTTCCAGCTTGTTTCTTTTATACCCAAAAGATGATGGGCGGTACCCAGTTCTGGCGGGCTTTTCAGTTAGGCCAGATCAGGTGAGGGCTGGGGGAAGCTGAGCTGAGAGTGGGGGCTGGGGCCGGATATTCAAAGGGTCCCTTTGACCAGAATTTGTGAATCAAGGTCAGTCATGGGTTGGGTAATTAGGAATCTTAAAGGGACTCCAACCCTCATCAGTTCCCCCCTTAAACAGTTGAAACTTAAGTTCATTTAAGAAAAAAGAAAATATGGGACAGTGTCCTTCATTTAAGGAAAGGTTGAAGATTTTCTCCAAAGATCTTCAGAGTAGTGGAGTCCTCTCGTCTTGTTCCTCCCTCAAACCATCGCCTCCAGATGCATGTGGGAAAAGGGGCGTCGATCTCTTTAACTGCTTTGAGCTGACAAGGGTCGTAGAGATTTGGGGTTCCATGCCAGGAGGTGAGGCGTGAGGTGTGGGGGATGGCAGCAGGGCATCGAGGTGTCCCAGTCAGTTGTCCCCAGTCAATGTTCTCCAGGCTGAAAGGCCAGCTGAGAATCCAAAGTGTGAAGCCTAGAGAAAACAGATCTCGGGAACAGATTAAAAGTGGGGTGGCATCCAGGGTGGAGATGATGACATTCAGGAGAATGGGGCCTTTAGCAAGAAATGCATCAGGTCCCTTCTGTGGGCTGCTTGTCTGATGGCCCATCTAACTATCACAGAGAAATAGGAGAAAATGCTGAGAAAAGATTATTTGTAGCCTAGCTCTTTCACTTTTAATTTTCAGGAGAGCTAATTTCTCCTGGGTTTGGGATTAGTGGGTATGGACCAGAAGCCAGAGGAGGCAAGAAGCCTTATTATCTAGTAGATTTAATGAACCACTGCTCTTCTGTAAGGCAGGATCCAGGGATGGGCATCTCCCCAGTTTTAAGAGCTGGAGATCAAGATAAGAATGCAGTTTAAGCTCTTGGAAATGTTGGAAAAACTGTGCTGTTCTTGAAGAGAGTTAGTTATTCAATAAGCAAAGATCCTGAATCTTTTCCTTCCTAGTTTCCCCACTTTTTATGGAGGAGGGGTGAAAAGTATCAGCATAGTCTACCCAGCTTACCGGCCCCTGAGGTGTTTGGGCTGTCCTGAGATAAAAGGGAAACAAGGCCAGACCTCAAATTCCTACCAGGGAGCAGGATGCTGGGGGGCCATAACCTTTGTGGTGTTTGCTGTGGTGGTGAGAAGGCAGCTCCTTCTGCTGGGATTCAGGGCAGAGACTGGGGTCTTCTAAGGCTTAAGTCTAGGAGAGATTTGCATTAAAAGGGCATCTCTGCTTCTTTCTGAGTGTCTGGAGGCAGGAGTTGCCCTGAGAAGAGAACTGAGAGTCTTAGGTTAGCGAGATAAAGGGAAACCAACAGGTGTTAGAAATCAGTTTGGGTCTTACAGAGTTGTCCAGTAGCAGACATGACCAGGCTAAATGCTTATTCGGCCAAGCATTTAGGCTAAAATGGTCACATATAATCAGGCTAGAAACAGCAAGGTATGACCTAATTGAATTGCATTAATTATTTGTCCCCATAGGTTCATAGCCAAGTAGATGATATTCATACAAATCTGTTTTTAAAATACCCAAAGCAAATACAATCATATACAGAATGTCTAATTCCACATAAGAGAATTCAACAAGTTAGCAGTTAAACTTTTAGAAATAAATCCTACCGAAGTATGGATGACATTCATAGAAACCCAGGCTAAGTGTGGTTATTGTTCTTTTCCCAACCTTTTCGATTCAAAGGGACTAACAGCAGGGAAGCCCTGTTAAGGTGGGTGGAGAGAGATTAGCTAATCTGTTAGTAACCAGACCCCAACAACTCTATAGCCTTCATTCCCTTTAGGCGTCCCTAAGGGAGAAATTAGTGGACAGGTAAAAAGCTTTTTCAACTTTTTGCAGCCTCTCCCTTATCTGTATCCAGGCCTGAAGCAACTTGAATGTCTGCTGAAAAAAAAAAAAGAAAATTTTTTACCTTTTCTATTTCGCCAGAGCTTGTGCCATGACGTCTCAATGACCAATGCTTGGCTTGAGCGTTAGAGCTCCAGACAGCGTCAATCAAGTCCCGGGAAATTGAGCTGTCTCACCTCGATGACAGAGTCTGTGTGTGGGGGGTGTTATCTCATGAATAGTAAACCAGGAAGACTGAAATAGAGGCAAGAGCAATATTGGAAGACATTCCCATAGCTTGGGATGGGAGAGGCTATTCTGAAACATGAGATCATATCAAGTATTCTGATAAAGAGGCAGGGGGAGATTTTGCAGGACTAAGAGGCAGGGAAACTGAGGCAGGACTGAGTCAGGATAATTAGGGAAACTGAATTAGGACAATAATAAACAAACCAGACTAAAATTAGAAAACGCAAGGACTTGTGGCAAGGACCAGTTTCTCCCTGATAACCCCAGAATTATTAGCATAGAACAGCACTCCTTATTCAGAGAGACACACAAGCCTCCCTGTTCGAATCTCTGCAGTGGGGGGCATCTCAGCCAGAGATGGACAGTCTTTAGGTCTGTGGTCATTTGTGCATTTAACTCAGCCTCTGTGTAGCAGTGCTCAAGGCGGTCCTGCTGCCCTGAGAAGGCACCCCAAGTCTGGGGCTCCGAGAGAGAGAGAGAGACAAAAAATGGAGTTTGAGAGCTTCATTCTCTCTCTCTCTCTAGGGAGGACAGATTTCTGAGTAAATTATGCAATTAGACCAAGACAGGCCGCCCCAAACCATTAAAGTCCTGATGTCGAAATGCTGAAATAATAATTAAGGAACTGGGGTAACAGGAAGGGAGAAACAGATCAGAGAGGCTGCCAGTTCTTGGACAGGTGTCTGATTTTTGATTGCTTTTAAAGAATAATCCCAAAGACTGAATAAGGGATTTCAAAGTTAAAACATAAGTCAGCCAATCATAGTCTAGCAAATTCTAAGCAAAGAGTAAAATAGTTTCCTATTCGGCCTGAACTGAAATAAGACATCAGTTTTTCCCAATTTTCTGACCAGTTGAAATCTCAGTTTCCTTCCCCCCCCCCCCCCCCCCCGTTTACAGAAATTATCGGATTATGCATAACAGACTAGTAAATTTCCTGAAACAGCAATAGTAAACAGGTCTATGCAGCAATAATAAACAGGTTTATACAGAGCAATAGTTAAAAGTTTTTCTCATACAGAACAATAGTCTTAAAAAGATCAATTAATTTGAAAGCCGGCCTATTTCAAAACCTTCTCGGAAGAGAAATCCCACGTGACCCCTCCCTACTCTGTGGGAGGGGAAGGCAGCTCTCAGGCTACATACAAGGTACTTAATACAGAGAATAGTGGCTGAGTAGAAGACAAAAGACCTTACCCCTACCCCCACCCTTCTTAGGGTGTGGGGGTGTTTGGGGCATTTAGAAAGGTCAGACCCTAATTGGAGATAAGCGACTCCAGAAGCAAGTAGGGGGTTGGGAGTAGAGAGAGATTGGAACTCTACATATAGAATTCAGGTGTTAATGTAGTCATTCTCTAAAAGGCAGCTAGAGGGAGAATCTATTCTTAATTCTATATCCCTGACTTCCTGGACTGAAGCCAGAGAAGTTCAGTCAAGAAAGAGACAGTTTAAGGAAACTGAGGCAGTAAAAAAGAACGGTCGCACACCAGAACAGAGAAAGATTCTAGCGGGAAGCCAAATTGAAAGTAGTTAAGGAGCATTTAAATAGTTTCAATCACTTTAATTCACCCCTGCCTGCCTGCAGTCAGGATGGGGGGAAAAAGGAGAAATCAAAAGAAACTATTTTCACTCTCTTAAAAATTAATTTGCCTGGATTCAGAATTTTGTTCCCCAGCCCAAATTACAAAGATCTCCTTTCTGAAGCTCTAGCCTGGCCAGGACCAGAACTTCGAAAGGGCATCTTTTAATTGTAAGAGGGAGCATAGGGGGCATCCAATCGAGAGAAAGTCCCGGACCAAGAGAAAAGTCAGGAGCTCCCACCTGCAAGGTTACTGAGACAGAGAAAGGCTTGAACAGCTGGTTTAAGTTCTGTCTAGGCTTTAGAAAGCAGGTAAATATGCCCTGAGGCTTAGAAAGAAAATGGGCAGTTTTTAAATCCAGCCTAGAGAGCATGGTCAGGAAACCGAGTCCCATTTTAAAAGGTATGGGACAAGCTAGTTCTCTGAGAGGGCTGGAAGTTTTGGCTCATTTTAAGAACCAGGTAAAAGCTATCTATGAGAGACACGTTTCTAGAGATCTTGAAAAGAGTCCCCAAATCTCCCCACTGTACCCCAAGAAGGGGTCAGGATGGGAGCATTTAAATGGCAGGTTAAACCACATGGGAGAGGTTGGAAAAGAGAGAGGATGGGGGAAGGGAGAGATGTTATCTTACCCAGTGCTTCTCAGGTGGCGAAGGTGAAGGCTCACACAGTTGGGTAGAGACACATCTCCAAGTTCGCCCGATCCATTGACTGTCTCCTCGTGGCTACAGCCTGGCCACTATGGTGGAGTGCGAGAGGGGCTCAAACACAGATGTCTCCCCCAGAAGAGATCAAGGAGACTGCCAGCCTGGGACCCGAGAGGCTTGGCCACATGGTGGGGGAGGGGTGAAGAAGAGACACTCTCCCCAGTGTCTCCCGCCTGTGGGCAGGCTTTTCTGGCAAGATAAAGGGATTAGAATTGCCTTGGCTCTAGAAGCGGCCTCTAGAGACAGAGTGAGATGAAAAGAGAAGTAGTCTCCATGGGAGACTTTGCTCGCACCCCAAGCCTGGTCTGGGTGCTGGCTGTTTTAGAGATAGAGTGAGACGAGGGTAGGAACACAGATATTCTTCCCTGAGGCTGCTCGAGCTGCTAAGGACGAAAATTGGTTTTGAAAGACCTGAAAAGGTTAAGGTTAGTTTTCAGGGTAACAATTTTCGGGGTCCCCGTGAGGGCCACCAACTAATGAGGGAAAGGAAAGGGGGAACCCCATTTGTCGCCGCATAGATCCCATGAGGCGCAGCGTCCCCTGTAAAATGAATTTACAGGCCTGAAAACCTAGATTGATAAATAAAAGGTTTATTGTAGGAATTTGGAAGTAAAGCGCAGTTAGAAAGACGCCAGGGCAAAGGTGGCCATTGGTGGGCAGGGACCCTTACAGGACTGGAAGGATACCATGTGTTGGCTGGGAGGGCTCCTGCAATGAGGGCGTTCCAGCTTGTTTCTTTTATACCCAAAAGATGATGGGCGGTAGCCAGTTCTGGCGGACTTTTCAGTTAGCCCAGATCAGGTGAGGGCTGGGGGAAGCTGAGCTGAGAGTGGGGGCTGGGGCCGGATATTCAAAGGTCCCTTTGACCAGAATTTGTGAATCAAGGTCAGTCATGGGTTGGGTAATTAGGAATCTTAAAGGGACCCCAACCATCATCATATCTATTCCTTCAAGTTTTGAGGGGAAATGCTGGGAGGTGGTCTGGAGAAGAGGAGCGACTCGGCCCCTTGGCACAGGATTCTGGTGTTCACAGGAACCATCTCTGTGCAGCCCGCACATTGAGTTGGACTGTTTGCCCTGGAGTTTGGGGGATCCTTTCCCCATAAGGGCGAAATCCATTGCCTGGGGAAGCCTTGGCCTGTGGGGAGAGGCTTCTGCCATAGGAGAGTGGGGCCAAGTCTGTGGATGAAGAAGGCAGTCTATGAGCCAAGGGGAAGAAATCAGTAATTGAAGAGGGAAGGTGGCAGAGACAGGAGCAGTACAGGGAGCAGAGATGGACTCAGATACCTGGCCTTTGGCTTAGAGCTGGACCCTCTGCAACCAGCTCTTGCTTGTGCTGTCCCACCTTTCACACTTAGGGAAGCCCAAGGGACAACTTCCTTACTTTCAATTTTCCTTGTAAACCACTTATTGGTACAGATTTGTTTCCATGGAGACTGGGAGGTTCCCCAGGTTTTTGTATCCACCCCACCACCAGGACTTAGTCCAGGGTTTGACCCACAGTAGAAATTGAATGTTTTTTGATATTCTTTCTCCTAAACTCTCTGTACTCTGGCTTCTCTCTTCTTCATTCAGATGACTTTTACTCATTGAAAAGTGAAGATAACTTCTGTAGTGCAAAAGCTGAAAGACCCCTGTCTAATTCTCCTCCTTCAGCATCTGTCTGGCAGCATTTTGGGGAGTGACTGCCTTTTCTTCTCCCTCAGGATACTCTCTTTTAGAGTTTTCCCGATTCTGCTCTCTCTGGGTTCTTTCCTGACTTGTGTGTCCTGCTTGGCTATTTGGCAGGATCTTTATTCATGTCATGGACCCCGGGTGGTGACCCCCTTACGCCTCTGTCACCAGTCACTTTTTTGCTCTGTGTGCTCCTACTCGGATGTCCTGGAAATGGATGAGGCTCCAATTGTCATCTCTGGGCAAAACACTCTCAGAGATGTTGATGGGCCTGTAGTTTACCTCCTCAGCTGTGCTCCCCAATTCCCATACAATAACCATGGCACTGTAACGAGCTGTCGTCTCCAGAAATCATCACCTAGTAATCCCAACATGGCACATTCTGAATCTGACCCAATTTGCAACTGAATATCCATGTGTCCAAAGCACATTGCATAATCTCGGTCCCCCAAACTCACCCTTGTGTGAAATTCTCAACTCCGGGCACCCAGCTTTACAGAATCAGTCATCCCCTTCCCTTCTCTCTTAATTAGCCTACATTTCTTCCATTTAGTTCTGCAGAACCTAAGTCCTTCCTCTACCACACTCCTCCCCCAGAGGCTTGCTTTCCTTCACTCACCTTGCTATCAACCTCATGACCCTGTACCCCTCTTTCCTAAAGGATTCCAACTGTTCTATTAGGATAATGCCTTCTCATGTGACTGTCTATAAATTCTGTATTTTTCTTGTGGGTTCTAGTTTATGTATTTGTTGTCCTAGTATTTATAATTATGTTTTTGTATCTTGAATAAGTATTGCTAAATGTTGATTGATTGATTCCCATTCCCCTTCCCCCCCCCCCCCAACTATCCTGTTTCTTCTCTTGCCTGGAGGGAAAAAGATGTCAACAACTAAGTCCTAAAAACTCATTCCCAACTACCCCATCCACCCAGCTAAAGGAGTAGCAGTCCCATAAGGCCCTGATAGATAATGTAGCAGAGTCCAGGCCTTGCTTTTCTGTGTTTACTATGGTTGAGTGTAAGTAGAGCCAGCCTCAACACAATGGATGAAAGTGATTAATTCTTTCAGATTCCTTTCCTAGTTTCCACCATTCTCCAAACCATTTTGCCCCTCTCCTCATCAGTAAAGGAAATGGAAGGGAGGCAACTGAGAGACTCCCTGGTATGACCACAGGAAAACTAAAAGAATGAAAGATTATGGCAAAGTGTCTGTATGTATGGAGAGAAAAAGGATTTATCTCCAAAGGTCAAGTTCCTTTATTGGCTGTGATTTCAGGTGGCATTTTCTTAATGTAGATTGGGTAGGTTCTCTCAGACAGCCCAAATCACAAAATGTGAGTGTAGTTCCAATATTTTTTGAGACACAACAGAAAATAAGATGTATATTCTAACACAGCAATAAGAATTTGAGAATACAAGTAATAGAGAATTCTTGAAATTGGGATGGGACCCAATGCACTAATGAATCTGAGAGATCCACAGCATGTTGTGAAATCAAATAATATAAAACCAAAATTCTATAATTATAAACAGTTTCTTGAAAAGAAAATTTATTGATATATCTTTTGAATTCTCCCTGCAGTTCTGCTGGGATGGGGCAATATTTTTACTTTGTTATTTCTATATTTTTTCTGCTTTTCAGTTAGTTTTTTTTAAATTTACAAATGAAGTTAATGTAAATTGGATATAAAAACTGAAAAGAAATACACCTATCTGCACTGCTCTTCACCTGAAGGGACCACTGCCCTCAACATGACTGTCATTCTTAGGCTGCTCCAGACATTCAGAAGAAATTGCACAAGGTAGCCATAGGGCCACAAATTTTAACAGTAGTTAAAAACAGTTACTGACCAACAGTTAGGAACCAGGTTGAAAACTGCCCAAGGCTTTCAGACCATTCTAGAAGCTCCAGGACATCTCAGTTGAAGGCAAGGCAACTATCAGGCCCTCCTAGTAGATCCTCCTAATTGAATCCTCTGCCTGTGTCACCCTCGCCACCCGCTGCCCTGTTTCCTGACAGAACACAGCCCAGTGATGTTATTCATAGTAGTGAGGAAACTTTACATTCAGTCCTCTCTAGGTGACATGCTTCCCTAGATGGTGAAGAGTTTACTGATGGGTCCAGGTTTTTGGAAGATGGGCACAGATGGCTACGAGACTCCATGGTGACGCTCAGAAGTACTTAGGGGGCTAACCCTCTCTCCTGGGGAGTCTCTGCTCAGAAGGCCGAACTCCCTGCCCTCCCCAAAGCTTCAAACTGGGGAAACGATTGAGAGGGAACTTTTACACTGTTTCCAGGGCTCACATGCTCATTGGGGCGACAGAACTGCAAAGAAAGGGAATCCTGACAGCCAGGACTTCACCATGAAGTGTGCAGCGGAAATTCGAGATTGACTGCAAGCCGTGGCCCAACACAGAGTCGTCAGTAATGTTTGGAAAGGGACATCAGAGGGGCTCTCATTCCCCTTGAGAGGTTTGCTGAATCTGCTAAGGGGCTGCTGCACGTTTACCCTCAGGCACGACAGCCCTGCTCTCCAAGCTCCCCGACTCTTAGACATCTTCTCAGAGGTCCCAGGGACAGGCCCATGCTAAATAAGGAAAGGGCACATCATCTTTCCCCCCCCGGGGTCTTTCAACTCCTTCTGGCCAACTTCCACTCCCACAGGCAAGCCAGCATCCAATTCTCTTGGACCTGCCACAAATTACTCCCTTGGGAAAGAACAGCCTCCACTCCCTGTGTCCAACCTGCCTCCTCTCTACCCACAAGCTGCCAGCAACCATTAGGCCCCTTTGTCAGCCTGGCCAATATGTACCCAAAGAAAGCCTAATGGTGCTGGTTACCACCCCTCCCCCGCAGGCCTCTCTTGGAGCACCTGCTCCCAGGAAGCCTGCCTCTCCTGCCAGATAGACTTTGCCCAGTGGCCCCATGGCACGGCTCTCCGACCACTTTTGGTTTGGGTGGAGATCTTTTCCATATTTTGGCATGGGGTGTGAGATGGAGATGGAAGCCGAGTTTCTGAGATGTGATTTCCTACTGTTCCCTGAGATTTATTATCAAATAGTGAGTTTTTATGCCAGAATCTGGTGTTTGGGGCTTTATCAAATACTAGATAATTATAAGCCTTGATCATGTATTCATCTGATCAACCACTCTGTTAGCTTAGCTAAGAGCAAATGGTTTTGATAATTGCTGCTTCATAATATACTTTTAGGTTTGGTAATGCTAAGCAACCATCCTTTTTTATTTTCCTTCTTTTTTACTTAAGGTTTTTATTTTCAAAACATAGGAATGGATAGTTTTTCAACATTAACCTTTACAAAACCTTGTGTTCCAATTTTCCCTCCCTTTGTCCTCACTCCCCCCAGACTGCAAGTAATTCAATACATGATAATTGTGCTAAAAATGTTAAATTTGTCGTATGTATACCTATTTGTACAATTATTATGCTGCACAAGAAAAATCAGATCCAAAAGGAAAAGGAAAATAAGAAAAGATGCAAACAAACAAGAAGAGGAGTGAAGATGCTATGTTGTGATCCACTCTCAGTTCCCAGTGCCCCCTCTCTGTGTGTAGAAGGCTCTCTTTATGACAGGATCATAGGAACTGTCCTCAATGATCTCATTGTTGGAAAGAGCCAGGACCATCAGAATGGATCATTGTATACTCTTGCTGTTGCCGTGTGCAGTGGTCTCCTGGTCCTGCTCATATCACTCGGCATCTATTCATGTCAGTCCCTCCAGGCCTTCCCGAAATTACTGATCATTTCTTATAGAACAATAATGTTCCATAACACTCATATACCATAACTTATTCAGCCACTCTCCAACTGACGGACATCCACTCAGTTTCCAGGTTCTTGTCAGTATAAAAAGGGCTGACGCAAACATTTTTTCACATGTCGGTCCTTTTCCCTCCTTTAGGGTCTCTTGGGCATACGGGCCCAGCAGATACTCTGCTGGATCAAAGGGTATACAGGTTTTGACAGCCCTGTTGGCATAGTTCCAAATGGCTCTCCAGAATGGCTGGATCAGTTAAAAATTCCACCAGCAAAGTATTAGTTTCCCAGTTTTCCCACATCCCCTCCATCATTCATCATTATCTTTTCCTGTTATCTTAGCCAGTCTGAGGGGTGTGTAGTGGGAGTGCCTTAGAGCACCTTATCTGCCTAGAAATTGTTAACATTTCTTCATCTGAAAATTCTGTTCATATCCTTTGAGCATTTATAAGTTGGAGAATGTAAGCCTGTAGCCTCTGTATTTTTTTCTTATTAATTCCCTTGATATTCTCTTAACCTTTTGTTCTTCCATATGAATTTTGTTATTTTTTGTACTTCTATAAAATACATTTTTGCCTGATTCATGTTTATGGCACTGAAGTCATAGACTGAGTCAGAATTGGCATTTTTCTACTCTTAACAGACCCTACCCAGATGCAACTGATATTTTCCCCATTGTTTAGACCCAACTTTATTCGTATGAGAAGGGTTTTGAAATTGTGTTCACATAGTTCTTGGATTTGTCTTGGTAGTTAGACCCCGAGTATTTCATTTGGTATACATTATTTGACAGGCATTTCTCTTTCTATATCTTGCTGATGGGTTTTATCAGTAACATAGAGAAATGCTGATGATATGTGTGGGTTTATTTTATATCCAGCAAGTTTGTTGTTGATTGCAGTAGTTTTTTGGATGGCTTTCTAGGATTCTCTAAGCACATCATCATCTCATCTGCAAAGAAAGATAGTTTGATTTCCTCATTGCCAATTCTAATTCCTTTCATTTCTTTTTCTTTTCTTCTTGCTCAAACCAACATTTCTTGTACATTGTTGAATAATAGTGGTGGTAATGGGCATCCGTGTTTCACCTCTGATCTTATTAGATTCACCCAGATAAATCTCTCCATTACGAGTAATGCTTGCTGTTTTGGAGAGTTATGGCTTATTTAAAGGAAAGCTCCCTTGAAGCCTATTGCTGGCTGGTGTTTTTCTTATGAATAGGTGCTACATTTTGTCAAAAGCTTTTTCTGCATCTGTTGTCATTGTCATGATTTCTGTTGGTTTTGTTATTGATATAGTCAGTTATACCAATAGTTTTCTTAATATTGAACCAGCCTTGTATTCCTGGCATAAATCCCACTTGCTCATGGTGTATTAATCCTGGGAAAAATTTGCTGTAATGTCTTGGCTAATATTTCATGTAAGATTTTTGCATCAATATACATTAGGGAGATTCGTCTGTACTTTTTTCTCTCTTGTTGTTCTTCCTGCTTTAGGTAATTAGTACCATAGAAGGAATTAGGCTGTCCGCCTTCTTGACCCCTTTTTCCAAACAATTTACATAATACTGGAATTCATTGTTTTTAAATCTTTAGTAGAATTCACTTATGAATGGCCCTGACGATTGTTTCTAATAAATGGTTTGTTCAATTTCTTTTTCTAAAATGGGACTGTTTAAGCAATTTACTTCTCCTTCTGTTAATGTTGGCAATTTGTATTTTTCTCAGTATTGATCCATTTGGGACAGATCTTCAGATGTGCTCCTTT
This sequence comes from Sminthopsis crassicaudata, assembly GCF_048593235.1. Taxonomy (NCBI): domain Eukaryota; kingdom Metazoa; phylum Chordata; class Mammalia; order Dasyuromorphia; family Dasyuridae; genus Sminthopsis; species Sminthopsis crassicaudata. Next base: position 320,957,910 of record NC_133620.1, read on the forward strand.
TGGATGGGAAAAATAGATCATTATTATTGCTTTACTTTCTTTGTCATAATGATACGTTCCTGCCTTTGATTTGTGATGCTGGTAATTTTTTTTTCTTTACTATTTCTGATCAAATTAACAGAAGATATATTTATTTTGTTGTTTTTTTTTTTCATAAAATTTTTTCTTAGTTTTCAATAGTTGCCTAAGTTTCCATTTTATTAATCTCTCCTTGGAATTTCAGAATTTCTAAGCCAATATTTAATCGGGAGTTTTAATTTGTTGTTTTTTTGTTCTTTTCCTAGCTTGTGTAGTTGCATACCCAAGTCATTGATATCAAATTTTTATTTTACTCACATAGCTATTTAGAAATATAAGAACTCACTGTTTTGGCTGTGTATTTCATAGGTTTTAGTATATTGTTTCATTTTTGTCATTCTTTTGGATGAAATTTCAGAATATTTCTGTGATTTGTTGTTTGTCCCACTCATTTTTTTAGAATTCGATTCAACCATTCTGGAGAACCATTTGGAAGTATGACAAAAGGGCTAAAAAACTGCTCATACTTTTTGATTCAGCAGTGACATTACTTGGTCTATATCCTAAGGAAATTATAAAGGAGGAAATGGGACCCACATGTGCAGTTTGTTTTTGTGGTAAGAAAGAACTGGAAAATGAGTAGATGGACATCAGATGGGGAATGCTGAACAAAATATGGTGGTATATGAAGGCAAGGGAATACTAGGATTATATAAGAAATGACGAACAAGGTGATTTTAGTAAGACCTGGAATGATTTACCAGAAAGGATGCTGAGTGGAGCAAGCAAAAGGAAAGATAATTTATATAAAATAACAGTAAGAATTTGTGATCAACAACTAGGAAAGAATTGGTTCTTCTCAGTGCTTTCGAGATCCAAAGCAATCCCAATAGACTGGATTAAAAAATGCCATCTGCATTCAGAAAAAGAACCAAGTAGAAATATGTTCACTTGTTTTCTTTTCTTTTCTCTTTCCCATGGTTATTCCTTTTTCTCTGATTTTCATCTCCCAACATGAGTCATAAAGCAATGCTTATTAAAAATAAACTTACTAAACACTAAAAAGTTAAAATTATATCCAATTTTTAATTTTTAAGAAACTGTGCAAATAGAACAGCCAATATCTTTCCTGTTGAGAGCATCCAATGAGCCAGAGATCTGGAGACCAAGATTATCTGGAACTTCATTTTCAATTGGCAATTCTTGATTCTCAATTTGCACATCCTCATCTATCTGATGAACAGGGTGGACTGGTGTTCACAATTTTCCTTTGTAAGGGTGGCTAAGCCTCTTCCTGGGGCCTTTGGCAGGAGTCCCTAAAGCCTGTGGCAGGCAGGTGCTGCAGCCTGAGGGAGGAAGAGGCTGACAGGGATGCAGTGGCTTACTCTTTGACCTCTCATGGCAGGCAGGAGAGGTCATTGGTCAGCCCACAGACCAGCCTCTTCCAGGGGTAGGGAGTACTCAGGCCCACCCAGCTGCTGGCACCACGGTGAATGCTGGAGGTTTATGAGAAGCATCTGTTCCCTCAAGTTTTCAGGGGAAATGTGAGATTGACTGGGGAAGAGGAGCGCCCTAGCCCTTGGTGCAAACTTCTGCCCAGTGGGAGCCAAGTCTGTGGAGGGCAGACATTCAGTTTCAGAAGTAAGTTGTGTTGGGGATTGGTTTGTTTTATTTAAGGGGTGTTTTTCCCAGAAAGGAGCAACTCGACCTTGCCTGGGGAAGATGGCGGCCTTGGCCAATTGGCAAAAGCTTCTGTTGGGTAATGAAGACAACTCTGTGCAAAGCACACATTCTTCCTTTGATATCAGCTGGGTCAGAGTGTGGGTTGGTCCATATGGAGGGTCTTTCTCCCGGAAGTGACAACTAGCCTTCGTTTGTGGAATACAATGGCCTTTTCCCATTGGCAGCGGCTTCTATTGGGCAGGAGAGACAACTCTGTGAGGGGCAGATATTGTTTTTGGGTCAGTGCATTTGGAGTGTGGCTTGGTGAATTTCCATCAATTGGGGCAATTCGACCTGCACTGGAGGAGTGCCGTGGCCCATTGGCACAGGATTCTGGTGATCAGTGAAGCAGGCTCCTTGCAGCCTCACATTCCATTTTTGTAAGAGCACAGATAAGACAGTTTGCCTTCCAGTTTGGAGGGGTCATTTTCCCAAAGAGGGGCAACCTGACCTGTCCTCATATAAACAGCACACTTGGCACATCAGGCACAGGCTTCTGTTTTTCAGTGCAGCCAACGCTTGCAGCCCTCACGTTCAGCCTTTTGTGGAAGAATAGGACTGTTTGCCCTTGATTTTGGAGTGTCCTTTTCCCACAGAGGAGCAATCTGGCGTTGCCTTGAGAATGTGGCAGACTTGATCCGTTGGCAGAAGCTCCTGCTATTTTTTAGTGGCGGCAACACTGTGTAGCCCTGTCATTGAGGACTGTTATTTTAGAGTTTGTGGGGTGCTTTTCTAGCAGGAACAACTCGTCTCCTGGGTGTCCTGGCGTGTGGGGAGAGACTTATTGGGCTGGAGAGTGGGGCCCAGTCTGTGCATGAAGAAGGCAGCCCATGAGCAAAGGGGAAGGAATCAGCAAATAGAAGAGGGAGGTTGGCAATGACAGCAGCAGTACAGGGAGCAGAGATGGACTCAGACCTACCTGGCCTTTGGCTTAGAGCTGGACTCTCTGCAACTCACTGTTCTTTGTCCTCTCCATTATTTCACTCATAGGGAAGCGCAAAGGACAAGTTTGTTCCTTCCTCTATTTCATATAAAATGGATATTTGTGCAGAGTTGTGTGCAAGGAATCATTCCCTTAGATTGGGAGCTCCTCCAGGCCAGGGCCTGGTTTAGTCCTTTTTTTGTACACACTCAGCTTCCCCATCCCCTAAGACCAAGGCTGGCTTCATTGCTCAGATAAGCAGCCTAAGCCTCTCCGCTTGGGTTCTTGGTGGAGTCCTTTCCAATGGCAGATACTCCAGATGTAGATAGGTGATTGATAAAGGGGGACTGGTTTCCTGTTTCCCCTGGCATGGCAACAGAGGTCAATGTTCATTGGTGCATTCCCCCTGTGGGGTCCATGGAGAATCTTCTGTGTGTTCCCTCAGGTTTTTAGGGGAAATTCTTGTAGATGGTTTAGGAGAGAGGAGCTACTTGTCATGTTGGCAGAGGCTTCTGCCGGGCAGTGGGGCTACGAGTGTGCAGGGCACACTCTCAGCATTGTGGTGAGGTTCTCTGATGCATTAGGGAGCTCTTTATCTTAGGAAGGGGCAACTCGATAACTAGGACTGAGGATGAGCACTTTTTGCCCACTGGTTGAAGCTTGCTCTGGGTGGGAGAGACAATTCTGTGCAAGGCACAGATTCTTCTGTTGGGGTCAGTTGTGTCTGGGTTGCTTAGTGAATTTGAAAGGTCCTTCTCCCCAAAGTAGCAACTAGACATTGATGGGGCAGATTATGGCCTTTTTCCATTGGTAGAGATTTCTGTTGGGCAAAGGAGCCAACTCTGTGCAGGGCACATATGCTTCTATTGATGTAAGTTGGTTTGGCCTTTTGGTTCGTGTATTTCTGTGTCTTTGTCTCATAAAGGGGCAACTCTTAACTTGACTGGGGAAGAGTACTGCCTTGTGCCATTGGCAGTGGTTCCTGTTGGGCAGGGGAGCCAACTCTGTGACGAGAAGATATTCTTATTTTAGGGTCAGTTGGGTCGGAGTGTAGGTTGTTGAATTTGTGGGGTCCTTCTCCCATAAAGGGACAATTTGTCCTTGACTGAGGAAGAGGCATGCCCAGGCCCATTGGCATCGGCTACAGGGGATCCATGGAGCCAACTCCTTGCAGCCCTCCCATTCCCTTTTTGTAAGAGCACAAATAGGACTGTTTCTCCTAGAGTTTGGGGAGTCCTTTTCCCATATAGGCATAATACGGTTTTCTTGTAGACAGGGCTTCCTTGGAGAAATGGAAAGGAATAAGAGTAGTTGATCAGTGGAATAGGATAGGTTCACAAGACACAATAATTAATAACTATAGTAGTACTCTAGTGTTTGAGAAGCCCAGACTTCTGGGATAAGAACTCACTCAGAATAATTGCTGAGACAATTGGAAAATAGAATGGCAGAAACAGAGTTGGCCAACATCTAACTCCTAATGCCAAGATAATGTCAAAATAAGTTAATGATTTACATAAAGAGTGATATTAGCAACTTAGAAGAACAAAGGAAAGTGGACTTCTCTGATCTGTGGAGAAGGAAGAAACATATGACCAAAAAAACCTTAGAGTCAATTAGATCATTTTCATTATATTATGCTAAAAAGTTTGTGTCCAAACAAAATCAATGCAGACAATATTGGATGGAAGCAGGAAATTAGGAAACAATTTTTTCCATCCAAAGTTTCATTTTTTAAATTTAAATTTCTTTTTATTAATTTTAGCTTGAGGAATGACACAACCCTTTAATATAGTGAAAAAAATTTTTTTTATAGCATTATTCCTTGTATTCATTTTTCCAAATTTTCCCCTCCTTCCCTCTACTCCCTCCCCTAGATGACAGTCAATCCCATACATTTTACATGTGTTATAATATAACCTAGATACAATATATGTGTGTAAATCCAATTTTCTTGTTGCACGCTAAGTATTAGATTCCGAAGGTATAAGTAACCTGGGTAGATAGACAGTAGTGCTAATATTTTACATTCAGTTCCCAGTGTTCCTTCTCTGGGTGTAGTTGTTTCTGTCCATTATTGATCAACTGGAAGTGAGTTGGATCTTCTTTATGTGAAGATATCCACTTCCATCAGAATGCATCTTCATACAGCATTGTTGAAGTGTACAGTGATCTTCTGGTTCTGTTCATTTCACTCAGCATCAGTTCATGTAAGTCTCTCCAAACCTTTCTGAATTCATCCTGCTGGTCATTTCTTACAGAGCAACAACATTCCATAACCTTCATATACGATAATTTACCCAACCATTCTCCAGTTGATGGACATCCATTCATCTTCCAGTTTCTAGCCACTACAAAAAGGGCTGCCACAAACATTTTGGCACATACAGGTCCCTTTCTGCTCTTTAGTATTTCTTTGGGATATAAGCCCAATAGCAGCAATGCTGGATCAAAGGGTATGCACAGTTTCATAACTTTTTGGGCATAATTCCAGATTGCTCTCCAGAATGGCTGGATTCTTTCACAGCTCCACAAACAATGTATTAGTGTCCCAGTTTTCCCACATCCCCTCCAACATTCATCATTATTTGTTCCTGTCATCTTAGCCAATTTGACAGGCGTGTAGTGGTATCTCAGAGTTGTCTTAATTTGCATTTCTCTGATCAGTAGTGATTTCATATGAGTGGATATAATTTCAATTTCTTCATCTGAGAATTGTCTGTTCATATCCTTTGACCATTTATCAATTGGAGAATGGTTTGATTTCTTATAAATTAGGGTCAGTTCTCTATATATTTTGAAAATGAGACCTTTATCAGAACCTTTAACAGTAAAAATATTTTCCCAATTTGTTACTTCCCTTCTAATCTTGTTTGCATTAGTATTGTTTGTACAGAAACTTTTTAGTTTGATGTAATCAAAATCTTCTATTTTGTGATTGATAATGATCTCTAGTTCTCCTCTGGTCATAAATTCCTTCCTCCTGCACAGGTCTGAGAGGTAGACTATTCTCTGTTCCTCTAATCTATTTATGATCTCATTCTTTATGCCTAAATCATGGACCCATTTTGATCTTATCTTGGTAAATGGTATTAAGTATGGATCCATATCTAATTTCTGCCATATTAATTTCCAGTTTTCCCAACAGTTTTTTTCAAATAATGAATTTTCATCCCAAATGTTGGTATCTTTGGGTTTGTCAAACACTATATTGCTATAGATGTACCTTTTTTTGTCCTTTGTACCTAATCTGTTCCACTGATTGACTGGTCTTGAATAGACAATTTTCAACTGAAGCAATTAAACCCACTTGTAGTAAAGGAGAGGAAGGAACACACATGTGCAAATATATTTGTGGCAGCCTTTTTTGTAGTGGGATGAAACTGAAAACTGTGTGGATGCCTATCACTTGGAAAATGGCTGAATAAGTTATGGTATATAAATGTTATATAATATCATTTTTTCTATAAGAAAGGGGATCAACAGGATGATTTCAGAAAGACTTGAAGGGATTTATTTGAATTGATGCTAAGTGAGATGAATAGAACCAAGGAAACATTGTACATAGCAACAACCAGATTTAATAGAAATCAACTTTGATGGATGTATCTCTTTTCAACAGTGAGGTGTTTTGGGCCAATTCCAATGATCTTCTGATGAAGGGAGTCATTTTCACCCAAAGAGAGGACTGTGGGAACTGAGAGTGGATCACAACAGAGCATTTTCACTTTTTTTTATTATTGTTTGTTTGCATTTTATTTTTTTTCTCATTTTTCTTCCCTTTTTGATCTGATTGTTGTTGTGAATCAAGATAATTGTATAAGTATGTATCCATAAACTAGATTTAATCTACATTTTTAATATGCTTAACATGTATTGGATCACTTGATATTTAGGGGAGCGGTGGGGGAAAGGGGATAAATTTGGAAAATAACATTTTGCAAAGGTCAATGTTGAAAAATTACCCATACATATGTTTTGAAAATAAAAAGGTTTAATTAAAAAGATTTTTAAAAAATAAAAAAGAGGTGAAGCCAAGATGGTGGAGATAAGACAAGGATTTCTGTAACCTCCTGTAACTTCCTCTATATTCAACTATAAGTCTCTCAACTGGTTTTGGAATGATGGAACCCACAACTATCTGGATCACAACACATTCCCAGAAGACCATACTTTGGAAGAACTTCAGAAGAGGTGTGTTCCAAACAAGCAAGGGGACAGTCTGCCTAGCCCAGTCTGCAGCACAGGAAACCTGGAGCAAGGATCTGGCTGAGGAGCCAGAGTGTTGCAACATCCACTGGGGATTCTTCTGTGAGGCTCTTAGCCTACTCTGTCCTGGTTGCAAGCAGGTGTTAGCAGATATGCTACAAAACTACTGAAAAGTGAATACAAAACACAAACTGTAAGTTGATGAGCCCCAGAAAGAGTTGGCACCTGGCTGAGATTACCCAGCATTGGAAGTCAGTCAGAGACATTGGCCCCAGGGCAAACTAAAGTATCTGTCACTCTTTTGCCTTAAGAGCAGATCTCAGTCTTTAAAAAAATGAAACAAAAAGAAGGAAATCTAGACAACTTTTAGGTAGAGAGAGAGAGAACAGACCTCAAACCCTGAGGTTCCTAAAGGCCAATCAACTCCACATCAAGTCTGCAAATGAAAATGAGCTAGTCCTCATTTCAGAAGACTTTCTTGGAAGATTTCAAAAAAGATCTTAAAAAAAGAGAAGAAAAAATGGGGAAAGGAAATGAGATCTTTGCAAGAGGATATAGAAAAGGAAAACCAGAAATTATCTGAAGAAAACTTTTAAAAGTTGGATGAAATGGGAAAATTATGTAACTCCCTACAAAATAGATTTGATGAAATAGAAAAATATTTATCTCCTTACAAAATAGGTATGAAAAAGATACCAACTTTTTGAAAAACAGAATTTGTGAAATGGAAAAAATAGGCAATGACTAAAACAATTCAATTGGCCAAGTACAAAAGGAGCCTAAAAAGGTAAATGAGGAACATGATATATTAAAAATTAGAATTGAACAAATGAAAGTGAATAACTTTAATAAGACTTCAAGAATCAGTCAAACAAAACAAAACAAAAAAAAGAAAAAGAAAAAAGAAGAAAATATGAATTACCTCCTAGGAAAAACAACTGACCTAGAAAATAGATCTAGGAAAGAGAGTCTAAGGATTATTGGACTTCCTGAAAGCCATGATGAAAAAAAAAGAACTTAGACATTATCTTACAGGAAATCATAAAGGAAAACTGCCCTGATGTCCTCAAATCAGAAGGTAAAAAATAGCCATTGAAAGAATTCCCTGATCACCTCTTGAAAGAGACACCAAAATGGAATATCCAAGGAATATCGTGGCTTAATTTCAGAACTATTAGACAAAGGAAAAATTTTGCAAGCAGCCAGAAAGTAACAATTTAAATACTGAGGAGACACAATCAGGATTACCCAGGACCTAGCAACTTCCACCTATCGAATGTGATAGTCCAAAAAGCAAAAGAACTTGTATTACAGCCAAGAATAAGCTATTTAGCTAAAATGAACATTATCTTACAGAGAAGAAGATGGGCATTTAAGGATACAGGCGATTTTCATCTATTTCTTATCAAAAGACCAGAGGTGAACTAAAAATTTGATCTCCAAACAGAAAACTCAAAGAGAAGCCTAAAAAGGCAAAAAAGGAAAGAACTCTTGAGAACTATATTTCTGGTATTAGGACGCTTAAGAGAGTATGGATATACTTTGATTTTTTTTTTATGATAATATGAAAAAGGAACTAGAGGTGGAAAGAGGATTGCACTGGAAAAAGAAGGAAAAGGAGGTTAAATTTTTTATGGGAAATTACATCTTACAATGAGCCAAAGAAGACCTATTATAACCGAGGGAAAGAAGGAAGGATGTTGAACATCATGTGAATCTCGCTCTCATCAGCCCTACTCGGGCTGTCTCTTTTGCTGCTGGTATTGCAAAGAGAGATTATCAGACATTTGTTTTCACAGAGAAACTTGTCTCATCTTATAGGAAAATGGGAGGGGAAACGGAAAAAGAAAAGGCAAGACTAATTGAAGGAAAAACAGTAGTCAGGAAAAGATGAAAAGGGGGGGGGGTTTAAAGGAGGAAGGCTGGCTGAAGGAGGGTGGTGATCAGAAGCAAAATATGGGGGAAGAGAGAAGAGGAAAAGGAAAGATAAAAGCATAACTTAAGGTAAATGAACTACACTATTTTAACTGTGAATGTGAATGGCATGAACTCTCCCACAAAATGGAAGTGGATAGCAGATTGCATTAAAAGCCAGAATCTTAGAATATGTTGTTTACAAGAAACACATTTAAAACAGAGTAAAGGGAAAGGGCTGGAGCAGAATTTATTGTGCTTCAGGTGAAGTAATCCTGATCTCAGATCAAGTAAAAGATCTAATTAAAAGAGATAAGGAAGGAAACTGAAACTTGCTAAGGGTACCATAGATAATGAAGCAAGATGAATACTAAATATATATGCATCAAGTGCTATGGCATCCAAATTCCTAGAGGAGAAGATAAGAGAGATGCAAGAATAGACAGAAAAATTATACTAGTGACGTAATCTCAATTTTGCTCTCTCAGAACTAAATAAATCAAAAAAAAAAAAAAAAAAAAAAAAGCAGAATGTTAGAAAAGTTAGGTATGATAGACCTTTGGAGAAAATTAAATAGAGACAGAAAGGAATTTCCTTTTTTTCTCAGAGGTTCATAGAATCTATACAAAAATTGACCACATACCAATACATAAAACCCTCAAAATCAAAGGCAGACAGGCAGAAATAGTAAATGCCTTTTTCCCCAGCTCATGATGCAATAAAAATCATATGCAATGGAAGGCCAGGGAAAACTAGACCAAAAATTAATTGGAAATGAAATAATCCAATCCTAATGAATGAATGGGAGGAAGATTCTTTTTTTTTTTTTTTTTTTTTTTAAAGCTAAGGTCTACTTTTAGGACAGGGGAGGTTTTCTAAGCTTCCTCTACAAGCTGAATTTTGGGGGGCTTAGTCTTTCTTCAAAATGATATTGTGATTCTGAAATTGCAGGAGAAAATTACTTTTGCCTTGTGCATACTTAATCTATTCTGGGTATGAGATCTTGGGAATTTGAATATTGAACCATTAATAAAAAAAAATTTAAAACGATATTTTATTTGATTTAGTTTTAAAATAGCTTGTTAAAGCAAAGTTCTGATGACTTAACTGAAGAGGTCACATATCCTAATTAGTTGAAGTATGTTACCTTCTAAAACATATATTGGGAAATTTGTAAATATTTTAAGTTATGCTTTAAAATTTTGTCAGCTCTTTCGAATATGTGTATAAGCTTTGTAAAGTTATTTAGCTATTAACTATCTTGTGAATCTTAAAATCTTTGAAAAAAAAGAAAACAAAGAAAAGGAGAAAAGAGGTGATTTTACACACATGGGATCCATTTGCTGAGGGAAATAACTAATATCACCTGGAAAAGTGTTGATTTTAAGTAATTTTAAGTGCTGTGTATATTTAAATTTGAAATGACTGTTTTAACATGAGATTCCTATCTTTTTTTTTTTTTTTTTTTTGATAGGTTATGTTATGTTTGTGGCTATCATGTGTGAAACTTGTGGAATTGATAATTGTGTAGGGGTTATTGTTGAAATGGTTAAGGATTAATGGTTTTGGAAGCATGTGGGAATCGGGAGGAGAGAGAGAGATGGGATGTGTTACAGGGGGATAGTGTTGATGATTGAACGAGAGAAAGCATGCTGGAAAAGGGGAAAGGAGTGAAGTTGGACAGAAAGAGGCAAGTCCCTTAATGGGAGAAACTTGTCATTTGTTTGGAGAAAGAAAACACACTGACTGGCTAAATAATGAGAAAGACTTGGTGCTCTAAAAGTTAATTATGAGAACTGGAGAGGGGAAGGTGAGGATTTAACTGACTCTCCTTCTCCCTGGCTGTGGCTGCTTCTTAGAAGGGAAGACACACTAGCTGGCTCTTTGCTGCAGAGAACATTTTATGTTTTAAAGGAACGGCCTTCATTATATTATGTTAATCACTAAATGTTTTATTTTTTCAAGTTGATGAATGCTTTCAGGCAAAGTCATTTTTGAGACTGTATCATAGATTCTACAAGTTCTCTGAAAGTGATTATTTCTACCAAGGTCTCCATCTGTCTTCATCATATTATTTAATTTTTATTTAAGGGCATAATGGTCTTCATGTTTAATGACTATGATAACAAATGTGATCCAGAGCTTTCTTGAAGTATTTGCAGCAGGATTTTTATCTGAACTGATGGGATATTTCCAATTGTTTATGGGATTTTTTTGTTTTATATACATCTTGTTCTATCTCTTATTTATATTTCCAAAGGTTTATCGGGAATCCTCAATTGGAGAAGGATGAATTAATATTTTTTAGAATGAAAAAGTTATTAAGGTTATTTCTGACAATGTTCCTTTATGTGTGATTAAGATATTCTGTGTGAGTTTTAATCGAATGTCTGGAGTCACCTTAAAGTGTACCCATTATTTAAAGGGACTCTGAGAATAATAGATTTTTGCCTTTGGCCCTTTGGACATGTTTCTGCTATAGATAAAATGCAATTTAGACTTACTCTATGTATTGGGCATTTTAAAAGCAAAACGATTTATATAATGCTGACCTTTATATAAGGCATCTACTTAGATATGAACAATAAGCTGTGAACTTTCTTGGATGACTCTTACTTTTATCAATGTTAGGTCATGGTTAATATCTGTTTAGGATATGACATCCTTGAGAGCTGGATCCATCTAAGGCTTTGATTAACAAGATTTGCTATTGGAGATAAAATCTCTTGGCACTTTGGCTTATATTATTTGGGAGTTTTAAATTCAGATATGAATGTGTGATAGATCATCAAGTCAGTACTCCACCTCTGAAAGGAAGTGGGACAATTACCTGAAGCATAACCGAGTTAAGGCATCCTGTGTCATCTATGTGCTGAAGAATCACTTTTGACTGATTTTATATTATATTGTAGCCATGTTCATGCTTTTTCATCCTAGAGCTGATTTCTATAATCAGAACAAATAGTCAATGAAAACCATTAATACACTTCAATTACATAATTCCTGGCTGATTCCAATCTGACTATATGTAGTCATTATATCCTTAATGATTAGGTGAATGAGTATTTAACCTAGTCATCCACCAATTAGTAGATATGTGTGTTTGTAGCTAATAAGGATCATAAAGATTCCTAAAATAATGTAAGAACAATTGACATAATGGTCTGTGAGACCTCACTGGTATTTTCTTTATTCACAGCTGACACATCTTTAACATTTGTCTCTCCTGTGAGACCAGCATGTTTCCCTATATGGGAAGCTATTGACCAATCTATATTGGCCTCTCAACATCTTGTGGGCCAGTCTTTCTATCTCTGACTACTCTAACCTTTATTTGTCAGATTTTTTTTTTATTCTAGATTTTGGTCAAGTTGTAGCTGTATTGACCTGCTCCAGGACCTGGCTCAACTCATCAGATGCTTCAATGCATTCTAGCACACCACCGCAAGAAATAGGAATCTGTAGGATGATTCAAGTCTACGCCCATTCTCAGCAGGAAGCAGTTTCTGAAGATGAGACCATCGCCCCTTCTTCTAATGAACTTTGAGCCCCATTGATTTGGTTGATGAATGACTGGGTCCCCTGTTGCAATGTATTTAGGATTTAGGATGGAAATATTGGGTTAAAATTTGGGTAACTGTTGCTGAAAAGCATGCTTATAGTATGTATTTGTATTACATAATTGAACATAATGTTCCTTTCAGAACATGTAATTATTTGAGGGATCTTTACAAAAATACTGGAGCAGCAAACCCTTACTGTACTAATGCTTTATGTATGGGAACTTGAATTCACTTTCAGGATTTATATGTGAAATGACTACTTGACAATTGGAGCCCTGTCTACTTCCCCTCTGATGATGTCTTTGATAAAATAAAAGGGGGGATAAGAGATAAGGGACCATGAAAGCTGGTGGATTTTCCTAGAAGCACTTGAAAGAATGGGAAAACACCTACATCAGATAACTCACTAAGGATTAGATTGAAGGGACATCAGCCAAGGGAGAGGTGGGAAGTGAATTTGACAAAAGTTAAACCTCAGGCAGCAGGTTCCTGTTTGTACTTTTTTTTTTTGCTGAGGCAATTAGGGTCATACAGCTAGGAAGAACACCAGATTTGACCTCAGGTCCTCCTGAGTTGATTGTTAGTGCTCTATCCACTTTGTCTCCTAGCTTCCCCTGTACATTTATTTTTAAACCCTAGCTGGGATGTATTTGTTGTCTCTGCTTTAATTTCAAATCCCCTTATTTTGTTGGAATTGCCCTGGCTGACTCAATTCCTGGGACCATTTCTCAATCTACCCTCTATTGGGAACAACCCAAAAATCTCACTTCGAAATCTCCAAGGTACAAGCACCTGTCTTGTGACTGTGTCCATGAGCCTTTCTGATCAGATTCTCTAGTCCTGTATCCCCAGTTCATTAATATTTCAATATCCTCAAAGGGCACTGCAGTTTAGTGTCAGGCTCCTCAAGTGTTTATGCTCTCACACCCTTTCTGTGTCCTAGTGGCGGTGTTCCCTAGCCTGTCTATTCTTCTAGGTGGGGATCAGGGAGCCACTTCAGGTCTCACTCTTCCCCCTTGGAGCCTCTCTGATAGTCGTGGGCAGTTCTCCTTCCCCTCCAGGTTGGGTAAGGATTGGCTAGCAAACTGCCTTGAGCACTGGTGCCATCTCTCTTAGACTATGCCGAGTGAAGTGCACAAATGGCTGCAGCCTAACTTATATTGAATTATCTATCTCAAACTGGATTGCCTGGCTGAGATGGTGCTCCAGAACTGCAGAGGACCCTATATGCTCGTCTTGCAATGGGGAGGCCTCTGTGCCATCCTGAGCAAGGAATGCTATTAGCAACTTTGGCATTATCAGGGAGATTCTTGCTCTCACCATAGGCCCTTGTAACTTTATTAATCTTGTTTGACTTATCTGCTCCCAGGTAGAGTCAGTCAAAATCATGGTGCTGAGATCCTCAAAATAATTCAAGGATTTGAATACTCACTAGAGACTGTGTGGAAATGTTATACCTTGAATAAAAATAGTTATAGCCTCTGCTTCCTCTTCCTTGCCATTAGGACTGGGAGAATTGAGTCAGGAAAAACCTTGATGTTCCAATCACTTTTATATGCCATTGTGTCAAAAAATCCAGGTGCCTTATCTCTATCCCTGCTAGGATAATTCCCCCTCCTCCCTTTGAGTATTGCCCATTGCCTGTCTCCTGCCCTCAACCTTCTTAGCTTGATCTCTATCCTGTCAAGATTATGATCCTTTCCTGCAATTGTGGCTTGCCTGACCACCTTTCCCTTATCTGCCTTTGTTTCTCCTCTAAGATTGTATATTCAGAGTATGTATCCTGTTTGCAAATCTTCCTTAGCTAAACCTCTGTATAAGTTCCTTGCCTCAGTTCCTCTGGGCTGAATGCTTTGGACAAGTGTCCTGTCTCAGTCATTTAGCCTGAACTCTCTCCATTAAAAGAGTAAAAACCAATCTGTCTTGCAGTTTCTCTGCTACTACAAAATAACAAATCATAGGTGTAATAATTTCATCCATGACAAGGAGACAAAATACCAGAATTTGTGGGGTGCAGCCAAAGTGGTTGTCAGAAGCAATTTTACATCTCTAGCTAGCTCACTTGCATAAAATAGAAGATAAATGAATTGGGTTTACTTTCAAAAAAGCTAGAAAAAGAACAAATTAAAAACTTTCAATTAAATAGCAAATTTGAAATAATGAAAACAAAAGTGGAGATTGATAAAACGGAAACCCCCCCCCAACAAAGTAGATAAACCTTTAGTTAATTTGATTATAAAAAGGAAAAAAAACCAAATAGTCTCAAAAATAGAGGGAGAACTATCCACCAATTAAAAGGAAATTTCAGAGCAATAATTAGGAGTTATTCTGCCCAATTACATGTCATTATATTTGATAATCTATATGAAATGGAGGAATATCTACAAAAATAAAGGTTGCCCAGTTTAACAGAAGAGGAAATAAATTATTTAAATAGCTGCATTTTAGAAAAAAACCCAAAACAAGCTATTAACTTCCTAAGAAAAAAATCTCCAGAGCCAGATGGATTTACATATGAATTCTACCACACATTTAAAGAATTAATTCCAATACTATAGCCTATTTGAAAAAAATAGGGAAAGAACTCCTGCCAAATTCTTTTGATGTCACAGGGTACTGATATCTAAACTGGGTGGGTTAAAAAAAAATACCCATTTCCCTAATGAATATTCGTGCAAAAATCTTAAAACATTAGCAAGGAAAATACAGAAAGTCATCTCTAGGATGATACACTATGACCAAGCAGGATTTATTCCAGGATTGCAGGGCTGGTTTAATATTAGGAAAACTATTAGCATAATTGACTATATCAATAACCACACTTAACAAAAATAAGATCTCAATAGATGCAGAAAAAGGATTTGATAAAATCCAACACCTATTTCTGTGAAAAACACTAGAGAGTATAGGGATAAGTGGACTTTTCCTTAAAATGATCAGTAGCATCTATTTAAAGCATATGTAATGGGGACAAACTAGAACCATTCCCAATAAGATCAGGAGTGAAACTTATTACCATTACTATTCAATATTGTTTTAGAAATGTTAGCCTTGTCAATAAGAGAAGAAAAAGAATAAAAATTAGATTAGGTAATGAGGAAACCAAATTATCTCTTTGTGCAGATATGATGGTATCCCTAGAAAACCCTAGAAAAACAACTAAACTACTAGAAACAATACCCAACTTTAGCAAAGTATACAAAATAAATCCACAGAAATCAGCATTGTTATATATTACTAACAAAGTCCAATAAAAGATACAAAGAGAAATTCCATTCAAAGTAACTGTCGATAGTATAAAATATTTGGGAATCTTATCTGCCAAGGGAAAGTCAGGAACTATATGAATGCAACTCCTAAGCACTTACCAGATAAGTCAGATCTAATAAGTTGGAAAAATATCAAGTGCTCATAGATTGGCCGAGTGAATATAAAAATGACACTACCTAAACTAATCTACTTATTTAGTGTCATGCCAATCAAACTCCCAAGAAATTATTGTACAGATACAGAAAAAATAAAGTTCATCTGGAAGAACAAAAGGTCAAGAAGGGATTTAATGAAAAAAAAAAATGCCAAAGCAGGTGATTTAGCTTTGCCAGATCTAAAACTATATTATAAAGTAGCAGTCATTAAAACCGTTTAGTACTAAGAAATAGAATAGTTGATCAGTGGAATGGGTTAGATTTACAGCACAAAATAGTCAATAACTATAGCAATCTAGTGCTTGATAAACCTAAAGACCTCAGTCTTAAAAACCTTGGCCTGATCAGGGTCCCCATGGTAGGGAAATTGTGCAGAGCCTTGAATAGAATCATGGAGAGCTTTGGCAAAAATTAAAGTTAGGTATGAAATTCAGCTTAATATAATAATACAAACCCCCCTTAGTTTTATATTAGAGCTGCAACAATCACTAAACCTATGTGGCTTACAGAGGAGTAAGCAATGAGAGACTTTAGATCTTTCTGTTGTGGGCAAATAGAGCTTGTTATTCCTCATAGGGAAAGAATTATGAATAGGTAGCACAGGTGTGATTCGTATAATACCATAGCCTCCTAGTTTGAGCAGGATGGTAGCTAAGATTATAGAGCCCGCAATATTGGCCTCCACATACGCTTTTGGAAATCACAGGTGAAGGCTGTATAGTGGTATTTTTCTTATGAATGCTGTCATACATGCATATCAGAGTAAGGTGATTGATATAGAGGGGTCTAGAGTCGGTGACGCTAGCGACATGGTTAGTATATGGAGGGAGCCTAGGTTAATATGAAGATGAAGGAGGGCAACGAGGAGTGGAAGGGAACCAATTAATGTATAGAAGAGGAATTATAGGCCTGCGTTAAGTTGTTCTTTTTAACTCCCTCATCATGTAATAATAAGGGTAGGAATTAGAGTTGTTTCAAATAGAATATAAAATAGAATTAGTTCTGATGAAGTGAAGGCCATAATTAAGGATAGCTGAAGGATAATTAATATAGTAAGGTAGATTTTTTTTTGAATCAAAGGTTCATGGGCTAAATGGTTCTGGCTTGCAATTATTATTAGTGGGAGAAGCCAGCATGATAGGATTAGAAGTGGTCCTGATAAAGAGTCTAGTGAAAAGGAAGTATTATAGTTGTAACCTAGGTCTGAGTGGCCTGGAAAGAACCCAGGAAAGCACACAGCTGTTTATTTGAGGGATCAGGGAGTGATTAACACACTGATAAGCAATGGGGGCCTTTAGACAAAAAAAAAAAATAAAAAAAATAATCCTGGGTGGTGGGAGGGGATCTGGAAATTAGGGGTTTGTATGGCTGTAGCCAGAGAAGCCTCTTGGATGGGGCTGAAGATTAAGATATCATCTACATATTGGGTAGCCAGGGGGCTGTCATGAAAACCCTGACTACTTCCATGTTCTAAACATGAATGCCCATGTTAATTGGCGGGAGTTATATTTCCCTGGATTTGCCCCTTCAAGGCAAAAAGAAACTCTGATTCTTTATGCAATGGTTTGCAAAAGAAAGCATCTTTAAGATCTAAGGCAGAAAACCATTGTGTCCACTGAGATACTTGGACTGGGCTTATCTCTTCTATTGATCTTATTATAGGGATTTGTTATAAGAGAAAAAAGCAGAGACATGATTATAATAACTTCAAAACGGGTCTTTCAGGCTTCAGCCTCAGTGCACATAGATGATAGGATAAAGCATCCTTAGATCTGTTTGACAACCAATCATGCAGTAACAATTCCACCTTATATTCATTCTCAGGAATAATCAGGTCAGAAACAAAGAAACAGAACTGGGAAACTGAGTCAGAAGGATCCCACCTTAAGCAGATACTACGGTTTTCCTCCCAACTCTTGCCCAGGTTGGATATCCACCTATGAAAATTCAAGAAGGCATTCCTCTGAATAACTTATGGCATTTCTCTGGAATGGGGGGTTAGTGACTTAAAGATCAGGTAGTCAACTTCAAAGCTCAAAAGAATATCAGTTACACTCACAAGAGATTTTATCTCTAATAGCAAATTTAAAAAAATTATTAAAATTATTAAAGCTTTTGTTTTTTTACATGGGTATTGCTGTATTGACGTTTGCATAATTTTTTGTTGTAAATTTTCTCCTTCTTCCCACCATCATCTACCCTATCTGGCAAGTAGTTCAATACATGTTAAATATGTTGAAATGCGTGTTAGATCTGATATGTGTATACACATTTATACAGTTATCTTATTGCACAAGAAAAATTGGATGAAGAAGGGAGAAAAAGAAAACCTGAGGAAAAGAAAAAAAACAAAAATGCAAGCAAATAACAGAAAGAGTGAGAATGCTATGTTGTGTTTCACACTCTGTTCCCATGGTTCTCTCTCTGGATGGAGATGGTTCCCTTCATCACTGCACAAATGGGACTGATTTGCATCATCTCAATATTGAAGAGAGCCCCACCCATCAGAACTGATCATCATATAGTCTTATTGTTGCCATGTATAATGATCTCCTGGTTCTGCTCATTTCATTTAACATTAGTTCATGTAAGTCTCTCCAAGCCTCTCTGAAATCATCCTGCTAGTCGTTTCTTACAGAGCAATAGTATTCCCTAATATTCATATGCCATAATGTATTCAGCCAATCTCCAATTAATGGGCATCCACTCATTTTCCAGTTTCTTGCTACTACAAAGAGGGTTGCCACAAACACTTTTTGTACATGTGGATTCCTTTCCCTCCTTTAAGATGTCTTTGGGATATAAGCCCAGTAGAAACACTGTTGGATCAAAGGGTATGCACAGTTTGATAACTTTTTGAGCATAGTTCTAAACGGCTCTCCAGAATGGTTGGTTCTATCCACTATTCCACCAACACTGCATCAGTGTCCCAGTTTTCTCACATCCCCTCCAACATTCATCCTCATCTTTTCCTGTCATTTTACACAATCTGACAGGTGTGCAGTGGTATCTCAGATTTGCCTTCATTTGGATTTCTCTGATCAATAGTGATCTAATAGCAAATTCTACTAATTGCAGCTTAGGGCTAGATACCTTATTTCTAAAACTTTACTAGCAATTACACACATAAGAAAATTTTTGTTTAACATGTTTTATATGTTTAAGTTTATAGTGGTGCAATGGACCAGTCACTAAACAAGCTTTTACATTCTTAGTAAACACATTCTTAGTTTTGGTTCTAAAATCCTAAAAAAGCTCATTTCTCAGGCCTGATGACCTTAGGTACCCTGATGGCTTCAAGAAAACTGGCAAGCTTACAAATTAAGGGGAATTGACAAGAGACCCCAGAGAAGGGGCTTAGCTTGCTCTTGCCCATCATAACTATTCTTAATGTTGTCATGGGATATGTTGTGATGTCAACTATTCTTAATGTTGTCATGTAAAAATAGGAGTCAAAAAAAGAGATAACAAAAATATGTACCTAGTTTTTTTTTTTCTTTTTCCTTTCTCTCACAATGGGGTAAATTCCTTGAATTGTCTGCAATGGCTTTGAAATTTTTCTTGCAATCTTAAAGCGACTAACTGTCATACTTTGAAATCATCCCTCTGAAATTTTTGAGAAGCTAAGATGTTATTTTAATTTTAATCGGTTAATTTTCTATCTGTAGTCCACAGCTTTCCCAGAGCTGAGTTCCACAGGAAAAAGTTAGGCATTTTCCCTGTCAAGGATGCTAGGAAATCTTTCACAGCTTTTTAACTACAGCATTGAAGGTTTTTCTTGTTGGCTGCATTTTAAACCTTTCTAGGTAGCAGAATCTAGCTCACAAAAAAACAAAACAAAACAAAACAAAAAAAAAACATAATACAGACATTCTGCACAAAGGCTCAGACAGAGACAAAAATGACATTAAAAAGGACTGTTTGCTTTTGTCTATGTTTGTTGTGGAATTGGCCTTAAAGGGGATCAAACTTTATAGTGCAATGCCCTATCGTGTAATACCAACATGGTGGAGAAAACTTAGAAACTCTGATCAGTGCAATGTTTGACTGTGATTCTAGGGGCACATGATGAAGCACACCACCCATCTCCTGAATTTGAAGAATCTGGCCTCAGATAGATATTATCTGTAGGACTCTGGGCAAGTCACTTAACCTTGCTTGCCTTGCTTTCCTCATCTGTAATATAAGATGGAGAAGGAAATTGCAAACTGTTCTGATATCTTAGCCATGAAAACCTCAACCGGGGTCGTGAAAATACATGATTGAAAAATGATTGAACAACAATATAGGCATGTGTATTTATATAAATAATACACATAAGCATATATATGCATAGATAGATAGATAGATAGATAGATGTACACATGCATTCACAAACATATAAGCATATGTTTTTGTGAGTGATCACAGTGCCTTTTTTTTTCTTCTCTTGAGAGTTTTGGGCTCTCAATTGGAGTAGACATTCTGACATACTCCTCAAGGCAGCTGTAGTACAGTGGAAAGAAGACTAGGCTTAGATTGAAGAAAACTGGACTAAAACACTTTCTAGCCACATGACTATGGACAAGGGACTTAACCTCTATTTATCTGTTTCCTTCACTATAAAATGGGAATAATAGCACCTACCTCCCAGAGTCCTTGTCTCATAATGTTTGTGAGTGCTTATTACGTGCCTGGTACACAGTGGGCTCTTAATAAATAATTATTTCCTTTCTTCTTTGCTTCTGAACAGAATCTGATGGAATGAAAACACTCTTCAGCTCAAGATAGACTGAAAACCCTTCAAGTACAAGGTCAGTCTCACTGGGATGAAATAGGTGTTAAGCCTAGGTAAGACAGACTCTGGGAAAGCTGGTGATAGGGTCTTCATCACAGCAAATCAGCAACTAAGAACCTGGTCCTGGCTCAATACAGGAGCAAATCAGGGGAGGGGGGCAACTTCCAGGCCCAGATCAGAAGGCAAACTCTGAGAAACCAGGCTGTTTTTTTGCACAGAGCAAGCACATTTACCCCATACAAACACAAAGGTCTCCTGTACTCAAAAAGCCAAGGCCCACAGTTGTTCAGGAAGCTTTGTTTCAGCCCAGTGACAGAGCTTGACCATATAAGCAAAAAAAAGAGGAAACCCCCCCCCCCCCAAAAAAATGAGCAAAAACCAGAAAAGAAGCTTGACTATGCATAGTCACTATAGTGACTGGCAGACCAAAACACAAATTCAGACCTGGACAGAATAACCACAAAGAGTTGGGCTCAAGCCCAAAGAGGCATCTCAGGCAATGCTCATGAAGGACTCCAAAAAACAAAGAAAAGTGTTAGGAGACAAAAATGAAAAGAAGAATTAAGAGGTATGCATGAGGGAAAGGAACTCTGGAGAAATTAACTCCTCAAAAAGTATAATAAACCAAATGAAAAAAGAGATACAAAAGATAACAGAAGAAAATCACACAGTACAAACTAGAACAGGGCAAATGGAAGCTAGTGACTTTGTGAAACAAAGAATCAACCTAACTAACTGCAAAAAACTAAAACATCAAAGAAAATGTGAAATATTTCATTGGCAAAAAAGTCCACCCAAAAAATAGATCCAGGAGAGACAAGTTAAAAATGATTGGTCTACATGGCCTTCAGGCCATGAAAATAAAGAGCCTGGATAGCATTCCACAAGAGGTCATTAAGGAAAATTGTTCCAGTATTCCAGAAATGCAAGGGGATATATGCATTGAAAGAATCCATCAATCACCACTGCAAAGAGATCACACTCAGTACCCACTCTCCTCTCTCTGGCTCTAGAGGCATTTTTCATCACAAGATCATTGGAAGTGGTCTGAATCCCCAAATTGTAGACAGGAGCCATGTCCATCAGAATCGATCATAGTATACTCTTGCAGTTGCCACCTATAATGATCTCCTGGTTCTGCTCATTTCACTTAGCATCAGTTTGTGTAAATCTCTCCATTGCTCTCAAAAATCATTCTGCTGATCATGTCTTATAGAACAATGACATTCTATAACTGTCATATACCATAAGTTGTTTAGCCAATCTCTAAGTGAGGGGCATCTCCTCAGTTTCCAGTGAGAAGAAATTCTTTTTAAAAAGTCAAATCAAATCAAAAAGCCTAAGGAGTATAAGTTTAGGATTTCTTGGTTACCTTTATGAAACTTCAATTTCAGTGCAGAGATGAAGATGAAACCAGGTTTACAAGGGATTATGAAGGGAGAGAGTGAGGAAGTGCACGTTTCAGTCTTGTAAGTTTATTTTTAATACGCATTGCTTTATGAATCATGTTGTCAGAGAAAAACCAGAGCAAAAGGAAAACAAATGGGAGAGATTAAAAAAAATAAAAAATAAAAAATAAACATAACATGTGATGATTGACATTCATTCTCCTTAGATCTTTTTCTGGACACATATGTCATTTTCTGTCCAAATATTTTTTGGAATTGCTTGGGATCACTGAGCTGCTTTAGAAATACCTAGTCTTCCACAGTTGATCATTGACTATTCTTACTGTTGTTGTGTATGATGTATTCCTGGTTCTACTTGTTTAACTCAACATCCATTCATGTAAATCTTTTCAAGGCTTTCTATAATCAGCTGTAATCAGAGTTCCAAACTTTTTTCTTTCTATCCCTTCATTTCCTGCTTCCCCCAAACCATAAGGAATTTGATAAGAGGCTATACATGTGAAATAATTTTAAATATATGTCCATATTACTCATGTTATGAAGAAGAACCAGAACAAAAAGGAAAAACTACAAGAAAGAAAAAAATTTAAGTGAAAATAATATGCCTTCTTTGGATGGGGATTTATTATCTTGAAGTATTAATAAATTTTATTCAATTTGTAATTCAAGAATGTTTAAGATATTGGCCAAACAGCATCCAATAAGCCAGAGACCTGGGGACCAAGGCTGGCTGAATCTTCATGTACAATTAGCAATTCTTGATTCTCAATTTACACATCTTTGTGAATGTGATCCTGGACTGGTGTTTGCAATTTTCCCTTATGAGGGGCTGAGCCTCTTCCTGGGGCCTTTGGCTGGAGTCCCTAAAGCCTGTGGCAGGCAGGTGCTGCAGCCTGAGGGAGGAGGCGGCTGAGAGGGGTGGGGTGGTGATTGGTCAGCCCAGAGACCGGCCTCTTCCAGGGGTAGGGACTGCCAAGGCCAGCCCAGCTGCTGGCATCATGGTGAATGCTGGAGGTTTATGTCAGGCATCTGTTCCCTCAGGTTTTCAAGGGAAAGTTGGGGAAATCAACTGGGGAAGAGGAGCGCCCTTTGCCCCTCTGTGGAGCTTTCTGCCAGGTAGTGGAAGCACATCTGTAGAGTTCAGACATTCAGACTGGATGTTGAGGGTCATCGGTGTCTTTGCGGGGGGCAGGGGGGTCTTTTTCCAAAGATGGCACAATGCTTTCCATTCGGCCTGTTGTCAAGGGCCTCTTCCAGGTGTTGGGGTCAAGTCTCTGGAGGGCACACATTCATCCTAGGAGGGATTGAGGTGGGTCAGCTTGTCTGTTTTTTTTATTGTTGTATTTGTTGTTTTTGATTTTTTTTTTTAATTTTACCCATTATGTGATAAAGAGGTGAGGTTGATTGAGGAAGAGGGACGCCTTGGCCCACTGGTGGAAGCTTCTGCCAGGAAGTGGGGCCCATTCTGTGGAGGGCAGACATTTAGCCTGGTGGTTGAGTTAGTTTAGTTTTCTTTTCCACACCACAGTGCCATGTGGGGAGGTCAACTCAGGGTGAGGTCCTCCAGGGCATGTTGACAGAGCCTTCTGCCAAGTGGCAGCTCCAAGTCTGTGGATGAAGAAGGCGACATATGAGCAAAGGGGAAGAAATTAGGAAACAGGGAAGGATGTGGGTGGCAAAAATAGGAAGAATACTTTGTACGAAATAACAGCAAGAATTTGTGACAGATAGGAAAGAATTGGTTTTGATCCAAAGCAATCCTAATAGACTTTGGACAGAAAATGCCATCTTCATTCAAAACAAAACAAAACAAAAAAAAAAAAAACCATTAAGGAGAAAAAATGTAAAGCACCATGTACTATGTTCACTTTGTTTTTCCTTTTCTCTTCCATGGTTATTCCTTTTGCTTCACTTTTTCTCTCCAACATGATTCATAAAGCAAAGTGTATTCTAAATTAATACATTTATTAACCCCTACCAAATTAAAATTCTATTTTATTGTCCAAAAAAATAGGACAATCGAGGTTGGATAACAATATAGGACAATATAAGGCGACAATAGGAAGGTCATGTTTGTGCCAAAATGATTGTGGCAGCCCTTTTTGTAGTGTCTAGAAACTGAAAATTGAATGGATGTCCATCAATCGGAGAATGGTTGGGTAAATTGTGGTACATGAATGTTATGGAATATTATTGCTCTGTAAGAAATGACCAGCAGGAGGAATACAGAGAGGCTTGGAAAGATTTACATGAGCTGATGCTAAGTGAAATGAGCAGAACCAGGAGATCATTATGAACGTTAACAACAAAAAAGTGGAACTCCCACAGAAGTGGAACCTTTGAAATAGGGACAGTGGTTTCCGGGCAGATACTTCCAGTTGGAGCGCAGGGGCTTTTCAGGTCAGCTGCTGATATCCATGCCCCACGGGACACATTGGCTGGGCTTTGTGTCGCTTTTACTGTTCAGCTTTAAACCTCAGGGCAGTCACTAGGCCACACAGCGGGGTCCTTCACTGGGCAACCCTCACAGCAAGCTCTCTCTTAGCTCAGGCACAGGAACTGCTGCATCCATCCAGTCTGGGAGGAAGTTGGCAAATAAATAAATAAATTAATAAACTAATAAATAAACTTCTTACCCCAACAGATTTTTAGCAATGAATAAAAAGCTGAAGAGAACCATTGATGCCTTCTACACAGAGAAAGATCCAGTATCCAACCCCGAGGAAGTTAACAGCAGAGAGTCAACAGACAACAGCCTAAAGGGGAATGATACCTGCCACCGCATCACATAACTCTCTCCCAGAAGAGACTATTACAAAGTTAAGAGAGTTTGAAGAAAAATGGGGAAAGGAAAGAGAAGCTGTGATAGAGAATAACGTCCTGAAATTTGAATTGGAAAAAATAAAGAATTCATAGGAGATGCAGGGAAACAAAATTTGTGAATTAGAAAAGGTTAAAAACACCACAGGAAAGTAGGATTTCTGAATTGGAAAAGATAAAAAAGTCTCAAGAAAGTAGGATTTCTGAATTGGAAAAAGAAAATAACTCTCTAAAAAGAAAATTAGAGAACTGGAAAAAAATTCAATAGAGCAAAATAATTCATTTAAAAACTCAATTGAGCATACACAAAAAGAACTAAAAAATATGAATGAAGAAAATAACTCATTAAAAATCAGGATGGAACAAAGAGAAATGAATGATTCATTGAGAATCCAAAAATCAGTCAAACAAAACAAAAAAACAAAAAAACAAACAAACAAACAAACAAACAAACAAAAAAAAAAAGCTGGAGAATAACGTCAAGTACTTACTGGGAAAATCTATAGATCTGGAAAACAGATCTAGGAGAGATAATCTGAGGATCATTGGACTTCCCAAAAACTATGATCAAAAAGGAGCCTACAACAATTCATTATTCGGAAAAAACTGTTGGGAAAACTGGAAATTAGTATGGCAGAAATTAGATATGGATCCACACTTAACACCATATACCAAGATAAGATCAAAATGGGTCCATGATTTAGGCATAAAGAATGAGATAATAAATAGATTAGAGGAACAGAGAATAGTCTACCTCTCAGACCTGTGGAGGAGGAAGGAATTTATGACCAGAGGAGAACTAGAGATCATTATTGATCATAAAATAGAAGATTTTGATTACATCAAACTAAAAAGTTTGTGTACAAACAATACTAATGCAAACAAGATTAGAAGGGAAGTAACAAATTGGGAAAATATTTTTAAAAGTAAAGGTTCTGACAAAGGTCTCATTTCCAAAATATATAGAGAACTGACCCTGATTTTTAGGAAACCAAACCATTCTTCAATTGATAAATGGTCAAAGGATATGAACAGACAATTCTCAGATGATGAAATTGAAACTATTTCCACTCATATGAAAGAGTGTTCCAAATCACTACTGATCAGAGAAATGCAAATTAAGACAACTCTGAGATACCACTACACACCTGTCAGATTGGTTAAGATGACAGGAACAAATAATGATGAATGTTGGAGGGGATGTGGGAAAACTGGGACACTGATACATTGTTGGTGGAGTTGTGAAAGAATCCAGCCATTCTGGAGAGCAATTTGGAACTATGCCCCAAAAGTTATCAAACTGTGCATACCCTTTGACCCAGCATTGCTGTTATTGGGATTATATCCCAAAGAAATACTAAAGAGCAGAAAGGGACCTGTATGTGCCAAAATGTTTGTGGCAGCTCTTTTTGTTGTAGCTAGAAACTGGAAGATGAATGGATGTCTATCAATTGGAGAATGGTTGGGTAAATTGTGGTATATGAAGGTTATGGGATATTATTGCTCTGTAAGAAATGACCAGCAGGATGAATACAGAGAGGCTTGGAGAGACTTACATGAACTGATGCTGAGTGAAATGAGCAGAACCAGAAGATCACTATACACTTCAACAACAATACTGTATGAGGATGTATTCTGATGGAAGTGAATATCTTCAACATAAAGAAGATCCAACTCACTTCCAGTTGATCAATTATGGACAGAAATAACTACACCCAGAGAAGGAACACTGGGAAGTGAATGTAAATTGTTAGCACTACTGTCTATCTACCCATGTTACTTATACCTTCGGAAGCTAATAATTAATGTGCAACAAGAAAATGGTATTTACACACATATATTGTATCTAGGTTATATTGTAACACATGTAAAATGTATGGGATTACCTGCCATCGGGGGGGGAGGGAGTAGATGGAGGGAGGGGATAATTTGGAAAAATGAATTAAAAAAAAAAAAAAAAAAAACAAAGAGCCTAGATTCTATTTTACAGGAAATTATCAAAGAGAACTGTCCAGAGATAATAGAAACAGAAGGGAAAATAGGTGTTGAAAGACTTCATCAAACACCTTCTGAAAAAGACCCTAAAAAAAGAACTCCATGGAACATTGTGGCTAAGCTGCAGAACTACCAAACAAAAGAAAAAATATTGCAAGCAGCTAGAAAAAAACAATTCAAATATCAAGGTGCCACAATAAGGGTCACTCAAGATCTAGCTGCCTCCACATTAAACGATTGAAGGGCCTGGAACCTGATATTCTGAAAGGCAAAAGATCAAAGGTTGCAACCAAGAATAAACTACCCAGCTAAGTTTAGCATTTTCTTCCATGGATGAAGATGGTCATTTAATGAAACAGAGGAATTCCATTTGTTTCTAAGAAAAAAAGCTGACTTCAACAAAAAATTTGACCTACATCCACAAGACTGAGGAGAAGAAGAAAAAGGTAAAAAGAACTCTTTGAGAAGTGTATCTCTGTTGTGGATATACAGAAAGTCTGCATGGGTAATTTGATTTTACTGATATAAAAAAAGGGGAGTAGTAAAGAGAAGGGGGTAGTATCAGAAAAAGGGGAATGAGTGATAAAAGGAGGGAAACTACATCCCAGGAAGAGGCATAGAAAATCTACCACATCTGAGGGAATTTAGAGAGGGGGAGAAAGATTGTGTGAATCTGACTCTCATCAGAGTATGCTCAAAGAGTAAATAATTGACATATTTGTTTTCCAGAGAATTCTCTCTCACTCATTAAAAGGGGGGAGAGGAAAAGGGAAAAGGAAAAGGGGAATAAGGGAAGGGTACAATAAAAAGGGAAGGGTCTTAAAAGAAGGGGGGAGGGATACTAAAAAGGAAGGGCTGAACGTCACAAGTGGGGCCTATAAATTAAATATTGGGGAAGGGGTTCAGGGGGGGTCAAGGGGAAAAAAGCATAATCTGGGGATAATATGATGGCAGGAAATACAGAATTAGTCATTTTAACTGTAAATGTGAATGGGATGAACTCTCCCATCAAATGGAGACAGACAGCAGACTGGATCAAAAGTCAGAACCCTAGTCCTATTTCTGCCACTTCCTACATCTGTGCTCTTTGGAGGTACTGCAAAGCAGGGAGTTCCCTTTCCCTGGATTCCATAGTAAATGGAAGGGAATAAAGCTTAAGGAGGCTGGAAAGGGGAGGTGGTCATTGGTGAAGGTCTTGGAATGCTACACAAAATTCTCTCTTTGATCATAAAGTAGATAGTCAAGTCTCTGAAGATTATTGAGTTGGGGGAAGTTGAGGGAAGTGACCCTCTGTGTTTTGGGAAGATTAATTGCACAGCTGAGTGGAAGAAGGACAGCTGTGAGGAAAAATGTGGCTGTTGTTACAAGGGATGATGAGTATTTGCCCCACGCTAGTAACAATCCCAGATGCCACAAGGCTGTCTATAATGGAAATGTTACAGTGCTAAAAACTGAAGGTGTGGGGGATGTGAGGATGGAGAGAGAGTGAGGATTCAACACTGCCATGTGGGCTTTGAGTCTGGTTAACTAGCAGGAAGATCAATGGCATGCTCAACAGTACTAGGAAAGTTTAAAAGGTGGGAAGTTTTGTGAAATAAGCTTATAGTTTGAGTTTGGGGCATGTTAAAGGAATTAGAGTAGATAATGAAAAAACAAAATTATCACTGTCTTCAGATGATAAGATGGTATACTTGAGAATCCAAGAGAATAACCTAAAAATACTAAGAACGACGAACAGCTTTAGCAAAGTTGCAAGATACAAAGTAACTCCACATAAATTATCAGCATTTCTATATGTCACCAACAAAGTCTAGCAGCAAAATATTCAAAAAGAAATTCCATTGAAGATAACTGTAGATCATAAAAAATATTTGGGAGTCCACCTCCCAAACAAAGTCAGCAACTATATGAACACAATGACAAGGCACTTTCCACACACACAAAGTCAGATCCAAACAATTGGAAGAATATCAAGTGCTCATGGGTAGGCTGAGCTAATACAATGAAAATAATTCTATCTAAATTCAGCTACTCATTCTGTTATTGTACTCTACCAATCAAAATTCCTACAAAATAGAAAAAATAATGACAAAAGTTCATCTGGAAGAACAAAAGGTCAAGAATTTCAAGGGAATTGATGGGGAAAAATGAAAATGAAGGTAGGTGGCCTAGCTTTCCAGACCTAATGGGATATTATAAAGCAGCAGTCATCAAAACCGTTTGGTACTGGCTAAGAAATAGAGTAGTTAGTTGATCATTGGATTACATTAGGTTCACATGAGAAAAAAAATGAAGAAAACAACTCCTTAAAAAGGAGAATAAACGAAATGGAAAGAGAGATACACAGTATAAACTGAAACAGGGCAAATAGAAGCTAGTGATTTGGTGAGACAGCAAGAATCGATCAAACTCACTAAAAAGAATGAAAACATGGAAGAAAATGTGAAATACCCCATTCACAAAAGAGCTGACCTGGAAAATAGATCCAAAAGAGACAATGTAACAATTATTGGCCTACCTCAAGGCCATGAACAGAAAAGAGCCTGGATAGCTTTCTACAAGAGGTCCTTATGGAAAAGTGGCCTGGTATTCCAGAAATGCAGGGGGAAATACTCCCTGAAAGAATGCCTCAATCTCCTCTGGAAAGAGATCCCACAAGGAAAACCCCAAGGAGCATTTTTGCAAAACCCCATAACTGCAATCTAAAGGCAAAAATACTGCGAGCTGCCTGAGAAAAACCATTCACATGTCAAGGAGAAACAGTCAAGATTACTCAGGACCTGGTAGCTTCTACAATAAAGGATCAGAGGACCTGCAATACCATATTCTGGGAGGCAAAGGACCTGGGGTTACAACCAAGAATTAACTACACAAGGAGACTCAGCATCATCTTTCGAGGGGAAGGTGGATCTTCACTGAAATCAAGACTTTCAGTCATTTCTACTGAAAAAACAGAATTAAACAGGAAATTTAATCTGCAAACACAGAACTGAAGAGAACTAAAGGAAGGTTAACAGGGGAATAATATATATTTAAAGGTTAAACTGTCTACATCGCTAGATGGAAAAGCTATATCTGTAATTCTTGCAAACTGTATCTGACACTGGGCCAGACAGAGGGGAGCCTCACAGGGACTGAGGATGTGATTGTGAATGGACTCTGATGTGATCACATCAAAGAAAAAGACATTAAGACATGGGGAAAAGTTTCTACTGGAGAAGTTTCTTCTTTGGAAAACTGTAGTTTCTTCCAAATTTCACTATATTTCTCATACTTGTTCTGAATTACATTACAATATCCCATTCCACTCATGTACCAGCAATAATTTCTCCAGTCTCCTATCAGTGGACATTTAGTTTGCTTCTCTTTCTTTTCTCAATATCTGGTTGCTAGGTGGTACAATGGATTCGAATACTGGCTGAGAGTCAGGAAAAGTGACTTTGCCTAATTCAAATCTGGTCTCACACATGGACTAGCTGTGTGACCCTGTGCCAGTCATTTCACCCTGTTTGCCTCAGTTATCTCACTTACAAAATAAGTTGGCAAAGGAAATGGTAAACTGCTTCAGTATGAATAGACAGCTCCAAGTGAGGTCACAAAGAGGCAGGGAAACCTGAAATGACTCAACAAAAAAGACAGCATGAAATAGCCATGAAAGGCTGCGTGTGTGTATATATATATATATATATATATATATATTTAGAACATTTTTAGAGTATATTCTCAATGTCTGATTTATTATGTCAAAAAGTATTACATTTGTAATTTTTTGTCTTTCTAGATTACTCTTTAAAAAAGAGTGGGAAACTAATTTATTTCCCCTTCTGTTCATCTGTACAATCTGTATTTTTGTAGATATTCTTCCATTTCCTTTAGGTTGTGAAATTCATTGGCATAAAGTTGGGCAAAGTTATTCCTCATTATTGCTCCAATTTCCTCTTCATTGGTGAACATTCTCCCATTTCATTTTTGGGACTAACTATTGGATTTTCCTCTTTCCTTTTTCAAATCAAATTAACTAAAGGTTTTTCTATTTTGTTGTTTTTTGTTTTTTTGTTTTTCATTTACTCTAAATTTTATTAAACTCTCCTTTTTTTCTCAATTAGAAAATCAGAGTAAATTGTCTGAAGGCTCTGGGAGAACGTCACAAAGGAACCTGCGCCCTCTCAGCCATCCAGGCTCTACCCCTGGAACTGGGGTAGCTTCATTTGAAGGTGGGCAGGGCCAGCCTCTTGGGCCTGGGGCCTTGGTGGAGTCCCTAAAGCCTGTGGCAGGCAGGGGCTTCAAATGTGGGTAGGTGGAGATAAAGGGGGGGGGCTCTCTTTTTGCCCTGGCTTTGCAGAGGAGGTAAATGCTCTCTGTCTCAGCCAACATCTATCTATTCCTTCAAGTTTTGAGGGGAAATGCTGGGAGGTGGTCTGGAGAAGAGGAGCGACTCGGCCCCTTGGCACAGGATTCTGGTGTTCACAGGAACCATCTCTGTGCAGCCCGCACATTGAGTTGGACTGTTTGCCCTGGAGTTTGGGGGATCCTTTCCCCATAAGGGCGAAATCCATTGCCTGGGGAAGCCTTGGCCTGTGGGGAGAGGCTTCTGCCATAGGAGAGTGGGGCCAAGTCTGTGGATGAAGAAGGCAGTCTATGAGCCAAAGGGGAAGAAATCAGTAATTGAAGAGGGAAGGTGGCAGAGACAGGAGCAGTACAGGGAGCAGAGATGGACTCAGATACCTGGCCTTTGGCTTAGAGCTGGACCCTCTGCAACCAGCTCTTGCTTGTGTTGTCCCACCTTTCACACTTAGGGAAGCCCAAGGGACAACTTCCTTACTTTCAATTTTCCTTGTAAACCACTTATTGGTACAGATTTGTTTCCATGGAGACTGGGAGGTTCCCCAGGTTTTTGTATCCATCCCACCCCCAGGACTTAGTCCAGGGTTTGACCCACAGTAGAAATTGAATGTTTTTTGATATTCTTTCTCCTAAACTCTCTGCACTCTGGCTTCTCTCCTCCTCATTCAGATGAATTTTACTCATTGAAAAGTGACTGATAACTTCTGTAGTGTAAAAGCTGAAAAACCCCTGTCTAATTCTCCTCCTTCAGCATCTCTCTGGCAGCATTTTGGGGAGTGACTGCCTTTTCTTCTCCCTCAGGATACTCTTTTAGAGTTTTCCCGATTCTGCTCTCTCTGGGTTCTTTCCTGACTTGTGTATCCTGTCTGGCTATTTGACAGGATCTTTATTCATGTCATGGACCCCGGGTGGTGACCCCCTTACGCCTCTGTCACCAGTCACTTTTTTGCTCTGTGTGCTCCTACTTGGGTGTCCTGGAAATGGATGAGGCCCCAATTGTCATCTCTGGGCAAAACACTCCCAGAGATGTTGATGGAGCTGGAGTTTACCTCCTCAGCTGTGCTCCCCAATTCCCATACAATACCCGTGACACATTTTGAATCTGACCCAATTTGCAACTGAATATCCATGTGTCCAAAGCACATTGCATAATCTCAGTCCCCCAAACTCTCCCCTTGTCTGAAATTCTCTACTCCGGGCACCCAGCTTTGCAGGGTCAGTCATCCCCTTCCCTTCTCTCTTAATTAGCCTACATTTCTTCCATTTAGTTCTGCAGGTTCTAAGTCCTTCCTCTACCACACTCCTCCCCCACATGCTTGCTTTCCTTCATTCACTTTGCTATTAACCTCATGACCTTGTAGGCCTCTTACCTAAAGGGTTCCAACTGTTGTATTAGGATAATGACTTCTCATGTGACTGTCTATATCCTCTGTATTGATTTGGTATGTTCTAGTTTACCTATTATGTCTTTATTGTCCTCCCGTTTACAATGAAGATTTTGTATCTTGAACAGGTATTGTAAAATGTTGGTTGATTGCTTCTCCCCCTTAGGAACCATCCTATTTCTTTTACCCGTTCAAGCTGCAGATTTCCTGGGGGAAAAGGATGTCAACAAGTAAGTCCTAAAAACTTTCATTACCACCACTACCCCATCCACCCAACTAAAGGAGGAGCTGTCCCACAAGGCCCTAATAGGTAATATAGCAGAGCCCAGGCCTTGCTTTTCTGTGTTTATAATGGTTGTGCAGTAATGAGAGCCAGCCTCAACACATTGAATAAAGTGATCAATTCTTTAAGGTTCCTTTCCCAATTTCCTCCTTTGTGCATTCCATTTTTCCTCTCTCCTCATCATAAAAGAAAGGGAAAGGAGGCAACTGAGAGACTCATTTGTATGACCCAGGAAAAATGAGAGGATGAAAGATTATGGCAACGTGTCTGTATATCAAAAGGATTTATCTCAAAAGAAAATTCTTTTATTGGCTGTGATTTCAAGTGGCATTTTCTTAATGGGCAGCTTTTCACAGACTGCCCAAGTCACAATATTTGAGTGTAGTTCCAATATTCTTTGGCACAACACAGGAATGAAGATGTATACACTAACACTGCAATAAAGATATGAGAATACAAGAGAGAATTGTTGAAGCTGGGATGGGAACCAATGCACTAAGGAGCCTGAGAGATCCATAAGATGTTGTGAAATCAAAGAATATGAAATCTAAATTCTCTTATTATAGTTTCTTGAAAAGGAAATTTATTGTTATATATTTGCAATTCTCCCTGATGTTCTTCTGGGATGGGGCAATATTTTTACTTTGTTATTTCTATATTTTTTCTGCTTTTCAATTAGTTTTTTTTTAATTTACAAATGAAGTTAATGTAAATTGGATATAAAAACTGAAAAGAAATACACCTATCTGCACTGCTCTTCACCTGAAGGGACCACTGCCCTCAACATGACTGTCATTCTTAGGCTGCTCCAGACATTCAGAAGAAGTTGCACAAGGTAGCCATAGGGCCACAAATTTTAACAGTAGTTAAAAACAGTTACTGACCAACAGTTAGGAACCAGGTTGAAAACTGCCCAAGGCTTTCAGACCATTCTAGAAGCTCCAGGCCATGTCAGTTGAAGGCTAGCCAAAGGCAAGGCAACTATCAGGCCCTCCTAGTAGATCCTCCTAATTGAATCCTCTGCCTGTGTCACCCTCGCCACCCGCTGCCCTGTTTCCTGACAGAACACAGCCCAGTGATGTTATTCATAGTAGTGAGGAAACTTTACATTCAGTCCGCTCTAGGTGACATGCTTCCCTAGATGGTGAAGAGTTTACTGATGGGTCCAGGTTTTTGGAAGATGGGCACAGATGGCTACGAGACTCCATGGTGACGCTCAGAAGTACTTAGGGGGCTAACCCTCTCTGCTGGGGAGTCTCTGCTCAGAAGGCCGAACTCCCTGCCCTCCCCAAAGCTTTAAACTGGGGAAACGATTGAGAGGGAACTTTTACACTGTTTCCAGGGCTCACATGCTCATTGGGGCGACAGAACTGCAAAGAAAGGGAATCCTGACAGCCAGGACTTCACCATGAAGTGTGCAGCGGAAATTCGAGATTGACTGCAAGCCGTGGCCCAACACAGAGTCGTCAGTAATGTTTGGAAAGGGACATCAGAGGGGCTCTCATTCCCCTTGAGAGGTAACAGGCTTGCTGAATCTGCTAAGGGGCTGCGGCACGTTTACCCTCAGGCACGACAGCCCTGATCTCAAAGCTCCCCGACTCTTAGACATCTTCTCAGAGGTCCCAGGGACAGGCCCATGCTAAATAAGGAAAGGGCACATCATCTTTCCCCCCCTGGGGTCTTTCAACTCCTTCTGGCCAACTTCCACTCCCACAGGCAAGCCAGCATCCAATTCTCTTTGAGCTGCCACAAGTTACTCCCTTGGGAAAGAACAGCCTCCACTCCCTGTGTCCAACCTGCCTCCTCTCTGCCCACAAGCTGCCAGCAGCCATTAGGCCCCTTTGTCAGCCTGGCCAATATGTCCCCAAAGAAAGCCTGATGGTGCTGGTTACCACCCCTCCCCCGCAGGCCTCTCTTGGAGCACCTGCTCCCAGGAAGCCTGCCTCTCCTGCCAGATAGACTTTGGCCAGAGGCCCCATGGCCATTTTTCTCAGTTCCCACAGTCCTTTCTTTGGGTGTAAATGGCTCCCTTCATCAGTAGATCATTGGAACTGGCCCAAAACAGCTCCCTTTTGAAAAGATCCACATCCAATATTTTATGTAAGATTTTTGCATCAATATCAAAATCTGTAATTTTTTCTCTTTTGGTTTTTCCTGCTTTATGTAATTAGTACCATAGAAGTAATTAGGAAGTACTCCTTCTTGACCCCTTTTCCCAAGTAATTTACATAGTATTGGAATTTATTTTTCTTTAAATGTTTAGTAGAATTCACTTATGAATGCATCTGGCCCTGAAGATTTTTGTCTAATAGTTTGTTCAGTTTCTTTTCCTAAAATGGGACTGCTTAAGTAATTTATTTCCCCAATTTGGCCAATTGGCAAAAGCTTCTGTTGGGTAATGAAGACA
The DNA here is from genome assembly GCF_048593235.1 of Sminthopsis crassicaudata. Lineage (NCBI taxonomy): Eukaryota > Metazoa > Chordata > Mammalia > Dasyuromorphia > Dasyuridae > Sminthopsis > Sminthopsis crassicaudata. The sequence goes on from NC_133620.1 coordinate 320,993,103, forward strand.
ACTCTGTGCAAAGCACACATTCTTCCTTTGATATCAGCTGGGTCAGAGTGTGGGTTGGTCCATATGGAGGGTCTTTCTCCTGGAAGTGACAACTAGCCTTCGTTTGTGGAATACAATGGCCTTTTCCCTTGGCAGAGGCTTCTGTTGGGCAGGAGAGAGAACTGTGAGGGGCAGATACTGTTTTGGGGTCAGTGCATTTGGAGTGTGGCTTGGTGAATTTCCATCAATTGGGGCAATTCGACCTGCACTGGAGGAGTGCCGTGGCCCATTGACACAGGATTCTGGGGATCAGTGGAGCAGGCTCCTTGCAGCCTCACACCCGTTTTTGTAAGAGCACAGATAAGACAGTTTGCCTTCCAGTTTGGAGGGGTCATTTTCCCAAAGAGGGGCAACCTGACCTGTCCTCAGATAAACAGCACACTTGGCACATCAGGCACAGGCTTCTGTTTTTCAGTGCAGCCAACGCTTGCAGCCCTCACGTTTAGCCTTTTGTGGAAGAATAGGACTGTTTGCCCTTGATTTTGGGGTGTCCTTTTCCCACAGAGGAGCAATCTGGCGTTGCCTTGAGAATGTGGCAGACTTGATCCATTGGCAGAAGCTCCTGCTATTTTTTAGTGGAGGCAACACTGTGTAGCCCTGTCATTGAGGACTGTTATTTTAGAGTTTGTGGGGTGCTTTTCTAGCAAAGGAACAACTCGTCTCCTGGGTGTCCTGCCGTGTGGGGAGAGACTTCTGGTGTTGCAGAGCGGGGCTCAGTCTGTGCATGAAGAAGGCAGCCTATGAGGAAAGGGGAAGGAAGCAAATAGAAGAGGGAGGTTGGCAATGACAGCAGCAGTACAGGAGCTTTTGGAATGGAGCTGGACCCTTTTTCCAAGTTGCTCTTGCTTGTGCTGTCCCTCATTTCACACTTAAGGAAGCCCAGGGGACAACTTTGTTACTTCTAGGTTTTCTTGTCAACCATTTATCTACAGAGTTGTTGGCATAGAGCGATCCCTTTAGACTGGAGCTTCTCCAGGCCAGGGCCTGGCTTTGGCCATTCTTTATATCCTCCCTGCTTTCTCCCCCCCCACTTTAGATATGTATGATAGACCTTCGGAGAAAAGTAAATGGAGATAGAAAGGAGTGTACTTTTTTTTCCTCGAGGTTCACAGAATCTGTACAAAAATTGACCACATATTAGGACTTAAAAACCTCAAAATCAAATGCAGAAAGGCAAATATAATGACTTTTTTTTCAGATCATGATGCAATAAAAATCCTATGCAAAGGAAGGCCAGGGAAATATAAACCAAAAATTAATTGGAAATGAAATAATCTAATCCTAAAGAATGAATGGGAGTAAGAGTCTTTAAAAAAAACAAAACAAAACAAAAAACTAAAGTCTGCTTTTAGGGCAGGGGAGGTTTTCCAAGCTTCCTCTACAAGCTGAATTTTGGGGGCTTAGTCTTTCTTCAAAATGGTATTGTGATTCTGAAACTGTGGGAGATAATTACTTTTGCCTTATGCATGGTTAATCTGTTTATTCTGGGTATGAGATCTTGGGAATTTGTTTGAATATTGAACCATTAATAAACAAAAAAAATTTAAAGCACTATTTGATTTGGTTTAAAAATAACTTGTTAAAGCAAAGTTCTGATAACTTACCTGAAGAGGTTATATATCCTTCTAATTAGTTGAAGTATGTTACCTTCTGAAACATATATTGGGAAATTTATAAATACTTTAAGTTATGCTTTAAAATTTTGTCAGCTCTTTTGAATATGTGTAAAAGCTTTGTATTTAGCTGTTAGCTATATTGTGAATCTTAAAAGATTTGAAAAAAAAGAAAACAAAGGAAAGGAGAAGAGAGATGATTTTACATACATGGGACAAGTAGGATTGATTTGCTGAAACAACTGACAGTTTGAATGAAATATCTAATTAGAATATCACCTGGAAAAGTGTTGATTTTAAGTAATTTAAATGCAGTGTATATTTATTTTTTGATAGGTTATGTTATGTTTGTGGCTATCGTGAAATTGATAATTGTGTAGGAGTTATTGTTGAAATTGTTAAGGGTTATTGGTTTTGGAAGCATGTGGGAATCGGGAGGAGAGAGAGATGGGATGTGTTACAGGGGGATAGTGTTGATGATTGAACGAGAGAGAGCATGCTGGAAAAGGGGAGAGGAGTGAAGTTGGACAGAAAGAGGCAAGTCCCTTAATGGGAGAAACTTGTCATATGTTTGGAGAAAGAAAACACACTGACTGGCTAAATACTGAGAAGGACTTGGCACTCTAAAAGTTAATTATGAGAACTGGAGAGGGGAAGGTGAGGATTTAACTCACTCTCCTCCCCTGGCTGTGGCTGCTTCTTAGAAGGGAAGACACACTGCAGCTGGCTCTTTGCTGCAGAGAACATTTTATTGTTTAAAGGAACAGCCTCCATTACATGGTGTTAATCACTGAATGTTTCATTTTTTCAAGTCTATGACTGTTTTCAGGCAAAGTCATTTTTGAGGCTGTAGCATAGATTCCACAAGTTCTCTGAAAGTGATTATTTCTACCATGGTCTCCATATGTCTTCAGCATATTATTTAATGTTTATTTAAGTGAATAATGGTCTCCTTGTTTAATGACTATGATAACAAATGTGATCCAGAGCTTTCTTGAAGTATTTGCAGCAGGATTTTTATCTGAACTAATGGTATATGCCCAATTGTTTATGGGATTTTTTGTTTTATATACACCTTGTTCTACCTCTTATTTATATTTGCAAAGGTTTATCGGGAATCCTCACTTAGAGAAGGATGAATTAATATTTTTTAGAATGAAAAAGTTATTAATGTTATTTCTGATAATGCTCCTTTATATGTGATTAAGATATCCTATGACTTTTAATTGAATGTCTGGAGTCACCTTAAAGTGTACCCCTTATTTAAAGGGACTCTGAAAGTAATAGATTTTGCCTTTGTCCCTTTGGACATGTTTCTGCTATAGACAATATGCAATTTGGACTTGTTCTATGTATTGGGCATTTTAAAAGTAAAACAATTTATGTAATGCTGACCTTATATATAAGGCATCTACCTTGATATGAACAATGAGCTGTGAACTTTCTTGGATGACTCCGTTACTCTTATCAATATAAGGTCATGGTTAATATCTGTTTAGGATATGACATCCTTGAGATCTGGATCCATCTGAAGCTTTCATTCATGAGGTTTCCTACTGGAGGTCAAATCTGTCGGGATTGCAGCTGATATTATTTGGGAGCTTTAAATTCAGGTATGAATGTCTGATAGATCATCAAGTCAGTACTCCACCTCTGACAGGAAGTGGGACAATTACCTGAAGCATAACTGAGTTAAGGCTCCTTTATCCTGTGTCATCTACGTGCTGAAGAATCAGTTTTGACTGATTATATTATATTGTAACCATGTTCTCCTGCTTTTTTATCTTAGAGCAGATTTCTATAATCAGCACAAATAGTCAATGAAAACCATTAATACACTTCAATTACGTAATACCTGGCTGATTCCAGTCTGACTATATGTAGTCATTATATCCTTAGTGATTAGGTGAATGAGTATTTAACCTAGTCATCCACCAGTTAGTAGCATTATCTACTAAGAATCATAAAGATTCCAAAAATGTAAGAATAATTGACACAATGGTCTGTGAGACCTCACTGGTATTTTGTTTATTCACAGCTGACACAGGTTTAACATTTGTCTGTCCTGTGAGACCAGCATGTTTTCCTATGGGAAGCTACTGACCAATCTATATTGGCCTCTCCACATTTTGCAGCAGTCCTTGTGGGCCAGTCTTTCTATCTCAGACTACTCTAACCCTTATTAGATTTTTCTTTTTTTTATTCTAGATTTTGGTCAATTTACAGATGTATTGACTTGCTCCAGGACCTGGCTCAACTCATCAGATGCTTCAATGCATTCTAGCACATCACCCCAAGAATTAGGAGTTTGTAGGATGATTCAAGTCTACGCCCATTCTCAGCAGAAAGCAGTTTCAGAAGATGAGACCATCACCCCTGCTTCTAATGAACTTTGAGCCCCATTGATTTGGTTGATGAATGACTGGGTCCCCTTTTGCAATGTATTTAGGATTTAGGATGGAAATATTGGGTTAAAATTTGGGTAACTGTTGCTGAAAAGCATGCTTATAGTATGTATTTGTATTACATAATTGAACATAATGTTCCTTTCAGAACATGTAATTATTTGAGGGATCTTTACAAAAATACTGGAGCAGCAAACCCTTACTGTACTAATGCTTTATGTATGGGAACTTGAATTCACTTTCAGGATTTATATGTGAAATGGCTACTTGACAATTGGAGCCCTATCTACTTCCCCTCTGATGATGTCTTTGATAAAATAAAAGGGGGGATAAGAGATAAGGGACCATGAAAGCTGGTGGATTTTCCTAGAAGCACTTGAAAGAATGGGAAAACACCTACATCAGATAACTCACTAGGGGTTAGATTGAAGGGACAGCAGCCTAGGGAGAGGTGGGAAGTGAATTTGACAATTGTTAAACCTCAGGCAGTAGGTTCCTGTTAACTGTACTTTTTTTTTTCTTTTTTTTTTTTTTGCTGAGGCATTTAAGGTCACACAGCTAGGAAGTGTTAAGTGTCTGAGACCAGATTTGAACTCAGGTCCTCCTGACTTTATGGCTTCTCCACTTTGCCACCTAGCATTCCCTGTAGATTCATTTTAACACCCTAGCTGGGATGTATTTGCTGTCTCTGCTTTAATTTTGAATCCCTTATTTTGTTGGAATTGCCCTGGCTGACTCAGTTCCTGGGACCACTTCTCAATCTACCCGCTATTGGGAACAACCCCAAAATCCTCAAGTGTGCATGCTCTCAAACCCTTTCTGTGTTCTAGTAGGAGTATTCCTTAGCCTGTCTGCTGTTCTAGGCAGGGATCAGGGAGCCACTTCAGGTCTCACCCTCCCCCCTTGGAGCCTCTGGGACAGCCCTGGGGTGCTCTCCTTCCCCTCCAGGATGGGTTAGGATTGGCTAGCACAACTGCCTTGAGCACTGCTCCGCCCCACAAGCTGGGCTGGCTTCAATTCTGAGGTGGGCACGGCCAGTCTCTTGGCCCTGAGGCCTTGGAGGAGTTTTTTGTGCCAATAGCACCCAGGGGTTCCAAATATGGGTAAAGGGAAAAAGAGAGGGCAGGGGGAACTCCCTGTTTCCCCTAGCCTTGCAGGAGATGTAAGGGTTTTGTGGCTTCCTTCGGCATTGAGACAAAATGTTGTTCCCTGTCAAGTGGTAAAATTTTGCTACATGGACTGTTGAAGAGTAGTGCCTTGGCTTTTTGGCATACACTTCTCGTCTCGAGAGAAACCAGCTCCTTGTGGGCTTCTCTTCACTGAAAAGGCTGCCCTGTACTTTGTTGGTTCCTTCTCCCTAATAGGGACAATAGGGTTTGTTCTTATCCCAAGGGCAGACTTGGCCTCTTGGCACAGGCTGCTATTGAGAAGCATCACTTCTGTAGGGCTATTAGCCTGTGTGTTTGGGAGATCGCTTTTCAAGGAAAGGAGGTATTCTCCTGGGAAATGTTGCCCTATGGGAAGGGGCTTCGACCACCCAATGATGGGGCCAAGTCTGTGGATGAAAAGGGCAAAATAATGAGCCAAGGGGAAAGAATCGGGAAGAGAAGAGGGAGGGTGGCAAAGGCAGCAGCAGCAGTACAGGGAGCAGGGATGGACTCAGATACCTGGCCTTTGGCTTAGAGCTGGACCCTCTGCAACTGGCTCTTGCTTGTCCTGTCCCACCTTTCACACTTAGGGAAGCCCAAGGGACAACTTCCTTACTTTGTTTTCCTTGTAAACCACTTACTGGTACAGATTTGTGTCCATGGAGAATGAGAAGTCCCCAGGCTTTTGTATCCACCCCATCATAGAAGACATAGTACAGGGTTTGACTCATAGTAGAAAATGAATGTTTTTTGATATTTTCTCCTACCTAAACTCTCTGCACTCTGGCTTCTCTCCTCCTCATTCAGATGAGTTTTACTCATTGAAAAGTGAAGATAACTTCTGTAGTGCAAAAGCTGAAAGACCACAGTCTAATTCTGATCCTTCAGCATCTCTCTGGCAGCATTTTTAGAAGTGACTGCTTTTTCTTCTTCAGGATACTCTCTTTTCAGAGTTTTCACGATTCTGCTCTCTCTGGGTTCCTTACTGACTTGTGTGCCCTGTGCCTCTCTGACTGGATCTTTATTCATGTCATGGACCTGTCGCCAGTCACCTTTCTGCTCTGTGTGCTCCTACTCAGATGTCCTGGAAATCGATGAGGCCCCAATTGTCATCTCTGGGCAAACACTCCCAGAGATGTTGATGGGGCTGGAGTCTCCCTCCTCAGCTGTGCTCCCCAATTCCCATACAATATCTGTTGCTCATTTTGAATCTGACCCAATTTGCAACTGAATATCCATGTGTCCAAAGCACATCGCATAATCTTGGTTCCCCCAAACTCACCCTTGTGTGAAATTCTCAACTGCAGGCACCCAGCTTTGCAGGGTCAGTCTCCCCTGCCCTTTTCTCTTACTTAGCCTACATTTCTTCTATTTAGTTCTGCACGTTCTAAGTCCTTCCTCTACAACACTCCTCCCCCACATGCTTTTCTTCACTCAACTTGCTATCAATCTCATGACCCTGTACAACTCTTTCCTAATGGATTCCAACTGTTGTATTAGGATTATGCCTTCTCATGTGACTGTCTCTATACTCTATTGATCTGGTATATTCTAGTTTATATTTTATGTGTGTGTTGTCCTCCCGTTAACAACGAAGCTTTTGTATCTTGAACAAGTATTGCTAAATGTTGGTTGATTGATTCTCACCCTTGGGAACTATCCTGTTTCTTTTCCCCATTGAGCTGCAGATTTCAACAAATAAGTGCAAAAACTGTTATTTCCACCACTACCCCATCCACCCAACTAAAGGAGTAGCAGGCCCACAAGGCCCTAACAGCTAATGTAGCAGAGCCCAGGCCTTGCTTTTCTGTGTTTACTATGGTTGGGCAGGAAGGAGAGCCAGCCTGGACACAATGCATGAAAGGGATCGATTCTTTCAGGTTCCTTTCCCAATTTCCCCCTTTCTCCAATCCATTTTGCCTCTCTCCTCATTAAAGTAAATGGAAGGGAGACAACTGAGAGGCTCCCTTGTTTGACCACAGGAAAACTAAAGGGATGAAAGATTATAGCCAAGTGTCTGTAAGTCAAAAGGATGAATCTCTAAAGCTCAAGTTGATTTATTGGCTGGGATTTCAGGTGGCATTTTCCTAATGGAAAGTGGGTAGCCCCTTCTTGACCAGATCACAACATTTTTTGGGTAGTTCCAATATTCTTTGATTTCACAACAACCTATGGACCTATCAGGCTCATTAGTGCATTGGGTCCCATCCTGCACAAAGAATTCTCTCCTCCTAGTATTCTCAAATGCACAAGAGACAAGGTCATAGTAGTGAGAGTGTGTGTATCTATATAGATACATAGATGTATACACATAAAAGCAAAAAACATGAAACTATCATCCAAAGTCAGCTATTTGTGCTGAGTTGATCAGAGGAGACTCCATTTTAAAAACTTGCTTTAAACTTTGAATATCAGGCAGGGAGCCTATGTAAGATGGTGATGGCACATATTCCCTGATTGGCTTTCTTCATTTAAAATGTGGACTAATCAATAAATGAGGCAGGACTAACTCCTTCTCCTTTGAAATATGAAGCAAATTGTGTTTTCTGTTGCTCACACTTTCCATAAAAAGCAGAGCACAGATTAAATTCAGTGTATATTACCTTGAAGTATTAATAAATTTGTTTTGTCTTATTTTCTGAGCTTGCTGTATTTGACTAGTATTTCAAGGCCTACTCTAGATTTATGATTCTAGTAAGGCTAGCCAGGATATTGGGGGTGTGGCCCTTTGCCCTGAGATGTGGTTATCCCAAGAATCAGTTACTCTGATTTGGCGGCTACTACTTAGGTCTTATTGAGTGCCAGATCAAAGTAGATTAGTCTGTGAAGGAAAGTGGTTGGAGAATTAAATTTCAAATATTTCACTGATTGACTATTCTGTTTCTTAGACTGTAAAAATGTTTTCCCAATTTGTTACTTCCCTTCTAATCTTGTTTGCATTAGTTTTGTTTGTGCAGAAACTTTTTAATTTGGCATAATCAAAATTTTCTATTTTGTGATCAATAATGGTCTCTAGTTCTCCCTTGGACACAAACTCCTTCCTCCTCCACAAGTCTGAGAGGTAAACCATCCCATGTTCCTCCAATTTATTTATGATTTCATTCTTTATGCCTAGATCTTGGACCCATTTTGATCTTATCTTAGTATGTGGTGTTAAATGTGGGTCCATGCCTAGTTTCTGCTATGCTAGTCTCCAGTTTTCCCAGCAGTTTTTGTCAAATAATGAATTCTTATCCCAAAATTTGGGATCTTTGGGTTTGTCAAACACTAGTTTGCTATTTTTATTCCCTATCTTGCCCTGTGAACCTAACCTATGCCACTGATCAACTGGTCTATTTCTTAGCCAATACCAAATGGTTTTGGTGACTGTTGCTTTATAATACAGTTCTAGATCAGGTACAGATAGACCACCTTCACTTAATTTTTTCATTACTTCCCTTGAAATTCTCGACCTTTTGCTCTTCCATATGAATTCTGTTGTTATTTTTTCTAGGTCATTAAAATAGTTTCTTGGAAGTCTGATTGGTATAGCACTAAATAAATAGATTAGTTTAGGGAGTATTGTCATCTTAATTATATTCGCTCGGCCTATCCAAGAGCACTGAATGTCTTTCCAATTATTTAAATCTGACTTTATTTTTGTGGCAAGTGTTTTGTAATTTTGCTCATATAATTCCTGACTCTCCTTTGGTAGATATATTCCCAAATATTTTATATTATCGACCGTTATTTTGAATGGAATTTCTCTTTGTATCTCTTGCTGTTGGATTGTGTTGGTAATGTATAAAAATGCTGAGGATTTATGTGGATTTATTTTGTGTCCTGCAACTTTGCTAAAACTCTAAATTATTTCTAACAGCTTTTTAGCAGAGTCTTTGGGGTTCTCTAAGCATACGATTTTCTTTCTTGGCTAGGCATTGAGCCTACTTTTTCCCTTCCAAGAGGGGAAATGTTGTTGGATGGCCTGTTGAAAAGGCGTGTTTTTGCCCTTTGGCATATGCTTGGAGTCCTCAGAGGAGCCAGCTCCATGAGGGCGGCTTTCTTTGTTGGACTGGCTGCCCTGTATTTTTCTGGGTCCTGCTCCCATATTGGGAAAATCCTGTTAGATCTGATCCCCAGAGAGGACTTGGCCCTTTGGAACAGGCTGCTAACAGGCAGCAACACATTGGTAGGGCTGTTAGCTCTTGAATTCGGGGGATCCCTTTCGAAGAAAGGGGGTAATCCCCTAGGCAATATATTGGCCTGTGAGGAGGGCCTTCGGCCACCCGATGGTGGGGCCAAGTCTGTGGATGAAAAAGGCAAAATATGAGCCAAGGGGAAGGAATCGGGAAGAGAAGTGGGAGGGTGGCAAAGGCAGCAGCAGTACAGAGAGCAGAGAAGGACTCAGATACCTGGCCTTTGGCTCAGATCTGGACCCTCTGCAACCGGCTCTTGCTTGTGCTGTCCCACCTTTCATACTTAGGGAAGCCCAAGGGACAACTTCCTTAATTTTGTGAGGGATAGAAAATCCTATCCAAAAATCACTACTCAGAGATCACTCATAGAAAAGCAAAATTATTTACTAGAATCTCAAGAAGCGGACCCCATCCTGGTCTGTGAGACAAATTCACAGGAGGAGAGCGCCACTCCCTTGAAAATGTTCACAACTTTTATACATTTCAGACAAAGAACCTCCAAAATCCCACCCCCCATAAGTTGTGATTGGTCATGCAAATCTGCACCCCCCCAAACCACTCCCCCCCATTTGGTCAGTGGCATGCAACTGACAAGGTGATTTACAGCCTCCTCTTCTTTGGACAATGGAATGCAGCCTAGGCCTTCACCTGACTGGGGCCTATAGGTCTGGTTTCCATTAGCTAGCAGCCTCTGATCACTATGTGCTTAATCTGCAAGTTCTTCACCATATCTTACTCCACACACTTTCAGTTTTCCTTGTAAACCACTTATTGGTACAGATTTGTTTCCATGGAGACTGGGAGGTTCCCCAGGCTTTTGTATCCACCCCATCCCCAGGACTTAGTGCACACTGTTTGACCCACAGTAGAAATTGAATGTTTTTTGATGTTCTTTCTCCTAAACTCTCTGCACTCTGGCTTCTCTCCTCCTCATTCAGATGACTTTTACTCATTGAAGGGAAGTGACTGATAACTTCTGTAGTGCAAAAGCTGAAAGACCCCTGTCTAATTTTCCTCCTTCAGCATCTCTCTGGCAGCATTATGGGGAGTGACTGCCTTTTCTTCTCCCTCAGGATACTCTCTTTTAGAGTTTTCCCAATTCTGCTCTCTCTGGGTTCTTTCCTGACTTGTGTGTCCGGCCTGGCTCTTTGACAGGATCTTTATTCATGTCATGGACCCCGGGGGGTGACCCCCTTACGCCTCTGTCACCAGTCACCTTTCTGCTTTGTGTGCTCCTACTTGGGTGTCCTGGAAATGGATGAGGCTCCAATTGTCATCTCTGGACAAAACACTCTCAGAGATGTTGATGGGTCTGTAGTTTACCTCCTCAGCTGTGCTCCCCAATTCCCATACAATACCCGTGGCACATTTTGAATCTGACCCAATTTGCAACTGAATATCCATGTGTCCAAAGCACATTGCATAATCTCGGTCCCCCAAACTCACCCTTGTGTGAAATTCTCAACTCCGGGCACCCAGCTTTGCAGGGTCAGTCTCCCCTTCCCTTTTCTCTTACTTTGCCTACATTTCTTCCATTTAGTTCTGCAGGTTTTAAGTCCTTCCTCTACCACACTCCTCCCCCACATGCTTGCTTTCCTTCACTCACCTTGCTATCAACCTTATGACCCTTTCCTAAAGGATTCCAACTGTTGTATTAGGATTATGCCTTCTCATGTGACTGTCTATATCCTCTGTATTGATCTGGTATGTTCTAATTTACGTTTTATGATTTTATTGTCCTCCTGTTTACAATGAAGATTTTGTATCTTGAACAAGTATTACTAAATGTTGGTTGACTGATTCTCACCCTTAGGAACAATCCTCCTTCTCCCCATTGAGCTGCTGCTGTTTCCTGGGGGGAAAAAAGAGTCAACAAATAAGTCCTAAAAACATTTGCCACCACTACCCCATCCACCCAACTAAAGGAGGAGCAGTCCCACAAGGCCCTGATAGATAATGTAGCAGAGCCCAGGCCTTGCTTTTCTGTGTTTACTCTGGTTGGGCAGGAAGGAGAGCCAGCCTCAACACAAGGGATGAAAGGGATCAATTCTTTCAGCTTCCTTTCCCGACTTCCCCCTTTCTCCAATCCATTTTGCCCCTCTCCTCATCAGTAAAGGAAATGGAAGGGAGGCAACTGAGAGACTCCCTGGTATGACCATAGGAAAACTAAAAGGATGAAAGATTATAGCCAAGAGTAAGTCAAAAGGATGAATCTCTAAAGGTCAAGTTCATTTATTGGCTGTGATTTCAGGTGACATTTTCTTAATGGAAAGTGGGTAGCTCCTTCCAGACTGCCCAAATCATAAAATTCTTTGATTTCACAACAAGCTATAGACCTGTCGTGCTCATTAGTGCTTTGGTTCCCATCCTGCACAAAGAATTCTCTCCTACTTGTATTCTCAAATCCACAAGAGACAAGGTAATAGTAGTGGGGAGAGTGTGGGTCAGAAGGGTCAGAAAGAGGGACTTGAAAGTGCTAACCTATAGTTGTGCCCTGAATAAGCCTGCCTTAACTCTTTCAGTGCCTTGAAGCAAAGCAGCTCTCTGAAGAAGAAATTACTCTGGGGGACCCAATTGCTGTGAGAAACAGATTTTTCATGCCTACATTTCATATCTACAGATAGGATGAACAAGTGTGCCCACCCCTCCAATTTTAAGAAAGCAACGAAATATATAAAAATGTTGAGATTGCTGAGAATTATTTGGGATGAATTAAAAGAAAGGTCAGATAGGCTCCACTAGTTGTGAGAAGGTCAATTGTCAGAAAAGAGATCAGAACTGTTTCCACAAGTGTCCTGTGGATCCACAAATTGGGTGGGGCTGGGGCTGGGCTGTTGCTTGGAAGCTCAGTCTGTGCCATTAGGACCTGGAGGCAGCCTCAGATTGGCATCAGGAAGGAGAAAATAAGATGAAATACCAACTTTGTCCCCTGCACCGTGCTAAATGGCCTTTAAGGACACCTGTCATTTAATCCGGGAGCAAACAGGTGAAGTGACTTTGTCTCAGGGACACTCATTGAACTTCAGATCATCCTGACTTCCAGATGCATTTCTCCAAAGGCTGTACAGGCTTTACTTCCATATAAGAGAATATAGGAGCTTATTAGGGATAAAAGTCCCTTCCATTTATAATGCTGGTGATTATTTTAACTTTTTTTGGATGAAATTACTCAAAAGTATATTTTTTTAGGTTTTCTCATAAAATTAACTCTTATTAGTTCGATAGCTTTCTGAGTTTCAATTTTATTAATCTCTCTCTGGAGTTTCAGAATTTCAAATTAAGAGATTTAACTGGGGGTTTTAATTTGTTCTTTTCTTGTTCTATTCTTAGCTTGTGTAATTGCATACCTAAGTCATTGATCTCCTCTTCCTTTAATTCATACAGTTATTTAAAAACACATGGTCCAAGAACTCACTGCTTTGGATGCATATTTCATAGGTTTTAGAATGTTGTTTCATTATCAGCATTTTCTTGGATGAAATCCACAATTCTCTGATTTGTTTGAACCATTAAACATGACCTACTCATTTTAAAAATGTGATTTAAACATTCTGGAGAGCAATTTGGAATTAGGCTGAAAAGGGTATAAAACTTTACATACCCTTTGACCCAGCAGTGTCATTACTGGTTCTGTACCCCAAGGTAATCAGGAGGCTAAAGGACCCACATGTAAAAAATTGTTCATAGGAGCTTTTTGTGGTAAGAAGGAACTGGAAAATCAGTAGATGCCCATCAGATAGGCAATGGCTGAACAAGTTGTGGTCTACGAAGGAGAGAGAATATTAGGATTATACAAAAAAAAAAAAAAGATGAATAAGCTGATTATCGAAAGGCCTGGAAAGATTTACCTAAACTGATGCTGAGTGGAACAAGCAGAAGGAAGAATGTTTTGTACAAAATAAGAGCAAGAATTTGTGGTGATCAGCTAGGAAAGAATTTGTTCTTCTCAGTGCTTCAGTGATCCAAAGCCGTCCCCATAGACTTTGGACAGAAAATGCCATCTGCATTCAGAAAAAGAACAAAAGATAAAGAATATAAAACAACATGTGCTATGTGCACTTTTTCTTTTTCTCTCTCCCATGGTTATTTCCCTTTGCTCTGATTTTCTTCTCCCAACAGCAATGCTTATTAATTTATGAAATACCAAAGAAAATTTATTCAATTTAAAAATTTTAAGACACAGTCCAAACAGGACAGCCAAAACCTTTGCTGTTTAGGGCATCCAGTGAGCCCAAGACCCGAGGACCAAGGTTGGCTGGAACTTCATTTTCAATTGGCAATTCTTGATTCTCAATTTGCACAACTTCATCTGGTGAACAGGGTGGATTGTAGTTCACAATTTTCCCTTGTAAGGGTGGCTGAGGCTCTTCCTGGGGCCTTTGGGAGCAGACTCTAAAGCCTGTGGCGGGCAGGTGCTGCAGCCTGAGGGAGGAGGAGGCTGACAGGGTGCTGTAGCTTACTCTTTGACCTCTCATGGCAGGCAGGGGAGATCATTGGCCAGCCCAGAGACCAGCCTCTTCCAAGGGTAGGGACTGCCTAGGCCAGCCCAGCTGCTGGCACCTTGGTGAATGCTGGAGGTTTATGAGAGGCATCTGTTCCCTCAAGTTTTCAGGGGAAATGATGTGACATCACATCACTGGAGAAGAGGAACCCCTGGCATTAGTGCAGACTGCTGCCAGGCGCGATCCAAGTCTGTGCAGGGCAGACATTCAGCCTGGTGGTGGGAGGTGGGTCAGGGTGTTTGGGGGGGGGGGCTTTATCCAAAAATGGTGTGATGCAGTGCTGACTACTGGGGAAGAGGCTGCCTTGGCCCACTGGTAGAGGCTTCTGCTGGTCAGTGGGAATAAGTCTGTGGCTGGCACACGAGATGCTCTGAACAGTAGTTACAGAGTCTCAGGATCATTAATATATCTTCCCTAAAGTTTAGATAAGAAATATTACTATCTTTCTAGGCTAGAAGATTTTTACAATTGTTGACAAAACAATAGCATTCTTACTTCAGAGGAACTCAGGATTATAGATTACAAAACCAGAAGATTTAGAATTATGGACAGATTGTTAAAACAGAAGCACCCTAAGGTCAGGAGACTTAAAATTATTGCTGTCTCCCCTAGAAGCTATATTACATCGCTGTGAAATATACATAACAGCAGATTTTGTTATGTATTCTTGGCTTTTATTGTATTTCCCGCCTTTAAAAAAACAAGCAGTACTACAGGAGAAACTTCTCCAGGAGGGCAAAGGGAACATGTGGGAGAGTAGCCACTACTGAAACCATCAAAAATTCGAGTATGAGTGTAGGAAAAAAGGTTTTCTTTCACATGAGAAGGGGTGCTTAGTCTCTGATGCAAAAAGTGTGATTTAAAGAGAGACACACACCAAGGCATTTTATTCCCCAACATCTCCCCTCCCCAATCCCCTGGCTCCTTTCTCCATTGGCCAGGATGCCTAAAAAATGAGATGAAAAAGCCTAAGGCTCTCAAATGCTTAACAGAGTAGAGTGTTTCCCATTGATCCACTCTCTAGCCCACAGGAGTTCCTATAGTGGCGTGGGAAATGAGCAGAGAGCCAAACCCAAAAAGGTTCTTTTCAAATCTCCAGTCACCCCCCTGGATTATGAAAGTCAGTCCCTGCCCCTAAGGGGCTTAGATTTTTTTGGGGGAAATAACTTCCACCCTGGACCTCCTTCTGATGTCCCAATGGGATTCAATTTTCTCACTTAAGTTTCATTTCTCCAATCTAAGTTTTTTAGCTGTGGAAACAAAATCCATTTAAATGTAAGGCAAAAAAAAAAAAAAAAAAATCAAACATACTAAGAGAAATCTATTCAAACTAAGTTAGTGGTGATAGAACTATAGTGTCCTCATTGAAAGGACACCTAAGGTTTCTGAGAAAGGGGAAAAGAGAAAGAACTTGGTCAGGTCAATAGCTTTGTTCTTTACTTTGTGGAACTTTACAGATTCTCCCCTCAAGGAATTGTAGAAACAGTACAACAAGGACTGATGTGAAACATGGAGAGAAGAGGATAAGTGTGTTAGAAGCCACTCAGTCTTGTTTTAAGCATAGATTTTGTTACTAAAAATTTTTGTGTGTAGTAACAATGTTTATTCTAATTGTAACACCTTTTAAAGCAAGCTAAATTCCCAAAGAATTTTGTAAAGAACCAGGAACCAGGAAAGAGAAATTTCTAGAGAAACCAGCTGCTTCTCTTCTCTGAGATGCTAATTTGGTGGCTCAGAGGTGGAATTGAGGAGTAGTCTGGTTCTGACTTTGTGCCTAGGTATAATACCCAGAATTCTCAGGGCAGATCTGGGGCATGGGGAAGGAAAGTGGGAACATGGGAGTGTGTTTTTAGGCCAGAAAGGTCTCTAGGTCAAATGCTGACACCCAATTTTATTCTGCAGCTGCTGTTAGCTTTAAGCATCTCCTTATTGTTGATATTATTATCTCATTAGAGTCTCAGAAACTGTTTATCACTGATCACTGATAACTGTTATCTGAATGTTATCTGATGGCCAGCAATATTTGTGACCTGCTGGTATATAGAGTAAACTGGGGCAGCATAATTGGCAAAGGAAAATATCATTTCCAACTACATCAATTCCAAAGCCAGGTGGCTTCAGGGCCACTTCCCTAAAAGCTGTACCCCATCAGTGTGTATCATCTAACTTTAGTAAACAACTGCTAATAATGAATTTCCCCCCAAGTCTGCTAAATAACTAATCAGTATTTCTGATTGATGTTAGTGTTGGTTGATAATCTCATGATCGGATCACATTCTCCACAGGACGAGTGGAAGAAGGTAAACTCTTCATTTCAATGTCCATGAATCATACTTGATTTTCACTTCTCAACAGTTTTCTTTTAGATAGGTTTTTAGGCATTTTAGGGTCTCTCTTAGGCTCTTTGGTTACTGAGAGAAACCACTGACCATCAATTTACTGATTGATGGTTAGGCTAATTAATAAAGTGGCTGTTAATTAGCCATGAATTCTCTCTCTGCATTTCATTCATTTATATATATATTATACACATATTAAAAATGTATATATACATATATACACACATATATATATATATATATGTATACACATACAGATTAATACAATATATATGTGCCTACATATGTGTATTTTTGCATCTTAATCCTGGAATGGATATAGCTTGTTTTATCATCAGTCTTGTAGAATCATGAATGGTCATCATGAGACAATAAATGGTCTTTGTATTGATCCTAGTTCTTGCCATTTTCAAAGTTGGTTTTCATGTCATCACTATTATTCTACTTGCTCTGCTCATTTCATTGCAATATAAAAGTTTCAGAAAGTTTCATTTTTGCAATATTGATGTTCTATTACAAACTGTTCTTCCGGGTCCATTAAGTTAGCTCTGCATCAGTTCATGATATCTTTTCCCTATATTTTTTGCATCATCTATACCTCATTTCTTAATTGTAAAGGGCTGAAACTCTGAGTTGATGCACTGAGGTTTAGACAATGGAGCACTTAAGGCTAATTACTGATTGGACAATGCTCTATGGCCCTTCCCACTATTCTGTGCTGGTTCAATCTTTTGGTGTATACAGAAAATTGTGGGAAGGATTAGGGGGTGAAGTAAGATAAGCCAGACGCACTTGGGCGATAGAAGATGAAAAGGAAACTTGCAGAGATCCTGTGTCCATTCCCTTCACTTCTATCCATCAAGACCAAGAATAAAGACCAAGGACTTTTGCTTATCCTGACTCCAGCTGATTCTAAGGTATCCAGAGTGCTAATTTGGTCTTCACATTTGGCGCCCAACATGTAGACCAAGACCCTAATTTCACTGAAGAAGTCCCCCAGTGACCAAGAAATAGGGTATTTTAATAGACAAACAGGGAGCTTACTTTGTTAAGAGCTAAACTAGTAACCTTTTGTAGTTGAAATGGAGTAGATATTAGGAAAAGATTCTCCCCTATCCCCAGCCCCAGGCCCACCCCCTCCCAAAAGGGGTGTGATAGAAAGCATACTTAAGTTGATTAAGGGACAAGGCTTAATTGTCCCTTAACTTGGGAACAGATTGCTAGATTCTTGAGTACATTAAAACCCATGTTCCCTTGGTTCTTAAAGGAAGAAGATATAGGGCCAGATAATTGGGAGATCAATTATGTGAATACTACTATGATAAAGGTCCTCATTCAATTTCCAAGGAAACATTGGATATATACAACATAATACCATTGGCCTTAAATGTTACAGAAAAAAGAAAAGTTTTTTGTTTGTTTCTTTGGTTTTTTTTTAATAGTTTTTATTTACCAGCCATATGCATGATTAATTTTACAACATTGACAATTGCCAAACCTTTTGTTGGAAATTGGGGCTAATGATTATCCCCTTTCACTTTTCATGAAACTGAGAACTGCACATTGTTTGCATCAAGGTGCAACATGGCAACCTCAAGTTTTGGAGGACAAAGTAGACAGCTTTGAAGGATAGTTGAATGGAATTAAGATATCAGGTCCAACTTCCTTTCTTTCACACACATTCTCCAAGGTTGTGCCTTTTCACTTCTGCTAGCTACATTCCAAAGGAGACCTTATCATTCCAAAGGAGTGGGAAAGTCTCTTGGAAAGAATGGGGCTTAGAGGAGGATTGTGGGAAGATTGCAGAGTAGATTGGTCAAATACTTGTGCAAATATATTGATAGCATCTTTTTTGTAATGGGTAAGAATGAGATCCCATATCAGTTGTGGTATGGCTGAACAAGTAACAGCGTATGATTGTGATGGAATATTATTGTGCTATAAGAAATGACAAGAAGGATGATTTCAGAAAAACCTGGAAAGATTTACAGGAACTGAGGATTCTGGGAAGATGGTAGAGCAGGTTGGTAATTCCAAGCTCTCCACATTTCTCCCACAAATAGAACAAATTTGCGTCTCAGAGCAAACATAGACTGGTGAAAAATCACGAAGACTTGGGGCACAATAGAGTCTTTCAGATATAATTGAGAAGATCTGAAGAAAGACCCTGAACCGAGATTAACTCCATAGCATATGCAAACACTTCCCAGCTCACTCTGTAAAAACATCAAATGGGGAGACCTGGGATAAGCTGGGTGTGGTTGGAGTCTCAGCAGGAACACACTTTTCATCTCCCACACTACATGTGGAGTCTGAGCCCTGGAAGACTGAGGGGAACATCAACTCAATAGAAAAGTCAGGCCCAGCTGTGCTGCTGGGATGTGGCCCTGAGAGAGAAGGAACCAGCACACCTGTGAATGCAAAGGCAGTGGGACAGGGATACTACTGGCTATGGGCACTTGCTGAAGGATGGAGTTCTTGCTTTCAGGTGCAAGTCACACGGGGAAAGTTCAATCGAAACTACAGCACCCCACAATAATTAGAAGTTCTTTTACTAATGCTTATTTTATTTTATTACTATCTTTTTATTTACAAAATATATGCATGAGTAATTTTTGCAGCACTGACCATGATGAAAACTTCTGTTCCAAATTTTCTCTTCCCTTCCTCTATTTCCTCCCCTAGATGGCAGATAGTCTAATACATGTTAAATATGTTAAATTATATGTTAAATCTATATATGTATACATATTTACAGCTATCTTGCTGCACAGGAAATATTCGATCAAAAAAGAAAAAAAAAGTTGAGAAGGTAAACAAAAATGAAAGCAAGCAATAACAGAAAGAATGAAAATGCTATTTTTGTGGTCCACAGTTGGTTAGCATAGTCCTCTGAGTGTAGCTGATTGTCTTCATTACCTGGCCCTTGGAACTGGTTTGAAAAAACTCATTGTTGAAGAGAGCCACATCCATCAGAACTGATCATCCTATAGTCTTCTTGTTGCCCTGCATAATGATCTCCTAGTTCTGCTCATTTCACCTAGCATCAATTCATGTAAATCTTTGAAATCATCCTGTTGATCATTTCTTACAGAACAATAATATTCCATGACATTCTTAAACCATAATTTCTTCAGCCATTCTCCAATTGATGGACATCCATTCCAGGTTCTAGCCACTACAAAGAAGGCCGCCACTGACATTTTGCACATGGGGGCCCCTTTCCACTCTTTAGTATTTCTTTGGGATATAAGCCCAATTTCAGCAATGCTGGATCAAAGGGTATGCACAGTTTGATAACTTTTTGAACATAGTTCCAATTTGCTCTCCAGAGTGGTTGGATCCGTTCACAATTCCACCAACTATATATGTGTCTCACTTTCCGCACATCCCCTCCAACATTCATCATAACCTTTTCCTGTCATCTTAGCAAAACTGCCAGGTGTGTAGGGGTATCTCAGAGTTGTCTTATTTGCATTTCTCTGACCAAGAGTGATTTGGAACACCTTTTCATATGACTAGAAATAGTTTCAATTGCTTCATCTGAAAATTGTCTGTTCATATCCCTGGAGTATTTATCAGTTGCATAATGGCTTCATTTCTTAAAAATTTGAGTCAATTCTCTATTCACATGTATAATTTGATTTTACTGTTATAACATAAAAAAGGGAAGTAGAAATGGAAAAGGGAGTGTCTGAAAAAGGAAAAAGGGGAGATAAAAAGAGGGAAACTACATCCCAGGAGGAGGCAAAGAAAACCTGTTATATCTGAGGGAATTTAGAGAGGGGGAGGGACATTGTGTTAATCTTACTCTCATCATAGTTGGCTCAAAGAGAAAATAATTAACATATTTGTTTTAAAGAGAATTCGTCTCATCTCATTAAAAAGTGGGAGAAGAAAAGGGAAAAGAAAAAAAGTAATAAGGGAAAGGTACAAGAAAGGAGAAAGAATTTAAAGGGAGGAGGGAGGAATACTAAAGAGGGAGGGCTGCATGACACAAGTGGGGCCCATAAGTTTAATACTAAGGAAGGGGTTCAGGGTGGGCAAGGAAAAAAAAAGCATAATCTGGCCATGATAATATTATGGCAGGAAATACAAAATTAGTCATTTTAATTGTAAATGTGAATGGGATGAACTCTCCTTTCCTCAGAGGCAGATTGCAGACTGGATCAAAAGTCAGAACCCTACAATATCTTGTTTACAGGAAACACATTTAAAGCAGAGAGATACATACAGAGTAAAAGTAAAAGGCTGGACCAGAATCTATTATACTTCAGGTGAAGTCAAAAAAAGCAGGGGTAGCTATCCTTATCTCAGATCAAATAAAAGCAAAAATTGATCTAATTAAAAGAGATAAAGAAGGAAACTATATCTTGCTAAAGGGCAACATAGACATTGAAGCAATATCAATACTAAACATAAATGCACCAAGTTGTATAGCATCTAACTTCCTAAAGGAGAAGTTAAGAGAGTTGCAAGAAGAAATAGACAGCAAAACTATAATAGCAGGAGATTTTAACCTTGCCACTTTCAGAATTAGATAAATCAAATCACAAAACAAATAAGAAAGAAATTAAAGAGGTAAATAAAATATTAGAAAAATTAGATATGATCTTTGGAGAAAACTGAATGGTGATACAAAGGAGTATACTTTCTTTTCAGCAGTTCATGGAACCTATGCAAAAATTGACCATATATTAGGACATAAAGATCTCAAAATTAACTGCAGGAAGGCAGAAATAGTAAATGCTTTCTTTTCAGATCACAATGCAATTAAAAACTACATTCAGTAAAAAGTTAGGGGTAAATAGACCAAAAAGTAATTGCAAACTAAATAATCTCATCTTAAAGAATGATTGGGTGAAACAGCAAATTATAGACACAATTAATAATTTCACTCAAGATAATGAGAATGATGAGACATCATACCAAAATCTGTGGGATGCAGCCAAAGCAGTAATAAAGGGAAATTTTATATCTTTAGAGGCTTACTTGAATAAAATAGAGACAGAGAAAATCAATGAATTGGGCTTGTAACTTAAAAAGCTAGAAAAAGATCAAATTAAAAACCACCAATCAAATACTACACTTGAAATTCTAAAATTAAATGGAGAAATTAATAATATTGAAAGTAAAAAACCTAATGACTTAATAAATAAAACTAAGAGTTGGTTTTATGAAAAACCCTATAAAATAGAAAAACTGTCAGTAAATCTGATCAGAAAAAGGAAAGAGGAAAATCAAATTGTTAGTCTTAAAAATGAAAAGGGGGAACTTTCCACCAATAAAGAGGAAGTTAGAACAATAATAAGGAATTACTTTGCCCAACTTTTTATGCCAATAAATTTGAAAACGTAAGTGAAATGGATGACTACCTCCAAAAATACAGGCTTCCCAGATTAACAGAAGAGGAAGTAAATTGCTTAAATAGTCCTGTTTCAGAAAAAGAAACAGAACAAGCTATTTGCCAACTCCCTAAGAAAAAATCCCCAGGACCAGATGGATTTACATATGAATACTACCAAACATTAAAAGAACAATTAGCCCCAATGTTATATAAACTATTTGAAAAAATAGGGAATGAAGGAGTCCTACCAAATTCCTTTTGTGACACAGACATGATACTGATACCTAAACCAGGCTGGTTGAAAACTGAGTAAGAAAACTATAGACCAATCTCCTTAATGAATATTGATGCTAAAATCTTAAATAAGATATTAGCAAAAAGACTACAGAAAATCATCCTCAGAATATTACACTATGACCAAGTACGATTTATACCAGGAATGCAGGGCTGGTTTAATATTAGGAAAACTATCAGTGTAATTGGCCATATTAATAACCAAATTTACAAAAATCATATAATCATCTCCATAGATGCAGAAAAAGCATTTGATAAAATCCAACATCCATTCCTATAAAAAAAAAAACTTGAGAGTATAAGAATAAATGGCCTTTTCCTTAAAATAATCAGTAGCACCTATTGAAAACCATCAGTAAACATCCTATGTAATGGGGATAAACTAGAACCATTTGCAATAAAATCAGGAGTGAAACAAGGTTGCCCACTATCACCATTACTATTCAATATTGTATTAGAAATGCTAGCTTTGGCAATAAGAGTTGAGAAAGCAATTAAAGGAATTAGAATAGGTAATGAGGAAACCAAACTATCCCTCTTTGCAGATCATATGATGGTATACTTAGAGAACCCCAAAGATTCTACTAAAAAGCTATTAGAAATAATCCACACCTTTAGCAAAGTTGCAGGATACAAAATGAACCCCCATAAATCAGCAGCATTTTTATACATCACTAAAAAAAATCCAACATTTAGAGCTACAAAGAGAAATTCCATTTAAAGTAACTACTGATAGTATAAAATATTTAGGAATCTCTCTGCCAAGGGAAAATCAGAAACTATATGAGCAAAACTACAAAACACTTTCCACACAAAGTCAGATGTAACCAATTGGAAAAATATTAAGTGCTCTTGGATTGGGCGAGCAAATATAAGAAAGATGACAATACTACCTTGTGGTGATGGTGCTAGCACCCTAGATATCTTAGAATCAGCTGGAGTCAGGATAAGCAAAAGTCTTTATTCTAGGTCTTTAGAAGTAGAAGTGAAGAGAGTGGATGCATAGGATCTCTGTGACCTCACCTCTTCCTCTGTCTCACCCAAGTGACCCTGGCTAGTCTCACTGCATCTCCTAGTCCCTCCCAAAATTCACAATCGGGCCAGCACAGGATAGTGGGAAGGGCTGTATTAAAAGTGTATTAAA
Organism: Sminthopsis crassicaudata; assembly: GCF_048593235.1. Lineage (NCBI taxonomy): Eukaryota > Metazoa > Chordata > Mammalia > Dasyuromorphia > Dasyuridae > Sminthopsis > Sminthopsis crassicaudata. Next base: position 321,016,109 of record NC_133620.1, read on the forward strand.
AACAAATTAATTACTAACCACCCCCAAAATTTAAATTCTGTTTCATTATCCAAATAATAGAACAATCAATATAGGATAATAATATACAACTATATAAGACAACAATAGGAAGGTCAATACTTTTGGCCTCCAATTCCCTTGGCATCCAATGAGCCAGAGAGCCAGAGACACAGGGACCAAGGCTGGCTTCTTTAAAAAAAATTTTTTTTTTATTAAAGCTCTTTATTTACAAAACATATGCTTGGGAAATTTTTCAACAAAGTCTTCTTTACCAAATTATCCCCTCCTTTCCCCCACCCCCTCTTCTAGATGGCAGGTAGTCCAATATAGGTTAAAAAAGATAAATATATATTAATTCCAATATATGTATACATAGTTATACAGTTGTCTTACTGTACAACAAGAATCGGATCCAGAAGGAAAAAAAAACAAAACCAAAAGAAAGCAAAATGCAAGGAAATAGAGTAAGAACGCTCTACTATGGTCCACACTCAGTTCCCACAATCCTCTCTGTGCTGGTAGATGGCTCTCTATATCACTGAACACCTGGAATTGGTTTGAATCATCTCATTGTTGTTGAGAGATTCTGTCCACAGAATTGATCCATCTTATAGTCTTGTTGCCATGTATAACGATTTCACTTAGCTTAGTCTCTCCAGCCTTCTCTGAAATAAATTATTCAGCCACTCTCCAATTTATTGGCATCCAATCAGTTTCCAGTTACTTGCCACTACAAAAAGGGCTGCCACAAACATTTTTGCACATGGGAGTCCCTTTCCCTCTGTTAAGTTCTCTTTGGGATATAAACGCAGTAGAAATGCTACTGGGTCAATGGGTATGCACAGTTTGATAACTTTTTTGAGATAGTTCCAAATTGCTCTTCTGAATGGTTGGATCCATTCATAGTTCCACCAACAATGTGTTAGTGTCCCAGTTTTCCCACATCCCCTGAAACATTCATCATTATGTTTTCTTTTCATCTTAACCAAACTGACAGGGGTGTATGGGTATCTCAGAGGTCGTCTTTTTCTGCATTTCTCTGGTCAAGAGTGATTTGGAGCACTTTTTCATATAACTACAAATAGTTTCAATCCCTTCATCTGAAAAATGTCTGTCCATTTCCTTTGAACAGTTATCAATTGGAGAATGGCTTGACTTCTTATAATTGAGTCAATTCTCTATATATTTTAGAAATGAGGCCTTGATCACATCCTTTGAATTTTAAAATGTATTCCAAGTTTATTTCTTCTTTTCTAATCTTGTCTGCATTAGTTTTGTTTGTATGAAAACTTAATATAATGAAAAGTATCTATTTTGTGATCTCTAGTTCTTCTTTGGTCACAAATTCCTTCCTCCACAGATCTCAGAGGTAAATGATCCTATGCTCTCCCAAATTTGTTTATACTATTTCCAGATTATGAACCCATTTTGAGCTTAGATTGTTATATGGTATTAGGTATGGGTCAATGCCTACCTTCTGCCATCCTAGTTTCCAATTTTCCTAGCAGTTTTTGTCAAATAGTGGCTTTTTATCTGAAAAGCTGGGGTCTATGGGTTTGTCAAATACTAGATTGCTATAGTCATTGACTATTTTGTTCTGTGAATCTAACTTAATCCACTGATCAACTGCTTGTTTTCCTAGCCAGTACCAAATGGCTAGCTGTGCCAGATCTAAAACTATATTATAAAGCAGTGGTCACCATCATTTGTTTTTTTGTTTTGTTTTTTCATTAATTCCTTTGAAATTCTTGAACTTTTGTTCTTCCTGATCAATTTTGTTATTTGTGGGGGGAGAGTAAAATAGTTTCTTGAGAGTTTGACATAGCACTAAATATATAGGAGTATTTAGGTAGTCTTGTCTTCTTATTTGCTGGACCTACCCAATAGCACTTGATATTTTTCCAATTGGTTAGATCTGACTTTTTATCGAAAGTGTTTTGTAGTTTTGTTGATTGTAATGTTCTTCTCCTAATGGTAATGTTCTCTGGGAGCAGGTTTCTTGGTGGACTTCTGGAGGCAGCTTTTGTTTCAGTTCAGAGTAATGCACCCCAAATGCAGCCCAGTGCTAAAAATTCAGATCCTTTATTGTCTCCTTCAAAATAGCCCGGTTAGCTTTAATAGAAGCCTAATATCTTTCTCTCCTTGGTTCTGAGAGCTCTTGCCACTAGTCCTTTGTTTCTGACAGCTTCAGCCTCCCTTCCTTCCAATCCAAAGCCTCTAGCCAGCACAAAAGTGGAAAATGGAATGAATCTGCCTCTGCCTCTGAGAATGGGTTTGTGGGCTTCTGACTCAGGAATCTCCCTTAGTCAATCCTAGTTGAGGCTCCTAGCTTATATATGCTCTTTAAAGGTGTGAATTCTAAAGGTATGAACTAATGTGTGAACTCTCTTAAAAGTGCAGAACTCTGAAGATGTGAACTAAGTACATAAGCATTGTCTCCATCAGTGACTAAGCACCTTGTTTCAAATTCTGGCCCTTAAAAGTTGATATAGTTCCTGACTTGCTTTTGGCAGGTAAGATTTCCAGATAAACGGAATTTCTCTTTGTATATCTTGCTGTTGGGTTTTATTAGTACTGTATAAAAATGATTTATGTGGATTTTGTATCCTGCAACATTGCTAAAGTGGTGGATTATTTCTAATAGCTTTGTAGTTGATTCTCTAGGGTTCTCTTAAGTATACCATCAATCATATCTGCAAAGAGTGATCATTTGGTTTCCTTCCTACCTAATCTGTCTTCTATTATTGCCAAAGCTAGCATTTCTAATACACTGAATAGTAATGGTGATAGTGGGCAAACTTGTTTCACCTCTGATCTTAGTGGGAAAGGTACCAGTATTATCCCCATTACATATGAGGCTTGCTGATGGTTTCAAATAGATTTTTAGGAAAAGTCCATTTTTTGCTATACTTTCTAGTCATAATATAAATGTTGGATTTTATTGAGATAATCAAATGGTTTTTGTTAATTTGGTTATTGATAATCAATTATGCTTCCTAATATTGAACCAGCTCTGAATTCCTGGTATAAAATCCTACTTAGTCATAGTGTTATTATCCTGGGAATGATTTTCTCATATTTTACTTAAGATTTTGCATTATGGAGATTTTTCTATAATTTTTTTTCTATTTTCTTCCTACCTGCTTGAGATATCAGTAGCATGGTTGTGTTCTTTAAAATCTATCTGGTCCTGGGGATTTTTTTCTTAGAGACTAGATTGCTCTATTTCCTTTTCTAAAATGGGACGACTGAAGTAATTTAGCTCCTCTTCTGTTAATCTGGGCAATCTATATTTTTGTAGGTATTTCTCCATTGCACTTTTGGGCAAAATAATTCCTAATCACTATCACTTTAATTTCCTTTTCATTTTTGAGACTAAATTTGATTTTCCTTTTTTTTCTAACCAAATTAAGGTCAAATTTTTTTTCATAAAACTCAAAGTTTTATCTTTTATTTTTACAATTTCAAGTTCGGTATTTGATTAGAGGGTTTTCTATTGTCCTTTTTCTTTTACTTGCAAGCAGAATTAATTGATCTCTTTATTATAATTTATTCTTCTTACCACTTTGGCTGCATCCCACAAATTTTGCTATGTGGTCTCACTATTGTCATTCTTTTGGAAAAAATTCATTCTTTAGGATGAGAGCTTACAATTACTTGTTTGCCTTTTCTCCTGGCCTCATGATTTAGAAAAAAAAAAAGATTGCATTTATTATTTCTGCCTTTCTGTCCTAATATTTAATATTGGTATAGATTCCAAAAAATGCTGAAGTGTACTCTTTTATCTTCATTCAATTTTCTCCAAAGATCTATTGTACCTAACATTTCTAGTATTCTATTTACTTCTTTAAATTTTTATGTAGTTTGATTTATCTAGCTCTGAGAGAATAAGGTTGGGATCTCAAACTATTATAGTTTTGCTGTTTTATTTCTTCTTGCAGCTCTCTTTAACTTCTTCAGGAATTTAGATGCCATACCACTTGGTGCATATATGTTTAGTACTGATATTGCTTCATCATCCCTTTAGCAAGATATAGTTTCCTTCTTAACTCTTTTAGAACAATTTTTGCTTTTGCTTGATCTGAGGTCAGGATGGCTACCCCTGCTTTTTTGTACTTCCACCTGAAGCATAATAGAATTCTGCACCAGCCTTTTATCTTTCCTCTATATATATTGCTCTGCTTTAAATGTGCTTCTTGTAAACCATATATTGTAGGATTCTGGCTTTTAATCTAGTCTGCTATCCAGTTACCCTTTATGACAGAGTTCACCCCATTTATGGCTAAAATATTTCCTGCCATCTTATTAACCCCAAATTATACTTTTCTCTTCCCTTTTCCCCTTTCCCTCCTCCCCAGTATTTTTCTTATGAGCACTACTTGCCTCAACCAGCTCTCTTCCTTTAGAGTCCCTCCCCATTTTTTATACCTTTCCCTTAGTATTTCTGTTTCCCCTTCTATTTAGCCAACCCCTTCCCTTTCTCTTCCCACTTTGCTGTAATGTGAGAGAAGTTTCTTGGTGAAACCAAATAAGTCTAATATTTTCTCTTTGAGTCAAATCTGACCAGAGTAAGATTCACACAAAGTTCATCCCCTTCCCTTCTTTCCTTCAATTATAATAGGTTTTCTTTGCCTCTTCCTGAGATATAATTTCCCTCATTTTCCCTCCACTTTGCCTTTTTTCCAGCACGATCCCCTTGTTATATTGTAACAGTAAAGTCAAATTATACATGCACACTCTATGTATACCCATAACAGAAATAGCCTTCTCAAATTTTTTTTAAATCTTTTTATGTTTCTCTTCATTTCAATATTTAGAGGTCAAATTTTTTTGTTTAGCTCTGGTCTTTTCATCAGCAATAAATGTAAGTCATCTGTTTCACTGAATGTCCATCTTCTTCCCTGAAAGAAAATGCTCAGTTTAGAAGGGTAATTTATTCTTGGTGGCATTCCAACTTCCTTTGCCTTTCAGAATAGCAGATTCCAGGTCCTTTGATCTTTTAAGGGGGAAGGTGCTAGGTCCTTGGTAATCCTTATTGTGGTTCTTCAACATTTTTTTTTTCTGGCTGCTTGTAATATTTTTTCCTGATAATTCTATTATTTGGCAAAGAAATTCCTTGGAGTTTTCATTTTAGGGTCTGTCTTATGAGATGTTTGGTGAATAATTTCAATGGCTATTTTTACCTTCTGATTCTGATTTCCTGAAAAATAGTGTCTAGGCTCTTTTTTCATCATGGTTTGCACGAAGTCCAATAATCCTCAGACTGTCTCTTCTAGATTTACTTTTCTAGATCAGTTGTTGTCCCAATTAGGAAAAAATGTAAAATACCTAATTTTCCTTTTCCTTTTTTTGATCCTGCTTGACTGATTCTTCATGTCTCATTCAGTCATTCATTTCCATTTGTTCAGTTCTGATTTTAGTAATTTTTTTCTTAATTTATTTCTTTTTTACTTTTTGTATTTGTTCAGTTGAATTTTTGTTGTATGTTTTTTTTTCCATTTCACAAATTCTGTTTTTTAAGAAGCTTTTTTTTTTTCTGTTTTTCTGTGGCTTTTTCCATTTCATTTTCATTTTCAATTTTGTGTTTCCTTTTCCAAACACTCTTGGTAAAGTTTTCATTTTCTTTCCCCATGTTTCTTCTCTCAAGATCCTTTTTAATTTCTTCTAGGAGGGTTTGTGTGATGGGGCCAACTTATGTCACCTTTTGGGCTTCATCTGGAGATGATAAGTGTTTAGTCTCCTCAGGGTTTGAAATCTGTTCTCTTTCACCATAAAAACTATTTACAATCAATCAAAGTTTTTCCTTTTTTTTTTTTTAGTTGAGATCTGTTTTAGGGGTAAGAGGGATTGTCCAAACTTCATCTTCAAGTGGCAGCAGCTTCAGAGGATCAGTATTTCCTGACTGCTGGGTGCTAGGTGGGCATGGCCAGGTCCTGTGAGATTCTGGCATTTCTGGGGCTCACTCTTTACCTTTGGTGAGGAATTTTTCTCTAAACTTTCTGCTGAAGTACTGGGCTTACAGGAAACCTGTGTCTTCTCCGCCATCTTGGCTGTACCCCAGGAGCTGGGCTGGCTTCAATTGGGAGATGGGCAGGGTGAGTCTCTTGGGCCTGACGCCATGGTGAGCCTGTGACAGGCAGGGGCTTCAAATGTGGGTAAATGGAGGGAGAGGGAGAGGTGGTGGCTCCCTGTTTTCCCTGGCCTTGCAGGGGCGATAATGCTTCTTTTGTATCTTTGGAGCCAACATCTATGATTCCCTCACATTGTAAAGGGAAATTCTAGAAGATGGCTTGGAGAAGAGGAGTGCCTTGGATGTTGGCTCCTCTACAAAGCAGAAGCCTATGCCAGACTCCTTGCAGGCATCTCTCTTAATCAGAATGGTTACCCTCCAGTTTGGTGGGTCCTTCTCCCATATAGGGTCAATACGGTTTTTCCTGGTCCTCAGGGCGGACTTGGCCCCTTGGCACAAGCTGCTATTGAGTGGTGCCAATAACTCTTCGCAGCCCTCATTTGTAATGGGACTGTTAGCCCTTGTGTTGGGGGGATCTCTTTCAAAAAAAGGAGGTATTCCTCTGCTAGGCAGTAAGCTGGCCTTGGCCTGTGGGCAGAAGCTTCAGCCACGTGATGGTGGCGCCAAGTCTGTGGATGAAAAAGGCAAACTATGAGCAAAAGGGGAAGGAACCAGGAATAGAAGTGGGAGGGTGGCAAAGACAGCAGCAGTACAGGGAGCAGAGATGGACTCAGATACCTGGCCTTTGGCCTAGAGATGGACCCTCTCCAACTGGCTCTTGGTTGTGCTGTCCCACCTTTCACACTTAGGGAAGCCCAAGGGACAACTTCCTTACTTTCAATGTTCCTTGTAAATCACTTATTGGCACAGATTTGTTTGCATGTAGACTGGGAGGTCCCCCAGGCCAGGGCCTGGCTTGGGCCTTTCTTTGTATCCACCCCACCCCCAGGGCTTGGTCCAGGATTTGACCCAAAGTAGAAATTGAATTTTTTTTGATATTTTTTGTCCTAAACTCTCTGTACTCTGGCTTCTCTCCTCCTCATTAAGATGAATTTTACTCATTGAAAAGTGACTGATAACTTCTGTAGTGTAAAAGCTAAAAGACCCCTGTCTAATTCTCCTCCTTCAGCATCTCTCTGGCAGCATTTTGGGGAGTGACTGCCTTTTCTTCTCCCTCAGGATACTCTCTTTAGAGTTTTCCCAATTCTGTTCTCTCTGGGTTCCTTCCTGACTCGTGTGTCCTGCTTGGCTATTTGACAGGATCTTTATTCATGTCATGGACCCCGGGTGGTGACCCCCTTATGCCTCTGTCACCAGTCACCTTTTTCCTCTGTGTGCTCCTACTTGGATGTCCTGAAAATCAATGAGGCTCCAATTGTCATCTCTGGGCAAAACACTCCCAGAGATGTTGATGGGGCTGGAGTCTACCTCCTCAGCTGTGCTCCCCAATTCCCATACATTATCTGTTGTACATTTTGAATCCGATGTGCAATTTGCAACTGAATGTCCATGTGTCCAAAGCACATTGCATAATCTTGGTTCCCCCCACCCAAACTCACCCTTGTGTGAAATTCTCAACTCCAGGCACCCAGCTTTGCAGGGTCAGTCTCCCCTACCCTTTCTCTTACTTAGCCTACATTTCATCCATTTAGTTCTGCAGGATCTAAGTCCTTCCTCTACCACTCTCCTCCCCCACATGCTTGCTTTCCTTCACTCACCTTGCTATTAACCTCATGACCCTGTAGGCCTCTTTCCTAAAGGACTCCAAAGGTTTATTGGGATTATGCCTTCTCCTGTGACTGTCTATATACTCTCTATCTTTCTAATGTGTTCTAGTTTATGTATTTATGTCCCTGTATTTATAATGATGTTTTTGTTTTGAACAAATATCACCAAATGTTGATTGATTGCTTCTCCCCCTTAGGAACCCTCCTATTTCTTCTACCTGTTCAAGCTGCAGATTTCCTGGGGGAAAAGGATGTCAACAAATAAGTCCTAAAAACTTTCATTACCACCACTACCCCATCCACCCAACTAAAGGAGGAGCTGTCCCACAAGGCCCTAATAGGTAATATAGCAGAGCCCAGGCCTTGTTTTCTGTGTTTATAATGGTTGTGCAGTAATGAGAGCCAGCCTCAACACATTGAATAAAGTGATCAATTCTTTAAGGTTCCTTTCCCAATTTCCTCCTGTGTCCATTCCATTTTGCATCTCTCCTCATCATAAAAGAAAGGGAAAGGAGGCAACTGAGAGACTCATTTGTATGACCCAGGAAAAATGAGAGGATGAAAGATTATGGCAACATGTCTGTATATCAAAAGGATTTATCTCAAAAGAAAATTCTTTTATTGGCTTTGATTTCAAGTGGCATTTTCTTAATGGGCAGCTTTTCACAGACTGCTCAAGTCACAATATTTGAGTGTAGTTCCAATATTCTTTGGCACAACACAGGAATGAAGATGTATACACTAACACTGCAATAAAGATATGAGAATACAAGAGAGAATTGTTGAAGCTGGGATGGGAACCAATGCACTAAGGAGCCTGAGAGATCCATAAGATGTTGTGAAATCAAAGAATATGAAATCTAAATTCTCTTATTATAGTTTCTTGAAAAAGAAATTTATTGTTATATATTTGCAATTCTCCCTGATGTTCTTCTGGGATGGGGCAATATTTTTACTTTGTTATTCCTTTTTTTTCTGCTTTTCAGTTAGTTTTTTTTTTTTTTTATTTACAAATGAAGTTAATGTAAATTGGATATAAAAACTGAAAAGAAATACACCTATCTTCACTGCTCTTCACCTGAAGGGACCACTGCCCTCAACATGACTGTCATTCTTAGGCTGCTCCAGACATTCAGAAGAAGTTGCACAAGGTAGCCATAGGGCCACAAATTTTAACAGTAGTTAAAAACAGTTACTGACCAACAGTTAGGAACCAGGTTGAAAACTGCCCAAGGCTTTCAGACCATTCTAGAAGCTCCAGGCCATGTCAGTTGAAGGCTAGCCAAAGGCAAGGCAACTATCAGGCCCTCCTAGTAGATCCTCCTAATTGAATCCTCTGCCTGTGTCACCCTCGCCACCCGCTGCCCTGTTTCCTGACAGAACACAGCCCAGTGATGTTATTCATAGTAGTGAGGAAACTTTACATTCAGTCCGCTCTAGGTGACATGCTTCCCTAGATGGTGAAGAGTTTACTGATGGGTCCAGGTTTTTGGAAGATGGGCATAGATGGCTACGAGACTCCATGGTGACGCTCAGAAGTACTTAGGGGGCTAACCCTCTCTGCTGGGGAGTCTCTGCTCAGAAGGCCGAACTCCCTGCCCTCCCCAAAGCTTCAAACTGGGGAAACGATTGAGAGGGAACTTTTACACTGTTTCCAGAGCTCACATGCTCATTGGGGCGACAGAACTGCAAAGAAAGGGAATCCTGACAGCCAGGACTTCACCATGAAGTGTGCAGCGGAAATTCGAGATTGATTGCAAGCCGTGGCCCAACACAGAGTCGTCAGTAATGTTTGGAAAGGGACATCAGAGGGGCTCTCATTCCCCTTGAGAGGTAACAGGCTTGCTGAATCTGCTAAGGGGCTGCTGCACGTTTACCCTCAGACACGACAGCCCTGCTCTCCAAGCTCCCCGACTCTTAGACATCTTCTCAGAGGTCCCAGGGACAGGCCCATGCTAAATAAGGAAAGGGCACATCATCTTTCCCCCCCTGGGGTCTTTCAACTCCTTCTGGCCAACTTCCACTCCCACAGGCAAGCCAGCATCCAATTCTCTTGGACCTGCCACAAGTTACTCCCTTGGGAAAGAACAGCCTCCACTCCCTGTGTCCAACCTGCCTCCTCTCTGCCCACAAGCTGGCAGCAACCATTAGGCCCCTTTGTCAGCCTGGCCAATATGTCCCCAAAGAAAGCCTGATGGTGCTGGTTACCACCCCTCCCCCGCAGGCCTCTCTTGGAGCACCTGCTCCCAGGAAGCCTGCCTCTCCTGCCAGATAGACTTTGGCCACAAAAGAGTTGTCCCAAATATATTTTGCACATGTGGGTCCCTTCCTCTCCTTTACTACAAGTGGTTTTAATTGCTTCATTTTAAAATTATCACTAATCTTGTATTCTGTTACAGTGAAGTAAGGCTTGTACAGTCTTTGGACAACTGAGTCTGAAAGTCAGTGTGATCCGGAGTCCAAATTCAGGCTCAGATGTACCAGTGTGTCTGAGAGAAAGTCACTTTGCCTACTTGCTCACAGGGTTGTTGTGATCCTCCACTACCACCACCCAGTTTGTGAATCAAGCTGAACCATGGGAGACTCGTGGAACCTTAGCACAAGAAAAGAGGGGCAAGACTGGCTCACAGTTCTTATTCTTTCTTTGACAAATGACCTTCTGACAACTGGCAGAGCCTCTCTGGCCTGCCTTCAAACCAGATTTTAAATTCCTAACAAGTAATGCTCAGCAATCTCAACATTTTTATATGTTCCATTGCTTCCTTAAAATTGGAGGGGTGGGCACAATTGTTCATTCTCTGTGTAGATATGAACTGTAGATATGGAAAATCCCTTTCTCACAGCAGGTGGGTACCCCAGCTGTCACTTCTTCTGGAGAGAGCTGGTTTGCTTCTAGGTGCCTGAAAGGGTTGAGAAAGGCTTGTCCAGGGTAGAACTATTGGTTAGGATTTCAAGTCCCTCCTTCTGGCCCTCTAGTTACTACCTTGATCTTTTCTTTTGTGGATTTCATCAAATGAAATGGCTGGGTAATCACACGGATGTGATTTTCCACTTTTCCCTGAGATTTATTATCAAATAGTGAGTTTTTGTGCCAGAATCTGGTGTTTGGGGATTTATCAAATCCTAGATAATTATAAGCCTTGATCATTGCAATGTATTCCTCTGATCAACCACTCTGTTAGCTTAGCTAAGAGCAAATGGTTTTGATAACTAAAGTTTCATAATATACTTTTAGGTTTGGTTATGCTAAGCAACCATCCTTTTTAAATTTTCTCTCTTTTACACTTAAGCTTTTTATTTTCAAATCATAGGAATGGATAATTTTTCAACATTAACCTTTACAAAACCTTGTGTTCCAAATTTCCCTCCCTTTGTCCTCACTCCCCCCAGACTGCAAGTAATTCAATACATGATAATCTAAAAATGTTAAATTTGTCGTATGTATACCTATTTGTACAATTATGCTGCACAAGAAAAATCAGATCCGAAAGGAAAAGAAAAATATGAAAGAAAAGATACAAACAAGAAGAGGAGTGAAGATGCTATGTTGTGATCCACTCTCAGTTCCCAGTGCCCCCTCTCTGTGTGTAGAAGGCTCTCTTTATGACAGGATCATAGGAACTGTCCTCAATGATCTCATTGTTGGAAAGAGCCAGGACCATCAGAATGGATCATTGTATACTCTTGCTGTTGCCGTGTACAGTGGTCTCCTGGTCCTGCTCATATCACTCGGCATCTATTCATGTCAGTCCCTCCAGGCCTTCCCGAAAGTACTGATCATTTCTTATAGAACAATAATGTTCCATAACACTCATATACCATAACTTATTCAGGCACTGTCCAACTGATGGACATCCACTCAGTTTCCAGGTTCTTGTCAGTATAAAAAGGGCTGACGCAAACATTTTTTCACATGTCGGTCCTTTTCCCTCCTTTAGGGTCTCTTGGGCATATGGGCCCAGCAGATACCCTGCTGGATCAAAGGGTATACAGGTTTTGACAGCCCTGTTGGCATAGTTCCAAATGGCTCTCCAGAATGGCTGGATCAGGTAAAAATTCCACCAGCAATGTATTAAGTTTCCCAGTTTTCCCACATCCCCTCCATCATTCATCATTATCTTTTCCTGTTATCTTAGCCAGTCTGAGGGGTGTGTAGTGGGAGTGCCTTAGAGCACTTTTTTTATCTGCCTAGAAATTAACATTTCTTCATCTGAAAATTCTGTTCATATCCTTTGAGCATTTATCAAGTGTACAATTGAAGCCACTATTCTTTGTATTTTTTTCTTAATTCCCTCGATATTCTTGACCTTTTATTCTTCCATATGAATTTTGTTATTTTTTTGTACTTCTATAAAATACATTTTTGCCTGATTCATGTTTATGGCACTGAAGTCATAGACTGAGTGCGTCAGAATTGGCATTTTTCTACTCTTAACAGACCCTACCCAGATGCAACTGATATTTTCCCCATTGCAGCAGGATTTTTATCTGAACTGATGGAATATGCCCAATTGTTTATGGGATTTTTTGTTTTATATACACCTTGTTCTGCCTCTTATTTATATTTCCAAAGGTTTATCGGGAATCCTCAATTGGAGAAGGATGAATTAATATTTTTTAGAATGAAAAAGTTATTAATGTTATTTCTGATAATGTTCTTTTATATGTGATTAAGATATCCTATGACTTTTAATTGAATGTCTGGAGTCACCTTAAAGTGTACCCCTTATTTAAAGGGACTCTGAAAGTAATAGATTTTGCCTTTGTCCCTTTGGACATGTTTCTGCTTATAGACAATATGCAATTTAGACTTATTCTATGTATTGGGCATTTTAAAAGTAAAAAGATTTATGTAACGCTGACCTTATATATAAGGCATCTACGTTGATATGAATGATAAGCTGTGAACTTTCTTGGATGACTCTATTACTCTGATCAATATAAGGTCATGGTTAATATCTATTTAGGATATGACATCCTTGAGATCTAGATCCATCTGAAGCTTTCATTCATGAGGTTTCCTACTGGAGGTCAAATCTGTCGGGATTGCAGCTGATATTTGGGAGCTTTAAATTCAGGTATGAATGTCTGATCATCAAGTCAGTACTCCACCTCTGACAGGAAGTGGGACAATTACCTGAAGCATAACGAGTTAAGGCTCCTTTATCCTGTGTCATCTATGTGCTGAAGAATCAGTTTTGACTGATTATATTATATTGTAACCATGTTCCTGCTTTTTTATCTTAGAGCGGATTTCTATAATCAGCACAAATAGTCAATGAAAACCATTAATACACTTCAATTACATAATAGCTGGCTGATTCCAATCTGACTATATGTAGTCATTATATCCTTAATGATTAGGTGAATGAGTATTTAACCTAGTCATCCACCAGTTAGTAGATAATGTGTGTCTGTAGCTAATAAGAATCATAAAGATTCCTAAAACAATGTAAGAATAATTGACACAATGGTCTGTGAGACCTCACTGGTATTTTGTTTATTCACAGCTGATGCAGCTTCAACATTTGTCTGTCCTGTGAGACCAGCATGTTTCCCTATATGGGAAGCTACTGACCAATCTATATTGGCCTCTCCACATTTTGCAGCAGTCCTTGTGGGCCAGTCTTTCTATCTCAGACTACTCCAACCCTTATTAGATTTTTCTTTTTTTATTCTAGATTTTGGTCAACATAACAGCTGTATTGACGTGTTCCAGGACCTGGCTCAACTCATCAGATGCTTCAATGCATTCTAGCACACCACCCCAAGAATTGGGAATTTGTAGGATGATTCAAGTCTACGCCCATTCTCAGCAGAAAGCAGTTTCAGAAGATGAGACCATCACCCCTGCTTCTAATGAACTTTGAGCCCCATTGATTTAGGGGGAACTGGGCCTGGGTGATGAATGACTGGGTCCCCTGTTGCAATCTATTTAGGATTTAGGATGGAAATATTGGGTTAAAATTTGGGCAACTGTTGCTGAAAAGCATGCTTATAGTATGTATTTGTATTACGTAATTGGACACAATGTTCCCTTCAGAACATGTAATTATTTGAGGGATCTTTACAAAAGTACTGGAGCAGCAAACCCTTACTGTACTAATGCTTTATGTATAGGAACTTCTATTCACTTTGAGGATTTATATGTGAGATGGCTACTTGACAATTGGAGCCCTACTTCCCCTCTGATGATGTCTTTGATAAAACAAAAGGGGGGATAAGAAATAAGGGACCCTACAAGCTGGTGGATTTTCCTAGAAGCACTTGAAAGAATGGGAAAACACCTACATCAGATAACTCACTAGGGGTTAGATTGAAGGGACAGCAGCCTAGGGAGAGGTGGGAAGTGAATTTGACAATTGTTAAACCTCAGGCAGCAGGTTCCTATTTACATTTTTTTTTTTAGTGTCTGAGACCAGATTTGAACTCAGGTCATCCTGACTTTATGGCTGGTGCTCTCTCCACTTTGCCACCTAGCATCCCCTGTACATTCATTTTTAAACCCTAGCTGGGATGTATTTGTTGTCTCTGCTTTAATTTCAAATCCCCTTATTTTGTTGAAATTGCCCTGGATGACTCAATTCCTTGGACCACTTCTCAATCTACCCAGAACAACCCCCAAATCCTCAAGTGTGCATGCTCTCACACCCTTTCTGTGTCCTAGTAGGGGTATTCCTTAGCCTGTCTGTGATCCCCAAAGGAATACCCCCTTTCCTTGAAGGGGATCCCCCAACACACAGACTTAACAGCCCTGTGTAAGAGTTGCTGGCACTGCTCCAAAGCAGCCTGTGCAAACAGGCCAAGTGCGCCCTGGGGATCAGGACAAACCATATTGTCCCTATTAGGGAGAATGAACAGGGGAGCCCCTTCAGTGTTAGGATTGGCTAGCACAATTGCCTTGAGCACTGCTCCCGCCCCACAAGCTGGGCTGGCTTCAATTCTGAGGTGGGCAGGGCCAGTCTCTTGGCCCTGAGGCCTTGGAGGAGTTTTTTGTGCCAATAGCACCCAGGGGTTCCAAATATGGGTAAAGGGAAAAAGAGGGCAGGGGGAGCTCCCTGTTTCCCCTGGCCTTGCAGGAGATGTAAGGGTTTTGTGGCTTCCTTTGGCATTGAGCCAAAATGTTGTTCCCTGTCAAGTGGTAAAATTTTGCTACATGGACTGTTGAAGAGTAGTGCCTTGGCTTTTTGGCATACACTTCTCGTCTCAAGAGGAACCAGCTCCTTGCGGGCTTCTCTCTTCACTGGAAGGGCTGCCCTGTACTTTGTTGGTTCATTCTCCCTAATTGGGATAATAAGGTCTTTCCTGATACCCAGGACAGACTTGGCCTGTTGGCACAGGCTGCTATTGAGAGGTGACAGCAACACTTCTGTAGGGCTATTAGCCTGTGTGTGTGGGAGATCCCTTTCAAGAAAAGGAGGTATTCCCCTCGGAAATAAATTGGCCTATGGGAAGGGTCTTCGACTACCCAATGATGGGGCCAAGTCTGTGGATGAAAAGGGCAAAATAATCAGGAATAGAAGAGGGAGGGTGGCAAAGACGGGAGCAGGACAGAGAGCAGGGATGGACTCAGATACCTGGCCTTTGGCTTAGAGCTGGACCCTCTGCAACTGGCTTTGCTTGTGCTGTCCCACCATTCACACTTGGGGAAGTTCAAGGGACAACTTCCTTACTTTCAGTTTTCCTTGTAAACCACTTATTGGTACAAATTTGTTTCCATGGAGAATGGGAAATCGCCAAGTTTTTGTATCCACCCCATCCCCAGAACATAGTGCAGGGTTTGACTCATAGTAGAAATTGAATGTTTTTTGATATTTTTTCCTAAAGTCTCTGCACTCTGGCTTCTCTTCTCCTCATTCAGATGAGTTTTACTCATTGAAAAGTGAAGATAACTTCTGTAGTGCAAAAGCTGAAAGACCACAGTCTAATTCTGATCCTTCAGCATCTCTCTGGCAGCATTTTTAGAAGTGACTGCTTTTTCTTCTTCAGGATACTCTTTTAGAGTTTTCACGATTCTGCTCTCTCTGGGTTCCTTACTGACTTGTGTGCCCTGTGCCTCTTTGACTGGATCTTTATTCATGTCATGGACCTGTCGCCAGTCACCTTTCTGCTCTGTGTGCTCCTACTCGGATGTCCTGGAAATTGATGAGGCCCCAATTGTCATCTCTGGGCAAACACTCCCAGAGATGTTGATGGGGCTGGAGTCTCCCTCCTCAGCTGTGCTCCCCAATTCCCATACAATATCTGTTGCACATTTTGAATCTGACCCACATTGCAACTGAATATCCATGTGTCCAAAGCACATTGCATAATCTTGGTTCCCCCAAACTCACCCTTGTGTGAAATTCTCAACTGCAGGCACCCAGCTTTGCAGGGTCAGTCTCCCCTGCCCTCTTTTACTTAGCCTACATTTCGATTTACTTCTGCACGTTCTAAGTCCTTCCTCTACAACACTCCTCCCCCACATGCTTGCTTTCCTTCACTCAACTTGCTATCAACCTCATGACCCTGTACAACTCTTTCCTAATGGATTCCAACTGTTGTATTAGGATTATGCCTTCTCATGTGACTCTCTACTCTGTATTGATCTGGTATGTTCTAGTTTATATTTTATGTGTTCTCCCGTTTACAATGAAGCTTTTGTATCTTGAACAAATATTGCTAAATATCCTGTTTCTTCTCCCCATTGAGTTGCAGACTTTTCCTGGGGGAAAAAGATTTCAACAAATAAGTCCAAAAACTTATTACAACCACTACCCCATCCACCCAACTAAAGGAGTAGTAGACCCACAAGGCCCTAACAGCTAATGTAACAGAGCCCAGGCCTTGCTTTTCTGTCTTTACTCTGGTTGGGCAGGAAGGAGAGCCAGCCTCAACACAATGCATATGAAAGGGATCAATTCTTTCAGGTTCCTTTCCCAATTTCCCCCTTTCTCCAATCCATTTTGCCTCTCATTAAAATGGGAGGCAACTGAGAGGCTCCCTTGTATGACCAGAGGAAAAATAAAATGAAAGATTATAGCCAAGTGTAAGTCAAAAGGATAAATCTCTAAAGGTCAAGTTGATTTATTGGCTGTCATTTCAGGTGGCATTTTCCTAATGGAAAGTGGGTAGCCCCTCTCAGACTGCCCAAATCTCAACATTTTTTGGGTAGTTCCAATATTCTTTGATTTCACAACCTATGGATCTGTAGGGCTCATTAGTGCATTGGTTTCCATCTCTGTACAAAGAATTCCTAGTATTCTCAAATCCACAAGAGAGAACGTCATAGTATCTATATAGAAACATAGATGTATATACATCAAAACAAAAAGTCATGAAACTATCATCCAAAGTCATCTATTTGTCCTGAGTCGATCAGGGGAGACTCCATTTTAAAAAAAACTTTGCTTTTAACTTTGAGTATGAGGCAGACAGCCTATGTAAGATGGTGATGGCACATACTCCCTAATTGGCTTTCTTCATTGAAAATGTGGACTAATCAATAAATGAGGCAGGACTAACCCCATCTCCTTTGAAATATGAAGCAAACAAAATTGTGTTTTCTGATGAAATTGCTCAACCCTTTCCATAAAAAGAGCACAGATTAAATTCAGTGTATATTACCTTGAAGTATTAATAAATTCCTTTTGTCTTATTTTCTGAGCTTGCATTAGCATAGTTAGGATTATTTCTTCTGGGTCCTTTTCCATAAAAATTCCCTCCTTCCCCCTTCTTCCTAGGAACTTTGCCTCCCTTATGGCTTTATGATTGTGTCCTTCACCTTGAGTGATTTCAGCTCTGAATTCATTCCAGAATTCAATCTCACCTTCTGAACTTGCTGTACTTCATGGGGACTGGTATGATGTCATCAATAAGAATATGAGATTAGTGCAGAGTAAACCTTGTGATGATTAGCTATTAGGCAAGTTGTTAAAAGCTTAGGAAAAAGGAAAATTGCCAGGAAACCAGGGCTTCTCAAGCCTCATTCCCAAGACTTGAGCAGGAGGGCTTAAGTTTGGATAATTGGCCAAGAAATAGAGGTTAGAACAGAGGATGTTCCAGGAATAAGAGATAACTATTGACAAGGTTCAGAGATAGGAGATGGAGCTTTCTTTGTGTGTGTGTGTGTGTGTGTGTGTGTGTGTGTGTGTGTGTGTGTGTGTTTGTGAAAATGATAGCTGACCCACAGAAATAACTTATTTTAGGATAACCATTTATTTCTCACTGTGAAGAGAAATCACATGCTTTTAGTATCTATTCTAGAGCACCAGAGTAAAGATACTTTGGTATTATATGTGCTTTTCAATGGTACAGTAACAAATACCCTAGACTGGAGGAAAGAACACTTTAATCATACACTGTTTTGATTTTTAACATACATTGTTTTCTGAATCGTATTGGGAGAGAAAAATCAAGAGCAAAAAGGCAAAACCATGGGAGAGAGAAAAAAAATAAAACAGAAAAAAAGCAGTGAAAATAGCTGTTTACATTCAGTCTCCTTATCGTTTATGGATGCAGAGGACATCTCTTCAAAAACTATTGGGATTTCTTGGGATCACTGAACACTGGGAAGAACAAAGTCTTTCATAGTTGATCACTGCACATTCTTGCACTTATTGTATGTATAATGTGGTGCTGGTTCTGCATGTTTCACTTAAAATCATTTCATGTAAATCTTTCCAAGCCTGGAACCTTCTTTGAAAGGAAGCACGGAACCAGGGAACCCAGAGGATAAGAGTACAGAAAAGAGAGTAATTTGAAAGAAGACAAGAAAAATTGGAAGAATTTGGAGGGTTAGGAAATGTTAGAACAGGAGTTTATAGCTGATGTTCAGGCACTAATGAGTGCTCTAGAGTCTACTGAGTAGGAACTTCATTTTCTCAAAAATGAGAAGTATTGGTTTTTTGGAGGCAATCAGGGTAGAATGACTGGCTAGTAAGTGTCTTAATTCATATCTGAACTCAGGTCCACTTCACCACCTAGTTTCCCATGAGAACAGTTTTTGTGGCAACAGGGGTCAGCTGTTCAAGGAACATTAAGTAAGCCAGTATGGGTAGACCATGCCCATAAAGGAAATGGTTCCTAAGGACTCAGATTATTTGCTCCCACCACAAACTTCAGCGATCACAAAATGTCACCGAAGATTGAAAGGACTGAATGCCACAACCAATACCACAATACTTTAATCTGCCTCTTTTTTTAACTTCCTTTTGTTCCCTCTTTCCTTCAGATTGACTCCTTAAGTGAAATGGATTTCTACAACCAGTTGTATGTGTGTGAATTTTCCTTCCTTTGAGCATTTCGGAGGGGAATGAGATTGAAATGGTAGTTGTTCCCTATTCTTCATGCTTGCATAGATGTTCACTTACACTCTTTGACAATATGAACAATAACCACCAGTACCAATAACCAATAGGACCTCACTGGAAGTCTTCTATTTGAAGTATTTTTTTCTTTGATCTGGACTCTCTGACCTTTGGCAATGATGTTCCTGAAAGTTGAAGGGATTTATTTGAGCATGTGATCAGTGGATTCTTTCTTATTCTACTTTATTTACCATTTGGTTCTATGAGATCTGGACATTTTTCTTTTGATGGTATCTAGAAATGTGGTGAAATGAAAAAAGAAAGCAATCCCTTGAAAAACAGAATTGGTGAAATGAAAACTGAGAACAATTCCCTAAAAATAGAATGGGTGAAATGGAAAAAAAAATCCAATAAATAAAACAACTCGTTTAAAGTCAAATGCAAAAGAAGGTAAAAAAAAATGCTAAGTGAAGAAAATAATTGACTAAAAATTAAAATTTAACAAATGTGAGTGGCTTAATGAGATACCAAGAATCAGTCAAACAACATCAAAAAAAGGAAGAAAAAGTAACGTATCTCATCAGAAAAACAACTGACCTAGAAAACAGATCCAGTAGAGACCATCTAAGAATTATTGGATTACCTGAAAACCATGTTAAAGGAAAGAGCTTAGACAACATCTTTCTGGAAATCATCAAGGAAAACTGTACTGATGTCCTTGAACCAGAGGGAAAAATATTCATAGAAAGAATCCACCCATCACCTCCTGAAAGAAACTCCAAAATGGAAACTCCAAGGAATACAGTACTTAAATTCTAGAATTATCAGATTAAGAAGAAACTACTGCAAGTAGTTAGAAACAAATTATTCAAATATGGAGGAGGCACCATCAGCATAACTTAGTATCTGGCACCTTCCTCTTTAAAGGATTGAAAGGCCTCAAATATAAAATATTCTGAAATGAAAAAGAACTTGGTTTGCTGCTAAAATCCAGCCATTCAGCAAGTAAAATGGGGTAAACAATATGTTATGAAGAAGCACCAAAGACTTATAACAATTGAGGGGGAAAAGGGAGGGGGATGAGCATTATGTGAATCTTAGTCTCATCGGATTTGGCTCAAAGAGAGAATATCATACACAGAGAACCTTGTCTCACCCTATAGGTAAGAGAGGAATGGAAAAAAAATAGGTGTGCATGGGGTCGGTGAGATGTTGGGTAATATAAGAAAGAGCAGAAGTAGAAGAGGAAAGGGTTAAGAACTGGGGAAGGGGCTGTAAAAGAGGAGAGCTGTTTGAGGAACCTGGTAATCAGAATGTAAACACTGGAGAGGAAGGAAAGAGCACAAGGAAAGCAAAACCTTGGGGAAAAGGAGATGGTTTAGATTTCTGCATTAGGATGTAGACCTGGACTCACCCAGCTAATAGGGGAAAAGGTCAGAAGAGAGTGGGGGCTTCTGAATTAGTGTCTATATAATCCAGTGTTTGCAGCTTGTGTTTTGCCCTATTGTATGATTCTTACAAGGTACTAAGTTAGTGGAATTGATGAGACAATAATTATCTAATTTAGCATGGTTCAATATGATTGATCTGATCCTACAAGGAGATGTTATGGGCCAGAACCTGAAACAAGGTAATAAGTGGAATTGAGGAGACAATGGTTAAATCTAATTTAGCACTGATTTAATCCTACAACAAATAATGATTTCCTAGTAATGTAATGATTGGAGTGTGCTCAGTGTACAGCATATAAGCAAGAAGCTCCCAGGGCCAGATCCACAAGGCCACTCCCAGAGGCAGAGACAGATTCATTCCATTTTCCACTTTTGTGCTGACTGGAGGCTTTGGATTCAGAGGAAGCTAGAGTCAGAAGCTGGAAGAGACAAAAGATTAGTAGCAAGAGCTCTTGGAACCAAGGAGAAACAGATTTGGCTATTTTGAAGGAGACAATAAAGGATATGAACTTTTAGCTCCTGGCTGCATTTGGGGTGATTATTACACTGAACTAAAACGAAGGCTGCTCCCAGAAGGCCCCCAAGGAACCTGCTCCCAGAGAACATATTTTAGAGAAGAATATTACACCCTACTGTACTGACACTACTATCTTTGGGAGCTGTCTTTCTCCTGAGATCATAATTAATCCTCTTTACTTTTCTGCCTTGAGTATCTCTGATTTCAATTGGGGTAGGGAGGAGTATTTTTGAGACAAACAGTTAGGGGAGGGGGCAAATAGGTGCCTCAGTGGATAGAAGCCAGTTGGATCCAAGGTCAGATCTGGCCTCAGACACTTAATGCTTCCTGGCTATATGACTCTGACAAAACTTGTAAGATTGTGGTTCCTGCAAAACAAGAGAAGGGAATTGTAAGGGCCCTTTAAATGGGCGGTGCTACAGTGCAACGGGAGATTGAGTGGCCCAGAAGTAATCTCTGTGGATATTAGGACTTCCCTGTAGGTGGGATCTTGGCCACATTGAGATAGCTTCGTAATAGCTGACTCTCTCGCTGGTTGGCTGTGTGTGTGACCTCACAAGCCCTTTATAAGCCCACTGCAGACAGCAGTCGCTCTCCTTAACCTGGCGCTCTTTAACCTGGCTCCCTAACCTGGGTGGCCAAGCCGAGATGGATAGCCAAAGGAGGTAAGGATTTTGGTAGTGAACACATGAGTCTTCTGACCAGGCATTCACTAGGGAACCAACAAGTCAGGGCATTATGTAAGTAGGTATAATAAAGGCTTTTAAGATTACATGTGGTTGTTCTTGAGCGTGCTACTGGTTATTAAGCTATAGATTCAAGAGATCGTGGCCAGAGACCTTTGAAGACCTCAGAGGGGGTAAGCCGGGTAGAGTTGACACTGCAAAGATCGGTGGTCAAAGGTACTCTGTTGGGCCTAGGACAGACTAGTAATTGTAACTGCCAGGAAGGCATGTTACAAAAACTAATGAAACAAAAAAATTTTAAAGGTACTAAGTGTAGCGAGCTGTCGTCTCCAGAAGCTGCCGGATCACTCTCTGGGAAGAGATCTGCTGTGTCTACTCAAATCTCTCAGACAGATTCTTCTTCTTGTAGCGAACCGTTGTCTCCAGGCAGTTGCTGTTAACTCTTGTCCAGAGAAGTGACTTCCCTTCCTGCAGAGAGCCCCATCCCGCCTGATGTAATGCAGAGTCTTCTCCTTGAATCCTGACTCTGAATCTCCTCCAGCTCTTATCCTTCTCCAGGCAGACTGCTTTCCAGGCCCACTGTTGCCTCTTTTATCCTCCCAGAGAATGGGCGTGCGATAATGCAAGGGCTTCTGGGAAGAACCACTTCAGCCAATGAGCTTGCTCCTTCTATCAAGTCAACCTGAGTTCTCACCTTGTAATTGTCCAGACAACCTGAATTCTCACCTTGTCACTGTCCAGACAACCTGAGTTCTCACCTAGTAATCCTAACATCTCCCCCTTTCTTTTGATTAGAACATAGGACAGTCATGACCTTGAAACATAAATCCATCAATATGGGAAGTATTACACATAATTACATAAATTACATAAGCACATAGTAACATAGTAACATAACACATGCTAGAAGTATATAAAAAATAACATAATCAAATAATCATAAATTGAAAATTTATAAATGTCCATAAGTCCATTGTCCATTAGTCTCATCTTGTGTGAGGAAGTCCAATGATTCCTGCTGGTTTTAAAGTTCTTTAACAGTCTTTTTATTAGCCATGCTCTTTCAGTGTAAGATGTTTCTTAGATCTTCTCCTTTATTTTGAGGTATTTCTCTTTTTCTGTCTCTCTCTGATGGACAAGGTGAATATGACTCGTTGGCACCCATCTGATTCCTTCTCCTGCTGAAGAAATACAAGCAAACCCTCTCCCCCAGGCAGTTAACCTATCTAATTACCTTCTATTTACCACTTTCTAAATCTCTTCTCATCATCTGGCAATTACATTGGAATTGTTTGCACTGGACACAGCCCAATTGGTTTAAAAGGCCTGTATTCTCCCCAAGTGTAATCCATTTTTGCAATCTGATTGCCTTTTGGCTCACTTATCAGGTAATCCCTTTCTGCCATGTGATTGCATTTCTGCTGGTTGATCACATCAGAGACCTGACCTTCTAAAGGCTCTTTGGGTGTAACATCAGCTGCCATCATGCCCCACTTGGGGGGCTGAAGCTGGGCCCCACCTGTTATTTCCCTGGGTCAATCTACATTCGGAGGCCCAGTGGAGGCCCTTGTGACATTTTGGACATGGAGTTTTAGGCCTTCTCTCACCCTGTCTTCTCACTGTATCTCCATTTCTGCACTGAGCTCTTAGATGCCCAATTTTTCCACATTGAAAACATTGCCAAGTTTCTCTAGAAGGCCCTTGCCAGGAGGGACCCTGTCTTTCCACGTTCATCATTGTCCGGGTGTAAAAAGCATTTGTTCCCACTGTAGCACAGCGTCTTATGATCTCCTCTAAAGGAGCATCTTTGTCTAATCCCCATATAATTCTTTTGCAAATCTCATTGGCATTTTCCTTAGCCAGATGTCTGGTCATTATTTCTGTAGCTGCATTTTCTCCAATAGTTCTTTTGACAGCAGTTTGCAAACGTCCCACAAAATCTGCAAAAGGTTCATTGGGACCTTGCTGTATTTTAGTGAAAGCCTCTCTGCGATCTTTCTGTCCAGGGAGGACACCCCAAGCTTTTATTGCAGCCTTAGCAATTTGTTCATATATTGTCATGGTATAATTAGTCTGTTCTGAATTCTCTCCATACTGACCTTCACCAGCCAAGTGCTCAAAAGTGAATTGTGTGTTAACTCCTATTTCCAAATTGCATCTGACTTGAATTTTACATAATTCATGAAATTCCGCAAGCCATAATAAATTTTCTCCAGGTTCCAGGCATATCCTTGCTATGGATTTCCAATCATTTGGGGTTACGACTTCATAAGACAAACCATCTAGTAACATTTTAACATAAGCTGATGTAGCCCCATAAAGGGTACAACCTTTTTTCAAATCTTTAATTTTATTCAAATCTAAAGGTGCATATCTTCTCCTTTTTTGACCTACAGAGTCAATATTTTCAATCACAGGATATGCATGTATAAAATCACTTATATCCTGTCCTTCTCTCTTAGCTTTAACCAATGCTTTTTCTAATCTTGTCATAGGCTTAGGCTGCTTCACAGGCAATTTTGTTTGTGTTTCTGCCTCTTCCCCTCCTTCTTCCTCCACCTCTGAAGGTGGGGTTGATGTGGGCCTGTCAATAATCTGTTCTCTAGGCAGGGTTGAAGCTTCTTCAATAGAATCATACCCTAATTCCTCATTTAAATCCTCTTGCTCCAGGGCAAGATCTTGATCTTTCCTTTTTTCCTCACACTTCCTCCTCTGTTCATTTTTAGAACTTTTCCTTCTCCTACAACTTGCTTGATAGTTTAAGGCTAATTGAACTGTGTTGTAGATATAAAATACTTCTGCAGAAATTGAACGAGGCCCATTTTTTGCATGAAATTCTTTCATTTCAAATCCCACTAGCTTCCATTTATCTACATCTATCTTTTCTTCCTCTAAGAACCAAGGGGATGTGCGTCTTAATGCAGCCAAGAGTTTAGCAATCTGTACCCAGGTTACAAGTAAACTCTGCTCCTCAATTATCTTGATTATACTCGCTATAGTACCACTCCTGAATGGGGGTGGAGCTGAGGTTGCTTCTGGGGCTGGGGTTGAGTCGGCTGAGGTCCAGGGATTGAATTTAGCTAACATGTGCCCCATTTCAGCTATAAGAGATTGCTGGTTTAGCCCTTAACAAGTTCCTTATTTATCTATTAGCACACTCACTTAATCTTTAACAAAGTTTCCTTGTTACTCACGGTTCTGGGTCAGAGAGACTGAGATCTGGATGGGAGGCTTTTCCACTGGAATCAGGACCGTGTCTGTCCCTGTTCGGGCGCCAAATTGCGAAGGTCTAGTCTAGCTCCTCTTGTCAGGATAAGCAAAAGTCCTTGCCCCACGTTGGGCGCCAAATGTAGCAAGCTGTCGTCTCCAGAAGCTGCCGGATCACTCTCTGGGAAGAGATCTGCTGTGTCTACTCAAATCTCTCAGACAGATTCTTCTTCTTGTAGTGAACCGTTGTCTCCAGGCAGTTGCTGTTAACTCTTGTCCAGAGAAGTGACTTCCCTACCTGCAGAGAGCCCCATCCCGCCTGATGTAATGCAGAGTCTTCTCCTTGAATCCTGACTCTGAATATCCTCCAGCTCTTATCCTTCTCTAGGCAGACTGCTTTCCAGGCCCACTGTTGCCTCTTTTATCCTCCCAGAGAATGGGCGTGGGATAATGCAAGGGCTTCTGGGAAGAACCACTTCAGCCAATGAGCTTGCTCCTTCTATCAAGTCAACCTGAGTTCTCACCTTGTAATTGTCCAGACAACCTGAATTCTCACCTTGTCACTGTCCAGACAACCTGAGTTCTCACCTAGAAATCCTAACAACTAAGCATTCATCTCACACAACGTCAAACTTTAAAAAGATTCAATCAACAGAAAAATCTACTTTATACTTAGATATATAAAAATTGTTTTAGATTTTTTTGTTATGAATGTCTACATGAATACATGTGTATATATGCACGTACTTGTATGTATATGATCGTTTTCTCTATACATGCCTGTGTTCATGAATGTGATACATCCAGAAACACATTGTGTGTACATAAAAATATATGTGCTAAACTGAAACCTGCATGGCAGATGTCTTGGGAAGGAAAAGAAAATAAAATTTTCTCAATATTCATCCATTTCAGTTACATCACCAGAATTGCTGCCAGAAGGTTGGGTAAAATAGCTCCTAATCATTGTTTTAATTTCTTTGTCATGGGTGGTGAATTCCCACCTTTCTTTTTTTTTATTAAAGGTTTTTAATTTTCAAAAGAAATACGTTGATAATTTTTCAACATGAACCCTGGCATGTGTTCCATGTGTTCCAATTTTCCTCCTTTCTCCCGACCTCTTATTAGCAAATAATCCAATATATGTTAGGCTCAATTTATGTATACATATTATACAATTATTTTGCTGCACAAGAGAAATGAAATAAAAAGAAAAAATGAGAAATAAGATGCAAACAACAAAGAGAGGGAGAATGCTATATTATGATCCACATTCAGTTTCCTCAGTCCTCTCTCTCAACATAGATGGTTCTCTTCATCACAAAGTGACTGGAAATGCTCTGAATCATCTTATTGTTGTGAAGTGCCAGATCCATCAGAATTGATCATTGTATACTCTGCTGTTGCCATGTACAATGATCTCCAGGTTCTGTTCATTTCACTTAGCATCAGTTCATGGAAGTCTTTCCAGGCCTCTTTGAAATCATTCTGCTTATGGCTTCTTATGAACATTACTATTCCATAAAATTCATATACTGTAACTTATTTGGACATTCTGTAGCTAAGGGGCAGCCACAATGGATGAAAGGGATCAATTCTTTCAGGTTCCTTTCCCAATTTCCCCATTTCTCCAATCCATTTTGCCTCTCCCCTCATCATAATAGGAAATGGAAGGGAGGCAATGGAGAGACACCCTTCTATGACCACAGGAAACTAAAGGGATGAAAAATTATAGTCAAATGTCTGTAAGTCAAAAGGATGAATCTCTAAAGGTCAAGTTCATTTATTGGCTGTGATTTCAGGTGGCATTTCTTAATGGAATGTGAGTTGCCTCTCCCAGACTGCGCAAATCAAAAAATTTGAGTGTTGTTCCAATATTCTTTGATTTCACAACTTCCTATGGACCTGTCAGGCTCATTAGTGCATTGATTCCCTCCCAGCTTCAAGAATTCTCTCTTATTTGTATTCTGAAATCCACAAAAGAAAAGATCAAGGTAGTAACTAGAGGGCCAGAAGGAGGGACTTGAAATCCTAACCAATAGTTCTACTTTGGACAAGCCTTTCTCAACCCTTTCAGGCACCTTGAAGCAAACCAGCTCTCTCAAGAAGAAATGACAGCTGGGGTACCCACCTGCTGTGAGAAAGGGATTTTCCATATCTACATTTCATATCTACACAGAGAATGAACAATTGTGCCCACCCATCCAATTTTAAGAAAGCAATGAAATATGTAAAAATGTTGAGATATCTGAGCATTACTTGTTAGGAATTTAAAATCTGGTTTGAAGGCAGGCCAGAGAGGCTCTGCCAGTTGTCAGAAAGTCATTTATCAAAGAAAGAATAAGAACTGTGAGCCAGTCTTGCCCCTCTTTTCTTGTGCTAAGGTTCCACGAGTCTCCCATGGTTCAGCTTGATCCATAAACTGGGTGATGGTAGTGGAGGAGTAGATTTCTTAGAAATTCTATGCAATTAGGACTTAAGAGATAGTCTTAGGTTCACATCAGGGAAGGAAAAATAAGGTGAAACACCTACTTTGTCCTCTGCACTGTGCTCAGTGGCCTTTAAGTTCACCATGTCATTTAATCCTCACAACAACCCTGTGAGCAAATAGGCGAAGTGACTTTCTCTCACACACACTGGTACATCTGAGCCTGAATTTGGACTTCAGATCACACTGACTTTTAGACGCAGTTCTCCAAAGACTGTACAAGCCTTACTTCACTGTAACAGAATATAAGATTATTGGTATTAAAAAAAAAAATCCATTTTGTATGAAGCCAAGTTTTAGGGGGTTTGTGTTATCTCCCTAGAGTCTAGAAGAGAGGATTTCTTTCTCAACATATGGATGGTATCTTAGCTGCTTCCCCTTAGAGGACATTAGGATTATTTCTGTCTCCTATTGCAATATTTCTGCCATTGATCTTCAGAAAGATAATTTCCTCCCAGAAATATACATGCCTCCCCACAAATATAAACTTCCTCACTCTTCCTTCTACACATATTTCTGCTCCCCTATCTCCCACAAAAGGAATTACCATGGAGACTCTAGCCTACAAAAATTTCTGAAGGAAACAAGGCCATATCTCTCCATTGCTCTCTGAAATCATTCTGTTGATCATGTCTTATAGAACAAAAACATTCTATAACTGTCATATACAATAATTTGCTCAATCTCCAAGTGAGGGGCATCCACTCAGTTTCCAGTGAGAAGAAATTCTTTTTAAAAAATCAAATTAAATCAAAAAGCCTAAGGAGTATAAGTTTAGGATTTCTTGGTTACCTTTATGAAACTTCAATTTCAGTGGAGAGATGAAGATGAAACCAGGTTTACAAGGGATTATGAAGGGAGAGAGTGAGGAAGTGCACGTTTCAGTCTTGTAAGTTTATTTTTAATACGCATTGCTTTATGAATTATGTTGTCAGAGAAAAACCAGAGCAAAAGGAAAACAAATGGGAGAGATTAAAAAAAAGGAAAAAAAAAAAGAAATGAACATAGCATGTGATGATTGACATTCATTCTCCTTAGATCTTTTTCTGGACACATATGTCATTTTCTGTCCAAATATTTTTTGGAATTGTTTGGGATCACTGAGCTGCTTTAGAAACACCTAGTCTTTCACAGTTGATCATTGACTATTCTTACTGTTGTTGTGTATAATGTATTCCTGGTTGTACTTGTTTAACTCAACATCCATTCATGTAAATCTTTTCAAGCCTGTAATCAGAGTTCCAAACTTTTTTCTTTCTCTGTCCCTTCCTTTCCCGCTCCCCCAAACCATAAGGAATTTGATAGAGGCTATACATGTGAAATCATTTCAAATATATGTCCATATTACTCATGTTATGAAGAAGAACCAGAACAAAAAGGAAAAACTACAGGAAAGAAAAAATTTTAAGTGAAAATAATATGCCTTCTTTGGATGGGGATGCTAGCGTCTCCCTTTGGGCTACTCTAACTGCCCACCCCTCGGTGGCATGGCTAGGCCAAACTTACCAGTCTTCCTGACCAAACCCGGATACTATAGAGACACACCACCAGGAGGTAGGGTGAAACGAAAGAGAACTTTATTCTTAGTTAGCACATATTTATACCCCTCTGAGGACCGGGGATAGGGGGGTGGGGAAGTAGGAAGGGATTTGGCATAATTGGATTGGCCTGAGAGGAGGGAGGGAGGAGTGCTAGGCTTTGATAGTACTAAGGAGGGAGACTTAGTATCTAGGGTCAGACCCTGTGGGCTATGCCCCACGTCCACATAGAACTTGCCTGCGCCTTGGTACCTCTCATGCCTCAAGTACTACCATATGCCTTGAACTACATTCCTTGCTCCTAGAGGTTTATTAACTCTTGCAGGGATGGCAATTTCCATCACAATTCTTTTGAAATTGTCTTGGATCATTGTGTTGCTGAGAAGAGCTACATCTATCACAGCTGATTACTATGTAAATATTCTCCTGGCTCTGCTTACTTTACTTAGCACCAGTTCATGTATGTTCCTCCAGATTTTTCTGAACTCCACTTACTTTGAGGTGGAGAGTTGAAGCAGTTGGTTACAATTTCCTTTGTGCAAAGTCATTCAAAAGAGCATAATTTATTCTCTATATTTTGAAATAGGACACTACAATGCAGATATTAGATTGAGTGGAAAGCAATAATACATAACAAAAATGAGGATTTTGTGAATTCAATTGTATCCTAATTACATGATTTGACTAGCACACCTCCCAATCATAGACTTTATCTATGACATCTCTTACCTAACTTTTTATATTTAGATCATCATTGTACAACAATGTACACAAAACTGCTACAGAGCCCAGGAAAGCTGTAGTAATTATTTTCTTTTTTGCCTATTAAGGGTTCTCTCTCCTCTAAACCCAGGAACACATAAGGTAGGTTCAGTTTGCTCAGGAGAGTCGGGCTTTTGAAAAGAGTGGTTAGATGTATTGGTCGACCTGCCATCTGGGAGAAGGGATGGGGGGAAGGAGGGGAAAATTGGAACAAAAGGTTTTGCAATTGTCAATGCTGAAAAATTAGCCATGCATATATCTTGTAAATAAAAAACTATAATAAAAAAAAGAAAAGAAAACAGAGGTTAGGTTCTTTTATATTAATTAATTTTAATTTAATTTTAATTTCCCATCTCTATTATAGAGTCCCAGGCAGAATTACTTAAAGATTAAGTGTGGCTCATGTTTATGGTCTCCCAAAAACAACAAGTAGAAAAGTTCTCCAGTATAGATTAATGCCATGCGCAAAAAATGGCAAAAACCAAAAGACAAGACATAAGCATGAAATAGCCTATTACATTTTTGACATATTTCCAGGGGACTTATTTAAAATAGCACTTCTCATATGAAGTCCAGAGAATTACTTGCTACTTATTACAAAAATTCGAAGGATGAAAGGGAAAAAAAAAAAGTCTCTCCTTTTTGACTGATGCAGCACCCTATCCCTCTGACACTCTCATGGGATGTACCAAGGGTCCACCAATCTAGGATTTATTGCATTATACCAAAGCATCAGGCCCTTCAGCCTAGAACCATACATGTTGTGGATGTTTCCTGGATTAAGGGTCTAAGCCATTGTTTTATGGTAGGGCCTTTCTTAGGCATTAGTGTACTGTCATTCAACTAAATATTGTAGTTTGTACAATGGATATTTAAAATTGAGTTTCTTTTATGAGTTCTTAGGATTTTCTCTTTTGAGTAATAAGGAAACTTAGATTCTCTTCATATTCTTGGTACTTCACAACAGGTCCCTAAGCTACTTTTCCAAGCTTTTCCATGCCATTCTTTACTCCATGATTGTCAAACTGTCCTTTTTGTTCTCACATAGGAACTGCAACATCTCCTTTGCATTGGCTTAGAATCTCTTCTAATATCAAGACATGCATTCCAAACAAAGCTTTGTGCCCTTTCAAAGCAATCTCAATAAATTTGTAATAGAAAGTTCACTGGTTTTTTTTCTGTTTATTTTCTCTCCCTTAGTTTTTCCCTTTTGTTCTGTTTTTTCTTTCCCAGCTTAATTCTATATTTGAACAACCATTTATAGATAAACCCACACAGATAGATAGATAGATGTATATATATAAAAAAACAAACAAACCATGAAACTATTATCCAAAGTCAGCTATTGGTGCTGAGTCTATCAGGAGAGACTCCATTTTAAAAACTTTATTTTTAATTTTGAATATGAGGCAGGTAGCCTATGTAAGATGGTGATGGTACATACACACTAACTAACTGGCTTTCTCCATTTAAAATCTTGAATAATCAATAAATGAGGCAGGACTAACCCCATCACCTCATTTGTAATGTGAAGCTGACAAAATTATCTTTTTCGTGGAAATTGCTCACCATTTCCATAAAAGGCAGAGCACAGATTAAATGCAGTGTATATTATCTTGAAGTATTAATAAATTCCTTTTTTCTTATTGTATGAATTTGTTGTATTTTATTAGGTCTCCAAGGCCTAATCTAGATTTCTTTTATGATTCTGGTAAGCCTAGCCAGGATATTGGGGATGTGGCCCTTTGCCCATGTGGCTGTCCCCGAGAATCTACTCTGATTTAGATCTTAGATCTTTGTCGAGTGCCGGATCAGTCTGTGAAGGAAAATGGTTGGAGAATTAAATTTCCCAAACTTTGGAAAGATAAAGACAAATAATTTTGCAACTCAACATTTAAAGTTTCCTTCTCATTTGTGCTTGAAGAAATGGAAACTGCAGAGAGGCAAATGAGTATAGTTCTTACCCAACAAAACAAAACATTAAGAGATGGGTTGAATGGAACCAGTGAAAAACATGTCCCTGGCAGCATCCCAGTATCTGTATACACCCCAGTGAGGAGCAAGCTGACCCTGTAGAATGATCTTGTACACACAGACCTATCCTGTACTGATGTCCACTTGTTCCTTATAGGATCTGAGAGTTCAGCTACAGACAATAACTTCCCAAGGCTATCTTATGCAAAGCAGAAGGCTCATGTCCCCCAGTTGACTCATGACATCCACATTTAGCATAGTTAGGACACCACCTTCAGGCTCCTTTTCCATAAAAGGTTCCACCTTCCTCCTTGTTCCCCCTTGTTGCCTGCCTTATGGCTTTATAACTGGGCTTGACCTTGAGTGATTTGAGATCTGAATTTATTCCAGAATTCATTCCCACCTTCTGAACTTGCTGTATTTCATCAGGACTGGTGCGATGTCATCAATAAGATTGATATGAATTTAGTGCAGAGTAAGCCTTGGGCTGATTCCCTATTAGTCAAACTGTTACTTGGAAAAAGGAAAATTGCCAGGAAACCAGGACTGCTCAAGCCTCATTGCCAAGACTTGAGCAGGAGGGCTTGAGTTTGGAGAATTGGCCGAGCCAATTTGGCCATCTAAATAAAATCGATTCTTGCAAACTGAACATTTTCAAAACCAGAGTAGAAAACCCAGAGCCTCAGAGGATAGGAAAAAGCAAAGAAACAAATGTCCATGGCATTCTTTAAAAGCCACTTTAGCAGAGAACAGAGAATGAAGAAAGATTTTGGGTGGACCCCCAAAACGGGTGATACAAGTAATGAGGGGGGCTTGATGGGCTTTGCAGTTCAGAACTCCTCAAGTGCACACAAGTTTTTTTTTGTTTTTTTGTTTTTTTTTACCTTAGAGGACTTAGCAGGGGACACTTCTGCCATAAAAGAAATTGGTGTGTGAGAGCACAAAAAGAAAGCTTAGAAGGTGGAATCTCAAAATAGATCTCCCAGCCTTGGATAAGCGAAGATTCTGTCTATCTTAAGTCTTGACTATGTTGGAAACTGCAAAGAAAAAGAATTACAAGAAAATGTAGGAAATCTTTATATCTTGATTTATACAAATATGTGGCATTATAAACTAGACAGTAAAAATTATGACTACAATATCATCTCATTACTGTATTTCCAGATTAGGATGCAAAGATTTTGAAACCACTCAAATATCTTGGTGGATGGTTGAGGTTTGCAGCTGGAATTAAGATTGAGTGCAAACAGCACACACCTCTGGGCCCTTCTTGGAGGGCAATAGATATCTTTTGTTCTTGAAGAAGGTGACTTCACCTACTAGAAAATAAGCAGAAATAAATAGAGTTTGAAATGATTCAGCAGAATTTGCTTGCTTAGGTAAGCTAGTAGCAAAGTCACCTAAGGTGAAATAGACTGTGCAACTCCAGAAGTAAAGGGACACTAATGAATTGGCACTATATAGGGAAATCTGAAGAGGAAAGATTCAGTGGAATGTTAAGACTAAAATATGATTGAGAAATAAGATGAGACGAACTTAAGAAAATAATGAACGTAAAGAGAAATGAGGAATCACAATGCAAAATGAAAGATGAGTTTCAAAGTTTGTTGGTGATGTCTTTTGTGCTGGAAGATGACCAAAATGGCATTACCAAGTAGGGGACACACATACAGTGTGTCCCTCTGTGTCTGATCAGACCAATATGATCTAGAAAGGTTCTACCACAGGTTGAGCACAAATGGTCCATATCAACCTTTGGAGTGGAGTTCTCTCTAAATTTGCATGTCTCATGTTTCTTTGGAGCTACTGCAATTCTACTTGGCTCATGAAGCACAGATCCTTCTTTGATGTGGATGTGCTGGGCAGTTCTGTGCCAGTATCTCCCATGTGTCACAATCCCTTCCAGAGATATTCAGAGAGACCTTAAGATTGTCCTTGTATTGCTTCTTTTGACTTCTGTGTGAGTTAATGTGTGTGTGTGGGGGGGGGAATAGAAGGAGAAAAATTTGGAACACAAGGTTTTGATAAGGCAAATGATGAAAATTCTCTTTGTATTTGAAAAAGCAAGAATCTAATTAACAAAAGTATGACTTATATAGTAGTGTGAAAGAAGTTCAAAACACTTGATTAACTCTTAAATAGTTACGATCTGGGCTTTTATGTGTTAAATGGTCAAGAAGCTAATTTGAACTCCCTCTATTGGAAAATCCATTCATTTTTCCATCATCCACCAGCCAAATCTCCCTCTGCCAATCCTATTAAGAAGGTGATAATCAACATCACTTCATAAAAGTTTACTATAAGTTAAGAACCAGAGATATAAAGAAAAAGCACAAATAGTCCCTACTTTCAAAAAACTTATTTTTTAATAGGGAAGGCAATGTACACATCAATAGGCACTTCAACAATAAATAAATTCAAGAAAAGGCAGCTAGGTGGTGCAGAGAACTAGGCTTGGAATTGAGAAGGCTTGAATTCAAATCCAGCCTCATATAGTTACTAGTTGTACCCTGGACAGTTCACATAATATCGCTTACCTCAGTTTCCGCATCTATCAAAAGACCTGGAGAAGGAAATGGCAAACCACTCCCATACCTTTTCCAAAAAAAACACATCAAAGTCAAATGGAATCATAAATAATTGGACCTGATTGAACCTATTGAAAAATAGTTATTTTCAGATAACCTTAAAGAAGAGACCATTAGCATCTGGCAGTGTAAGCAAAGGACTTCTTTTATAAATTGATACATTTGCCTTAGATTTGAACGGAGTAAGGAATTAAAAAGATGGAGGCTAGAACAGAGGATGTTCCAAAAATAGTTGATGGACCTATTTACAAGGTTCAGAGATAGGAGATGGAATGTTCTTTGTTTCTGTGTGGGTGTGTGTATGTGTGTATTTGTGTGTGTGTCAAAATGATGGCTAACCTACAGAAATAACTAATTTTAGAATAACCTATTGTTTCTCACTGTGAAGAGAAATTACATGCTGTTATTTTTTTAAATTATAGTATTTATTTACCAGATGTATGCATGGGTAATTTTACAGCACTGAAAAATGCCAAACCTTTTGTTCCAATTTTTCCCCTTTTTCCCTTCCACCCCCACCTCCAGATGTCAGGTTGACCAATACATGTTAAATATATTAAAGTATAAATTAAATACAATATACATCCTGTCATTATTCTAGAGCACCAGAGTAAAGATGCTTTTGTGTTAACATGTGCTTTCCAGTGGTACAGAAATAAATACCCTAGACAGGAGGAGAGTAGAACAGTTTAATCATGCCCTTTTATTTTTAACCTGTATTGTTTTGTCAATCGTATTGGAAGAACAAATCAGAGCCAAAGGGAAAAACCATGGGAGAGAGAAAAAAAATAAAAGAGAATAAAGAAGTGAACTTAGCTATTGTTTACATTCAGTCTCCTGAATTCTTTTTCTGACTGGAGAGGACATCTTCTCTTCAAAGCCCACTGGGATTTCTTGGGATCACTGAACCACTGGGAAGAACCCAGTCTTTCATAGTTGATCATTGAACATTCTTGCTATTATTGTACATACAATGTGTTCCTGGTTCTGCATGTTTCACTCAAAATCAGTTCATGTAAATCTTTACAAGACTGGAACCTTCTGGAGCCAGTAAACCCAGAGGATAAGAGTACAGAAAAGAAATTAATTTGAAAGAAGACAAGAAAGATTGGAAGAGTTTGGAGGGTTAAGGACTGTGAGAAGAGGAGTTTATAGCTGATGTTCAGGCACTCATGAGTGCTCTAGAGTCTACTGAGTAGGAACTTCATTTTCCCAAACATGAAAAGTTTTTGGTTCTTGGAGGCAATCAGGGTAGAATGACTTGCTAGCAAGTATCTTAAGTCAGATCTGAGCCCAGGTCCTCCTGATTTCAGGTGTGGTACCCTCTTTTCTTCACCACCTAGTTTCCCATGAGAATATTTTCCTGGCAATAGGAGTCAGCTGCTCAAGGAACATTGAGTAAGCCAGGAAGGGTAGATCATGCTCATAAAGGGAATGGTTCCTGAGAACTCAGGTTCCTCAGAACCACAACATACTTCAGGGATCCCAAAGAGTCTTCAAAGATTGAAAGGACTGAACGCCACAAACAATACCACAGTACCTTAATCTGCCTTTTCGTTAAGTTTCTCTTGTCCCCTCTTTCCTTCATGTTGCCTTGTTAAGTGAAATGGATTTCTGCACCCAGTTGCATGTGTTTGAATTTTTCTTCCTTTGAGCATTTTGGAGTAGAATGAGGTTGAAGTGTCAGTTGCTCCCCATTCTTGCTTGCAAAGATGTTCACTTATACTCTTTGACAATACGAACAAGAACCACCAGTACAGTTATGATCCCCACTGGAAATCTTCTATTTGAAGTGTTTTTTCTTTGATCTGGACTCTCTGGCCTTTGGCAATGATATTCCCTGAAGTTTTCAATTGAGGGGATTTCTTTGAGGATGTGATCAGTGGATCTTTTTCTACTTTATTTATCCTTAGGTTCTACAAGATCTGGACATTTTTCTTTTGATGGCAGGTGGAAATGGGATGTGTAGACCTTTTTTTTTGGTTGGTTTGTTTTGATGCTGGCATTTCACTACTCTGAAGCTTTGGTTTTCCAAGTCATTTATTTTGCTATTACATACTTGATCATTTATTCTCTAGTAAATTTCTAGCTTGCAGGCTAGCTGTAAAATGTCCAGCACAACCACAGGAGGGAAGTAGTGAGCCCCTGAGGCCCAGAATGAGAAATGGAACTTGGCCACGCCCACCCAGCATGGGAAGGAAGCTGGCCACACCAGCCCCTAAAGGCAAAACAACTCCAGATGAAGCCTCAAAGGGTGAAATAAGTTGCTCTCCAATTCAAAAGGCTCTCTTGGAAGAATTCCAAAAGGATACTAACAGAGAGTAGAAAAATAGGGAAAGGAATTGAAAGCTTGGGAAAAGGAAACGCAAAAATTGTTAGAATTCCAACCAACCATTCTGGAGAGCAATTTGGAACTGTGCAGAAAGGGCTATCCAACTGCACATACCTTTTGAAATGGCAGTTTCCTTACTGGGTCTGTATCTCAAAGAAATTATCGGGGAGGGAAAAGTTCCCTGTGCCAAGTTGTTTGCAGTTGCTCTTTTTTATGATAGGAACTGGAAAATCAGTAGATGCCCATCAACTGGAGAATGGCTGAACAAGATGTGGCGGTATATGAAGGTAAAGGAATGTTAGCATTATATAAGAAATGACAAACAAGCTCATTTTAGAAAGGCCTGGAAAGGTTTACACGAACTGATGCTGAGTGGAACAAGCAGAAGGAAGAATACTTTGTACAAAATAAAAGCAAGAATTTGTATTGATCAGCTAGGAAAGAGTTGCTTCTTCTCAGTGCTTTAGTGATCCAGGCAATCCCAATAGACTTTGGACAGCAAATGCCATCTGCATTCACAAAAAGAACTACAGAGAAAGAATGTAAAACACCATATGCTTTGTTTTTCTTTCACTCTCTTTCTCTCTCATGGTTTTTCCCTTTTGCTCTATTTTTCTTTCCCAACATGATTCATAAAAGCAATGCTTATTAAAAGTAAATTTACTAAACATTAAAAAAATTACAAATTAAAATAATTAAAATTTTATTCAATTTTTAATTCAAGAATGTTTAAGACATTGTCCAAACAGCATCCAATGAGCCAGAGACCTGGGGACCAGGGCTGGCTGAATCTTCATGTACAATTAGCAACTCTTGATTCTCAATTTACACATCTTTGTGAATGTGATCCTGGACTGGTGTTTGCAATTTTCCCTTATGAGGGGCTGAGCCTCTTCCTGGGGCCTTTGGCTGGAGTGCCTAAAGCCTGTGGCAGGCAGGTGCTGCAGCCTGAGGGAGGAGGGAGCTGAGAGGGGTGGGGTGGTGATTGGTCAGCCCAGAGACCGGCTTCTTCCAGGGGTAGGGACTGCCAAGGCCAGCCCAGCTGCTGGCATCATGGTGAATGCTGGAGGTTTATGTCAGGCATCTGTTCCCTCAGGTTTTCAAGGGAAAGTTGGGGAGATCAACTGGGGAAGAGGAGTGCCCTTTGCCCCTCTGTGGAGCTTTCTGCCAGGTGGTGGAACCACATCTGTAGAGTTCAGACATTCAGACTGGATGTTGAGGGTCACTGGTCTCTTTGCGGGGGGCAGGGGGGTCTTTTTCCAAAGATGGCACAATGCTTTCCATTCGGCCTGTTGTCAAGGGCCTCTTCCAGGTGTTGGGATCAAGTCTCTGGAGGGCACACATTCATCCTAGGAGGGATTGAGGTGGGTCAGCTTGTCTGGTTTTTTTATTGTTGTATTTGTTGTTTTTGATTTTTTTTTTTTTAATTTTACCCATTATGTGATGAAGAGGTGAGGTTGATTGAGGAAGAGGGACGTCTTGGCCCACTGCTGGAAGCTTCTGCCAGGAAGTGGGGCCCATTCTGTGGAGGGCAGACATTTAGCCTGGTGGTTGAGTTAGTTTAGTTTTCTTTTCCACACCACAGTGCCATATGGGGAGGTCAACTCAGGGTGAGGTCCTCCAGGGCATGTTGACAGAGCCTTCTGCCAAGTGGCAGCTCCAAGTCTGTGGATGAAGAAGGTGACATATGAGCAAAGGGGAAGAAATTAGGAAACAGGGAAGGATGTGGGTGGCAAAAATAGGAAGAATACTTTGTACGAAATAACAGCAAGAATTTGTGACAGATAGGAAAGAATTGGTTTTGATCCAAAGCAATCCTAATAGACTTTGGACAGAAAATGCCATCTTCATTCAAAAAAAAAAAAAAAAAAAAAAAAAAAACACTAAGGAGAAAAAATGTAAAGCACCATGTACTATGTTCACTTTGTTTTTCCTTTTCTCTTCCATGGTTATTCCTTTTGCTTCGCTTTTTCTCTCCAACAAGATTCATAAAGCAAAGTGTATTCTAAATTAATACATTTATTAACCCCCACCAAATTAAAATTCTATTTTATTGTCCAAAAAATAGGACAATCAAGGTTGGATAACAATATAGGACAATATAAGGCGACAATAGGAAGGTCATGTTTGTGCCAAAATGATTGTGGCAGCCCTTTTTGTAGTGTCTAGAAACTGAAAATTGAATGGATGTCCATCAATCGGAGAATGGTTGGGTAAATTGTGGTACATGAATGTTATGGAATATTATTGCTCTGTAAGAAATGACCAGCAGGATGAATACAGAGAGGCTTGGAAAGACTTACATGAGCTGATGCTAAGTGAAATGAGCAGAACCAGGAGATCATTATGCACTTCAACAACAAAAAAGTGGAACTCCCACAGAAGTGGAACCTTTGAAATAAGGACAGCGGTTTCCGGGCAGATACTTCCAGTTGGAGCGCAGGGGCTTTTCAGGTCAGCTGCTGATATCCACGTCCCACGGGACACATTGGCTGGGCTTTGTGTCGCTTTTACTGTTCAGCTTTAAACCTCAGGGCAGTCACTAGGCCACACAGCGGGGTCCTTCACTGGGCAACCCTCACAGCAAGCTCTCTCTTAGCTCAGGCACAGGAACTGCTGCATCCATCCAGTCTGGGAGGAAGTTGGCAAATAAATAAATTAATTAATAAACTAATAAATAAACTTCTTACCCCAACAGATTTTTAACAATGAATAAAAAGCTGAAGAAAACCATTGATGCCTTCTACACAGAGAAAGAGCCAGTATCCAACCCCGAGGAAGTTAACAGCAGAGAGTCAACAGATAACAGCCTAAAGGGGAATGATACCTGCCACCGCTTCACATAACTCTCTCCCAGAAGAGACTATTACAAAGTTAGGAGAGTTTGAAGAAAAATGGGGAAAGGAAAGAGAAGCTGTGATAGAGAATAACATCCTGAAATTTGAATTGGAAAAAATAAAGAATTCATAGGAGATGCAGGGAAACAAAATTTGTGAATTAGAAAAGGTTTAAAAAAATCACAAGAAAGTAGGATTTCTGAATTGGAAAAAAGAAAATAACTTTCTAAAAAGAAAATTAGAAAATGGAAAAAATTCAATAGAGCAAAATAATTCATTTAAAAACTCAATTGAGCATATACAAAAAGAACTAAAAATATGAATGAAGAAAATAACTCATTAAAAATCAGGATGGAACAAAGAGAAATGAATGATTCATTGAGAATCCAAGAATCAGTCAAACACAACAAAAACAAAACAAAAAAAAAAAAAAAAAAAGAAAGAAAAAGAAAAAAGAAAAGCTGGAGAATAACATCAAGTACTTACTGGGAAAATCTATAGATCTGGAAAACAGATCTAGGAGAGATAATCTGAGGATCATTGGACTTCCCAAAAACTATGATCAAAAAAAGAGCCTAGATTCTATTTTACAGGAAATCATCAAAGAGAACTGTCCAGACATAATAGAAACAGAAGGAAAAATAGGTGTTGAAAGACTTCATCAAACACCTTCTGAAAAAGACCCTAAAAAAAGAACTCCATGGAACATTGTGGCTAAGCTGCAGAACTACCAAACAAAAGAAAAAATATTGCAAGCAGCTAGAAAAAAACAATTCAAATATCAAGGTGCCACAATAAGGGTCACTCAAGATCTAGCTGCCTCCACATTAAAAGATTGAAGGCCCTGGAACCTGATATTCCAAAAGGCAAAAGATCAAGGGTTGCAACCAAGAATAAACTACCCAGCTAAGTTTAGCATTTTCTTCCATGGAAGAAGATGGTCATTTAATGAAACAGAGGAATTCCATTTATTTCTAAGAAAAAAAGCAGACTTCAACAAAAAATATGACCTACATCCACAAGACTGAGGAGAAGCAGAAAAAGGTAAAAAGAACTCTTTGAGAAGTGTATCTCTGTTGTGGATATACAGAAAGTCTGCATGGGTAATTTGATTTTACTGATATAAAAAAAAGGAGAAGGGGGTAATATCAGAAAAAGGGGAATGAGTGATAAAAGGAGGGAAACTACATCCCAGGAAGAGGCATAGAAAATCTACCACATCTGAGGGAATTTAGAGAGGGGGAGAAACATTGTGTGAATCTTACTCTCATCAGAGTATGCTCAAAGAGTAAATAATTGACATATTGGTTTTCCAGAGAATTCTCTCTCACATCATTAAAAGGGGGGAGAGGAAAAGGGAAAAGGAAAAGGGGAATAAGGGAAGGGTACAATAAAAAAGGGAAGGGTCTTAAAAGAAGGGGGGAGGGATACTAAAAAGGAAGGGCTGAATGTCACAAGTGAGGTCTATAAATTAAATATTGGGGAAGGGGTTCAGGGGGGGTCAAGGGGAAAAAAGCATAATCTGGGGATAATATGATGGCAGGAAATACAGAATTAGTCATTTTAACTGTAAATGTGAATGGGATGAACTTTCCCATCAAAGGGAGACAGACAGCAGACTGGATCAAAGGTCAGAACCCTACAATATGTTGTTTACAGGAAACACACTTAAAGCAGGGAGATACATACAGAGTAAAGGTAAAAGGTTGGAGCAGAATCTATTTTGCTTCAGGTAAAGCCAAAAAAGCAGGGGTTGCCATCTGCAGAAATTGATCTAATTAAAAGAGATAAGGAAGGAAACTATATCCTGCTAAAAGGTAGCATAAACAGTGAAGTCATATCAATACTAAACATATATGCACCAAGTGGTGTAGCATCTAACTTTCTAAAGGAAAAGTTAAGAGAGTTGCAAGAAGAAATAGACAGTAAAACTATAATAGTGGGAGATCTCAACCTTGCACTCTCAGATTTAGACAAATTAAACCATAAAACAAATAAGAAAGAAATTAAAAAGGTAAATAGAACATTAGAAAAACTAGGTATGATAGACCTTTGGAGAAAACTGAATGGTGATAGAAAGGAATATAGTTTCTTCTCAGCAGTTCATGGAACCTATACAAAAACTGACCATATATTAGGACATAAAGATCTCAAAATTAAATGCAGGAAGGCAGAAATCATAAATGTCTTCTTCTCAGATCACAATGTAATAAAACTACATTCAATTAGAAGTTAGGGGTAAATAGACCAAAAAGTAATTGGAAACTGAATAATATCATCTTAAAGAATGACTGGGTGAAACAGCAAATTATAGAAACAATTCATAATTTCACCCCAGATAATGACAATGATGAGGCATCATACCAAAATCTGTGGAATGCAGCTAAAGCGGTAATAAGGGGAAATTTTATAACTTCAGAGGCTTATTTGAACTAAATAGAGAAAGAGAAGATGAATGAATTGGGCCTGCAATTTAAAAAGCTAGAAAAAGACCAAATTAAAACCCCCCACCCAAAAATCAAACTTGAAATACTAAAATTAAAAGGAGAAATCAATAATATTGAAAGTAAAAAATCTATTGAATTAGTAAATAAAACCAAGAGTTGATTTTATGAAAAAGCCAATAAAATAGATAAACCTTTGGTAAATCTGATCAGAAAAAGGAAAGAGGAAAATCAAATTGTTAGTCTTACAAATGAAAAGGGGAATCTTTCCATCAATGAAGAGGAAATGAGAGAAATAATGAGTTACTTTGCCCACCTTTATGCCAATAAATTTGATAACTTAAGTGAAATGGATGACTTCCTCTAACAGAGGAGGAGATAAACTGCTTAAATAGTCCCATTTCAGAAAAAGAAATAGAACAAGCTATTAATCAACATCAACTCCCCAGGAAAAAATCCCCAGGACCAGATGGATTTACATGTGAATTCTACCAAATATTTAAAGAACAATTAGCCCCAATGTTATATAAACTATTTGAAAAAATAGGGGATGAAGGAGTCCTACCAAACTCCTTTTATGACACAGACATGGTACTAATACCTAAACCAGGTAGATCAAAACCTGAGAAAGAAAACTATAGACCAATTTCCTTAATGAATATTGATGCTAATATCTTTAAGCAATCTTAATCTTTAGCAAAAAGACTTCAGAAAATCATCCCTAGGATAATACACTATGACCAAGTAGGATTTATACCAGGAATGCAGGGCTGGTTTAATATTAGGAAAACTGTTAGTATAATTGACCATATTAATAATCAAATTAATAAAAACCATATGATCATCTCAATAGATGCAGAAAAAGCATTTGATAAAATCCAATATCCATTTCTACTAAAAACGCTTGAGAGTATAGAAATAAATGGACTATTCCTTAGAATAATCTGGAGAATATATTTACAACCATCAGTAAGCATAATATGTAATGGAGATAAACTGGAACATTTCCCAGTAAGATCAGGAGTGAAAAACAAGGTTGCCCACTATCACCATTACTATTCAATATTGTATCAGAAATGCTAGCCTAGGCAATAAGAGTCGAGAAAGAGATTAAAGG
Source organism: Sminthopsis crassicaudata (assembly GCF_048593235.1). Lineage (NCBI taxonomy): Eukaryota > Metazoa > Chordata > Mammalia > Dasyuromorphia > Dasyuridae > Sminthopsis > Sminthopsis crassicaudata. Next base: position 321,059,075 of record NC_133620.1, read on the forward strand.
AATAAGAGGAGGTAATGAGGAAATCAAAGTGTCACTCTTTGCAGATGATATGATGGTATACTTAGAAAACCCCAGAGATTCTAATAAAAAGTTAGTAGAAATAATTCACAACTTTAGCAAAGTTGCTGGATACAAAATAAATCCACATAAATCTTCAGCATTTTTATACAACACCGACAAAATGCAACAGCAAGAGAAATTCCATTCCAAACAAATGTTGAGAGTATAAAATATTTGGGAATCCATCTACCAAAGAATAGTCAGGAATTATATGAGCAAAATTACGAAACACTTGCCACCAAAATAAAGTCAGATTTAAATAATTGGAAAGACATTCAGTGCTCTTGGATAGGCTGAGTGAATATAATAAAGATGACAATACTCCCCAAACTAATCTATTTATTTAGTGCTATACCAATCAGACTCCCAAGAAACTATTTTAATGACCTAGAAAAAATAACAACTAAATTCATATGGAAGAATAAAAGGTCGAGAACTTCAAGGGAACTAATGAAAAAAAAGTCAGATGAAGGCGGTATAGGTGTACCTGATCTAAAGCTATATTATATAGCAGCAGTCAACCATTTGGTATTGGCTAAGAAATAGACCAGTCGATCAGTGGAACAGATTAGGTATGAAAGACAAAAAAGGGTACATCTATAGCAATCTAATGTTTGACAAACCCAAAGATACCAACATTTGGGATAAAAATTCATTTGAAAAAAACTGTTGGGAAAACTGGAAATTAGTATGGCAGAAATTAGATATGGATCCACACTTCACACCATATACCAAGATAAGATAAAAATGGCATAAAGAATGAAATCATAAATAGATTAGAGGAACAGAGAATAGTCTACCTCTCAGACCTGTGGAGGAGGAAAGAATTTATGACCAGAGGAGAATTAGAGATCATTACTGATCACAAAATAGAAGATTTTGATTACATCAAACTAAAAAGTTTCTGTACAAACAATACTAATGCAAACAAGATTAGAAGGGAAGTAATAAATTGGGAAAATATTTTTACAGTTAAAGGTTCTGATAAAGGTCTCATTTCCAAAATGTATAGAGAACTGACCCTAATTTATAAGAAAACAAACCATTCTCAAATTGATAACTGGTCAAAGGATATGAACAGACAATTCTCAGATGATGAAATTGAAATTATATCCACTCATATGAAAGTGTGTTCCAAATCACTACTGATCAGAGAAATGCAAATTAAGACAACTCTGAGATACCACTACACACCTGTCAGATTGGCTAAGATGACAGGAGCAAATAATGATGAATGTTGGAGGAGATGTGGGAAAACTGGGACACTAATACACTGTTGGTGGAGCTGTGAAAGAATCCAGCCATTCTGGAGAGCAATCTGGAATTATGCCCAAAAAGTTATCAAACTGTGCATACCCTTTGATCCAGCATTGCTGCTATTGGGCTTATATCCCAAAGAAATACTAAAGAGGGGAAAGGGACCTGTATGTGCCAGAATGTTTGTGGCAGCCCTTTTCTTAGTGGCTAGAAACTGGAAGATGAATGCATGTCCATCAACTGGAGAATGGTTGGGTAAATTATGGTATATGAAGTTTATGGAATATTATTGCTCTGTAAGAAATGACCAGCAGGATGAATTCAGAAAGGTTTGGAGAGACTTACATGAATTGATGCTGAATGAAATGAACAGAACCAGAAGATCGCTGTACACTTCAACAACAATGCTGCATGAAGATGTATTCTGATAAAAGTGGATATCTTCAACATAAAGAAGATCCAACTCACTTCCAGTTGATCAATGATGGACAGAAACAACTACACCCAGAGAAGGAACACTGAGAAGTGAATGTAAATTGTTAGCACTGCTGTCTATCTACCGAGGTTACTTATACCGTTGGAATCTAATACTTGCAACAATAAAATTGGATTTACACACATATATTATATCTAGGTTATACTGTAACACATGTAAAATGTATGGGATTGCCTGTCATCTAGGGGAGGGAGTACAGGGAGGGAGGGGAAAATTTGGAAATATGAATACAAGGGATAATGTTATAAAAATTACTCATGCATATATACTGTCATAGAAAAATTTATAATTATAAAATTTTTAAAAAATTTAAATTAAAAAAATTTTTTTTAATTTATTACAGCTTTTTATTTACAAAACATATGCTTGGGTAATTTTTCAACAATGTGTTCTCTACCAAATTATCCCCTTTTCCCCCCACTCCCTCCCCTAGGTGGCAGGTACTCCAATACATTTTGAAAATCTTAAAAATATTTTTAAATCCAATATATGTATATATAGTTAAACAGTTATCTTGCTGTACAAGGAAAAATAGACTCAGAAGGAAAAAACCTGAAATTAAACAAAATGCAAGCAAACAGAAAGAGTAAGAATGTTATGTTATGGTCCACACTCAGTTCCCATGGTCCTCTCTGTGGGGGTAGATGCCTCTCTACATCAATGAACAATTTTAATTGGTTTGAATCATCTCATTGTTGAAGAGATTCTATCCAACAGAATTGATCATCCTATAGTCCTGTTGCCATGGTATAGTGATGTCCTGGTTCTGCTCATTTCAACTTATCTTAGTCTCTCCAGGGCTCTCTGAAATAAATTATTCAGCCACTCTCCAAATGATTGGCATCCATTCAGTTTCCAGTTTCTTGCCACTACAGAAAGGGCTGCCACAAACATTTTTGCAAATGTGGGGTCCCTTTTCCTCCATTGAGATCTCTTTGGGCTATAAACACAGTAGAAACACTGCTGGGTCAAAGGGTATGCAGAGTTTGATAACTTTTTGAGCATAGTTCCAAACTGCTCTCCAGAATGGTTGGATCTGTTCACTATTCCACCAAGCAATCCATCAGCATCCCAGTTGTCCCACATCTTCTCCAACATTCATCATTATCGTTTCTTGTCATCTTAGCCAATCTGACAGCTGTATAGGGGTATCTGAGTTTGTCTTTGTTTGCATTTTCTCTGTTCCAGTGATTTGGAGCACCTTTTCATATGACTACAAATAGTTTCAATTTCTTCATCTGAAAAATGTCTGTCCATATCCTTTCACATTTATCAATTGGAGGATGGCTTAACTTCTTTTGAAGTTGAATCCATTCTCTATATATTTTAGAAATGAGGCCTTTATCAGATCCTTTGAATGTAAAAATGATTTCCTCATTTATTGCTTCTTTTCTAATCTTCTCCGCATTAGTTTTGTTTGTACAAAAACTTTTTAACTTAATATAATGAAAATTATTTATTTTGTGATCAGTAATGATCTCTAGTTGTTCTTTGGTCATAAATTCCTTCCTCGTCCACAGTTCTGAGAAGTAAATTATCCTATGCTCTTCCAAATTTGTTTATATTATCATTCTTATTCCCAGATCATGAACCCATTTGGACCTTAGCTTGATATATGGTATTAGGTGTGGGTCAATGCCTAGTTTCTGCTATGCTAGTCTCCAATTTTCCCAGCATTTTTTGTCAAATAGTGAATTCTTATCCCAAAAGCTGGGGTCAAACACTAGATTGCTATAATACTTGAGTATTTTGTTCCATGAATAACTTATTCCACTGATTATGGCTCTTTTTCCTATCTAGTACCAAATGGTTTTGATGGTCTAGCTGTACCAGTATGGAACAAAAAAAGGTCGAGAATTTCAAGGGAAGTAATGAAAAAAAAATTAAATGAAGGTGGTCTAGCTGTACCTGATCTAGAACTGTATTATAAAGCAACAGTCACCAAAACCATTTGGTATTGGCTAAGAAATAGACTAGTTGATCAGTGGCATAGGTTAGGTTCACAGGGCAAGATAGTGAATAAAAATAGCAATCTAGTGTTTGACAAACCCAAAGATCCCAAATTTTGGGATAAGAATTCATTATTTGACAAAAACTGCTGGGAAAACTGGAAATTAGTATGGCAGAAACTAGGCATGGACCCACATTTAACACCACATACTAAGATTAGATCAAAATGGGTCCAAGATTTAGGCATAAAGAACGAAATCCTAAATAAATTGGAGGAACATGGGATGGTTTACCTCTCAGACTTGTGGAGGAGGAAGGAGTTTGTGTCCAAGGGAGAATTAGAGACCATTATTGATCACAAAATAGAAAATTTTGATTACACCTAATTAAAGTTTCTGCACAAACAAAACTAATGCAAACAAGATTAGAAGGGAAGTGACAAATTGGGAAAACATTTTTACAGTTAAAGGTTCTGATAAAGGCCTCATCTCCAAAATATACAGAGAATTGACTTTAATTTATAAGAAATCAAGCCATTCTCCAATTGATAAATGGTCAAAGGATATGAACCGACAATTTTCAGATGATGAAATTAAAATTATTTCCACTTTGACTTCCGGCCAAGATGGCGGCGTGGAGGCAGACAGCTGCTTGAGCTCCTCGTTTACTCTCAGAACTTACTTCATGACAAGCCTCAGAGTTAATGCTTGACCAGAAAAGAAACCCACAAATAATCACCAAGAGAAGACATCCTTGAAATTCGCCAGAGAAGGTCTGTGTTTGCTTGGGGGAGGGTCAAATAGACTGGGCGCAGCCTGAGGGCAGGCAAGTCAGAGCTAGACAGGCAGCTTACACAGCTCAACCCGAGGGGGGGGGGGTACGATCTCTGCCATTTCTGGGAAAAGGCTTTTACCCCACTGTGGATACTCCGTCTTGGCAGCAAGCCAGGAGCAGCGGAGAGGGTGTAAACACCGGAGGTGAGGATTAAAACCCTGGAAAGTTAGCATCTCTTGGAACCCGGCCACCCCCAACCCCCACCTGGAGTGACTCAGCACATTCTCAGAGCCTCAGAGTGTTCTCAGAGCCTCAGAGCACAGACACAGCACAGCCATCGCTGTTCTGTTAGTGGCTCTCTGCTGCCCTACCTCCAGTCTGTAGAGGAAGCCCATTAACACCATCCAGCTCCATCCCCCCTCCAAAACAGACCAATTGTTTCTCTTGTCAGTTTGTTTTCTTCCATTCCTCTCTTGACAAAATGAACAAAAAATTCAAAAGGGCTCTAACCATTGACAGCTTTTGTATGGAGAGAGAGCAGACTTCAAATGCTGAGGAGACTAAAAACAGACTGTCCCCAGAGGAATCCCCTAAAGGGGATATGATCTGCTCCTCAATACAAAAGAATCTCATAGAAGATATCAAAAAGGCTCTCACAAGAGAGCTAGAAGAGAAATGGGAAAAGGAAAGGGAAGCTTGGCAAGAGAGCCTGGAGAAGTCATTCCACACATTTAAAGACAGAGTGGATAAAGAAAACAAATCATTGAGAAATAAAATCAGTGAATTAGAAAAGGCAAACAACTCCAAGGAAAACAGGATTAGTGAGCTGGATAAAGAAATCAGCTCTCTAAAAAATAAAATGGATAAAATGGAAAAAAATTCCATAGAAGATAAAAACTCAATTGGACAATTACAAAAAGCTATAAAAAAGTGAGTGAAGAAAATATATAATTGAAAATTAGACTCGAACAAGTAGAAATGAATGACTCAAGTAGAAACCAAGAGGTAGTCAAGCAAAACCAGAGAAATGAAACAATTGAAAAGAATGTCAAGTACCTTATTGGAAAGACAACAGACCTGGAAAACAGATCCAGGAGAGACAATTTGAGAATAATCGGACTCCCTGAAAAATGTGAGGAAAAAAAGAGCTTGGACTCTATTTTCGAGGAAATTATCAAAGAGAACTGCCCAGACGTTTTGGAAACAGAGGGTAAAATAGACATTGAAAAAATTCATTGATCACCTACTGAAAGGGACCCTAAAATCAAAACGCCAAGAAATATAGTGGCCAAGTTCAAGAACTATCAGACAAAGGAAAAAATATTGGAAGCTGCTAGAAAAAATCAATTCAGATATGGAGGAGCCACAATAAGGATAACCCAGGATCTAGCAGTGTCTACATTAAAAGAATGAAGGGCCTGGAATATGATATTTCGAAAGGCTAAGGAACTTGGTATGCAGCCAAGAACAACTTACCCAGTAAGAATGAGCATTGTTTTCTAGGGAAGAAGATGGACATTTAACGAAATAAATGAATTCCATCTATTCTTGATGAAAAAAACAGACCTACATAAAAGGTTTGATCTTCAAATACAGAACTCAAGAGATTTCTAAAAAGGTAAAAAGAAATCTTGAGAACTATACTTCTGCCAAAAAAATATGTAAAGAACATATGTACAATTTGTCTTAGAAACTAGAGGTGGAAAGGAAATTATATCATAAAAAAGTGTAAAGTGGTGGTACTACATCTCTTGAAGAGGCAAAGGTAACCTATTATATCTGAGAGAAAGAAAGGAGGGAGATGAACACAGTGTGTATCAATAGACATATTCGATTTATGGTGAAACTTCTTCCACTTCATTGAAAAGTGAAAGGGAAGGAGTAAGCTAAGGGGAAGGGAATACAGAAATTTCCAGGAAAAGGGGTAAAATAAGGGGAGGAACTTTAAGGTGGGGGAGGGATCCTAAAAAGGGAGGGCTGTGAAAAGCAAGTGGTGTTCACAAGTTTAATACTGGGTAGGGGGGGTAAGAGGAAAGGAAAGGGGAAAAGCATAAGCAGGGGTTAATAGGATGGCAAGCAATATAGAATTAGTTATTCTAACCATAAATGTGAATGGGGCAAATTGCCTCATAAAGAGGAAGCAGTTAGCAGACTAGATTAAAAGTCAGAATCCTACTATATGTTGTTTACAGGAAACACACCTGAAACAGGGTGATACATTCAAACTAAAAGTAAAAGCGTGGAGCAGAATCTATTATGCTTCAGGCAAAACCAAAAAAGCAGGAGTAGCCATGCTCATCTCAGATCAAGCAAAAACAAAAACTTATCTAATTAAAAGAGATAAGGAAGGGCATTATATCCTGCTAAAGGGTAGCATCAATAATGAAGCAGTATCAATATTAAACATATATGCACCAAGTGGTGCAGCATCTAAATTCTTAAAAGAGAAATTCAGAGAGCTGCAAGAAGAAATAGATAGCAAAACTATAATAGTGGGAGATCTCAACCTTGCACTCTCAGAATTAGATAAACCAAACCACAAAATAAATAAGAAAGAAGTCAAAGAGGTAAATAGAATACTAGAAAAGTTTGATATGATAGATCTTTGGCAAAAGCTAAATGGAGACAGAAAGGAGTATACTTTCTTCTCAGCAGTTCATGGAACCTATACAAAAATTGATCATATACTAGGGCATAAAAACCTCAAAATCAAATGCAGTAAGGCAGAAATAGTAAATGCATCCTTTTCAGACCACAATGCAATCAAAATTACATTTAATAAAAAGCCAGGGGAAAATAGACCAAAAATAATTGGAAACTAAATAATCTTATACTAAAGAATGATTGGGTAAAACAGCAAATCAGACATAATTAATAACTTCACCCAAGAAAATGACAATGAGACATCATACCAAAATGTGTGGGATACAGCCAAAGCAGTAATAAGGGGAAGTTTTATATCTCTACAGGCCTACTTGCATAAAATAGAGAAAGAGAGGGCCAACGAATTGGGCTTTCAACTAAAATTGCTAGAAAAGGAACAAATTAAAAACCCCCAGACAAACACAAAACTTGAAATTTAAAAAATAAAAGGTGAGATTAATAAAATTGAAAGTAAAAAAACTATTGAATTAATTAATAAAACTAAGAATTGGTTCTATGAAAAAACCAACAAAATAGACAAACCCTTAGGAAACCTGATTAAAAAAAGGAAAGAGAAAAAACAAATTGTTAGTCTTGAAAATGAAAAGGGTGAACTCACCACTAATGAAGAGGAAATTAGAACAATAGTAAGGAGCAACTTTGCTCAACTTTATGCCAATAAATTCGTGACTTAAATGAAATGGAAGAATACCTTCAAAAATATAGCTTGCCCAGATTAACAAAGGAAGAAGTAAGTAGTCTAAATAGTTCCATCTCAGAAAAAGAAATAGAACAAGCTATTAACCAACTTCCTAAGAAAAAGTCCCCAGGACCAGATGGATTTACATGTGAATTCTACCAAACATTTAAAGAACAACTAACTTCAATGCTATGTAAACTATTTGAAAAAATAGGGATTGAAGGAGTCCTACCAAATTCCTTCTATGACACAGACATGGTACTGATACCTAAACCAGGTAGATTGAAAACTGAGAAAGAAAACTATAGACCAATTTCCTTAATGAATATTGATGCTAAAATCTTAAATAAGATATTAGCAAATAAACTTCAGAAAATCATCCCCAGGATAATACACTATGACAAGTAGGATTTATACCAGGAATGCAGAGCTGGTTTAATATTAGTATAATTGACCATATTAATAATCAAATTAATAAAAAACATGTGATCATCTCAATAGATGCAGAAAAAGCATTTGATAAAATCCAACATCCATTCCTACTAAAAACGCTTGAGAGTATAGGAATAAATGGACTATTCCTTAAAATAATAAGGAGCATATATTTAAAACCTTCAGTAAACATCATATGTAATGGCGATAAACTAGAACCTTTCCCTGTAAGATCAGGAGTGAAACAAGGTTGCCCACTATCACCATTACTATTCAATATTGTATCAGAAATGCTAGCCTTGGCAATAAGAGCCGTGAAAGAGATTCAAGGAATTAGAGTAGGAAATGAGGAAATCAAATTATCACTTTTCACAGATGACATGATGGTATACTTAGAGAACCCCAAAGACTTTGCTAAAAAGCTATTAGAAATAATTCAGAATTTTAGCAAAGTTGCAGGATGCAAAATAAATCCACATAAATCCTCAGCATTTTTATACATTACCAATACAATCCAACAGCAAGAGATACAAAGAGAAATTCCATTCAAAATAACGGTCGATAGTATAAAATATTTGGGAATATATCTACCAAAGGAGAGTCAGGAATTATATGAGAAAATTACAAAACACTTGCCACAAAAATAAAGTCAGATTTAAATAATTGGAAAGACATTCAGTGCTCTTGGATAGGCCGAGCGAATATAATTAAGAGGACAATACTCCCTAAACTAATCTATTTATTTAGTGCTATACCAATCAGACTTCCAAGAAACTATTTTAATAATCTAGAAAAAATAACAACAGAATTCATATGTAACAACAAAAGGTCGAGAATTTCAAGGGAAGTAATGAAAAAAAAATTAAGTGAAGGTAGTCTAGCTGTACCTGATCTAGAACTGTATTATAAAGCAACAGTCACCAAAACCATTTGGTATTGGCTAAGAAATAGACTAGTTGATCAGTGGCATAGGTTAGGTTCACAGGGCAAGATAGTGAATAAAAATAGCAATCTAGTGTTTGACAAACCCAAAGATCCCAAATTTTGGGATAAGAATTCATTATTTGACAAAAACTGCTGGGAAAACTGGAAATTAGTATGGCAGAAACTAGGCATGGACCCACATTTAACACCACATACTAAGATAAGATCAAAATGGGTCCAAGATTTAGGCATAAAGAACGAAATCATAAATAAATTGGAGGAACATGGAATGGTTTACCTCTCAAGACTTGTGGAGGAGGAAGGAGTTTGTGTCCAAGGGAGAACTAGAGACCATTATTGATCACAAAATAGAAAATTTTGATTATGCCAAATTAAAAAGTTTCTGCACAAACAAAACTAATGCAAACAAGATTAGAAGGGAAGTGACAAATTGAGAAAACATTTTTACAGTTAAAGGTTCTGATAAAGGACTCATCTCCAAAATATACAGAGAATTGACTTTAATTTATAAGAAATCAAGCCATTCTCCAATTGATAAATGGTCAAAGGATATGAACAGACAATTTTCAGATGATGAAATTAAAACTATTTCCACTCATATGAAAGAGTGTTCTAAATCACTATTGATCAGAGAAATGCAAAGTAAGACAACTCTGAGATATCATTACACACCTGTCAGATTGGCTAAGATGGCAGGAACTAATAACGATGAATGTTGGAGGGGCTGTGGGAAAACTGGGACACTGATGCATTGTGGGTGGAGTTGTGAAAGAATCCAACCATTCTGGAGAGCAATCTGGAATTATGCCCAAAAAGTTATCAAAATGTGCATACCCTTTGACCCAGCCATACTACTACTGGGCTTATATCCCAAGGAAATACTAAAGAAGGGAAAGGGATCTGTATGTGCCAAAATGTTTGTGGCAGCCCTTTTCATAGTGGTTAGAATCAATTGGAGAATGTTTGGTAAATTATGGTATATGAATGTTATGGAATATTATTGTTCTCTAAGAAATGACCAACTGGAGGAATACAGAGGGGCTTGGAGAGACTTACATCAACTGATGCTAAATGAAACGAGCAGAACCAGAAGATCATTATACACTTCAACAATGATACTGTATGAGGATGTGTTCTGATCGAAGTGGATATCTTCAACATAGAGAAGACCTAATCCAATTCCAATTGATCAATGATGGACAGAATCAGCTACATCCAGAAAAAGAACACTGGGAAATGAGTGTAAACTGTTAGCATTTTCTTTTGTTTTTCTCCCCAGATTATTTTCCAAATCCAATTCTTTCTTTGCAACAACAATAACAACAACAAAATTCAGTTCTGCACGTATATATTGTATCTAGGATATACTATAAGATATTTAATATGTATGGGAATGCCTGCCATCTGGGGGAGGGGGTGGAGGGAAGGAGGGGAAAAACTCAGAACAGAAGGGAGTACAAGGGATAATGTTGTACAAAAAAAAAATTACCTATGCATATGTACTGTCAAAGAAAATGTTATAATTATAAAAATTAATAAAATGAAATAAATTTAAAAAAAAAACTATTTTGTTCTGTGAACTTAACCTATTTCATTTATCACTGCTCTTTTTCCTATCTAGTACCAAATGTTTTTGATGGCCTTGCTGTATGACATCTAAAGCTACATTATAAAGCAGCGGTCACCTTCATTTGCTTTTTTTTTTTTTTTTTAATTAATTCCCTTGAAATTCTTGACCTTTTGCTCTTACAGATGAATTTTGTTATTTTTCTTTGGGGGGGTCAGTAAAATAAGTTTCTTAAGAGTTTGTTTGGTATAGCGCTAAATAAATAGGTGTATTTGGGTACCCAGTCTTGGGTAGTCTTGTCATCTTTATTATCTTTGCTGCCCCTATCCAATAGCACTTTATATTTTTTCCAATTGGTTAGATCTGTTTTGTAGTTCTGTTCATATAGTTCCTGACTGTCCTTTGGCAGATAAGATTTTCAGATAAATGGAATTTCTCTTTGGATCTCTCACTGTTGGATTTTATTAGTGATGTATAAAAGTGTTGATGATTTATGTGGATTTATTTTGTATCCTGCAACATTGCTAAAGTGGTGGAATATTTCTAATAGCTTTATAGTAGATTCTCTAGGGTTCTCTATACCATCATATCATCTCCAAAGAGTGATCATTTGGTTTCCTCATTAAATAATCTCTGTCTTCTCTTATTGCCAAAGCTAGCATTTCTAATACGATATTAAATAGTAATGGTGATAGTGGGGGCAAACTTGTTTCACCCCTGATGTTACTGGGAATTGTACAGTTTATCCCCATTACATATGAGGCTTGCTGATGGTTTTAAATAGATTCTACTAACTATTTTTAGGAAAAGTCCTTTTATTCTTATGCTCTCAAGTGTTTTTATTAGGAATGGATGTTAGATTTTATTATCAAGATAATCATATGGTTTTTGTCAATTTCATTATTGATATTGTCAATCATGCTTCCTAATATTGAACCAGCACTACATTCCGGTATAAAATCCTACTTGGTCATAGTATATTATCCTGGGAATTATTTTCTCATATTTTACTCAAGATTTTTGTATTAGTATTCATTAGGTAGATTGGTCTATAATTTTTTTTTCTGTTTTCATCCTACCTGTTTGCAGTGTCAGTACTATGGCTGTGTCATAAAAGAAATTTGGTAGCAGTCCTTCATTGGCTAGTTTTCAAATACTTTATTATTGGAGTTGTATTCTTTAAAATCCATTTGGTCTTGTAGATTTTTACATAGAGAGTTGATTAACAGCTTGTTCTATTTCTTTTTCTAAAATGGCATTATTTAAGTAATTTATTTCCTCTCCTCTATCAATCTGGGCATTCTATATATTTGTACATATTCCTCCATTGCACTTTTGGGCAAAATATCACTCTAATTGCCTCTTCATTGGTGGAAAGTTCTTTTCATTTTTGACACTAACAATTTGATTTTCCTCTTTTTCTAATCAAATTAACTAAAGGTCAATTTTTTTTTCATAAAACCAAATCTTAGTTTTATTTATCTCTTTTATTTTTTACAATTTCTAATTTGGTATTTGTTTGCAGTTTTCAATTTGTTCTTTTTCTAGTTTTTTAGTTGCAAGCCCAATTCACTGATTTTCTCTTTCTCTATTTTACACAAGCAAGCATCTAGAGAGATAAAATTTCTTTTTATTACTGCTTTGGCTGTATCCCACAAATTTTGGTATGTTGTCTCACTATTGCCATTCTATTGGGTGAAATTGTTGATTGTGTTATGATTTGCTTTTTCATCCATTCATTTGATAGGATGAGATTATTTTGTTTACAATTAATTGTTTGCCTTTCTCCTGGCCTTTTATTGAATATAATTTTTATGGCATCATGATCTGAACAAAAATTTGCTTTTACTATTTCTGCCTTTCTGTGTTTATTTTGATGTTTTTAATGTCCTAATATAGAATCAATTTTGGTATAGGTTTCATAAACTGCTGTGAGAAGAAAGAAAACTTTCCTCTTTTTCCAGTAAAATCCCCTTCCCACCTCTAGTTTTGTTGGGATTTTTTGTTTTGTTTTTTGTTGGGGTTTTTTTTAATATTGGAACAGTAATATGAAATTATAAATGCACTCTTTTTGTCTCTATTCAATTTTCTCGAAAGGTCTATCGTACCTAATTTTTCTAGTATTGTATTTATCTCTAACTTCTTATTTTGTGGTTGATTTATCTAGTTCTGAGAGAGCAAGGTTGAGATTTCCCACTATTATAGTTTTGCTGTTTATTTCTTCTTGCAGCTCTCAACATCTCCTTTAGGAATTTAGATGCCATGCCACTTTGTGCATATATGTTTAGTACTGGTATTGCTTCATCATCTATGGTACCCTTTAGCAAGATACAGTGCCCTTCCTTATCTCTTTTAATTAGATCAATTTTTACTTTTGCTTGATCTGAAGTCAGGATGGTTACCCCTGCTTTTTTGTACTTCACCTGAAGCATAATAGATTCTGCTTCTGCCTTTTACTTTTCCTCTATATGTATCACTCCGCTTTAAATGTGTTTCTTGTAAACAATGTATTGTAGGATCTAGTCTGCTATCCACTAACTATTGAGAGAGTTCACCTCATTCACATTTATGGTTAAAACTGTATTTCCTTGCCATCTTATTCCCCAAATTATACTTTTCTCTTTCCTTTTCCCCTTTCCCTCCTTCCCCAGTATTTTTCTTATGAGCACTACTTGCCTCAGCCAGCCCTCTTCCTTTAGAGTCCCTCCCCCTGTCTTCTACTTTTCCCTTAGTATTTCTGTTTCCCCTTCTATTTAGTTTACCGCTTTCCCTTTTTGCCTTTCCCCTACCCCACTTTGCTATAAGGTGAGAGAAGTTTCTCAGTGAAACCAAATATTCTAATATTTCTCTTTGAGCCAAATCTGACCAGAACAAGATTCACACAATATTCATCCCCTTCCCTGCTTTCCCTCAATGATAATAGGTTTTCGTTGCCTCTTCTTGAAATGTAATTTCCCTCATTTTCCCTCCACTTTCCTCTTTTTCCAGTATAATGCCCTTCCCACCTCTAGTTTTTTTTTTTAATATTGGAACAGTAATATGAAATTATACATGCACTCTCTATGTATACCCATAACAGAATTATACTTCTCAAGTGCTCTGTTTACCTGTTTATGCTTCTCCTGATTTCAATATTTGGAGGTCAAATTTTTTGTTTAGCTCTGGTCTTTTCATCAGCAATGAATGGAAGTCACCCTGTTTCACTGTGTGTCCATCTTCTTCCCTGAAAGAAAATGCTCAGTTTAGAGGAGTAATTTATTCTTGGCTGCATTCCAAGTTCCTTGACCTTTCTGACCTTTCAGAATATCAGATTCCAGGTCCTTTTCTCCTTTAAGGGGGAAGCTTCGAGGTCCTAGGTGTAATCCTTATTGTGGTTCTTCGGTAGTTGAATTTTTTTTTTTTTTTCTGACTGCTTGTGTTATTTTTTCCTGATAGTTCTAAAATGTAGCCAGAAGATTCCTTGGAGTTTTCCTTTGGGGGTCTGTTTCAGGAGATGTTTGGTGAATAGTTTCAATGTCCATTTTACTTTCTGATTCTGATTTACTGAAAAATAGTGTCTAGGCTCTTTATTCATCATGGTTTTCAGGAAGTCCAGTAATCCTTAGACTCTCTCTCTCCAAGATTTATTTTTCCAGGTCAGTTGCTTTCCCAATTAGGAAAAAAATGTTTGAAATCTGTTCTCTTTTTCCATGAAAGTTATTTACAGTCAGAGTTCTTTTTTTTTATTATTCATTTTGTTTTTAAAGTTGATATCTGTTTTACCAGTAAGGGGGGGTTGTCCAGACTTCGTCTACAAGTGGCAGCAGCTGCACAGGATCAGTATTTCCTGACTGCTGGGTACTGGGTGGGCATGGCCAGGTCCTGTGAGATTTGGCATTTGGGGGTTCATTATTTACCTTTGGTGAGGAATTGTTTCCAACTTCTCTGCTGAAGTACTGGGCTTCCAGGAAACCTGTGTCTTCTCTGCCATCTTGGCTCCACCCCACAAGCTAGGGTGGCTTCACTTGGGAGGTGGGCAGGGCAAGTGTCTTGGCTCTGAGGCCTTTGGGGCGGTTTTTGTGGGAATAGCAGGCAGGGGAGGATAAAGGGAGACAGAGAGGGGAGGAGGGGCTCTCTCTTTCCCCTGGCCTCTTAGGGGAGGTAACGATTTTTTTTCTTGCCTAGGCATTGAGCCTACTTTTTCCCTTCCAAGAGGGGAAATGTTGTTGGATGGCCTGTTGAAAAGGCGTGTTTTTGCCCTTTGGCATATGCTTGGGGTCCTCAGAGGAGCCAGCTCCATGAGGGCAGCTTTCTTTGTTGGACTGGCTGCCCTGTATTTTTCTGGGTCCTGCTCCCTTATTGGGAAAATCCTGTTAGATCTAAGGGACAACTTCCTTACTTTCAATTTTCCTTGTAAACCACTTATTGGTACAGATTGGTTTCCATGGAGACTGGGAGGTTCCCCAGGTTTTTGTATCCACCCCAACCCCAGGACTAAGTCCAGGGTTTGACCCACAGTAGAAATTGAATGTTTTTTGATATTCTTTCTCCTAAACTCTCTGCACTCTGGCTTCTCTCCTTCTCATTCAGATGAGTTTTACTCATTGAAAAGTGAAGATAACTTCTGTAGTGCAAAAGCTGAAAGACCCCTGTCTAATTCTCCTCCTTCAGCATCTCTCTGGCAGCATTTTGGGGAGTGACTGCCTTTTCTTCTCCCTCAGGATACTCTCTTTTAGAGTTTTCCCGATTCTGCTCTCTCTGGGTTCTTTCCTGACTTGTGTATCCTGCCTGGCTATTTGACAGGCTCTTTATTCATGTCATGGACCCCGGGTGGTGACCCCCTTATGCCTCTGGCACCAGTCACCTTTCTGCTCTGTGTGCTCCTACTTGGGTGTCCTGGAAATCGATGAGGCCCCAATTGTCATCTCTGGGCAAAACACTCCCAGAGATGTTGATGGAGCTGGAGTCTAACTCCTCAGCTGTGCTCCCCAATTCCCATACAGTGATCCTGGCACATTTTGAATCTGACCCAATTTGCAACTGAATATCCATGTGTCCAAAGCACATTGCATAATCTTGATCCCCAAAACTTTCCCCTTGCCTGAAATTCTCAACTGCAGGCACCCAGCTTTGCAGGGTCAGTCATCCCCTTCCCTTTTCTCTTACTTTGCCCACATTTCATCCATTTAGTTCTGCAGGTTCTAAGTCCTTCCTCTACCACACTCCTCCCCCACATGCTTGCTTTCCTTCACTCACCTTGCTATTAACCTCATGACCCTGTGCACCTCTTTCTTAAAGGGTTCCAACTGTTGTATTAGGATAATGACTTCTCATGTGACTGTCTATATCCTCTGTATTGATTTGGTATGTTCTAGTTTACCTATTATGTCTTTATTGTCCTCCCGTTTACAATGAAGATTTTGTATCTTGAACAGGTATTGTAAAATGTTGGTTGATTGCTTCTCCCCCTTAGGAGCCATCCTATTTCTTTTACCCGTTCAAGCTGCAGATTTCCTGGGGGAAAAGGATGTCAACAAATAAGTCTTAAAAACTTTCATTACCACCACTACCCCATCCACCCAACTAAAGGAGGAGCTGTCCCACAAGGCCCTAATAGGTAATATAGCAGAGCCCAGGCCTTGCTTTTCAGTGTTTATAATGGTTGTGCAGTAATGAGAGCCAGCCTCAACACATTGAATAAAGTGATCAATTCTTTAAGGTTCCTTTCCCAATTTCCTCCTTTGTCCATTCCATTTTGCATCTCTCCTCATCATAAAAGAAAGGGAAAGGAGGCAACTGAGAGACTCATTTGTATGACCCAGGAAAAATGAGAGGATGAAAGATTATGGCAACATGTCTGTATATCAAAAGGATTTATCTGGAAAGATAAAATTCTTTTATTGGCTGTGATTTCAAGTGGCATTTTCTTAATGGGCAGCTTTTCACAGACTGCCCAAGTCACAATATTTGAGTGTAGTTCCAATATTCTTTGGCACAACACAGGAATGAAGATGTATACACTAACACTGCAATAAAGATATGAGAATACAAGAGAGAATTGAAGCTGGGATGGGAACCAATGCACTAAGGAGCCTGAGAGATCCATAAGATGTTGTGAAATCAAAGAATATGAAATCTAAATTCTCTTATTATAGTTTCTTGAAAAGGAAATTTATTGTTATATATTTGCAATTCTCCCTGATGTTCTTCTGTGATGGGGCAATATTTTTACTTTGTTATTTCTATATTTTTTCTGCTTTTCAATTAGTTTTTTTTAATTTACAAATGAAGTTAATGTAAATTGGATATAAAAACTGAAAAGAAATACACCTATCTGCACTGCTCTTCACCTGAAGGGACCACTGCCCTCAACATGACTGTCATTCTTAGGCTGCTCCAGACATTCAGAAGAAGTTGCACAAGGTAGCCATAGGGCCACAAATTTTAACAGTAGTTAAAAACAGTTACTGACCAACAGTTAGGAACCAGGTTGAAAACTGCCCAAGGCTTTCAGACCATTCTAGAAGCTCCAGGCCATGTCAGTTGAAGGCAAGGCAACTATCAGGCCCTCCTAGTAGATCCTCCTAATTGAATCCTCTGCCTGTGTCACCCTCGCCACCCGCTGCCCTGTTTCCTGACAGAACACAGCCCAGTGATGTTATTCATAGTAGTGAGGAAACTTTACATTCAGTCTGCTCTAGGTGACATGCTTCCCTAGATGGTGAAGAGTTTACTGATGGGTCCAGGTTTTTGGAAGATGGGCACAGATGGCTACGAGACTCCATGGTGACGCTCAGAAGTACTTAGGGGGCTAACCCTCTCTGCTGGGGAGTCTCTGCTCAGAAGGCTGAACTCCCTGCCCTCCCCAAAGCTTTAAACTGGGGAAACGATTGAGAGGGAACTTTTACACTGTTTCCAGGGCTCACATGCTCATTGGGGCGACAGAACTGCAAAGAAAGGGAATCCTGACAGCCAGGACTTCACCATGAAGTGTGCAGCGGAAATTCGAGATTGATTGCAAGCCGTGGCCCAACACAGAGTCGTCAGTAATGTTTGGAAAGGGACATCAGAGGGGCTCTCATTCCCCTTGAGAGGTAACAGGCTTGCTGAATCTGCTATGGGGCTGCTGCACGTTTACCCTCAGGCACGACAGCCCTGCTCTCCAAGCTCCCCGACTCTTAGACACCTTCTCAGAGGTCCCAGGGACAGGCCCAAGCTCAATAAGGAAAGGGCACATCATCTTCCCCCCCCCCGGGGTCTTTCAACTCCTTCTGGCCAACTTCCACTCCCACAGGCAAGCCAGCATCCAATTCTCTTGGACCTGCCACAAGTTACTCCCTTGGGAAAGAACAGCCTCCACTCCCTGTGTCCAACCTGCCTCCTCTCTGCCCACAAGCTGGCAGCAGCCATTAGGCCCCTTTGTCAGCCTGGCCAATATGTCCCCAAAGAAAGCCTGATGGTGCTGGTTACCACCCCTCCCCCGCAGGCCTCTCTTGGAGCACCTGCTCCCAGGAAGCCTGCCTCTCCTGCCAGATAGACTTTGGCCAAAAAAGCTCTGTCCCAAATATGTTTTGCACATGTGGGTCCCTTCCTCTCCTTTACTACAAGTGGTTTTAATTGCTTCATTTTAAAATTGTCACTAATCTTGTATTCTGTTACAGTGAAGTAAGGCTTGTACAGTCTTTGGACAACTGAGTCTGAAAGTCAGTGTGATCCGGAGTCCAAATTCAGGCTCAGATGTACCAGTGTGTCTGAGAGAAAGTCACTTTGCCTACTTGCTCACAGGGTTGTTGTGATCCTCCACTACCACCACCCAGTTTGTGAATCAAGCTGAACCATGGGAGACTCGTGGAACCTTAGCACAAGAAAAGAGGGGCAAGACTGGCTCACAGTTCTTATTCTTTCTTTGACAAATGACCTTCTGACAACTGGCAGAGCCTCTCTGGCCTGCCTTCAAACCAGATTTTAAATTCCTAACAAGTAATGCTCAGCAATCTCAACATTTTTATATGTTCCATTGCTTTCTTAAAATTGGAGGGGTGGGCACAATTGTTCATTCTCTGTGTAGATATGAAATGTAGATATGGAAAATCCCTTTCTCACAGCAGGTGGGTACCCCAGCTGTCACTTCTTCTGGAGAGAGCTGGTTTGCTTCTAGGTGCCTGAAAGGGTTGAGAAAGGCTTGTCCAGGGTAGAACTATTGGTTAGGATTTCAAGTCCCTCCTTCTGGCCCTCTAGTTACTACCTTGATCTTTTCTTTTGTGGATTTCATCAAATGAAATGGCTGGGTAATCACACGGATGTGATTTTCCACTTTTCCCTGAGATTTATTATCAAATAGTGAGTTTTTGTGCCAGAATCTGGTGTTTGGGGTTTTATCAAATACTAGATATTTATAAGCCTTGATCATTGCAATGTATTCCTCTGATCAACCACTCTGTTAGCTTAGCTAAGAGCAAATGGTTTTGATAACTAAAGTTTCATAATATACTTTTAGGTTTGGTTATGCTAAGCAACCATCCTTTTTAAATTTTCTCTCTTTTACACTTAAGCTTTTTATTTTCAAATCATAGGAATGGATAATTTTTCAACATTAACCTTTACAAAACCTTGTGTTCCAAATTTCCCTCCCTTTGTCCTCACTCCCCCCAGACTGCAAGTAATTCAATACATGATAATCTAAAAATGTTAAATTTGTCGTATGTATACCTATTTGTACAATTATGCTGCACAAGAAAAATCAGATCCAAAAGGAAAAGAAAAATATGAAAGAAAAGAAGATACAAACAAGAAGAGGAGTGAAGATGCTATGTTGTGATCCACTCTCAGTTCCCAGTGCCCCCTCTCTGTGTGTAGAAGGCTCTCTTTATGACAGGATCATAGGAACTGTCCTCAATGATCTCATTATTGGAAAGAGCCAGGACCATCAGAATGGATCATTGTATACTCTTGCTGTTGCCGTGTGCAGTGGTCTCCTGGTCCTGCTCATATCACTCGGCATCTATTCATGTCAGTCCCTCCAGGCCTTCCCGAAATTACTGATCATTTCTTATAGAACAATAATGTTCCATAACACTCATATACCATAACTTATTCAGCCACTCTCCAACTGACGGACATCCACTCAGTTTCCAGGTTCTTGTCAGTATAAAAAGGGCTGACGCAAACATTTTTTCACATGTCGGTCCTTTTCCCTCCTTTAGGGTCTCTTGGGCATATGGGCCCAGCAGATACCCTGCTGGATCAAAGGGTATACAGGTTTTGACAGCCCTGTTGGCATAGTTCCAAATGGCTCTCCAGAATGGCTGGATCAGTTAAAAATTCCACCAGCAATGTATTAGTTTCCCAGTTTTCCCACATCCCCTCCATCATTCATCATTATCTTTTCCTGTTATCTTAGCCAGTCTGAGGGGTGTGTAGTGGGAGTGCCTTAGAGCACCTTATCTGCCTAGAAAATAACATTTCTTCATCTGAAAATTCTGTTCATATCCTTTGAGCATTTATAAGTTGGAGAATGTAAGCCTGTAGCCTCTTATTTTTTTTTCCTTAATTCCCTTGATATCCTTGACCTTTTATTCTTCCATATAAAATACATTTTTGCCTGATTCATGTTTATGGCACTGAAATCATAGACTGAGTGCGTCAGAATTGGCATTTTTCTACTCTTAACAGACCCTACCCAGATGCAACTGATATTTTCCACATTGCTTAGACCCAACTTTATTTGTATGAGAAGGGTTTTGAAATTGTGTTCACATAGTTCTTGGATTTGTCTTGGTAGTTAGACCCCGAGTATTTCATTTGGTATACATTATTTGACAGGCATTTCTCTTTCTATATCTTGCTGATGGGTTTTATCAGTAACATAGAGAAATGCTGATGATTTGTGTGGGTTTATTTTATATCCGGCAAGTTTGTTCAATCTGTTGATTCCAGTAGTTTTTTGGATGGCTTTCTAGGATTCTCCAAGTACATCATCTCATTTGCAAAGAAAGATAGTTTGATTTCCTCATTGCCAATTCTAATTCCTTTCATTTCTTTTTCTTTTCTTCTTGCTCAAGGCAACATTTCTTGTACATTGTTGAATAATAGCGGTGGTTATGGGCATCCGTGTTTCACCTTTGATCTTATTAGGAATTCACCCAGATAATTCTCTGCATTACGAGTAATGCTTGCTGTTTTGGAGAGTTATGGCTTATTATGAAGGAAAGCTCTCTTGAAGCCTATTGCTGGCTGGTGTTTTTCTTATGAATAGGTGCTGCATTTTGTCAAAAGCTTTTTCTGCATCTGTTGTCATTGTCATGATTTCTGTTGGTTTTGTTATTGATATAGTCAATTATACCAATAGTTTTCTTAACATTCCTAATATTATTGCACAATCATGTATTCCTGACATAAATCCCACTTGTTCATGGTGTATTATCCTGGGAAAAATGTGCTATAATGTCTTGGCTAATATTTTATGTAAGATTTTTGCATCAATATGCATTAGGGAGATTGGTCTGTAATTTTTTTTCTCTTTTGGTTCTTCCTGCTTTAGGTAATTAGTACCATAGAAGGAATTAGGAAGTACTCCTTCTAGACCCCTTTTTCCAAGTAATTACATAGTATTGGAATTTATTTTTCTTTAAATGTTTAGTAGAATTCACTTATGAATGCATCTGGCCCTGAAGATTTTTTTCTAATAATTTGTTCAATTTCTTTTCCTAAAATGGGACTGCTTAAGTAATTTATTTCCCCTTCTGTTAATGTTGGCAATTTGCATTTTTCTCAATATTGATCTGTTTGGGACAGATCTTCAGATGTGCTCCTTTTGGATGGGAAAAATAGGTCATTATTGCTTTACTTTCTTTGTCATAGTGATATGTTCCCCCTTTGATTTGTGATGCTGGTAATTTGTTTTGTCTTGGGTTTTTTTTCTTTTTCTGATCAAATTAACAGAAGGTATCTTTATTTTGTTGTTTTTTTCATAAAATTATTTCTTAGTTTCTTAAGTTTCCATTTTATTAATAATCTCCTTGGAATTTCAGTATTTCTAAGCCAATATTTAATCGGGAGTTTTAATTTGTTATTTTGTTCTTTTCCTAGTTCATTTAGTTGCATACACGTCATTGATCTCAAACATTTTTATTTTATTTACATAGCTATTTAGAAATATGAAATTTGACCTAAGAACTCACTATTTTGCTGTATATTTCATAGGTTTTATTATATTGTTTCATTACTGTCATTCTTTTGGATGAAATCACGGAATGTTTCTGTGATTTGTTGTTTGTCCCACTCATTTTTTAGAATTCGATTCAACCATTCTGGAGAGCCATTTGGAAGTATGCCAAAAGGACTAAAAAACTGAACATAACTTTTGACCCTGCAGTGACATTACTTGGTCTGTATCCCAAGGAAATCATAAAGGAGGAAATGGGACCCACATGTGCAGTTTGTTTTTGTGGTAAGAAAGAACGAGAAAATGAGTAGATGGACATCAGATGGGGAATGCTGAACAAAATATGGTGGTATATGAAGGCAAGGGAATACTAGGATTATATAAGAAATGACGAACAAGGTGATTTTAGTAAGACCTGGAATGATTTCCCAGAAAGGATGCTGAGTGGAGCAAGCAGAAGGAAGGATAATTTATATAAAATAACAGTAAGAATTTGTGATCAACAACTAGGAAAGAATTGGTGGTTCTCAGTGCTTTAGTGATCCAAAGCAATCCCAATAGATTGGACAGGAAATGCCATCTGCATTCAGAAAAAGAATCAAGTAGAAAGAATGTAAAACAGCATATATTCATGTTTTATTTTCTTTTCTCTTTCCCATGGTTTTTCCTTTTGCTCTTATTTTCATCTCCCAACATGAGTCATAAAGCAATGCTTATTAAAAATAAACTTACTAAACACTAAAAAGTTAAAATTATATACAATTTTAATTAAACTGTGCAAATAGAACAGCCAATATCTTTCCTGTTGAGAGCATCCAATGAGCCAGAGATCTGGGGACCAAGATTATCTGGAACTTCATTTGCAACTGGCAATTCTTGATTCTCAGTTTGCACATCCTCATCTATCTGATGAACAGGGTGGACGGGTGTTCACAATTTTCCCTTGTAAGAGTGGCTTTCCTGGGGCCTTTGGCAGGAGTCCCTAAAGCCTGTGGCAGGCAGGTGCTGCAGCCTGAGGGAGGAAGAGGCTGACAGGGATGCGGTGGCTTACTCTCTGACCTCTCATGGCAGGCAGGGGAGGTCATTGGTCAGTCCAGAGACCAGCCTTTTCCTGGGTAGGGAGTACCCAGGCCCGTCCAGCTGCTGGCACCATGGTGAATGCTGGAGAGGTATATCAGAGGCATCTGTTCCCTCAAGTTTTCAGGGGAACTGTGAGATTGACTGGGGAAGAGGAGCGCCCTGGCCCTTGGTGCAAACTTCTGCCCAGTGGGAGCCAAGTCTGTGGAGGGCAGACAGTTTCAGAAGTAAGTTGTGTCGGAGATAGGTTTGGTGTGTTTAAGGGGTGTTTTTCCCAGAAAGGAGCAACTCGACCTTTCCTGGGGAAGATGGCGGCCTTGGCCAATTGGCAAAAGCTTCTGTTGAGTAATGAAGACAATTCTGTGCAAAGCACACATTCTTCCTTTGATATCAGCTGGGTCGGAGTGTGGGTTGGTCCATATGGAGGGTCTTTCTCCCCAAAGTGATAACTAGCCTTCGTTTGTGGAATACAATGGCCTTTTCCCTTGGCAGAGGCTTCTGTTGGGCAGGAGAGAGAACTATGAGGGGCAGATACTGTTTTGGGGTCAGTGCATTTGGAGTGTGGCTTGGTGAATTTCCATCAATTGGGGCAATTCGACCTGCACTGGAGAAGAGGAGTGCCGTGGCCCATTGACACAGGATTCTGGGGATCAGTGGAGCAGGCTCCTTGCAGCCTCACACCCGTTTTTGTAAGAGCACAGATAAGACAGTTTGCCTTCCAGTTTGGAGGGGTCATTTTCCCAAAGAGGGGCAACCTGACCTGTCCTCAGATAAACAGCACACTTGGCACATCAGGCACATGCTTCTGTTTTTCAGTGCAGCCAACGCTTGCAGCCCTCACGTTCAGCCTTTTGTGGAAGAATTGGACTGTTTGCCCTTGATTTTGGGGTGTCCTTTTCCCACAGAGGAGCAATCTGGCGTTGCCTTGAGAATGCGGCAGACTTGATCCATTGGCAGAAGCTCCTGCTATTTTTTAGTGGAGGCAACACTGTGCAGCCCTGTCATTGAGGACTGTTATTTTAGAGTTTGTGGGGTGCTTTTCTAGCAGGAACAACTCGTCTCCTGGGTGTCCTGCCGTGTGGGGAGAGACTTCTGGTGTTGCAGAGCGGGGCTCAGTCTGTGCATGAAGAAGGCAGCCTATGAGGAAAGGGGAAGGAATCAGCAAATAGAAGAGGGAGGTTGGCAATGACAGCAGCAGTACAGGAGCTTTTGGAATGGAGCTGGACCCTTTTTCCAAGTTGCTCTTGCTTGTGCTGTCCCTCATTTCACACTTAAGGAAGCCCAGGGGACAACTTTGTTACTTCTAGGTTTTCTTGTCAACCATTTATTTCTACAGAATTGTTGGCATAGAGCAATCCCTTTAGACTGGGAACTTCTCCCTGCTTTCTCCTCCCCACCCCACTCCACTCCCACCTCCAATGCTTAGTCTAGTGTTGGAACCATAGTAGAAAATGAATGTATTTTGGGGGTATTTTTTCTCCTAAGCTCTCTGCACTCTGGCTTCTCCCCTCCTCGTGCAGATGAGTTTTACTCATTGAAATGAAAATTGACTGATAAACCTCTATAATGCAAAACTGAAAGACCACAGTCTCATTTTGCTCCTTCAGCATCAATCTGGTAGCATTTTTGGGAGTGACTGCCTTTTCTTCTCCTTCAGGATACTCTGAGTTCTGATGATTCTGCTCTCTTCTGTTTTTTACTGACTTGGGTGTCCTGCTTTCCATTTAGTCTCTTTTACTGGATCTTTATTCATGTCATGGACCCTGGCGGTGACCGCCTTATGCTTCTGTAATTGGTCATCTATTTGTTCGTTTTATCTCTTAGGATATGAATGGTATTCCACATGACTGTCTGGAAATTGATGAGGTCCCCAATTATCATCTCTAGGCAAAATGCTCTCAGGTGTATTGATCAGGTCATAGTCTACCTCCTCAGCTGTGCTCCCCAATTTCCATACAATATCTGTTGCACATTCTGAATCGGATGCCCACTTTGCAACTGAATATCCATGTGTCCAAAACACATTGCCTAATATTGGTTCCCCAAACTCTCCCCTTGTCCGAAATTCCCTACTCCAGTCACCCAGCATTGCACCCATTCCCTGTGCTTTTCTCTTACTTTGCCCACATTTCATCCATTTAGTTCTGCAGAATCTAAGTCCTTCCTCTACCACACTCCTCCCCCACATGCTTGCTTTCCTTCACTCACCTTGCTATCAACCTCATGACTCTGTAGGCCTCTTTCCTAAAGGACTCCAACTGTTGTATTAGGATTATGCCTTCTCATGTGATTTACTGTGTACTCTGTATTTTTCTAGTGTGTTCTAGTTTATGTATTTATAATGTTTTTGTCTCTTGAACAAATATTGCCAAATGTTGGTTGAGTGATTCTCACCTTGGGGAGTAATACTCTGTTTCTTCTTCCAATTCAAGCTGCAGAGTTTCTATGGGAAAAGGATGTCAACAAATAAGTCCTAAAAATTTTTATTATAACCACTATCCCAATCACGCAACTACAGGAGTAGGAGACCCACAAGGCCCTAATAGCTGATGTAGCACAGCCCAGGCCTTGCTTTTCTGTGTTTACTATGGTTGGGCAGGAAGGAGAGCCAGCCTCAACACAATGGATGAAAGGGATCAATCTTTCAGGTTTCTTTCCCGATTTCCCCCATTCTCCAACCCATTTTGCCTCTCTCCTCATTAAAGGAAATGGAAGGGAGGCAACTGAGAGACTCCCTTGTATGACCACAGGAAAATTAAAAACTTCAAAGATTATAATCTTTCCAAGTGGCTGTAAGTCAAAAGGATGAATCTCTAAAGGTCAAGTTCATTTATTGGCTGTGATTTCAGGTGGCATTTCCCAATGAAAAGTGAGTTGCTTCTCCCAGACTGCCCAAATCACAAAATTTGAGTGTTGTTCCAATATTCTTTGATTTCACAACATCCTATGGACCTGCAGGCTCATCAGTGCATTAATTCCCTCCCAGCTTCAAGAATTCTCTCTTATTTGCATTCTGAAATCTACAAAAGAAAAGATCAAGGTAGTAACTACTACCTACTGGCCCTTGAGGGCCAGAAGGAGGGACTTGAAATCTAACCAATAGTTCTAGCCTGGACAAGCCTTTCTTACCCATTTCAGGCACTTGAAGCAAACCAGCTCTCTCCAGAAGAAATGACAGCTAGGGCACCCAACTGCTGTGAGAAAAGGATTTTCCATATCTACATTTCATATCTACACAGAGAATGAACAATTCTGCCCACCCCTCCAATTTTAAGGAAGCAATGGAACACATAAAAATGTTGAGATTGCTGAGCATTACTTGTTAGGAATTTAAAATCTGGTTTGAAGGCAGGCCAGAGAGGCTCTGCCAGTTGTCAGAAGGTCATTTATCAAAGAAAGAATAAGAACTGTGAGCCAGTCTTGCCCCTCTTTTCTTGTGCTAAGGTTCCACGAGTCTCCCATGGTTCAGCTTGATCCATAAACTGGGTGATGGTAGTGGAGGAGCAGATTTCTTAGAAATTCTATGCAATTAGGACTTAGGGACAGTCTCAGGTTCACATCAGGGAAGGAAAAATGAGGTGAAACACCTACTTTGTCCTCTGCACTGTGCTCAGTGGCCTTTAAGTTCACCATGTCATTTAATCCTCACAACAACCCTGTGAGCAAATAGGCGAAGTGACACTCAGAGACACTGGTACATCTGAGCCTGAATTTGGACTTTAGATCACACTGAGTTTCAGGCCCAGTTCTCCAAAGACTGTACAAGCCTTACTTCACCGTAACAGAATACAAGATTATTGAGATTAAAAAAATATATATATCCATTTTGTATGAAGCCAAGTTTTAGGGGGGTTGTGTTATCTCCCTAGAATCTAGAAGAGAGGATTTCTTTCTCAAGATGTGGATGGTATCTTAGCTGCTTCCTCTTAAAGAACAGAAGGAGTGTTCTTCCTTCTATTGCAGGCACACGAAGTATCTGTCCCACTGATCTCTAGAGATAATTTCTCCCAGAAATATAGATGCCTCCCCACAGATAGAAACTTCCTCACTCCTCCTTCTACACATATTTCTGCATCCCTGTCCCCCTCAAAAGGAATTACCCTGGAGACTCTTGCCAACAAAAATGAAGGAAACAAGGCTTAGCTGTCAATTTTTAGCTCTGCTGTGTCCTCCTTTCTAGAGTCCCCAAGTTGGGGTGACAGAATATACCATGCTTTCTAGAACCCCCAAACCAGTCTGATTAAAATATTCTGTCCTCCTTTCCAGAGCCCCCAAGTTGGGATGATAAAACATACCGTCCTTTCTAGAGCCCCCACGCAGGGGTGATTAAAATATTCTACTTTCTAGAACTCCCAAGTTGGGGTGACAAAATGTGCCATGCTTTCTAGAGACCCCATGCTGGTGTGGTTAAAATATGCTATCTGAGTGGAGACCTGATGAAGTGGGACTCCTGAGGATGGTAGAAATATGGAATCCCTTTACTCGGTTCTTTCACCATTGTATACCCTCATACCCTTATGTAACCAAAACAATACTGGGCATGCACTAAGTGTATACTGCACATGTGGAACCACATAAACAATTTGCTATTGCATGTAGATTGTCACCTGGTACCCATCTTTGCCATCTGATATCAATCTGCTTCAATCACAACACAGGTTATCACCACCCCTGACTTCTAAGTAAAACTGAGTGCCTTTAGGGGAGATGGGTGCCAAATTCCACAGCAGGTTTCCTCTGATCTGAAGGTTCTTATACCTCAACCAGAGTTCTCCCACTGTCTGTGGCCCTCTACACACAGCTCATACTGAGTGTGTGAATATCAATTGTTTCCTTCCTCTCACTATCACTCTGTCCTCTCTTCCTCCTCTTCTCTCCCTCCTCCTATCTCCTCCTATCCTCTGTTTTCCTCCATTCTTCCTTTTTGCTGCTCCTCCTACTTCTTCTCCCTCCTCCTCGTCCTTCTTCTCCTTCTCTTTCTCCTTCTCCTCCTCCTTTTTCTAATTCCTTTCTCTCTTTATCTCCCTGTTTCCCTCTCTCTCTCACTCTCCTCCTTTCTCCTTCCTCCTCTCCTTTCCCAGGTATGAGAGAAAGGGCAAGTGTACAAGACAGATGAGAGGGATGGTTTCTTCTAAAATGCATCAATGAGGCTACTGTCACTGAATCATAGAAAATGTTGAGATGGGATAGAAGGTGGAAGGAGTCTGGAAAGAGGATAGGATGAGGAGGGGATTGTTTGTGTGGGCTTTGGGGTAGTAGTGGCTATGTGATCTGATAGATCCTCGTCTTATTTCTGTCACTTCCTACATCTATGCCCTTTGGTGATACTGCTGCAAAGTAGGGAGTTCCCTTTCCCTGGATCCACAGTTAAAGGAAAGGAATAAGAGTAGTTGATCAGTGGAATTGGATAAGTTCACAAGATAGAATAATTAATGACTGTAGTAATCTAGTTTTTGAGAAACCCAGACTTCTGGGATAAGAACTCACTCAGAATAATTGCTGACACAACCGGAAAATAGAATGGTAAAAACTAAGCATTGACCAACATCTTAACACTTACGCCAAGATGTCAAAATGGGCTCATGATTTACATAAAAGAGTCATATTAGCAACTTAGAAGAACAAAGGGTAGTGTAATTCTCTGATCTGTGGAGAAGAAAGAAACATATGGCCAAAAACAAAAACTCAATTATGAAATTCAAAATAGATCACTTTTATTATATTATGCTAAAAAGTTTGTGTCCAAATAAAATCAATGAAGACAATATCAGATGGAAGCAGGAAACTGGGAAACAATTTTTCCATCCAAGGGTTCTGAAAGCAGTTTCATTTTTTTTTTCAATTTCTTTTTATTTTAGCTTAAGGAGTGACACAATTCTTCCCCATAATACAGTAAAATTCTTAAAGAAGATGATTGCACTAGAAACAGCAAATGTATTATGTACCATTTTCTATTCCATAAAGGTTTCATTTCTAAGATGTATAGAAAATTGACTAAAATTTATATGAATACAATCCATTCTCCAATTAACAAATGGTCAAAGGATATGAAAAGACAATTTTAAAATGAAGCAATTAAAACCACTTCTAGTAAAGGAGAGGAAGGGACCCACATGTGCAAATATATTTGGGACAGAGCTTTTTGTAGCCACAAGAAACGGGAAACTCTGTGGATGGCCATCACTTGGAGAATGTCTGAATAAGTGATGGTATATAAATGTTATGGAAGACCATTTTTTCTATAAGAAATGAGATCAACAGAATGATTTCAGAAAGACTTGGAGAGATTTATGTGAACTAATGCTAAATGAAGTGAGTATAACCAGGGAAACGTGGTACAAAGCAACAACCAGATTACACAGGCATAAATTTTGATGGACATGGCTCTTTTCAAGAGTGAGATGCTTGGGGCCAGTTCCAATGATTTTCTGATGAAGGGAGCCTTTTACACCCAAAGAAAGGACTGTGGGAACTGAGAGATCACAACAAAGCATTTTCACTCTTTATTATTGTTTGCTTGCACTTTATTTTCTTATTTTTCTTCATTTTTTGATATGATTGTTATAGTGAATCAAGATGATTGTATAAATATGTATGCATAAACTAGATTTAATCTACATTTTTGATATGCTTAACATATATTGGATTATTTGACATCTAGGGAGGGGTGGGGAAAAGGGAGAAATTTGGAACATAATGTTTTGCAAAGATCAATGTTGAAAAACTTCCCATACACATGTTTTGAAGATAAAAAGGTTGAATTAAAAAGATTTTTTTAAAAGAAGAGGTGAAGCCAAGATTGTGGAGAGAAGACAAAGATTTCTATGACCTCCCCTAACTTTCTCTAAAACCAACAATAGATTAAGTCTCTAAACTGGAACCAACAACTATCTGGAGTACAACACATTCCCAGAATGCCATACCTTGGAAGAACTTCAGAACAGATCTGTTCTAAACAAGCAGGGGGACAGTCTGCCTAGCCCAGACTGAAGCACAGGGAGCCTGGGGCAAGGATCTGGGTGAGGAGCCTGAATGTTGCAGCATTCACCAGGGATTCATCTGTGAGGCTTTTAGGCTACTCTGTCCTACCCAAAAGTGAATACAAAAGGCAAACTGTAAGCTATGAGTCTCAGAAGAACTTGGCACCTGGATGAGATTACCCAGCATTGGAAGTCAGTCAGAAACACTGGCTCCATTTATATACTACAGCAAATTTCACTCATTTGCCTTAAGAGCAGATGTGAACCTTTAAAAAAGTTCAAGAAGGAAATTTGACGACAGACAACATTTATATATAAAGAGAGAACAGACCTCAAACCCTGAGCTTCCTAAAGACCAATCGACTCCATATGAAGTCCACAAAAGAGATATGAGCTGGTCCTCATTTCACAAGGCTTTGTTGGAAAATTTCAAAAAAGATCTTGAAAGATAGAAGAAAAAATGGGGAAAGGGAATGAGATCTCTGAAAGAGGATATAGAAATAAAAACAAATTATCTGAAGAAAACTTCTTTTAAAAATTGGATCAAATGGGAAAATGATGTAATTCCCTAAAAACAGATTTGTAGAAATGAGAAAATTATTTAACTCCCTACAAAATAGATTTGATGAAATGGAAAATTATTTATCTCCTTAAAAAATAAGCATGGAAAAGATACAAACTCTTGAAAAACAGAATTTGTGAAATGGAAAAAAAAAAAGGCAATGATGTTCAATTTGCCAAGTACAAAAGAAGCTAAAATAGGTAACTGAAGAACATAATATACTAAATATTAGACTTGAACAAATGAAAATAAATAACTTAATAAGACTTCAAGAATCAAACAACTCAAAAAGAAAAATAGAAAAAAATGTGAATTACCTCCTAGGAAAAACTGACCCTGGAAAATAGATCTAGAAAAAACAATCTAAGGATTATTGAACATCCTGAATGCCATAATGAAAAAAAAAATCATTTTCTTTACAGGAAATCATAAAGGAAAAGTGTCCTTATGTCCTCGAATCAGAAGGTAAAAAATAGCCATTGATAGAATTCCCTAATCAAGAGACTCCAAAATGAAAACTCCAAGGAATACCATGGCTTAGTTTCAGAACTATCAGACAAAAGGAAAAAATTTGCAAGCAGCCAGAAAGAAGCAATTCAAATACTGCAGAGTCACAATCAGAATTACCCAGGACCTAGCAACTTCCACCTTGAAGGCCTGGAATTTGATAGCCAAAAAGGCAAAAGAACTTGGATTATAGCCACGAATAATGTACCCAGATAAAATGAGCATTATCTTACAGAGAAGAAGATTCAAGGATACAGGTGAATTTCATCTATTTGTGATGAAAAGACCAGAACTGAACTAAAAAATGTGATCTTCAAACACAGAACTTGAAGCTTAAAAAGGCAGGAAAGAACACTTGAGAACTATATTTCTGGCATGGGTATGCTTAAGAGAGTGCAGGTATAATTTGATTTCATTATGATATGAAAAAAGAAGTAGAGGTGGAAAGAGGATTGCACTAGAAAAAGAGGCACAAGGAGGTTAAAATTTTTATGAAAAATTACATCTCACAATGAAGCAAAGAAGACCTGCTATAACTGAGGGAAAGAAGGAAGGGTGTTGAACATTGTGTGAATCTTTGTCTAATCTTATAGGAAAGTGGCAGGAGAAAGGGGAAAAGAAAAGGCAAGACCAATCAAAGGAAAAGCAATAGTCAGGGAAAGGTGAAAAAAGGGGAGGGGCCCTAAAGGGGGGAGGTTGTTTGAGGGAGGGTGGTGATCAGAAGCAAAATACGGGGAAAGAGAGAAGAGGGAAAGGAAAGATGAAAGCTTAAGAAAAATAAGTTGACAGGAAATAGAGAATTATTTTAACTGTGAACGTGAATGGCATGAACTCTCCCACAAAATGGAAGTGGATAGCAGATTGGATTAAAAGCCAGAATCCTACAATATGTTATTTACAAGAAACACATTTAAAACAGAATGAAAAGAAAGGGCTGGAGCAGAATTTATTGTGCTTCAGGTGAAGTAAAAGAAGCAGGGATAACAAACCTGATCTCAGATCAAGCAAATGATCTAATTAA
Source organism: Sminthopsis crassicaudata (assembly GCF_048593235.1). Taxonomy (NCBI): domain Eukaryota; kingdom Metazoa; phylum Chordata; class Mammalia; order Dasyuromorphia; family Dasyuridae; genus Sminthopsis; species Sminthopsis crassicaudata. Next base: position 321,091,189 of record NC_133620.1, read on the forward strand.
AAGAGATAAGGAAGGAAATTATAACTTGCTAAGGGTACTATAGATAATGAAGCAAGTTAAATACTAAATATATATGCACCAACTGGTATGGCATCCAAATTCCTAGAGGAGAAGATAATAGAGATGCAAGGAGAAAGACAGAAAAACTGTACTAGTGGGGAAATCTCCACCTTGCTCTCTCAGGTCTAAATAAATTGAATTAAAAATGAACAACAAAGAAGTAAAGAGGTAAGCAGAATGTTAGAAAAGTTCTAACATTTCTAACCTTTGGAGAAAATTAAATGGAGATAGAAAGGAGTTTACTTTTTTTCCCTCGAGGTTCACAGAATCTGTACAAAAATTGACTACATATTAGGACATAAAAACCTCAAAATCAAATGCAGAAAGGCAAAATAACTTTTTTTCAGATCATGATGCAATAAAAATCCTATGCAATGGGAGGCCAGGGAAAAATAAACCAAAAATTAATTGGAAATGAAATAATCTAATCCTAAAGAATGAATGGGAGTAAGAGTCTTTAAAAACAAAAACAAAAACAAAACAAAACAAAACTAAGGTCTGCTTTTAGGGCAGGGTAGGTTTTCCAAGCTTCCTCTACAAGCTGAATTTTGGGGGCTTAGTCTTTCTTCAAAATGGTATTGTGATTCTGAAACTGTGGGAGAGAATTACTTTTGCCTTGTGCATGGTTAATCTGTTTATTCTGGGTATGATATCTTGAGAATGTGTTTGAATATTGAACCATTAATAAACAAAAAAATTTTAAAGCACTGATTTGGTTTAAAAATAACTAGTTAAAGCAAAGTTTTGATAACTTGCCTGAAGAGGTTATGTATCCTTCTAATTAGTTGAAGTATGTTACCTTCTGAAACATAAAATAATAAGTTAAAATTTTGTCAGCTCTTTCAAATATATGTAAAAGCTTTGTATTAAGCTGTTAGCTATATTGTGAATCTTAAAAGGTTTGAAAAAAAAGAAAACAAAGGAGAAGTGATTTTACATACATGGGACAAGTATGATTGATTTGCTGAAACAACTGACAGTTTGAATGAAATATATAATTAGAATATCACCTGGAAAAGTGTTGATTTTAAGTAATTTAAATGCAGTGTATATTTATTTTTGATAGGTTATGTTATGTTTGTGGCTATCGTGAAATTGTTAAGGGTTATTGGTTTTGTAAGCATGTGGGAATCGGGAAGAGAGAGAGATGGGATGTGTTACAGGGGGATAGTGTTGATGATTGAACAAGAGAAAGCATGCTGGAAAAGGGGAAATGAGTGAAGTTGGACAGAAAGAGGCAAGTCCCTTAATGGGAGAAACTTGTCATTTGTTTGGAGAAAGAAAACACACTGACTGGCTAAATACTGAGAAGGACTTGGTGCTCTAAAATTATGAGAACTGGAGAGGGGAAGGTGAGGATTTAACTCACTCTTCTTCTCCCTGGGTGTGGCTGCTTCTTAGAAGGGAAGACAAACTGCAGCTGGCTCTTTCCTGCAGAGAACACTTTATTGTTTAAAGGAACAGCCTCCATTACATGGTGTTGATCACTGAATGTTTCATTTTTTCAAGTCTATGGCTGCTTTTAGGCAAAGTAATCTTTGAGGCTGTAGCATAGATTCCATAAGTTCTCTGAAAGTGATTATTTCTACCAAGGTCTCCATCTGTCTTCAGCATATTATTTAATGTCTATTTAAGTGCATAAAGGTCTTGTTTAATGACTATGATAACAAATGTGATCCAGAGCTTTCTTGAAGTATTTGCAGCAGGATTTTTATCTGAATTGATGGGATATGCGCAATTGTTTATGGGATTTTTTTTATATACACATTGTTCTACCTCTTATTTATATTTCCAAAGGTTTATCAGGAATCCTCATTTGGAGAAGGATGAATTAATATTTTTTAGAATAAAAAAGTTATTAATGTTATTTCTGATAATGCTCCTTTATATGTGATTAAGATATCCTATGACTTTTAATTGAATGTCTGGAGTCACCTTAACGTGTACCCCTTATTTAAAGGGACTCTGAAAGTAATAGATTTTGCCTTTGTCCCTTTGGACATGTTTCTGCTATAGACAATATGCAATTTGGACTTGTTCTATGAATTGGGCATTTTAAAAGTAAAACGATTTATGTAATGCTGACCTTATATATAATTCATCTACATTGATATGAACAATGAGCTGTGAACACTCTTGGATGACTCCGTTACTCTTATCAATATAAGGTCATGGTTAATATCTGTTTAGGATATGACATCCTTGAGATCTGGATCCATCTGAAGCTTTCATTCATGAGGTTTCCTACTGGAGGTCAAATCTGTCGGGATTGCAGCTGATATTATTTGGGAGCTTTAAATTCAGGTATGAATGTCTGATAGATCATCAAGTCAGTACTCCACCTCTGACAGGAAGTGGGACAATTACCTGAAGCATAACGAGTTAAGGCTCCTTTATCCTGTGTCATCTATGTGCTGAAGAATCAGTTTTGACTGATTGTATTATATTGTAACCATGTTCTCCTGCTTTTTTATCTTAGAGCAGATTTCTATAATCAGCACAGTCAATGAAAACCATTAATACACTTCAATTACGTAATACCTGGCTGATTCCAGTCTGACTATATGTAGTCATTATATCCTTAATGATTAGGTGAATGAGTATTTAACCTAGTCATCCACCAGTTAGTAGATAACGTGTGTCTGTAGCTAATAAGAATCATAAAGATTCCTAAAATGTAAGAATAATTGACACAATGGTCTGTGAGACCTCACTGGTATTTTGTTTATTCACAGCTGACACAGGTTTAACATTTGTCTGTCCTGTGAGACCAGCATGTTTCCCTATGGGAAGCTACTGACCAATCTATATTGGCCTCTCCACATCTTGCAGCAGTCCTTGTGGGCCAGTCTTTCTATCTCAGACTACTCTAACCCTTATTAGATTTTTCTTTTTTTATTCTAGATTTTGGTCAACTTACAGCTGTATTGACGTGTTCCAGGACCTGGCTCAACTCATCAGATGCTTCAATGCATTCTAGCACACCACCCCAAGAATTGGGAATTTGTAGGATGATTCAAGTCTACGCCCATTCTCAGCAGAAAGCAGTTTCAGAAGATGAGACCATCACCCCTGCTTCTAATGAACTTTGAGCCCCATTGATTTAGGGGGAACTGGGCCTGGGTGATGAATGACTGGGTCCCCTGTTGCAATGTATTTAGGATTTAGGATGGAAATGTTGGGTTAAAATTTGGGTAACTGTTGCTGAAAAGCATGCTTATAGTATGTATTTGTATTACGTAATTGGACACAATGTTCCCTTCAGAACATGTAATTATTTGAGGGATCTTTACAAAAGTACTGGAGCAGCAAACCCTTACTGTACTAATGCTTTATGTATAGGAACTTCTATTCACTTTCAGGATTTATATGTGAGATGGCTACTTGACAATTGGAGCCCTATCTACTTCCCCTCTGATGATTTGATAAAACAAAAGGGGGGATAAGAGATAAGGGACCCTGCAAGCTGGTGGATTTTCCTAGAAGCACTTGAAAGAATGGGAAAACACCTACATCAGATAACTCACTAGGAGTTAGATTGAAGGGACATCAGCCAAGGGAGAGGTGGGAAGTGAATTTGACAATTGTTAAACCTCAGGCAGCAGGTTCCTGTTTACTGTACTTTTTTTTTTTCCTGAGGCAATTAGGGTCACACAGCTAGGAAGTGTTAAGTGTCTGAGACCAGATTTGAACTCAGGTCATCCTGACTTTATGGCTGGTGCTCTCTCCACTTTGCCACCTAGCATCCCCTGTACATTCATTTTTAAACCCTAGCTGGGATATATTTGCCGTCTCTGCTTTAATTTTGAATCCCCTTATTTTGTTGGAATTGCTCTGGCTGACTCAGTTCCTGGGACCACTTCTCAATCTACGTGCTATTGGGAACAACCCCAAAATCCTCAAGTGTGCATGCTCTCACACCCTTTCTGTGTTCTAGTAGGGGTATTCCTTAGCCTGTCTGTGATCCCCAAAGGAATACCCCCTTTCCTTGAAAGGGATCCTGTTAGGTTCTTACTAAGTGCTAATGAGATGAGATATTAGTTTCTTACTAAGTACTAAGTTGGTACTTAACAATTCTCTACTTCTGGTCTTTACTAGGACTTCAACCCCTTTGAACTCCTGGGGAGGAGCTTGCATGCTTAGGAGGAGCAAGTTCATTGGTTGAAGAAATTTTTCCCAGAAGCCCTTGCATTATCCCACACCCATTCTCTGGGAGGATGAAAGAAGGCAGCTCTGGAGAAAAGGGGGAGTCTAGACTAGACTTGAGGCGGCTCTCTGGAGGAAGAAGAATCTGAGAGATTTGAGTTGACAACAGCAGATCTCCTCCCAGAGAGCGATCGGCAGATTCTGGAGACAACAGCACCTTACAGGATCCCCCAACACACAGGCTAACAACCCTGTCAAAGATTTGCTGGCACTGCTCCAAAGCAGCCTGTGCCAACAGGCCAAGTGCGCCCTGGGGATCGGGACAAACCATATTGTCCCTATTAGGGAGAATGATCAGGGGAGCCACTTCAGGTCTCATCCTCCCCCCTTGGAGCCTCTGGGACAGCCCTGGGGTGCTCCCCTTCCCCTCCAGGATGGGTTAGGATTGGCTAGCACAACTGCCTTGAGCACTGCTCCACCCCACAAGCTGGGCTGCCTTTAATTCTGAGGTGGGCACGGCCAGTCTCTTGGCCCTGAGGCCTTGGAGGAGTTTTTTGTGCCAATAGCACCCAGGGGTTCCAAATATGGGTAAAGGGAAAAAGAGGGCAGGGGGAGCTCCCTGTTCCCCTGGCCTTGCAGGAGATGTAAGGGTTTTGTGGCTTCCTTCGGCATTGCGCCAACATCTTGTTCCTTGTCGAGTGGTAAAATTTTGCTACATGGACTGTTGAAGAGTAGTGCCTTGGCTTTTTGGCATACACTTCTCGTCTCAAGAGGAACAGCTCCTTGTGGGCTTCTCTCTTTGCTGGAAAGGCTGCCCTGTACTTTGTTGGTTCATTCTCCCTAATTGGGACAATCTGGTTAGTTCTGATGCCCAGGACGGACTTGGTCTGTTGGCACAGACAGCTATTATTGAGAAGCATAAATTCTGTGGGGCTATTAGCCTGTGTGTTGGGGAGATCCCTTTCAAGGAAAGCTGGTATTCTCCTGGGAAATAAGTTGCCCTATGGGAAGGAGCTTCGACCACCCGATGATGGGGCCAAGTCTGTGGATGTAAGAAGGCAGTCTATGAGCCAAGGGGAAGGAATTGGGAATAAAAGAGGGAGGGTGGCAAAGACGGGAGCAGTACAGAGAGCAGGGATGGACTCAGATACCTGGCCTTAGGCTTAGAGCTAGACCCTCTGCAACTGGCTCTTGCTTGTGCTGTCCCACCTTTCACACTTAGGGAAGCCCAAGGGACAACTTCCTTACTTTCAATTTTCCTTGTAAACCACTTATTGGTACAGATTTGTGTCCATGGAGACTGGGAAGTCCCCAGGCTTTTGTATCCACCCCATCCCCAGGACAGAAATTGAATATTTTTTGATATTCTTTCTCCTAAACTCTCTGCACTCTGGCTTCTCTCCTCCGCATTCAGATGAGTTTTACTCATTGAAAAGTGAAGATAACTTCTGTAGTGCAAAAGCTGAAAGACCACAATCTAATTCTGATCCTTCAGCATCTCTCTGGCAGCATTTTTAGAAGTGACTGCTTTTTCTTCTTCAGGATACTCTCTTTGAGTTTTCATGATTCTGCTCTCTCTGGGTTCCTTACTGACTTGTGTGCCCTGTGCCTCTCTGACTGGATCTTTATTCATGTCATGGACCTGTCGCCAGTCACCTTTCTGCTCTGTGTGCTCCTACTTGGATGTCCTGGAAATTGATGAGGCTCCAATTGTCATCTCTGGGCAAACACTCCCAGAGATGTTGATGGGGCTGGAGTCTCCCTCCTCAGCTGTGCTCCCCAATTCCCATACAATATCTGTTGCACATTTTGAATCTGACCCAATTTGCAACTGAATATCCATGTGTCCAAAGCACATCGCATAATCTTGGTTCCCCCAAACTCACCCTTGTGTGAAATTCTCAACTCCAGGCACCCAGCTTTGCAGGGTCAGTCTCCCCTACCCTTTTCTCTTACTTAGCCTACATTTCTTCCATTTAGTTCTGCAGGATCTAAGTCCTTCCTCTACCACTCTCCTCCCCCACATGCTTGCTTTCCTTCACTCACCTTGCTATCAACCTCATGACCCTGTACACCTCTTTCTTAAAGGATTCCAATTGTTGTATTAGGATTATGCCTTGTTTTAAAGGATTCCAATTGTTGTATTAGGATTATGCCTTGTCATGTGACTGTCTCTATACTCTATTGATCTGGTATGTTCTAGTTTATATTTTATATGTTTATTGTCCTCCCGTTAACAATGAAGATTTTGTATCTTGAACAAGTATTGCTAAATGTTGGTTGATTGATTCTCACCCTTGGGAACTATACTATTTCTTTTCCCCATTGAGCTGCAGATTTCAGCAAATAAGTGCAAAAACTGTTATTGCCACCACTACCCCATCCACCCAACTAAAGGAGTAGCAGGCCCACAAGGCCCTAACAGCTAATGTAGCAGACCCCAGGCCTTGCTTTTCTGTGTTTACTCTGGTTGGGCAGGAAGGAGAGCCAGCCTCGACACAATGCATGAAAGGGATCAATTCTTTCAGGTTCCTTTCCCAATTTCCCCCTTTCTCCAATCCATTTTGCCCCTCTCCTCATTAAAGGAAATGGAAGGGAGACAACTGAGAGGCTCCCTGGTATGATCACAGGAAAACTAATTATAGATGAATCTCTAAAGGTCAAGTTCATTTGTTCGCTGTGATTTCAGGTGACATTTTCTTAATGGAAAGTGGGTAGCTCCTTCCAGACTGCCCAAATCATAAAATTCTTTGATTTCACAACCTATGGACCTGTTCGGCTCATTAGTGCATTGGGTCCCATCCTGCACAAAGAATTCTCTCCTAGTATTCTCAAATGCACAAGAGACAAGGTCATAGTGAGGAGAGTGTGTGTATCTATTATATAGATACATAGATGTATATACATAAAAACAAAAAACATGAAAATATAACCCAAAGTCAGCTATTTGTGCTGAGTCAATCAGGGGAAACTCCATTTTAAAAACTTGCTTTTAATTTTGAATATCAGGCAGGGAGCCTATGTAAGATGGTGATGGCACATATTCCCTAATTGGCTGCTTTCATTGAAAATGTGGACTAATCAATAAATGAGGCAGGACTAACCCCATCTCCTTTGAAATATGAAGCAAACAAAATTGTGTTTTCTGTGGAAATTGCTCAACCCTTTCCATAAAAAGAGCACAGATTAAATTCAGTGTATATTACCTTGAAGTATTAATAAATTTGTTTTGTCTTATTTTCTGAGCTTGCTGTATTTGACTAGTATTTCAAGGCCTACTCTAGATTTATGATTCTAGTAAGGCTAGCCAGGATATTGGGGGTGTGGCCCTTTGCCCTGAGATGTGGTTATCCCAAGAATCAGTTACTCTGATTTGGCTGCTACTACTACTTAGGTCTTATTGAGTGCCAGATCAAAGTAGATTAGTCTGTGAAGGAAAGTGGTTGGAGAATTAAATTCCCCAAACTTTGGAAAGAAAACAAAATTTTGCAACTTAACATTTAATGTTTTCCACCTCATTTATGCATGAAAAAATGGAAACTTTAAAGAGGCAAATGAGTCTAGTCCTTACCCAACATTTGCTTATCTAGGAAAGAAATGTTAAGTGCTGGGATGAATGGAACCAATGAAAAAACATGTCCCTGGCAGCCACTCGGTATGTCTATGCATGTCAGTGAGGAGCAAGCTGACCTTGCAGAATGATCTTGTACAGACAGAGCTATCCTGTACTGATGTCCACTGTTACCTTATACAATCTGATGGTTCAGCTACAGACATTGACTTCCCCAGGCTTATGCAAAGACGGCCCCATGACCACCAGTTGACATAATGATATTCACAATTAGCAAAGTTAGGATAATTTCTTCTGTGTCCTTTTCCATAACAGGTCTCTCCTTCCCCCTTCTTCCTAGGAACTTTGCCTCCCTTATGACTTTATGATTGTGTCCTTGACCTTGAGCTCTGAATTCAATCCAGAATTCATTCTCACCTTCTGAATTTGCTATACTTCATGGGGACTTGTGTGATGTCATCAATAAAATCAATAGATTAGTGCAGAGTAAGTCTTGTGCTGATTAGCAATTAGGCAAGCTGTTAAAAGCTTAGGAAAAAGGAAAATTGCTAGGAAACCAGGGCTGCTCAAGCCTCATTCCCAAGACTTGAGCAGGAGGGCTTAAGTTTGGATAATTGGCCAAGAAATAGAGGTTAGAACAGAGGATGTTCCAGGAATAAGAGAGAACTATTGACAAGGTTCAGAGATTGGAGATGGAGCCTTCTTTGTTTCTCAGTGTGTGTGTGTGTGTGTGTGTGTGTGTGTGAAAATTCTAGCTCACCCACAGAAATAACTTATTTTAGTATATCCCATTATCTCCCACTGTGAAGAGAAATCACATGCTTTTAGTATCTATTCTAGAGCACCAGAGTAAAGATACTTTGGTATTATATGTGCTTTTCAATGGTACAGAAACAAATACCCTAGACTGGAGGAAAGTAGAACACTTTAATCATACACTGTTTTGATTTTTAACATACTTTGTTTTCTGAATCATATTGGGAGAGAAAAATCAGAGCAAAAAGGCAAAACCATGGGAGAGAAGAAAAAAATAAAACAGAAAAAAGCAGTGAACATAGCTGTTTACATTCAGTCTCCTTATCTTTTGTGGATACAGAGGACATCTCTTCAAAAACTATTGGGATTTCTAGGGATCACTGAACCACTGGGAAGAACAAAGTCTTTCATAGTTGATCACTGCACATTCTTGCACTTACTGTATAATGTGGTGCTGGTTCTGCATGTTTCACTCAAAATGAGTTTATGTAAATCTTTCTAAGCCTGGAACCTTCTTTGTGAAAGGAAGCCCGGAACCAGGGAACCCAGAGGATAAGAGTACCGAAAAGAGAGTAATTTGAAAGAAGACAAGAAAGATTGGAAGAGTTTGGAGGGTTAAGGACTGTTAGAACAGGAGTTTGTAGCTGATGTTCAGGCACTCATGAGTGCTCTAGAGTCTACTGAGTAGGAACTTCATTTTCCCAAACATGAGAAGTGTTGGCTTCTTGGAGGCAATCAGGGTAGAATGACTTGCTAGTAAGTATCTTAGGTCATATATGAACTCAGGTCGTTCTCCTGATTTCAGGTGTGGTACTCTCTCCACTTCACCTAGTTTCCCATGAGAACAGTTTTTGTGGCAACAGGGGTCAGCTGTTCAAGGAACATTAAGCCAGTATAGGTAGACCATGTCCATAAAGGGAATGGTTCCTAGAAACTCAGATTGTGTGCTCCCACCACAAACCTCAGGGATCACAAAATGTCACCGAAGATTCAAAGGACAATGCCATAACCAATACCACAATACCTTAATCTGCCTTTTTTTAAAGTTCCTCTTGTTCCCTCTTTCCTTCAGGTTGCCTCTTTATTGAAATGGATTTCTGCAACCAATTGTATGTGTGTGAATTTTCCTTCCTTTGAGTATTTTGGAGGACAATGAGATTGAAGTGTCAGTAGTTCCCCATTCTTCTTGCTTGCATAGATGTTCACTTACACTCTTTGACAATATGAACAATAACCACCAGTACCAATAACCAATATGACCCCACGGGAAATCTTCTATTTGTAGTATTTTTTTCTTTGATCTGGACTGTCTGACCTTTGTCAATGATGTTCCTGAAAATTTTCAGTTGAAGGGATTTTTTTGAGCATGTGATCAGTGGATTCTATTTTATTTACCCTTGTGTTCTATGAGATGTGGACATTTTTCTATTGATGGTATCTTGAAATGGGATGTCTAGATTCCTTTTTTTGGTTTATTTTGGCCCTGGTATTTCACTAACTAAGGCTTTGGTTTCTTCTTCAAACTTATTTTCCAAGTCATTTATTTTGCTGTTACATACTTGACATTTTCTATTTTAGCAGACTAGCTGTAAGCAGTCCAACACAACCACACAAGGCAAATGTTGAGCGCCTGAGGCCCAGAATAAGAAATGGGACTTGGCCACACCCATCCAGCATGGGAAGGAAGCTGGCAGTACCAGCCTGTAAAGACAAAACAACTCCAAATAAAGCCTCAAAGGGTGAAATAAGTTGCTCTCCAATTCAAAAGGCTCTCTTGGATGAATTCAAAAAGGATACTAAAAGAGTACAGAAATAGGGAAAGGAATGGAAAGCTTGGGAAAAGAAAACACAAAAATTGTCTGACGGAAATCACTCCTTATAAAATAAATTTGATAAAATAAAAGAAAGCAACCCCTTGAAAAACAGAATTGGTGAAATGAAAATGAGAACAATTCCCTAAAAATAGAATGGGTGAAATGGAAAAAAATCCAATAAATAAAACAACTCGTTTAAAGTCAAATGCAAAAGAAGGTAAAAAAAATGCTAAGTGAAGAAAATAATTGACTAAAAATTAAAATTTAACAAATGTGAGTAGCTTAATGAGATACCAAGAATCAAACAACATCAAAAAAAGGAAGAAAAAGTAGCGTACCTCATCAGAAAAACAACTGACCTAGAAAACAGATCCAGTAGAGACCATCTAAGCATTATTGGATTTCCTGAAAACTATGTTAAAGAAAAGAGCTTAGACAACATCTTTTTGGAAAATCATCAAGGAAAACTGTCCTGATGTCCTTGCACCAGGGAGAAAAATATTCATAGAAAGAATCCGCCCATCACCTCCTGAAACTCCAAAATGGAAACTCCAAGGAATACAGTACTTAAATTCTAGAATTATCAGATTAAGAAGAAAATACTGCAAGTAGCTAGAAACAAATTATGCAAATATGGAGGAGGCACCATCAGCATTATAGTACCTAGCAGCTTCCTCTTTGAAGGATTGAAAGGTTTCAAATATAAAATATTCTGAAATGAAAAAGAACTTGATTTGCTGCTAAAATTCAGCCATTCAGCAAGTAAAATGGGGTAAACATGTTATGAAGAGACACCCAAGACTTATAACAATTTAGGGGGGAAAGGGAGGGGGATGAGCATTCTGTGAATCTTAGTCTCATCGGATTTGGCTCAAAGAGAGAATATCATATATATTAAGCTTCACAGAGAAACTTGTCTCACCCTAGAGGTAAGAGAGGAATGGGAAAAAAAAAAGGTATGCTTGGCATCAGTGAGATTTGGGGGTAATAGAAGAAAGAGCAGAAGTAGAAGAGGAAAGGGTTAAGAACTGGGGAAGGGGCTGTAAATGAGGAGAGCTGTTTGATAGGTAATCAGACTCCAAACACTGGAGAGGAAGGAAAGAGCACAAGGAAAGCAAAACCTTGGGGAACAGGAGATGGTTTAGATTTCTGCATTAGGATGTAGGCCTGGACTCACCCAGCTAATGGGAGAAAAGGTCAGAAGAGAGTGGGGGCTTCTGAATTAGGGTCTATATAATCCAGTATTTGCAGCTTGTGTTTTGCCCTGTAATGATTCATACAAAGTACTAAGACAGTGGAAGTGATAAGAGACAATAATTATCTAATTTAGCATGGTTCAATATGATTGACCTTATCCTACAAGGAGATGTTATGGGCCAGAACTTGAAAGAAGGTAATAAGTGGAATTGAGGAGACAATGATTAAATCTAATTTAGCATTCATTTAATCCTACAAGAAATAATGATTTCCTAGTAATGTAATGATTGGAGTGTGCTCAGTGTACAGCATATAAGCAAGAAGCTCTCAGGGCCAGACCCACAAGGCCACTCATAGAGGCAGAGACAGATTCATTCCATTTTCCACCTTTCTGCTAAAGGTTCTTATACCTCATCCAGAGTTCTCCCAGTATCTGTGACCCTCTACATGTTGATCTTTTTTGTTTTAATTGAAGCAGGTATATACCAGTGTTTAAATCCATCAAGATGGGAGGAATCACACAAGCAAGATGTAATATCATATAAGCAATTAGTAATACAACAAAAATATGAATAAACAAAAAATTCTAAAAATGAGTCCCAGAAGGATGGTGCAGAAAATAACAATTCAAAATAACACATACTACACCTTCAGCAGTCAAGAGACATCCAAAGCCAATCTATTGTCAATCACTTTATGAGTTAGGGAATCCAATGCTTTTCCAGGTTTTGAAGTCCTCCCTCATTCTTTTCATATTTCAAGAAATCCAATGATTCCTGCAGATTGTGAAGTCCTGCATCTGACTCATTGACAATTATTTTTTATGTTTGTGATTTAATTGCCATACACATAGAATTAACTGCCAGGCTCTTTCAGTGGTGGGCACAGTCAAAGATGGAACCACCTGATGTTTCTTGGGTCTTCTTCATTTTGAGGGTCTTCCCTTTTTCAGTCTCTCTCGAATGGACAAGATGTATATGGCTTGTTGGCACCCATCGGGTTACTTCTCCACATGTAAAAATACAAGCAAACCCTCTCTCCCAAGCAGTTAACCTATCAGGTCCTTTCAATTCACCACTTCTTGGCTCTCTCCATATCACCTGGTGATTATCTAAAGATATTGGAGCTGCTTACACTGGACACTACTCTTCCCATGGGTTATAAAACATGTCTGCTGGAGCCAGTGCATCTCCATCAAAAAAAAATTATTTCACAAAATTACTTTTAGAAGTTCTCTAGGGTTGTGGCTTCCCTTTTCTTTTAATCTTGGAGCATCTGTTTCTCCTCTCTACTATTGCCTGTCCTTGAAGATTAAAAGGTATGCCAATGGTATGTGAAATATGATACTGTACACAAAAGGGTGCAAAATGTTTAGAAGTATATGTAGGCCCATTATCTTTTTATTACTTCTGGCCCACCCATAATTGCAAACGTTTTTATAAGGAATTCAATGAGCACTCGGGCTGTCTCTCTTGCTGCTGGTATTGCAAAAGTAAATCCTTAGAAGTTGTCCACTACAACATAAGGCCTGAATGTTTTCATTGGTTAAGGGCCACTGTTCCACCCATACTGATGTAGATCAGTTTTCCATTGAATAGGAACAGATGAGAGTGTTAGAAGGCCTTCCACAGCAACCCTGCCCAAAAAGCTGAAGTACTTAATTGTAATCCTACAAGTTGAAAGATGTCTCTTCCCACAGATTGATAGGGATTTTTTTTAATACAAAAGGAGTGAAAACTCCTGTTTCATCTTCAAATTTCCATCTCAAAGGTGTAGCATCAAGTTCAGCTGCTATTGATCCTCTTATGTCACACATGTGGGTGTTTGTGGTAATCTTTGTCCAGTAACTGGGATATTAGCTACATATCCCCCAGTTTCCCAAATCAGTGCATGGATGCACACTGTTTTGTCACTCTCAGGAGGTGAAATGGTCAAGCCTACTGTGAGTGGAGGCAAAGGATCTATAGGCCAGACAGGGACACGTTTCAGCTCTCCAGGTGATACCTCAGTGGTCCCAGAGGTCTACAGCTCTGTTCTCCCTAATTGTAATCCCCTTTCCCATTGGCTTGCTTAAAGACTTTCTGGGTGTAATAGCAGTTCCCATCATACCCAAGCATTTTTTGCCTGTGATAAAGACAGAGGGTGGACAAAACTGCTGCATGGGGGTGCTTATGGTGTCATTACCGTTCCCACTCCTTCTCTTCTTCCCTTGCCCCCTACCCATGAAGGCAGAGTTGAGGGAGGAGGGTAAGGAGATGGGGAATATCCTAAGGGCACATACTCAGGTGTAGGCAGAATTTAAAATGAGCTTTGAAGGTGAAAATCAAGCACATCAGCAAGATACTTAAAGTTCTTAATACTTTTTATGCCCAGTAGGTCATGTTACTTAAGAAGATAACTCGCCTCTCACCCAATTGGCCATGCCCTGCAAATCTAGAGTAGTAACAAGCAAAATAAATCAGTAAAATATTTTAAAAAGACTTCCTTAGCTTCATCCCAAGTTCTGTACCCTCCAAGGCTACAGACATCAACCCTCTGCTTGTTTTTCTCCTCATACTTCCTGGTTTAACCACCCAAATTAAAATCTTCCCTTGTTTTCCTTAAAACCTATTTTACTCCATTGCACTGTTAGTTGTTCTCCCACTAACTTCCACATCCCTGGCTCCAAACTCTCCTTCTTACAAAGCCACAGAGACTAGCACTCCAGGGCATCTGAGAACCCAGTGATCTGCTTCTGAGTTACTAACAAATTAACTTCTCTGTTAACCTAATATTGCATGCTTCGTTCTTCCCTGGGGAGAGGCTCTTTTCTTAGTATTTGCCCCATTTGTGTTGAAAAATGAAAGGAACTAGATTAGCCCTTATTGATTCTTCCCACTTGCCTATTTTTATACTTACCCAGTTTTCAAGTCAAGAGTACATCTCCTTCAATTCAGCCAAGCATCAGTCAAGTTGATATGTGCAGGACCTCATCTAGAGCCTCATGTTTAGGTGCAAAATGTTGTGCTCTGCTTTTTAGAGCCCCCAAATTGGGGTAACAAAACATACCGTGCTTTCTATAGCCCCCATGCTCAGGTGGTTAAAATATGCCATCTTAGTGGAGAAGTGATGAGGTGGGACCCCTGGGGATGGTGGATAAATGGAGTCTCTTTATTCCCAGTTCTTTTAACCTTTTAAACCCTCATGCCCTTATGTCATCAAAATAAGACTGGGCATGTGCTAAGTATACACTGCACATGTGAGACTACATGAACAACTTGCTATTGCATGTAGATTGCCACCTGATATTACTCTGCTTCAATCACCACACAGGTTGTCATCCACCCCTGACTTCTCAGGAAGTCCAGTGCTCTTAGGGGAGAAGGGGAACTGAAGCTGACATTATTAGCAGGTTCCCTCTAGAGTGAAGAGTCTTATACCTTACCCAGAGTTCTCCCACTGTCTGTGATCCTCTAGGTCATTCTGGCTCATTTTTGGTGTGTGGATATCAATTATTTCCTTCCACTTACTATCACTCTTTCCTCTCTCCCTCCTCTTCTCTCTTTCTTCCTCTCTCCCTCTTTCCTCTGTTTTCCTCCATTCTTTCTCTTTGATACTCCTCCTCCTTGTCCTTCTCCTTCTCTTCCTTCTCTTTCTCCTACTCCTACTACTTCTTCTCTTTTTCTAATTCTTTTCTCCCTTTCTCTCCCCTCTTTATGCTATCTCTCTCCCTCTCTCTCTCTCTCTCTCTCTCTCTCTCTCTCTCTCTCTCTCTCTCTCTCTCTCTCTCTCTCTCTCTCTCCCTCCCTCTCTCTTTCTCTTCCTTTCTCCTTTCTCTTCTTTCAGAGGTATGAGAGAGACAGAAAGGGCAAGTGCATAAGACAGAGGAGAGGAGGGACGGTTTCTTCTGACATGCAGCAAGGAGGCTATTGTCACTGTATCTTAGAGGAAGTTGAGATGGGATAAAAAGTAGAAGGAGCCTGGAAAGAGGATAGGGTATGGAGGGGCTTGTTTGGGTGAGCTTTGGGGTAGTAGTGGCAATGTGATCTGATAGACCCTAGCCTTATTTCTGCCACTGCCTAGATCTAGGCCCTTTGGAGATACTGCTGCAAAGTAGGGAGTTCCCTTTCCCTGGATCCACAGTTAATGGAAAGGAATAAGATAGGTTCACAAGACACAATAATTAATGACTATAGGAATCTAGTGTTTGAGAAACCCAGACTTCTGGGATAAGAACTCACTCAGAATAATTGCCGAGACAACTGGAAAATAGGACAGAAACTAAGCATTGGCCAACATCTAATACCTTATGCCAAGATAATGTCAAAATAGGCTCATGATTTTACATAAAGAGTGATATTAGCAACTTAGAATAACAAAGGATAGTGTACTTCTCTGGTCTGTGAAGAAGGAAGAAACATATGGCCACAAAAACTCAATTATGAAATTCAAAATAGATCACTTTCATTATATTATGCTAAAAAGTTTGTGTCCAAACAAAATCAATGCAGACAATATCAGATGGAAGTAGGAAACTGGGAAACAATTTTTCCATCCAAGGGTTCTGAAAAAGGTTTCAGAAACACTGTTGGATCAAAGGGTATGCACAGTTTGATAACTTTTTGAGCATAGTTCTAAACGGCTCTCCAGAATGGTTGGTTCTGTCCACTATTCCACCAACACTGCATCAGTGTCCCAGTTTTCCCACATCCCCTCCAACATTCATCCTCATCTTTTCCTGTCATTTTACACAATCTGACAGGTGTGCAGTGGTATCTCAGATTTGCCTTCATTTGGATTTCTCTGATCAATAGTGATCTAATAGCAAATTCTACTAATTGCAGCTTAGGGCTAGATACCTTATTTCTAAAAGTTTACTAGCAATTACACACATAAGAAAATTTTTGTTTAACATGTTTTATATGTTTAAGTTTATAGTGGTGCAATGGACCAGTCACTAAACAAGCTTTTACATTCTTAGTAAACACATTCTTAGCTTTGGTTCTAAAATCCTAAAAAAGCTCATTTCTCAGGCCTGATAACCTTAGGTACCCTGATGGCTTCAAGAAACCTGGCAAGCTTACAAATTAAGGGGAATTGACAGAGACCCCAGAGAAGGGGCTTAGCTTGCTCTTGCCCATCATAACTATTCTTAATGTTGTCATGGGATATGTTGTGATGTCAACTATTCTTAATGTTGTCATGTAAAAATAGGAGTCAAAAAAAGAGATAACAAAAATATGTACCTAGTTTTTTTTTTTTCTTTTTCCTTTCTCTCACAATGGGGTAAATTCCTTGAATTGTCTGCAATGGCTTTGAAATTTTTCTTGCAATCTTAAAGCGACTGTCATACTTTGAAATCATCCCTCTGAAATTTTTGAGAAGCTAAGATGTTATTTTAATTTTAATCGGTTAATTTTCTATCTGTAGTCCACAGCTTTCCCAGAGCTGAGTTCCACAGGAAAAAGTTAGGCATTTTCCCTGTCAAGGATGCTAGGAAATCTTTCACAGCTTTTTAACTACAGCATCAAAGGTTTTTCTTGTTGGCTGCATTTTAAACCTTTCTAGGTAGCAGAATCCAGCTCACAAAAAAAAAAAAAAAAACCAAAAAACAAAAACAAAAAAAAACCATAATACAGACATTCTGCACAAAGGCTCAGACAGAGACAAAAATGTTTGCTTTTGTCTATGTTTGTTGTGGAATTGGCCTTAAAGGGGATCAAACTTTATAGTGCAATGCCCTATTGTGTAATACCAACATGGTGGAGAAAACTTAGAAACTCTGATCAGTGCAATGTTTGACTGTGATTCTAGGGGCACATGATGAAGCACACCACCCATCTCCTGAATTTGAAGAATCTGGCCTCAGATAGATATTATCTGTAGAACTCTGGGCAAGTCACTTAACCTTGCTTGCCTTGCTTTCCTCATCTGTAATATAAGATGGAGAAGGAAATTGCAAACTGTTCTGATATCTTAGCCATGAAAACCTCAACCGGGGTCGTGAAAATACATGATTGAAAAATGATTGAACAACAATATAGGCATGTGTATTTATATAAATAATACACATAAGCATATATATGCATAGATAGATAGATAGATAGATAGATAGATGTACACATGCATTCACAAACATATAAGCATATGTTTTTGTGAGTGATCACAGTGCCTTTTTTTTTCTTCTCTTGAGAGTTTTGGGCTCTCAATTGGAGTAGACATTCTGACATACTCCTCAAGGCAGCTGTAGTACAGTGGAAAGAAGACTAGGCTTAGATTGAAGAAAACTGGACTAAAACACTTTCTAGCCACATGACTATGGACAAGGGACTTAACCTCTATTTATCTGTTTCCTTCACTATAAAATGGGAATAATAGCACCTACCTCCCAGAGTCCTTGTCTCATAATGTTTGTGAGTGCTTATTACGTGCCTGGTACACAGTGGGCTCTTAATAAATAATTATTTCCTTTCTTCTTTGCTTCTGAACAGAATCTGATGGAATGAAAACACTCTTCAGCTCAAGATAGACTGAAAACCCTTCAAGTACAAGGTCAGTCTCACTGGGATGAAATAGGTGTTAAGCCTAGGTAAGACAGACTCTGGTAAAGCTGGTGATAGGGTCTTCATCACAGCAAATCAGCAACTAAGAACCTGGCCCTGGCTCAATACAGGAGCAAATCAGGGGAGGGGGGCAACTTCCAGGCCCAGATCAGAAGGCAAACTCTGAGAAACCAGGCTGTTTTTTGCACAGAGCAAGCACATTTACCCCATACAAACACAAAGGTCTCCTGTACTCAAAAAGCCAAGGCCCACAGTTGTTCAGGAAGCTTTGTTTCAGCCCAGTGACAGAGCTTGACCATATAAGCAAAAAAAAGAGGAAACCCCCCCCAAAAAAATGAGCAAAAACCAGAAAAGAAGCTTGACCATGCATAGTCACTATAGTGACTGGCAGACCAAAACACAAATTCAGACCTGGACAGAATAACCACAAAGAGAGGAAAGTTGGGCTCAAGCCCAAAGAAGCGTCTCAGGCAATGCTCATGAAGGACTCCAAAAAACAAAGAAAAGTGTTAGGAGACAAAAATGAAAAGAAGAATTAAGAGGTATGCATGAGGGAAAGGAACTCTGGAGAAATTAACTCCTCAAAAAGTACAATAAACCAAATGAAAAAAGAGATACAAAATATAACAGAAGAAAATCACACAGTACAAACTAGAACAGGGCAAATGGAAGCTAGTGACTTTGTGAAACATAAAGAATCAACCTAACTAACTGCAAAAAACTAAAACATTATAGAAAATGTGAAATATTTCATTGGCAAAAAAGTCCACCCAAAAAATAGATCCAGGAGAGACAAGTTAAAAATGATTGGTCTACATGGCCTTCAGGCCATGAAAATAAAGAGCCTGGATAGCATTCCACAAGAGGTCATTAAGGAAAATTGTTCCAGTATTCCAGAAATGCAGGGGGATATATGCATTGAAAGAATCCATCAATCACCACTGCAAAGAGATCACACTCAGTACCCACTCTCCTCTCTCTGGCTATAGAGGCATTTTTTCATCACAAGATCACTGGAAGTGGTCTGAATCCCCAAATTGTAGATGGGAGCCATGTCCATCAGAATCAATCATAGGATACTCTTGCAGTTGCCACCTATAATGATCTCCTGGTTCTGCTCATTTCACTTAGCATCAGTTCGTGTAAATCTCTCCATTGCTCTCTGAAATCATTCTGCTGATCATGTCTTATAGAACAAAAACATTCTATAACTGTCATATACAATAATTTGCTCAATCTCCAAGTGAGGGGCATCTCCTCAGTTTCCAGTGAGAAGAAATTCTTTTTAAAAAGTCAAATCAAATCAAAAAGCCTAAGGAGTATAAGTTTTGGATTTCTTGGTTACCTTTATGAAACTTCAATTTCAGTGGAGAGATGAAGATGAAACCAGGTTTACAAGGGATTATGAAGGGAGAGAGTGAGGAAGTGCATGTTTCAGTCTTGTAAGTTTATTTTTAATACGCATTGCTTTATGAATCATGTTGTCAGAGAAAAACCAGAGCAAAAGGAAAACAAATGGGAGAGATTAAAAAAAATAAAAAATAAAAAATAAACATAGCATGTGATGATTGACATTCATTCTCCTTAGATCTTTTTCTGGACACATATGTCATTTTCTGTCCAAATATTTTTTGGAATTGCTTGGGATCACTGAGCTGTTTTAGAAATACCTAGTCTTCCACAGTTGATCATTGACTATTCTTACTGTTGTTGTGTATGATGTATTCCTGGTTCTACTTGTTTAACTCAACATCCATTCATGTAAATCTTTTCAAGGCTTTCTATAATCAGCTGTAATCAGAGTTCCAAACTTTTTTCTTTCTATCCCTTCATTTCCTGCTCCCCCAAACTATAAGGAATTTGATAAAAGGCTATACATGTGAAATCATTTTACATATATGTCCATATTACTCATGTTATGAAGAAGAACCAGAACAAAATGGAAAAACTACAAGAAAAAAAATTTTAAGTGAAAATAATATGCCTTCTTTGGATGGGGATTTATTATCTTGAAGTATTAATAAATTCATTTTTCTTATATGAATTTGTTGTATTTGATTAGGTCTCCAAGGCCTAATCTAGATTTCTTTTATGATTCTGGTAAGCCTAGCCAGGATATTGGGGATGTGGCCCTTTGCCCATGTGACTGTCCCCGAGAATCTACTCTGATTTAGATCTTAGATCTTTGTCGAGTGCCGGATCAGTCTGTGAAGGAAAATGGTTGGAGAATTAAATTTCCCAAACTTTGGAAAGATAAAGACAAATAATTTTGCAACTCAACATTTAAAGTTTCCTTCTCATTTGTGCATGAAGAAATGGAAACTGCAAAGAGGCAAATGAGTATAGTTCTTACCCAACAAAACAAAACGTTCAGTGATGGGGTGAATGGAACCAGTGAAAAACATGTCCCTGGCAGCATCCCAGTATCTGTATACACCCCAGTGAGGAGCAAGCTGACCCTGTAGAATGATCTTGTACACACAGACCTATCCTGTACTGATGTCCACTTGTTCCTTATAGGATCTGAGAGTTCAGCTACAGACAATAACTTCCCAAGGCTATCTTATGCAAAGCAGAAGGCTCATGTCCCCCAGTTGACTCATGACATCCACATTTAGCATAGTTAGGACACCACCTTCAGGCTCCTTTTCCATAAAAGGTTCCACCTTCCTCCTTGTTCCCCCTTGTTGCCTGCCTTATGGCTTTATAACTGGGCTTGACCTTGAGTGATTTGAGATCTGAATTTATTCCAGAATTCATTCCCACCTTCTGAACTTGCTGTATTTCATCAGGACTGGTGCGATGTCATCAATAAGATTGATATGAATTTAGTGCAGAGTAAGCCTTGGGCTGATTCCCTATTAGTCAAACTGTTACTTGGAAAAAGGAAAATTGCCAGGAAACCAGGACTGCTCAAGCCTCATTGCCAAGACTTGAGCAGGAGGGCTTGAGTTTGGAGAATTGGCCGAGCCAATTTGGCCATCTAAATAAAATCGATTCTTGCAAACTGAACATTTTCAAAACCAGAGTAGAAAACCCAGAGCCTCAGAGGATAGGAAAAAGCAAAGAAACAAATGCCCATGGCATTCTTTAAAAACCACTTTAGCAGAGAACAGAGAATGAAGAAAGATTTTGGGTGGACCCCCAAAACGGGTGATACAAGTAATGAGGGGGGCTTGATGGGCTTTGCACTTAAGAACTCCTCAAGTGAACACAAGGTGGTTTTTTTTTTGTTTTTTTGTTTTGTTTCATTTTTTGTTTTTTTACCTTAGAGGACTTAGCAGGGGACACTTCTGCCATAAAAGAAATTGGTGTGTGAGAGCACAAAAAGAAAGCTTAGAAGGTGGAATCTCAAAATAGATCTCCCAGCCTTGGATAATCGAAGATTCTGTCTATCTTAAGTCTTGACTATGTTGGAAACTGCAAAGAAAAAGAATTACAAGAAAATGTAGGAAATCTTTATATCTTGATTTATACAAATATGTGGCATTATAAACTAGACAGTAAAAATTATGACTACAATATCATCTCATTATTGTATTTCCAGATTAGGATGCAAAGATTTTGAAACCACTCAAATATCTTGGTGGATGGTTGAGGTTTGCAGCTGGAATTAAGATTGAGTGCAAACAGCACACACCTCTGGGCCCTTCTTGGAGGGCAATAGATATCTTTTGTTCTTGAAGAAGGTGACTTCACCTACTAGAAAATAAGCAGAAATAAATAGAGTTTGAAATGATTCAGCAGAATTTGCTTGCTTAGGTAAGCTAGTAGCAAACTCACCTAAGGTGAAATAGACTGTGCAACTCCAGAAGTAAAGGGACACTAATGAATTGGCACTATATAGGGAAATCTGAAGAGGAAAGATTCAGTGGAATGTTAAGACTAAAATATGATTGAGAAATAAGATGAGACGAACTTAATAATGAACGTAAAGAGAAATGAGGAATCACAATGCAAAATGAAAGATGAGTTTCAAAGTTTGTTGGTGATGTCTTTTGTGCTGGAAGATGACCAAAATGGCATTACCAAGTAGGGGACACACATACAGTGTGTCCCTCTGTGTCTGATCAGACCAATATGATCTAGAAAGGTTCTACCACAGGTTGAGCACAAATGGTCCATATCAACCTTTGGAGTGGAGTTCTCTCTAAATTTGCATGTCTCATGTTTCTTTGGAGCTACTGCAATTCTACTTGGCTCATGAAGCACAGATCCTTCTTTGATGTGGATGTGCTGGGCAGTTCTGTGCCAGTATCTCCCATGTGTCACAATCCCTTCCAGAGATATTCAGAGAGACCTTAAGATTGTCCTTGTATTGCTTCTTTTGACTTCTGTGTGAGTTAATGTGTGTGTGTGTGGGGGGGGGGGAATAGAAGGAGAAAAATTTGGAACACAAGGTTTTGATAAGGCAAATGATGAAAATTCTCTTTGTATTTGAAAAAGCAAGAATCTAATTAACAAAAGTATGACTTATATAGTAGTGTGAAAGAAGTTCAAAACACTTGATTAACTCTTAAATAGTTACGATCTGGGCTTTTATGTCTTAAATGGTCAAGAAGCTAATTTGAACTCCCTCTATTGGAAAATCCATTCATTTTTCCATCATCCACCAGCCAAATCTCCCTCTGCCAATCCTATTAAGAAGGTGATAATCAACATCACTTCATAAAAGTTTACTATAAGTTAAGAACCAGAGATATAAAGAAAAAGCACAAATAGTCCCTACTTTCAAAAAACTTATTTTTTAATAGGGAAGGCAATGTACACATCAATAGGCCCTTCAACAATAAATAAATTCAAGAAAAGGCAGCTAGGTGGTGCAGAGAACTAGGCTTGGAATTGAGAAGGCTTGAATTCAAATCCAGCTTCATATAGTTACTAGTTGTACCCTGGACAGTTCACATAATATCGCTTACCTCAGTTTCCGCATCTATCAAAAGACCTGGAGAAGGAAATGGCAAACCACTCCCATACCTTTTCCAAAAAAAACACATCAAAGTCAAATGGAATCATAAATAATTAGACATGATTGAACCTATTGAAAAATAGTTATTTTCAGATAACCTTAAAGAAGAGACCATTAGCATCTGGCAGTGTAAGCAAAGGACTTCTTTTATAAATTGATACATTTGCCTTAGATTTGAACGGAGTAAGGAATTAAAAAGATGGAGGCTAGAACAGAGGATGTTCCAAAAATAGTTGATGGACCTATTTACAAGGTTCAGAGATAGGAGATGGAATGTTCTTTGTTTCTGTGTGTATGTGTGTATGTGTGTATTTGTGTGTGTGTCAAAATGATGGCTAACCTACAGAAATAACTAATTTTAGAATAACCTATTGTTTCTCACTGTGAAGAGAAATTACATGCTGTTATTTTTTAAATTATAGTATTTATTTACCAGATGTATGCATGGGTAATTTTACAGCACTGAAAAATGCCAAACCTTTTGTTCCAATTTTTCCCCTCTTTCCCTTCCACCCCCACCTCCAGATGTCAGGTTGACCAATACATGTTAAATATATTAAAGTATAAATTAAATACAATATACATCCTGTCATTATTCTAGAGCACCAAGATGCTTTTGTGTTAACATGTGCTTTCCAGTGGTATAGAAATAAATACCCTAGACAGGAGGAGAGTAGAACAGTTTAATCATGCCCTTTTATTTTTAACCTGTATTGTTTTGTCAATCGTATTGGAAGAACAAAATCAGAGCCAAAGGGAAAAACCATGGGAGAGAGAAAAAAAATAAAAGAGAATAAAGAAGTGAACTTAGCTGTTGTTTCTGAATTCTTTTTCTGACTGGAGAGGACATCTTCTTTTCAAAGCCCACTGGGATTTCTTGGGATCACTGAACCACTGGGAAGAACCCAGTCTTTCATAGTTGATCATTGAACATTCTTGCTATTATTGTACATACAATGTGTTCCTGGTTCTGCATGTTTCACTCAAAATCAGTTCATGTAAATCTTTACAAGACTGGAACCTTCTGGAGCCAGTAAACCCAGAGGATAAGAGTACAGAAAAGAAATTAATTTGAAAGAAGACAAGAAAGATTGGAAGAGTTTGGAGGGTTAAGGACTGTGAGAAGAGGAGTTTATAGCTGATGTTCAGGCACTCATGAGTGCTCTAGAGTCTACTGAGTAGGAACTTCATTTTCCCAAACATGAAAAGTTTTTGGTTCTTGGAGGCAATCAGGGTAGAATGACTTGCTAGCAAGTATCTTAAGTCAGATCTGAGCCCAGGTCCTGATTTCAGGTGTGGTACCCTCTTTTCTTCACCACCTAGTTTCCCATGAGAATATTTTCCTGGCAATAGGAGTCAGCTGCTCAAGGAACATTGAGTAAGCCAGGAAGGGTAGATCATGCTCATAAAGGGAATGGTTCCTGAGAACTCAGGTTCCTCAGAACCACAACATACTTCAGGGATCCCAAAGAGTCTTCAAAGATTGAAAGGACTGAACGCCACAAACAATACCACAGTATCTTAATCTGCCTTTTCGTTAAGTTTCTCTTGTCCCCTCTTTCCTTCATGTTGCCTTGTTAAGTGAAATGGATTTCTGCACCCAGTTGCATGTGTTTGAATTTTTCTTCCTTTGAGCATTTTGGAGTAGAATGAGGTTGAAGTGTCAGTTGCTCCCCATTCTTGCTTGAAAAGATGTTCACTTATACTCTTTGACAATACGAACAAGAACCACCAGTACAGTTATGATCCCCACTGGAAATCTTCTATTTGAAGTGTTTTTTCTTTGATCTGGACTCTCTGACCTTTGGCAATGATATTCCCTGAAGTTCTCAGTTGAGGGGATTTCTTTGAGGATGTGATCAGTGGATCTTTTTCTACTTTATTTATCCTTAGGTTCTACAAGATCTGGACATTTTTCTTTTGATGGCAGGTGGAAATGGGATGTGTAGACCTTTTTTTTTGGTTGGTTTGTTTTGATGCTGGCATTTCACTACTCTGAAGCTTTGGTTTTCCAAGTCATTTATTTTGCTATTACATACTTGATATTTATTCTCTAGTAAATTTCTAGCTTGCAGGCTAGCTGTAAAATGTCCAGCACAACCACAGGAGGGAAGTAGTGAGCCCCTGAGGCCCAGAATGAGAAATGGAACTTGGCCACGCCCACCCAGCATGGGAAGGAAGCTGGCCACACCAGCCCCTAAAGGCAAAACAACTCCAGATGAAGCCTCAAAGGGTGAAATAAGTTGCTCTCCAATTCAAAAGGCTCTCTTGGAAGAATTCCAAAAGGATACTAACAGAGAGTAGAAAAATAGGGAAAGGAATTGAAAGCTTGGGAAAAGGAAACGCAAAAATTGTTAGAATTCCAACCAACCATTCTGGAGAGCAATTTGGAACTGTGCAGAAAGGGCTATCCAACTGCACATACCTTTTGAAATGGCAGTTTCCTTACTGGGTCTGTATCTCAAAGAAATTATCGGGGAGGGAAAAGTTCCCTGTGCCAAGTTGTTTGCAGTTGCTCTTTTTTATGATAGGAACTGGAAAATCAGTAGATGCCCATCAACTGGAGAATGGCTGAACAAGATGTGGCGGTATATGAAGGTAAAGGAATGTTAGCATTATATAAGAAATGACAAACAAGCTCATTTTAGAAAGGCCTGGAAAGGTTTACACGAACTGATGCTGAGTGGAACAAGCAGAAGGAAGAATACTTTGTACAAAATAAAAGCAAGAATTTGTATTGATCAGCTAGGAAAGAGTTGCTTCTTCTCAGTGCTTTAGTGATCCAGGCAATCCCAATAGACTTTGGACAGCAAATGCCATCTGCATTCACAAAAAGAACTACAGAGAAAGAATGTAAAACACCATATGCTTTGTTTTTCTTTCACTCTCTTTCTCTCTCATGGTTTTTCCCTTTTGCTCTATTTTTCTTTCCCAACATGATTCATAAAAGCAATGCTTATTAAAAGTAAATTTACTAAACATTAAAAAAATTACAAATTAAAATAATTAAAATTTTATTCAATTTTTAATTCAAGAATGTTTAAGACATTGTCCAAACAGCATCCAATGAGCCAGAGACCTGGGGACCAGGGCTGGCTGAATCTTCATGTACAATTAGCAACTCTTGATTCTCAATTTACACATCTTTGTGAATGTGATCCTGGACTGGTGTTTGCAATTTTCCCTTATGAGGGGCTGAGCCTCTTCCTGGGGCCTTTGGCTGGAGTGCCTAAAGCCTGTGGCAGGCAGGTGCTGCAGCCTGAGGGAGGAGGGAGCTGAGAGGGGTGGGGTGGTGATTGGTCAGCCCAGAGACCGGCTTCTTCCAGGGGTAGGGACTGCCAAGGCCAGCCCAGCTGCTGGCATCATGGTGAATGCTGGAGGTTTATGTCAGGCATCTGTTCCCTCAGGTTTTCAAGGGAAAGTTGGGGAGATCAACTGGGGAAGAGGAGTGCCCTTTGCCCCTCTGTGGAGCTTTCTGCCAGGTGGTGGAACCACATCTGTAGAGTTCAGACATTCAGACTGGATGTTGAGGGTCACTGGTCTCTTTGCGGGGGGCAGGGGGGTCTTTTTCCAAAGATGGCACAATGCTTTCCATTCGGCCTGTTGTCAAGGGCCTCTTCCAGGTGTTGGGATCAAGTCTCTGGAGGGCACACATTCATCCTAGGAGGGATTGAGGTGGGTCAGCTTGTCTGGTTTTTTTATTGTTGTATTTGTTGTTTTTGATTTTTTTTTTTTTAATTTTACCCATTATGTGATGAAGAGGTGAGGTTGATTGAGGAAGAGGGATGCCTTGGCCCACTGGTGGAAGCTTCTGCCAGGAAGTGGGGCCCATTCTGTGGAGGGCAGACATTTAGCCTGGTGGTTGAGTTAGTTTAGTTTTCTTTTCCACACCACAGTGCCATATGGGGAGGTCAACTCAGGGTGAGGTCCTCCAGGGCATGTTGACAGAGCCTTCTGCCAAGTGGCAGCTCCAAGTCTGTGGATGAAGAAGGTGACATATGAGCAAAGGGGAAGAAATTAGGAAACAGGGAAGGATGTGGGTGGCAAAAATAGGAAGAATACTTTGTACGAAATAACAGCAAGAATTTGTGACAGATAGGAAAGAATTGGTTTTGATCCAAAGCAATCCTAATAGACTTTGGACAGAAAATGCCATCTTCATTCAAAAAAAAACAAAAAACACTAAGGAGAAAAAATGTAAAGCACCATGTACTATGTTCACTTTGTTTTTCCTTTTCTCTTCCATGGTTATTCCTTTTGCTTCGCTTTTTCTCTCCAACACGATTCATAAAGCAAAGTGTATTCTAAATTAATACATTTATTAACCCCCACCAAATTAAAATTCTATTTTATTGTCCAAAAAATAGGACAATCAAGGTTGGATAACAATATAGGACAATATAAGGCGACAATAGGAAGGTCATGTTTGTGCCAAAATGATTGTGGCAGCCCTTTTTGTAGTGTCTAGAAACTGAAAATTGAATGGATGTCCATCAATCGGAGAATGGTTGGGTAAATTGTGGTACATGAATGTTATGGAATATTATTGCTCTGTAAGAAATGACCAGCAGGATGAATACAGAGAGGCTTGGAAAGACTTACATGAGCTGATGCTAAGTGAAATGAGCAGAACCAGGAGATCATTATGCACTTCAACAACAAAAAAGTGGAACTCCCACAGAAGTGGAACCTTTGAAATAAGGACAGCGGTTTCCGGGCAGATACTTCCAGTTGGAGCGCAGGG
Source organism: Sminthopsis crassicaudata (assembly GCF_048593235.1). Classification (NCBI taxonomy): domain Eukaryota; kingdom Metazoa; phylum Chordata; class Mammalia; order Dasyuromorphia; family Dasyuridae; genus Sminthopsis; species Sminthopsis crassicaudata. Next base: position 321,118,988 of record NC_133620.1, read on the forward strand.
GCTTTTCAGGTCAGCTGCTGATATCCACGTCCCACGGGACACATTGGCTGGGCTTTGTGTCGCTTTTACTGTTCAGCTTTAAACCTCAGGGCAGTCACTAGGCCACACAGCGGGGTCCTTCACTGGGCAACCCTCACAGCAAGCTCTCTCTTAGCTCAGGCACAGGAACTGCTGCATCCATCCAGTCTGGGAGGAAGTTGGCAAATAAATAAATTAATTAATAAACTAATAAATAAACTTCTTACCCCAACAGATTTTTAACAATGAATAAAAAGCTGAAGAAAACCATTGATGCCTTCTACACAGAGAAAGAGCCAGTATCCAACCCCGAGGAAGTTAACAGCAGAGAGTCAACAGATAACAGCCTAAAGGGGAATGATACCTGCCACCGCATCACATAACTCTCTCCCAGAAGAGACTATTACAAAGTTAGGAGAGTTTGAAGAAAAATGGGGAAAGGAAAGAGAAGCTGTGATAGAGAATAACATCCTGAAATTTGAATTGGAAAAAATAAAGAATTCATAGGAGATGCAGGGAAACAAAATTCTGTGAATTAGAAAAGGTTTAAAAAAATCACAAGAAAGTAGGATTTCTGAATTGGAAAAAAGAAAATAACTTTCTAAAAAGAAAATTAGAAAATGGAAAAAATTCAATAGAGCAAAATAAGTTCATTTAAAAACTCAATTGAGCATATACAAAAAGAACTAAAAATATGAATGAAGAAAATAACTCATTAAAAATCAGGATGGAACAAAGAGAAATGAATGATTCATTGAGAATCCAAGAATTGGTCAAACAAAACAAAACAAAAAAAACAAAAACAAAAAAAAAAAAAAAAAAGAAAAAGAAAAAAGAAAAGCTGGAGATTAACGTCAAGTACTTACTGGGAAAATCTATAGATCTGGAAAACAGATCTAGGAGAGATAATCTGAGGAGTCATTGGACTTCCCGAAAACTATGATCAAAAAAAGAACCTAGATTCTATTTTACAGGAAATTATCAAAGAGAACTGTCCAGAGATAATAGAAACAGAAGGGAAAATAGGTGTTGAAAGACTTCATCAAACACCTTCTGAAAAAGACCCTAAAAAAAGAACTCCATGGAACATTGTGGCTAAGCTGCAGAACTACCAAACAAAAGAAAAAATATTGCAAGCAGCTAGAAAAAAACAATTCAAATATCAAGGTGCCACAATAAGGGTCACTCAAGATCTAGCTGCCTCCACATTAAAAGATCGAAGGGCCTGGAACCTGATATTCTGAAAGGCAAAAGATCAAGAGTTGCAACCAAGAATAAACTACCTAGCTAAGTTTAGCATTTTCTTCCATGGAAGAAGATGGTCATTTAATGAAACAGAGGAATTCCATTTGTTTCTAAAAAAAAAAGCAGACTTCAACAAAAAATTTGATCTACATCCACAAGACTGAGGAGAAGCAGAAAAAGGTAAAAAGAACTCTTTGAGAAGTGTATCTCTGTTGTGGATATACAGAAAGTCTGCATGGGTAATTTGATTTTACTGATATAAAAAAAAGGAGAAGGGGGTAATATCAGAAAAAGGGGAATGAGTGATAAAAAGAGGGAAACAAATCCCAGGAAGAGGCATAGAAAATCTACCACATCTGAGGGAATTTAGAGAGGGGGAGAAACATTATGTGAATCTTACTCTCATCAGAGTATGCTCAAAGAGTAAATAATTGACATATTTGTTTTCCAGAGAATTCTCTCTCACCTCATTAAAAGGGGGAAGATGAAAAGGGAAAAGGAAAAGGGGAATAAGGGAAGGGTACAATAAAAAGGGAAGGGTCTTAAAAGGAGGGGGGAGGGATACTAAAAAGGAAGGGCTGAACTTCACAAGTGGGGTCTATAAATTAAATATTGGGGAAGGGGTTCAGGGGGGTGAAGGGGAAAAAAGCATAATCTAGGGATAATATGGTGGCAGGAAATACAGAATTAGTCATTTTAACTGTAAATGTGAATGGGATGAACTCTCCCATCAAATGGAGAGAGACAGCAGACTGGATCAAAGGTCAGAACCCTACAATATGTTGTTCACAGGAAACACACTTAAAGCAGGGAGATACATACAGAGTAAAGGTAAAAGGTTGGAGCAGAATCTATTATGCTTCAAGTAAAGCCAAAAAAGCAGGGGATGCCATCTGCAGAAATTGATCTAATTAAGAGAGATAAGGAAGGAAACTATATTCTGCTCAAAGCTAGCATAAACAATGAAGCCATATCAATACTAAACATATATGCACCAAGTGATGTAGCAACTAACTTTCTAAAGGAAAAGTTAAGAGAGTTGCAAGAAGAAATAGACAGTAAATCTATAATAGTGGGAGATCGCAACCTTGCACTCTCAGATTTAGACAAATTAAACCACAAAAGAAATAAGAAAGAAATTAAAAAGGTAACTAGAACATTAGAAAAACTAGGTATGATAGACCTTTGGAGAAAACTGAATGGTGATAGAAAGGAATATACTTTCTTCTCAGCAATTCATGGAACCTATAAAAAATTGACCATATATTAGGACATAAAGATCTCAAAATTAAATGCAGGAAGGCAGAAATAATAAATGCCTTCTTCTCAGATCACAATGCAATAAAAATTACATTCAATTAGAAGTTAGGGGTAAATAGACTAAAAAGTAATTGGAAACTGAATAATATCATCTTAAAGAATGACTGGGTGAAACAGCAAATTATAGAAACAATTCATAATTTCACCCCAGATAATGACAATGATGAGGCATCATACCAAAATCTGTGGAATGCAGCCAAAGTGGTAATAAGGGGAAATTTTATATCTTTAGAGGCTTATTTGAACTAAATAGAGAAAGAGAAGATGATTGAATTGGGCCTGCAACTTAAAAAGCTAGAAAAAGACCAAATTAAAAACCCCCACCCAAAAATCAAACTTGAAATACTAAAATTAAAAGGAGAAATCAATAATATTGAAAGTCAAAAACTATTGAATTAGTAAATAAAAACAAGAGTTGGTTTTATGAAAAAGCAAGTAAAATAGATAAACCTTTGGTAAATCTGATCAGAAAAAGGAAAGAGGAAAATCAAATTGTTAGTCTTACAAATGAAAATGGGGATCTTTCCATCAATGAAGAGGAAATGAGAGAAATAATGAGTTACTTTGCCCAACTTTATGCCAATAAATTTGCTAATTTAAGTGAAATGGATGACTTCCTCCAAAAATATAGGCTTCCTAGATTAACAGAGGAGGAGATAAACTGCTTAAATAGTCCCATTTCAGAAAAAGAAATAGAACAAGCTATTAATCAACATCAGCTCCCCAGGAAAAAATCCCCAGGACCAGATGGATTTACATGTGAATTCTACCAAACATTTAAAGAACAATTAGCCCCAATGTTATATAAACTAAATAAAAAAATAGGGGATGAAGGAGTCCTACCAAACTCCTTTTATGACACAGACATGGTACTAATACCTAAACCAGGTAGATCAAAACCTGAGAAAGAAAACTATAGACCAATTTCCTTAATGAATATTGATGCTAAAATCTTTTAAGATATTAGCAAAAAGACTTCAGAAAATCATCCCCAGGATAATACACTATGACCAAGTAGGATTTATACCAGGAATGCAGGGCTGGTTTAATATTAGGAAAACTATTAGTATAATTGACCATATTAATAATCAAATTAATAAAAACCATATGATCATCTCAATAGATGCAGAAAAAGCATTTGATAAAATCCAACATCCATTCCTACTAAAAACGTTTGAGAGTATAGAAATAAATGGACTATTCCTTAGAATAATCTGGAGCATATATTTACAACCATCAGTAAGCATAATATGTAATGGAGATAAACTGGAACATTTCCCAGTAAGATCAGGAGTGAAAAACAAGGTTGCCCACTATCACCATTACTATTAAATATTGTATCAGAAATGCTAGCCTAGGCAAGAAGAGTCAAGAAAGAGATTAAAGGAATAAGAGTAGGTAATGAGGAAATTAAACTGTCACTCTTTGCAGATGATATGATGGTATACTTAGAAAACCCCAGAGATTCTAATAAAAAGTTAGTAGAAATAATTCACAACTTTAGCAAAGTTGCTGGATACAAAATAAATCCACATAAATCTTCAGCATTTTTATACAACACCGACAAAATGCAACAGCAAGAGAAATTCCATTCCAAACAAATGTTGAGAGTATAAAATATTTGGGAATCCATCTACCAAAGAAAAGTCAGGAATTATATGAGAAAATTACAAAACAATTGCCACCAAAATAAAGTCAGATTTAAATAATTGGAAAGACATTCAGTGCTCTTGGATAGGCCGAGCGAATATAATAAAGATGACAATACTCCCCAAACTAATCTATTTATTTAGTGCTATATCAATCAGACTCCCAAGAAACTATTTTAATGACGTAGAAAAAATAACAACTAAATTCATATGGAAGAATAAAAGGTCGAGAACTTCAAGGGAACTGATGAAAAAAAAGTCAGATGAAGGCGGTATAGGTGTACCTGATCTAAAGCTATATTATATAGCAGCAGTCACCAAAACCATTTGGTATTGGCTAAGAAATAGACCAGTCAACCAGAGGAACATATTAGGTATGAAGGACAAAAAAAGGGTACATCTATAGCAATCTAATGTTTGACAAACCCAAAGATACCAACATTTGGGATAAAAATTCATTTGAAAAAAACTGTTGGGAAAACTGGAAATTAGTATGGCAGAAATTAGATATGGATCCACACTTCACACCATATACCAAGATAAGATAAAAATGGGTCCATGATTTAGGCATAAAGAATGAAATCATAAATAGATTAGAGGAACAGAGAATAGTCTACCTCTCAGACTTGTGGAGGAGGAAAGAATTTATGACCAGAGGAGAATTAGAGATCATTATTGATCACAAAATAGAAGATTTTGATTACATCAAACTAAAAAGTTTCTGTACAAACAATACTAATGCAAACAAGATTAGAAGGGAAGTAACAAATTGGGAAAATATTTTTACAGTTAAAGGTTCTGATAAAGGTCTCATTTCCAAAATGTATAGAGAACTGACCCTAATTTATAAGAAAACAAACCATTCTCCAATTGATAACTGGTCAAAGGATATGAACAGACAATTCTCAGATGATGAAATTGAAATTATATCCACTCATATGAAAATGTGTTCCAAATCACTACTGATCAGAGAAATGCAAATTAAGACAACTCTGAGATACCACTACACACCTGTCAGATTGGCTAAGATGACAGGAGCAAATAATGATGAATGTTGGAGGGGATGTGGGAAAACTGGGACACTAATACACTGTTGGTGGAGCTGTGAAAGAATCCAGCCATTCTGGAGAGCAATCTGGAATTATGCCCAAAAAGTTATCAAACTGTGCATACCCTTTGATCCAGCATTGCTGCTATTGGGCTTATATCCCAAAGAAATACTAAAGAGGGGAAAGGGACCTGTATGTGCCAGAATGTTTGTGGCAGCCCTTTTCTTACTGGCTAGAACCTGGAAGATGAATGGGATGTCCATCAATTGGAGAATGGTTGGGTAAATTATGGTATATGACGGTTATGGAATATTATTGCTCTGTAAAAAATGACCAGCAGGATGAATTCAGAAAGGATTGGAGAGACTTGCATGAATTGATGCTGAGTGAAATGAACAGAACCAGAAGATCACTGTACACTTCAACAACAATGCTGCATGAAGAGGTATTCTGATAAAAGTGGATATCTTCAACATAAAGAAGATGCAACTCACTTCCAGTTGATCAATGATGCACAGACAACTACACCCAGAGAAGGAACACTGGGAAGTGAATATAAATTGTTATCACTGCTGTCTATCTACCGAGGTTACTTATACCGTTGGAATCTAATACTTGCAACAATAAAATTGGATTTACACACATATATTATATCTAGGTTATACTGTAACACATGTAATATGTATGGGATTGCCTGTCATGTAGGGGAGGGAATACAGGGAGGGAGGGGAAAATTTGGAAATATGAATACAAGGGATAATGTTATTTTAGAAATTACTCATGCATATATACTGTCATAGAAAAATTTATAATTATAAAATTTTTTAAAATTAAAATTTAAAAATTTATTACAGCTTTTTATTTACAAAACATATGCTTGGATAATTTTTCAACAATGTGTTCTCTACCAAATTATCCCCTTTCCCCCCCACACTCCCTCCCCTAGGTGGCAGGTACTCCAATATATTTTGAAAATCTTCAAAATATTTTTAAATCCAATATATGTATATATAGTTAAACAGTTATCTTGCTGTACAAGGAAAAACAGACTCAGAAGGAAAAAACCTGAAATTAAACAAAATGCAAGCAAACAAAGAGTAAGGATGTTATGTTATGGTCCACACTCAGTTCCCATGGTCCTCTCTGTGGGGGTAGATGCCTCTGTACATCAATGAACAATTTTAATTGGTTTGAATCATCTCATTGTTGAAGAGATTCTATCCAATAGAATTGATCATCCTATAGTCCTGTTGCCATGGTATAGTGATGTCCTGGTTCTGCTCATTGCACTTAGCTTAGTCTCTCCAGGGATCTCTGAAATAAATTATTCAGTTACTCTCCAAATGATTGGCATCCATTCAGTTTCCAGTTTCTTGCCACTACAGAAAGGGCTGCCACAAACATTTTTGCAAATGTGGGGTCCCTTTTCCTCCACTGAGATCTCTTTGGGCTATAAACACAATAGAAACACTGCTGGGTCAAAGGGTATGCAGAGTTTGATAACTTGTTGAGCATAGTTCCAAACTGCTCTCCAGAATGGTTGGATCTGTTCACTATTCCACCAAGCAATCCATCAGCATCCCAGTTGTCCCACATCTTTTCCAACATTCATCATTATCGTTTCTTGTCATCTTAGCCAATCTGACAGCTGTATAGGGGTATCTGAGTTTGTCTTTGCATTTTCTCTGTTCCAGTGATTTGGAGCACCTTTTCATATGACTACAAATAGTTTCAATTTCTTCATCTGAAAAATGTCTGTCCATATCCTTTCACATTTATCAATTGGAGGATGGCTTAACTTCTTTTGAAGTTGAATCCATTCTCTATATATTTTAGAAATGAGGCCTTTATCAGATCCTTTGAATGTAAAAATGATTTCCTTATTTATTGCTTCTTTTCTAATCTTCTCCGCATTAGTTTTGTTTGTACAAAAACTTTTTAACTTAATATAATGAAAATTATTTATTTTGTGATCAGTAATGATCTCTAATTGTTCTTTGGTCATAAATTCCTTCCTCGTCCACAGTTCTGAGAAGTAAATTATCCTATGCTCTTCCAAATTTGTTTATATTATCATTCTTATTCCCAGATCATGAACCCATTTGAACCTTAGCTTGATATATGGTATTAGGTGTGGGTCAATGCCTAGTTTCTGCTATGCTAGTCTCCAATTTTCCCAGCAGTTTTTGTCAAATAGTGAATTCTTATCCCAAAAGCTGGGGTCAAACACTAGATTGCTATAATACTTGAGTATTTTGTTCCATGAATAACTTATTCCACTGATTATGGCTCTTTTTCCTATCTAGTACCAAATGGTTTTGATGGTCTAGCTGTACCAGTATGGAACAAAAAAAGGTCGAGAATTTCAAGGGAAGTAATGAAAAAAAAATTAAATGAAGGTGGTCTAGCTGTACCTGATCTAGAACTGTATTATAAAGCAACAGTCACCAAAACCATTTGGTATTGGCTAAGAAATAGACTAGTTGATCAGTGGCATAGGTTAGGTTCACAGGGCAAGATAGGGAATAAAAATAGCAATCTAGTGTTTGATAAACCCAAAGATCCCAAATTTTGGGATAAGAATTCATTATTTGACAAAAACTGCTGGGAAAACTGGAAATTAGTATGGCAGAAACTAGGCATGGACCCACATTTAACACCACATACTAAGATAAGATCAAAATGGGTCCAAGATTTAGGCATAAAGAACGAAATCATAAATAAATTGGAGGAACATGGAATGGTTTACCTCTCAGACTTATGGAGGAGGAAGGAGTTTGTGTCCAAGGGATAATTAGAGACCATTATTGATCACAAAATAGAAAATTTTGATTACACCAAATTAAAAAGTTTCTGCACAAACAAAACTAATGCAAACAAGATTAGAAGGGGAGTGACAAATTGGGAAAACATTTTTACAGTTAAAGGTTCTGATAAAGGCCTCATCTCCAAAATATACAGAGAATTGACTTTAATTTATAAGAAATCAAGCCATTCTCCAATTGATAAATGGTCAAAGGATATGAACAGACAATTTTCAGATGATGAAATTAAAAGTATTTCCACTCATATGAAAGAGTGCTCCAAATCACTATTGATCAGAGAAATGCAAATTAAGACAACTCTGAGATATCATGACACACCTGTCAGATTGGCTAAGATGACAGGAACTAATAACGATGAATGTTGGAGGGGCTGTGGGATAACTGAAACTGATGCATTGTTGGTGGAGTTGTAAAAGAATCCAGCCATTCTTGAGAGCAATCTGGAATTATGCCCAAAAAGTTATCAAAATGTGCATACCCTTTGACCCAGCAGTGCTACTACTGGGCTTATATTCCAAGGAAATACTAAAGAAGGGAAAGGGACCTGTATGGGCCAAAATGTTTGTGGCAGCGCTTTTCATAGTGGCTAGAAACTGAAAAATGAATGGATGTCCATCAATTGGAGAATGGTTGGGTAAATTATGGTATATGAATGTTATGGAATATTATTGTTCTGTAAGAAATGACCAACAGGAGGAATACAGAGGACCTTGGAGAGACTTACATCAACTGATGCTAAATGAAACGAGCAGAACCAGAAGATCATTATACACTTCAACAATGATACTGTATGAGGATGTGTTCTGATCGAAGTGGATATCTTCAACATAGAGAAGACCTAATCCAATTCCAATTGATCAATGATGGACAGAATCAGCTACATCCAGAAAAGGTACACTGGTAAATGAGTATAAACTGTTAGTATTTTCTTTTGTTTTTCTCCCCAGGTTATTTTTTACCTTCCAAATCCAATTCTTCCTTTTCAACAACAATAACGACAACAAAATTCAGTTCTGCACATATAGGATATACTATAAGATATTTAATATGTATGGGAATGCCTGCCATCTAGGGGAGGGGGTAGAGGGAAGGAGGGGAAAAACTCAGAACAGAATGGAATACAAGGGATAATGTAAAAAAAAAAATTGCCTATGCATATGTACTGTCAAAGGAAATGTTATAATTTTAAAAAGTTAATAAAAAAATAAATTAAAAAAAACTATTTTGTTCTGTGAACTTAACCTCTTCCATTTATCACTGCTCTTTTTCCTATCTAGTACCAAATGTTTTTAATGGCCTTGCTGTATGACATCTAAAGCTACATTATAAAGCAGCGGTCACCTTCATTTGCTTTTTTGTTTTTTGTTTTTTTTTTTAATTAATTCCCTTGAAATTCTTGACCTTTTGCTCTTACAAATGAATTTTGTTAATTTTCTTTGGAGGGGTGTCAGTAAAATAAGTTTCTTAAGAGTTTGTTTGGTATAGCGCTAAATAAATAGGTGTATTTGGTTACCCAGTCTTGGGTAGTCTTGTCATCTTTATTATCTTTGCTGCCCCTATCCAATAGCACTTTATATTTTTTCCAATTGGTTAGATCTGTTTTGTAGTTCTGTTCATATAGTTCCTGACTGTCCTTTGGCAGATAAGATTTTCAAATAAATGGAATTTCTCTTTGGATCTCTCACCGTTGGATTTTATTAGTGGTGTATAAAAGTGCTGATGATTTATGTGGATTTATTTTGTATCCTGCAACATTGCTAAATTGGTGGAATATTTCTAATAGCTTTATAGTAGATTCTCTAAGGTTCTCTATACCATCATATCATCTCCAAAGGGTGATCATTTGGTTTCCTTATTAAATAATCTCTGTTTTCTCTTATTGCCAAAGCTAGCATTTCTAATACGATATTAAATAGTAATGGTGATAGTGGGGGCAAACTTGTTTCACCCCTGATGTTACTGGGAATGGTACAGTTTATCCCTATTATATATGAGGCTTGCTGATGGTTTTAAATAGATTCTACTAACTATTTTTAGGAAAAGTCCATTTATTACTATGCTCTCAAGTGTTTTTATTAGGAATGGATGTTAGATTTTATTAGCTACTAAGATAATCATATGGTTTTTGTTAATTTCGTTATTGATATTGTCAATCATGCTTCCTAATATTGAACTAGCACTACATTCCGGTATAAAATCCTACTTGGTCATAGTATATTATCCTGGGAATTATTTTCTCATATTTTACTCAAGATTTTTGTATCAGTATTCATTAGGTAGATTGGTCTATAATTTTTTTTTTTCTGTTTTCGTCCTACCTGTTTGCTGTGTCAGTACTATGGCTGTGTCATAAAAGAAATTTGGTAGCAGTCCTTCATTGGCTAGTTTTCAAATACTTTACTATTGGAGTTGTTTTCTTTAAAATCCATTTGGTCTTGTAGATTTTTGCATAGAGAGTTGATTAACAGCTTGTTCTATTTCTTTTTCTAAAATGGCATTATTTAATTAATTTAATTCCTCTCCTCTATCAATCTGGGCATTCTATATTTTTGTACAAATTCCTCCATTGCACTTTTGAGCAAAATATCAATCTAATTGCCTCTTCATTGGTGGAAAGTTCTTTTCATTTTTGACACTAACAATTTGATTTTCCTCTTTTTCTAATCAAATTAACTAAAGGTCAATTTTTTTTTCATAAAACCAAATCTTAGTTTTATTTATCTCTTTTATTTTTACAATTTCCAATTTGGTATTTGTTTGCAGTTTTCAATTTGTTCTTTTTCTAGTTTTTTAGTTGCAAGCCCAATTCACTGATCTTCCCTTTCTCTATTTTACACAAGCAAGCATCTAGAGAGATAAAATTTCTTTTTATTACTGCTTTAGCTGTATCCCACAAATTTTGGTATGTTGTCTCACTATTGTCATTCTCTTGAGTGAAATTGCTGATTGTGTTATGATTTGCTTTTTCATCCACTCATTTGATAGGATGAGATTATTTTGTTTACAATTAATTGTTTGCCTTTCTCCTGGCCTTTTATTGAATATAATTTTATGGCATCATGATCCGAACAAAAATTCGCATTTACTATTTCTGCCTTTCTGTGTTTATTTTGATGTTTTTAATGTCCTAATATAGAATCAATTTTGGTATAGGTTTCATAAACTGCTGTGAGAAGAAAGAAAACTTTCCTCTTTTTCCAGTAAAATCCGCTTCCCAACTCTAATTTTGTTTTTATGTTTTTTTTTTAATATTGGAACAGTAATATGAAATTATAAATGCACTCTTTTTGTCTCTATTCAATTTTCTCGAAAGGTCTATCATACCTAATTTTTCTAGTATTGTATTTACCTCTAACTTCTTACTTTGTGGTTGATTTATCTAGTTCTGAGAGAGCAAGGTTGAGATTTCCCACTATTATAGTTTTGCTGTTTATTTCTTCTTGCAGCTCTCAACATCTCCTTTAGGAATTTAGATGCCATGCCACTTTGTGCATATATGTTTAGTACTGGTATTGCTTCATCATCTATGGTACCCTTTAGCAAGATACAGTGCCCTTCCTTATCTCTTTTAATTAGATCAATTTTTACTTTTGCTTGATCTGAAGTCAGGATGGTTACCCCTGCTTTTTTGTACTTCACCTGAAGCATAATAGATTCTGCTTCTGCCTTTTACTTTTCCTCTATATGTATCACTCCGCTTTAAATGTGTTTCTTGTAAACAATGTATTGTAGGATCTAGTCTGCTATCCACTAACTATTGAGAGAGTTCACCTCATTCACATTTATGGTTAAAACTGTATTTCCTTGCCATCTTATTCCCCAAATTATACTTTTCTCTTTCCTTTTCCCCTTTCCCTCCTTCCCCAGTATTTTTCTTATGAGCACTACTTGCCTCAGCCAGCCCTCTTCCTTTAGAGTCCCTCCCCCTGTCTTCTACTTTTCCCTTAGTATTTCTGTTTCCCCTTCTATTTAGTTTACCGCTTTCCCTTTTTGCCTTTCCCCTACCCCACTTTGCTATAAGGTGAGAGAAGTTTCTCGGTGAAACCAAATATTCTAATATTTCTCTTTGAGCCAAATCTGACCAGAACAAAATTCACACAATATTCATCCCCTTCCCTGCTTTCCCTCAATGATAATAGGTTTTCGTTGCCTCTTCTTGAAATGTAATTTCCCTCCACTTTCCTCTTTTTCCAGTATAATGCCCTTCCCACCTCTAGTTTTTTTTTTTAATATTGGAACAGTAATATGAAATTATACATGCACTCTCTATGTATACCCATAACAGAATTATACTTCTCAAGTGCTCTGTTTACCTGTTTATGCTTCTCCTGATTTCAATATTTGGAGGTCAAATTTTTTGTTTAGCTCTGGTCTTTTCATCAGCAATGAATGGAAGTCACCCTGTTTCACTGTGTGTCCATCTTCTTCCCTGAAAGAAAATGCTCAGTTTAGAGGAGTAATTTATTCTTGGCTGCATTCCAAGTTCCTTGACCTTTCTGACCTTTCAGAATATCAGATTCCAGGTCCTCTTCTCCTTTAAGGGGGAAGCTTCAAGGTCCTAGGTGTAATCCTTATTGTGGTTCTTCGGTAGTTGAATTTTTTGTTTTTTTTTCTGGATGCTTGTGTTATTTTTTCCTGATAGTTCTAAAATGTAGCCAGAAGATTCCTTGGAGTTTTCCTTTGGGGGTCTGTTTCAGGAGATGTTTGGTGAATAGTTTCAATGTACATTTTACTTTCTGATTCTGATTTCCTGAAAAATAGTGTCTAGGTTCTTTATTCATCATGGTTTTCAGGAAGTCCAGTAATCCTTAGACTCTCTCTCTCCAAGATTTATTTTTCCAGGTCAGTTGCTTTCCCAATTAGGAAAAAAATGTTTGAAATCTGTTCTCTTTTTCCATGAAAGTTATTTACAGTCAGAGTTCTTTTTTTTTATTATTCATTTTGTTTTTAAAGTTGATATCTGTTTTACCAGTAAGGGGGGGTTGTCCAGACTTCATCTACAAGTGGCAGCAGCTGCACAGGATCAGTATTTCCTGACTGCTGGGTAATGGGTGGGCATGGCCAGGTCCTGTGAGATTTGGCATTTGGGGGTTCATTATTTACCTTTGGTGAGGAATTGTTTTCAACTTCTCTGCTGAAGTACTGGGCTTCCAGGAAACCTGTGTCTTCTCCGCCATCTTGGCTCCACCCCACAAGCTAGGGTGGCTTCACTTGAAAGGTGGGCAGGGCAAGTGTCTTGGCTCTGAGGCCTTTGGGGCGGTTTTTGTGGGAATAGCAGGCAGGGGAGGATAAAGGGAGACAGAGAGGGGAGGAGGGGCTCTCTCTTTCCCCTGGCCTCTTAGGGGAGGTAACGATTTTTTTTCTTGCCTAGGCACTGAGCCTACTTTTTCCCTTCCAAGAGGGGAAATGTTGTTGGATGGCCTGTTGAAAAGGCGTGTTTTTGCCCTTTGGCATATGCTTGGGGTCCTCAGAGGAGCCAGCTCCATGAGGGCAGCTTTCTTTGTTGGACTGGCTGCCCTGTATTTTTCTGGGTCCTGCTCCCTTATTGGGAAAATCCTGTTAGATCTAAGGGATAACTTCCTTACTTTCAATTTTCTTTGTAAACCACTCTCAGAGATGTTGATGGGCCTGTAGTTTACCTCTTCAGCTGTGCTCCCCAATTCCCATACAATGACCATGGCACATGTTTAATCTGACCCAATTTGAAACTGAATATCCATGTGTCCAAAGCACATTGCATAATCTCGGTCCCCCAAACTCTCCCCTTTTCTGACTCCAGGCACCCAGCTTTGCAGGGTCAGTCATCCCCTTCCCTTTTCTCTTACTTTGCCCACATTTCATCTATTTAGTTCTGCAGAATCTAAGTCCTTCCTCTACCACACTCCTCCCCCACATGCTTGCTTTCCTTCACTCACCTTGCTATCAACCTCATGACCCTGTAGGCCTCTTACCTAAAGGACTCCAAAGGTTTTATTGGGATTATGCCTTCTCCTGTGACTGTCTATATACTCTTTATTGATCTGGTATGTTCTAGTTTACGTTTTATGTCTTCATTGTCCTCCCGTTTACAATGAAGATTTTGTATCTTGAACAGGTATTGTTAAATGTTGGTTGACTAATTCTCCCCCTTAGGAGCCATCCTATTTCTTGTACCTGTTCAAGCTGCAGATTTCCTGGGGGAAAAGGATGTCAACAAATAAGTCCTAAAAACTTTCATTACCACCACTACCCCATCCACCCAACTAAAGGAGGAGCTGTCCCACAAGGCCCTAATAGGTAATATAGCAGAGCCCAGGCCTTGCTTTTCTGTGTTTATAATGGTTGTGCAGTAATGAGAGCCAGCCTCAACACATTGAATAAAGTGATCAATTCTTTAAAGTTCCTTTCCCAATTTCCTCCTTTGTCCATTCCATTTTTCCTCTCTCCTCATCATAAAAGAAATGGAAAGGAGGCAACTGAGAGACTCATTTGTATGACCCAGGAAAAATGAGAGGATGAAAGATTATGGCAACGTGTCTGTATATCAAAAGGATTTATCTGGAAAGATAAAATTCCTTTATTGGCTGTGATTTCAAGTGGCATTTTCTTAATGGGCAGCTTTTCACAGACTGCCCAAGTCACAATATTTGAGTGTAGTTCCAATATTCTTTGGCACAACACAGGAATGAAGATGTATACACTAACACTGCAATAAAGATAAGAGAATACAAGAGAGAATTGTTGAAGCTGGGATGGGAACCAATGCACTAAGGAGCCTGAGAGATCCATAAGATGTTGTGAAATCAAAGAATATGAAATCTAAATTCTCTTATTATAGTTTCTTGAAAAAGAAATTTATTGTTATATATTTGCAATTCTCCCTGATGTTCTTCTGGGATGGGGCAACATTTTTACTTTGTTATTTCTATATTTTTTCTGCTTTTCAGTTAGGTTTTTTTTTATTTACAAATGAAGTTAATGTAAATTGGATATAAAAACTGAAAAGAAATACACCTATCTGCACTGCTCTTCACCTGAAGGGACCACTGCCCTCAACATGACTGTCATTCTTAGGCTGCTCCAGACATTCAGAAGAAGTTGCACAAGGTAGCCATAGGGCCACAAATTTTAACAGTAGTTAAAAACAGTTACTGACCAACAGTTAGGAACCAGGTTGAAAACTGCCCAAGGCTTTCAGACCATTCTAGAAGCTCCAGGCCATGTCAGTTGAAGGCTAGCCAAAGGCAAGGCAACTATCGGGCCCTCCTAGTAGATCCTCCTAATTGAATCCTCTGCCTGTGTCACCCTCGCCACCCGCTGCCCTGTTTCCTGACAGAACACAGCCCAGTGATGTTATTCATAGTAGTGAGGAAACTTTACATTCAGTCCGCTCTAGGTGACATGCTTCCCTAGATGGTGAAGAGTTTACTGATGGGTCCAGGTTTTTGGAAGATGGGCACAGATGGCTACGAGACTCCATGGTGACGCTCAGAAGTACTTAGGGGGCTAACCCTCTCTCCTGGGGAGTCTCTGCTCAGAAGGCCGATCTCCCTATCCTCCCCAAAGCTTTAAATTGGGGAAACGATTGAGAGGGAACTTTTACACTGTTTCCAGAGCTCACATGCTCATTGGGGCGACAGAACTGCAAAGAAAGGGAATCCTGACAGCCAGGACTTCACCATGAAGTGTGCAGCAGAAATTCGAGATTGACTGCAAGCCATGGCCCAACACAGAGTCGTCAGTAATGTTTGGAAAGGGACATCAGAGGGGCTCTCATTCCC
Organism: Sminthopsis crassicaudata; assembly: GCF_048593235.1. Classification (NCBI taxonomy): domain Eukaryota; kingdom Metazoa; phylum Chordata; class Mammalia; order Dasyuromorphia; family Dasyuridae; genus Sminthopsis; species Sminthopsis crassicaudata. Next base: position 321,134,854 of record NC_133620.1, read on the forward strand.
CTTGAGAGGTAACAGGCTTGCTGAATCTGCTAAGGGGCTGCTGCACGTTTACCCTCAGGCACGACAGCCCTGCTCTCCAAGCTCCCCGACTCTTAGACACCTTCTCAGAGGTCCCAGGGACAGGCCCAAGCTCAATAAGAAAAGGGCACATCATCTTCCCCCCCCCCCCCGGGGTCTTTCAACTCCTTCTGGCCAACTTCCACTCCCACAGGCAAGCCAGCATCCAATTCTCTTGGACCTGCCACAAATTACTCCCTTGGGAAAGAACAGCCTCCACTCCCTGTGTCCAACCTGCCTCCTCTCTGCCCACAAGCTGCCAGCAACCATTAGGCCCCTTTGTCAGCCTGGCCAATATGTCCCCAAAGAAAGCCTGATGGTGCTGGTTACCACCCCTCCCCCGCAGGCCTCTCTTGGAGCACCTGCTCCCAGGAAGCCTGCCTCTCCTGCCAGATAGACTTTGGCCAGAGGCCCCATGGCCATTTTTCTCAGTTCCCACAGTCCTTTCTTTGGGTGTAAATGGCTCCCTTCATCAGTAGATCATTGGAACTGGCCCAAAACAGCTCCCTGTTGAAAAGATCCACATCCAATATTTTATGTAAGATTTTTGCATCAATATCAAAATCTGTAATTTTTTCTCTTTTGGTTTTTCCTGCTTTATGTAATTAGTACCATAGAAGTAATTAGGAAGTACTCCTTCTTGACCCCTTTTCCCAAGTAATTACATAGTATTGGAATTTATTTTTCTTTAAATGTTTAGTAGAATTCACTTATGAATGCATCTGGCCCTGAAGATTTTTTTCTAATAGTTTGTTCAGTTTCTGTTCCTAAAATGGGACTGCTTAAGTAATTTATTTCCCCAATTTGGCCAATTGGCAAAAGCTTCTGTTGGGTAATGAAGACAACTCTGTGCAAAGCACACATTCTTCCTTTGATATCAGCTGGGTCAGAGTGTGGGTTGGTCCATATGGAGGGTCTTTCTCCTGGAAGTGACAACTAGCCTTCGTTTGTGGAATACAATGGCCTTTTCCCATTGGCAGAGGCTTCTGTTGGGCAGGAGAGACAACTCTGTGAGGGGCAGATATTGTTTTTGGGTCAGTGCATTTGGAGTGTGGCTTGGTGAATTTCCATCAATTGGGGCAATTCGACCTGCACTGGAGGAGTGCCGTGGCCCATTGACACAGGATTCTGGGGATCAGTGGAGCAGGCTCCTTGCAGCCTCACACCCGTTTTTGTAAGAGCACAGATAAGACAGTTTGCCTTCCAGTTTGGAGGGGTCATTTTCCCAAAGAGGGGCAACCTGACCTGTCCTCAGATAAACAGCACACTTGGCACATCAGGCACAGGCTTCTGTTTTTCAGTGCAGCCAACGCTTGCAGCCCTCACATTCAGCCTTTTGTGGAAGAATTGGACTGTTTGTTCTTGATTTTGGGGTGTCCTTTTCCCACAGAGGAGCAATCTGACCTTGCCTTGAGAATGCGGCAGACTTGATCCATTGGCAGAAGCTCCTGCTATTTTTTAGTGGAGGCAACACTGTGCAGCCCTGTCATTGAGGACTGTTATTTTAGAGTTTGTGGGGTGCTTTTCTAGCAAAGGAACAACTCGTCTCCTGGGTGTCCTGCCGTGTGGGGAGAGACTTCTGGTGTTGCAGAGCGGGGCTCAGTCTGTGCATGAAGAAAGCAGCCTATGAGGAAAGGGGAAGGAAGCAAATAGAAGAGGGAGGTTGGCAATGACAGCAGCAATACAGGAGCTTTTGGAATGGAGCTGGACCCTTTTTCCAAGTTGCTCTTGCTTGTGCTGTCCCTCATTTCACACTTAAGGAAGCCCAGGGGACAACTTTGTTACTTCTAGGTTTTCTTGTCAACCATTTATTTCTACAGAGTTGTTGGCATAGAGCGATCCCTTTAGACTGGAGCTTCTCCAGGCCAGGGCCTGGCTTTGGCCATTCTTTATATCCTCCCTGCTTTCTCCCCCCCCACTTTAGATATGTATGATAGACCTTCGGAGAAAAGTAAATGGAGATAGAAAGGAGTTTACTTTTTTTTCCTCGAGGTTCACAGAATCTGTACAAAAATTGACCACATATTAGGACTTAAAAACCTCAAAATCAAATGCAGAAAGGCAAATATAATGACTTTTTTTTCAGATCATGATGCAATAAAAATCCTATGCAATGGAAGGCCAGGGAAATATAAACCAAAAATTAATTGGAAATGAAATAATCTAATCCTAAAGAATGAATGGGAGTAAGAGTCTTAAAAAACAAAACAAAACAAAACAAAACAAAAAAAAACAAAAAAAAAAAAAAAAAAAAACTAAGGTCTGCTTTTAGGGCAGGGGAGGTTTTCCAAGCTTCCTCTACAAGCTGAATTTTGGGGGCTTAGTCTTTCTTCAAAATGGTATTGTGATTCTGAAACTGTGGGAGATAATTACTTTTGCCTTATGCATGGTTAATCTGTTTATTCTGGGTATGATATCTTGGGAATTTGTTTGAATATTGAACCATTAATAAACAAAAAAAAATTTTAAAGCACTATTTGATTTGGTTTAAAAATAACTTGTTAAAGCAAAGTTCTGATAACTTGCCTGAAGAGGTTATATATCCTTCTAATTAGTTGAAGTATGTTACCTTCTGAAACATATATTGGGAAATTTATAAATATTTTAAGTTATGGTTTAAAATTTTGTCAGCTCTTTCGAATATGTGTAAAAGCTTTGTATTTAGCTCTTAGCTATATTGTGAATCTTAAAAGGTTTGAAAAAAAGAAAACAAAGGAAAGAAGAGAGGTGATTTTACATACATGGGACAAGTAGGATAGATTTCCTGAAACAACTGACAGTTTGAATGAAATATCTAATTAGAATCACCTGGAAAAGTGTTGATTTTAAGTAATTTAAATGCAGTGTATATTTATTTTTTGATAGGTTATGTTATGTTTGTGGCTATCGTGAAATTGATAATTGTGTAGGAGTTAATTTTTAAGTTGTTAAGGGTTATTGGTTTTGGAAGCATGTGGGAATCGGGAGGAGAGAGAGATGGGATGTGTTACAGGGGGATAGTGTTGATGATTGAACGAGAGAAAGCATGCTGGAAAAGGGGAAATGAGTGAAGTTGGACAGAAAGAGGCAAGTCCCTTAATGGGAGAAACTTGTCATTTGTTTGGAGAAAGAAAACTCACTGGCTAAATAATGAGAAAGACTTGGCACTCTAAAAGTTAATTATGAGAACTGGAGAGGAGAAGGTGAGGATTTAACTCACTCTCCTTCTCCCTGGGTGTGGCTGCTTCTTAGAAGGGAAGACATACTGCAGCTGGCTCTTTGCTGCAGAGAACATTTTATTGTTTAAAGGAACAGCCTCCATTACATGGTATTAATCACTGAATGTTTCATTTTTTTCAAGTCTATGACTGCTTTCAGGCAAAGTCATTTTTGAGGATGTAGCATAGATTCCACAAGTTCTCTGAAAGTGATTATTTCTACCATGGTCTCCATATGTCTTCAGCATATTATTTAATGTTTATTTAAGTGAATAATGGTCTCCTTGTTTAATGACTATGATAACAAATGTGATCCAGAACTTTCTTGAAGTATTTGCAGCAGGATTTTTATCTGAACTGATGGGATATGCCCAATTTTTTTATGGGATTTTTTTGTTTTATATACACCTTGTTCTACCTCTTATTTATATTTGCAAAGGTTTATCGGGAATCCTCACTTAGAGAAGGATGAATTAATATTTTTTAGAATGAAAAAGTTATTAATGTTATTTCTGATAATGCTCCTTTATATGTGATTAAGATATCCTATGACTTTTAATTGAATGTCTGGAGTCACCTTAAAGTGTACCCCTTATTTAAAGGGACTCTGAAAGTAATAGATTTTGCCTTTGTCCCTTTGGACATGTTTCTGCTATAGACAATATGCAATTTGGACTTGTTCTATGTATTGGGCATTTTAAAAGCAAAATGATTTAAGTAATGCTGACCTTATATATAATTCATCTACATTGATATGAACAATGAGCTGTGAACTTTCTTGGATGACTCCGTTACTCTTATCAATATAAGGTCATGGTTAATATCTGTTTAGGATATGACATCCTTGAGATCTGGATCCATCTGAAGCTTTCATTCATGAGGTTTCCTACTGGAGGTCAAATCTGTCGGGATTGCAGCTGATATTATTTGGGAGCTTTAAATTCAGGTATGAATGTCTGATAGATCATCAAGTCAGTACTCCACCTCTGACAGGAAGTGGGACAATTACCTGAAGCATAACGAGTTAAGGCTCCTTTATCCTGTGTCATCTATGTGCTGAAGAATCAGTTTTGACTGATTATATTATATTGTAACCATGTTCTCCTGCTTTTTTATCTTAGAGCAGATTTCTATAATCAGCACAAATAGTCAATGAAAACCATTAATACACTTCAATTACGTAATACCTGGCTGATTCCAGTCTGACTATATGTAGTCATTATATCCTTAATGATTAGGTGAATGAGTATTTAACCTAGTCATCCACCAGTTAGTAGATAACGTGTGTCTGTAGCTAATAAGAATCATAAAGATTCCTAAAACAATGTAAGAATAATTGACACAATGGTCTGTGAGACCTCACTGGTATTTTGTTTATTCACAGCTGACACAGGTTTAACATTTGTCTGTCCTGTGAGACCAGCATGTTTCCCTATATGGGAAGCTACTGACCAATCTATATTGGCCTCTCCACATCTTGCAGCAGTCCTTGTGGGCCAGTCTTTCTATCTCAGACTACTCTAACCCTTATTAGATTTTTCTTTTTTTTATTCTAGATTTTGGTCAACTTACAGCTGTATTGACGTGTTCCAGGACCTGGCTCAACTCATCAGATGCTTCAATGCATTCTAGCACACCACCCCAAGAATTGGGAATTTGTAGGATGATTCAAGTCTACGCCCATTCTCAGCAGAAAGCAGTTTCAGAAGATGAGACCATCACCCCTGCTTCTAATGGACTTTGAGCCCCATTGATTTAGGGGGAACTGGGCCTGGGTGATGAATGACTGGGTCCCCTGTTGCAATGTATTTAGGATTTAGGATGGAAATATTGGGTTAAAATTTTGGCAACTGTTGCTGAAAAGCATGCTTATAGTAAGTTGTTGTATTAGGAATTGGACACAATGTTCCCTTCAGAACATGTAATTATTTGAGGGATCTTTACAAAAGTACTAGAGCAGCAAACCCTTACTGTACTAATGCTTTATGTATAGGAACTTCTATTCACTTTCAGGATTTATATGTGAGATGGCTACTTGACAAATGGAGCCCTCTGATGTCTTTGATGAAACAAAAGGGGGAGATAAGAGATATGGGACCCTGCAAGCTGGTGGATTTACCTAGAAGCACTTGAAAGAATGGGAAAACACCTACATCAGATAACTCACTAGGGGTTAGATTGAAGGGACAGCAGCCAAGGGAGAGGTGGGAAGTGAATTTGACAATTGTTAAACCTCAGGCAGCAGGTTCCTGTTAACTGTACTTTTTTTTTTCTTTTTTTTTTTTTTGCTGAGGCATTTAAGGTCACACAGCTAGGAAGTGTTAAGTGTCTGAGACCAGATTTGAACTCAGGTCCTCCTGACTTTATGGCTTCTCCACTTTGCCACCTAGCATTCCCTGTAGATTCATTTTAACACCCTAGCTGGGATGTATTTGCTGTCTCTGCTTTAATTTTGAATCCCTTATTTTGTTGGAATTGCTCTGGCTGACTCAGTTCCTGGGACCACTTCTCAATCTACGTGCTATTGGGAACAACCCCAAAATCCTCAAGTGTGCATGCTTTCACACCCTTTCTGTGTTCTAGTAGGAGTATTCCTTAGCCTGTCTGCTGTTCTAGGCAGGGATCAGGGAGCCACTTCAGGTCTCACCCTCCCCCCTTGGAGCCTCTGGGACAGCCCTGGGGTGCTCCCCTTCCCCTCCAGGATGGGTTAGGATTGGCTAGCACAACTGCCTTGAGCACTGCTCCGCCCCACAAGCTGGGCTGGCTTCAATTCTGAGGTGGGCACGGCCAGTCTCTTGGCCCTGAGGCCTTGGAGGAGTTTTTTGTGCCAATAGCACCCAGGGGTTCCAAATATGGGTAAAGGGGAAAAGAGAGGGCAGGGGGAACTCCCTGTTTCCCCTGGCCTTGCAGGAGATGTAAGGGTTTTGTGGCTTCCTTCGGCATTGAGACAAAATGTTGTTCCCTGTCAAGTGGTAAAATTTTGCTACATGGACTGTTGAAGAGTAGTGCCTTGGCTTTTTGGCATACACTTCTCGTCTCGAGAGAAACCAGCTCCTTGTGGGCTTCTCTTCACTGAAAAGGCTGCCCTGTACTTTGTTGGTTCCTTCTCCCTAATAGGGACAATAGGGTTTGTTCTTATCCCAAGGGCAGACTTGGCCTCTTGGCACAGGCTGCTATTGAGAAGCATCACTTCTGTAGGGCTATTAGCCTGTGTGTTTGGGAGATCGCTTTTCAAGGAAAGGAGGTATTCTCCTGGGAAATAAGTTGCCCTATGGGAAGGGGCTTCGACCACCCAATGATGGGGCCAAGTCTGTGGATGAAAAGGGCAAAATATGAGCCAAGGGGAAAGAATCGGGAAGAGAAGAGGGAGGGTGGCAAAGGCAGCAGCAGCAGTACAGGGAGCAGGGATGGACTCGGATACCTGGCCTTTGGCTTAAAGCTGGACTCTCTGCAACCGGCTCTTGCTTGTCCTGTCCCACCTTTCACAGTTAGGGAAGCCCAAGGGACAACTTCCTTACTTTCAGTTTTCCTTGTAAACCACTTACTGGTACAGATTTGTGTCCATGGAGACTGGGAAGTCCCCAGGCTTTTGTATCCACCCCATCCCCAGGACATAGAAATTGAATATTTTTTGATATTCTTTCTCCTAAACTCTCTGCACTCTGGCTTCTCTCCTCCTCATTCAGATGAGTTTTACTCATTGAAAAGTGAAGAAGATAACTTCTGTAGTGCAAAAGCTGAAAGACCACAGTCTAATTCTGATCCTTCAGCATCTCTCTGGCAGCATTTTTAGAAGTGACTGCCTTTTCTTCTTCAGGATACTCTCTTTTCAGAGTTTTCACGATTCTGCTCTCTCTGGGTTCCTTACTGACTTGTGTGCCCTGTGCCTCTTTGACTGGATCTTTATTCATGTCATGGACCTGTCGCCAGTCACCTTTCTCCTCTGTGTGCTCCTACTTGGATGTCCTGGAAATTGATGAGGCCCCAATTGTCATCTCTGGGCAAACACTCCCAGAGATGTTGATGGGGCTGGAGTCTCCCTCCTCAGCTGTGCTCCCCAATTCCCATACAATATCTGTTGCACATTTTGAATCTGACCCAATTTGCAACTGAATATCCATGTGTCCAAAGCACATCGCATAATCTTGGTTCCCCCAAACTCACCCTTGTGTGAAATTCTCAACTGCAGGCACCCAGCTTTGCAGGGTCAGTCTCCCCTGCCCTTTTCTCTTACTTAGCCTACATTTCTTCTATTTAGTTCTGCACGTTCTAAGTCCTTCCTCTACCACACTCCTCCCCCACATGCTTTTCTTCACTCAACTTGCTATCAACCTCATGACCCTGTACAACTCTTTCCTAATGGATTCCAACTGTTGTATTAGGATTATGCCTTCTCATGTGACTGTCTCTATACTCTATTGATCTGGTATGTTCTAGTTTATATTTTATATGTTTATTGACCTCCCGTTAACAATGAAGCTTTTGTATCTTGAACAAGTATTGCTAAATGTTGGTTGATTGATTCTCACCCTTGGGAACTATACTATTTCTTTTCCCCATTGAGCTGCAGATTTCAGCAAATAAGTGCAAAAACTGTTATTTCCACCACTACCCCATCCACCCAACTAAAGGAGTAGCAGGCCCACAAGGCCCTAACAGCTAATGTAGCAGAGCCCAGGCCTTGCTTTTCTGTGTTTACTATGGTTGGGCAGGAAGGAGAGCCAGCCTGGACACAATGCATGAAAGGGATCGATTCTTTCAGGTTCCTTTCCCAATTTCCCCCTTTCTCCAATCCATTTTGCCCCTCTCCTCATTAAAGGAAATGGAAGGGAGACAACTGAGAGGCTCCCTTGTTTGACCACAGGAAAACTAAAGGGATGAAAGATAATAGCCAAGTTTCTGTAAGTCAAAAGGATGAATCTCTAAAGCTCAAGTTGATTTATTGGCTGGGATTTCAGGTGGCATTTTCCTAATGGAAAGTGGGTAGCCCCTTCCTGACCAGATCACAACATTTTTTGGGTAGTTCCAATATTCTTTGATTTCACAACAACCTATGGACCTATCAGGCTCATTAGTGCATTGGGTCCCATCCTGCACAAAGAATTCTCTCCTCCTAGTATTCTCAAATGCACAAGAGACAAGGTCATAGTAGTGAGAGTGTGTGCATCTATATAGATACATAGATGTATATACATAAAAGCAAAAAACATGAAACTATCATCCAAAGTCAGCTATTTGTGCTGAGTTGATCAGAGGAGACTCCATTTTAAAAACTTTGCTTTTAACTTTGAATATCAGGCAGGGAGCCTATGTAAGATGGTGATGGCACGTATTCCCTAATTGGCTTTCTTCATTTAAAATGTGGACTAATCAAATGAGGCAGGACTAACCCCATCTCCTTTGAAATATGAAGCAAACAAATTGTGTTTTCTGTTGCTCACACTTTCCATAAAAAGCAGAGCACAGATTAAATTCAGTGTATATTACCTTGAAGTATTAATAAATTTGTTTTGTCTTATTTTCTGAGCTTGCTGTATTTTGACTAGTATTTCAAGGCCTACTCTAGATTTATGATTCTAGTAAGGCTAGCCAGGATGTTGGGGGTGTGGCCCTTTGCCCTGAGATGTGGTTATCCCAAGAATCAGTTACTCTGATTTGGCGGCTACTACTTAGGTCTTATTGAGTGCCAGATCAAAGTAGATTAGTCTGTGAAGGAAAGTGGTTGGAGAATTAAATTTCAAATATTTCACTGATTGACTATTCTGTTTCTTAGACTGTAAAAATGTTTTCCCAATTTGTTACTTCCCTTCTAATCTTGTTTGCATTAGTTTTGTTTGTGCAGAAACTTTTTAATTTGGTGTAATCAAAATTTTCAATTTTGTGATCAATAATGGTCTCTAGTTCTCCCTTGGACACAAACTCCTTCCTCCTCCACAAGTCTGAGAGGTAAACCATCCCATGTTCCTCCAATTTATTTATGATTTCGTTCTTTATGCCTAAATCTTGGACCCATTTTGATCTTATCTTAGTATGTGGTGTTAAATGTGGGTCCATGCCTAGTTTCTGCCATACTAATTTCCAGTTTTCCCAGCAGTTTTTGTCAAATAATGAATTCTTATCCCAAGATTTGGGATCTTTGGGTTTGTCAAACACTAGATTGCTATTTTTATTCCCTATCTTGCCCTGTGAACCTAACCTATGCCACTGATCAACTAGTCTATTTCTTAGCCAATACCAAATGGTTTTGGTGACTGTTGCTTTATAATACAGTTCTAGATCAGGTACAGCTAGACCACCTTCACTTAATTTTTTTTCATTACTTCCCTTGAAATTCTCGACCTTTTGCTCTTCCATATGAATTCTGTTGTTATTTTTTCTAGGTCATTAAAATAGTTTCTTGGAAGTCTGATTGGTATAGCACTAAATAAATAGATTAGTTTGGGAGTATTGTCATCTTAATTATATTCGCTCGGCCTATCCAAGAGCACTGAATGTCTTTCCAATTATTTAAATCTGACTTTATTTTTGTGGCAAGTGTTTTGTAATTTTGCTCATATAATTCCTGACTCTCTTTGGTAGATATATTCCCAAATATTTTATACTATCGACCGTTATTTTGAATGGAATTTCTCTTTGTATCTCTTGCTGTTGGATTGTGTTGGTAATGTATAAAAATGCTGAGGATTTATGTGGATTTATTTTGTGTCCTGCAACTTTGCTAAAACTCTAAATTATTTCTAACAGCTTTTTAGCAGAGTCTTTGGGGTTCTCTAAGTATACGATTTTCTTTCTTGGCTAGGCATTGAGCCTACTTTTTCCCTTCCAAGAGGGGAAATGTTGTTGGATGGCCTGTTGAAAAGGTGTGTTTTTGCCCTTTGGCATATGCTTGGAGTCCTCAGAGGAGCCAGCTCCATGAGGGCGGCTTTCTTTGTTGGACTGGCTGCCCTGTATTTTTCTGGGTCCTGCTCCCATATTGGGAAAATCCTGTTAGATCTGATCCCCAGAGAGGACTTGGCCCTTTGGAACAGGCTGCTAACAGGCAGCAACACATTGGTAGGGCTGTTAGCTCTTGAATTCGGGGGATCCCTTTCAAAGAAAGGGGGTAATCCCCTAGGCAATATATTGGCCTGTGAGGAGGGCCTTTGGCCACCCGATGGTGGGGCCAAGTCTGTGGATGAAAAAGGCAAAATATGAGCCAAGGGGAAGGAATCGGGAAGAGAAGTGGGAGGGTGGCAAAGGCAGCAGCAGTACAGAGAGCAGAGAAGGACTCAGATACCTGGCCTTTGGCTCAGATCTGGACCCTCTGCAACCGGCTCTTGCTTGTGCTGTCCCACCTTTCATACTTAGGGAAGCCCAAGGGACAACTTCCTTAATTTTGTGAGGGATAGAAAATCCTATCCAAAAATCACTACTCAGAGATCACTCGTAGAAAAGCAGAATTATTTACTAGAATCTTAAGAAGCGGACCCCATCCTGGTCTGTGAGACAAATTCACAGGAGGAGAGCGCCACTCCCTTGAAAATGTTCACAAATTTTATACATTTCAGACAAAGAACCTCCAAAATCCCACCCCCCATAAGTTGTGATTGGTCATGCAAATCTGCACCCCCCCAAACCACTCCCCCCCATTTGGTCAGTGGCATGCAACTGACAAGGTGATTTACAGCCTCCTCTTCCTTGGACAATGGAATGCAGCCTAGGCCTTCACCTGACTGGGGCCTATAGGTCTGGTTTCCATTAGCTAGCAGTCTCTGATCACTATGTGCTTAATCTGCAAGTTCTTCACCATATCTTACTCCACACACTTTCAGTTTTCCTTGTAAACCACTTTTTGGTACAGATTTGTTTCCATGGAGACTGGGAGGTTCCCCAGGCTTTTGTATCCACCCCACCCTCAGGACATAGTGCACACTGTTTGACCCACAGTAGAAATTGAATGTTTTTTGATATTCTTTCTCCTAAACTCTCTGCACTCTGGCTTCTCTCCTCCTCATTCAGATGACTTTTACTCATTGAAGGGAAGTGACTGATAACCTCTGTAGTGCAAAAGCTGAAAGACCCCTGTCTAATTCTCCTCCTTCAGCATCTCTCTGGCAGCATTTTGGGGAGGGACTGCCTTTTCTTCTCCCTCAGGATACTCCCGATTCTGCTCTCTCTGGGTTCCTTCCTGACTTGTGTATCCTGCTTGGCTCTTTGACAGGATCTTTATTCATGTCATGGACCCCGGGGAATGACTCCCTTATGCCTCTGTCACCAGTCACCTTTCTGCTCTGTGTGCTCCTACTCGGATGTCCTGGAAATCGATGAGGCCCCAATTGTCATCTCTGGACAAAACACTCCCAGAGATGTTGATGGGGCTGGAGTCTACCTCCTCAGCTGTGCTCCCCAATTCCCATACAATACCCGTGGCACATTCTGAATCTGACCCAATTTGCAACTGAATATCCATGTGTCCAAAGCACATTGCATAATCTCGGTCCCCCAAACTCTCCCCTTGTCTGAAATTCTCTACTCCGGGCACCCAGCTTTGCAGGGTCAGTCTCCCCTTCCCTTTTCTCTTACTTTGCCCACATTTCTTCCATTTAGTTCTGCAGAACCTAAGTCCTTCCTCTACCACATTCCTCCCCCAGAGGCTTGTTTTCCTTCACTCACCTTGCTATCAACCTCATGACCCTGTACCCCTCTTTCCTAAAGGACTCCAACTGTTGTATTAGGATTATGACTTCTCATGTGACTGTCTATATCCTCTGCATTGATCTGGTATGTTCTAGTTTACGTTTTATGACTTTATTGTCCTCCTGTTTACAATGAAGATTTTGTATCTTGAACAAGTATTACTAAATGTTGGTTGATTGATTCTCACCCTTGGGAACAATCCTCCTCCTTTCTCCCCATTGAGCTGCTGCTTTTTCCTGGGGGAAAAAAGAGTCAACAAATAAGTCCTAAAAGCATTTATTGCCACCACTACCCCATCCACCCAACTAAAGGAGGAGCAGTCCCACAAGGCCCTGATAGATAATGTAGCAGAGACCAGGCCTTGCTTTTCTGTGTTTACTATGGTTGGGCAGGAAGGAGAGCCAGCCTCAACACAAGGGATGAAAGGGATCAATTCTTTCAGCTTCCTTTCCCAATTTCCCCCTTTCTCCAACCCATTTTGCCTCTCTCCTCATCAGTAAAGGAAATGGAAGGGAGACAACTGAGAGACTCCCTGGTATGACCATAGGAAAACTAAAAGGATGAAAGATTATAGCCAAGTGTCTGTAAGTCAAAAGGATGAATCTCTAAAGGTCAAGTTGATTTATTGGCTGGGATTTCAGGTGGCATTTTCCTAATGGAAAGTGGGTAGCTCCTTCCAGACTGACCAAATCACAACATTTTTTGGGTAATTCCAATATTCTTTGATTTCACAACAACCTATGGACCTATCAGGCTCATTATTGCATTGGGTCCCATCCTACACAAAGAATTCTCTCCTCCTAGTATTCTCAAATCCACAAGAGACAAGGTAATAGTAGTGGGGAGAGTGTGGGTCAGAAGGGTCAGAAAGAGGGACTTGAAAGTGCTAACCTATAGTTGTGCCCTGAATAAGCCTGCCTTAACTCTTTCAGTTCCTTGAAGCAAAGCAGCTCTCTGAAGAAGAAATTACTCTGGGGGACCCAATTGCTGTGAGAAACAGATTTTTCATGCCTACATTTCATATCTACAGATAGGATGAACTGGGCCCACCCCTCCAATTTTAAGAAAGCAATGAAATATATAAAAATGTTGAGATTGCTTAGAATTATTTGTGATGAATTAAAAAGGTCAGATAGGCTCCACCAGTTGTGAGAAGGTCAATTGTCAGAAAAGAGATCAGAACTGTTTCCACAAGTGTCCTGTGGATCCACAAACTGGGTGGGGCTGGGGCTGGGGTGTTGCTTGGAAGCTCAGTCTGTGCCATTAGGACCTGGAGGCAGCCTCAGATTGTCATCAGGAAGGAGAAAAGATGAAATACCAACTTTGTCCCCTGCACCGTGCTAAATGGCCTTTAAGGACACCTGTCATTTAATCCTCACAACAATCCTGGGAGCAAACAGGTGAAGTGACTTTGTCTCAGGGACACTCATTGAACTTCATATCATCCTGACTTCCAGATGGCATTTCTCCAAAGGCTGTACAGGCTTTACTTCCATATAAGAGAATATAGGAGCTTATTAGGGATAAAACACAAATCCATTTTGTCTTGGGGCTTTGTGTTACCTCCCCAGAGTCTAGAGAGGAGTAATCTCGTTCAGATATGAAGATATGAATGGTATCTCAGCTATTCTCCCATTGAGGACGGACGGAAAAGAGGAGCCTTTCCATCTCCTAGTGCGGGCATAACAAGTGTCTCTCACATTGATCCCTAGAGAGAATGTACTTCCAGAAAAACAGACGCCTCCCCAGAGATACAAACTCCCCCATTCCTCCTCCTACACATTTTCTGGCATCCCCTCTCCCACCAAAAAAGTTACCATAATGGCTCTTACCTACTTAGGAACAGGAAACAAGACTAACACCTTATGTGTCAATGTACAGCTTACAATGGGGTCTCTTCCACTCTCACTCTCTCTTTTGCTCCTTTCCCTGCTCTCCTCTCTCTCTCTCCTCGGGTCTTTTATCTCCTCCTCCCTCCCTCTCTCCTCCTCCTCTTCCTCCTCCTTCTCCTCCTTCCTCTGATGTTCTATAGATGTTCTATCTCCTCTTTTTCCTCCTCCCTCCTCTGATGTTCTATAGATGTTCTATCTCCCTCTTTTTCCTCCTCCCTCCTCTGATGTTATATAGATGTTCTATCTCCCTCTCCTCTTTTTCCTCCTCCCTCCTCCAATGTTCTATTGATGTTCTATCTCCCTCTCTCCTCTTTTTCCTCCTCCCTCCTCCGATGTTCTATTGATCTATCTCCTCTTTTTCCTCCTCCCTCCTCCAATGTTCTATTGATGTTCTATCTCTTTTTCCTCCTCCCTCCTCTGATGTTCTATTGATGTTCTATCTCCCTCTCTTCCTCCTCCTCCTCTTTTTCCTCCTCCCTCCTCTGATGTTCTATTGATGTTCTATCTCCCTCTCCTCCTCCTCCTCCTCCCTTCTCTGATGTTCTATCTCCTCCCCTCCTCCCCCCCTCCTCCAGCACCACCTCCTCCGCCTCTCCTCTCCTCTCTACTCTCTCTTCTCTTTGTCTGAATCGGTTTGTCTCTCTCCCTCTCTCTGTCGCTCACCCGCTCGCACTCTCACTCACTCTCCCAGTCATTCAACAGGACTGGTGACACTCCTGGCCTTTTATCTTGGTAAGAGTGGGTGAGGTAGAAGTGACATCACAAGGCACCATTTTTCCTTCATACCAGTCACCTCCCTCCAGTCACCTCTGTCATTTGTTCAGAAAGAGAAAGCTTGCTAGTATCCTGAACACAAGCCATGTTCTCCCTTCATGGGCTTTCAAACTATATATTTCCCAGTCATTCTCACTAAATATTTTTGTCACTCTTACACCTACATAGTATCTTTACCAAAGATTCAAAATATCTCTCAAAGCTAAACTTTTCAAATGCTGGTTTCTGTCTGATTGTCTTTTAATAAGGAATAATATTTTTGTGTCCAGGGTAGAGAGATAAGGGGAAATTGATATGCTTCTGTATAAACTTTTTTGATTCAGCTGTTTTCCTCTCAGATACATATCCAATCAAGGACAGATATGTGGCTTTATTGATAGAGCAACAAAATTGCCATCTTCCTCCTTCTCTGTCTTCCCTAACCCTTTTTTCTTCCTATTCAGTCACACCCTTGACTCTTGAGTATTAGGCACGGGCTGGAGTTGTTGTACAGAGCTCAGAAATCAGGAAGTCCTCAGATCAAGTCCATGCTCCTATTTGACTAGCTGAGTGAGTGATCCTTAGGAAATCATCTCAGCCTGCCTCAGCCTCTTCAAATCCAAAGTGTCCTAGAGTTGTGAGAATTAAATGAGAAGTCCTTGTAAAACATTTAGTATCATGCCTGACACATAGGAAGTGATTATTAAAGGCTTAGAGCTTTTGCTCCCTTAACTTCCATCTGCACCCAGTCAAGTGGGTTGCAACCCAACCCAAGCAGCTTGTTATCTCCTGAAAATCTCCCCATAGAAGGAGAGAGTTCATTAAGTAATCTCATGGAGAATTTGGAAGGAGCAGAACAATCTCTTTGGTGGGGAGCAGCTCCTGCTCTTATACTTTACACCTTTAGAAGCCTCTTTGACTGAAGGGAACATTCCTATTCGTTGTGACATAAGTCAGACTCCTTTTGACCTTCCTCCCAGTCAGCCTATCTATGATTCCCCTGGTCCTTTCTTCCTCTAGTTGTCTAGAAGTCAAATGGAGATCACCCATGAGAGAAGGCATTTAAAGGACAGATCAAGGTGGCATTTCAGCAGGGACCTGAAGGAAGACAGGGAATTCAGGAGGCAGAGATGAGAAAGGACAGACTTTCAGGGATGAGGGACAGGCAGGGCCAATGCACAAGACAAAGGAGAGGGAGGGTTTCATCTGAAAAGCAGCAAGGGGACTAGAATCACTGAATCACTGAAGATGGTGAGACAGGAGAGAAGATTCAAGGAGCCTGGAAAGAGGATAGGATGGGGAGGGGCTTGCTGGAGTGGGCTTTGGGGGTGGTTGTGGCAATGTGATCTGATACACCCTAGTCCTATTTCTGCCACTTCCTACATCTGTGCTCTTTGGAGGTACTGCAAAGCAAGGAGTTCCCTTTCCCTGGATTCCATAGTAAATGGAAGGGAATAAAGGTTAAGGAGGCTGGAAAGGGGAGGTGGTCATTGGTGAAGGTCTTGGAATGCTACACAAAATTCTCTCTTTGATCATAAAGTAGATAGTCAAGTCTCTGAAGGCTATTGAGTTGGGGGAAGTTGAGGGAAGTGACCCTCTGTGTTTTGGGAAGATTAATTGCACAGCTGAGTGGAAGAAGGACAGCTGTGAGGAAAAATGTGGCTGTTGTTACAAGGGATGATGAGTATTTGCCCCACGCTAGTAACAATCCCAGATGCCACAAGGCTGTCTATAATGGAAATGTTACAGTGCTAAAAAACTGAAGGTGTGGGGGATGTGAGGATGGAGAGAGAGTGAGGATTCAACACTGCCATGTGGGCTTTGAGTCTAGTTAACTAGCAGGAAGATCAATGGCATGCTCAACAGTACTAGGAAAGTTTAAAAGGTGGGAAGTTTTGTGAAATAAGCTTATAGTTTGAGTTTGGGGCATGTTAAAGGAATTAAAGTAGATAATGAAAAAACAAAATTATCACTGTCTTCAGATGATAAGATGGTATACTTGAGAATCCAAGAGAATAACCTAAAAATACTAGGAACGAGGAACAGCTTTAGCAAAGTTGCAAGATACAAAGTAACTCCACATAAATTATCAGCATTTCTATATGTCACCAACAAACTCTAGCAGCAAAATATTCAAAAAGAAATTCCATTGAAGATAACTGTAGATCATAAAAAATATTTGGGAGTCCACCTCCCAAACAAAGTCAGCAACTATATGAACACAATGACAAGGCACTTTCCACACACACAAAGTCAGATCCAAACAATTGGAAGAATATCAAGTGCTCATGAGTAGGCTGAGCTAATACAATGAAAATAATTCTATCTAAATTCAGCTACTCATTCTGTTATTGTACTCTACCAATCAAAATTCCTACAAAATAGAAAAAATAATGACAAAAGTTCATCTGGAAGAACAAAAGGTCAAGAATTTCAAGGGAATTGATGGGGAAAAATGAAAATGAAGGTAGGTGGCCTAGCTTCAGACCTAATGGGATATTATAAAGCAGCAGTCATCAAAACCGTTTGGTACTGGCTAAGAAATAGAGTAGTTAGTTGATCATTGGATTACATTAGGTTCACATGAGAAAAAAAAATGAAGAAAACAACTCCTTAAAAAGGAGAATAAACGAAATGGAAAGAGAGATACACAGTATAAACTGAAACAGGGCAAATAGAAGCTAGTGATTTGGTGAGACAGCAAGAATCGATCAAACACTAAAAAGAATGAAAACATGGAAGAAAATGTGAAATACCCCATTCACAAAAGAGCTGACCTGGAAAATAGATCCAAAAGAGACAATGTAACAATTATTGGCCTACCTCAAGGCCATGAACAGAAAAGAGCCTGGATAGCATTCTACAAGAGGTCCTTATGGAAAAGTGGCCTGGTATTCCAGAAATGCAGGGGGAAATACTCCCTGAAAGAATGCCTCAATCTCCTCTGGAAAGAGATCCCACAAGGAAAACCCCAAGGAGCATTTTTGCAAAACCCCAGAACTGCAATCTAAAGGCAAAAATACTGCGAGCTGCCTGAGAAAAACCATTCACATGTCAAGGAGAAACAGTCAAGATTACTCAGGACCTGGTAGCTTCTACAATAAAGGATCAGAGGACCTGCAATACCATATTCTGGAAGGCAAAGGACCTGGGGTTACAACCAAGAATTAACTACACAAGGAGACTCAGCATCATCTTTTGAGGGGAAGGTGGATCTTCACTGAAATCAAGACTTTCAGTCATTTCTTCTGAAAAAAACAATTAAACAGGAAATTTAATCTGCAAACACAGAACTGAAGAGAACTAAAGGAAGGTTAACAGGGGAATAATATATATTTAAAGGTTAAACTGTCTACATCGCTAGATGGAAAAGCTATATCTGTAATTCTTGCAAACTGTATCTGACACTGGGCCAGACAGAGGGGAGCCTCACAGGGACTGAGGATGTGATTGTGAATGGACTCTGATGTGATCACATCAAAGAAAAAGACATTAAGACATGGGGAAAAGTTTCTACTGGAGAAGTTTCTTCTTTGGAAAACTGTAGTTTCTTCCAAATTTCACTATATTTCTCATACTTGTTCTGAATTACATTACAATATCCCATTCCACTCATGTACCAGCAATAATTTCTCCAGTCTCCTATCAGTGGACATTTAGTTTGCTTCTCTTTCTTTTCTCAATGTCTGGTTGCTAGGTGGTACAATGGATTCGAATACTGGCTGAGAGTCAGGAAAAGTGACTTTGCCTAATTCAAATCTGGTCTCACACATGGACTAGCTGTGTGACCCTGTGCCAGTCATTTCACCCTGTTTGCCTCAGTTATCTCACTTACAAAATAAGTTGGCAAAGGAAATGGTAAACTGCTTCAGTATGAATAGACAGCTCCAAGTGAGGTCACAAAGAGGCAGGGAAACCTGAAATGACTCAACAAGAAAAGACAGCATGAAATAGCCATGAAAGGCTGCGTGTGTGTATGTATATATATATTTAGAACATTTTTAGAGTATATTCTCAATGTCTGATTTATTATGTCAAAAAGTATTACATTTGTAATTTTTGTCTTTCTAGATTATTCTTTATAAAAGAGTGGGAAACTAATTTATTTCCCCTTCTGTTCGTCTGTACAATCTGTATTTTTGTAGATATTCTTCCATTTCCTTTAGGTTGTGAAATTCATTGGCATAAAGTTGGGCAAAGTTATTCCTCATTATTGCTCTAATTTCCTCTTCATTGGTGAACATTCTCCCGTTTCATTTTTGGGACTAACTATTGGATTTTTGTAAAACCCCAGAACTGCAATCTAAAGGCAAAAATACTGCCTTTTCCAATCAAATTAACTAAAGATTTTTCCATTTTGTTGTTTTTTGTTTTTTGTTTACTCTAAATTTTATTAAACTCTCCTTTTTTTCTCAATTAGAAAATCAGAGTAATTGTCTGAAGGCTGTGGGAGAAGGTCACAAAGAAACCTGCGCCCTCTCGGCCATCCTGGCTCTACCCCTGGAACTGGGGTAGCTTCATTTGAAGGTGGGCAGGGCCAGCCTCTTGGGCCTGGGGCCTTGGTGGAGTCCCTAAAGCCTGTGGCAGGCAGGGGCTCCAAATGTGGGTAGGTGGAGATAAAGGGGGGGGCTCTCTTTTTGCCCTGGCCTTGCAGAGGAGGTAAATGCTCTCTGTCTCAGCCAACATCTATCTATTCCTTCAAGTTTTGAGGGGAAATGCTGGGAGGTGGTCTGGAGAAGAGGAGCGACTCGGCCCCTTGGCACAGGTTTCTGGTGTTCACAGGAACCATCTCTGTGCAGCCCGCACATTGGGTTGGACTGTTTGCCCTGGAATTTGGGGGATCCTTTTCCCATAAGGGCGAAATCCATTGCCTGGGGAAGCCTTGGCCTGTGGGGAAAGGCTTCTGCCATAGGAGAGTGGGGCCAAGTCTGTGGATGAAGAAGGCAGTCTATGAGCCAAGGGGAAGAAATCAGTAATTGAAGAGGGAAGGTGGCAGAGACAGGAGCAGTACAGGGAGCAGAGATGGACTCAGATACCTGGCCTTTGGCTTAGAGCTGGACCCTCTGCAACCAGCTCTTGCTTGTGTTGTCCCACCTTTCACACTTAGGAAAGCCCAAGGGATAACTTCCTTACTTTCAATTTTCCTTGTAAACCACTTATTGGTACAGATTTGTTTCCATGGAGACTGGGAGGTTCCCCAGGTTTTTGTATCCATCCCACCCCCAGGACTTAGTCCAGGGTTTGACCCACAGTAGAAATTGAATGTTTTTTGATATTCTTTCTCCTAAACTCTCTGCACTCTGGCTTCTCTCCTCCTCATTCAGATGACTTTTACTCATTGAAGGGAAGTGACTGATAACCTCTGTAGTGCAAAAGCTGAAAGACCCCTGTCTAATTCTCCTCCTTCAGCATCTGTCTGGCAGCATTTTGGGGAGTGACTGTCTTTCCTTCTCCCTCAGGATACTCTCTTTTAGAGTTTTCCCGATTCTGCTCTCTCTGGGTTCTTTCCTGACTTGTGTGTCCTGCTTGGCTCTTTGTTCATATCATGGACCCCGGGGGGGTGACCCCCTTATGCCTCTGTCACCAGTCACCTTTCTGCTCTGTGTGCTCCTACTCGGATGTCCTGGAAATGGATGAGGCTCCAATTGTCATCTCTGGGCAAAACACTCCCAGAGATGTTGATGGGGCTGGAGTCTACCTCCTCAGCTGTGCTCCCCAATTCCCATACAATACCCGTGGCACATTCTGAATCTGACCCAATTTGCAACTGAATATCCATGTGTCCAAAGCACATTGCATAATCTCGGTCCCCCAAACTCACCCTTGTGTGAAATTCTCAACTCCGGGCACCCAGCTTTGTTGGATCAGTCATCCCCTTCCCTTTTCTCTTACTTTGCCTACTTTGCCCACATTTCTTCCATTTAGTTCTGCAGAATCTAAGTCCTTCCTCTACCACACTCCTCCCCCACATGCTTGCTTTCCTTCACTCACCTTGCTATCAACCTTATGACCCTGTACCCCTCTTTCCTAAAGGATTCCAAGTGTTGTATTAGGATAATGCCTTCTCATGTGACTGTCTATATCCTCTGTATTGATCTGGTATGTTCTAGTTTACGTTTTATGTCTTCATTGTCCTCCCATTTACAATGAACTTTTTGTATCTTAAGCAAGTATTGCTAAATGTTAGTTGAGTGATTCTCACCCTTAGGAAATATCTTGTTTCTTTTCCCCATTCAGCTGCAGATTTCCTGGGGGAAAAAAAGAGTCAACAAATAAGTCCTAAAAACTTTTATTGCCACCACTACCCCATCCACCCAACTAAAGGAGTAGCAGTCCCACAAGGCCCTGATAGATAATGTAGCAGAGCCCAGGCCTTGCTTTTCTGTGTTTACTCTGGTTGGGCAGGAAGGAGAGTCAGCCTCAATACAATGGATGAAAGGGATCAATTCTTTCAGGTTCCTTTCCCAATTTCCCCCTTTCTCCAACCCATTCTGCCTCTCTCCTCATCAGTAAAGGAAATGGAAGGGAGGCAACTGAGAGACTCCCTGGTATGACCACAGGAAAACTTAAGAGGATGAAAGATTATAGCCAAGTGTCTGTAAGTCAAAAGAATGAACCTCTAAAGGTCAAGTTGATTTATTGGCTGTGATTTCAGGTGGCATTTTCCTAATGGAAAGTGGATATCTCCTTCCATACTGCCCAAATCACAAAATTTTTGGTGGAGATCCAATATTCTTTGATTTCACAACAACCTATGGACCTGTCGGGCTCAGTAGTGCATTGGTTCCAATTCCTGCACAAATAATTCTCTCCTACTTGTATTCTCAAATCTCCTTTTCCAAATAATTTACATACTATTGGAATTAATTTTTCTTTAAATTTTTAGTACACTTCACTTATGAATCAATCTGGCCCTGGAGATTTTTACTAATGAAAGGTGTGTTCAATTTCTCTTTCTCAAATGGGACGATTTAAGTAATTGCTTTCCCCTTCTGGTGATGGAGGAAATTTTTTTTTCTCAATATTCATCCATTTTGGACAGACCTTTAGACATGCTGCCTATTGTTGAGCAAAATGACTCCTTATTATTGCTGTAAATTCTTTGCCATGGTGGTAAGTCCCTTCCTTTCATTTATAATGCTGGTGATTATTTTTCTTAACTTTTTTTGGATGAAATTACTCAAAAGTATATTTTTTTTAGGTTTTCTCATAAAATTAACTCTTATTAGTTCTATAGCTTTCTGAGTTTCAATTTTATTAATCTCTCTCTAGAGTTTCACAATTTCCAATCAGAGATTTAATTGGGGGTTTTAATTTGTTCTTTTCTTGTTCTATTCTTAGCTTGTGTAATTGCATACCCAAGTCATTGATCTCCTCTTCCTTTTAGTCATACAGCTATTTAAAGGCATATGGTCCAAGAACTCACTGCTTTGGATGCATATTTCATAGGTTTTAGAATGTTGTTTCATTATCGGCATTTTCTTGGATGAAATCCACAATTCTCTGATTTGTTTGAACCATTAAACATGACCTACTCATTTTAAAAATGTGATTTAAACATTCTGGAGAGCAATTTGGAATTAGGCTGAAAAGGGTATAAAACTTTACATACCCTTTGACCCAGCAGTGTCATTACTGGTTCTGTACCCCAAGGTAATCAGAGAGGAGGCTAAAGGACCCACATGTGCAAAATTGTACATAGGAGCTCCTTTTTGTGGTAAGAAGGAACTGGAAAATAAGTAGATGCCCATCAGATAGGCAATGGCTGAACAAGTTGTGGTGGTCTATGAAGGTGAGAGAATATTAGGATTATACAAAAAAAATGATGAATAAGCTGATTATCGAAAGGCCTGGAAAGATTTACCTAAACTGATGCTGAGTGGAACAAGCAGAAGGAAGAATGTTTTGTACAAAATAAGAGCAAGAATTTGTGATAATCAGCTAAGAAAGAATTGGTTCTTCTCAGTGCTTCAGTGACCCAAAGCCGTCCCCATAGACTTTGGACAGAAAATGCCATCTGCATTCAGAAAAAGAACAAAAGATAAAGAATATAAAACAACATGTGCTATGTGCACTTTTTCTTTTTCTCTCTCCCATGGTTATTTCCCTTTGCTCTGATTTTCTTCTCCCAACAGCAATGCTTATTAATTTATGAAATACCAAAGAAAATTTATTCAATTTAAAAATTTTAAGACACAGTCCAAACAGGACAGCCAAAACCTTTGCTGTTTAGGGCATCCAGTGAGCCCAAGACCCGAGGACCAAGGTTGGCTGGAACTTCATTTTCAATTGGCAATTCTTGATTCTCAATTTGCACAACTTCATCCATCTGGTGAACAGGGTGGATTGTAGTTCACAATTTTCCCTTGTAAGGGTGGCTGAGGCTCTTCCTGGGGCCTTTGGGAGCAGACTCTAAAGCCTGTGGCGGGCAGGTGCTGCAGCCTGAGGGAGGAGGAGGCTGACAGGGTGCTGTAGCTTACTCTTTGACCTCTCATGGCAGGCAGGGGAGGTCATTGGCCAGCCCAGAGACCAGCCTCTTCCAAGGGTAGGGACTGCCTAGGCCAGCCCAGCTGCTGGCACCTTGGTGAATGCTGGAGGTTTATGAGAGGCATCTGTTCCCTCAAGTTTTCAGGGGAAATGATGTGACATCACATCACTGGAGAAGAGGAACCCCTGGCATTAGTGCAGACTGCTGCCAGGCGCGATCCAAGTCTGTGCAGGGCAGACATTCAGCCTGGTGGTGGAAGGTGGGTCAGGGTGTTTGGGGGGGGGGCTTTATCCAAAAATGGTGCGATGCAGTGCTGACTACTGGGGAAGAGGCTGCCTTGGCCCACTGGTAGAGGCTTCTGCTGGTCAGTGGGAATAAGTCTGTGGCTGGCACACGAGATGGTCTGAACAGTAGTTACAGAGTCTCAGGATCATTAATATATCTTCCCTAAAGTTTAGATAAGAAATATTACTATCTTTCTAGGCTAGAAGATTTTTACAATTGTTGAGAAAACAATAGCATTCTTACTTCAGAGGAACTCAGGATTATAGATTACAAAACCAGAAGATTTAGAATTATGGACAGATTGTTAAAACAGAAGCACCCTAAGGTCAGGAGACTTAAAATTATTGCTGTCTCCCCTAGAAGCTATATTACATCGCTGTGAAATATACATAACAGCAGATTTTGTTATGTATTCTTGGCTTTTATTGTATTTCCCGCCTTTAAAAAAACAAGCAGTACTACAGGAGAAACTTCTCCAGGAGGGCAAAGGGAACGTGTGGGAGAGTAGCCACTACTGAAACCATCAAAAATTCGAGTATGAGTGTAGGAAAAAAGGTTTTCTTTCACATGAGAAGGGGTGCTTAGTCTCTGATGTAAAAAGTGTGATTTAAAGAGAGACACACACCAAGGCATTTTATTCCCCAAGATCTCCCCTCCCCAATCCCCTGGCTCCTTTCTCCATTGGCCAGGATGCCTAAAAATGAGATGAAAAAGCCTAAGGCTCTCAAATGCTTAACAGAGTAGAGAGTTTCCCATTGATCCACTCTCTAGCCCACAGGAGTTCCTATAGTGGCGTGGGAAATGAGCAGAGAGCCAAACCCAAAAAGGTTCTTTTCAAATCTCCAGTCACCCCCCTGGATTATGAAAGTCAGTCCCTGCCCCTAAGGGGCTTAGATTTTTTTGGGGGAAATAACTTCCACCCTGGACCTCCCTCTGATGTCCCAATGGGATTCAATTTTCTCACTTAAGTTTCATTTCTCCAATCTAAGTTTTTTAGCTGTGGAAACAAAATCCATTTAAATGTAAGGCAAAAAAAAAAAAAAAAAAATCAAACATACTAAGAGAAATCTATTCAAACTAAGTTAGTGGTGATAGAACTATAGTGTCCTCATTGAAAGGACACCTAAGGTTTCTGAGAAAGGGGAAAAGAGAGAGAACTTGGTCAGGTCAATAGCTTTGTTCTTTACTTTGTGGAACTTTACAGATTCTCCCCTCAAGGAATTGTAGAAACAGTACAACAAGGACTGATGTGAAACATGGAGAGAAGAGGATAAGTGTGTTAGAAGCCACTCAGTCTTGTTTTAAGCATAGATTTTGTTACTAAAAATTTTTGTGTGTAGTAACAATGTTTATTCTAATTGTAACACCTTTTAAAGCAAGCTAAATTCCCAAAGAATTTTGTAAAGAACCAGGAACCAGGAAAGAGAAATTTCTAGAGAAACCAGCTGCTTCTCTTCTCTGAGATGCTAATTTGGTGGCTCAGAGGTGGAATTGAGGAGTAGTCTGGTTCTGACTTTGTGCCTAGGTATAATACCCAGAATTCTCAGGGCAGATCTGGGGCATGGGGAAGGAAAGTGGGAACATGGGAGTGTGTTTTTAGGCCAGAAAGGTCTCTAGGTCAAATGCTGACACCCAATTTTATTCTGCAGCTGCTGTTAGCTTTAAGCATCTCCTTATTGTTGATATTATTATCTCATTAGAGTCTCAGAAACTGTTTATCACTGATCACTGATAACTGTTATCTGAATGTTATCTGATGGCCAGCAATATTTGTGACCTGCTGGTATATAGAGTAAACTGGGGCAGCATAATTGGCAAAGGAAGGTATCATTTCCAACTACATCAATTCCAAAGCCAGGTGGCTTCAGGGCCACTTCCCTAAAAGCTGTACCCCATCAGTGTGTATCATCTAACTTTAGTAAACAACTGCTAATAATGAATTTCCCCCCAAGTCTGCTAAATAACTAATCAGTATTTCTGATTGATGTTAGTGTTGGTTGATAATCTCATGATCGGATCACATTCTCCACAGGACGAGTGGAAGAAGGTAAACTCTTCATTTCAATGTCCATGAATCATACTTGATTTTCACTTCTCAACAGTTTTCTTTTAGATAGGTTTTTAGGCATTTTAGGGTCTCTCTTAGGCTCTTTGGTTACTGAGAGAAACCACTGACCATCAATTTACTGATTGATGGTTAGGCTAATTAATAAAGTGGCTGTTAATTAGCCATGAATTCTCTCTCTGCATTTCATTCATTTATATATATATTATACACATATTAAAAATGTATATATATATATTTGTATACAAATATATATATATATGTATACACATACAGATTAATACAATATATATGTGCCTACATATGTGTATTTTTGCATCTTAATCCTGGAATGGATATAGCTTGTTTTATCATCAGTCTTGTAGAATCATGAATGGTCATCATGAGACAATAAATGGTCTTTGTATTGATCCTAGTTCTTGCCATTTTCAAAGTTGGTTTTCATGTCATCACTATTATTCTACTTGCTCTGCTCATTTCATTGCAATATAAAAGTTTCAGAAAGTTTCATTTTTGCAATATTGATGTTCTATTACAAACTGTTCTTCCGGGTCCATTAAGTTAGCTCTGCATCAGTTCATGATGTCTTTTCCCTATATTTTTTGCATCATCTATACCTCATTTCTTAATTGTAAAGGGCTGAAACTCTGAGTTGATGCACTGAGGTTTGGACAATGGAGCACTTAAGGCTAATTACTGATTGGACAATGCTCTATGGCCCTTCCCACTATTCTGTGCTGGTTCAATCTTTTGGTGTATACAGAAAATTGTGGGAAGGATTAGGGGGTGAAGTAAGATAAGCCAGACGCACTTGGGCGATAGAAGATGAAAAGGAAACTTGCAGAGATCCTGTGTCCATTCCCTTCACTTCTATCCATCAAGACCAAGAATAAAGACCAAGGACTTTTGCTTATCCTGACTCCAGCTGATTCTAAGGTATCCAGAGTGCTAATTTGGTCTTCACATTTGGCGCCCAACATGTAGACCAAGACCCTAATTTCACTGAAGAAGTCCCCCAGTGACCAAGAAATAGGGTATTTTAATAGACAAACAGGGAGCTTACTTTGTTAAGAGCTAAACTAGTAACCTTTTGTAGTTGAAATGGAGTAGATATTAGGAAAAGATTCTCCCCTATCCCCAGCCCCAGGCCCACCCCCTCCCAAAAGGGGTGTGATAGAAAGCATACTTAAGTTGATTAAGGGACAAGGCTTAATTGTCCCTTAACTTGGGAACAGATTGCTAGATTCTTGAGTACATTAAAACCCATGTTCCCTTGGTTCTTAAAGGAAGAAGATATAGGGCCAGATAATTGGGAGATCAATTATGTGAATACTACTATGATAAAGGTCCTCATTCAATTTCCAAGGAAACATTGGATATATACAACATAATACCATTGGCCTTAAATGTTACAGAAAAAAGAAAAGTTTTTTGTTTGTTTGTTTCTTTGTTTTTTTTTTAATAGTTTTTATTTACCAGCCATATGCATGATTAATTTTACAACATTGACAATTGCCAAACCTTTTGTTGGAAATTGGGGCTAATGATTATCCCCTTTCACTTTTCATGAAACTGAGAACTGCACATTGTTTGCATCAAGGTGCAACATGGCAACCTCAAGTTTTGGAGGACAAAGTAGACAGCTTTGAAGGATAGTTGAATGGAATTAAGATATCAGGTCCAACTTCCTTTCTTTCACACACATTCTCCAAGGTTGTGCCTTTTCACTTCTGCTAGCTACATTCCAAAGGAGACCTTATCATTCCAAAGGAGTGGGAAAGTCTCTTGGAAAGAATGGGGCTTAGAGGAGGATTGTGGGAAGATTGCAGAGTAGATTGGTCAAATACTTGTGCAAATATATTGATAGCATCTTTTTTGTAATGGGTAAGAATGAGATCCCATATCAGTTGTGGTATGGCTGAACAAGTAACAGCATATGATTGTGATGGAATATTATTGTGCTATAAGAAATGACAAGAAGGATGATTTCAGAAAAACCTGGAAAGATTTACAGGAACTGAGGATTCTGGGAAGATGGTAGAGCAGGTTGGTAATTCCAAGCTCTCCACATTTCTCCCACAAATAGAACAAATTTGCGTCTCAGAGCAAACATAGACTGGTGAAAAATCACGAAGACTTGGGGCACAATAGAGTCTTTCAGATATAATTGAGAAGATCTGAAGAAAGACCCTGAACCGAGATTAACTCCATAGCATATGCAAACACTTCCCAGCTCACTCTGTAAAAACATCAAATGGGGAGACCTGGGATAAGCTGGGTGTGGTTGGAGTCTCAGCAGGAACACACTTTTCATCTCCCACACTACATGTGGAGTCTGAGCCCTGGAAGACTGAGGGGAACATCAACTCAATAGAAAAGTCAGGCCCAGCTGTGCTGCTGGGATGTGGCCCTGAGAGAGAAGGAACCAGCACACCTGTGAATGCAAAGGCAGTGGGACAGGGATACTACTGGCTATGGGCACTTGCTGAAGGATGGAGTTCTTGCTTTCAGGTGCAAGTCACACGGGGAAAGTTCAATCGAAACTACAGCACCCCACAATAATTAGAAGTTCTTTTACTAATGCTTATTTTATTTTATTACTATCTTTTTATTTACAAAATATATGCATGAGTAATTTTTGCAGCACTGACCATGATGAAAACTTCTGTTCCAAATTTTCTCTTCCCTTCCTCTATTTCCTCCCCTAGATGGCAGATAGTCTAATACATGTTAAATATGTTAAATTATATGTTAAATCTATATATGTATACATATTTACAGTCTTGCTGCACAGGAAATATTCGATCAAAAAAGAAAAAAAAAAGTTGAGAAGGTAAACAAAAATGAAAGCAAGCAATAACAGAAAGAATGAAAATGCTATTTTTGTGGTCCACAGTTGGTTAGCATAGTCCTCTGAGTGTAGCTGATTGTCTTCATTACCTGGCCCTTGGAACTGGTTTGAAAAAACTCATTGTTGAAGAGAGCCACATCCATCAGAACTGATCATCCTATAGTCTTCTTGTTGCCCTGCATAATGATCTCCTAGTTCTGCTCATTTCACCTAGCATCAATTCATGTAAATCTTTGAAATCATCCTGTTGATCATTTCTTACAGAACAATAATATTCCATGACATTCTTAAACCATAATTTCTTCAGCCATTCTCCAATTGATGGACATCCATTCCAGGTTCTAGCCACTACAAAGAAGGCCGCCACTGACATTTTGCACATGGGGGCCCCTTTCCCCTCTTTAGTATTTCTTTGGGATATAAGCCCAATTTCAGCAATGCTGGATCAAAGGGTATGCACAGTTTGATAACTTTTTGAGCATACTTCCGAATTGCTCTCCAGAGTGGTTGGATCCGTTCACAGTTCCACCAACTATATATGTGTCCCACTTTCCGCACATCCCCTCCAACATTCATCATAACCTTTTCCTGTCATCTTAGCAAAACTGCCAGGTGTGTAGGGGTATCTTAGAGTTGTCTTGTTTGCATTTCTCTGACCAAGAGTGATTTGGAACACCTTTTCATATGACTAGAAATAGTCAAAGCCACCTTTTGAAAGGTCCAATAAATGTCCAATAAAAAATAGGGACATATCTTTAGGCCATATAAATAACTAGAAACTAGTTAGAGCTTTAAGAGAAGTCAGTCTCTATCTAAAAACTATGGGAGATGCAATAGGCACCATGGAAACATTAAATGTAACTTTTATTTCTCTCCCCACACAGAGATAATAAAAAGGGATCTGGACAAAAGACAAGATTCTACTCAAGCAAAATAAAACAAAAAGATAAGATTTACCTGGCAGTAAAAGAGTTGTTTGGAAAGTGGGTGGAATTGTTTTTTAATTTTTTTTTAAGTAATCTAATTCTCCTTGACAACTGTATTTACCTTTTTGTGCTTTCTTCTATTCTAAGATCTTATGCTTCTTAGATAATTAATCTTCCCAGACTCGGTTTCCTGAGATTAAAAGGGATAATAATAATGGTCCTGTTTCAAGGAGACTTTTTTTTTTTACATTTTTCTTTTAACTTTGAGTTCCAAATTCTCTCTCAGCCTCCACGGTTTTCTCCATCCACTGAAAAACAAGCAATATGATATCCATTATACATGTGAAGTCATGCAAACCACATTGACCATGTTGACAAAAAAGAAAAATAAGAAAGTGGAAAAAAATGCTCAATTTGTACTCAGAAGTTATCAGTTTTGTCTCTGAAAATGGATTGCTTTTTTCATCATGAGTGCTTTAGAATTCTCTTGGGCATTGTATTGATGAGAATAGCCAACTCCTTCAAAGTTGATCGTTTTTACATTATTACTATTATTGTGTATATACTATGTTCCTTTGGTTTTGCTCCCTTCACTTTGTATCCATGCAAGCAATTCTAAGGTTTTCTGAAACCATTCCCTTTAGCATTTTTTGTAACATAATAGTGTTCCTTCACAATCATATCCTACAAGTTGTTCAGTTATGCCAAACTGCTGGGTATTCCTTCAGATTCCAATTCTTTGCTAGTATAAAAAATGGTGATATATTTTTGTTCAAATAGTTTTTTTCCCTTGGTCTTGGATCTCTTTGAAAGACATATATAGTCTTAGCCAGTATTGCTGGGTCAAAGGGTATGCAAAGCTTTATTGTTCTTTGGGCACAGTTGCAAATTATTCTCCAGAATGGTGGTTCAAATACACAATTCCACCAACAGTGTGTTAGTAGCCCAATTTCTGCACATCCCCTCCAGCTTTATTATTTTCCTCTCCTGACACTTTAGCCAATATGAAAGGTGTGAATTGGTACCTCAAGTTGTTTCAATTTGTATTTTCCATATTATTAGTTATTTAGAGTTTTGTCTTATGACTATTGATGACTTTGGTGTGTTCTGAAAACTGTTTGTTTATATCCTTTAATGATTTATCAATTGGGTAATAGTACTTGTTTTAAATATTGGGTTCAATTCACTATATATTTGGGAAATGAAGCCTTTATCAGAGGTATTTGCTGTATATTTTTGTTCCTGTTTTCAGAAAGAATCTTTTAAAAGATAAAATAATGAGGAAATTGCAAGACCTTATACCTCAGTTTGGCTACCTTAGAGGATAATCCTATTATCATAGCAACCTAAACACAATAAAGAGAAAGAAGGAAAGAAGCCTTTAATAAGCAACAGTTATGTGCCAAGCACTATGCTAAGTGCTTTACAAAATTTCTCATTTGGTTTTTATAACAACCTCTTTTATCCTTATCTTATAATTGGGGAAACTGAGTCAGACAGCACTTAAGTGATTTAACCAGGGACACATAGTTAATAAGTAGTTGAGCTCACCTGTAAAATCAGGCCTCTGTCTCCAGGCTTAGTGCTCTAGCCTCTGTGTCATCTAGCTGCAGTAGAATAGACACTCTGTGGGTATCACATGCATTGTGGGGAGAGGTTCACTAAGAGGAGCAGGGGAGAACTGAGACTGAGGAAACAGAATATTCATGACTTCTATGCTTACTTAAGACATAGCTTTTTGAATGTGCAGATGCCCTGAACAAAGGACAGGCAGAGTATCTGACACTCTAAATTCTCTCCTTAGCTGTCTTTTTTGTCTGATCAGTATTGTTCATTACACATACATAAAATGTGCATGTGTTAGGATTTTGTTGTTAGGTGTAGGAGAAAGATGAGGGAGGTTGGAGGAAGGATTAGAAAGGCAAATGAGGCTTAAAGAATGGCTTGAACTAGGCCTGGAGGGAAGAAAACATTCCTGGTCCTTAAATTGCCTTTTATATGAAGGAGAGGGAGGGATAAAATGTGTCAATGAAAGGAGGGTGTGTAATGGAGAGATTTGAATAGGAAGAAGCTAGTGTCATGTGCTGCTGCCTAGAAAGAAAAGTCACATTTCTTAACTTTTGATCTCTGTGGTTAAAGAGAATGAATTCAATTAAAGATCCAATAAAATAGACCCAAAAGTGATTGGTCACGGAGGAAAATCCTTGGAAAGTTTAATGATTTTGAATATGAGAGAAGTTCCAATGCTGCAGAGAGTTAAAGGAGAAAGAATACTTTTCCTTTTTTAAAAAATCTTTTTATTTTCAAAAAATATATATATATTTTACATTCACCTCTACAAAACCCTGTGTTCTTTTTTTTCACTGTCTCTTAAGTAACTACAGTATGGATATTAGAATGAGTGGACAGCAATAGTACATAATAAAAATGAGGATTTTGTGAATTACATTGCTGAGTTAATTACATGATTTGACTACTACTCCTCCAAATCATAAACTTTCTCTATGACATCGCAACTATTTTTTATATTTAGGTCATCTTTCTGTAACAATATACACAAAAATGCCACAGGGCCCAGGACAGCTGTAGTAGTTATTCTCTTTCTTTGTCTGCTAACTGTTCTCTCTCCTCTAGACCCAGAAACACATTAAGGAGGTTCAGTAGTAGGGGAGCCTGGCTTCCAGAAAGAAAGGTTAGATTCTTTTTTATTACATAATTTTGATTTCCCATCCCTATTCCAGAATCCCAGGGAGAGTCATGTAAAAGTTAAGTCTGGCTCATGTTTATAATCTCCGAAAAAGAAGATGGAGAAAAATGTTCAAGTTTTAATTAACATAAAAATTTGGTAAAAGCCAAAAGACAAGACATAAGCTAAAAGTAACCCATAACAACTTTTACATACTTTCAGGGGACTGGTATTTAAAATGGCATTTCTCGCTAGCCTCGGCAATAAGAGCCGAGAAAGAGATTCAAGGAATTAGAGTAGGAAATGAGGAAATTAAACTATCACTTTTTGCAGATGACATGATGGTATACTTAGAGAACCCCAAAGACTCTGCTAAAAAGCTACTAGAAATAATTCAAAATTTCAGCAAAGTGGCAGGATACAAAATAAATCCACATAAATCCTCGGCATTTTTATATATCACTAACAAAATGCAACAGCAAGAGATACAAAGAGAAATTCCATTCCAAACAAATGTTGAGAGTATAAAATATTTGGGAATCCATCTACCAAAGAAAAGTCAGGAATTATATGAGAAAAATTACAAAACACTTGCCACAAAAATAAAATCAGATTTAAATAATTGGAAAGACATTCAGTGCTCTTGGATAGGCTGAGCGAATATAATAAAGATGACAATACTCCCCAAACTAATCTATTTATTTAGTGCTATACCAATCAGACTCCCAAGAAACTATTTTAATGACCTAGAAAAAATAACAACAAAATTCATATGGAAGAATAAAAGGTCAAGAATTGCAAGGGAACTAATGAAAAAAAACTCAGAGGAAGGTGGTCTAAGTGTACCTGATCTAAAGCTATATTATATAGCAGCAGTCACCAAAACCATTTGGTATTGGCTAAGAAATAGACCGGTAGATCAGTGGAACAGATTAGATACAAAGGACAAAAAAGGGTACATCTATAGCAATCTAATCTTTGACAAACCCAAAGATTCCAACATTAGGGATAAAAATTCATTATTTGGAAAAAACTGTTGGGAAAACTGGAAATTAGTATGGCAGAAATTAGATATGGATCCACACTTAACACCATATACCAAGATAAGATCAAAATGGGTCCATGATTTAGGCATAAAGAGGGAGATAATAAATAGATTAGAGGAACAGAGGATAATCTACCTCTCAGACTTGTGGAGGAGGAAGGAATTTATGACCAGAGGAGAACTAGAGATCATTATTGATCACAAAATAGAAGATTTTGATTACATCAAACTAAAAAGTTTCTGTACAAATAATACTAATGCAAACAAGATTAGAAGGGAAGTAACAAATTGGGAAAATATTTTTAAAAACAAAGGTTCTGACAAAGGTCTCATTTCCAAAATATATAGAGAACTGACCATAATTTATAGAAACCGAACCATTCTCCAATTGATAAATGGTCAAAGGATATGAACAGACAATTCTCAGAGGAAGAAATTGAAACTATATCCACTCACATGAAAGAGTGTTCCAAATCACTACTGATCAGAGAAATGCAAATTAAGACCACTCTGAGATACCACTACACACCTGTCAGATTGGCTAAGATGACAGGAACAAATAATGACAAATGTTGGAGGGGATGTGGGGAAATTGGGACACTAATACATTGCTGGTGGAGTTGTGAAAGAATCCAGCCATTCTGGAGAGCAATCTGGAATTATGCCCAAAAAGTTATCAAACTGTGCATACCCTTTGACCCAGCAGCGCTACTACTGGGATTATATCCCAAAGAAATACTAAAGAGCGGAAAGAGACATATATGTGCCAAAATGTTTGTGGCAGCTCTTTTTGTTGTAGCTAGAAACTGGAAGATGAATGGATGTCCATCAGTTGGAGAATGGTTGGGTAAATTGTGGTATATGAAGGTTATGGAATATTATTGCTCGGTAAGAAATGACCAGCAGGAGGAATATAGAGAGGCCTGGAGAGACTTAAATCAACTGATGCTGAGTGAAATGAGCAGAACCAGAAGATCACTGTACACTTCAACAACAATACTGTATGAGGATGTATTCTGATGGAAGTGGAAATCTTCAACATAAAGAAGATCCAACTCACTTCCAGTTGATCAATGATGGACAGAGGTAGCTACACCCAGAGAAGAAACACTGGGAGGGGAATGAAAATTGTTAGCACTAATATCTGTCTGCCCAGGTTGCATGTACCTTCGGATTCTAATGTTTATTGTGCAACAAGAAAATGATATTCGCACACATGTATTGTACCTAGACTATATTGTAACACATGTAAAATGTATGGTATTGCCTGCTGTCGGGGGGAGGGAATAGAGGGAGGGGGGGTAATTTGGAAAAATGAATACAAGGGATAATATTATAAAATATATATATATATATATATAATAAAAAAAAAATAAATTAAAATAAATAAATAAATAAATAAAATAAAATGGCATTTCTCATAGGAAGTCCAGAGATAGAGTTACTTGCTACTTATGGCAGAGCTTTGAAGGACAAAAGAGAAAAAACAGAAGTTGTCTCTCTTTTTTGACTGATTCAGCACCCTATTGCTCTGGCACTGTCATGTGGTATCAAGGGTCTGTCCATCTAGGATTTATTGCATTATGCCAAAACACCAGGCCCTTCAGCATAGAGCCATACACATTGTGGATGTTTCCTTGATTTAAGTCATTTTCTTGTTATTGTAGAGCCTTTCTTAGGTATCAGTGTACTGTCATTCAACTAAATATTGTAGTTTGGACAATGGACATTTAAAATCTACATAGTTTCTTTTATGAGTTTTTAGCATTATGTCTTTTGAGTAATAAGGAAACTGAGATTGTCTTGATATTCTTGGTACTGCACAACAGGTCCCTAACCTATCTTTCTAAAGTTTTCCATGCCATTCTGTACTCTATGATTGTCAAAATGTCCTTTATGTTCTCACATAGGAACTGCGACCCCTCCTTTGCATTGGTGTAGAATCTCTTCTATCATCCACTCATATCGTCCAAACCAAAAGTTTCTATCTTTTCAAGGCAATCTCAATAAACTTGGGATAAAAAGTTCACTTCTTTTTTTATTTCTTTTCTTTCCCATGGTTTTTCCCTTTTGTTCTGTTTTTTCTTTCCCAGGTTAATTCTAAATTTGAACACTTATTTTTTAAAAAAATTTATATATATATATATATATATATATATACACACACACACATACACATATAGATAGCAAGATAGATAGATATATTTACATAAAAACAAAAAACCATGAAACTATTATCCAAAGTCAGCTATTTGTGCTGAGTCAATTAGGGGAGACTCCATTTTTAAAACTTTACTTTTAACTTTGAATATGAGGCAGGTAGCCTATGTAAGATGGTGACAGCACATACTCCCTAATTGGCTTTCTTCATTTAAAATGTGAACTAATCAATCAATGAGGCAGGACTAACCCCATCTCCTTTGAAATATGAAGCAAACAAAATTGTGTTTTCTGTGGAAATTGCTCACCCTTTCCATAAAAAGCAGAGCACAGATTAAATTCAGTGTATTATATGTAAATAAAATTACATGGAAATATTAATAAATTCCTTTTGTCTTATTTTCTGAGCTTGCTGTATTTGATTAGTACTTCAAGGCCTAATCTAGATTTCTTTTATGATTCTGGTAAGCCAAGCCAGGATATTGGGGGTGTGGCCCTTTGCCCTGAGTTGTGGTTATCTATGAGAATCTACTCTGATTTGGCCACAAATACTTAATTTATGGAGTGCCAGATCAAAGTAGATTAGTCTGTGAAGGAAAGTGGTTGGAGATTTAAATTCCCCAAACTTGGGAATGATACAAATAATTTTGCAACTCAACATTTAATGTTTTCCACCTCATTTGTGCATGTGCATAAAGAGGCAAATGAGTATATTTCTTACCCAACATTTGCTTATCTAGGAAAGAAATGTTAAGTGATGGGGTGAATAGAACCAGCGGGGTTCTTTGCAGGGCACCCCAGCAGCTCAGCAGTGCGGGCCAGAGTCACTTCCCTTGGGGAACTATTTCGCAGAGCACTCACAAACCTGGCTACTCATTGTAGCTGGTTGGCAGGCCATCCCAGTTCTGCAGAGGAAGCTGATAACTTCCTGGCCCTGAAGACAGACTCTACAGGCTTTAAAAAATGAGGAAATAAATCAAAAGGATGATCAATAGCTTCTATATAGAAAAAGAGAAGGTTGTCAACCCTGAGGACACTAATAGCACACAATCTCCAGACAATTGTTGGTCCCCAACATAAAAGTCTCTCCTAGAAGAGACTATTTAAAACTTTAAAAGAGAGCTAGAAGAAAAATGGGAAAAGGAAAGAGAAGCTAGGCAAGAGAGTAACAACTTCCTGAAATGTGAATTGGAACAGGTAAACAACTTTCTGAAATGTGAATTGGAAAAGGTAAAAAACTCCCAGGAAAGTAGGATTTGTTCATTGGAAAAAGAAAATAACTCACTTAAAAAAAAAATTAGTGAAATGGAAAAAAATTCCATAGAGCAAAACAACTCATTTTAGAACTCAATTGGACATATACAGAAAGAAGTAAAGAAAGCTAATGAAGAAAATAACCCATTAAAAATCAGAACTGAATAATTAATAATGAATGACTCATTGAGAAAGCAAGAAACAGTCAAGCAAAACCAAAAAAAAAAAAAGAAAGAAAAAATAGAAAGAAACATTAAATATCTACTTGGAAAAACAACAGACCTGGAAAATAGATGGAGGGGAGATAATCTGAGGATTACTGGATTTTCCAAAATTTATGATGAAAAAAATAAAAGCCTAGATACTATTTTACAGGAAATCATCAAAGAGAACTGCCCAGAGGTAATAGAAACAGAAGGTAAAATAGGCATTGAAAGAATTCATCAAACACCTACTGAAAAAGACCTTAAAATAAAAATTCCCAGGAACATTGTGGCCAAATTTCAGAACTATCAGACTAAGGAAAAAATATTACAAGCATACAAGAAAAAAAACAATTCAAATACTGAAGTGCCACAATAAGGGTCACTCAAGATCTGGCTGCCTCCACATTAAAAGATCTATCTTCCAAAAGTTAAAAGAACTAGGAATGCAGCCAAGAATAAACTACACAGCTAAGCTGAGCATTTTCTTCCATGGAAGAAAGATGGACATTTGATGAAACAGAAAACAAAAAATTTGATCATAGGAGTCAAGAGAAGCAGAAAAAGGTAAAAGGAACTCTTGAGAACTGTATTTCTCTTGTGGAAATACATAAAGACCACATGTATAATTTGATTTTACTGTTATAACATAAAAAAGGAAAGTAGAAATGGAAAAGGGATTGTCAGAAAAAGGGAAAAGGGGAGCTAAAAAGAGGGAAACTACATCCCAGGAAGAGGCAAAGAAAACCTGTCATGTCTGAGGGAATTTAGAGAAGGGGAGGGACATTATGTGAATCTTACTCTCATCAGAGTTGGCTCAAAGAGAAAATAATTAACATATTTGTTTTAAAGAGAATTCTGTCTCACCTCATTAAAAAGTGGGAGAGGAAAAGGGAAAAGAAAAAGAGTAATAAGGGAAAGGTACAAGAAAGGGGAAAGAATTTAAAGGGAGGAGAGAGGAATATTAAAGAGGGAGGGTTGCATGACCCAAGTGGGGCCCATAAGTTTAATACTAAGGAAGGGGTTCAGGGTGGGCAAGGAAAAAAAAAGCATAATCTGGTGATGATAATATGATGGCAGGAAATACAGAATTATTGGTTTTAACTGTAAATTGAATGGGATAAAATCAGAGGTGGATTGCAGACTGGATCAGAAGTCAGAACCCTACAATATCTTGTTTACAGGAAACACATTTAAAGCAGGGAGATACATACAGAGTAAAAGTAAAAGGCTGGACCAGAATCTATTATGCTTCAGGTGCAGGGATAGCTATCCTTATCTCAGATCAAACAAAAGCAAAAATTGATCTAATTAAGAGAGATAAGGAAGGAAACTATATCTTGCTAAAGGGCAACATAGACATTGAAGCAATATCAATACTAAACATAAATGCACCAAGTTGCATAGCATCTAACTTCCTAAAGGAGAAGTTAAGAGAGTTGCAAGAAGAAATAGACAGCAAAACTATAATAGCGGGAGATTTCAACCTTGCACTTTCAGAATTAGATAAATCAAATCACAAAACAAATAAGAAAGAAATTAAAGAGGTAAATAGAATATTAGAAAAATTAGGTATGATAATCTTTGCAGAAAATGAATGGTGATGATACAAAGGAGTATAATTTCTTTTCAGCAGTTCATGGAACCTATACAAAAATTGACCATATATTAGGACATAAAGACCTCAAAATTAACTGCAGGAAGGCAGAAATAGTAAATGCTTTCTTTTCAGATCACAATGCAATTAAAAACTGCATTCAACAAAAAGTTAGGGGTAAATAGACCAAAAAGTAATTGCAAACTAAATAATCTCATCTTAAAGAATGATTGGGTGAAACAGCAAATTATAGACACAATTAATAATTTCACTCAAGATAATGAGAATGATACCAAAATCTGTGGGATACAGCCAAAGCAGTAATAAAGGGAAATTTTATATCTTTAGAGGATTACTTGAATAAAATATAGAAAGAGAAGATCAATGAATTGGGCTTGCACTTAAAAAGCTAGAAAAAGATCAAATTAAAAACCACCAAATACTACACTTGAAATTCTAAAATTAAATGGAGAAATTAATAATATTGAAAGTAAAAAACCTAATGACTTAATAAATAAAACTAAGAGTTGGTTTTATGAAAAACCCTATAAAATAGAAAAACCGTCAGTAAATCTGATCAGAAAAAGGAAAGAGGAAAATCAAATTGTTAGTCTTAAAAATGAAAAGGGGGAACTTTCCACCAATAAAGAGGAAGTTAGAACAACAATAAGGAATTACTTTGCCCAACTTTATGCCAATAAGTTTGAAAACTTAAGTGACATGGATGACTACCTCCAAAAATACAGGCTTCCCAGATTAACAGAAGAGGAAGTAAATTGCTTAAATAGTCCCGTTTCAGAAAAAGAAATAGAACAAGCTATTAATCAACTCCCTAAGAAAAAATCCCCAGGACCAGATGGATTTACATGTAAATACTACCAAACATTTAAAGAACAATTAGCCCCAATGTTATATAAACTATTTGAAAAAATAGTGAATGAAGGAGTCCTACCAAATTCCTTTTATGACACAGACATGGTACTGATACCTAAACCAGGCTGGTTGAAAACTGAGTAAGAAAACTATACACCAATCCCCTTAATGAATATTGATGCTAAAATCTTAAATAAGATATTAGCAAAAAGACTACAGAAAATCATCCTCAGAATATTACACTATGACTAAGTAGGATTTATACCAGGAATGCAGGGCTGGTTTAATATTAGGAAAACTATCAGTATAATTGGCCATATTAATAACCAAATTTACAAAAATCACATGATCATCTCCATAGATGCAGAAAAAGCATTTGATAAAATCCAACATCCATTCCTATTAAAAAAAAAAAAAAAAAAACTTGAGAGTATAGGAATAAATGGCCTTTTCCTTAAAATAATCAGTAGCACCTATTGAAAACCATCAGTAAACATCCTATGTAATGGGGATAAACTGGAACCATTCGCAATAAGATCAGGAGTGAAACAAGGCTGCCCACTATCACCATTACTAAGAGTTGAGAAAGCAATTAAAGGAATTAGAATTGGTAATGATGAAACCAAACTATCCCTCTTTGCAGATCATATGATGGTATACTTAGAGAACCCCAAAGATTCTACTAAAAAGCTATTAGAAATAATCCACACCTTTAGCAAAGTTGCAGGATACAAAATAAACCCCCATAAATCATCAGCATTCTTATACATCACTAACAAAATCCAACAGTTAGAGCTACAAAGAGAAATTCCATTTAAAGTAACTACTGATAGTATAAAATATTTAGGAATCTCTCTGCCAAGGGAAAATCAGAAATTATATGAGCAAACCTACAAAACACTTTCCACACAAAGTCAGATGTAACCAATTGGAAAAATATTAAGTGCTCTTGGATTGGGTGAGCAAATATAAGAAAGATGACAATATTACCTTGTGGTGATGGTGCTAGCACCCTAGATATCTTAGAATCAGCTGGAGTCAGGATAAGCAAAAGTCTTTATTCTAGGTCTTTAGCGGTAGAAGTGAAGAGAGTGGATGCATAGGATCTCTGTGACCTCACCTCTTCCTCTGTCTCACTCAAGTGACCCTGGCTAGTCTCACTGCACCTCCTAGTCCCTCCCAAAATTCACAATTGGGCCAGCACAAGATAGTGGGAAGGGCCATTTTCCAAGTATATTCTTATAAGAGTATTATTCAATTAGTAATTAACCTCAAGTGCTCCATTGTCTTTCCCCAGTGCATTGACTCAAGAGTTTCAGCCCTTTATATTACCTAAACTAATCTATTTGTTTAGTGCTATACCAATCAGACTCCCAAAAAACTATTTTAATCACCTAGGAAAAATAATGACAAAGTTCATATGGAAAAACAAAAGGTCAAGAATTTCAAGGGAATTAATGAAAAAAAAAATCAAATAAAGGTGATCTAGCTGTACCAGATCTAAAATTATATTATAAAGCAGTGGTTACCAAAACCATTTGGTATTGTCTAGTTGATCAGTGGAATAGGTTAGGTTCAAAGGAAAAAACAGCCAATAACTTCAATAATCTAGTGTTTGACAAACCCAAAGACCTCAGCTTTTGGGATAACAACTCATTGTTTTACAAAAATTGCTGGGAAAATTGGAAATTAGTATGGCAGAACCTAGGCATTGACCCACATTTAACACCATACACCAAGATCAGGTCAAAATGGGTTCATGACCTAAGCATAAAGAATGAGATTATAAATAAATTAGAAGAGCATAGGATAGTTTACCTCTCAGACCTGTGGAAAAGGGAGGAAATTATGACCAAAGAAGAACTAGAGGTCATTATTGACCACAAAATAGAAAAATTTGATTATATCAAATCAAAAGGGTTTTGTACAAACAAAAGAAATGCAGACAAGATTACAAGGGAAGTAATAAACTGAGAAAACATTTTTACAGTCAAGGGTTCTGATAAAGGCCTCATTTCCAAAGTATTTAGAGAATTGACTCTAATTTATAAGAAATCAACACATTCTACAATTGATAAACAGTCAAAGGATATGAACAATTCTCAGACATAGAAATTGAAACAATTTCTAGCCATATGAAAAGATTCTCCAAGTCATTATTAATC
The DNA here is from genome assembly GCF_048593235.1 of Sminthopsis crassicaudata. Lineage (NCBI taxonomy): Eukaryota > Metazoa > Chordata > Mammalia > Dasyuromorphia > Dasyuridae > Sminthopsis > Sminthopsis crassicaudata. The sequence goes on from NC_133620.1 coordinate 321,176,027, forward strand.
AAAGAAATGCAAATTAAGACAACTCTTGAGATACCAATACATATCTGTCAGATTGGCTAGAATTACAGGGAAAAATAATGCAGAATGTTGAAGGGGATGTGGGAAAATTGGCACAATGATACATTGTTGGTGGAATTGTGAATACATCCAGCCATTCTGGAGAGCAATTTGGAACTATATATACTCAAAGAGTTATCAAATTGTGCATACCCTTTGATCCAGCAGCTTTACTACTGGGCTTATATTCCAAAGAGATTTTAGAGAAGGGAAAGGGACCTGTATGCGCAAGAATGTTTGTGGCATCCCTCTTTGTAGTGGCCAGAAAGTGGAAACTGAATAGACCATCAATTGGAGAATGGCTGAATAAACTGTGGTACATTAATATTATGAAATATTATTGTTCTGTAAGAAATGACCAGCAGGATGATTTCAGAAAGGCCTGGAGAGACTTACATGAACTGATACTGAGTGAAATGAGCAGGACAAGGTGATCATTATATACTTCAACAACAATACTATGATGATCAATTCTGATGGACGAAGCCCTCTCCAACAGTGAGATGAACCAAATCAGTTCCAATAAAACAGTAATGAATTGAACCAACTGCACCCAACGAAAGAACTCTGGGAGTTGACTATGAACCACTACATAGAATTCCCAATCCCTATGTTTTTGTTGGCCTACATTTTTTATTTTCTTCACAGGCTAATTATATACTGTTTCAAAGTCCGATTCTTTTTGTACAGCAAAATAATTATTTAGACATGTATACATATATATATATATATATATATATATTGTATTTCATTTTATCATATTTAACATATATTGGTCAACCTGCCATCTGGGAGAAGTGGTGGAGGGAAGGAGGGGAAAAGTTGAAACAAAAAGTTTTGCAATTGTCAATGCTGGAAAATTACTTATGCATAAAATTTTTGTAAAATTTTAATTAATTAAAAAAAGAAAAATAAAAAAGAACTGAGGAGAAAAAATGTAAAACACCATGTACTATGTTCACTTTGTTTTTGCTTCTGTCTTCCATGGTAGTTTCCTTTTGCTTTGATTTTTCTCTCCATATACGATTCATAAGGCAAAGTGTTTTAAAAACAAATTAATTACTAACCACCCCCAAAATTTAAATTGTTTTATTGTCCAAATAATAGAACAATCAATATAGGATAATAATATAGGACTATATAAGGCAACAATAGGAAGGTCAATACCTTTGGCCTCCAATACCCTTGGCATCCACTGAGCCAGAGAGCCAGAGACGCAGAGATCAAGGCTGGCTTCATTTAAAAAAAAATTTTTTATTAAAGCTCTTTATTTACAAAACATATGCTTGGGAAATTTTTCAACAAAGTCTTCTTTACCAAGTTGTTCCCCCCTTTCCCCCACCTCCTCTTCTAGATGGCAAGTAGTCCAATATAGGTTAAATATGATAAATATATATTAAATCCAATATATGTATACATAGTTATACAGTTGTCTTACTGTACAACAAGAATCGGATCCAGAAGGGAAAAAAAATCCCAAAAGAAAACAAAATGCAAGCAAACAGAAAGAGTAAGAATGCTCTACTGTGGTCCACACTCAGTTCCCATAATCCTTTCTGTACTGGTAGATGGCTCTCTATATCACTGAACACCTGGAATTGGTTTGAATCATCTCATTGTTGTTGAGAGATTCTGTCCATCAGAATTGATCCATCTTATAGTCTTGTTGCCATGTATAATGATCTCCTGATTCTGCTCATTTCACTTAGCTTAGTCTCTCCAGCCTTCTCTGAAATAAATTATTCAGCCACTCTCCAATTGATTGACATCCAATCAGTTTCCAGTTTCTTGCCACTACAAAAAGGGCTGCCACAAACATTTTTGCACATGTGAGTCCCTTTCCCTCTATAAAGTTCTCTTTGGAATATAAACACAGTAGAAATGCTGCTGGGTCAACGGATATGCACAGTTTGATAACTTTTTTTGAGATAGTTCCTAATTGCTCCTCTGAATGTTGGATCCATTCATAGTTCCACCAACAATGTGTTAGTGTCCCAGTTTTCCCACATATCCCCTGAAACATTCATCATTATGTTTTCTTTTCAACTTAACCAAACTGACAGGGGTGTAGGGGTATCTCAGAGGTCGTCTTTATTTGCACTTCTCTGATCAAGAGTGATTTGGAGCACTTTTTGATATAACTACAAATAGTTTCAATCCCTTCATCTGAAAAATGTCTGTCCATTTTCTTTGACACTTATCAATTGGAGAATGGCTTGACTTCTTATACTTGAGTCCATTCTCTATATATTTTAGAAATGAGACCTTGATCAGATCCTTTGAATTTAAAAATGTATTCCAAGTTTATTGCTTCTTTTCTAATCTTGTCTGCTTTATTTTAGTTTGTATGAAAACTTAATATAATGAAAATTATCTATTTTGTGATCAATAATGATCTCTAGTTCTTCTTTGGTTACAAATTCCTTCCTCCTCCACAGATCTGAAAGGTAAATGATCCTATGCTCTCCCAAATTTGTTTATACTATTTCAAGATTATGAACCCATTTTGACCTTAGTTTGGTATATGGTATTAGGTGTGGGTCAATGCCTAGCTTCTGCCATCCTAGTTTCCAATTTTCCCAACAGTTTTTGTCAAATAGTGACTTTTTATCTGAAAAGCTGGGGTCTATGGGTTTGTCAAATACTAGATTGCTATAGTCATTGACTATTTTGTTCTGTGAATCTAACATTCCACTGATCAACTGCTCATTTTCCTAGCCAGTACCAAATGGCTAGCTGTGCCGGATCTAAAACATTATAAAGCAGTGGTCACCATCATTTGCTTTTTTTTTTTCATTAATTCCCTTGAAATTCTTGAATTTTTGTTCTTCCTGAACAATTTTGTTATTTGTGGGGGGAGAGTAAAATAGTTTCTTGAGAGTTTGATATAGCACTATAGGTGTATTTAGGTAGTCTTGTCTTTATTATATTTGCTGGACCTACCCAATAGCACTTGATATTTTTCCAATTGGTTAGATCTAACTTTGTAGCAAAAGTGTTTTGTAGTTTTGTTGATTATAATGTTCTTCTCTATATGGTAATGTTCTCGGGGAGCAGGTTTTCTTCTCTATATGGTAATGTTCTCTGGGAGCAGGTTTCTTGGTGAACTTCTGGAGGCAGCTTTTGTTTCAGTTCAGAGTAATGCACCCCAAATGCAGCCCGGTGCTAAACATTCAGATCCTTTATTGTCTCCTTCAAAATGACCTGGTTAGGTTTAATAGAAGCCTATGGCTTTCTCTCCTTGGTTCTGAGAGCTCTTGCCACTAGTCCTTTGTTTCTGGCAGCTTCAGCCTCCCTTCCTTGCAATCCAAAGCTTCCAGCCAGCACAAAAGTGGAAAATGGAATGAATCTGCCTCTGCCTCTGAGAATGGGTTTGTGGGCTTCTGACTCAGGAATCTCCCTTAGTCAATCCTAGTTGAGGCTCCTAGCTTATATATGCTCTTTAAAGGTGTGAACTAATGTGTGAACTCTCTTAAAAGTGCTGAACTTTGAAGGTGTGAACTAAGTACATAAGCATTGTCTCTATCAGTAACTTAGCACTTTGTTTCAAGTTCTGTTGATTCTCTAGGGTTTTCTAAGTATACCATCAATCATATCTGCAAAGAGTGATCATTTGGTTTCCTTCTTACCTAATCTCTGTCTTCTATTATTGCCAAAGCTAGCATTTCTAATTCATTGAATAGTAATGGTGATAGTGGGCAAACTTGTTTCACCTCTGATCTTAGTGGGAAAGGTACCAGTTTATCCCCATTACATATGAGGCTTTCTGATGGTTTCAAATAGATTTTTAGGAAAAGTCCATTTTTTGCTATACTTTCTAGTCATAATATAAATGAGTGTTGGATTTTATTGAGATAATCAAATGGTTTTTGTTAATTTGGTTATTGATAATCAATTATGCTTCCTAATATTGAACCAGCTCTGCATTCCTGGTATAAAATCCTACTTAGTCATAGTGTTATTATCCTGGGAATGATTTTCTCATATTTTACTTAAGATTTTTGCATCAATATTCATTATGGAGATTTTTCTGTATTTTTTTTTCTGTTTTCCTCCTACCTGCTTGAGGTATCAGTATCATGGTTGTGTTCTTTAAAATCTATCTGGTCCTGGGGATTTTTTTCTTAGAGAGTAGATTGCTCTATTTCCTTTTCTAAAATGGGACGACTGAAGTAATTTAGCTCCTCTTCTGTTAATCTGGGCAATCTATATTTTTGTAGGTATTTCTCCATTGCACTTTTGGGCAAAATAACTCCTAATCACTATCACTTTAATTTCCTTTTCATTTTTGAGACTAAATTTGATTTTCCTCTTTTTCTAACCAAATTAAGGTCAATTTTTTTTTCATAAAACTCAAAAGTTTTATCTTTTATTTTTACAATGTCCAGTTCGGTATTTGATTAGGGGGTTTTCTTTTGTCCAAGCACAATTAATTGATCTCTTTATTATAATTTCCTCTTATTACCACTTTGGCTTCATTTCACAAATTTTGATATGTTGTCTCACTATTATCATTCTTTTGGAAAAAATTCATTCTTTAGGATGAGAGCTTACAATTACTTGTTTGCCTTTTCTCCTGGCCTCATGATTTCGAAAAAAAATTGCATTTACTATTTCTGCCTTTCTGTCCTAATATTTAATATTGGTATAGATTCCAAAAAATGCTGAAGTGTACTCTTTTATCTTCATTCAATTTTCTCCAAAGATCTATTGTACTTAACATTTCTATTATTCTATTTACTTCTTTAAATTTTTATGTAGTTTGATTTATCTAGCTCTGAGAGAATAAGGTTGAGATCTCAAACTATTATAGTTTGCTGTCTTATTTCTTCTTGCAGCTCTCTTTAACTTCTTCAGGAATTTAGATGCCATACCACTTGGTGCATATATGTTTAGTATTGATATTGCTTCATCATCCCTTTAGCATGATATAGTTTCCTTCCTTAACTCTTTTAGAACAATTTTTGCTTTTGCTTGATCTGAGGTCAGGATGGCTACCCCTGCTTTTTTGTACTTCACCTAAAGCATAATAGAATTCTGCTCCAGCCTTTTATCTTTCCTCTATATGTATTGCTCTGCTTTAAATGTGCTTTTTGTAAACCATATATTGTAGGATTCTGGCTTTTAATCTAGTCTGCTATCCAGTTACCCTTTATGACAGAGTTCACCCCATTTATGGCTAAAATATTTCCTGCCATCTTATTAACGCCAAATTATACTTTTCTCTTCCCTTTTCCCCTTTCACTCCTCCCCAGTATTTTTCTTATGAGCACTACTTGCCTCAACCAGCCCTCTTCCTTTAGAGTCCCTCCCCATTTTTATACCTTTCCCTTAGTATTTGTTTCCCCTTCTATTTAGCCAACCCCTTCCCTTTCTCTTCCCACTTTGCTGTAATGTGAGAGAAGTTTTTTGGTGAAACCAAATAATTCTAATATTTTCTCTTTGAGGCAAATCTGACCAGAGTAAGATTCACACAAAGTTCATCCCTTTCCCTTCTTTCTTTCAATTATAATAGGTTTTCTTTGCCTCTTCCTGAGTTGTAATTTCCCTCATTTTCCCTCCACTTTGCCTTTTTTCCAGTACAATCCCCTTGTTATAATGTAACAATAAGGTCAAATTGTACATGCATACTCTATGTATACCCATAACAGAAATAGCCTTCTCAATTTTTTTTTATCTTTTTATGTTTCTCTTCATTTCAATATTTAGAGGTCAAATTTTTTGTTTAGCTCTGGTCTTTTCATCAGCAATAAATGTAAGTCACCTGTTTCACTGAATGTCAATCTTCTTCCCTGAAAGAAAATGCTCAGTTTAGAAGGGTAATTTATTCTTGGTGGCCTTCCAACTTCCTTTGCCTTTCAGAATAGCAGATTCCAGGTCCTTTGATCTTTTAAGGGGGAAGATGCTAGGTCCTTGGTAATCCTTATTGTGGTTCTTCAACATTTTTTTTTTCTGGCTGCTTGTAATATTTTTTCCTGATAATTCTATTATTTGGCAAAGAGATTCCTTGGAGTTTTCATTTTAGGGTCTGTCTTATGAGATGTTTGGTAAATACTTTCAATGGCTATTTTTACCTTCTGATTCTGATTTCCTGAAAAATAGTGTCTAGGCTCTTTTTTCATCATGTTTTGCACGAAGTCCAATAATCCTCAGACTGTCTCTTCTAGATTTACTTTTCTAAATCAGTTGTTGTCCCAATTAGGAAAAAAATGTAAAATACCTAATTTTCCTTTTCCTTTTTTTGATTCTGCTTGACTGATTCTTCATGTCTCATTCAGTCATTCATTTCCATTTGTTCAGTTCTGATTTTAGTAATTTTTTTCTTAATTTATTTCTTTTTTACTTTTTGTATTTGTTCAGTTGAATTTTTGTTGTGTGGATTTTTTTTTCCATTTCACAAATTCTGTTTTTAAAGAAGCTTTTTTTTTTTTTTTTTTCTGTTTTTCTGTGGCTTTTTCCATTTCATTTTCATTTTCAATTTTGTGTTTCCTTTTCCAAACACTCTTGGTAAAGTTTTCATTTTCTTTCCCCATGTTTCTTCTCTCAAGATCCTTTTTAATTTCTTCTAGGAGGGTTTTGTGTGATGGGGCCAACTTATGTCACCTTTTGGGCTTCATCTGGAGATGATAAGTGTTTAGTCTCCTCAGGGTTTGAAATCTGTTCTCTTTCACCATAAAAACTATTTACAATCAATCAAAGTTTTTACTTTTTTTTTTTTTTAAGTTGAGATCTGTTTTAGGGGTAAGAGGGATTGTCCAAACTTCATCTTCAAGTGGCAGCAGCTTCAGAGGATCAGTATTTCCTGACTGCTGGGTGCTAGGTGGGCATGGCCAGGTCCTGTGAGATTCTGGCATTTCTGGGGCTCACTCTTTACCTTTGGTGAGGAATTTTTCTCTAAACTTTCTGCTGAAGTACTGGGCTTACAGGAAACCTGTGTCTTCTCCGCCATCTTGGCTGTACCCCAGGAGCTGGGCTGGCTTCAATTGGGAGATGGGCAGGGTGAGTCTCTTGGGCCTGACGCCATGGTGAGCCTGTGACAGGCAGGGGCTTCAAATGTGGGTAAATGGAGGGAGAGGGAGAGGTAGTGGCTCCCTGTTTTCCCTGGCCTTGCAGGGGCGATAATGCTTCTTTTGTATCTTTGGAGCCAACATCTATGATTCCCTCACATTGTAAAGGGAAATTCTAGAAGATGGCTTGGAGAAGAGGAGTGCCTTGGATGTTGGCTCCTCTACAAAGCAGAAGCCTATGCCAGACTCCTTGCAGGCATCTCTCTTAATCAGAATGGTTACCCTCCAGTTTGGTGGGTCCTTCTCCCATATAGGGTCAATACGGTTTTTCCTGGTCCTCAGGGCGGACTTGGCCCCTTGGCACAAGCTGCTATTGAGTGGTGCCAATAACTCTTCGCAGCCCTCATTTGTAATGGGACTGTTAGCCCTTGTGTTGGGGGGATCCCTTTCAAAAAAAGGAGGTATTCCTCTGCTAGGCAGTAAGCTGGCCTTGGCCTGTGGGCAGAAGCTTCAGCCACGTGATGGTGGCGCCAAGTCTGTGGATGAAAAAGGCAAACTATGAGCAAAGGGGAAGGAACCAGGAATAGAAGTGGGAGGGTGGCAAAGACAGCAGCAGTACAGGGAGCAGAGATGGACTCAGATACCTGGTCTTTGGCCTAGAGATGGACCCTCTCCAACTGGCTCTTGGTTGTGCTGTCCCACCTTTCACACTTAGGGAAGCCCAAGGGACAACTTCCTTACTTTCAATGTTCCTTGTAAATCACTTATTGGGACAGATTTGTTTGCATGTAGACTGGGAGGTCCCCCAGGCCAGGGCCTGGCTTGGGCCTTTCTTTGTATCCACCCCACCTCCAGGGCTTGGTCCAGGATTTGACCCAAAGTAGAAATTGAATTTTTGATATTTTTTGTCCTAAACTCTCTGCACTCTGGCTTCTCTCCTCCTCATTAAGATGAATTTTACTCATTGAAAAGTGACTGATAACCTCTGTAGTGTAAAAGCTGAAAGACCCCTGTCTAATTCTCCTCCTTCAGCATCTGTCTGGCAGCATTTTGGGGAGTGACTGCCTTTCCTTCTCCCTCAGGATACTCTCTTCAGAGTTTTCCCAATTCTGTTCTCTCTGGGTTCCTTCCTGACTCGTGTGTCCTGCTTGGCTATTTGACAGGATCTTTATTCATGTCATGGACCCCGGGTGGTGACCCCCTTATGCCTCTGTCACCAGTCACCTTTTTGCTCTGTGTGCTCCTACTTGGATGTCCTGGAAATGGATGAGGCTCCAATTGTCATCTCTGGGCAAAACACTCCCAGAGATGTTGATGGGGCTGGAGTCTACCTCCTCAGCTGTGCTCCCCAATTCCCATACAATATCTGTTGTACATTTTGAATTCGATGTGCAATTTGCAACTGAATATCCATGTGTCCAAAGCACATTGCATAATCTTGATCCCCAAAACTTTCCCCTTGCCTGAAATTCTCAACTCCAGGCAACCAGCTTTGTCGGATCAGTCATCCCCTTCCCTTCTTCTCTTACTTTGCCCACATTTCATCCATTTAGTTCTGCAGGATCTAAGTCCTTCCTCTACCACACTCCTCCCCCACATGCTTGCTTTCCTTCACTCACCTTGCTATTAACCTCATGACCCTGTAGGCCTCTTACCTAAAGGACTCCAAAGGTTTATTGGGATTATGCCTGCTCCTGTGACTGTCTATATACTCTCTATCTTTCTAATGTGTTCTAGTTTATGTATTTATGTCCCTGTATTTATAATGATGTTTTTGTTTTGAACAAATATTACCAAATGTTGATTGATTGCTTCTCTCCCTTAGGAACCATCCTATTACTTCTACCTGTTCAAGCTGCAGATTTCCTGGGGGAAAAGGATGTCAACAAATAAGTCCTAAAAACTTTTATTGCCACCACTACCCCATCCACCCAACTAAAGGAGGAGCTGTCCCACAAGGCCCTAATAGGTAATACAGCAGAGCCCAGGCCTTGTTTTCTGTGTTTATAATGGTTGTGCAGTAATGAGAGCCAGCCTCAACACATTGAATAAAGTGATCAATTCTTTAAGGTTCCTTTCCCAATTTCCTCCTTTGTCCATTCCATTTTGTGTCTCTCCTCATCATAAAAGAAAGGGAAAGGAGGCAACTGAGAGACTCATTTGTATGACCCAGGAAAAATGAGAGGATGAAAGATTATGGCAACGTGTCTGTATATCAAAAGGATTTATCTCAAAAGAAAATTCTTTTATTGGCTGTGATTTCAAGTGGCATTTTCTTAATGGGCAGCTTTTCACAGACTGCCCAAGTCACAATATTTGAGTGTAGTTCCAATATTCTTTGGCACAACACAGGAATGAAGATGTATACACTAACACTGCAATAAAGATATGAGAATACAAGAGAGAATTGAAGCTGGGATGGGAACCAATGCACTAAGGAGCCTGAGAGATCCATAAGATGTTGTGAAATCAAAGAATATCAAATCTAAATTCTCATTATAGTTTCTTGAAAAAGAAATTTATTGTTATATATTTGCAATTCTCCCTGCAGTTCTGCTGGGATGGGGCAATATTTTTACTTTGTTATTTCTATGTCTTTTCTGCTATTCAATTAGTTTTTTTTTATTTACAAATGAAGTTAATGTAAATTGGATATAAAAACTGAAAAGAAATACACCTATCTGCACTGCTCTTCACCTGAAGGGACCACTGCCCTCAACATGACTGTCATTCTTAGGCTGCTCCAGACATTCAGAAGAAGTTGCACAAGGTAGCCATAGGGCCACAAATTTTAACAGTAGTTAAAAACAGTTACTGACCAACAGTTAGGAACCAGGTTGAAAACTGCCCAAGGCTTTCAGACCATTCTAGAAGCTCCAGGCCATGTCAGTTGAAGGCTAGCCAAAGGCAAGGCAACTATCAGGCCCTCCTAGTAGATCCTCCTAATTGAATCCTCTGCCTGTGTCACCCTCGCCACCCGCTGCCCTGTTTCCTGACAGAACACAGCCCAGTGATGTTATTCATAGTAGTGAGGAAACTTTACATTCAGTCCGCTCTAGGTGACATGCTTCCCTAGATGGTGAAGAGTTTACTGATGGGTCCAGGTTTTTGGAAGATGGGCACAGATGGCTACGAGACTCCATGGTGACGCTCAGAAGTACTTAGGGGGCTAACCCTCTCTCCTGGGGAGTCTCTGCTCAGAAGGCCGAACTCCCTGTCCTCCCCAAAGCTTTAAACTGGGGAAACGATTGAGAGGGAACTTTTACACTGTTTCCAGGGCTCACATGCTCATTGGGGCGACAGAACTGCAAAGAAAGGGAATCCTGACAGCCAGGACTTCACCATGAAGTGTGCAGCGGAAATTCGAGATTGATTGCAAGCCGTGGCCCAACACAGAGTCGTCAGTAATGTTTGGAAAGGGACATCAGAGGGGCTCTCATTCCCCTTGAGAGGTAACAGGCTTGCTGAATCTGCTATGGGGCTGCTGCACGTTTACCCTCAGGCACGACAGCCCTGCTCTCCAAGCTCCCCGACTCTTAGACACCTTCTCAGAGGTCCCAGGGACAGGCCCAAGCTCAATAAGAAAAGGGCACATCATCTTTCCCCCCCTGGGGTCTTTCAACTCCTTCTGGCCAACTTCCACTCCCACAGGCAAGCCAGCATCCAATTCTCTTTGAGCTGCCACAAGTTACTCCCTTGGGAAAGAACAGCCTCCACTCCCTGTGTCCAACCTGCCTCCTCTCTGCCCACAAGCTGGCAGCAACCATTAGGCCCCTTTGTCAGCCTGGCCAATATGTACCCAAAGAAAGCCTGATGGTGCTGGTTACCACCCCTCCCCCGCAGGTCTCTCTTGGAGCACCTGCTCCCAGGAAGCCTGCCTCTCCTGCCAGATAGACTTTGGCCAAAAAAGCTCTGTCCCAAATATGTTTTGCACATGTGGGTCCCTTCCTCTCCTTTACTACAAGTGGTTTTAATTGCTTCATTTTAAAATTGTCACTAATCTTGTATTCTGTTACAGTGAAGTAAGGCTTGTACAGTCTTTGGACAACTGAGTCTGAAAGTCAGTGTGATCCGGAGTCCAAATTCAGGCTCAGATGTACCAGTGTGTCTGAGAGAAAGTCACTTTGCCTACTTGCTCACAGGGTTGTTGTGATCCTCCACTACCACCACCCAGTTTGTGAATCAAGCTGAACCATGGGAGACTCGTGGAACCTTAGCACAAGAAAAGAGGGGCAAGACTGGCTCACAGTTCTTATTCTTTCTTTGACAAATGACCTTCTGACAACTGGCAGAGCCTCTCTGGCCTGCCTTCAAACCAGATTTTAAATTCCTAACAAGTAATGCTCAGCAATCTCAACATTTTTATATGTTCCATTGCTTTCTTAAAATTGGAGGGGTGGGCACAATTGTTCATTCTCTGTGTAGATATGAAATGTAGATATGGAAAATCCCTTTCTCACAGCAGGTGGGTACCCCAGCTGTCACTTCTTCTGGAGAGAGCTGGTTTGCTTCTAGGTGCCTGAAAGGGTTGAGAAAGGCTTGTCCAGGGTAGAACTATTGGTTAGGATTTCAAGTCCCTCCTTCTGGCCCTCTAGTTACTACCTTGATCTTTTCTTTTGTGGATTTCATCAAATGAAATGGCTGGGTAATCACACGGATGTGATTTTCCACTTTTCCCTGAGATTTATTATCAAATAGTGAGTTTTTGTGCCAGAATCTGGTGTTTGGGGTTTTATCAAATACTAGATATTTATAAGCCTTGATCATTGCAATGTATTCCTCTGATCAACCACTCTGTTAGCTTAGCTAAGAGCAAATGGTTTTGATAACTAAAATTTCATAATATACTTTTAGGTTTGGTTATGCTAAGCAACCATCCTTTTTAAATTTTCTCTCTTTTACACTTAAGCTTTTTATTTTCAAATCATAGGAATGGATAATTTTTCAACATTAACCTTTACAAAACCTTGTGTTCCAAATTTCCCTCCCTTTGTCCTCACTCCCCCCAGACTGCAAGTAATTCAATACATGATAATCTAAAAATGTTAAATTTGTCGTATGTATACCTATTTGTACAATTATGCTGCACAAGAAAAATCAGATCCAAAAGGAAAAGAAAAATATGAAAGAAAAGAAGATACAAACAAGAAGAGGAGTGAAGATGCTATGTTGTGATCCACTCTCAGTTCCCAGTGCCCCCTCTCTGTGTGTAGAAGGCTCTCTTTATGACAGGATCATAGGAACTGTCCTCAATGATCTCATTGTTGGAAAGAGCCAGGACCATCAGAATGGATCATTGTATACTCTTGCTGTTGCCGTGTGCAGTGGTCTCCTGGTCCTGCTCATATCACTCGGCATCTATTCATGTCAGTCCCTCCAGGCCTTCCCGAAAGTACTGATCATTTCTTATAGAACAATAATGTTCCATAACACTCATATACCATAACTTATTCAGGCACTGTCCAACTGACGGACATCCACTCAGTTTCCAGGTTCTTGTCAGTATAAAAAGGGCTGACGCAAACATTTTTTCACATGTCGGTCCTTTTCCCTCCTTTAGGGTCTCTTGGGCATATGGGCCCAGCAGATACCCTGCTGGATCAAAGGGTATACAGGTTTTGACAGCCCTGTTGGCATAGTTCCAAATGGCTCTCCAGAATGGCTAGATCAGTTAAAAATTCCACCAGCAATGTATTAGTTTCCCAGTTTTCCCACATCCCCTCCATCATTCATCATTATCTTTTCCTGTTATCTTAGCCAGTCTGAGGGGTGTGTAGTGGGAGTGCCTTAGAGCACCTTATCTGCCTAGAAAATAACATTTCTTCATCTGAAAATTCTGTTCATATCCTTTGACCATTTATCAAGCGTACAATGTAAGCCACTATTCTTTGTATTTTTTTTCCTTAATTCCCTTGATATCCTTGACCTTTTATTCTTCCATATGAATTTTGTTATTTTTTGTACTTCTATAAAATACATTTTTGCCTGATTCATGTTTATGGCACTGAAGTCATAGACTGAGTGCGTCAGAATTGGCATTTTTCTACTCTTAAAAGACTCTACCCAGATGCAACTGATATTTTCCCCATTGCTTAGACCCAACTTTATTTGTATGAGAAGTGTTTTGAAATTGTGTTCACATAGTTCTTGGATTTGTCTTGGTAGTTAGACCCCCGAGTATTTCATTTGGTATACATTATTTGACAGGCATTTCTCTTTCTATATCTTGCTGATGGGTTTTATCAGTAACATAGAGAAATGCTGATGATTTGTGTGGGTTTATTTTATATCCGTCAAGTTTGTTCAATCTGTTGATTCCAGTAGTTTTTTGGATGGCTTTCTAGGATTCTCCAAGTACATCATCTCATTTGCAAAGAAAGTTTGATTTCCTCATTGCCAATTCTAATTCCATTCATTTCTTTTTCTTTTCTTCTTGCTCAAGCCAATATTTCTTGTACATTGTTGAATAATAGTGGTGATAATGGGCATCCGTGTTTCACCTTTGATCTTATTAGGAATTCACCCAGATAATTCTCTGCATTACGAGTAATGCTTGCTGTTTTGGAGAGTTATGGTTTATTATTTGAAGGAAAGCTCTCTTGAAACCTATTGCTGGCTGGTGTTTTTCTTATGAATAAGTGCTTCATTTTGTCAAAAGCTTTTTCTGCATCTGTTGTCATTGTCATGATTTCTGTTGGTTTTGTTATTGATATAGTCAATTATACCAATAGTTTTCTTAACATTCCTAATATTCTTGTGCAATCATGTATTCCTGGCATAAATCCCACTTGTTCACGGTGTATTATCCTGGGAAATATGTGCTGTAATGTCTTGGCTAATATTTTATGTAAGATTTTTGCATCAATGTGCATTAAGGAGATTGGTCTGTAATTTTTTTTTTCTATTTTGGTTCTTCCTGCTTTAGGTAATTAGTACCATAGAAGGAATTAGGAAGTACTCCTTCTAGACCCCTTTTTCCAAGTAATTACATAGTATTGGAATTTATTTTTCTTTAAATGTTTAGTAGAATTCACTTATGAATGCATCTGGCCCTGAAGATTTTTTTCTAATAGTTTGTTCAGTTTCTTTTCCTAAAATGGGACTGCTTAAGTAATTTATTTCCCCAATTTGGCCAATTGGCAAAAGCTTCTGTTGGGTAATGAAGACAACTCTGTGCAAAGCACACATTCTTCCTTTGATATCAGCTGGGTCAGAGTGTGGGTTGGTCCATATGGAGGGTCATTCTCCCCAAAGTGACAACTAGCCTTCGTTTGTGGAATACAATGGCCTTTTCCCTTGGCAGAGGCTTCTGTTGGGCAGGAGAGAGAACTGTGAGGGGCAGATATTGTTTTTGGGTCAGTGCATTTGGAGTGTGGCTTGGTGAATTTCCATCAATTGGGGCAATTCGACCTGCACTGGAGAAGAGGAGTGCCGTGGCCCATTGACACAGGATTCTGGGGATCAGTGGAGCAGGTTCCTTGCAGCCTCACACCCGTTTTTGTAAGAGCCCAGATAAGACAGTTTGCCTTCCAGTTTGGAGGGGTCATTTTCCCAAAGAGGGGCAACCTGACCTGTCCTCAGATAAACAGCACACTTGGCACATCAGGCACATGCTTCTGTTTTTCAGTGCAGCCAACGCTTGCAGCCCTCACATTCAGCCTTTTGTGGAAGAATTGGATTGTTTGCCCTTGATTTTGGGGTGTCCTTTTCCCACAGAGGAGCAATCTGGCGTTGCCTTGAGAATGCGGCAGACTTGATCCATTGGCAGAAGCTCCTGCTATTTTTTAGTGGAGGCAACACTGTGCAGCCCTGTCATTGAGGACTGTTATTTTAGAGTTTGTGGGGTGCTTTTCTAGCAAAGGAACAACTCGTCTCCTGGGTGTCCTGCCGTGTGGGGAGAGACTTCTGGTGTTGCAGAGCGGGGCTCAGTCTGTGCATGAAGAAGGCAGCCTATGAGGAAAGGGGAAGGAATCAGCAAATAGAAGAGGGAGGTTGGCAATGACAGCAGCAGTACAGGAGCTTTTGGAATGGAGCTGGACCCTTTTTCCAAGTTGCTCTTGCTTGTGCTGTCCCTCATTTCACACTTAAGGAAGCCCAGGGGACAACTTTGTTACTTCTAGGTTTTCTTGTCAACCATTTATTTCTACAGAGTTGTTGGCATAGAGTGATCCCTTTAGACTGGGAACTTCTCCTCCCTGCTTTCTCCTCCCCACCCCACTCCACTCCCACCTCCAATGCTTAGTCTAGTGTTGGAACCATAGTAGAAAATGAATGTATTTTGGGGGTATTCTTTCTCCTAAGCTCTCTGCACTCTGGCTTCTCCCCTCCTCGTGCAGATGAGTTTTACTCATTGAAATGAAAATTGACTGATAAACCTCTATAATGCAAAACTGAAAGACCACAGTCTCATTTTGCTCCTTCAGCATCAATCTGGTAGCATTTTTGGGAGTGACTGACTTTTCTTCTCCTTCAGGATACTCTGAGTTCTGATGATTCTGCTCTCTTCTGTTTTTTACTGACTTGGGTGTCCTGCTTTCCATTTAGTCTCTTTTACTGGATCTTTATTCATGTCATGGACCCTGGCGGTGACCGCCTTATGCTTCTGTAATTGGTCATCTATTTGTTCGTTTTATCTCTTAGGATATGAATGGTATTCCACATGACTGTCTGGGAAATTGATGAGGTCCCCAATTATCATCTCTAGGCAAAATGCTCTCAGGTGTATTGATCAGGTCATAGTCTACCTCCTCAGCTGTGCTCCCCAATTTCCATACAATATCTGTTGCACATTCTGAATCGGATGCCCACTTTGCAACTGAATATCCATGTGTCCAAAACACATTGCCTAATATTGGTTCCCCAAACTCTCCCCTTGTCCGAAATTCCCTACTCCAGTCACCCAGCATTGCACCCATTCCCTGTGCTTTTCTCTTACTTTGCCCACATTTCATCCATTTAGTTCTGCAGAATCTAAGTCCTTCCTCTACCACACTCCTCCCCCACATGCTTGCTTTCCTTCACTCACCTTGCTATCAACCTCATGACTCTGTAGGCCTCTTTCCTAAAGGACTCCAACTGTTGTATTAGGATTATGCCTTCTCGTGTGACTTACTGTGTACTCTGTATTTTTCTAGTGTGTTCTAGTTTATGTATTTATAATGTTTTTGTCTCTTGAACAAATATTGCCAAATGTTGGTTGAGTGATTCTCACCTTGGGGAGTAATACTCTGTTTCTTCTTCCAATTCAAGCTGCAGAGTTTCTATGGGAAAAGGATGTCAACAAATAAGTCCTAAAAATTTTTATTATAACCACTATCCCAATCACGCAACTACAGGAGTAGGAGACCCACAAAGCCCTAATAGCTGATGTAGCACAGCCCAGGCCTTGCTTTTCTGTGTTTACTATGGTTGGGCAGGAAGGAGAGCCAGCCTCAACACAATGGATGAAAGGGATCAATCTTTCAGGTTTCTTTCCCGATTTCCCCCATTCTCCAACCCATTTTGCCTCTCTCCTCATTAAAGGAAATGGAAGGGAGGCAACTGAGAGACTCCCTTGTATGACCACAGGAAAACTAAAAACTTGAAAGATTATAATCTTTCCAAGTGGCTGTAAGTCAAAAGGATGAATCTCTAAAGGTCAAGTTCATTTATTGGCTGTGATTTCAGGTGGCATTTCCCAATGAAAAGTGAGTTGCTTCTCCCAGACTGCCCATATCACAAAATTTGAGTGTTGTTCCAATATTCTTTGATTTCACAACATCCTATGGACCTGCAGGCTCATCAGTGCATTAATTCCCTCCCAGCTTCAAGAATTCTCTCTTATTTGCATTCTGAAATCTACAAAAGAAAAGATCAAGGTAGTAACTACTACCTACTGGCCCTTGAGGGCCAGAAGGAGGGACTTGAAATCTAACCAATAGTTCTAGCCTGGACAAGCCTTTCTTACCCATTTCAGGCACTTGAAGCAAACCAGCTCTCTCCAGAAGAAATGACAGCTAGGGCACCCAACTGCTGTGAGAAAAGGATTTTCCATATCTACATTTCATATCTACACAGAGAATGAACAATTGTGCCCACCTCTCCAATTTTAAGGAAGCAATGGAACACATAAAAATATTGAGATTGCTGAGCATTACTTGTTAGGAATTTAAAATCTGGTTTGAAGGCAGGCCAGAGAGGCTCTGCCAGTTGTCAGAAGGTCATTTGTCAAAGAAAGAATAAGAACTGTGAGCCAGTCTTGCCCCTCTTTTCTTGTGCTAAGGTTCCACGAGTCTCCCATGGTTCAGCTTGATTCACAAACTGGGTGATGGTAGTGGAGGAGCAGATTTCTTAGAAATTCTATGCAATTAGGACTTAGGGACAGTCTCAGGTTCACATCAGGGAAGGAAAAATGAGGTGAAACACCTACTTTGTCCTCTGCACTGTGCTCAGTGGCCTTTAAGTTCACCATGTCATTTAATCCTCACAACAACCCTGTGAGCAAATAGGCGAAGTGACACTCAGAGACACTGGTACATCTGAGCCTGAATTTGGACTTCAGATCACACTGAGTTTCAGGCCCAGTTCTCCAAAGACTGTACAAGCCTTACTTCACCGTAACAGAATACAAGATTGAGATTAAAAAAATATATATATCCATTTTGTATGAAGCCAAGTTTTAGGGGGGTTGTGTTATCTCCCTAGAATCTAGAAGAGAGGATTTCTTTCTCAAGATGTGGATGGTATCTTAGCTGCTTCCCCTTAAAGAACAGAAGGAGTGTTCTTCCTTCTATTGCAGGCACACGAAGTATCTGTCCCACTGATCTCTAGAGATAATTTCTCCCAGAAATATAGATGCCTCCCCACAGATAGAAACTTCCTCACTCCTCCTTCTACACATATTTCTGCATCCCTGTCCCCCTCAAAAGGAATTACCCTGGAGACTCTTGCCAACAAAAATGAAGGAAACAAGGCTTAGCTGTCAATTTTTAGCTCTGCTGTGTCCTCCTTTCTAGAGTCCCCAAGTTGGGGTGACAGAATATACCATGCTTTCTAGAACCCCCAAACCAGTCTGATTAAAATATTCTGTCCTCCTTTCCAGAGCCCCCAAGTTGGGATGATAAAACATACCGTCCTTTCTAGAGCCCCCACGCAGGGGTGATTAAAATATTCTACTTTCTAGAACTCCCAAGTTGGGGTGACAAAATGTGCCATGCTTTCTAGAGACCCCATGCTGGTGTGGTTAAAATATGCTATCTGAGTGGAGACCTGATGAAGTGGGACTCCTGAGGATGGTAGAAATATGGAATCCCTTTACTCGGTTCTTTCACCATTGTATACCCTCATACCCTTATGTAACCAAAAGAATACTGGGCATGCACTAAGTGTATACTGCACATGTGGAACCACATAAACAATTTGCTATTGCATGTAGATTGTCACCTGGTACCCATCTTTGCCATCTGATATCAATCTGCTTCAATCACAACACAGGTTATCACCACCCCTGACTTCTAAGTAAAACTGAGTGCCTTTAGGGGAGATGGGTGCCAAATTCCACAGCAGGTTTCCTCTGATCTGAAGGTTCTTATACCTCAACCAGAGTTCTCCCACTGTCTGTGGCCCTCTACACACAGCTCATACTGAGTGTGTGAATATCAATTGTTTCCTTCCTCTCACTATCACTCTGTCCTCTCTTCCTCCTCATCTCTCCCTCCTCCTCGTCCTTCTTCTCCTTCTCTTTCTCCTTCTCCTCCTCCTTTTTCTAATTCTTTTCTCTCTTTATCTCCCTATTTCCCTCTCTCTCTCACTCTCCTCCTTTCTCCTTCCTCCTCTCCTTTCCCAGGTATGAGAGAAAGGGCAAGTGTACAAGACAGATGAGAGGGACGGTTTCTTCTAAAATGCATCAATGAGGCTACTGTCACTGAATCTTAGAAAATGTTGAGATGGGATAGAAGGTGGAAGGAGTCTGGAAAGAGGATAGGATGAGGAGGGGATTGTTTGTGTGGGCTTTGGGGTAGTAGTGGCTATGTGATCTGATAGATCCTGGTCTTATTTCTGTCACTTCCTAGATCTATGCCCTTTGGTGATACTGCTGCAAAGTAGGGAGTTCCCTTTCCCTGGATCCACAGTTAAAGGAAAGGAATAAGAGTAGTTGATCAGTGGAATTGTAGTAATCTAGTTTTTGAGAAACCCAGCCTTCTGGGATAAGAACTCTCAGAATAATTGCTGAGACAACCGGAAAATAGAATGGTAAAAACTAAGCATTGACCAACATCTTAACACTTACACCAAGATGTCAAAATGGGCTCATGATTTACATAAAAGAGTCATATTAGCAACTTAGAAGAACAAAGGGTAGTGTAATTCTCTGATCTGTGGAGAAGGAAGAAACATAATGGCCAAAAAAAAAAAAAAAAGCTCAATTATGAAATGCAAAATAGATCACTTTTATTATATTATGCTAAAAAGTTTGTGTCCAAATAAAATCAATGCAGACAATATCAGATGGAAGCAGGAAACTGGGAAACAATTTTTCCATCCAAGGGTTCTGAAAACAGTTTCATTTTTTTTTTCTTTTCAATTTCTTTTTATTTTAGCTTAAGGAGTGACACAATTCTTCCCATAATACAGTAAAATTCTTAAAGATGATTGCACTAGAAACAGCAAATGTATTATGTACCATTTTCTGTTCCATAAAGGTTTCATTTCTAAGATATATAGAAAATTGACTAAAATTTATATGAATACAATCCATTCTCCAATTAACAAATGGTCAAAGGATATGAAAAGACAATTTTAAAATGAAGCAATTAAAACCACTTCTAGTAAAGGAGAGGAAGGGACCCACATGTGCAAATATATTTGGGACAGAGCTTTTTGTAGCCACAAGAAACGGGAAACTCTGTGGATGGCCATCACTTGGAGAATGTCTGAATAAGTGATGGTATATAAATGTTATGGAAGACGATTTTTTCTATAAGAAATGAGATCAACAGAATGATTTCAGAAAGACTTGGAGAGATTTATGTGAACTGATGCTAAGTGAAGTGAGTATAACCAGGGAAACGTGGCATACAGCAACAACCAGATTACACAGGCATAAATTTTGATGGACATGGCTCTTTTCAAGAGTGAGATGCTTGGGGCCAGTTCCAATGATTTTCTGATGAAGGGAGCCTTTTACACCCAAAGAAAGGACTGTGGGAACTGAGAGTAGATCACAACAAAGCATTTTCACTCTTTATTATTATTTGCTTGCTCTTTATTTTCTTATTTTTCTTCCACTTTTTTATATGATTGTTATAGTGAATCAAGATGATTGTATAAATATGTATGCATAAACTAGATTTAATCTACATTTTTGATATGCTTAACATATATTGGATTATTTGACATCTAGGGGAGGGGTGGGGAAAAGGGAGAAATTTGGAACATAATGTTTTGCAAAGATCAATGTTGAAAAACTTCCCATACACATGTTTTGAAGATAAAAAGGTTGAATTAAAAAGATTTTTTAAAAAGAAGAGGTGAAGCCAAGATTGTGGAGAGAAGACAAAGATTTCTATGACCTCCCCTAACTTTCTCTCAAACCAACAATAGATTTAAGTCTCTAAACTGGAACCAACAACTATCTGGAGTACAACACATTCCCAGAATGCCATACCTTGGAAGAACTTCAGAACAGATCTGTTCTAAACAAGCAGGGGGACAGTCTGCCTAGCCCAGACTGAAGCACAGGGAGCCTGGGGCAAGGATCTGGGTGAGGAGCCTGAATGTTGCAGCATTCACCAGGGATTCATCTGTGAGGCTTTTAGGCTACTCTGTCCTGGTTGCAAGCAGGTGTTAGCAGATATGCTATAAAACTACCCAAAAGTGAATACAAAAGGCAAACTGTAAGCTATGAGTCTCAGAAGAACTTGGCACCTGGATGAGATTACCCAGCATTGGAAGTCAGTCAGAAACACTGGCTCCATTTATATACTACAGCAACTTTCACTCCTTTGCCTTAAGAGCAGATGTGAACCTTTAAAAAAATGAAATAAAAGAGAAGGAAATTTGATGACAGACATTTATATAAAGAGAGAACAGACCTCAAACCCTGAGCGTCCCAAAGGCCAATCAACTCCACATGAAGTCCACAAAAGAGATATGAGCTGGTCCTCATTTCACAAGGCTTTCTTGGAAAATTTCAAAAAAGATCTTGAAAGATAGAAGAAAAAATGGGGAAAGGGAATGAGATCTCTATAAGAGGATATATAAATAAAAACAAATTATCTGAAGAAAACCTCTTTTAAAAATTGGATCAAATGGGAAAATGTAATTCCCTAAAAACAGATTTGTAGAAATGAGAAAATTATGTAACTCCCTACAAAATAGATTTGATGAAATGGAAAATTATTTAACTCCTTAAAAAATAAGCATGGATCAAAGGTTATGAACAGACATTTTCAGATGATGAAATTAAAACTATTTCCACTCATATGAAAGAGTGTTCCAAATGACTATTGATCAGAGAAATGCAAATTAAGACAACTCTGAGATATCAATACACATCTGTCAGATTGGCTAAGATGACAGGAACAAATAACGATGAATGTTGGAAGGGCTATGGAAAAACTGGGACACTGATGCATTGTTGGTGGAGTTGTGAAAGAATCCAACCATTCTGGAGAGCAATCTGGAATTATGCCCAAAAAGTTATCAAAATGTGCATACCCTTTGACCCAGCCATACTACTACTGGGCTTATATCCCAAGGAAATACTAAAGAAGGGAAAGGGACCTGTATGTGCCAAAATGTTTGTGGCAGCCCTTTTCATAGTGGCTAGAAGCTGGAAGATGAATGGATGTCCGTCAATTGGAGAATGGTTGGGGAAATTATGGTATATGAATGTTATGGAATATTATTGTTCTGTAAGAAATGACCAACAGGAGAAATACAGAGAGGCTTGGAGAGACATCAACTGATGCTAAGTGAAACTAGCAGAACCAGAAGATCATTATACACTTCAACAATGATACTGTACGAGGATGTATGCTGATGGAAGTGGATATCTTCAACATAGAGAAGAGCTAATCCAATTCCAATTGATTAATGATGGACAGAATAAGCTACATGAAGAAAAGGAACACTGGGAAATGAGTGTAAACTGTTTTTACAATTCTTCCTGTGCAACAAGAAATTCGGTTCTACACACATATATTG
The DNA here is from genome assembly GCF_048593235.1 of Sminthopsis crassicaudata. Lineage (NCBI taxonomy): Eukaryota > Metazoa > Chordata > Mammalia > Dasyuromorphia > Dasyuridae > Sminthopsis > Sminthopsis crassicaudata. The sequence continues at coordinate 321,198,277 of NC_133620.1, forward strand.
TATCTAGAATATACTGTAATATATTTAACATGTATAAGACTACCTGCCATCTGGGGGAGAGGGTTGGGGAGGAAGGGAAAAAATCCGAATAGAAGTGCAAGGGATAAATGTTGTAAAAAATTATCCATGCATATGTACTGTCAAAAAAAAAAGTTATAATTATAAAATAAAATTAAAATTAAATAAAAATAATAATAAATAAAATACAAACTCCTGAAAAACAGAATTTGTGAAATGGAAAAAAAATAGGCAATGATTAAAACAATTCAATTTGCCAAGTACAAAAGAAGCTAAAATAGGTAACTGAAGAACATAATATACTAAATATTAGACTTGAACAAATGAAAGTAAATAACTTAAGACTTCAAAAATCAAACAACTCAAAAAGAAAAACAGAAAAAAATATGAATTACCTCCTAGGAAAAACAACTGGAAAATAGATCTAGGAAAGACAATATAAGGATTATTGAACATACTGAATGCCATAATGAAAAAAAAAAATCATTTTCTTACAGGAAATCATAAAGGAAAAGTATCCTTATGTCCTCGAATCAGAAGGTAAAAAATAGCCATTGATAGAATTCCCTAATCAAGACACTCCAAAATGAAAACTCCAAGGAATACCATGGCTTAGTTTCAGAACTATCAGACAAAAGGAAAAAAATTGCAAGCAGCCAGAAAGAAGCAATTCAAATACCACAGAGTCACAATCAGAATTACCCAGGACCTAGCAACTTCCACCTTGAAGGCCTGGAATTTGATAGCCGAAAAGGCAAAAGAACTTGGATTATAGCCACAAATAATGTACCCAGATAAAATGAGCATTATCTTACAGAGAAGAAGATGGGCATTCAAGGATACAGGTGAATTTCATCTATTTGTGATGAAAAGACCAGAACTGAACTAAAAATGTGATCTTCAAACACAGAACTTTAAGCTTAAAAAGGCAAAAAGGAAAGAACTCTTGAGAACTCTATTTCTGGCATGGGTATGCTTAAGAGTGCAGGTATGATTTGATTTCATTATGATATGAAAAAGGAAGTATAGGTGGAAAGAGGATTGCACTAGAAAAAGAGGCACAAGGAGGTTAAAATTTTTATGAAAAATTACATCTCACAATGAGGCAAAGAAACCCTGCTATAACTGAGGGAAAGAAGGAAGAGTGTTGAACATTGTGTGAATCTTTGTCTCTTCTTATAGGAAAGTGGTAGGGGAAAGGGGAAAAGAAAAGGCAAGACCAATCAAAGGAAAAGCAATAGGTGAAAAAAGAGGAGGAGCCTTAAAGGGGAAAGGCTGTGACGGAGGATAGTGATCAGAAGCAAAATACGGGGGGGGGGGGGGGGGGGGGGGGGCGGGAAGAGAGAAGAGGGAAAGGAAAGATGAAAGCATAACTTAAAAGAAAAATAAGTTGACAGGAAATAGAGAATTATTTTAACTGTGAATGTGAATGAACTCTCCCACAAAATGGAAGTGGATAGCAGATTGGATTAAAAGCCAGAATCGTACAATGTTGTTTACAAGAAACACATTTAAAACAGAGTGAAAAGAAAGGGCTGGAGCAGAATTTATTGTGTTTCAGGTGAAGTAAAAGAAGCAGGGATAACAATCCTGATTTCAGATCAAGCAAATGATCTAATTAAAAGAGATAAGGAAGGAAATTATAACTTTCTAAGGGTACTATAGATAATAAAACAAGTTCAATACTAAACATATATGCACCAACTGGTATGGCATCCAAATTCCTAGAGGAGAAGATAATAGAGATGCAAGAAGAAATAGACAGAAAAACTATACTAGTGGGGAAATCTCTACCTTGCTCTCTCAGGTCTAAATAAATTGAATCAAAAATCAACAAAGAAGTGAGGTAAGCAGAATGTTAGAAAAGTTTTAACTTTTCTAACCTTTGGAGAAAATTAAATGGAGATAGAAAGGAGTTTACTTTTTTTTCCTCGAGGTTCACAGAATCTGTACAAAAATTGACCACATATTAGGACATAAAAACCTCAAAATCAAACACAGAAAGGCAAATATAATGACTTTTTTTTTCAGATCATGATGCAATAAAAATCCTATGCAATGGAAGGCCAGGGAAAAATAAACCAAAAATTAGTTGGAAATGAAATAATCTAATCCTAAAGAATGAATGGGAGTAAGAGTCTTTAAAAAAAACTAAGATCTGCTTTTAGGGCAGGGGAGGTTTTCCAATCTTCCTCTACAAGCTGATTTTTGGGGTCTTAGTCTTCAAAATGGTATTGTGATTCTGAAACTGTGGGAGATAATTACTTTTGCCTTGTGCATGATTAATCTGTTTATTCTGGGTATGAGATCTTGGGAATTTGTTTGAATATTGAACCATTAATAAAAAAATTTTAAAGCACTTTTTGATTTGGTTTAAAAATTTGTTAAAGTTTTGATAACTTAGCTACAAGAGGTCACATATCCTAATTGAAGTATGTTACCTTCTGAAACATATTTTAGGAAATTTATAAATATTTTTAAGTTATGCGTTAAAATTTTGTCAGCTCTTTCGAATATGTGTAAAAGCTTTGTATTTAGCTGTTAGCTATATTGTGAATCTTAAAAGATTTGAAAAAAAAGAAAACAAAGGAAAGAAGAGAGGTGATTTTACATACATGGGACAAGTAGGATAGATTTCCTGAAACTGACAGTTTGAATGAAATGTCTAATAAGAATATCACCTGGAAAAGTGTTGATTTTAAGTAATTTAAATTTGAAACGACTGTACATTACATGAGATTCCTATCTATTTTTTGATAGGTTATGTTTGTGGCTATCGTGAAATTGTTAAGGGTTATTGGTTTTGGAAGCATGTGGGAATCGGGAGGAGAGAGAGATGGGATGTGTTACAGGGGGATAGTGTTGATGATTGAACGAGAGAAAGCATGCTGGAAAAGGGGAGAGGAGTGAAGTTGGACAGAAAGAGGCAATTCCCTTAATGGGAGAAACTTGTCATTTGTTTGGAGAAAGAAAACTCACTGGCTAAATAATGAGAAAGACTTGGCACTCTAAAAGTTAATTATGAGAACTGGAGAGGGGAAGGTGAGGATTTAACTCACTCTCCTTCTCCCTGGGTGTGGCTGCTTCTTAGAAGGGAAGACAACTGCAGCTGGCTCTTTGCTGCAGAAAACATTTTATTGTTTAAAGGAACAGCCTCCATTACATGGTGTTAATCACTGAATGTTTCATTTTTTCAAGTCTATGACTGCTTTCAGGCAAAGTCATTTTTGAGGCTGTAGCATAGATTCCACAAGTTCTCTGAAAGTGATTATTTCTACCAAGGTCTCCATCTGTCTTCAGGATATTATTTAATGTTTATTTAAGTGCATAATGGTCTTCTTGTTTAATGACTATGATAACAAATGTGATCCAGAACTTTCTTGAAGTATTTGCATCAGGATTTTTATCTGAACTAATGGTATATGCCCAATTTTTTATGGGATTTTTTTTGTTTTATATACACCTTGTTCTACCTCTTATATTTGCAAAGGTTTATCGGGAATCCTCAATTGGAGAAAGATGAATTAATATTTTTTAGAATGAAAAAGTTATTAATGTTATTTCTGATAATGTTCCTTTATATGTGATTAAGATATCCTATGACTTTTAATTGAATGTCTGGAGTCACTTTAAAGTGTACCCCTTATTTAAAGGGACTCTGAAAGTAATAGATTTTGCCTTTGTCCCTTTGGACATGTTTCTGCTATAGACAATATGCAATTTGGACTTGTTCTATGAATTGGGCATTTTAAAAGTAAAACGATTTATGTAATGCTGACCTTATATATAATTCATCTACATTGATATGAACAATGAGCTGTGAACACTCTTGGATGACTCCGTTACTCTTATCAATATAAGGTCATGGTTAATATCTGTTTAGGATATGACATCCTTGAGATCTGGATCCATCTGAAGCTTTCATTCATGAGGTTTCCTACTGGAGGTCAAATCTGTCGGGATTGCAGCTGATATTATTTGGGAGCTTTAAATTCAGGTATGAATGTCTGATAGATCATCAAGTCAGTACTCCACCTCTGACAGGAAGTGGGACAATTACCTGAAGCATAACGAGTTAAGGCTCCTTTATCCTGTGTCATCTATGTGCTGAAGAATCAGTTTTGACTGATTATATTATATTGTAACCATGTTCCTGCTTTTTTATCTTAGAGCAGATTTCTATAATCAGCACAAATAGTCAATGAAAACCATTAATACACTTCAATTACGTAATACCTGGCTGATTCCAGTCTGACTATATGTAGTCATTATATCCTTAATGATTAGGTGAATGAGTATTTAACCTAGTCATCCACCAGTTAGTAGATAATGTGTGTCTGTAGCTAATAAGAATCATAAAGATTCCTAAAATGTAAGAACAATTGACACAATGGTCTGTGAGACCTCACTGGTATTTTGTTTATTCACAGCTGACACAGGTTTAACATTTGTCTGTCCTGTGAGACCAGCATGTTTCCCTATATGGGAAGCTACTGACCAATCTATATTGGCCTCTCCACATCTTGCAGCAGTCCTTGTGGGCCAGTCTTTCTATCTCAGACTACTCTAACCCTTATTAGATTTTTCTTTTTTTTTATTCTAGATTTTGGTCAACATAACAGCTGTATTGACGTGTTCCAGGACCTGGCTCAACTCATCAGATGCTTCAATGCATTCTAGCACACCACCCCAAGAATTGGGAATTTGTAGGATGATTCAAGTCTACGCCCATTCTCAGCAGAAAGCAGTTTCAGAAGATGAGACCATCACCCCTGCTTCTAATGAACTTTGAGCCCCATTGATTTAGGGGGAACTGGGCCTGGGTGATGAATGACTGGGTCCCCTGTTGCAATGTATTTAGGATTTAGGATGGAAATGTTGGGTTAAAATTTGGGTAACTGTTGCTGAAAAGCATGCTTATAGTATGTATTTGTATTACGTAATTGGACACAATGTTCCCTTCAGAACATGTAATTATTTGAGGGATCTTTACAAAAGTACTGGAGCAGCAAACCCTTACTGTACTAATGCTTTATGTATAGGAACTTCTATTCACTTTCAGGATTTATATGTGAGATGGCTACTTGACAATTGGAGCCCTATCTACTTCCCCTCTGATGATGTCTTTGATAAAACAAAAGGGGGGATAAGAGATAAGGGACCCTGCAAGCTGGTGGATTTTCCTAGAAGCACTTGAAAGAATGGGAAAACACCTACATCAGATAACTCACTAGGAGTTAGATTGAAGGGACAGCAGCGGAGAGAGAGGTGGGAAGTGAATTTGACAATTGTTAAACCTCAGGCAGCAGGTTCCTGTTTACTGTACTTTTTTTTTTTTTCCTGAGGCAATTAGGGTCACACAGCTAGGAAGTGTTAAGTGTCTGAGACCAGATTTGAACTCAGGTCCTCCTGACTTTATGGCTGGTGCTCTCTCCACTTTGCCACCTAGCATCCCCTGTACATTCATTTTTAAACCCTAGCTGAGATGTATTTGCCGTCTCTGCTTTAATTTTGAATCCCCTTATTTTGTTGGAATTGCTCTGGCTGACTCAGTTCCTGGGACCACTTCTCAATCTACCCGCTATTGGGAACAACCCCAAAATCAAGTGTGCATGCTTTCACACCCTTTCTGTGTTCTAGTAGGGGTATTCCTTAGCCTGTCTGTGATCCCCAAAGGAATACCCCCTTTCCTTGAAAGGGATCCTGTTAGGTTCTTACTAAGTGCTAATGAGATGAGATATTAGTTTCTTACTAAGTGCTAAGTTGGTACTTAACAATTCTCTACTTCTGGTCTTTACTAGGACTTCAACCCCTTTGAACTCCTGGGGAGGAGCTTGCATGCTTAGGAGGAGCAAGTTCATTGGTTGAAGAAATTTTTCCCAGAAGCCCTTGCATTATCCCACACCCATTCTCTGGGAGGATAAAAGAGGGCAGCTCTGGAGAAAAGGGGGAGTCTAGACTAGACTTGAGGCGGCTCTCTGGAGGAAGAAGAATCTGAGAGATTTGAGTTGACAACAGCAGATCTCCTCCCAGAGAGCGATCGGCAGATTCTGGAGACAACAGCACCTTACAGGATCCCCCAACACACAGGCTAACAACCCTGTCAAAGATTTGCTGGTACCGCTCCAAAGCAGCCTGTGCCAACAGGCCAAGTGCGCCCTGGGGATCGGGACAAACCATATTGTCCCTATTAGGGAGAATGATCAGGGGAGCCACTTCAGGTCTCATCCTCCCCCCTTGGAGCCTCTGGGACAGCCCTGGGGTGCTCCCCTTCCCCTCCAGGATGGGTTAGGATTGGCTAGCACAACTGCCTTGAGCACTGCCCCGCCCCACAAGCTGGGCTGCCTTTAATTCTGAGGTGGGCACGGCCAGTCTCTTGGCCCTGAGGCCTTGGAGGAGTTTTTTGTGCCAATAGCACCCAGGGGTTCCAAATATGGGTAAAGGGAAAAAGAGGGCAGGGGGAGCTTCCTGTTCCCCTGGCCTTGCAGGAGATGTAAGGGTTTTGTGGCTTCCTTCGGCATTGCGCCAACATCTTGTTCCTTGTCGAGTGGTAAAATTTTGCTACATGGACTGTTGAAGAGTAGTGCCTTGGCTTTTTGGCATACACTTCTCGTCTCAAGAGGAACAGCTCCTTGTGGGCTTCTCTCTTTGCTGGAAAGGCTGCCCTGTACTTTGTTGGTTCATTCTCCCTAATTGGGACAATCTGGTTAGTTCTGATGCCCAGGACGGACTTGGTCTGTTGGCACAGACAGCTATTATTGAGAAGCATAAATTCTGTGGGGCTATTAGCCTGTGTGTTGGGGAGATCCCTTTCAAGGAAAGCTGGTATTCTCCTGGGAAATAAGTTGCCCTATGGGAAGGAGCTTCAACCACCCGATGATGGGGCCAAGTCTGTGGATGAAGAAGGCAGTCTATGAGCCAAGGGGAAGGAATTGGGAATAGAAGAGGGAGGGTGGCAAAGACGGGAGCAGGACAGAGAGCAGGGATGGACTCAGATACCTGGCCTTAGGCTTAGAGCTGGACCCTCTGCAACTGGCTCTTGCTTGTGCTGTCCCACCTTTCACACTTAGGGAAGCCCAAGGGACAACTTCCTTACTTTCAATTTTCCTTGTAAACCACTTATTGGTACAGATTTGTGTCCATGGAGACTGGGAAGTCCCCAGGCTTTTGTATCCACCCCATCCCCAGGACATAGAAATTGAATATTTTTTGATATTCTTTCTCCTAAACTCTCTGCACTCTGGCTTCTCTCCTCCTCATTCAGATGAGTTTTACTCATTGAAAAGTGAAGATAACTTTTGTAGTGCAAAAGCTGAAAGACCACAATCTAATTCTGATCCTTCAGCATCTCTCTGGCAGCATTTTTAGAAGTGACTGCTTTTTCTTCTTCAGGATACTCTCTTTTCAGAGTTTTCACGATTCTGCTCTCTCTGGGTTCCTTACTGACTTGTGTGCCCTGTGCCTCTTTGACTGGATCTTTATTCATGTCATGGACCTGTCGCCAGTCACCTTTCTGCTCTGTGTGCTCCTACTTGGATGTCCTGGAAATTGATGAGGCCCCAATTGTCATCTCTGGGCAAACACTCCCAGAGATGTTGATGGGGCTGGAGTCTCCCTCCTCAGCTGTGCTCCCCAATTCCCATACAATATCTGTTGCACATTTTGAATCTGACCCAATTTGCAACTGAATATCCATGTGTCCAAAGCACATCGCATAATCTTGGTTCCCCCAAAACTCACCCTTGTGTGAAATTCTCAACTGCAGGCACCCAGCTTTGCAGGGTCAGTCTCCCCTGCCCTTTTCTCTTACTTAGCCTACATTTCTTCCATTTAGTTCTGCAAGATCTAAGTCCTTCCTCTACCACTCTCCTCCCCCACATGCTTTCCTTCACTCACCTTGCTATCAACCTCATGACCCTGTACATCTCTTTCCTAAAGGATTCCAATTGTTGTATTAGGATTATGCCTTGTCATGTGACTGTCTCTATACTCTATTGATCTGGTATGTTCTAGTTTATATTTTATGTGTGTGTTGTCCTCCCGTTAACAATGAAGATTTTGTATCTTGAACAAGTATTGCTAAATGTTGGTTGATTGATTCTCACCCTTGGGAACTGTACTATTTCTTTTCCCCATTGAGCTGCAGATTTCAGCAAATAAGTGCAAAAACTGTTATTGCCACCACTACCCCATCCACCCAACTAAAGGAGTAGTAGGCCCACAAGGCCCTAACAGCTAATGTAGCAGACCCCAGGCCTTGCTTTTCTGTGTTTACTCTGGTTGGGCAGGAAGGAGAGCCAGCCTCGACACAATGCATGAAAGGGATCAATTCTTTCAGGTTCCTTTCCCAATTTCCCCCTTTCTCCAATCCATTTTGCCCCTCTCCTCATTAAAGGAAATGGAAGGGAGACAACTGAGAGGCTCCCTGGCATGATCACAGGAAAACTAATTATAGATGAATCTCTAAAGGTCAAGTTCATTTGTTGGCTGTGATTTCAGGTGACATTTTCTTAATGGAAAGTGGGTAGCTCCTTCCAGACTGCCCAAATCATAAAATTCTTTGATTTCACAACCTATGGACCTGTCGGGCTCAGTAGTGCATTGGGTCCCATCCTTCACAAAGAATTCTCTCCTCCTAGTATTCTCAAATGCACAAGAGACAAGGTCATAGTAGTGAGAGTGTATGTATCTATTATATAGACATAGATGTATATACATAAAAACAAAAAACATGAAACTATCATCCAAAGTCAGCTATTTGTGCTGAGTCGATCAGGGGAAACTCCATTTTAAACACTTGGTTTTAACTTTGAATATCAGGCAGGGAGCCTATGTAAGATGGTGATGGCACATACTCCCTAATTGGCTTCATTGAAAATGTGGACTAATCAATAAATGAGGCAGGACTAACCCCATCTCCTTTGAAATATGAAGCAAACAAAATTGTGTTTTCTGTGGAAATTGCTCAACCCTTTCCATAAAAAGAGCACAGATTAAATTCAGTGTATATTACTTTGAAGTATTAATAAATTTGTTTTGTCTTATTTTCTGAGCTTGCTGTATTTGACTAGTATTTCAAGGCCTACTCTAGATTTATGATTCTAGTAAGGCTAGCCAGGATATTGGGGGTGTGGCCCTTTGCCCTGAGATGTGGTTATCCCAAGAATCAGTTACTCTGATTTGGCTGCTACTACTACTTAGGTCTTATTGAGTGCCAGATCAAAGTAGATTAGTCTGTGAAGGAAAGTGGTTGGAGAATTAAATTCCCCAAACTTTGGAAAGAAAAAAACAAAATTTTGCAACTCAACATTTAATGTTTTCCACCTCATTTATGCATGAAAAAATGGAAACTTTAAAGAGGCAAATGAGTCTAGTCCTTACCCAACGTTTGCTTATCTAGGAAAGAAATGTTAGATGGGGTGAATGGAACCAATGAAAAAACATGTCCCTGGCAGCCACTCGGTATGTCTATGCATGTCAGTGAGGAGCAAGCTGACCTTGCAGAATGATCTTGTACAGACAGAGCTATCCTGTACTGATGTCCACTGTTACCTTATACAATCTGATGGTTCAGCTACAGACATTGACTTCCCCAGGCTTATGCAAAGACAGCCCCATGACCACCAGTTGACATAATGATATTCACAATTAGCAAAGTTAGGATAATTTCTTCTGTGTCCTTTTCCATAAAAGGTCCCTCCTTCCCCCTTCTTCCTAGGAACTTTGCCTCCCTTATGATTTTATGATTGTGTCCTTGACCTTGAGTGGTTTGAGCTCTGAATTCATTCCAGAATTCATTCTCACCTTCTGAACTTGCTGTACTTCATGGGGACTGGTGTGATGTCATCAATAAAATCAATAGATTAGTGCAGAGTAAGCCTTGTGCTGATTAGCAATTAGGCAAGCTGTTAAAAGCTTAGGAAAAAGGAAAATTGCCAGGAAACCAGGGCTGCTCAAGCCTCATTCCCAAGACTTGAGCAGGAGGGCTTAAGTTTGGATAATTGGCCAAGAAATAGAGGTTAGAACAGAGGATGTTCCAGGAATAAGAGATAACTATTGACAAGGTTCAGAGATCGGAGATGGAGCCTTCTTTGTTTCTCAGTGTGTGTGTGTGTGTGTGTGTGTGTGTGTGTGTGTGTGAAAATTCTAGCTCACCCACAGAAATAACTTATTTTAGTATATCCCATTATCTCCCACTGTGAAGAGAAATCACATGCTTTTAGTATCTATTCTAGAGCACCAGAGTAAAGATACTTTGGTATTATATGTGCTTTTCAATGGTACAGAAACAAATACCCTAGACTGGAGGAAAGTAGAACACTTTAATCATACACTGTTTTGATTTTTAACATACTTTGTTTTCTGAATCGTATTGGGAGAGAAAAATCAAGAGCAAAAAGGCAAAACCATGGGAGAGAAGAAAAAAATAAAACAGAAAAAAGCAGTGAACATAGCTGTTTACATTCAGTCTCCTTATCTTTTGTGGATGCAGAGGACATCTCTTCAAAGACTATTGGGATTTCTAGGGATCACTGAACACTGGGAAGAACAAAGTCTTTCATAGTTGATCACTGCACATTCTTGCACTTACTGTATAATGTGGTGCTGGTTCTGCATGTTTCACTCAAAGTGAGTTTATGTAAATCTTTCCAAGCCTGGAACCTTCTTTGTGAAAGGAAGCCCGGAACCAGGGAACCCAGAGGATAAGAGTACCGAAAAGAGAGTAATTTGAAAGAAGACAAGAAAGACTGGAAGAGTTTGGAGGGTTAAGGACTGTTAGAACAGGAGTTTGTAGCTGATGTTCAGGCACTCATGAGTGCTCTAGAGTCTACTGAGTAGGAACTTCATTTTCCCAAACATGAGAAGTGTTGGCTTCTTGGAGGCAATCAGGGTAGAATGACTTGCTAGTAAGTATCTTAGGTCATATATGAACTCAGGTCGTTCTCCTGATTTCAGGTGTGGTACTCTCTCCACTTCACCTAGTTTCCCATGAGAACAGTTTTTGTAACAACAGGGGTCAGCTGTTCAAGGAACATTAATTAAGCCAGTATAGGTAGACCATGTCCATAAAGGGAATGGTTCCTAGAAACTCAGATTATGTGCTCCCACCACAAACCTCAGCGATCAAAAAATGTCACCGAAAATTGAAAGGACTGAATGCCACAATCAATACCACAATACCTTAATCTGCCTTTTTTTAAAAATTCCTCTTGTTCCCTCTTTCCTTCAGGTTGCCTCTTTATTGAAATGGATTTCTGCAACCAGTTGTATGTGTGTGAATTTTCCTTCTTTTGAGCATTTGGAGGACAATGAGATTGAAGTGTCAGTTGTTCCCCATTCTTCTTGCTTGCATAGATGTTCACTTACACTCTTTGACAATATGAACAATAACCACCAGTACCAATAACCAATATGACCCCACTGGAAGTATTTTATTTTAAGTATTTTTTTTTTTCTTTGATCTGGACTCTCTGATCTTTGGCAATGATGTTCCTGAAAGTTTTCAATTGAAGGGATTTTTTTGAGCATGTGATCTGTAGATTCTTAATTATTCTTTTATTTATCCTTTGGTTCTATGAGATCTAGACATTTTTCTTTTGATGGTATCTAGAAATGGGATGTCTAGATTCCTTTTTTTGTTTGTTTGTTTTGGCCCTGGTATTTCACTAACTAAGGCTTTAGTTTCTTCTTCAAACTTATTTTCCAAGTCATTTATTTTGCTGTTATATACTTGACATTTTCTCCTATTTTTAGCAGACTAGCTGTAAGCAGTCCAACACAACCACACAAGGCAAATGTTGAGCACCTGAGGCCCAGAATAAGAAATGGGACTTGGCCACACCCATCCAGCATGGAAAGGAAGCTGGCAGTACCAGCCTGTAAAGACAAAACAACTCCAGATAAAGCCTCAAAGGGTGAAATAAGTTGCTCTCCAATTCAAAAGGCTCTCTTAGATGAACTCAAAAAGGATACTAAAAGAGTACAGAAATAGGGAAAGAAATTGAAAGCTTGGGAAAAGAAAACACAAATTGTCTGAAGGAAATCACTCCTTAAAAAATAAATTTGGTGAAATGAAAAAAGCAACCCCTTGAAAAACAGAATTGGTGAAATGAAAATGAGAACAATTCCCTAAAAATAGAATGGGTGAAATGGAAAAAAAAATCCAATAAAACAACTCGTTTAAAGTCAAATGCAAAAGAAGGTTAAAAAAAAAGTGCTAAGTAAAGAAAATAATTGACTAAAAATTAAAATTTAACAAATGTGAGTGGCTTAATGAGATACCAAGAATCAGTCAAACAACATCAAAAAAAGAAAAAGTAGCTTACCTCATCAGAAAAACAACTAACCTAGAAAAACAGATCCAGTAGAGACCATCTAAGAATTATTGGATTACCTGAAAACCATGTTAAAGAAAAGAGCTTAGACAACATCTTTCTGGAAAATCATCAAGGAAAACTGTCTTGATGTCCTTGCACCAGGGAAAAAAATATTCATAGAAAGAAACCGCCCATCACCTCCTGAAAGAAACTCCAAAATGGAAACTCCAAGAAATACTGTACTTAAATTCTAGAATTATCAGATTAAGAAGAAAATACTGCAAGTAGCTAGAAAGAAATTATGCAAATATGGAGGAGGCACCATCAGCATTATAGTACCTAGCAGCTTCCTCTTTAAAGGATTGAAAGGCCTCAAATATAAAATATTCTGAAATGAAAAAGAACTTGGTTTGCTGTTAAAATTCAGCCATTCAGCAAGTAAAATGGTGTAAACAATATGTTATGAAGAAGCACCAAAGACTTATAACAATTGAGGGGGAAAAGGGAGGGGGATGAGCATTCTGTGAATCTTAGTCTCATTGGATTTGGCTCAAAGAGAGAATATTATACATATTAAGCTTCACAGAGAAACTTGTCTCACCCTATAGGTAAGAGAGGAATGGAAAAAAAAAAAAAAAGGTATGCGTGGAGTCAGTGAGCTGTTGGGGTAATATAAGAAAGAGCAGAAGTAGAAGAGGAAAGGGTTAAGAACTGGGGAAGGGGCTGTAAATGAGGAGAGCTGTTTGAGGAACCTGGTAATCAGAATACAAACACTGGAGAGGAAGGAAAGAACACAAGGAAAGCAAAATCTTGGGGAAAAGGAGATGGTTTAGATTTTTGCATTAGGATGTAGGCCTGGACTCAGCCAGCTAATGGGAGAAAAGGTCAGAAGAGAGTGGGGGCTTCTGAATTAGGGTCTATATAATCCAGTGTTTGCAGCTTGTGTTTTGCCCTATTGTATGATTCTTACAAGGTACTAAGACAGTGGAAGTGATGAGACAATAATTATCTAATTTAGCATGGTTCAATATGATTGATCTGATCCTACAAGGAGATGTTATGGGCCAGAACCTGAAACAAGGTAATAAGTGGAATTGAGGAGACAATGGTTAAATCTAATTTAGCACTGATTTAATCCTACAACAAATAATGATTTCCTAGTAATGTAATGATTGGAGTGTGCTCAGTGTACAGCATATAAGCAAGAAGCTCTCAGGCCAGACCCACAAGGCCACTCCCAGAGGCAGAGACAGATTCATTCCATTTTCCACCTTTGTGCTGACTGGAGGCTTTGGATTCAGAGGAAGCTAGAGTCAGAAGCTGGAAGAGACAAAAGATTAGCAGCAAGAGCTCTGGGAACCAAGGAGAAATAAGTTTCTCAGAAAGCTAACTGGGCTATTTTCAAGGAGACAATAAAGGATCTGAACTTTTAGCTCCTGGCTGCATTTGGGGTGATTATTACACTGAACTGAAACAAAGGCTGCTCCCAGAAGGCCCCCAAGGAACCTGCTCCCAGAGAACATATTTTAGAGAAAAATATTACACCCTACTGTACTGACACTACTATCTTTGGGAGCTGTCTTTCTCCTGAGATCATAATTAATCCTCTTTGCTTTTCTGCCTTGAGCATCTCTGATTTCAATTGGGGTAGGGAGGAGTATTTTTGAGACAAACTATTAGGGGAGGGGGCAAATAAGTGGCTCAGTGGATAGAAGCCAGTTAAATCCAACTTCAAATCTGGCCTCAGACACTTAATGCTTCCTGGCTATATGACTCTGACAAAACAAATGAAACAAAAAAATTTTAGAGGTACTAAGCATTCATCTCACACAATGTCAAACTTTGAAATGATTCAATCAACAGAGAAATATACATTATACTTAGATATATAAAAATTGTTTTAGATTTTGTTATGAATGTCTACATGAATATATGTGTATATATGTAGGTGCTTGTATGTATATGATCATTTTCTGTATACATGCCTGTGTTTATGAATGTGATATATCCAGAAACACATTGTGTGTACATAAAAATATATGTGCTGAACTGAAACCTCCATGGCAGATGTCTTGGGAAGGAAAAGGGAAAAAAAAAGATAAAATAAAATTTTCTCAATATTCATCCATTTCAGTTACATCACCAGAATTGCTGCCAGAAGGTTGGGTAAAATGGCTCCTAATCATTGTTTTAATTTCTTTGTCATGGGTGGTGAATTCCCACCTTTCTTTTTTTTATTAAAGGTTTTTAATTATCAAAAGAAATACATTGATAATTTTTCAACATGAACCCTGGCATGTGTTCCATGTGTTCCAATTTTCCTCCTTTCTCCTGACCTCTTCCCCTAGATAGCAAATAATCCAATATATGTTAGGCTCAATTTATGTATACATATTATACAATTATTTTGCTGCACAAGAGAAATGAAATAAAAAGAAAAAATGAGAAATAAGATGCAAACAACAAAGAGAGGGAGAATGCTATGTTATGATCCACACTCAGTTTCCACAGTTCTCTCTCTCAACATGGATGGTTCTCTTCATCACAAAGTGACTGGAAATGCTCTGAATCATCTTATTGTTGTGAAGTGCCAGGTCCATCAGAATTGATCATTGTATACTCTGCTGTTGCCATGTACAATGATCTCCAGGTTCTGTTCATTTCACTTAGCATCAGTTCATGGAAGTCTTTCTAGGCCTCTTTGAAATCAATCTGCTTATAGCTTCTTCTGGAACATTACTATTCCATAAAATTCATATACTGTAACTTATATGGACATTCTGTAGCTAACGGGCAGACACAGTGGATGAAAGGGATCAATTCTTTCAGGTTCCTTTCCCGATTTCCCCATTTCTCCAATCCATTTTGCCTCTCCCCTCATCATAATAGGAAATGGAAGGGAGGCAATGGAGAGACACCCTTGTATGACCACAGGAAACTAAAAAGACGAAAAATTATAGCCAAGTGTCTAAGTCAAAAGGATGTATCTCTAAAGTTCAAGTTCGTTTATTGGCTGTGATTTCAGGTGGCATTTCTTAATGGAAAGTGAGTTGCCTCTCCCATGGGGAGGTAATAGAAGGAAAAACAGAAACCAAATGATCACTCTTTGCAGATATGATGGTATAGAGAGAAGAAAAAACAAAGTGAACATAGTACATGGTGCGTTCGTTACATTTTTTCTCCTTAGTTCTTTTTGAATGCAGATGGCATTTTCTGTCCAAAATCTATTAGGATTGCTTTGGATCACTAAAACATTAGGAAGAACCAATTCTTTCCTATCTGATCATCACAAATTCTGGCTGTTATTTCATACAAAGTATTCTTCCTATCTTTGCCACCCACATCCTTCCCTGTTTCCTAATTCCTTCCCCTTTGCTCATGTGTCGCCTTCTTCATCCACAGACTTGGAGCTGCCACTTGGCAGAAGGCTCTGCCAACAGGCCCTGGGGACCTCACCCTGAGTTGACCTCCCCACATGGCACTGTGGTGTGGAAAACTAAACTAACTCAACCACCAGGCTAAATGTCTGCCCTCCACAGAATGGGCCCCACTTCCTGGCAGAAGCTTCCACCAGTGGGCCAAGGTGTCCCTCTTCCTCAATCAACCTCACCTCTTTATCCATAATGGGTAAAAAAAAAAAAAAAAAAAAAAAAAAAAAACAATTAAGGGTGGACGCAGCTAAGTGGTGCAGTGGGTAGAATATGGTCTCTGAAGCCAGGAAGATCTGAGTTCAAATTTGGCCTCAGACACTTGATACTTCCTAGCTGTGTGACCCTGACCAAATACCTTAACCCCAATTCCCTCAGCAAAACAAAACAAAAAAATTAGGGGTACTAATCACTCATCTCAGACAATGTCAAACTTAAAAATGATTTAATCAAGAGAGAAATCTACATTATGCTTAGGTACATAAAAATTGTTTTAGATGTTTTTGTTATGAATGTCTATATGAATACATGTGTCTATATGTATGCAGGTATATGCATATGATCATTTGCTGTTTACATGCATGGGTTCATGAATATGTTATGTCCAGAAACACATTGTGTGTACATAAAAATATATGTGCTGAACTGAAACCTGCATGGCAGATGTCTTGGGAAGGAAAAGGTGTAAAAAAGATAAATAAAATTTTCTCAATATTCATCCATTTCGCTTACATCACCAGACTTCCTGCCAGAAGGTTGGGTAAAATAGCTCCTAATCATTGCTTTAATTTCTTTGTCATGAGTGATGAATTCCCCACTTTCATTTTTTTTTTATTAAAGCTTTTTAATTTTTAAAACATATACATTGATAATTTTTCAACATTAACCCTTTAAAAAGCCTGTGTTCCAATGTTTCCCCCTTCTCCCCACCTCTTCCTTTTGATAGCAAATAATCCAATATATGTTAAATCCAATATATGCATACATATTATACAATTATCCTGCTGCACAAGAAAAATGAAATCAAAAAGAAAAGAAAATGAGAAATAAAATGCAAATAACAAAGAGTGAGAATGCTATGTTGTGATCCACACTCACAATCATTTCACTGGGGATAGATGGTTCTCTTCAACATAAAGTCACTGGAAATGCTCTGAATCATCTTATTGTTGGGAAGCGCCACATCCATCAGAACTGATCATTGTATACTCTTGTTGTTGCCACGTACAATGATCTCCAGGTTCTGTTCTTTTCCCTTAGCATTAATTCATGTAAGCCTTTTCAGGCCTCTCTGAAATCATCCTGCTGATGGCTTCTTATGGAACATTACTATTCCATAAAATTCATATACCATAACATATTTGGGCATTCTTTAACTCACTGTCCAGTTTCTTGCTAATACAAAACATTTTTGTATATATGCATCCCTTTCCCTCTTTTAGGATCTAGTCTAGGGCATATAAGCCCAGAACAAACCCTGCTAAATCAAAGGGTATGCACAATTTGAAAGCCCTTTGGACATAGCTTGAAATTGCTCTCCATGCCCTTTCATTTTTGATGTTGGTGATTTGTTTTTTCTTTCCTTTTTCTTGTCAAATTAACTAAAGTTTTATCTATTTTGTTGCTTTTTCCCCTTAAGCCAATTCTTACCTTTGTTCATTAGTTTTCTTATTTTCAAATTTATTAATCTCTCCTTGGAATTTCTAATTTGATATTTAATTGGGACTTTTAATTTCTTTTCTTGTTCTTTTCCTCACTTGCTTAGTTGCATGTCCAAGTCATTGATGTCTTTATTTTTTTTCACATATGTAGCGTGCTGTCGTCTCCAGAAGCTGCCGGATCACTCTCTGGGAAGAGATCTGCTGTGTCAACTCAAATCTCTTGGACAGATTCTTCTTCCTGTAGTGAACCGTTGTCTCCAGGCACTTGCTGTTAACTCTTGTCCTTAGAAGTGACTTCCCTTCCTGCAGAGAGCCCCGTCAAGCCTGATGCAATGCAGAGTCTTTCTTCTTGAATCCTGGCTCTGAATCTCCTCCAGCTCTTATCCTTCTCCAGGCCGATCTGCTCTCTGGGCCCAGTGTTCTCTCTTTTATTCTCCCAGAGAATGGGCGTGGGATAATGCAAGGGCTTCTGGGAAGAACCACCTCAGCCAATGAGCCTGCTCCTTCCATCAAGTCAACCTGAGTTCTCACCTTGTAATTGTCCAACCTGAATTCTCACCTTGTCACTATCCAGACAACCTCAGTTCTCACTTAGTAATCCTAACACACATACCTATTTGTTTTTCCCTGAGGCTGGGGTTAAGTAACTTGCCCAGGGTCACACAGTTATAGGAAGTGTTAAGTGTCTGAGATCAGATCCGAACATGGATACTCCTGAATTCAGGGCTGGTGCTTTATCTACTGCTCCACCTAGTTGCCCCCACATACCTATTTAGGGAGAAAAAAATTTGCCTTAAGAACTCACTGTTTTGGCTGCATATCTCATAGATTTTCATACATTGTTTCAAGATTGTAATTTTCTTGGTGGAATTACGGAATATTTCTGTAATTTGTTGTTTCACCCACTCATTTTTTAGAATTCGATTCAACCATGCTGGAGAGCAATTTGGAACTGTGTAGAAACGGCTATCAAACTGCACATACCTTTTGAAATGGCAATTTCTTTACTAGGTCTAGATCCCAAAGAAATTATATGGGAGGGAAAAGGACCCTGTGCCAAGTTGTTTGTAGTTGCTCTTTTTTTACGATAGGAACTGGAAAATCAATAGATGCCCATCAATTGGAGAATGGCTGAACAAGATGTGGCAGTATATGAAGGTAACAGAATGTTAGCATTATATAAGAAATGATGAACAAGCTCATTTTAGAATGGCCTGGAAAGATTCACACAAACTGATGCTGTGTGGAACAAGCAGAAGGAAGAATACTTTGTACAAAATAAGAGCAAGAATTTGTATTGATCAGCTAGGAAATAATTGCTTCTTCTCAGTGCTTTAGTGATCCAGGCAATCCCAATAGACTCTGGAAAGCAAATGCCATCTGCATTCACAAAAAGAACTACAGAGAAAGAATGTAAACCACCATTATGCTTTGTTTTCTTTTTCTCTCTTCCATGGTTATTCCCTTGTGTTCTGATTTTTCTTTCCCCGACATGATTGATAGAGGAATGAATATTAAAATTTTACTAAGCACTAAAAACATTAAAATTAAAATTAAATTTTATTCAATTTTTTAATGTTTAAGACATTGTCCAAACAGGACAGCCAAAACCAATGCTGTTTAGGGTATCCAATGAGTCAGAGACCTGGGGTCCAAGGCTGGCTGAAACTTCATGTACAATTGATTCTCAATTTACACATCTTTGTGAACAGGATGGATTGGTGTTTGGATGGAGTCACTAAAGCCTGTGGTAGGCAGGTGCTGCAGCCTGAGGGAGGAGGGGGTTGAGAGGGGTGGGGTGGCCATTGGTCAGCCCAGAGACTGGCTTCTTCCAGAGATAGGGACTGCCCAGGCTGGCCCAGCTGCTGGCACCACAGTGAATGCTGGAGGTTTATGGGGGCATCTGTTCCTTCAGGTTTTCAAGGGAAATGGGGTGAGATCGACTGGGGAAGAGCAGCACCCTGACCTCTCTGTGGAGCTTTCTGCCAGGGGGTGGAATCACATCTGTGGAGGTCACACATTCAGACTGGCCATTGAGGGGGGGTCGGTGTGTTTGGGGAGGGAGGGTCTTTTTCCAAAGATGGCACAATGCCTTCTCTTCAACTGGGGAAGAGGACCTGTTAGCCTGTTGGTAAGGGCTTCTGCCAGGTGTTGGGGCCAAGTCTCTGCAGGGCACACGTTCATCCTAGGATGGGTTGAGGTGGCGCCTTTTTTTTTTTTTTAACCCAATATGTGATAAAGAGATGAGGTCGAATGAGGAAGAGAAACACCTCAGCCCATTGGTGGAAGCTTCTGCCAGGAAGTTGGGCCCATTCTGTGGAGGGCAGACATTTAGCCTGGTGGTTGAGTTAGTTTAGTTTTCTTTTCCACACCACAGTGCCATGTGGGGAGGTCAACTCAGGGTGAGGTCCCCAGGGCCTGTTGGCAGAGCCTTCTGCCAAGTGGCAGCTCCAAGTCTGTGGATGAAGAAGGCGACATATGAGCAAAGGGGAAGGAATTAGGAAACAGGGAAAGATGTGGGTGGCAAAGATAGGAAGAATACTTTGTATGAAATAACAGCCAGAATTTGTGATGATCAGATAGGAAAGAATTGGTTCTTCCTAGTGTTTTAGTGATCCAAAGCAATCCTAATAGACTTTGGACAGAAAATGCCATCTTCATTCAAAAAGAACTTAGGAGAAAAAATGTAACGAACGCACCATGTACTATGTTCACTTTGTTTTTTCTTCTCTCTATACCACCATATCTGCAAAGAGTGATCATTTGGTTTCCTTATTAAATAATCTCTGTCTTCTCTTTATTGCCAAAGCTAGCATTTCTAATACAATACTGAATAGTAATGGTGATAGTGGAGACAAACTTGTTTTACCCCTGATGTTACTGGGAATGGTACCAGTTTATCTCCATTACATATGAGGCTTGCTGGTTTTAAAGAGATACTATTTTTAGGAAAAGTCAATTTATTCCTATGCTCTCAAATGTTTTTATTAGGAATGGATGTTAGATTTTATTATCTGAGAAAATCACATGTTTTTTGTTAATTTAGTGATTGATATAGTCAATCATGCTCCCTTATATTGAACTAGTGCTGCATTCCTGCTATAAAATCCTATTTGGTCATAGTAGATTATCCTGGGAATTATTTTCTCATATTTTACTTAAGATTTTCACATCAATATTCATTAGGGAGATTGGTCTATACTTTTTTTCTTTTTCTGTTTTCGTCCTACCTGGTTGAGGTATCAGTACCATGGCTGTGTCATAAAAGGAATTTGGTAGGAATCCTTCCTTGCCTAGTTTTCAAATACTTTATTAGAGTTGTGTTCTTTAAAATCCATCTGGCCCTGGGGATTGTTTTGTAGAGAGTTGATTAATAGCTTGTTCTATTTCTTTTTCTAAAATGGGACTATTTAATTTATTTCCTCTTCTGTTAATCTGGGCGTTCTATATTTTTGTACACCTTCCTCCATTGCATTTTTGGGCAAAATAACTGCTAATTATCACTAATTTCCTCCTCATTGGTGGAAAGTTCTTTTCATTTTTGAGACTAACAATTTGATTTTCCTCTCTGTCTAATCAAATTAGATCATTTTTTTGATAACAACTCTTAATTTTATCTTATTTTTACAATTTTAAATTTGGTATTTGTTCTTTTCAATTTGTTTTTTCTAGTTTTTTAGTTGCAAGCCCAATTCACTGATCTTTTCTCTATTTTATATAAGCATCTAGAGAGATAAAGTTTCTTTTTATTACCGCTTTGGCTGTCCCACAAATTTTGGTATGTTGTCTCACTATTGTCATTCTCTTGGGTGAAATTGTATATGTTTGCTGTTTTATCCATTCATTTTTTAGGATGAGATTACTTTACAATTACTCGTTAGCCTTTTCTCCTGGCCTTTTATTGAATATAATTTTATGGCATGATCTGAAAAAAAACTTGCATTTACTATTTCTGCCTTTGTGTTTATTTTGATTTTGAGGTCTTTATGTCCTAATATATAATCACTTTTGTTATAGGTTCCATTAACTGCTAAGAAGAAAGTGTACGCCTTTTTGTCTCCAATTTTCTCCAAAGATCTATCATGCCTACTTTTCCTAATATTCTATCTCTTTAAATTCTTATTTTGTGGTTGTTGATTTATCTAGTTCTGAGAAAGCAAGGTTGAGATCTCCTACTATCACTGTCATAGTTTTGCTGTCTATTTCTTGAAGCTCTCTTAATTTCTCCTTTAGCAATTTAGATGCCATGCCACTTGGTGCCTATATGTTTGGTATTGATATTACTTCATCATCTATGGTTCCTTCAAGACAGACATAGTTTCCTTCTTTATCTCATTTAATTACATCAGTTTTTGCTTTTGCTTGGTCTGAGATCAGGATGGCTACCCCTACTTTTTTGTACTTCACCTGAAGCATAAAAGATTCCACTCCAGCATTTTACATTGCCTCTGTGTGTATCACTCTGCTTTAAATGAGCTTCTTATAAACAATGTATTGTAGGATCCAGTCTGCTATCCACTTACCCTTTATGAGAAAGTTCACCCCATTCACATATATAGAATAAAACTACTAATTCTGTATTTCCTGCCACCTTAACCCCAAAATCATGCTTTTTTCTCTCCTCCTTTTCCCCTTTTCCTCCTCCCCAGTATTTTTTTTCTTATGAGCACTACTTGCTTCAACCAGCCCTTCCCCTTTAGAGTCCCTCCCCCTTTCTTAAACCTTTCCCTTAGTACTTCTGTTTTCTCTTCTATTTAGCCTACCCCTCCCTTTTTGTCTTTTCCTTCCCATTTTGCTGTAAGGTGAGAGAAGTTTCTCAGTGAAACCAAATATGTCTTAATATTTTCTCTTTGCGCCAAATCTGACCAGAGTAAGAGTCATCCCCTTCCCGTCTTGCCCTCAATTATAATAGGTTTTCTTTGCCTCTTCCTGAGAAGTAATTTCTCTCATTTTCTCCTCCACTTTCCCTCTTTTTCCAGTAAAATCCCCTTCCCACCTCTAGTTTCTTTTTTATATTATAACAGTAATATGAAATTATACAAGCACTCTCTTTGTATACCCATAACAGAATTATACTTCTCAAATGTTTTGTTTATCTTTTTATCCTTCTCTTGATTTCAATATTTGGAGGTCAAATTTTTTGTTTAGCTCTGGTCTTTTCATCAGCAATGAATGGAAGTCACCCTATTTCACTGAATGTCCATCTTTTTCCCTGAAAGAAAATGCTCAGTTTAGAGGAGTAATTTATTCTTGGCTGCATTCCAAGTTCATTTGCCTTTCAGAATATCAGATTCCAGCATCTTCTGTCCTTTAAGGGGGAAGCTGCAAGGTCCTGGGTAATTCTTATTGTGGTTCTTTGCTATTTGATTTTTTTTTTTTCCTCGCTGCTTGTGATATTTTTTCCTGATTGTTCTAAAATGTAGCCACGAGATTCCTTGGAGTTTTCCTTTGGGGGTCTGTTTCAGGAGATGTTTGGTGAATTCTTTCAATGACCATTTTACCTTCTGATTCTGATTTCTTGAAAAATAGTGTCTAGGCTCTTTTTTCATCATGGTTTTCAGCAAGTCCAATCATCTTTAAGATTGACGCTCCAAGATTTATTTTTCCAGATCAGTTTTTTTCTCAAATTAGGAAAAAATGTTTGAAATCTGTTCTCTTTTTCCATAAAAACTATTTACAGTCAGAATTCTTACTGTTTTTTTATTCATTTTGTTTAAGTTGATATCTGTTTTATGGGTAAGGGGGGTTATCCAAACTTCGTCTGCAAGTGGCAGCAGCTGCACAGGATCAGTATTTCCTGACTGCTGGGTACTGGGTGGGCATGGCCAGGTCCTGTGAGATTCTGGCATTTTGGGGCTCATTATTTACCTTTGGTGAGGAATTTTTTTCTACCTTTTCTGCTGAAGTACTGGGCTTACAGGAAACCTGTGTCTTCTCCTCCATCTTGGCTGGGCTGGCTTCAATTGGGAGGTGGGCAGGGTGAGTGTCTTGGCCCTGAGGCCTTGGAGGACTTCTTTGTAGCATTAGCAGGCAGGGGAAGGTAAAGGGAGATAGGGGAGGGGAGGCTCTCTGTTTCCCCTGGTCTCTCAGGAGAGGTAACAGTTTTCTTTCTTGGCTAGGCATTGAACCTACTTTTTCCCTTCCAAGAGGGGAAATTTTGTTGGATGGCCTGTTGAAAAGGAGTGCCTTGGACCTTTGGCATACACTTGGGGTCTTCAGAGGAGCCAGCTTTGTTGGGTTCTGCTCCCATAAAGGGCCAATACGGTTTGTCCTAATCCCCAGGGTGGACTTGGCCTGTTGGCACAGGCTGCTGTTGAGAGGTGACAGCAACACTTCAGTAGGGCTGTTAGCCTGGGTGTTGGGGAGATCCCTTTCAAAGAAAGGAGGTATTCCCCTGGGAAATAGGTTGGCCTGTGAGGAGGGCCTTCGGCCACCCGATGGTGGGGCCAAGTCTGTGGAAGAAAAAGACAAAATATGAGCCAAGGGGAAAAAATCAGGAAGAGAAGAGGGAGGGTGGCAAAGGCAACAGCAGCAGTACAGGGAGCAGGGATGGACTCAGATATCCGGTCTTTGGCTTAGAGCTGGACCCTCTGCAACCGGCTCTTGCTTGTGTTGTCCCACCTTTCACACTTAGGGAAGCCCAAGGGACAACTTCCTTACTTTCTGTTTTCCTTGTAAACCACTTATTAGTACAGATTTGTTTCCATGGAGACTGGGAGGTTCCCCAGGTTTTTGTATCCACCCCACCCCCAGGACTTAGTCTAGGATTTCAACACAGTAGAAATTGAATGTTTTTTGATATTCTTTCTCCTAAACTCTCTGCACTCTGGCTTCTCTCTTCTTCATTCAGATGACTTTTACTCATTGAAAAGTGAAGATAACCTCTGTAGTGCAAAAGCTGAAAGAACCCTGTCTAATTCTCCTCCTTCACCATCTGTCTGGCAGCATTTTGGGGAGTGACTGCCTTTTCTTCTCCCTCAGGATACTCTCTTTTAGAGTTTTCCCGATTCTGCTCTCTCTGGGTTCTTTCCTGACTTGTGTGCCCTGCTTGGCTATTTGGCAGGATCTTTATTCATGTCATGGACCTCGGGGACCCCTTATGCCTCTGTCACCAGTCACCTTTCTGCTCTGTGTGCTCCTACTCGGATGTCCTGGAAATGGATGAGGCCCCAATTGTCATCTCTGGACAAAACACTCTCAGAGATGTTGATGGGGCTGGAGTCTCCCTCCTCAGCTGTGCTCCCCAATTCCCATACAATACCCGTGGCACATTCTGAATCAGATGCCCACTTTGCAACTGAATATCCATGTGTCCAAAGCACATTGCCTAATATTGGTTCCCCAAAATCTCCCCTTTTCTGAAATTCCCTACTCCAGTCACCCAGCATTGCACCCATTCCCTGTGCTTTTCTCTTACTTAGCCTACTTCTCATCCATTTAGTTCTGCAGGATCTAAGTCCTTCCTCTACCACACTCCTCCCCCACATGCTTGCTTTCCTTCACTCACCTTGCTATCAACCTCATGACCCTGTACCCCTCTTTCCTAAAGAATTCCAACTGTTGTATTAGGATTATGCCTTCTCATGTGACTGTCTATATACTCTGTATTGATCTGGTATGTTCTAGTTTATATTTTATGTGCTTGTTGTCCTCCCATTTACAATGAGGTGTTTGTATCTTGAACAAGTATTGCTAAATGTTGGTTGATTGATTCTCACTCTTGGGAATTGTCGTGTTTCTTCCCCCATTCAGCTACAGATTTTTCCTGGGGGAAAAAGATATCAACAAATAAGTCCAAAAACTTTTATTGCCACCACTACCCCATCTGTGGGGACCCTGGATATCTTAGAATCAGCAGGAGTCAAGATAAGCAAAAGTCTTTATTCTTGGTCTTTTGGGGTGGCTCTCAGGGGATGGGATCTAGGAATCTCCACACCTCCTTCCTCTCTCTCCACTGCCAAAAGAATGAATTTCCTCCTCCTACTCCACCCACTGATCTCACTTCCCCTTCTTTGTCTACACCCACCGATCCAGCCAACTCAGAATTGTTAAGTAGAGTCATCCTCCAAGCATGTGGTAATAGAGAATTGTACAATTGGTAATTAGCCTCTAGTGCTAGATTACCTTGTATCTAGGTCAAGTACATCAGTTTAGTTCTAGCCCTTTACTGCATCCACCTTCCTTTAGTCCCACAAGGCCCTGACAGCTAATGTAGCAGAGCCCAGGTCTTGCTTTTCTGTGTTTACTCTGGTTGGGCAGGAAGGAGAGCCAGCCTCAACACAATGGATGAAAGGGATCAATCTTTCAGGTTCCTTTCCCGACTTCCCCCTTTCTCCAATCCATTTTGCCTCTCTCCTCATCAGTAAAGGAAATGGAAGAGAGGCAACTGAGAGACTCCCTGGTATGACCATAGGAAAAATGAGAGGATGAAAGATTATAGCCAAGTGTCTGTAAGTCAAAAGGATGAATCTCTAAAGGTAAAATTCATTTATTGGCTCTTATTTGAGATGGCATTTTTTAATGTAGGATGGGTAGCTTCTCTTAGACTGCCCCAACAACAAAATGTGAGTGTAGGAGAGATATTCTTTTGACACACAATAGGAAATAAAACGTATACTCTAACACTACAATAAGGATTTGAGAATAAAATAGATTATTCTTGAGGCTGGGATGGAAACCAATGCACTAATGAGCCTGAGAGATCCACAGGATGTTGTAAATCAAAGAACATAAACCAAAATTCTGTTATTAAATATTTTCTTGAAAAGGAAATTAATTGTTTTGTCTTAGGAATTCTCCCTGCTGTTCTGGTGGGATGCGGCAATATTTTTACTTTGTTATTTCAGTGGTTTTTCTGCTGTTCTTCTGGGTTTTTTTTTTGTTTGTTTGTTTGTTTGTTTGTTTGTTTTTAATTTGTAAGTGAAGTTAATATAAATTGAAAAGAAATACACCTACCTGGACATATCTTCTCCTGAAGGGACCACTGTCCTCAACATGAGTGAAATTACTTAGGCTGCTCCAGAAGCTACACAAGGTAGCCATAGGGCCAAAAATTCCCCAGACCCGACTGTGGGGAAAGCTTGGACAGTTTTGAACAATAGTTAAAAACAGTTACTGACCAACAGTTATGAACCATTTGGAAAACTGCCCAAGGCTTTCAGACCATTCTAGAAGCTCCAGGCCATCTCAGTTGAAGGCTAGCCAAAGGCAAGGCAACTATCAGGCCCTCCTAGTAGATCCTCCTAATTGAATCCTCTGCCTGTATCACCCTCGCCACCCGCTGCCCTGTTTCCTGACAGAACACAGCCCAGTGATGTTATTCATAGTAGTGAGGAAACTTTACATTCAGTCCGCTCTAGGTGACATGCTTCCCTAGATGGTGAAGAGTTTACTGATGGGTCCAGGTTTTTGGAAGATGGGCACAAATGGCTACGAGACTCCATGGTGACGCTCAGAAGTACTTAGGGGGCTAACCCTCTCTGCTGGGGAGTCTCTGCTCAGAAGGCTGAACTCCCTGCCCTCCCCAAAGCTTTAAACTGGGGAAACGATTGAGAGGGAACTTTTACACTGTTTCCAGGGCTCACATGCTCATTGGGGCGACAGAACTGCAAAGAAAGGGGAATCCTGACAGCCAGGACTTCACCATGAAGTGTGCAGCGGAAATTCGAGATTGACTGCAAGCCGTGGCCCAACACAGAGTCGTCAGTAATGTTTGGAAAGGGGCATCAGAGGGCCTCTCATTCCCCTTGAGAGGTAACAGGCTTGCTGAATCTGCTATGGGGCTGCTGCACGTTTACCCTCAGGCACGACAGCCCTGCTCTCCAAGCTCCCGGACTCTTAGACACCTTCTCAGAGGTCCCAGGGACAGGCCCAAGCTCAATAAGGAAAGGGCACATCATCTTCCCCCTCCGGGGTCTTTCAACTCCTTCTGGCCAACTTCCACTCCCACAGGCAAGCCAGCATCCAATTCTCTTGGACCTGCCACAAGTTACTCCCTTGGGAAAGAACAGCCTCCACTCCCTGTGTCCAACCTGCCTCCTCTCTGCCCACAAGCTGGCAGCAACCATTAGGCCCCTTTTTCAGCCTGGCCAATATGTCCCCAAAGAAAGCCTGATGGTGCTGGTTACCACCCCTCCCCCGCAGGCCTCTCTTGGAGCACCTGCTCCCAGGAAGCCTGCCTCTCCTGCCAGATAGACTTTGCCCAGTGGCCCCATGGCACGGCTCTCCGACCACTTTTGGTTTGGGTGGAGATCTTTTCCATATTTTGGCATGGGGTGTGAGATGGAGATGGAAGCCGAGTTTCTGAGATGTGATTTTGCACTTTTCCCTGAGATTTATTATCAAATAGTGAGTTTTTATGCCAGAATCTGGTGTTTGGGGCTTTATCAAATACTAGATAATTATAAGCCTTGATCACTGTAATCTATTCCTCTGATCAACCACTCTGTTAGCTTAGCTAAGAGCAAATGGTTTTGATAACTGCTGCTTCATAATATACTTTTAGGTTTGGTTATGCTAAGCAACCATCCTTTTTTATTTTCCTTCTTTTTTACTTAAGCTTTTTATTTTCAAAACATAGGAATGGATAATTTTTCAACATTAACCTTTACAAAACCTTGTGTTCCAAATTTTACTCCATTTGTCCCCACCTCACCCCCAGATGGCAAGTAATCCAATATGTATTAATTATGCTAAAATATGTTAAATTCAGTGTATGTATACCTATTTGTACAATTATGCTGCACAAGAAAAATCAGATCCAAAAGAAAAAAAAAAATAAGAAAAGAAGATGCAAACAAGAAGAGGAGTGAAGATGCTATGTTGTGATCCACTCTCAGTTCCCAGTGCCCCCTCTCTGTGTGTAGAAGGCTCTCTTTATGACAGGATCATAGGAACTGTCCTCAATGATCTTATTGTTGGAAAGAGCCAGGACCATCAGAATGGATCATTGTATACTCTTGCTGTTGCCATGTACAGTGGTCTCCTGGTCCTGCTCATATCACTCGACATCTATTCATGTCAGTCCCTCCAGGCCTTCCCGAAATTACTGATCATTTCTTATAGAACAATAATGTTCCATAACACTCATATACCATAACTTATTCAGCCACTGTCCAACTGACGGACATCCACTCAGTTTCCAGGTTCTTGTCAGTATAAAAAGCACAGCCACAAGTTGTGAAAGAATCCAACCATTCTGGAGAGCAATCTGCAATTATGCCCAAAAAGTGATCAAACTGTGCATACCCTTTGATCCAGAAGTGCTACTACTAGGCTTACATCCCAAAGAGATCTTAAAGAAGGGAAAGGGACCTGTATGCACAAGAATGTTTGTGGCAGCCCTCTTTGTAGTGGTTAGAAACTGGAAGATGAATGGATGTCCATCAATTGGAGAATGGCTGAATAAATTGTGGTATATGAATGTTATGGAATATTATTGCTCTATAAGAAATGACCAGCAGGATGATTTCAGAAAGGCCTGGAGAGACTTGCATGAACTGATGCTGAGTGAAATGAGCAAAACCAGGAGATCATTATACACTTCAACAACAATACTGTATAAGGATGTATTCTGATGGAAGTGGATATCTTCAACAAAGAGAAAATCTAATTCAGTTCCAATTAATCAATGATCGACAGAATCAGCTACACCCAGAGAAGGAACACTGGGAAATGAGTGTAAACTATTTGCATTTTTGTTTTTCTTCCCAGGTTATTTTTACTTTCTGAATCCAATTCTTCCTGTGCAACAAGAAATTTGGTTCTGCACACATATATTGTATCTAAGATATACTATAACATATTTAACATATATGGGACTGCCAGCCATCTATGGGAAGGGGTGGAGGGAAGGAGGGGAAAATTCGGAACACAAGTGAGTGCAAGGGATAATGTAAAAAATTATCCATGCATATGTACTATCAAAAAAAAGTTATAATTCTAAAATTAATTTTAAAAAATAAATAAAAATGCATTTAAAAACAAGCACTGTCACAAATATTTTTGCATATGTGGGTCACTTTCCCTCCTTTAGGATCTCTTGGGCATACAAGCCCAACAGAAACATTGATTGATCAAAGGGTATACAGGTTTTGACAGCCCTGTTGGCATAATTCCAAATTGCTCTCCAGAATGGCTGAGTCAGTTCAAAATTCCACCAGCAATGTACTAATTTCCCAGTTTTCCCACATCCCCTTCATCATTCATCATTTTTTCCTGTCATCTTAACCAGTCTGACAGGTGTGTGGTGGTATCTCAGAGTTGTCTTAATTTGCATTTCTCTGATCAGTAGTGATTTGGAACACTCTTTCATATGAGTGGAAATAGTTTCAATTTCATCACCTGAAAATTGTCTGTTCATATCCTTCGACCATTTATCAATTAGAGAATGTAAGCCATTATCCTTTGTATTTTTTCCTCAATAATTCTTTTGATATTCTTGACTTTTTGTTCTTCCATATCAGTTTTGTTATTATTTTTTCTTCTTCTATAAAATACATTTTTTCCCTGATTCATTTTTGTGGCACTGAAGTCATAGACTGAGTTAGACAGAATTGTCATTCTTCTAATCTTAACTCAGTCTACCCATGTGCAACTAATATTTTTCCATTGTTTAGATCCATGTGAGAAGACTTTTATAATTGTGTTTACATAGTTCTTGGGTTTGTCTTGGTAGTTAGACCCCAAGTATTTTATTTGGTCTTCATTATTTGACAGGGTATTTCTCTTTCTATCTCTTGTTAATGGGCTTTGTCAGTAACATAGAGAAATGCTGATGATTTGTGTGGGTTTATTTTATATCTTGTAAGTTTGCTCAAGCTATTGTTTCCAGTAGGTTTTTCAATCACTTTCTAGGATTCTCTAAATATTATCATCTTATCTGCAAAGAATGATAGTTTGATTTCCTCATTGCCTAGTTTAATTCCACATTGTTGTTGTGCTAATAGGCATATTTGTTTCATCTCTGATCTTATTAGGAATGCACCTAGATGATTCTCTCCATTAGAAATAATGCTTGCTGTTTTGGAGAGTTATGGCTTATTATTTGAAGGAAAGCTCCCTTGAAGCCTATTGCTGGCTGGTGTTTTTCATAGGAAGGGCTGCTGTATTTTGTCAAAAGCTTCTGTTGTGATTATCATATAATTTCTATTGGTTTTGTTATTAATAATTGTCAATTATGCCAATAGTTCCCTTAACATTGAACCAGCCTTACTTTCCTGATATAAATCCCATTTGCTCATGGCGTATTATCCTGGGAAAAACTTGCTGTAATCTCTTTTTTAAATAAAGCTTTTTATTTTCAAAACATATGCACAGATAATTTGACAACATTGACCCTTGCATACCCTTGTGTTTCAGATTTTTTTCCTCTATCCCCCAACCCCCTTCTTTAGATGGTAAGCAATTACATGTTATATATACATTAACCATGTTAAATCCAATATGTATAAACATATTTATACAATTGCTGCACAAGAGATGTCAGATTAAAAAAAAAAAAGGAAATGAGTAAGAAAACAAAATGCAAACAAACAACAACAAAAAGATGAAAATGTTATGTTGTGATCCACATTCAGTTCCCACTGTCCTCTGTCTGGGTGTAGATGGGTCTCTTCACTACAAGATCATTGGGACTAGTTTCAATCATCTCATTGTTGGAAAGAGTTACACTCATCAGAATTGATCTTCATATAATATTAATGCTATTGTATATAATGATCACCTGGTTCTGCTCATTTCACTTAGCATTAGTTCATGCAAATCTCTCCAGGCCTTTCTTTCTAAAATCATCCTGCTGATCATTTCTTATACAACAATGATGTTCCATAACATTCATATACCATAACTTATTCAGCCATTCACTAACTGATGGGCATCCACTCAGTTTCCAGTTTCTTTGCTATAATCTTTTGACTAATATTTTATGTAAGATTTTTGCATCAATATGCATTAGGGAGATTGCTCTATAATCTTTTTTTCTTTCTTGCGGTTCTTCCTGTTTTAGGTAATTAGTACCATATTTGTGACATAGAAGGAATTTAGCAGTAGTCCTTCTTGACCCCTTTTTCCAAATAATTTACATAGTATTGTAATTAATTGTTCTTTAAATTTTTGGTAGAATTCACTTATGAATCCATGTGGCCCTAGAGATTTTTTTCTAAAGTCTTGTTCAATTTCTTTTTCTGCAAAGAGACTATTTAATTAATTTACTTCCTCTTCTGTTAATGTTGGCAGTTTGTATTTTTCTCAATATTGATCCATTTCAGACAGATCTTCAAACATGATGCCTTTGGTTGGGAAAAATAGCTCATTATTACTGCTTTACTTTTTTTGTAATGGTAGTAATTTCCCCCCTTTCATTTGTGATGCTGGTGATTTGTTTGTTTGTTTTTTTCTTTCCTTTTTCTGATCAAATTAATAGGAGGTATATTTATTTTGTTAGATTTTCTTCATAAAATTATCTCTTAATTTTATTAGTTCAATAGTTTCCTTAGTTTTGATTTTATTTATCTCTTCTTGGAATTTCTAATTCAATATTTTATCAGGAGTTTTAATTTGTTGTTTTCTTGTTCTTTTCCTAGCTTGTTTAGTTGCATGCTCAAGTCATTGATCTCAAATTTTATTTTATTCACAAAGCTATTTAGAAATATAAAATTTGGCCTAAGAACTCACTGTTTCCACTGCATATTTCATAGGTTTTATTGTCTTTCTTTTGGACAAAATTGTGGAATGTTTCTGTGATTTGTTGTTTGTCCCACTCATTTTTTCTGGAGAGTCATTTGCAACTATGCCAAAAGGGCTAAAAAACTGGACATACCTTTTGACCCAGCAGTGCCATTACTGTGTCTGTGTCCCAAGGAAATCACAAAAAAAAAAATGAAATAGGACCCACATGTGCAAAATTGTTTGTAGCAGCTCCTTTTTGTGGTAGCAAAGAACTGGAGTAGATGTGCATCAGATGGGCAATGGCTAAACAAGATGTGATGGTATATAAAGTTGAGAGAAAATTAGGATTAAACAAAAAAAAGGATGAACAAACTGATGCTGAGTGGAACAAGCAGAAAGAAAAATGGTGTATACAAAATAACAGCAAGAATTTGTGATGATCAGCTAGGAAAGAATTGGTTCTTCTCAGTGCTCTTTAGTGATCCAAAGCAGTCCTGATAGACTTTGGACAGAAAATGCCATCTGTAGGATGTAAAGCAACATATGCTATGTACCCTTCTTTTTTTTCTTTTTCTTTCCCATGGTCATTTCCTTTTCTTCTTCCAATAGCATTCAGAAAGCAAACTTATTAAATAATTTGTGAAACACCAAAAAATTAAAATGCTATTCAATTTTTAATTTGTAAGACACAGTCCAAACAGGACAGCCAATACCTTTGCTATTTAGGGCATCCAGTGAGCCTGAGGAACAAGTTTGACTGGAACTTCATATTCAATTGGCAATTCTTGATTCTCAGTTTGCACATCTTCATCTATTTGATGAACAGGATGAACAATTTTCCTTTGTAAGGGTGGCTGAGCCTCGTCCTGGGGCCTTTGGCAGGAGTCGCTAAAGCCTGAGGCAGGCAGGTGCTGCAGCCTGAGAGAGGAGGGGGTGTGGGGTGGCTTTCTGTTTGACCTCTCGTGGCAGGCAGGGGAGGTCATTGGTCAGCCCAGAGACCGGCCTCTTCCAGGGGTAGGGAGTACCCAGGCCAGCCCAGATGCTGGCACCACAGTGAATGCTAGAGATTTATGAGAGGCATCTGTTCCCCCAAGTTTTCAGGAGAAATGTGGTGAGATCGCCTGGGGAAGAGGAGCTTTTGAGCTGTTGGCAGAGGTATGAAGTGTTTAGTGGAGCCAACTCTGTGCAGCACTCACATTCAGTTTTTGTTGTTTAATTGGACTGTTAACTTGTGAATTGGGGAGATCCTTTTCCCATGGAGGGGCAACTTGTCGCCTGGAGAAGATGATGGACTTGGACCATTGGCACAGTTTTTGGTGTTTAGTGGAGCCAACTCTGTGCAGCCCTCACATTCAATTTGTGTTTTGTTTGTTTGTTTGTTTGTTTGTTTTTTGTTTTGTTTTGTTATGGTGGAATTGGAATGTTAGTCCAAAGGAAAAAATCCCCAGGATCACATGGATTTACATGTGAATTTTATCAAACCTTTAAAGAACAACTAACTCCAATACTATATAAACTATTTGAAAACATAGAGAATGAAGGAGTCCTACCAAATGCCTTTTATGACATAGACACTCATACTGATACCTAAACCAGTTAGGACAAAAACAGAGAAAAAAAATTATAGACCAATCTCCCTAATGAATATTGATGCAAAAATCTTAAATAAAATGTTAGCAAAGAGATTACAGAAAATCATCCCCATGATAATACCATGACCAAGTAGGATTTATACCAGGAATGCAGGGCTGGTTCAATATTAGGAAAACTATTAGCATGATTGACTACATCAATAACCAAAGTAACAATAACCATATGATCATCTCAGTAGATGCAGAAAAAGCATTTGATAAAATCCAACACCCATTTCTGTTATTTAAAAAAAAAACTAGAGAGTATAGAAATAAGTGGGCTTTTCCTTACAATAGTCAGTAGCATCCATTTAAAACCATCAGTAAGCATCATATGTAATGGGAATAAACTTGACCCATTCCCAGTAAGAATAGGGGCAAAACAAGGTTGCCCACTATCACCATTGTTATTCAATATTGTATTAGAAATGCAAACCTTGGCCATAAGAGAAGAAAAAGAGATTAAAGAAATTAAAGTTTCAGCTTGAGAATTGGAGAAATCCATTTCCCATAGAAAGACAACTCTTCACTTGGGGAAGTCGGTGGACTTGGTCCTTTGGCAGAGGCTTGAGGTACTCAATGGAGTCAACTCTGTGCAACCTTCACATTCAGTTTTTAGTAAAATTGGACTGTTCTCTTCAGAATTGGGGAGGTCCTTTTCCTCTAGAGGGGCAACTCTTCAAGTGGGGAAGACAGTGGACTTGGCCCATTGGCACAGGCTTCAGGTGTTCAGTGGAGCCAACTCTATGCAGCCTTTACATTGTTTTTTGTTTGTTTGTTTGTTTGTTTTTGCTTGAATTGGAATGTTAGTTTGGGAATTGAGAAGATCCTTTTTCCCATAAGGATGCTGCAACTTGTTGCCTGGAGAAGTCAGCAAACTTGGCAAGTTGGCACTGGCTTGTGGTGTTCAGTGGAGCCAACTCTGTGCAGCGCTTACATTCAGCTTTTTGTAATATTGGACTGCTATCTTGAAAATTAGGGGGTCCATTTCCCATATAGGGGCAACTCATTGCCTGGGGAAGACGGGATAATTGGCCCATTCCACCGGCTTGAAGTGTTCAGAGAAACCAATTCTGTGTAGCCCTCTTATTGAACTTTTAGTAAAATTGGTCTGTTCTCTTGAGCATTGGCGGGTCCTTGTCCCAAGAGGGGCAACTCTTCATCTGGGGAAGACAGCAGACTTGGCCCATTGGCACAGGCTTGAGGTGTTCACTGGAGCCAACTCTGTGTACCCGTCACATTTGATTTTTTTGCTTTAATTGGCCTGTTAGCTTGGGAACTGGAAAGTCCTTTTCCCATAAGGGTGCAACTTGTAACCTGGG
This sequence comes from Sminthopsis crassicaudata, assembly GCF_048593235.1. Taxonomy (NCBI): domain Eukaryota; kingdom Metazoa; phylum Chordata; class Mammalia; order Dasyuromorphia; family Dasyuridae; genus Sminthopsis; species Sminthopsis crassicaudata. Next base: position 321,233,321 of record NC_133620.1, read on the forward strand.
GAAGTTGGCAAACTTGGTGCATTGGCACAAGCTTGTGATGTTCAGTGGAACCAACTCTGTGCAGTCCTCACATTAATGCTTTTAGTACTAAAGGATTGTTCTCTTCAAAATTGGGGGGATCCTTTTTCCATAGAGGGGCCAAGATCACTGTCTTCCCCAGGTGACAAGTTCCCTGGGGAAGATAGCAGATTTGGCCTGTTGGCACAATTTTTTTATTTTCAATGGAGCCAACTTTGTGCAACCCTCTCATTCAGCTTTTAATAACATAGGACTGTTCTCTTGAAAATTGGGTTCCAAATCAGTACTGATCATAGAAATGCAAATTAAGATAACTCTGAGATTGGCTAAAATGACAGGAACAAATAATGATGAATGTTGGAGGGGCTGTGGGAAAACTGGGAAACTGATACATTGTTGGTGGAGTTGTGAAAGAATCCAATCATTCTGGAGAGCAATCTGGAACTATGCCCAAAAAGTTATCAAACTGTGCATACCCTTTGATCCAGCAGTGCTACTACTGGGCTTATATCCCAAGGAAATACTAGAGAAGGGAAAGGGACCTGTATGGGCCAAAATGTTTGTGGCAGCTCTTTTCATAGTGGCTAGAAGCTGGAAGATGAATGGATGTCCATCAATTGGAGAATGGTTGGGTAAATTATGGTATATGAATGTTATGGAATCTTATTGTTCTGTAAGAAATGACCAACAGGAGAAATACAGAGAGGCTTGGAGAGACTTACATCAACTGATGCTAAGTGAAACGAGCAGAACCAGAAGATCATTATACACTTCAACAATGATACTGTACGAGGATGTATTCTGATGGAAGTGGATATCTTCAACACAGAGAAGAGCTAATCCAATTCCAATTGATCAATGATGGACAGAATCAGCTACATCCAGAAAAGGAACACTGGGAAATGAGTGTAAACTATTAGCATTTTTGTTTTTCTCCCCAGGTTATTTTTACTTTCTGAATCCAATTCTTCCTTTGCAACAACAACAAAATTCGGTTCTGCATATATATATTTGTACCTAGGATATACTATAACATATTTAATATGTATGGGAATGCCTGCCTCTAGGGGAGGGGGTGGAGGGAAGGAGGGGAAAATTTGGAACAGAAGGGAGTACAAGGGATAATGTTGTAAAAAATTACCTATACATATGTCAAATAAATGTTATAATTATAAAATTAATTTTAAAAAAGTTTTTAAAAAATGGGGTGATATTTTTCCCATTGAGGAGCAACTTGTCACCTAGGGAAGACAGCAGAATTGGTCCATTACACAGGTATTCAGTGGAGCCAACTTTGTGCAGCTTTTAGTAAAACATTCAGCTTTTAGTAAAATTTAACTGTTTCTTGAACATTTGGTGAGGTCCTTTTCCCATAGAGGGGCAACTCTTCCTTCACCTGAGGAAATCAGTGGACTTGGCTGGTTGGCACAAGCTTGAGTTGTTCAGTGGAGCCAACCCTGTGCAGCCCTCACATTCAGTTTGTGTTTTTTTTTGGGGTGGGGGGTTAATGCAAATGAAGTGTTAGCTAGAGAATTTGGGAACTCCTTTTCCCATAGAGAGGCAACTTGTCACCTGGGGAAGACAGTGGACTTGGCCATTGGGCATCTGTGATGTTCAGTGGAGCCAACTCCTTGCAGCCCTCACATTCCCTTTTTGTAAGAGCACAGATAGGACTGTTTGCCCTGGATTTCTGGGGGTCCTTTTCCAAAAGAGGGGCAACCTGATCTTGCCTTGAGAAGACAGCGGTCTTGGCCAGTTGACACAGGCTTCTAGTCCTCAAGGGAGACAACTCTGTGCACCTCTCCCATTCAGTTGGACTGTTATTTCTAGAGTTTGGGGGTACCTTTCACATAGGTCTCAACTGGTCACCTGGAGAACAGGAGTACCTTGGATTATTGGCACAGGCTTCTGTTTTTCAGTGCAGCCCTCACATTCAGTGTTTTGTGGAACAATTGGACTGCTTGCCCTGGAATTTGAGGAGCAAATTGCCCACAGAGGAGCAATCTGGCCTTGCCTTGAGAACGTGGCAGACCTGGTCTGTTAGTACAGGCTCCTGCTAATTTTTAGTGGAGCCAGTTTTGTGCAGCCCTCTCATTGAGGACTGGTGTTTCTGGAGTTTGGCAGTGCTTTTATAGAAAAGGGAGTCCACTCCTGGGGAGTGGACCTCCCTGGCCTGTGGGGAGAGGCTTCTCGTATCAGAGATTGGGGCCACGTCTGTGCATGAAGAAGGCAGCCTATGAGCCAAGGGGAAGAAATCGGGAATAGAAGAGGGAGGGTGGCACAGACAGGAGCAGTACAGGGAGCAGAGATGGACTCAGATACCTGGCTTTGGCTTAGAGCTGGACCCTCTGCAACTGGCTCTTGCTTGTGCTGTCCCTCATCTCATGAGGGAGAGGACAACTACCTCGAGGAGCAACTTGATGACCTCAACTGAGGGTGAGATCTGCCTTGGAATGGTTTCCTGTTTCACCTGGCATGGCAACAGAGGTCAATGTTCATTGGTGCATTCCAGCTATTCGTTCCATGAAGGATCCTTTGTCTGTTCCCTCAGGTTTCCAGGGGAAGCGCTGGGAGATGGTTTGGGAAAGGTCTGGGCCTCATGTCAGAGGTTTCTGCTGGCCGGTGGGACTACGTCTGTGCAGGGCACACATTCAGCCTTGGGGCTCGAGTGGGTTGAGGTATTTGGGAGATCCTTATCTTACAAAGGGGCAACTGGATGACCTTGACTGAGGATGAGGACTGCCTTGGCCTATTGGCACAGGCTTCTGCCATCGGAGAGTGGCGCCAAGCCTGTGGATGACCGAACTAACATATGAGTTAGGAGAAGGAATGAAGAAATAGAAGAGGGTGAGTGGCCATGACAGCAGCAGTACACGGAGTCTTTGGAATCCAGCTGGACCCTTTCCAAGGTGCTCTTGCTTGTGCCGTCCCTCATTTCACACTTAAGGAAGCCCAGGGGACAACTTTGTTACTTCTAGGTTTTCTTGTCAACCATTTATTTCTACAGAGTTGCTTGCATAGTGATCTCCTTAGACTGGAGCTTCTCCAGGCCAGGGCCTGGCTTGGGCCTTTCTTTGTATCCACCCCACCCCCAATGCTTAGTCCAGGGTTTGACCAACAGTAGAAAATGAATGTTTTTTTGATATTTTTTCTCCTAAACTCTCTGCACTCTGGCTTCTCTCTTGTTCATTCAGATGACTTTTACTCATTGAAGGGAAGTGACTGATAACCTCTGTAGTACAAAAGCTGAAAGACCCCTGTCTAATTCTCCTCCTTCACCATCTGTCTGGCAGCATTTTGGGGAGTGACTGCCTTTTCTTCTCCCTCAGGATACTCTCTTTTAGAGTTTTCCCGATTCTGTTCTCTCTGGGTTCTTTCCTGACTTGTGTGTCCTGCTTGGCTCTTTGACAGGATCTTTATTCATGTCATGGACCTCGGGGAATGACCCCCTTATGCCTCTGTCACCAGTCACCTTTCTGCTCTGTGTGCTCCTACTCGGATGTCCTGGAAATGGATGAGGCCCCAATTGTCATCTCTGGGCAAAACACTCCCAGAGATGTTGATGGGGCTGGAGTCTACCTCCTCAGCTGTGCTCCCCAATTCCCATACAGTGACCGTGGCACATTTTGAATCTGACCCAATTTGCAACTGAATATCCATGTGTCCAAAGCACATTGCATAATCTCGGTCCCCCAAACTCACCCTTGTGTGAAATTCTCAACTCCGGGCACCCAGCTTTGCAGGGTCAGTCTCCCCTGCCCTTTCTCTTACTTAGCCTACATTTCTTCCATTTAGTTCTGCAGAATCTAAGTCCTTCCTCTACCACACTCCTCCCCCAGAGGCTTGTTTTCCTTCACTCACCTTGCTATCAACCTCATGACCCTGTACATCTCTTTCCTAAAGGATTCCAACTGTTGTATTAGGATTATGCCTTCTCATGTGACTGTCTATATCCTCTGTATTGATCTGGTATGTTCTAGTTTACGTTTTATGACTTTATTATCCTCCCGTTTACAATGAAGATTTTGTATCTTGAACAAGTATTGCTAAATGTTGGTTGATTGATTCTCACCCTTGGGAACAATCCTCCTCCTTCTCCCCATTGAGCTGCAGATTTAATGAGGGCAAAAGAGTCAACAAATAAGTCCTAAAAACTTTTATTGCCACCACTACCCCATCCACCCAACTAAAGGAGTAGCAGTCCCACAAGGCCCTGATAGATAATGTAGCAGAGCCCAGGCCTTGCTTTTCTGTGTTTACTTTGGTTGGGCAGGAAGGAGAGCCAGCCTCAACACAATGGATGAAAGGGATCAATTCTTTCAGGTTCCTTTCCCGACTTCCCCCTTTCTCCAACCCATTCTGCCTCTCTCCTCATCAGTAAAGGAAATGGAAGGGAGGCAACTGAGAGACTCCCTGGTATGACCACAGGAAAACTTAAGAGGATGAAAGATTATAGCCAAGTGTCTGTAAGTCAAAAGGATGAATCTCTAAAGGTCAAGTTCATTTATTGGCTGTGATTTCAGGTGGCATTTCTTAAAGGAAAGTGAGTTGCTTCTCCCAGACTGCCCAAATCAAAAAATTTGAGTGTTGTTCCAATATTCTTTGATTTCACAGCATCCTATGGACCTGCCAGGCTCATTAGTGCATTGATTCCCTCCCAGCTTCAAGAATTCTCTCTTACTTATATTCTCAAATCCACAAGAGAAAAAGTCAAGATGGTAAGTAGAAGGCCAGAAGGAAGGACTTGAAAGCCCTACCCTATAGTTCTACCCTGGACAAACCTTTCTTAACCCTTCTAGTGCCTTGAAGCAAACCAGTTCTCTCAAGAAGAAATGACAGCTAGGGTACCCAACTGCTGTGAGAAAGGGATTTTCCATATCTACATTTCATATCTACAGAGAGAATGAACAATTGTGCCCACCCTTCCAATTTTAAGAAAGCAATTGAAATATATAAAAATTTTGAATTACTTGTTAGGAATTTAAAATCTGGTTTGAAGACAGGTCAGATAGGCTCCACCAGTTGTCAGAAGGTCAATTTTCAGAAAAAGGATAAGAACTTTGACTCAATCTTCCCCCCTCTTTTCTCGTGCTAAGATTACAGGAGTCTCCCATGGTTCAGCTTTATCCATAAACTGGGTGGTGGTAGTGGGGGAGCAGATTTCTTGAAAGTTCTATGCAATTAGGGCCTAGAAGCAGTCTCAGGTTCACATCAGGGAAGGAAAAAATAAGGTGAAACACCTACTTTGTCCTCTGTACTGTGCTCAGTGGCCTTTAAGTTCACCATGTCATTTAATCTTCATAAAAACCTGTGAGCAAATAGGCGAAGTGACTTTCTCTCAGAGACACTGGTACATCTGAGACTGAATTTGGACTTCAGATCACACTGAGTTTCAGACCCAGTTCTCCAAAGACTGTACAAGCCTTACTTCACTGTAACAGAATACAAGATTATTGGGATAAAAAAAATATATATCCATTTTGTATATAGCCAAGTCTCAGGGGAATTGTGTTATCTCCCTAGAATCTAGAAGAGAGGATTTATCTCTTAAGATATGGAAAGTATCTTAGCTGCTTTCCCTTAGAGGACAGAAGAAGGAGTGTTTCCATCTCCTATTGCTGGAATAAGAAGTATCTCTCCCATTGATCTCTAGAGATAATTTCCTCCCAGAAAAATAAATGCCTTCCTAGAGATAAAAAAACTTCCTCACTCCTCCTCCTACACATATTCTTGTATCCCTACCTCCCACAAAAGGAATTACCATGAAAACTCTTGCCTACAAAAACTTCTGAAGGAAACAAAGCAATATCTTAGCTGGGAATTTTCAGCTTTGTTGTGTCCTGCTTTCTAGAGTCCCCATGCTGGTGTGGTTAAAGTATACCATTTTAGTGATGAAGCAGGACTCCTGAGGATGGTGGAAAAATGGATTCTGCTTATTCCCAGTTCATTCACTTTTATATACCCTCATACCCTTATGTAACCAAAACAACACTGGGCATGTGCTAAGTATATGCTGTGCATGTAGGACTACATAAACAAATTGCTATTTTATGTAATTTGCTACCTGGTATCACTCTTCTACCTGGTTTCATTCTGCTTCAATCACAAACCAGGTTATCACCACCCTCTGACTTCTCAGGAAGGCTGAGAGCCCTTAGAGGAGAAGGGGAGCCAAACCAGACATTGTCAGCAGGTTCCCTCTGGGCTAAAGAGTCTTATACCTCACTCAGAGTTCTCCCACTGTCTGTGACCCTCTACATCTCAACTTTTTTTTGTTTGTTTTCATTGAAACAGGTATATACCAGTGATTAAATCCATCAGCATGGGAGGAATCACACGGGCAAGTTGTATCATATAAGCAAATAGTAATACAACAAACAATATGAATAAACAAAAAAACTATAAAGATTTCCATGACTCCCAGAAGGAAGGTGCAGAAAATAACTATAAATTCACAACCACACATACACCTCCTTCAGCAGCCAAGAGACAGTACAAAACCAATCTATTGTCCATTACTTTATGTTTCAGGAAATCCAATGATTCTGCAGGTTGCAAAGTCCTGCATCAGTCTCATTGACAATTATTTTTGATGTTCATGATTTAATTGCCATACATATAAAGTTAATTGCCAGCATTTTTCAATGGTGGGCACAAAGATGGAACCACCTGATGTTTCTTGGGTCTCCTCCTTCGTTTTGAGGGTCTTTTCTTTTTCCATCTCTCTCAAATGGACAAGGCGGATATGGCTTATTGGCACCCATCTGGTTCCTTCTCCATCTGTTGGGATACAAGCAAATCCTCTCCTCCAAGCAGTTAACATATCTAGTCCATTCCATTCACCACTTCCTGGCTCTCTCCATATCACCTGGCAATTATCTAAAGATATTGGAGCTACTCACACTGGACACTGCCCTTCCAGTGGGTTATGAAACCTGTCTGCTGGAGAAGATGCATCTCCATCAAAAAAATAAAAAAATTTTAATCTATAGACATAAGTTTAGAAGTTTTCTAGGGTTACCTGTGGCTCCCCCTTTAATTTTGAAGCATCTTGATGTCTCTATTTCTTCTCTCTACTATTGCCTGTCCTTGAGGATTAAAAGGTATGCCAGTGGTATGTGAAATCTGATATTGCACACAAAAGTGTGTAAACTGCACACAAAAAGTATGTAAAATGTTTAGAAGTATATGCAAGTCCATTATCTTTTTATTGCTTCTGGCACACCCATAATTGCAAAAGCTTTTATAAGGAATTCAGTGACCACTTGGGCTGCCTCTTTTGCTGCTGGTATTGCAAAAGTAAATCCTGAGAAGGTGTCCACTACCACATAAGGCCTGAATATTGTCATTGGTTAAGGGCCACTGTTCCACCCATACTGGTATATCAGCTTTCCATTGAATGGGAACAGGTGAAAGTGCTAGCAGGTCTTCCACAGCAGCCCTGCCTAAAAAGCTGAAGTACTTAATTGTAATTCTAATTGTTAGAAGATGTTTCTTCCCCATAAATTTATAGGGATTTTTTTTAATACAAAAGGAGTAAAAACTTCTGTTTTATCTTCAAACTTCTGTCTCAAAGGGTAGCATCATGTTCAGCTGCTATTGATCCTCCTATGCCATATATAAGGGTGTTTGTGGTAATCTTTGGCCAGTGACTGGGATATTAGCTACACATCCCCAGTTTCCCAAATCAATGCATGGATGGACACTCTTTTGAAATCACTCTTAGGAGGTGAAATGGTCAAGCCTACTGTGAGTGGAGGCAAGGGATCTATAGGATGGACAGAGACAGGTTTCAGCTCTCCAAGGGATATCTCAATGGTCCCAGAGGTCTACAGCTCTGTTCTCCCTAACTGTAATTCCCTTCCCCATTGGCTTGCTTAAAGACTCTCTGAGTTTAATAGCAGTTCCCATCATGCCCAAGTGTTTTTTGCCTGTGACCCTGGAGCCTAGCCTGCCTCTTGTGATAAAGAAATAGAGGGTGGGTAAAACTGCTCATGGGTAGTGCTTGTGGTGTCATTACCCTTCCCACTCCTTCTCCCCCTCCTTCTTCCTCCTCCCATGAAGGCAGAGTTGAAGGAGGAGGGTAAGGAGATGGGGAATATCCTAAGGGCACACACTCAAGTGTAGGCAGAATTGAAAATGAGCTTTGAAGGTGAAAAGCAAGCTCATCAGCAAGGTACTTAAAGTTCTTAATTCTTTTTCTGCCCAATAGGCCATGGTACTTAAGATACTTAACTTTCTTCTCACCCAATTGGCCATGCCCTGCAAATGTCCTAGAGTAGTAATAAGCAAAATCAGTAAAATACAAACAAAAAGACTTCCTTAGCTCCATCCCAAATGCTGTACGCTCCAAGGCTACAGGCACCAACCTTCTGCTTGTTATTCTCTTCATACTTCCTGGTTTAACCACCCAAGTTAAAATCTTTCCTTGTTTTCCTTAAAACCGATTTTACTCCAATTGTATCCAGTTAGTTGTTCTCCCACTAACTTCCACATCTCTGGCTCCAAACTCTCTTTACAAAGCCACAGAAATGAGCACTCCAGAGCATCTGAGAACCCAGTGATCTGCTTCTGAGTTACTAACAAACCTTGTTTCTCTGTTAATCTAACTACGCATGCTTCATTCTTCCCTGGGGGAGGCTCTTTTCTTAGTATTTGCCCCATTTGTGTTGAAAAATGAAAGTCTTCCCACTTGCTTATTTTTATACTAACTCAATTTTTGGGTCACGAGGACTTCTCCACTGAACTTGGCCAATTGTATTAGTTGAGCTAATGTGTGTAGGACCTTATCTAGAGCCCCACATTTAGGTGCCAAATGTTGTGTTCTGATTTCTAAAGCCCCCAAGTTGGGACAACAAAACCATGTTTTGTAATTAAAATATTGTGTCCTGCTTTCTTGAGTGGGGTGGTTAAAATATACCATCTTAGTGGAGAAATGATGAAGCGGGACTCCTGAGGATGGTGAAGTCTGTTTATTGCCAGTTCTTTCACCCTTATATACCCTCATACCCTTATGTAATCAAAACAACGCTGGGCATGTGCTAAGCATATACTGCACACGTGGGACCACATGAACAACTTGCTATTGCATGTATTGACCTGGTATTGACCTCTGCCACCTGACATCACTCTGCTTCAAACACAACATGGGTTGTCACTCCCCCCCAACTTCTCAGGAAGGCTGAGGGCCCTTAGGGGAGATGGGGAGCCAAAGCAAACATTGTCAGAAGGTTCCCCCTGGGCTGAAGGATCTTATACCTTAGCCAGAGTTCCCCCACTATCTGTGACCCTCTACACAGATCATGCTGGGTGTGTGGATACCAATTGTTTCCTTCCTTCTCACTGTCACTCTATCCTCTCTCCCTCCTCTTCTCTCTCCTCTCTCCTCTCTCCTCTGTTTTCCTCTTTTCTCCCTCTTTCTTCCTCCTCTTCCTCCTCCTCTTCGTCTTCCTCCTCCTCCTCCTCCTTCTTCTTCTTCTTCTTCTCCTCTCTCTCTCTCTCTCTCTCTCTCTCTCTCTCTCTCTCTCTCTCTGTCTCTCTCTCTGTCTCTCTCTCTCTTTCTCCTCCTTTCTCTTCTCTCCAAGGTATAAGAGACACAAAGGGCAAGTGCACAAGACACATGAGAGGGATGGTTTCAATTGAAAAGCAGGCTACTGTCACTGAATCTTAGAGGATGTTGAGATGGGATAGGTCAAAGGAGTCTGGAAAGAGGATAGGATGAGGAGGGGCTTGTTTGGGTGGGCTTTGGGGCAATAATGACCATGTGATCTGATACACCCTAGTCCTATTTCTGCCACTTCCTAGATCTATGCCCTTTGGAGATACTGCTGCAAAGGATCCACTGATCCCTGGATCCACAGTTAATAGGAATAAGAGTAGTTGATCAGTGGAATAGGATGGATCCATAAGACACAATAATTAATGATTATAGTGATCTAGTGTTTGAGAAACCCAGACTTCTGGGATAAAAACTCACTTAAAATAATTGCTGAGACAACTGGGAAAAAATGGCAGAAACTAAGCACTGACCAACATCTAACACCTTATGCCAAAATAATGTCAAAATAGGTTCATGATTTACACAAAGAGTGATATTAGCAACTGTGATGTTCTTTTTCTCTAAGTTGTAATCCTCCTCATGGAGGCAGGTTTCTTGAAGAGCTTCTGGAGGCAGCCTTGGCTTTAGTTCCAGTTCAATAATCCCAAAATGCAGCCAGGGGTTACAATCTGGATCCTTTATTGTGCCCTTCATAGTCTTGAATCTTTTCCTGGGGCCCAGTTAGCTTTAGTAGAGGTTTATCTCTCTCTTTGATTCCCAAGAGCTCCTGTCCAAGTGTCTCCAGCCAGCTTCAGCCTCTAGCTCCTTCTGAATCCAAAGCCTCCAGCCAGCACAAAGGTAGACGTAGGAATGAATCAGACTCTGCCTCAAAGAGTGTGGGATTGTGGATTTCCCAAAATTCAATCCTAGTTGTGAATCTCCCAGAAGTCCAGGAGCAGGCTTTTCCTTTAGACTTGTGAATCTCCTGGACTTGAAAATCCACTGAATTCTGGCTCTGAATCTTCTTAAGGTTCCCTGAAGTTCTATCCTTGACTCAATCCGGACTCTAACTCTCCCCACTGAATCCTGGTTCCTTATATCCTTCCAGAGAATGGGCTTATGGGTACTCTCTGGGCTTGTGGGAGCTCCTTAAAAGTATGCTCTCTTAAAGGTGTGAAGTCTAACGTGTGAACCAATGAGCGAACTCCTTTAAAGGTGTGAACTAAGTGCATAAGAATGCTAACAAGCAACTTAGAAGAACAAAGGATAATGGACCTCTCTGATCTGTGGAGAAGGAAGGAACATATAACCCAAAACAACTAGAGTCCATTATGAAATGCAAAATGGATCATTTTGATTATATTACACTAAAAAGTTTGTGTCCAAACAAAATCAATGCAGACAAGATCAGATGGAAGAAGGAAATTGGGAAACTATTTCCATCTAAGGATTCTAATAAAGGTTTCATTTTTTCTTTTTAAATTTTTAAATTAATTTTAGCTTAAAGAGTGACACAACTCTTTCCATAATACAGTAAAATTCTTAAAGATGATTCCAATTATGTACAATTTTCTGTTTCATAAAGGTTTCATTTCTAAAATGTTCTCTAATTGACTCAAATTTATATGAATACAAGCAATTCTCCATTTGACAAATGGTTAAAGGATATGAACAGACAATTTTCAAATGAAGCAATTAAAGCCACTTCTAGTAAAGGAGAGGAAGGGATCCACATGTGCAAATATATTTGCTGCATCCCTTTTTGTAGTGGGAAGAAATTGGAAACTGAGTGGATGCTCATCACTTGGAGGATGGATGAATAAATTATGGTATATAAATTTATAGAATATTATTGTTCTATAAGAAAGGAAATCAACAGGATGATTTCAGAAAGACTTGGAGAGATTTATGTGAACTAATGCTAAAAGAAGTAGAACCAGGAAAACATTGTACACAACAACAACCAGATTACACAGGAATCAATTCTAATGGATGTGGCAATTTTCAACAGTGAGGTGTTTTGGGCCAGTTCCAACAATCTTCTGATGAAGAGAGCCATTTACACCCAAAGAGAGGACTGTGGGAACTGAGAGTGGATCACAACATAGCATTTTTACTTTTTTATTATTGCTTGTTTGAATTTTATTTTCTTTCTCATTTTTCTTCCCTTTTTGATCTGATTATTCTAATTGTATAAATATGTATGCATATATTGGATTTAATCTACATTTTTTAACATGCTTAACATATATTGGATTACTTGCCATCTAGGGGAGGGGGTAGGGGAAAGCAGAGAATTTGGAAAACAATGTTTTGCAAAGGTTAATGTTGAAAAATTACCCATGCACATGATTTGAAAATAAAAAGCTTTAATTAAAAAGATTTTTTTAAAGAAAAACTGGGTGAAGTCAAAATGGTGGAGAGAAGACAAAGCTTTCTATGATCTCCTTTGACTTTATTTTGAACCAACAGTAGATTAAGCCTCCAAACTGGTTTTGGAGTGATAGAACCCACAAATATCTGGAGTACAAAGATTCCCAGAAGAAGATACCTTGAAAGAACTTCAGAACAGGTCTGTTTCAAATAAGCAGGGGAACAATCTGCCTAGCCCAGACTGCAGCACAGTGAGTCTGGGGCAAGGATCTGGGGCGAGGAGTCAGAGTGTTGCAGCATCCACTGGGGATTCTTCTGTGAGACTCTTAAGCTACTGTGTCTTGGTTGCAAACAGGTGTTAGCAGATATACTATAAAACTACCCAAAAGTGAATACAAAAGGCAAACTGTAAACCCAACCTGGAATTTGATAGTCTGAAAAGCAAAGGAATTGAAAAGCCAAGAAAAAGCTATCTAACTAAAATGAACATTTTCTTACAGAGAAGAAGATGAACATTTAAGGATACAGGTGAATTTCATCTATTTCTGATAAAAAGACTAGAGCTGAACAAAAAATTTGATCTCCAAACACAGAACTCAAGAGAAGCATAAAAAGGCAAAAAGGAAAGAACTCTTGAGAACTATAATTCTGGTATGGGTATGCTTAGAGAGTATGGGTATAATTTGATATTATTATGATAATATGAAAAAGAAACTAGAGGTGGAAAGGGGATTGCACTGGAAAAAGAGGGAAAAGAAGGTTAAAATTCTGAAGGGAAGTTACATCTCATAAGAGGCAAAGAAGACATATTATACCTTAGGGAAAGAAGGGAGGGGGGTGAGTGTTGAGCATTGTATGAATCTTACTCTCCTCAGATTTGGCTCAAAGAGAAAATATCAGACATATTTGTTTTCACAGAGAAATTTATCTCACCTTAAAGGAAAGTGGAAGGGGAAAGGGGAAAAGAAAAGGGAAGGCTAATAGAAGGGAAAACAGCAGTTAGGGAAAGGTAAAAAAGGGGAGGCTTTAAAGGGGGAAAGCTGTTTGAGGGAGGATGGTGGTCAGAAGCAAAATACTGAGGAGGAGGGAAGAGGGAAAGGAAAGATAAAAGCATAACTTAAGGTAAATAAGTTGGCAGGAAATAGAGAATTATTTTAACTGTGAATGTGAATGGGATGAATTCTCCTATAAAATGGAAGTGGATAGCAGATTGGATTAAAAGCCAGAATCCTATAATATTGTTTACAAGAAACACATTTAAAACAGAGTGAAGGGAAAGGGCTGGAGAAGAATTCATTGTGCTTCAGGTGAAATAAAAAAGGCAGGGACAGCAATCCCTATCTCACATCAAATAAAAGATCTAATTAAAAGAGATAAGGAAGGAAACTACAACTTGCTAAGGGTACCACAGAGAATGAAGCAAGATCACTACTAAAATATGTATGCACCAAGTGGTATGGCATCCAAATTGCTAGAGGAGAAGATATTAGAAATGCAAGAAGAAATAGACAAAAAAACTATACTAGTGGGGAAATCTGAACCTTGCTCTCTCAGAACTAAATAAATTGAGCCAAAAACAAATAACAAAGAATTAAGGAGGTAAGCAGAATGTTAGAAAAGTTAGGTATGACAGACCTTTGGAGAAAATTAAATGGAGACAGAAAGGAGTTTTATTTTTTTTTTTCTCATAGGTTCATGGAATCTATACAAAATTGACCATTAGGACATAAAAACTTCAAAATCAAATGCAGAAAGGCAAAAATAGTAAATGCATTTTTTTCAGATCATGGTGCAATAAAAATCATATGCAATGAAAACACAGGGGAAAATAGACCAAAAATTTATTGGAAACAAAATAATCTAATCCTAAAGAATAAATGGGAATGATATTCTTTTTTAAAAAAAGCTAAGGTCTGTTTTTAGGACAGGGAGGTTTTCCAAGCTTCCTCTACAAGCTGAATTTTGGGGGCTTAGTTTTTCTTTAAAATGGTATTGTGATTCTGAAATTGTGGGAGATAATATTGCCTTGTGCATGGTTAATCTGTTTATTCTGGGTATGAGATCTTGGGAATTTGAATAGTGGACCACTACTAAACAAACAAACAAAAAAAAAAATTTAAGCTGTATTTGATTTGATTTGGTTTTAAAATAGCTTGTTAAACCAAAGTTCTGATAACTTAACTGAAGAGATCACATATCCTTCTAATTAGTTGAAGTATGTTACCTTCTAAAACATATATTGGGTAATTTGTAAATATTTTTAAGTTATGCTTAAAAAATTTTGTCATCTGTTTTGAACATATATAAGCTTGGTAAAGTTATTTAGTTGTTAATTATATTGTGAATCTTAAAAGATTTGAAAAAAAAAAGAAAACAAAGGAAAGGAGAAAAGAGGCAATTCTACTTACATGGGACAAGAAGGATTGATTTGCTGAAAAAATTGACAGTTTGAATGAACTATCTAGTTAGAATATCACCTGGAAAAGTATTGATTTTTTAAAGTAATTTTCAGTGTATATTTAAATTTGAAATGACTGTACATTACATGAGATTCTTATCTATTTTTTGATAGGTTATATTATGTTCGTGGCTATTGTGTGTGAAAATTGTGGAACTGATAATTATGTAGAGTTATTGTTAAAATTGTTAGAGGTTATTGGTAATGGAAGCATGTGGGAATCAGAAGGAGGGGGAGAGGGGATGTGTTACAGGGGGTTAGTGTTAAGTGAAAGGGAGAACCTCAGCATGTTGGAAAAGGGGAGAGGAGTGAAACTGGACAGAAAGAGGTAAGTCTCTTAATGGAAGAAATTTGTCGTTTGTTTAGAGAAAGAAAACACACTAACTGGCTAAATACTGAGAAGGACTTGGCACTCTAAAAGTTAATTATGAGGAGAAGTGGAGTGGGAAGGTGAGGATTTAACTCACTCTCCTTCTCCCTGGGTGTGGCTGCTTCTTAGAAGGGAAGACAAACTGCAGCTGGCTCTTTGCTGCAGAAAGCATTTTATTGTTTGAAAGAAGATCCTCCATTACATGGTGTTAATCACTGAATGTTTCATTTTTTCAAGTCTATGACTGCTTTCAGGCAAAGTCATTTTTGAGGCTGTAGCATAGATTCCACAAGTTCTCTGAAAGTGATTATTTCTACCAAGGTCTCCATATGTCTTCAGCATATTATTTAATGTTTATTTAAGTGCATAATGGTCTCCTTGTTTAATGACTATGATAACAAATGTGATCCAGAGCTTTCTTGAAGTATTTGCAGCAGGATTTTTATCTGAACTAATGGTGTATGCCCAATTGTTTATGGGATTTTTTTGTTTTATATACACCTTGTTCTATCTCTTATTTATATTTGCAAAGGTTTATCAGGAATCCTCAATTGGAGAAGGATGAATTAATATTTTTTAGAATTAAAAAGTTATTAATGTTATTTCTGATAATGTTCCTTTATATGTGATTAAGATATTCTGTATGAGTTTTAATTGAATGTCTGGAGTCACTTTAAAGTGTACCCCTTATTTAAAGTGACTCTGAAAATAACAGATTTTGCCTTTGTCCCTTTGGACATGTTTCTCCTATAGACAATACGCAACTTAGACTTGTTCTATGAATTGGGCATTTTAAAAGCAAAATGATTTATGTAATGCTGACCTTATATATAAGGCATCTACGTTGATATGAATGATAAGCTGTGAACTTTCTTGGATGACTCCGTTACTCTTATCAATATAAGGTCATGGTTAATATCTATTTAGGATATGACATCCTTGAGATCTGGATCCATCTGAAGCTTTCATTCATGAGGTTTCCTACTGGAGGTCAAATCTGTCGGGATTGCAGCTGATATTATTTGGGAGTTTTAAATTCAGGTATGAATGTCTGATAGATCATCAAGTCAGTACTCCACCTCTGACAGGAAGTGGGACAATTACCTGAAGCATAACTGAGTTAAGGCTCCTTTATCCTCTGTCATCTATATGCTGAAGAATCAGTTTTGACTGATTATATTATATTGTAACCATGTTCCTGCTTTTTTATCTTAGAGCAGATTTCTATAATCAGCACAAATAGTCAATGAAAACCATTAATACACTTCAGTTATGTAATACCTAACTGTTTCCAATCTGACTATATGTAGTCATTATATCCTTAATGATTAGGTGAATGAGTATTTAACCTAGTCATCCACCAGTTAGTAGATAACGTGTGTCTGTAGGTAATAAGAATCATAAAGATTCCTAAAACAATGTAAGAACAATTGACACAATGGTCTGTGAGACCTCACTGGTATTTTGTTTATTCACAGCTGACGCAGGTTTAACATTTGTCTGTCCTGTGAGACCAGCATGTTTCCCTATATGGGAAGCTTCTGGCCAATCTATATTGGCCTCTGCACATCTTGCAGCAGTCCTTGTGGCCCAGTCTTTCTATCTCAGACTACTCTAATTCTTATTTGTTAGATTTGTTTTTTTTTTATTTTAGATTTTGGTCAACTTGCAGCTGTATTGACTTGCTCCAGGACCTGGCTCAACTCATCAGATGCTTCAATGCATTCTAGCACACCACCCCAAGAAATAGGAATCTGTAGGATGATTCAAGTCTACGCCCATTCTCAGCAGAAAGCAGTTTCAGAAGATGAGACCATCACCCCTACTCCTAATGGACTTTAAGCCCCATTGATTTGGGGGGAACTGGGCCTGGTTGATGAATGACTGGGTCCCCTGTTGCAATGTATTTAGGATTTAGGATGGAAATATTGGGTTAAAATTTGGGTAACTGTTGCTGAAAAAGGATGCTTATAATATGTAACTGCATTATCTAATTGAACACAATGTTCTTTATTTGATAGAACTTTACATAGTACTGGAGCAACAAAGCCTTACTGTACTAATGTGTTATGTATAGGAATTCACTTTCAGGATTTATATGTGAGATGGCTACTTGATAATTGGAGCCCTATCTACTTCCTCTTGGATGATGGCTTCAACAAAACAAAAACAAAAAATGGAGGGGCGGGGGGGGGGGGGGGGAGGATAAGAGATAAGGGACCATGAAAGCTGGTGGATTTTCCTAGAAGCACTTGAAAGAATAGGAAAATACCTACGTCAGATAACTCATTAGGGATTAGATTGAAGGGACACCAGCCGAGAGAGAGATAGGAAGTGGATTTGACAAAAGTTAAACCTCAGGCAGCAGGTTCCTACTGGGACATTCATTTTTTTATTTTTATTTTTTGCTGAGACAATTAGGGTTAAGTGACTTATCCAGGGTCACACAGCTAGGAAGTGTTAAGTTTCCAATGCCAAATTTGAGGTCAGGTCCTCCTGAGTTTATGGTTGGTACTCTATCCACTTTGCCACCTAACTTCCCCTGTACATTCATTTTTAAACCCTAGCTGGGATGTATTTGCTGTCTCTGCTTTAATTTTGAATCCCCTTATTTTGTTGGAATTGCCCTGGCTGACTCAGTTCCTGGGATCACTTCTCAATCTACCCGTTATTGAGAACAACCTAAAAATCACCCTTGGAAATCTCCAAGGTACAAACACCTGTCTTGTGACTGTGTCCGTGAGCCTTTTTGATCAGATTCTCTAGTCCTGTATCCCCAGTTCCTTCATTAATATTTCAATATCCTCAAAGGGCACTGCAGTTTAGTGTCAGGCTCTTCAAGTGTGCACTCTCACACCCTTTCTGTGTCCTAGTGGCAGTGTTCCTTAGCCTGTCTGTTCTTCTAGGCAGGGATCAGGGAGCCACTTCAGGTCTCACCCTCCCCCCCTTGGAGCCTCTCCAACAGCCATGGGATGCTCTCTTTCCCCTCCTGGATGGGTTAGGATTGGCTAGCACAATTGCCTTGAGTACTGCTTCCCTCTCTCCTAGAAGATGCCGAGTGAAGTACTCAAATGGCTGTAACCTAACTCACACTGAATTGTCCATCTCTAACTGTATTCCCTGGCTGAGATGGTGCTCCAGAACTGCAGAGGACCTGACATGCTATTCTTGCAATGGGGGAGGCCTCTGTGCCATCCTAAGCAAGGAATGCTATTAGCAACTCTGGCATTATCAGGGAGAGTCGTGCCTTCACCATAGGCCCTTGCAACTTTTCTAATCTTGTTTGACTTATCCACTCCTGGGTAGAGTCAGTCAAAATCATAATGCTGAGACCCTCAAAATGACTCCAGGATTTGAATACTCACTACAGAGTGTATGGAAATCTTATGCCTTGAATAAAAATGTTATAGCCATCCCCTCCCCTTCCTTGCCATTAGGACTGGGAGAATTGATTCAGGAAAAACCTTGATGCTCAGATCACTTTTACATACCATTGTGTCAGAAAACCCAGGTGGGTTATCTCTATCCCTGTTAGGATAATTCCCCCTCCCTTTGAGTATTGCCCCTTGCCTCACTGTCTCCTGCCCTCAACCTTCTTATCTTGATCCCTATCCTATCAAGATTAAGTTATGATCCTTTCTTGGAATTGTGGCTTGCCTGCCCACCCAGAGTTCCCCTCATCTGCCTTTGTTTCTCCTATAAGATTATATATTCAGTTTATGTATTCTGTTTGCAAATCCTCATTAGCTAAACTCATATATAAGTTCCTCTGGGCCGAATACTTTGGACAAGGGTCCCATCTCTCTATGTTAAAAGATTAAAGACTAATTTCTGTCTTGCTTCAGTTTGTGGCATTACAAAATAGCAAATCATAAGCACAATAATTTCATCCAAGAGAATGACAACAATGAGACAAAATACCAAAATTTGTGGGATGCTGCCCAAGTGGTTATCCGGGGAAATTTTAAATCTCTAGATAGCTCACTTGCATAAAGAGAAGATCAATGAATTGGGCTTCTAAAAAAGCTATAAAAAGAACAAATTAACCCCAATCAAATACCAAATTTGAAATTCTGAAAACAAAAGTAGAGATTGATAAAACTGAAAATAAGAAAACCATTGAATTAATAAAACTCAGGCTTGGTTTTATGAAAAAACCAACAAAATAGATAAAGCTTTAGTTTTAGTTGATTATAAATAGGAAAGAAAATCAAATTCTTAGTGTCAAAAATGAAAAAGAACTTTCCACCAATTACGAGAAAGTAGAACAATAATTAGGAGTTATTTTGCCCAACTATATGTCAATATATTTGATAATCTATGTGAAATGGAAGAATATCTACAAAAGTAGAGGTTACCCAGCTTAACAGAAGAGGAAATTATTTAAATAATGCCATTTTAGAAAAAAAAATAGAACAAGCTATTAACCAACTTCTTAAGAAAAAAATCTCCAGGGCCAGACGGATTTACATATGAATTCTACCAAATATTTAAAGAACAATTCATTCCAATATTATATAAACTATTTTTAAAAATAGGAAAAGGATTCCTACCAAATTCTATTGATGGCACAGATATAGTGCTGATACCTAAACTGGGTAGGGTGAAAAAAAATTATAGACCAATTTCTCTAATATTGATGCAAAAATCTTAAAACATTAGCAAAGAGATTATAGAAAGTCATCCCCAGAATAATACACTATGACCAAGCAGAATTTATACCAGGAATGCAGGGCTGGTTCAATATTAGGGAAACTATTAGCATAATTGACTATATCAATAACCACACTTACCAAAAATAAGATCTCAACAGATGCAGAAAAAGCATTTGATAAAATGCAACACCCATTCCTATTAAAAAACACTAGAGAATTTAGGAATAAATGGACTTTTCCTTAAAATGATCAGTAGCATCTTATTTAAAACCATTAGCAAGCATCATATGTAATGGGGACAAACTAGAACCATTCCCAATAAGATCAGGAATGAAACAAGGTAGCCACTATCACCATTACTATTCAATATTGTATTAGAAATGGAAGCTTTGGCAATAAGAGAAAAGATTAAAAGAATTCGAGTAGGTAAAGAGGAAACCAAATTATCACTATGCAAATAATATGGTATTCCTAAAGAATGCTAGAAAAACAACTACTAGAAACAATACATAACTTTAGCAAAGTTGCAGGATACAGAATAAATTCACAGAAATCAGCATTGTTATATATTACCAACAAAGTCCAGCAGCAAGAGATACAAAGGGAAATTCCATTTCAATTAACTGTCCATAGTATAAAATATTGGGAATCTATCTGCCAAAAGAAAGTCAGGAACTATATGAATGCAACTACAAAGTACTTTCCAGAAAAATAAAAGTCATATCTAATAAGTTGGAAAAATATCAAGTACTCACGGGTAGGCTGAGTGAATATAATAAAAACGACAATACTACTTAAATTAATCTACTTATTTAGTGCCATGCCAATCAAACTCCCAAGAAATTATTTTAGAGATCTAGAAAAAATAAAGTTCATCTGAAAGAACAAGAGGAATTCCAAAGGAAATGATGAAAAAAAAAAAAAAAAGCCAAAGTAGGTGGCGTAGCTGTGTCAGACCTAAAGCTATATTATAAAGGAGCGGTCATCAAAACTATTTGGTACTAAGAAATAGAATAGTCGATCAATGGAATAGGTTAGATTCACAGGACAAAATAGTCAATTACTCTACCAATCTAGTGTTTGACAAGCCCAAAGACCTCAGTCTTAAAACTTTGGCCTGATCAGGGCCCCCATGCTTGGGGAATTGTGCAAGGGCTTGACTAGAATCATGGAGAGCTTTGGCAAAAATTAAAGTTAGAAATTAAAGTATGAAATCCAGCTGTACCCAGGAAAGAACACAGATGTTTATTTGAGGGAGGTTCAGGGAGTGATTAACAGACTGACAAGCAATGTGGAACTTTAGACAAAGAAACTTCATAACCCTGGGTGGAGGGAGTGGGGCTGGAAGTTAGGGGTTTGTATGGCTGCAGCCAGAGAAGCCTCTCAAGTGGGGCTGCGGATTAAAATACTGTCTACATACTAGATAGCTAGGGGGCTGACACAGAAGCCCTAAGCTACCTCCATGTTATTAACATGACTGCCCCTGTTAATTGTTAGAGGTTATCTTTCTCTGCATTTGCCCCTTCAAGGCAAAAAGAAACTGTGTGATTCTTTATGCAATGGTTTACAAATGAAAGCATTAAGATGTAAGAAAACCATTGTGTCCCCTGCGATACTAGTACTGGGCTCACGGCTTCTATTGATTATTTGCTTTGATTATAGAAATTTGTTATGAGGAAAAAGCAGAGACATGATTATAATAGCATCAAAACAGGTCCTTCAGGCTTCAGCCTGAGAGCACATACATGACAGGATAAAGCATCCTTAGGTCTGTTTAACAACCAATCATGCAGCAACAATTCCACCTTACACTCATTCTCAGGAATAATCAGGTCGGAAACAAGGAAACAGAACTGGAAAACTGAATCAGAAGGATCTCACCTTAAACAGAGACTACGGTTTTCCTCCCAATTCTTGCCCAGATAACACATCTACCTGTGACAGTTCAGGAAGGCATTCCTCTGAATAACTTATGGCATTTCTCTAGAAAGGAGTTAGTGACTTAATGATCAAGTAATCAAATTCAAAGCTCAAATGAATATTAATTATACTTCCAATAGATTTTTATCTCTAATAATAAATTCTACTAATTGCAGTTTAGGAATAGATAACTTAAGTTCTAAAAGTTTACCAACACTTGTATACATAAAGTTTTTGTTAACACATATGTTTAAACTTATGTTGATGCAAAGAAACAATCATTGAACAAGCTTATAGATTCTTAGTAAACACATTCCTAGTTTAGGAACTACAAATCATAAAATTTCTCAGAACTTGCTTACCCAAGGCAAGCTTACAAATTAAAGGGAATTGACAGAGACCCCAGAGAAGGGGTTTAAAAGCTTGAACTATTGCCCAGCCCAACTATTCTTAATGTTGTCATGTGATATGTTATCATGTCAAGATAGGAGTCATGAAAGGGTTAGCAAAAAGTTGCGATTTACCTAGTTTTTTTCTTTTTCTTTTCTCTCAAAATGGGGTAAATTACTGGAATCATCTCCAATGGTTCAGGAATTTTTCTTGCATTCTTAAAGTGACTAATTGCCAAACTTCTCAATCATTTCTCTGAAATTTTTGAGAATATGCTAAAATGTTTTCTCTCAAAACTTTGAGAATCTGCTAAGTTGTTATTTTAATTTTATTCGGTTAATTTTATATGTGTAGTCCCCAGCTTGACCAGAGCCGAGTTTCACAGGAAAAAGTTAGGCTTTTTCCCCATCAAGGATGTTAAATCTTTAACAGCTTTTTAACTACAGCATCGAAGGTTTTTCTTGCTAGCTACATTATAAATCTTTCCAGGTAACAGAATCTAGCTCACAAGACAAACATAATACAGACATTCTGCACAAAGACGAAGACACAGATAAAAATGACATTAAAGAGGACTGTTTGCTTTTTGCTCTGTTTGTTGTGGAATTTCCTTAAAGGGTGGGAAAGGGATCAGATTTTATAGTGCAATGCCATATCGTATAATACCAACATAGGTGGAGAAAACTCTTGTCAGTGCAATGTCTGACTGTGATTCTAGGGGCACATGACTAACCCTAACCCTCAGACATTTCTTAGCTATAAGACTCTGGGCAAGTCACTTATCCTTGCTTGTCTCACTTTACTCATCTGTAAAATAAGATGGAGAAGGAAATAGAAAACTATTCTGATATCTTTGCCAGGAAAACCCCAAACAGCCATGAAAATTTAGACATGACTGAAAAATGATTGAACAACAATACAGGCATGTGTATGTATATAAGACACACAAACCTATATGTGGCTGTACACTACATTCATAAACACATAAGCATATATTTGTGTGAGTGATCACAGTGCCTTTTTTTTTTCTTGAGAGTTCTGGGCTCTCAATTGGAGTAGCCATTCTGCCTTATACTCCTAAAAGCAGCTGGTAGTACAGTGGAAAAGGACTAGGTTCAGATTCAAGAAAACTGGACTAAAATACTTTCTAGCCATATGGCTATGGACAAGGGACTTAACCTCTATTTATCAGTTTCCTTCACTATAAAATGGGAATAATAGCGCCTATCTCCCAGGCAATGACCTAGGGTCATTGTCTCATAATGTTTGTGAAATGCTTATTATGGTGTCTGGTACACAGCTAGCTGTTAATAAATGATTCTTTCCTTTCTTTTTTGCTTCTTTGCACTAAATAGTTGACATAACCTGCTTTGGGCATGTTCTCACAATATATTTTAAAAGATTACTTTGAGAAGGATCCCATTAGTGTCACAATTTTCCCACATCCACTTCAACATTCATGTTCATCTTTTCCTGTTATCTTAGCCAATCTCAGAGGTGTGTAGCAGTAATGATCTAGAGCACCTTGTCATATGATTAGAAATGGTTTCCATTTCTTCATTTGAAAATTGTCTGTTCATATTCTTTGACCATTTATCAACTGGATAATGTAAAGCACTGCCCTTTGTATATTTTTTCTAATTCCCTTGATATTCTTGACTTTTTGTTCTTCCAGATGAATTTTGTTATTTTTTCTGCTTCTATAAAATACATTTGTGCCTGAGTCATTTTTATGGCACTGAAGTCATAGACCAAGTTAGACAAAATTGTCATATTTCTTATCTTAGCTTGGCCCCATAGCTAGATGTGACTTTATTCATGTGAGAAAGGTTTTGTAATTGTGTCCATATAGTTCTTAGGTTTGTCTTAGCAGATAGACACCTAAGTGTTTTATTTGACATGGAATTTTTTTATTTTTTTGCTGATGGATTTTGTCAGTAACATGTAGAAATCCTGATGATTTTATTCATATAGTTCTTGGGTTGTCTTGGCAGATAGACACCTAAGTGTTTTATTTGACATGGAATTTTTCTATTTTTTTGCTGATGGGTTTTGTCAGTAACATAGAAATGCTAATGATTTGCATGGGTTTATTTCATATCCTGCAAGTTTACTCAAGCTGTTGTATCCATTAGGTTTTTGGATGGTTTTCTTTTCCTTTCTTTTTTAAAAACTTTTTTTATTTACAAAACATATACATGGGTAATTTTTCAACATTGACCCTTGCAAAGCCTTCTGTTCCAAATTATCTTGTCCTTCCCACACACACATACACCTTCCAGATAGCAGGTAGTCCAATACATGTTAAATATGTTTAAATGTATGTTAAATCCAGTATATGTGTACATATATACACATCTTGCTGCACAAGAAAACTCAGGTCAAGAAGGGAAAAAAACTGGGAAAGAAAACAAAATGCAAGCAATATCAGAAAGAGTGAGAATGCTATGGTATGTCCCATACTCAACTTCCACAGTCCTCTCTGTAGGTGTAGATGGCTTTCTTCATCACTGAACAATTGGAATTGGTTTGAAAGAGAGCCATGTCCATCAGAATTGATCATCGTATAGTTTGCTATTGCCATGTATAATGATCTCGTGGTTCTGCTTATTTCAGTTAGCATTAGTTCATGTAAGTATATCCAGGCCTCTCTGAAATCATCCTGATGGTCATTTCTTACAAAACAATAAAATTCCATAACATTCATGTACTATGGCACATGGTTCTTTCCAATTGATGGGCATCTATTCAGTTTCCGGTTTCTTGCCACTACAAAAAGGGCTGCCACAAACCTTTTTGCACATGTGAATCTCTTTCCCTCCTTTAAGATCTCTTTGGGATATAAGCCTGGTAAAAATACTCCTGGGTCAAAGGATATGCACAGTTTGATCATTTTTTGAGCATAGTTCCAAATTGGTCTCCAAAATGGTTAGATCATTCACAGTTCCATCAACAATGTATCAGTGACCCAGATTTCCCACATCCCCTCCAACATTCATCATTATCTTTTCCTGTCATCTTAGTCAATCTGACAGGTGTGTAATGGTATCTGAGAGTTGTCTTAATTTGAATTTCTCTGATCAATAGTGATTTTGAGCACCTTTTCATATGATTACAAATAGTTTCAATTTCTTCATCTGAAAATTGTTTTTCCGTATCCTTTGACTATTTATCAGTTGAACTCTTATAAAGTTGAGTCAATTCTCTATATATTTTAGAAATGAGGCCTTTATCAGAACCTTTGGATGTAAAAATGTTTTCCCAGTTTATTGCTTCCCTTCTAATCTTGTCTGCATTAGTTTTGTTTGTATAAAAACTTTTGATCAATAATGATCTCTAGTTCTTCTTTAGTCCCATATTCCTTCCACCTCCATAGATCTGAGAGGCAAACTATCTTATGTTCTTCTAATTTTTATATCATTCTTTATGTCCAGATCATGAACCCTTTTGACCTTATCTTGGTATATAATGTTAGGTGTGGGTCAATGCTTAGTTCCTGCCATACTAGTTTTCAATTTTCCCAGCAGTTTTGACAAATAGTGAATTATTATCCCAAAAGCTGGGGTCAAACATTAGATTACTATAGTCATTGACTATTTTATTCTGTGAACCTAACTTATTCCACTGATCAACTGCTCTGTTTCTTAGCCAGTACCAAATGGTTTTGATGGCCACTGCTTTATAATGTAGTTTTAGTTCTGGTACAGCTTCATTTGCTTTTTTTTCCATTAATTCCCTTGAAATACTTGACCTTTTGTTCTTCCAGATGAATTTTGTTGTTTTGTTTTTTTGTGTTTTTTTTTCCTAGATCAATAAAAGAGTTTCTTGGGAGTTAGTATAACACTAAGTAGATAAATTTGATTAGTCTTATCATCTTTATTAGATTCACTTGACTTGTCCATGAGCCCTTGATATTTTTCCAGTTGTTTAGATCTGACTTTATTTGTGTGGAAAGTGTGTTGTAGTTTTGCTCATATACTTCCTGACTTCCTCTTGACAGATAGATTCCCAAATATTTTATACTATCGACAGTTATTTTGAATGAAATTTCTCTTTGTATCTCTTGTTGTTGGATTTTGTTAGTGATATATAAAAATGATGATGATTTATGTATATGTATTTTGTATCCAACTACTTTGCTAAAGTTGTGGATTATTATTTTGAATAGTTTTTTAGTTGATTCTCTAGGGTATTCTAAGAATACCATCATATCATCTACAAAGAGTGATAATTTGGTTTCCTCATTACCTACTTTATCTCCTTTACTCTCTTTGTCTTCTTTTATTGCCAAAGCTAGCATTTCTTATACAATATTGAATAGTAATGATGATAGTAGGCAACCTTGTTTAACCCCTGATCTTATTGGGAATGGTTGCAGTTTATCCCCATTACATATCAGACTTGCTGATGGTTTTAAATAGATGCTACTATTTTAAGGAAAAGTCCATTTATTCCTATACTTTCTAATGTTTTTAATAGAAATGGGTGTTATATTTTATCAAATGTTTTTTCTGCATCTATCGAGATAATCATATGGTTTTTGTTAATTTGGTTACTGATAAAGTCAATTATGCTAATGGTTTTCCTAATATTGAACCAGCCCTGCATTCCTGGTATAAATCCTACTGTCATGGTTTATTAAACAAAGGATAGTATTTTGTAATCTCTTTTCTAATATTTTATTTAAGATTTTTGCATCAATATTCATTCTGTTTTTGCCCTCCTTGGTTTAGGTATCAGTACCATGTCTGTGTCATAAAAGGAATTTGGTAGGAGACCTATATCTCCTATTTTTTCAAATTGTATTGTACTTAATTGTGCTTTAAATGTTTAGTAGAATTCACATGTAAATCCATCTGGTCCTGGGGATTTTTTAGAGAATTGATTAATAGAATTTCTTTTTCTAAAATGGGACTATTTAAGTAATTTATTTCCTCTTCTATTAATCTGGGAATCTATATTTTTGTAGGTATTCCTCCATTTTACTTAAGTTATCAAATTTGTTGCCATAAAGTTGGACAAAATAACTCTTAATTATTGCTCTAATTTCCTCTTCGTTGGTGGAAAATTCTCCCTTTTTATTTTTGAGACTAAAAATGTGATTTTCCTCTTTTCTTTTTCTAATCAAATTAACTAAAGGTTAATCTATTTTGTTGGGTTTTTTTTTTCATAAAAACTCTTAGTTTTATTTATTAATTCAATAGTTTTTTTACTTTCAATTTTATTAATCTCTCCTTTTATTTTTTGAATTTCAAGTTTGATATTTGGGATGTTTTAATTTATTCTTTTTCTAGCTTTTTTAGTTGCAAGCCAAGTTTATTGATCTTGTCTTTCTCTATTTTGTTCAAGTAAGCATGTAGAGATATTTAAATTTCCCCTTATTACCACTTTGGCTACATCCCATAAATTTTGGTATGTTGTCTCAATATTGCCATTTTCTTAGATGAAGTTATTGATTGTGTCTGTGATTTGCTGTTTCATTCATTCATTCTTTAGAATGAGATTATTTAGTTTACAATTACTTTTTTGCCTTTTCTCCTGGCCTTTTATTGAATGTAATTTTTATTGCATCATGATCTGAAAAAATGCATTTACTATTTCTGGCATTTTGTATTTGATTTTGAGGTCTACATGTCCTAATATAAATCAATTTTTGTATAGGTTCCATGAACTCCTGAGAAGAAGGTGTACTCCTTTCTGTCTCCATTCAATTTTCTCCAAAGATATATCATACCTAACTTTTCTAGTATTCTATATACCTCTTTAACTTCTTTCTTATTTATTTTGTGGTTTGACTTATCTAGTTCTGATGAAGTAAGGTTGAGATCTCCCACTATTATAGTTTTGCTATCTACTTCTTCTTGCAACTCTCTTAACTTCTCCTTTAGGAATTTCCATGATATCCCACTTGGTGCATATATGTTTAGTATTGATATTGCTTCATTGTCTATGGTACCCTTTAGCAAGATATAGTTTCCTTCCTTATCTCTTTTAATTAGATCAGTTTTTGCTTTTGCTTCATCTGAGATCAGGATGGCTACTCTTGCTTTTTTGTACTTCACCTGAAGCATAATAGATTCTGCTCCAGCCTTTTACCTTTCCTCTGTATGTATCATTCTGCTTTAAATGTATTTCTTGTAAACAATATATTACAGGATTCTGGCTTTTAATCCAGTCTGCTATCCACTTACTCTTTATGGGAGAGTACATTTATGATTAAAACTACTAATTCTGTATTTCCTGCCATCTTATTAACTCTAAATTATACTTTTCTTTTTCCTTTTCCCTTTTCCCTCCTCCCCAATATTTTAATTATGAGCACTACTTGCCTCAACTAGCCCTCCCCCTTTAAAGTCCCTCTCCCGACCTGCATGTGCAACAATGTTTGTTGCAGCCCTCTTTGTAGTGGTCAGAAACTGGAAACTGAGTGGCTGCCCATTAATTGGAGAATGGCTGAATAAATTGTGGTATATGAATATTATGGAATATTATTGTTCTATAAGAAATGACCAGCAGGATGATTTCAGAAAGGCCTGGAGAGATTTGCATGAACAGATGCTGAGTGAAATGAGCAGGACCAGAAGATCATTATATACTGCAACAACAATACTATATGATGATCAATTCTGATGGACATGGCCTTCTTCAACACTTAGATGAACCAAATCAGTTCCAATAGAACAGTAATGAACTGAACCAGCTACACCCAGGGAAAGAACTCTGGGAGATGACTATGAACCACTACATAGAATTCCCAATCCTTCTATTTTTGTCTGCCTGCATTTTTTATTTCCTTCACAGGCTAATTGTACATCTTTCAAAGTTCAATGCTTTTTGTACAGCAAAATAACTGTTGGGACATGTATACATATGTTGTATTTAACTTATACTTTAACACATTTAACATGTATTGGTCAACCTGCCATCTGGGGGAAGGGGTGGGAAGGAGGGGAAAAGTTGGAACAAAAGGTTTTGCAATTGTCAATGCTGAAAAATTATCTATGCATATATCTTGTAAATAAAAAGCTATAATAAAAATAATTAATTAATTAATTTTTAAAAAATAAAGTCCTTCTCCATTTCTTATACCTTTCCCTTACTATTTATGTTTCCCCTTATATTTAGCCTATTCCCTCCCTTTTTGCCTTTCTCCTCCCACTTTTCTAAAATGTGAGAGAAGTTTCTCAGTGAAACCAAATATTAATAATATCCTTTCTTTGAGTCAAATCTGATGAGAGTAAGATTCACACAATGTTCATTATCCATTTTTTCCCTCAATTTATTGGTTTTCTTTGCTGCTTCCTCAGATATAATTTTCCTCATTTTACCTCCACTTTCCTGCTTTTCCAATACAATCCCCTTTCTACCTCTAGTTTTATATTAAATTATATTTTTATATTATATATTTATATTATTTTTTAATTTTTATAACAGTAAAATAAGATTATACATGTACTCTCTATGTATACCCATAACCAAAATATAGTTCACAAGCATTCTTTTCTTTTTACCTTTTTATTCTTCTCTTGTGTTCTATATTTAAAAGTCAAAATTTTTGTTAAGCTCTGGTCTTTTCATGAGAAATAAATGAAATTCACCTATTTCATTGACTGTCCATCTTTTAACCTGAAAGAAAATGCTCAGGTTAGCAGGGTAATTTATTCTTGGATGCATTCCAAGTTCCTTTGCTTTTCAGAATTTCAGATTCCAGGCTCTTTGATCCTTTAAGATAAAAGCTGGTAGGTCCTGGGTAATCCTTATTGTGGCTCCTTGGTATTTGAATTGTTTCTTTCTGGCTGCTCATAATATTATTTCATTGGTCTGATAGTTCTGAAATTTAGCTACAATATTCCTTGGAGTTTTTATTTTGGGGTCTTTTTCAAGATGTATTTGGTGAATTCTTTCAATGGCTATTTTATCTTCTGATTCTATGACATTTGGGCAGTTCTCTGATGATTTCCTGAAAAAATACTATCTAGGCTCTTTTTATCATCATGATTTTCAGGGAGTCCAAAAAGCCTTAAATTGTCTCTCCTAGATCGATTTTCCAGGTCAGTTGTTTTTCCAATTAGGTATTTTACATTTTTTTCCTATTTTTTCTTTTTTTTTTTTTTTTTGTTTGCTTGACTGATTCTTGTAGCATTGAGTCATTCATTTCCATTTGTTCAGTTCTGAATTTTAGTGAATTATTTTCTTCATTTACTTTTTTACTTTTTTTTTGTATCTGTCCTATTGAATTTTTAAATGAATTGTTTTGTTCTATGGAAATTTTTCCCATTTTGCAAATTCTGTTTTTTAAGGAGTTATTTTCTTTTTCTGTTTCACAAATTCCATTTTTCTGGGAGTTGTTTTCTTTTTCCCTTTTATCAGATCTATCTTTTAATGAGTTATATGCCTTTTCCAAACCCTTTTGCAAAGTTTTCATTTCCATTCCCCATTTTTCCTTTTAGCTTTCTTTTAAGATCCTTTTAAATTTCTTCTAGGAGAGTCTTATATGATGGCAACCAGGTTATATCACTTCTGGGTCTTCATGTGGAGATGATCTGCTTTTAGTCTCCTTTTTAGCCTGTTCTTGTCTTTCACCATGAAAACTATCTATGGTCAGAGCACTTTTTGGTTTTTTATTCTTTTTTTTTTTAAAGTTAAGGACTGCTTTTAGGGCAAAGGAAGTTTTCCAAGCTTCCTCTACAAGTGGCAGTGGCTGCACTGTCTGTGCTAACTCACTCCCCATGCTGAGTAAGCGTGGCCAGGTCCCATGAAATTCTGGCATTTCAGGGTTCACTATTTACCTTTTGTATTTGTGTTGGATGTTTTATAACTTCTTTGCTAATCTACTGGGTTGCAACCAAGGCAGAGTAGCCAGCACTGCTATAAATTCCTCCTCGTAGATTCTCTGCCTCGCTGCCCTGAGTCTGTGCTGTCTGTGCTGGCATCTGTGCTCACCCTAGTTGTGCTTTTCTCACCTCCCTCCATGCCCAATTGAAACAGACCTTTTCTGGCAATCATCAAAATTATCTTTTGCTGGTAATTTGTTGCACTCCCGATATTCGTGGATTCTGCCAATCCAGAACTAATTCAGAAGCTGGATTTACTAATTAGTCTGAAGATAGTAGAGAAGGTCAGAAAGAACCATGTGTCCTGTCTTGTTGAAGTTCAGCTCCTGTAGTGAGATGAAGGATGTGACATACCAGGGCCAGATGGAGAAGTCCTGTTTATGGATTCTTTGAAGTATATTGATCAGAGACACAAATACATGACCTCAAATGTTCATACGTTTGATACAAAGTACACTCTTAAAATTCCTATAGCCTAACAAAATTCTACTATAATGTAAATGATTAAATGTTAAGAACCATGCCTAGGTGAAGAGGTAGGTCATTCTCTAAGAGTCTCCACAGCTGTGGATTGTGACACTTGAGGGAGTTGCAGGGCAGCCTTTACTGACACAGGTGTTGCTTATGGACTAGAAATGAAATAAATTAGAGGCAGAGGGAAGAGGAGAGAGGTCAGACAACACAACAGCCTCTCAGTGGGGAGGTCAGAGAACAACAACTGCTTCTCAGTCACTGCCTCTCAGTCTCCTTGAATCACCATTATCCTCTCATAAGAAGAGAAGAAAATGTCTACTAGAGGTAAAGCAAAGTCCCATATTGTGTTCCCAACAATTAAATCCCTTAAGCCCTGGATCTTGGTTACTTTGACAGAGATATAAATAGTTGAGATACATATTAAACTTTATTATGCCATTATCTCAGGTATCTTTCTCCCAAATATCTTTAGTCTCCTTGTGGACATTCTTTCTTGTCCTAAATTAAGGTTTAGCTTTAATCCAAAAAGTAGTGTTTACATTTTGCTTCAGTCACTAGATTAATAATTTATTATATTGACAAGCAGTCTCTGCTATTTCAGTAAGGGAGTTTTGGTGAGTCAAGTTACTGTAAGATGAAAAATCTGTAGTGAAGTCATACCTCCTCTACAATTCTTCTCTTTTTAAATTAAAAATGAAGTCTATGGGTTTCAGTTCTCACAGTTGAGAATGATTGCAGAACATTCTTGACAGCACAAGTGGCTAAGCCAATCAGAAGCAAAATAAAACATATGAGAAGAACAAAATGCAAAAGCATAGAGGTCAAATTATTTACAGGATTTATCTTATTTAACCACTCAAATATTTGGTTAGATACACTATCAGGATCAATTCCATGAACACTGCTTCTTGACATGTTTTTTGCTAAAAAAAAAAGTTAGCTGTAATCGAGATTCCAAATTGTTCACATGATTCCCTAACTATATTAATGATTGTTCAACTAAATTTAATTCTTGTTTTAATTCATAGCCTGTATTCATTTGTTCTAAAAAGCTTATGATATATTTTTTGCTGATTCATCTGCAAATTGAGCAATCTGAACAGTTTTTGTAAGAGTTGTAGCTGAAACAGCAAGTGTTGTAATAGTTGATATATCTGCTAGAATTCCATCAGTGAATAATCCCACAAGTCTCTTCTACTACTACTATTTTCTAATTTTCTTTGATATTGTCTCAGACCTGTTCATCTATTGACTTGTACCAATTGTGATTAATCTTATTAGACATTATCACATAGGATGAATGTTCCATAATAACAACTATAGATGTGGAATTTGACAAACATTTGAATAGAAGACAGACATTGGAATAAAATACAGTTGTAACATTTTACAATATATCCTTCTAGCACATTCATGATTTGGATTCTAGTGCCATTCCTTAAAACAATATCTGCAGTTAGAATGGCACAAATTTTCACATTTCAGATATGGATTCCATGATGTTTTTCAAACCCTTCAGAGATATACTATACAGCATATTTAAAAATAACCACAGATATTTCTAAGTCTCAAATACACTGTAACAGGAGACCCATCCAGACACTGGATACTTTGGGGTCCATTCACCAATCAGTTTCAATTCCCCCCACTTTAAACAAATGGAGCTCAAAATCCTCCAGGTGCCAGAGGGATGATCTCATCTTTTGAAACTTCTTCCTTCTGAGAATAGGTATAGATTTGAGTCACTTGCAGGGTCCCACCTTTTTTATGGAGGGGGTGGCAAGTTGGTGCTGACTGAAGTAGCCAAATGTTGATTTAATTCCTCAAAGCTGTCCAATGCAGCTGTAACTGACCAAAATCTAGAATATAAAACAATTCTAACAAATACATGTTAGGATGATCTGAGATAAAAAGACAAGTCCACAAGGACTTCTATAAGATGTACAAAAACCAATGTATACTGAGTGCAATGTTTAGGTAATGAAATATATTTGTATCAAAGGACATACAGTATATACCAATCTTAAAGATGTTTCAGTTTTACTTTCAAATGAACAATAAAATAATTTATGGACAATCATATTAATTGTTCTTACATTATTTTGGAAACCTATAAAGAATTTATTTCACCAGACATTTATATGTATCAATAACAAATGGATGACTAGGCCAAATACTCACTCATCAAATTATTTAGGATATATTGTGTGAAGACCAAGTTAGCATCCTGGATACCTTAGAATCAGTCAGAATCAGAATAAGCAGAAGTCCTTGGTCTTTAGGGGTAGAAGTGAAGGGAATGGACACAGGATCTCTGTGACCTTTCCTCTCCTTCTCCCACCCAAAGGTGACCCTGGCTAGTCTTACTCCACCCCCTAGTCCCTCCTACAATTCTCTGTATACACCAAACGATTGGGCCAGCACTGAATAGTGGGAAGGGCTATTTTCCAAGCATATTCTAATAAAGTATTGTCCAATTGGTTATTATCCTTAAGTGCTCGGTTGTCCAACCTCAGTGCATTAACTCAGTTTCAGCCCTTTACAATAGTGACTACATATTTTCATATTGAAAACAAAAAAATATATTATATACTTGAATTTGTGTTGACCATTTGCTCTTAACATAGGAATTTATCATAAAAGGAAAATATGGAGGTATAATAATATCAAAACT
This sequence comes from Sminthopsis crassicaudata, assembly GCF_048593235.1. Taxonomy (NCBI): domain Eukaryota; kingdom Metazoa; phylum Chordata; class Mammalia; order Dasyuromorphia; family Dasyuridae; genus Sminthopsis; species Sminthopsis crassicaudata. Next base: position 321,267,025 of record NC_133620.1, read on the forward strand.
GATTCTTCAGGCTTCATCCTGAGAGAAAACACTTGACAAAATAAAACTTCCTTAATTTAGATTGATATCCAATTCTTTTTTTTTTTAATTTGAATTAGGATATCTTTGTAAAATTTGAAATAATTTTATCAATTCATGTGTTCCCAATTTCAAATACAGTTTTTTCCAACTAATATCCCTCACTAATCCCTGATAATCACTTAGAGTAACTAAATTATTCCCTCCAATTTTCATTTTAGAATTTGCCTAAAATCAGTGATATATTACATCCAGAATACCTGCTTTCTTGTGCTCCCAAAAATCTTCACCACCCCGATTTTTTATATACATATTTTAAAATTTTTATTTTTTTGCTTTTCCTATTTTTTAATAAGGTATTATTAATACTGTGCTATTTTTCTACCCCTATGTATTTAAGAAAAATTACCATGATGAGAAGTGGCATAGCAAAGAATACACATTTTCTTAAAAATTCAAAATAACCTTAAACCTTGGCAATCTTGTAAACTGCATCCCAAAATAAAATAGCTTATCAAAAGGAAGTGGACACGAATGGGTCTTTAGTGTTACAGTTCTCAAGGGTTCTGTGTACCTTTTTCTGTTTCTCTTCAGTCTTGTGGATGTAGATCAAATTTTTTGTTTAAGTCTGGTTTTTTTCTTAGAAACATATAGAATTCCTCTGTTTCATTGAATGACCATCTTCTTCCTTGGAAAAAGATGCTAAACTTAGCTGGGTAGTTCATTCGTGGTTGCAGTCCTTGATCTTTTGCCTTACGGAATATCAGGTTCCAGGCCCTTCTATCTTTTAATGTGGAGGCAGCCAGATCTTGGGTGACCCTTATTGTGGCACCTTGGTATTTAAATTGTTTTTTTCTAGCTGCTTGCAGGATTTTCTCCTTTGTGTGGTAATTCTGCAGCTTAGCCACAATATTCCGTGGTGTTCTTTTTTTAGGGTCTATTTCAGAAGGAGTTCGATGAATTCTTTCCACATCTACTTTCCCTTCTGTTTCTATTATCTCTGGACAGTTCTCTTTGATAATTTCCTGTAAAATAGAATCTAGGCTCTTTTTTTGGTCATAGTTTTCTGGAAGTCCAATAATCCGCAGATTATCTCTCCTAGATCTATTTTCCAAGTCTATAGATTTTCCCAGTAAGTATTTGACGTTGTTCTCCAGCTTCTCATTTTTTTTGTTTTGTTTGACTGATTCTTGGGTTCTCTGTGAATCATTCATTTCTATTTGTTCCATCCTGACTTTTAAGGAGTTATTTTCTTCTTTCACAGTTTTTAGTTCTTTTTGTAAATGCCCAATTTCGTTTTTAAATGAATTATTTTGCTCTATTGAGTTTTTTTCCATTTCCCTAATTTTTTTCTTTTGAGAATTATTTTCTTTTTCCAATTCAGAAATTCTATTTTCTTGAGACTTTTTTATCTTTTCCAATTCAGAAATCCTACTTTCCTGTGTTTTTTTAACCTTTTCTAATTCACTAATTTTGTTTCCCTGCATCTCCTGTGAATTCTTTATTTTTTCCAACTCCAATTTCAGGACGTTGTTATTCTCTATCATAACTTCCCTTTCTTTTCCCCATTTTTCTTCGATCTCCCTCAATTTTTTAAGAGCTTCTTCTAGGAGAGAGTTATGTGATGGGGGGCAGGAATCGTTCCCCTTTAGGTTGTTGTCTGTTGATTCTCTGCTGTCAACTTCCTTGGGGTTGGATACCCGCTCTTTCTCTGTATAGGAGGAATCTATGGTTTTTCTAGCTTTTTTGCTCATACTTAAAAAATCTTTTGGGGTCTGTCTCTGGGGTAGGAAATTATTTACTTCTTTACCAGCTTCCTCCCAGACCGGATGGATGCAGCGGCTCCTGCGCCGGAGCTAAGATAGAGATCTGGGAGAGAGTTCCCCACCCCCTCCCTGGAGGTGCCTCAGAGGTGATTAGCACTACTGTGCTTCGAGGGCCTAGAATAGTGAAGACAGCACGAAGCCCAGCCTATGTGTCCGGGTGGGGAGTGGATGTCTGCAGCAGGTGACGTGAGAAGCCCCTGCGCTCAAACTGGAAGTGTCTGCCAGAAACCGCGGTCCCTAGTTCAAAGGTTCCGCTTCTCTGGGACTTCCTGGAGCTGAGTTCCACTCCCTCCAGCTAAGCTAGGCAGTGTGTGTTGCCTTGGGCCGTATCCACCCACTTGTCAGTCTCTTAACTATTCTCAGGAGGTAGCTGAGGCCACACCCCCTGGTGCCAAGAGATCCGCTGAGTCACCCCCCCGGATCGGGGAAAATCTAATTTGAGTTTTAAAATATTTTGGCTTTCTCTTCTGAACTGCTAAATAATTAGCAGAGAAGAGCTAACAGCCTGTGCCAGATTCCTTTACCTCAGTGGCTTCTCTGATCCCAGAGCCCTTCCCAGCGCAATGGGCGCAGTGTGCCCCTACCCCACCGTCTGTGCTGGTCTTTCTTATTCCTCCCCTGAGAACTGACCTTTCCTGTTGAAACTCCAGATTCTCTTCAGCTGGTAAGTCGTGCTTCCAGTCCTTGTGGTATCTATCAGTCCTGAGCTAATTTTGAGACTTAATTTATCTAATTGGTTGTGAGGGAGTGAGGACGTTCACTGAGTCGTGTGTTTCTTCTCCGCCATCTTGGCTCCGCCCCCAGCTGAATGGGTCTTTAGTGGGAAGAAAACATATTTCATGTTAAATTTTTCTGATTTTTAAGCAGTCCCTTGAAAAGTGACTAATGATTTCTTAAATTATCATTAGCATTTTTTAAAGGCAGGTTGTTTCAAAGGAGTTTTAAATTGCCTTCCTTTACTTATAAAAAACTGGCTAGCATCTTTTAATTTAAATTGGATTATTAAGATCAGGAACTAGAAAGACTATTTGTATTTTAATAGGAATACCCTTTCTCTTTCTTTTAGCTCTCTTAAAGTGTTCCATGAACTAATTCCCTAGGTATAAGAATTTGACTTTTCTTGGGGTCTGTGTCTATGAGAGAGATCCCGAATAGGAAGCCTAAGGGAGGGGAGAAGGTGCTACTTCTTCCCCTCTTCCAGCACTTAGACTTCACAATCTCTGCCCTCCTGTCTTCCTCCAAGGTACTGATAAAAATCATTTATTTTAAGGATTTAAGGGAACTATTTCTGAGGGTTGGAGAAATATACCAAAATAGAGACTATAAAAATTGGAAGATCTCCCAGTCCTTTTCATTTTAATATTTTCAGATACTATTCTTAGTCCCTGCTGATTGATTTTGCCTTATTCCAAATTCAATATGTATAATGTATTCATATCAGCTGGACAATAACTAATTTTATGAACTTTATCTTATTATATATATTCTTATATAATATCTGATATCTTATATTTGTCAGGCTAGTTATAAACTATTTCTGATACTAAATTATTTCCAGCAATAAAGTGCCTGTTGGTGATCACCTTTTTTCCCACTTTGTCCTCACTTTTTATTATTTAATTCCGAACTTACCTAAATTGTACACACATGTCTAAGTGGGCACCTTTCCACAGAAGCTCTGTCCATGTTCCATCCCTAGTTGGGACACCACTGTTCGACTGCACCTCCTCTAGTGAGATGATGGATGTGACAACATACTGGGGCCAGGGACTGAAGTCCGGTTTATGGACTCTTCAAAGTTTATTGATCAGAGACACAAATATATATACCTCAAATGCTCATAGGTTTGAAACAAAGTACACTTTTTAAAAATTCCTATAGCCTAACAAAATTCTATTATGATGTAAATGATTAAACTCCTTAAGCCCCCGGATATTGGTTACTTAGAAAGAGATGTAAGTAGTTGAGATACCCAGCAGAGTAAAGTTTATTATACCATTATCTCAGGTATCTCTCTCCTAAATACTTTTAGTCTCCTTGTGGACATTCTTTCTTGCCCTAAATTGAAGGTTTAGTTTTAATCCACAGAATAGTGTTTGCATTTTACTTCAGTTACTAGATTACTAATTTATTATATTGACAAGCAGTCTCTGCTATTTCAATAAAGGAGTTTTAGTGAGCCAAGTTATGGTAAGAATCAAAATCTGGAATGGGATCTTGCCTCCTGGCCCTCTACACTCTCTGCTATCTTGGCTCCACCCCTGTGTCTACCAGGATGTCAATATATTTTATTTCCTCATTGCCTATTTTAATTCTTTCATTTCATTTTCTTTTCCTCTTGCTCAAGCCAGCAATTGTACAATTTGGAACAATAGATAATGGGCCTATTTGTTTCACCCTTATCTTAATACAAATGCACCCAGAAGCTTCTCTCCACTTCCAATAATATTTGCAGCTTTTTTGTTTTGTTTTGTTTTGTTTTGTTTTTGTTTTTTTTAATAGATAGGGCTTATTATTTGAAGGAAAGCTCCCTTGAAACCTATGCTTGCTCATGTTTTTAATAGAAATGGGTGCTGCATTTTGTCAAAAGCCTTTTCTGTATCTGTGGTGATCATAGGATTTCTGTTGATTTTGTTATTGATACAGTCAATGATGCTAATAGTTTTCTTAATATTGAACCAGCCCTAAATTTCTGGTATAAATCCCATTTGTTCATGGTGTATTATCCTGGGGAAAACTTGCTGTAATCTCTTGACTAATATTTTACATAAGATTTTTGCATCAATATACATTAGGGAGTTGGTCTGTAATTTTTTTCCCTTGTTTTGGCTCTTCCTGCTTTAGGTAATTAGTACCATATTTGTTTCATAGAAGAAATTTGGCAGTAGTCCTTCCTGACACTGTAATGTTCTTGAATTGTGAGGGTCTGGTCGTCTCTCAGTTGTAATCCTTCTCTGGGAGGAGGTTTCTTTTCTGTATAATCTTTTCCTCTATGAGCAGGTTTCATGGGAGGCTTCTGGAGCCTCCAGCCAGCCTCTTCTTCTTCCTAAATCCTGGCTCTGAATCTCCTCCAGCTCTTGTCCTTCCCCAGTCCAGACTCACTTTCCAGGCCCACTGTTCTCTCTTTTATTCTCCAAGAGAATGGGCGTGGGATAATGCAAGGGCTTCTGGGAAGAACCACTTCAGCCAATGAGCCTGCTCCTTCCATCAAGTCAACCTGAGTTCTCACCTTGTAATTGTCCAACCTGAATTCTCACCTTGTCACTATCCAGACAACCCGAGTTCTCACTTAGTAATCCTAACATGACACCTTTTTCAAAATAATTTAGATAATATTAGAATTAATTGTTCTTTAAATGTTTGGTAGAATTCACTTATGAATCCATGTGGCCCTGGAGATCTTTTTCTAAATAATGGCTTGTTTAATTTCTTTTTCTACAATGGGACTATTTAAGTAATTTATTTCCCCGTCTGTTAATGAGGTATTTTTCTCAATATTCATCCATTTCAGTTAGATTGTTAGACATGGTGCCTAGGATTGGACAAAATAGCTGTTTATTATGGTGGTAAGTTCCCCCCTATCATTTGTGATGCTGGTGATATGGGTTTTTTTTTCTTTCCTTTTAATCACATTCACCAAAGGTGTATCGATTTCATTGTTGTTTTTTTCATAAAACCAACTCTTCATTTTACTAATTACATAGTTTCTTAGTTTTAATTTTATTAATCTTTGGAATTTCAGAATTTTTAACTTGATATTTAATTGGGAGTTTTAATTTGTACTTTTCCTAACTTGTTTAGTTGCATACCCATGTCATTGATCTTCTCTTTATTTTATTCACATGGCTATTTAGAGATATAAAATTTGATCTAATATCTCACTGTTTTGCTATATTCACTTTTTTTTTTAACTCTCTTCCATGGCTATATCCTTTTGCTCTGATTTTTCTCTCCCAACATGATTCTTAAATCAATGCATGTTAAAAAATTAAATAAATAACTTTCCTGAACACCCCTCAAAAATTAAAATTATATTTTAATGTCCAAACAATAGAACACTTAATATAGGATAACAATATAGGACAAAATAGGACAACAATAGGACAGTCAATACATTTGGTCTCTGATACCCTTGGCATCCAATGAGCCAGAGACCTGGGGGCCAAGGCCAAGGCTGGCTTCATTTCTCAGATGGGCAGGATGAACTTCTTCTGCATGGAGCCTTGGTGGAGTCCCTAAAGCCTGTGGCAGGCAGGTAGTTTTCCTCCTCCTCCTCCTCTTTCCTCCATTTCTCTCCTGTTTCCTCCTCCTCTCTCCTTCCTCTTCCTCCTCTCTCCTGTCTTTACCCTCCAATCTTCTCTTCTCTCTTCTGTCCCTCCTCCCTCCTTATCCTCCTCTCTCCTCCTCTTCTTCCTTCTCTCTCCTTTTCCTCCTCCTCTCTTCCTCTTCCTCTCTCCTCCACCTCTCTCTTCTCTTTCTCTGTCTCTCTCCCTCTCTCTGTCGCTCACCTGCTCTCACTCTCACTCACTCTCAAAGTCATACAACAGGAATGGTGAGACTTCTGGCCTTTTATCTTGGTAAGGGTGTCTGAGGTAGAAGTGACATCACAAGACACCATTTTTCCTTTATACCATTTACCATCCTCCAGTCAGTCACTTCTGGCATTTCAGGGTGGAGTATTTGTTTAGTCAGAAAAAGCTTGTCAGATACTTAGTATCCTGAACACAAGCCATGCTCTCCCTTAAGGGATTTCAAACTATATATTTCCCAGTCATTCTCACTAAATATTTTTGTCACTCTTCCACCTACATTGTATCTTTACCAAAGATTCAAAATATCTCTCAAAGCTAAACTTTTTAAATTCTGGTCTCTGTCTGATTGTCCTTTAATAAGGAGTAATATTTTTGTATCCAGGGTAGAGAGATAAAGGGAAATTGATATGCTTCTGTATAAAATTTTTTGATTCATCTTTCTTTTTTTCCTCTCTGATATGTGTCCAATCAAGGACAGATATATGGCTTTTTTTTATTTAGAGAGCAACAAAATTGCCATCATTCTTCTTCTCTTCTCTGTCTTCCATAATACTCTTTACTTTGTATTCAGTCACACTCTTGACTGTGATTATTATCCACAGTTCTGGAGTTGTACAATGCAAAGAATCTATACCAAAAAGAAAGAAAGAAAGAAATGCAAAGAGCTCAGAATCAGGAAGACCTCGCATCAAGTCCATTTTCACATTTAACTAGTTTTGTGAGCCTTGGGAAATTCATAACATCTCAACCTGCCTCAGCTTCTTCAAATCCATATTGTTTTTCTTCCCTTATCTTCAATCTGTACCCATTCAGCAGCTTCTTATCTCCTGAAAGTCTCCCAAAATTCCTGGAGAATTTGGAAGGAGAAAAACATTCTCTTTAGTGGGGAGCAGTTGCTGCACTTGTCCTTTTCATTTTTATGAGACTCCCTGACTCAAGGGAATATTCCTATTCCTTGTGACAATAGTCAGAATCCCTTAGTCTTCCACCCAGTCAGCCTATCATCTAAGATGTCCCTGGTCCTTTCTTCTCCTAGCTGTCTAGAAGGCATTCAAAGGAAATGGTAACAGGTCAAGGTGGCATTTCAGGAGGGACCTGAAGGAAGACAGGGAATTCAGGAGGCCTAGATGAAGAAGGAGAGACTGCCAGGGATAAGGGACAGCCAGGGCCAATGCACAAGACAAAGGAGAGGGAGGGTTTCATCTGAAAAGCAGCAAGGAGCCTAGAGTCACTGAATCACTGAAGATGGTGAGACAGGAGAGAAGATGCAAGGAGCCTGGAAAGAGGATAGGATGGGGAGGGGCTTGTTGGAGTGGGCTTTGGGGGTGGTTGTGGCAATGTGATCTGATACACCCTAGTCCTATTTCTGCCACTTCCTAGATCTATGCTCTTTGGAGGTACTGCAAAGCAGGGAGTTCCCTTTCCCTGGATTCCATAGTAAATGGAAGGGAATAAAGGTTAAGGAGGCTGGAAAGGGGAGGTGGTCATTGGTGAAAGCCTTGGAATGCTACACAAAATTTTCCATTTGATCATAAAGTAGATAGTCAAGTCTCTGAAGGTTATTGAGTTGGGGGAAGTTGAGGGAAGTGACATGGATCTGTGTTTTGGGAAGATTAATTGCACAGCTGAGTGGAAGAAGGACTGCTGTGAGGAGAAATGTGGCTATTGTTACATGAGATAATTAGTATTTGCTCCACAGTAATAACAATCCCAGATGCCACAAGGGTGTCTATAATAGAAATGTTACAGTGTTAAAAACTGAAGGTATGGGGGATGTGAGGATGGAGAGAGAGTGAGGATTCAACACTGCCATGTAGGGTTTTGATCAATGGCACCATCAACATTACTAGGAAAGTTTAAAAGGTGGAAAATTTTGTAAAGTAAAATATGTTGAGTTTGGGGAATGTTAATGGAATTAGAGTAGATAATGAAAAATGAAAATTATCATTCTCTGTAGATGATATGATGGTATACTTAAGAGAATCCAAGAGAATAATCTAAAAATACTAGGAACAATGAACAGCTTTAGCAAAGTTTCAAGGTACAAAATAAATCCACATAAATTATCAGCCTTTCTATAGGTTACCAATAAAGTCTATCACCAAGATATACAAAAAGAAACTCTATTTAAGATAATTGAAGATCATATAAAGTATTGGGAGTCCACTTCCCAAGACAAAGTCAGGAACTAAATGAATACAATGACAAAGCCCTTTTCACAGAGATAAAGTCAGATCTAAACAATTGGAAGAATATCAAGTGCTCATGGATAGGCTAAACTAATACCATAAAAATGGCAACTTTACCTAAATTCAGCTACTTATTCAGTACCATACCAATCAAACTTCGAAAAAACTACAGAGCTAGAAAAATCATAAGAAAGTTTATCTGGACTAACCAAAGGTCAAGAATATCAAGAGAATTGATAGAAAAAAAATGAAAATGAAGGTAACCTAGTTGTTCCAAACCTAAAATGATAATATAAAGCATCAGTCATCAAAACTATTTGGTACTGGCTAAGAAATAGAGTAGTTAATCAAGTGCAATAAGTTAGGTTCAGAAGATACAATAATCAATGACTATAGTAATCTAGTGTTTGAGAAACCCAAATTTCTGGGATAAGAACTCACTATCTGACAATAATTGCTGAGACAACTGGAAAATACTGAAGTTCCCGAGCAAGAGAAAATACAGGACAGCCAAAATAATGTAAATTTAAGAGCGTTTATTGCTGGCCAGCTATTAACTCCCACCAGAACAGAACTAGGGGAGTCAGTCCTGACCAGTTTCAGGGACACACATTTATAGGAGAAAACCACAAGAATATTCCAAAACATTTATCACACTAAAATTCCATCCTCAGACGGCAAAGGTTAACAAGGAAACAATATTTCTTTAAGTTTTATGCTTGTCAAGTTATCAAAGACTCTGGTTATAGATAGGGTTAGGGCAGCACATCTGGGGGCCATGTGTGTATGTGTGATAGGAAATACCACTTGCATTAAGGAGTGAAGAGCTGGCTACACAGTTCTGACTGCAGACAGAGTTCAAACAGAGGTAACATTCTTGCGGTCTCAGAAGTGCAAGATAGGGGACAGTGTCCATCATTTCAATACAAAGTCTGAAACTAGGCATTGACTATCACCTAAAACATTATGCCAAGATAAAGTCAAAATGGGTTCATTATTTAGACATAAAGACACAAGGTTCTGCAAGGGTGAATATTGAAAATGATCTATGCATACGTTTTGAAAATAAAAAGCATTCACAAAAAAGAAGCATATTTGATTTGATTTGATTTGATTTGATTTGAGAGACTAAATTACCTTAGCTCAAATGTTTGCCTGTTGCTTGTTAAAGAAGTAGAATTTCCCCTAAAAGTGATCTAGGACTTTGCCCGGATGAGATTGGTTTATTTTATTTGGGAGAAGAAAGGGAAAGGCCCTGTCTTGAAAAAAAAAAAAGAATGTTTTTAAGGAGTTATATGCAAGCAGTGTCCTTATCCCTTTCAGCTTCTTAGGAAGCAAAAATTGCTAGCCCAGGCAACTTCTTTTCAGTAGACAGTCCCAGGAGAGTTCCAGGTGCTTACTAAGTCCTGGAAGAAGCAGAGTAGGAAGGACCTTAACAGACACTACAGATGCCTGGGAGTGTAGTCTGCAGGCTTAGAACACCAAAGTTAGGTCAAAGTTCTTAGGGTGGAGTAAAGTCAGGAAGCTGCTGGAGCTCTCCCAGTTTCCCAAGAAAACCATAAGAAACCAAGCTTCTGAACAGAATCTGATGGAATGAAACTACTCTTTAGCTCAAAACACACTGAAAAACCTTCAGGAAAGGTCAGTCTCACTGGGATGAAAAGGGTGTTGAACCTTGGTCACATAGACTCTGGGAAAGTTGGTGAGAGCGTCTTCACGTTGACCTTGCAAAGCTACAATGTTGACAGGGCTGGTAAGTATCTGAAACTGAATTTGATTTCAAATCTTCCTGACTCCAAGGCCAGAGCTCTCTTCCATGAACTGTCATTAACTGAAGGCAATTTGAGGCATCTTCAAATCCCTCTTCCCCAAAGCTCTTCACAATGTACTAGGGATGAGGGAAGAAGGTGATTTTGATTTAAGAAGAACACAGGATGGGATCAATTATTATGCTCATATACACACATGCACCTGGTCTTGTAAACTCCAAAACTACAAACCAAAGGAAAAAAATACTGCAAGCTGACAGATGAAAATAATTCAACTGTTAAGTAGCAACAATCAGAATTACCTAGGACTTAGCAACTTCTATAATAAAGAATTGGAGGGCCTGAAATACCATATTCTGGAAGGCAAAGGACCTGGTGAAAATTCTACTGGAGAATTCATGTTTCTTCTTTGTAGAACTGCCTACTTATTTGTTTCCCTCTCTTATGTTAAGAGAGAATAAACTGTGTAAAAGTTTCTTCCAAATTTCACTATATTTCTCATACTTGTTCTTAATCACATTATAATATCCCATTCCATTCATGTACCATCAATAATTTAACCAGCCTCCTATTAGTAGACATTTAGTTTTCTTCTTCTCCTTCTTCTTCTTCTTCTTCTTCTTCTTCTTCTTCTCCTCCTCCTCCTCCTCCTCCTCCTCCTCCTCCTCTTCCTCCTCCTCCTCCTCCTCCTCCTCCTCCTCCTCCTCCTCCTTCTTCTTCTTCTCCTCTTCCTCCTCCTCCTCCTCCTCCTCCTCCTCTTCCTCCTCCTCCTCCTCCTCCTCCTCCTCCTCCTCCTCCTCCTCCTCCTCCTTCTTCTTCTTCTTCTTCTTCTTCTTCTTCTTCTTCTTCTTCTTCTTCTTCTTCTTCTTCTTCTTCTTCTTCTTCTTCTTCTTCTTCATCTTTTTTGCTACTATATATACTTTCTGATTACTAAGTGGTGCAATGGATAAGAATACTGAGCTAGGAATTAAGAAAAACAATTTTCCTGAATGCAAATCTAGCCTCACACATGTATTAGCTATGTGACCTTGTGCAAGAAATTTTACCCTGGTTACCTCAGTTTCCTCACCTGTAAAATAAGTTGGCAAAAGAAATGGGAAACTGCTTTAGTATGTTTAATAAGAAAGCTCCAAGTGAGATCACAGAGAGTGAGGGAAAACTGAATGACAACAACAAAAAAACAGCATAATGTAACCATGAAAGTCTACACATGAGTTTGGTGTGTCTGTGTGTCTGTGTGTGTGTGTGTCTGTGTGTGTTTTATAGCATTTTCAGGGTATATTCTCAATATTGAATTTATCAAGTTAGAAAGTGTTATTTTTATAATTTTTATTTTTCTTTCTAGATCACTCTTCAAAAAGAGTCTGACAATTCCACAAGCATTAAATATTTGTTTATTTCATATGCTATTTTAAAATCATTAATTACAAAGTCAATTAAGGAATTATTTTCACCAGACTTGTTGACTGATGATTCCCTGGGGCACCAAAATTGTATTCACTGTGGCCTCTAGCTAGACCAGGGCTTTTTAAACTTTTTCCACTCATGATCCCCTTTTCCCTGAGAAATTCTTATGTGGTATCAGATATATACATGAAGTGGAAAAGCATCCCAAATGGGACCATGAGAAATATAATCTTGAATCTTTGCAGTTAGAAGTTTATTATTAGTTCTTCACTCCCTACTACAGATGGTATTTTTAACAACCCCAGATGTACTGTCCTGAGAGACCTGAGACCTTCACGACCTGATAAGCTAGCTGCTGCCTGAAAATGACTCCCTTAGAGTTCCCAACACTGGGAAGTTGATTTCACGGACATGGAAACCTGGGTTCAAGGACATCGTTTTCTTTAGTATTTGTTGATACCTTCTCAGGATGGCCCAAAGCCTTTCCTGTGAAGTCTGAATCTGCTTTGGTCATGGCCAAGAAACTTGTGACTGAGATTCGGGCTCCCTTTCTCCCTCGGGTCTGACAATGGCCTGGCTTTTGTTTCTAATGTTGTTCGGTCCCTGGCATAGGACCTCGGGTTCAAGTGGGACCTGCACTGTGCCTATGGACCACAGGGTTCAGGTCAGATAGAAGGCATAAACAGGACACTTAAGGAGCACATTTCTGAGCCCCAGTTGGGAACTGGCAAGACCTGGGTAAGAGCCTATTCAGTGCTCCATCCCCATCCTTCCCCACATGGGGCAGGACAGCTCTTATGATGTTGCTAATGATTTCCTTTTCAAGTGTCTATAGATTCTCCAGGTCACTCAGGCAGTGGTCAGAGCTCTCTATCTTGCCCCTGCCCAGCCTCCCCCACCCCAGCCTGCTGGACCGGATCTCCACCGGGGGGAATTGGATCCTGACCAGGAAATTTCCTCATGGCTCTTCATTGGGACCCCGCTGGACCAGCCCTCATCAGGCCATCCTCTCCAGTCCCTTAGAAGTGAAGGTGGCTGGCCAGAAGGTTTGGATCCATCGTTCACATGTGAGGCCTTGCCCTGCTCCCTACGTGCCTGCAGAACCTGACTCAGAAAGATGGCCTGAGCCTCCCTCTTTCTTCCCCCGCCCTATTGGGGAAGCTCAGCCACTATTCTCCCCATGGATATGCGTGGACCTTAATAAGAACTACTGGGGGAGGTGGAAACCCGAAATGAGACTTATGGACAGCCATGGTTCTATCTGGACCTATGCCAGCTCTTGGGAAGGACCTGGGGTATCAGGTTTTATGAGCCGGAAGAGATTTGGGAGCCCTGCTCACAATCCAAAGAAGGACCTTCCAGAGGGAAAACATCCCCATAGGCCCTAATGCAGTTATTGATCTTCCTCATTTACCCCTGAGACCAGCCATGACCACTTCTCATCTGGAGGGGAAACCACAACAACACCCCTTCAGCCTCCACTCCCCCAGAACTGCTGTCTCCCTAGGAGACCTTTATGTCAGCCCTTGCTGGATTACACAGGCTGATAAACCTGACCAGCCCCACCCTTGCCACAAGCTGTTGGCTCTGCCTGGACCTGCCCCACCCTACTTTGTGGGCATAGGTGCCACCTGGGGCACAGAGGCCCCCTCCATCCTGAATCTTTCACTCTCAGCTAAGGATCTGCCCCCAGAGTGCACCGCCCACGTTCCCAGGTTAACTTTTGGGGGGGAGGGGGAGGCAGGTGCATCAAATCGGAAGGTTGTACAATCTGGAACACTCCCCATACAAAAAGCACTGTGTGGTGGTTACCGAGGTTCCCCCACACAAGAATAATGTAAACTCCCTAATATGAACCCTGACAGTGTCCTACCTTTGCATGCACTATGAGATTAACCCCTTGTATCAATGAATTTTCTTTGGCCTTGGAAGAATCCCCAGAGCTTTGCCTGCTTGTGTACGTGCTCCCTCAGGTCTCTCTGTATTCTGAGGAAGGAGCTGAAGAACATTTCGGTCTGTTAGATAGGGCAAGGAGGGCTCTCCTATTCTCATGTCCCTTCTAGGGGGGTTGGGGATAGCAGGCTCCACGACTCTAGGGACCACTGCCCTGATCCATGGTGACAGCTGTTGGCTCTGGGTCCCCAGGTGGACCAGGATTTAAAGGACCTGGAAAATCAAATTTCCTTCTTGAAGAACTCCCTAAACGCATTGGCAGAGGTGGTCCTAGAGAATCGTCGGGCCTAAATTTTCTCTATCTTAAGCAAGGAGGGGTACATATGACCCTCAGGGCAGCTATGCTAACAATGGGGTGTTGAGAGTCCCTCTCTGCAGTTAAACGACGAATTGAAGACCAGGAGATGACTCCACGCGGATCAATGTCTTGGTCCTAGTCACTTTTCAATTGGTCCCCCTGAGTAACCTCTCTTGTGACCTCCCTGATAGGCCCTCTTACCTTATTTCTACTGGCTCTACTGATTGCCCCTTGCCTAATTAATTGTTTAACCACATACATCAGGAAGAGGATCCAGGCTGTTAAGGTTTTTGTTGCCAGGTCACTTATTTTCCCCTGGTCTCTGATGAGTCCAGTCTCTGAGGGTGTCAAGAAAAGGGGGGAATGAAATAGAAAAGTACCCCAAATGGGACCATGAGAAATATAATCTTGAATCTTTGTAGTTAGAAGTTTATTATTAGTTCTTCACGCCCTACTGCAGACGGTATTTTAACAACCCTAGATGTACTTTCCTGAGAGACCTGAGACCTTCACAACCTGATAAGCTTAAAGAAATACTGCTTGTTGCTGTCTGGGAATGACCCCCTTAGAATGATAACTTTTTTGCCTCCTGTTTAGAATAGAAATTCCTTAATTATGACAAATGTACCAAGAAATATTTTGATGTCTCTCTCTTCTTTCTATAAATATGTGGCCCTGAGACCACTCATTCACTGACTCCCCTGTTCTGGTGGGGTACAGTCACTAGCTAGCAATAAACGCCCTTAAATTTTCATTATTTTGGCTGCCCTATTTTTCTCTCGCCTGGGTACTTCATAGGTACATAAAATAGGTGTACAAATCAAACATTTACTGATAAAAATCACAATTTCACAACTCCTATATTCAATTATAAGAGCCCACATAGAATCACAACATTTTAAGAAACTGGGGTCTAGATATGCAGTCCATCATCCTTACCTGGAACACCTGGATCACAGAGTGAAGGTTCACATTGATGGTCCTACAGACAGATACTCTATCAGTCATGTATGCCTCCATGAGTTCATAGCATATAGAGAGCTAGAAGTAACCTTAGATACCATCTAACTCAGGTCCCTCATTTTAGAGAAGTAGAATTTGAGACCTAGAAAGAAGAAAAAAGCATGCCCCAAGATTACATAAGTAATTAGTAGCAGGGCTGAGATCTTGTTTTTCATTACCTTCTCCCAACTCTCCAACATCTCTACATTGGACTTCACCAGCATTGTTTTTCCCTCCCCTTAGTACTTAGCACTTAGTAAGAACCTAACACTCCCCTTCCACATCCTTATTCACACAGAGAGTCTGCTCTTCTAGAAAGGAGTGGAACCATGATCTTGTGATGAAGAGATCCATCTATACTTAGAGAGAGTCATGTTGGAACTGAGTGTGGTTCACAACATAGCATTTTCACTTTTTCTTGTTGTTTCCTTGCATTTTCTTTTCTTTTGCTTTTTTTTTCTGTTTGATTTGATTTTTGTTGTGTAGCAAGATAATTGCATAAATATGTATGCACATATTGGATTTAACATATATTTCTGCCATGTTTAACATATGTTGGATTACTTGCCATCTAAAGGAAGGAGTGGAGGAATGGGAGGGAAAATTGGAACACACAAAAAAAAATTATCCATGCATATGTTTTGAAAATAAAAAGCTTTAATAAAAAAGAAAGGAGTGGACCTTTCATGCTTCTCTTTTCTGTTTTTGGTTTATATCCTAACTCTTTAACCCTTACAAGATCCAATTAGGGTCCCCCTCAAGTCCCCAGAGCCTGTCTTTATTCTTCTTTTCTTTCCCTCTCCCTCTAATCCCATCTCTAACCTGTCAAAACCATCTTAAAGACCTCCAAAAAAGCACAAAAGTACAGCTGCATTGCTTATCAAAAGGTCTATGGGACCTATGTTTCCCATAGTACATGCAGTGGTCTCCCAATTTCCCAGGTCCATGCAGACCAGCTCTAATATTGGATGCTGTGAAGCAAAGGAAGCAAATGTCAGGAAGATACTCCTGAGAAGAGAAAGGAAATAGGAAATAGAAAAGGGAAGAGGAGAAATGGGTAGAAGTATACAGGACAGAGAGAAAACTGAAGCAATATATGTGACCATAGACAAAATTATACCCTCCTTACAACTCTGTAACCTCATTTATAAAATGAGGTGGTTGAATTAAATGGTTTAAGATCACTTTCAATTTTAAACTTTTGTATCCTGTTATGTGGAATAGGGAGATAAGGTAAAGAACTCACAGGAATGTATGAATTCTGTTTCTGTATTTTATTTTCATTATTTCTGTGTTTCCCCTATGACCTGTATATGTGCAAGCCCATATTTACTTGAGCCTTGGCCAGCTATAAACATATACTTAACCTGAGCTGATGACTTTTATCAGTATTTGACACTTATCGATATTTAGTCTATTAGCTTGAGCATTGTCTGCTTAATTATCTGAAGCCTAAAGGCCTGATTTTCTGTTTCCTAGAAATCAGGTGATTTAGGGGAAACAGAAACTTTCTTCCAATCTCTCCAAATAGCAACAACCAATTAGATGCCTCTCCCTCCCCTTCTCAATGCTCTCTTACTTGTGATGTAATCTCTTGTATAAAAGCTGTGTATCTTGACTACTTCTTCAGCCCTCCTACCACGAGCTTTCCCTTTCCCTTATCTCATGATAGAATGGCTCATCCTCTGGAGGTTTAATAAACAACCTTTTTGTTTTCCATGAGTGATCTCTGAGTAGTCATTTTGGGTAAGGGTCTTCTACATCCCACACACTGTGATCTTATGTCTCAAGAGCTGTGAAGGTGAAGGACTAACACTTATTACTAGTTAAAGAAGATTGAAAGTGGGCTCAGAACACTGAAATTTAGTATACCTTTGAAAGCTCAGTTAACTGCTTAAAAACAACATGAGCCAGCCTTTCAGGTAGTAAGAATAATTGGTGTAACCAGCTAGTTTCCAATTGGCCTGTTTCCACTCCCTAATTCAATCTCTTTTTTCTGTTCTCTGTCTTGTAGCAGCTTCTCCAGGGCCTTTGCCTCATCCCCCACACATAGGGTGACATCCAGAGTATCAAGGAATATAATCCCTTTGGCTCCAACGGAATTATCTTTAAAAGTTGCTTGAAGTCAGAGTTCTTGACCTTGGCTCCCATTCCCTTTTCTTTATAATTTGATAATGGTCTCTGGATATAATTTGTATTATATTTTATACATTTATATAATTGGTTTCCTTTGTGTTTTATTTTATTTTATGCATTTAAAAACATATTTTGAGGAATCCATAACCTTTGTGATATCTATGAGAAGGGGCCCAAGACTCAAAAAAGGTAATAATTCCTTATTTTAAAAGATGTTTGGTTCCCCATGCCAAGATTAGCAAGCACTGCTCTGCCTGGATATGAGATTTAGAAAGTAGGGAATGGGGTTCAGGGCTGAACTTCCTCACCTCCTTGGAAAGACTGACCAGGTCCTCTTTAGTCCTGCTCACAGCTGCCACTTTGACCCCAGAGTCATTCAGGACAAAGAGATCTCTTACACCTCAGGTCCATTTTCCTGAGTACAAATATTCCTCCAAAATGCTACCTTTCTTGCCATACTCCTCACTAAGCTGCTAGAGTTGGGGTACTGGGCCCACCATGAATAACTTGTACACAATTATATAAACTTGTGATTTCAATTAATCTTCTATTCTGTGCTCCTCACTGAGCAAAAGAGACATTGAGAACTCCAACATATTTCAACATCGTTCTTTCTTTAAAAATACCTAAAATCGATTTAAAATTTAAAATAATTTAATTTAAAATGTAAATTGTAAAACTTTTTAAATTAAGCTTTCAATTGCCCTAAGACTTTTGGGACATGCTGTAAAAGATTAAACAATACCTTTTAGTGCTAGCAAGTATTCTTCACTTTCCTAATCATTGTTCATTACTAAACCTTGTGTTCATTACATAAGTTTTGATTGGATCAAGGTTCAGATTTCTTTGCAAAAACATGAGTTATTAGAAATACAGACCTTGTGTGGTTTCCTTTAGGATTATCTCAAGATAACCATACATTCCTGTCCAATTAATGTATACTAGCTTTGTTCCACAAACTCTTTAGAGACATGTTCCCTACCCTTCTGAATCTTCCTGAACTTAGGATTTTTTTTTTTCATTCAATTTTGAAGGGGAAACAATCAAAACCTTTTATGTCTTAAGAGGCCTCTTATATAAGCTCTCATATGACCATTATGGGACACGGTGTATGGTAAAGTGTAAATGAGATATTTCCCAGCAAGAAAATGGGACAGTCCAGTCAGAGTAGTTCCCCTGAGGATTGGCTAGTACAAATGGGATGGCATCCAGGGAGGAGATGGTGATATTTGGGAATAGTATTGTAGAGCGCTGAAACTCTATATGATTGATTTAAACAAGGTGTTAAGTCAGTGGAATTGTTAAGATAATGGTTGTCTAGTTTAGCATGGTGATTAATAGTTCTCTAGTTCAGTATGATTGAGTTAATCTTACAACAAATAATGGTTCCCTAGTGATATAATGATTGGCTTATACTCAGTATGATGAATAGATTTAATTGTAATAGAGTATTTAAGAGGCCAGAGCCAGACCTAGAGGGTGACTGGAACAGATTCGGGGAAGACAGAGGACTGGAGGCTGGAGCCCAAGCTCCTGGACTCAGAGAGACTTCAAGACAGAGATCATCATGGTGGTCTTCCTGCCCCCCCCCCCAGAAACCAAGACACATTCTGGAGGACCTCCAGAAAGCTGGCAAGGAAACAGATTGTGAAGGAGTTAATAAAAAAAATTTGGACTTTATCCCTGGCTATTCTCGTAGTGATTACTCTGCTGAAATGAAGGCTGGTCCAGAGACCTCCAGAAATCCAACCGGAACCGAGAGCCCCCACAGCTGTGGATCATAACATCTGAAGGAGCTGCAGGGCAGCCTTTGCTGACACAGGTATTGTGGACTGGGAATGAGATAAACTGGAAGCGGAGGGAAGAGGAGAGAGGTCAGAGAACAGCAACTGCCTCTGAGTCTCTCCTTGTGTCATCCTCTCACAAGAGGAGATCCGTTCTGGATTAGATCTCCAGCAGCCACTGTCAGGTGGCTCTGTGTATTCCAACATGGGACCTGTTGCATCTGTGATGGCACACCCAGCAATCCTGGACCCCCCCATTACCCACAGAGTCCCCTAGTCTGACCAGGAAGTTGTCACCCCACTGGCGAGGGCCCACAGAGTAAGACCTGGAGAGAGCTGGAGAGAGAGCAGTGATGAGGAGAGAAGATTATAGACAGTGTAATCCTTCCTTCTACAGAGATTTTTCAGGGTTCTTGAAGATGAGAAACTTCAGGTCCTCTGTGGGCTCACAGGGATATCCTGAAGGAGAGGTAACAGAAGCAGCATTTTTAATCCTAGAAATATGAGTCCAGCTGGGGGACCCTTCCAGTTTGACTGAGGTTGGAGTAGTCAGAATGACCTCGTATGGGCCTTTCCACTTTTCACCCAAAGGATCAGACCCTTGAGACTTTCAGGTTTTTAAGTATACCACATCCCCAGGACTTACAAGGGAGGCAGCTTGAGCATGAGCGTCTGTAGGTTTAGGGAGATGCTCATTTGCGTATTTGGGAAAGGGCTTTCTGAACTGTGCACCAAGCTGAGTAGTAAACTGAGTGGCCAGATATTGCTCCGAATCCACAAGAATGTCCGTGGTTAAGAAAGGGCTCCTATACAGAAGTCCAAAAGGGTTCAGCTTAATCGTCTCCCGAGGGGCAATTCTGACTGTAAGAAGCCCTAAAGGGAGATTCATTATCCATTCTTCTCCAGTCTCTAAGCACAGTTTAATAAGGACTCGCTTGAGGGTGTGGTTCATTTTCTCCCCCTTCCCAGAGGGCTGAGGATGCCAGGCAGAGTGGAAGTGGTAGGGGATTTTAAGGGCTTTGGCTCCCCCTTGGGTTACCTGAGAAGTAAAAGCCGACCCAATATTGCTCTGTAAGGAGCTAGGCAGTCCTAAACCAGCTATGATCTCTTTCAGCAAGCACTTTGATACTTCCTGAGCTTTTTCAGTCCTAGAAGGAAAAGCTTCTATCCAGTTTGTAAATGTGTCAACAAACACCAGAAGCAGCTTGAAACCTCCACGGGGGGGGGGGGGGGCGGGGGGTGGGGAGAGGGGGAACTATGGGTGAAGTCTAGTTCCTGTCCTCACCAGGGTCCGGCCTCTCCTCTGCATTGGCTTCAGGAGAGGTGGGGGCTTAACAGCTCCCTCAGGATTCCCCTGGACAGAGTGGGCAGGCCTGGCAGACCTGCCCGATTGTGTCTCCCAGCTTGTGGCCAGTGAAAACGCGCTTCACTCCAGAATGGAGAGCATTTCACCCCAGGTGTGGGGCCTGGTGCAGACCAGAGACTTGCCTCTGGGACTAAGAGGTGGTCTGAGGGTGTTTGAAACCAACCAAAGAGAGAAAGGCTGTACCCCCTTTCCTCTGCAAGAGCTTTTTCCTGTGGACTGTAGGAAGGGGCAAAAGAATCAGGCAGCTGGGGAATTAAAGGTGCCATAGTCAAGAGTAAACGGGCAGCAGCTCGAGCGGCTGAATCTGCCAGCCTGTTTCCCTCAGCCTGAAGTGAATCTCCCTTCTGATGTCCTTTACAGACTATGACTGAGAAGTCATCAATCCCAATACCACTCATTCTGGCCGCTCACTGGTTCTTGGCAGAGGGACAGTCCTCTTACCGAGCTAATCACTTAGAGTCTCCCCCACCCTCCATCTTCACCAGTTTCTCAGTCACTTGGGTTGTACACACTTACCTAATTTCAAACTTCCCTCAACTGGCTTATCTTCTCCTGGACCAACTAATCCTCTATCTTTGCTATCCTACTTCAATTTTTGCTGTCTCCTAGAATCTCTCTTTAGGAGTTTACCTGATTGGAGCAGGAGTTCCTGAAGCAAGTCCAAGGACTACCAGAGAACTCTCCAGCGCAGGTGAGGGTGGGGGTGGGGGAGAATGACTGCCCAAAGATTTGATACGGGAGAGACCCCTCATGAAATATCCCAGACAAGCCCTCAAACTGTGTGGGATAGTAGGAACCACAAAGACAAGCAGAGACTCTCAGAGTAAGAAAAGCAAAAAGGAGTTTATTACAGTCTTATGAGAGAGAGCAACTCCCACCTGACAAGGTGTTTTCCCATAAAGAAGTCCAAAACACAAACTGCAAAACATAAGATGTATTGACCAGAGGGCCACCCTTGAGCTTTTCTGTCATTGTTTGAAGAAGTCTGGGTTTACAGTGACCTCCAAATTGCTTCTAGTCTGACCTCCACTGCTATCATTCAGCAAATCAGATATTGTTTGGAGAGATATGACCTGGAAATTGTTTCTGCAGGTGCTGTAACCCTCCACTCCAGTAGCCAGAGTTCCTGAAGACCTGGGGTGGGAGGGAAGTTCTTACAATCAAAGTGTTTGGCATAGTCAATTGATTCAACATCAGATGTAGAAGCATAATGATTTTTAATCAGGTGGAAATGGCATTACAGAAGATACATTAACATCTGTTTAGCCATTTTCCATATGTATTGAAGCTGAAACTTCATACATATTGTCTACCTCCATTAGAACATGAGATCCATGTGAAGAGGGACTGTCTTTTATGTTTATCCTAAGCTTAAATACTGGAAAGGGGAAGGGTGGGAAGGAGGAGGGAAAGAAAGGGACAAAGACAGAGACATAGGAAGACTGGGAGAGACAGAGATGAAACAGAGAGAAGCATTTCCATAAACAAAAATAGAAAATATACAGAAAGAAGATTATGAAATTGTGAACTTCATTTCACATTATTTGCTTATTAAAGAATATATAATAAATCCTTTTTAAATTTTTTAAATTTTTAAATATATAATAAAAACTTTTTAAATTGTTCTGTTTGTCAGTTCTAAACTTCCTTCTGTTTGTTCATATGCATTAAAAATGTTTCAATGGCCCTCCTGTTCTGAGCATCATTATTGCTACTCTCCATTCTAACCCTGCCTTAACTTAGAAATGAAAAAGGGAGAAAAATCCCATGGTAATAAATGAAGTAACAAATCTAGCCAAAAAAAAAGTCAGACAGTGGCCATGTCCACAAGTGTGCATCCCATTTGTCATCTTGAATCCATCACCTTTTTTTGTTGTTGTTCAAGCATCTTTTAGTCATGTCCAACTCTTTGTGATCCTTAACAAAGATATAGAATGGTTTGATATTGAAGTTCAAAAGGAAACCCCAAAAGGTTGGAGTTGCAGACCAATATTTTGAGGGATATCAAAAAAATTTGCAGGCTTGAACCCATCCTCAAGTCAAGGGGCAAAGTTTATTGTAACTGCCAAATGAAACAGACTAAATTCCAAAAGAATTTAGTAAAGAACCAGGAGAAAGAAGATAAATTTATAGGACAAAGTTAGACCAGAATTTCATGTTACTTATTTGCTAATTCTATGGCTTACAGGTTGGTTTGAGCAGTTATTCACTATTGTTTCAGGAACGTATTTATTACTGACCAACAGATTATTTTACAGTCAGAAATGTTTGTTGGACTGTCCTTAGGCCAGAAGACTTTAGAATCTAAAAGACAGATTGTTAGAACAATAGCAACCTAAGGTCAGGGGACTTCTATATTTCTAGATATAGAAATATCTAGATCACTGCTATATTTCTCCTAGAGGCCGTACCCTATCAGAATCAATTCATGCTACCTAGGATTCTCTGAATTTGTCTCTTTTGTCATTTATTCCAAGGCAATAATATTCTATTAGGTTCATATGTCACAGTTTGTCCAGCTGTTCCTCAATTATCCTTTAGGAAATATAAGGCATTCTTTTTAGTTCTGATTCAGTTCTTTTCTTTTTTCACTTTTAATCCTGAAGGAGATGTGAGACATTTTTTTTCCTCAGATTATTTTTTTTTAACCCTACACTTCCTAAATTCTTTGTTTATTAAGTTTGATGTCCTCCTTTGATTAGAAAAGTAAAATTCATGAGATATCCATTCTTCCCACCACTTCTACCATGTTTTTTAATTCTTCTCACTTATTCCAGCGATGAGAAATAGAAAATCCCAACTGCTTCTTCCTTCTTTCCACACTACTATATTTCTGCTTGTAGGGTCTGGAATTCCCTAGCCAAGGGAATTCTGAGCCTCTCCTCCACCCCCAACCAAGGGGCAAACTGAATATATCAAAGAGATGGAGAGCTCCCTTAGATTATATAAATGATTTTTAAATAATTGGGTTACTTAGATAGGGTTGTGAATGAATCTCCAGTTCCCACTATGCAATTTAGAGAAGCAGCTAGATTATTTAGTGGATCTGTGCAAAGACTCCTAAAAAATCCCAAGGCAATTAGAGAAATCAGACAAAGGAGGAGGAGTTATAGAGAGTCAGGCGTGTATTAGTATGATTTTGCTAATGTTCTGATTTACTGTTTGGGAACTAGGCCTGGTTCCAGAACCAGTGCAGGTTGTTCAGACACTCAAAGCCACATGCTAGTTGATTTGAGTAAGTTCTTGCTAGACACTGTGTCCTTGTAATGGCATTCATCTCCTTGTTATAGCTTTACCCCACTAGGGATCCCACACACCCCAAAAGGGACCCTAAATTCCACCCCTAGAGCTCTTATCATGGTTTTCACAAATCCGGACCTCACACTGCTTATACCCTTAATTTTTTTCATCTTAAAATCCTCAAAAAAGAACTAACATACTCCTAGATACTTTTTCATATTTAATTCCCTATATTCTCTTACAAGACATTAAAGTGAAAGTGATGAGGTATGGGAATAAGGAGAAGAAATCCCCCTCTTCTCAGAGATGCAGGTCCAAATGCAAAAGAATTTGCAAACCCCAAAATCTGTGGCAAAGGGACACCTATTGCTTTTCTTCCTGTGCATCATCATATAGGCACTTCCAATTGCTAAATAAATTTATCTTTTTAGGGTTTTTTTGGACACATATTTGATTACAAAGTTTCTACTCAACACTGGTCACTTCATTAGAAATACTTACAAGTCCTCCATTCCAGTAAAAATCTTTATTTTTTTCTTGTAATATTACACTCAATTTTATAGCATATGTTATTCTTGACAATAAATTTATATTTTTTGCTTTTTGGAATATTGAATTCCAAGAGCTCTAATTTCTGGTAGAACCTGCTAGATCTTATGTGATTCTGACTGTATTAGTTCTTTACTACTTGATCTGCTTTTTTTTTTTTTTTTTTTTTGATGGGGGGTGGGGAGGACCTGACATTGGTAGGTAGCGAGATTGAGACAATTGGGGTTCAATTACTTGCCCAGAGCCACATAACTAGGAAGTGTCAAGTGTCTAAGCCAGATTTGAACTCAGGTCCTCCTGATTCCATGGCCAGTGGTCTATCCACTGTACCACCTACTTGCCCCTTGATCTGCCTCTTTCTGGTGCTTGTAGTATTTATTTTCTTTGATATGGGAGCTCTGGATTTTAACTGTAACATTTCCTTTGGGGGATCCGTTCATGAGATGATTTTTCAAAGATTTGAGTAATTTTTTATTAAGTATTTCTTATACTTATATAGTGATATAGTGACCAGACCTTTTTTTAATGCCTTTTTAATTAAATTTTTTTCAATTAACAAAACTCTATTTCCTCTTTCTCCCACCTCACAACCCAATTGGTGAAAAAAATAAAGCAAAACCTTTTTTTTAACAAATATGCATAGTTAAACAAAATAAATTTCTGCACTGGTCATGTCCCCCCCAAAAAACATGTTTCAATTAATCTCCTGAGCTTATCCCTTTTCTATCAGCAGTGAGCTAGCATTTTCATCAGGGTCCTCTAGAACCATGGATGGCTATTGTGATGAGGGTACCTATGAAGAAGTTAGGCAAGAATGGGTAAGGTTTCCTTTTCTCCCAAACTTGAGTTCTGAGTGAAGGAATTCGCTTTAAACCCAGAGGCTATGGTAAAAAAAAAGCTTTATTGTTAAAGAAACGCCAAGTGGGATTCTCTTGGCAGGCATATCATTCTCAAGGGAGAAGTGATCTGCAAAAAGTCATTTTTTTGAAGACCCATTTTATTTATGAGTCTAAAAGAAGTCTTAAGTGAATGTGAAATCTTGCCTGGAGTTGTGACTTCCCCCAAGAAAGCTTATCTTGCTCTGAGAGGATGCAAGGCCATTGGGTTTGTAGATCAAAGAGGACATGGTTTTTTGTGATTTTACATAATTTTACAGGGTTCACTCAGGTCATACATCTCCCCCCTCAAGCAACAAGCACAAATTCTTTTGGAAAAGGGTCTATGGTCTCAGTTCTTCCATAGCTACTTCCTGCTGAGAGTAGTCATAGAGTTGGTCCTAATTTAATGGGAGGTTGTGCTTGAAGGAGAAAAGGGAGATCTGAAAGCGGCAGCCGCAGTGTCTAGTGGATATGGAGTTTGCTCATCGTGGATATGGAGTTTGCTCATCAGTTGTCGCAGGAGAAGCTGGAAGTTGGCAGCTCAGAGCCTATAGGAGACAAATCTCATGAACAATCTGACAATACAGGGACCAAATATGAGCAAAAAGACCATAATCATAAGAGGAGGTAGTATAGGGACATATCCAGGAACTCTGCCCAGATCATCCATCTGGCTCTTTAACCTCAAGCCTGATCACAGGGGTACTAGATCCCTGTTGCCTCTCTGCCTTCCCTCCTAGGGAAGTTTTCCTGAATATTAATTCCAAATATTAAGTTTCTATATTAATTTAATGTGAGGGCTGAGTTAGCACCCTGGATACCTTAGAATCAGCCGGAGTCAGGATTAGCAAAAGTCCTTGGTCTTTATTTTTGGTCTTTTAAGAGTAGAAGTGAAGTGAATGGACACAGGATCTCCACAACATTCCTACTCCTCGTCTACCACCAAAGTGACCCTGGCTTGTCTTTCTCCACCTCCCTAATCCCTCCCACAATTCTCTGCATATACCAAAAGATTGAACCAGCACAGAATAGTGGGAAGGGCCATTTTCCAAGTATATGCTAATAGAGCATTGTCCAATCAGTAATTAGCCTTAAATGCTCTGTTGTCTGACCCCAGTGCATCAACTCATGGTTCCAGCCCTTTACAATTTTCAGGGCTCTGGCAGCCTGTGATGCGCCCACATTGGGGCCATCTGTAAAAATGCCTGACCCTGGGCATTCACTTCATTTGCGAACACCCTAGCATTACTCTGCACTTTACATCGCCAGGCCCTCAGAGAATCCTCTGGCCACTTTTTTTTTTTCTTTTGCAATGCACAAACCGATTTTACCCAGCTTACCTCATGCTGAGGTCTTCAGAGGTCTCTGGCCACAGTTTCATAAACTGTAGTTTAAATACACAGCAGGGCGCTCAAGAACACCCATGTGTAAGCTTAAAGTCTTTTATTCACGTGTTCACATTCTGCCCCGACCTCCTGTTGACTCCCAGGTGACCACCAGGTCAAAGAGAGACCCACATGTTCACAAAACCTCCCCGCTATTCCCAGGTAAACATCAGGTTAGAGAAAGAGACTTCCTCCTTCATAAAGCTTAAGTAGGGTCTGTGACGTCAATCAGAGAGGGAGACGTTAGGAAACTACCTCAATACGGCTAGAGTCCTGCCCATGATTTGGTCTCTTCCTGCACATGGAGCTCTCAAGCATTATCTCCTGGTTGCACTGAATGTGACCTTTGTCCTTTGACCCTTACAAGGGTATCCATATCCCCAGGGTTTAGTACAATGCTTTACACCATAGACACTTAATAAAGTCTTTTCCATTCATTCATATGCCATAGTTTGTTCAGCCATTCCTCAATCAGTGGGTATTCCATTAGTTTTCAGTTGTCATCACAAAAAAGATCTGCTATAAATCTATTTTGTTTTATATATGGGTCCTTTTCTTCGTTTTCTGATCTCTACAGGTATTGCTGTATCAAACGGTATATACATGGTTTAGTCATTTGAGGGGTATGGCTCCTGATTGTTCTCAAGAATAAATAGACAAATTTCACAGCTCTAATTGCAGTACATTTACATATCTATGCTCCCAAAGCTCCTTCAATAATTATCATTTTCCTTTTGTGTCATCTTTGCCAATCTGATGGATGTGACAAGGAAGATCACATTCAGAAGATAACAAAGCTCCTACATCCAAAGTCTCCAAGAAAAATAAGAATTGGGCTCCAGTCATGAAAGTTCATAAGAGAGAAAGAGGAAAAATTAGGAAAAAAAATTGAGAGTGATGCAAAAGGAAATGCAAAACGCTAATGAGAAGTGCCTTAAAAAGCAAATGGAATCTAATGAATTTATGCAATATCAAGATACAATAAAGCATAACAAAAACAAACAAACAAAAAATCCTGAAAAAAAATAAGGGGAAAAAATGTGAACTATTTCATTGGGAAAACAACTGACCTGGAAAATAGATCCAGGAGAGATAATTTTTAAATTACTGATCTACTTGAAAGTCATGATCAAAAAAAGAGCTTGGACATCATCTTTCAAGAAATCATCAAGGAAAATTGTCCTGATATTCTAGAACCAGTAGGTAAAATAGAAATTGAAAAAAATCCACTGATCACCTCCCAGAAGAGATCCCAAAATAAAAACTCCTAGGAATATTACAGCCAAATTCCAGAACTCCCAGGTGAGGTTGAAAATATTGCAGGCATCCAGAAAGAAACAATTCACATATAATGGAGCCAAGATTAGCAGCTTCTACATTAAAGGATCAGAAGGCTTGGAATATCATGTTCCAGAGAGCAATGGAGTCAGAATTACAACCAAGAATCCCCTACCCAGAAAACTGAGTAAAATCCTTGAGAGGAAAAGGTAGTCATTTAGTGAAATAAACGGTTTTCAAACATCTGTGATGAAAAGACCAGAACTGAAAGGAAAATCTGATTTTCAAAAATAGGACTCTGGAGAAGCATAAGGAGGTAATCAGGAAAGTGATTTCATAAGAGATTTATCTGTTTATATACCTACTTGAGAGGCTGATACTTGTAACTCATTAGAACTTACTATTATTGGAGTTAGGAGTATATATAGACAGAGGGCACAGGTATGAGTTGAATATAAAAGGATATTACTTTTTTAAAAAATTATGAAATTCAGGGACACAGTGGATAGAGCACCAGCTCTGAAGTCAGGAGGACCTGAGTTCAAAGCTGAACTCAGACATTTAACACTTCCTAGCTGTGTGACCCTGAGCAAGTCACTTAACTCCAATTGCCTCAAAAATAAATAAATAAATAAATGATGAAATTAAGAAGTGAGAGACGAATGTACTGGGAAAAAGGAAAAGGGAGAAGTGGAATGGTGCAAATTACTGCCATAAAAAGCAGCAAGAAAGTTTTTGCAGTGGAGGAGAAAAAGGAAAGGAAGGATTAAGAAATTAGAATTGTCTCAGAGAAATAATATACATACTTAATAGGGATATAGAAATCTATCTCACCCTGCAGTAAGGAGGGGAATGGAATATGGGGGATTTGGGGGGAGGGGTGCACAAGTGATGAGAGGCCATATTGGGGGAAGGAATGGTCAATACCAAAACTTTTGAGGAGGGACAGGGTGAAATGAGAGAATAAATGGGGGGAAATACAGTTAGCAATAATAATTATAAAAAGAATTTCAAAGCAAGTTTCCCTGAAAAGGCCTCATTTTTCAAACATAGGGAACTGAGTGAAATTTATAAAAAATAAGAACCATGCCCAACTGATAAAATGATCAAAAGACAGATCTGTGCCCAAATATTCATGCATATCTTTTGACCTAACTACACCACTACTTGGCATGAACACCAAGAAATTGGGCGGGGGGGAAGCAGGGAAAAAAAAGGCAAATGCCATACAAAAAATATTCATAACAGCTCCCTTCTCAGAGCCAAAAAAAAAAAAAAAATGGAAATTGAGGGGATACGCTTCAATTGGGGAACAGCTTAGTAATGTGTTTATGATGGAATATTATTGTTCTATGGGAAATAATGAGCAGAATGCTCTCAAAAAGAAAAAAACCTGGAAAGTCCTCATGAACATTTATAAGTGATCTGGAGTGAGTCATTTAACCTGTATGCTATTTCCTCATTGGTAAAATGGGGCTAATAGAACCTACTTCCCAAGGTTGTTGTGAGACTTAAATAATTTATGTAAAGTACTTTGCAAATCTTAAAAGAGTTGTGTAAATACTGGCTATCATGATTATTGTGAGTCAAGAGAAGGATGTGACAAATGTAGGGGAAGATTTGACAAGACTTGGTAACATACTGGATACAGGAAAGAGAAGAGTTACAGATGACTCAAATTATGACTGTGGATAACTGGAACAATGGTGGTGCCCTAGACAGAAATAATTTGGGGAGACAAGGATAATCAGAATGATCTGTAAGGACTAGCTAGACTCACTTCACTGAGAAGCATACACTTGGGGCATCTGTCTAGAGGCTATGAAGGCTGCTAAATCTCCTTGAGCAAAGCAGTTGGCCTGGATGGAAACATGAACCACCAGGGCCAGCTGGGTCTATGCTGCTATTTCCCAATGCCTGCCTTCCTATGGCCCAACCCAGCTTATTTGTGGAACCAGCTAATTTGTCTCAGGCATGGAACTAAGCCAGGGGATCAGTGAGCCTGGCAGCAAGACAAACACTGAGTAAACAAATCATGTCCCAGGTAGAGGATATAGGGTGGAAGGGGTACCAAGTCTGTCACAGCTGCTGGTCCCATGCAAGCCATTATAACTAAGGGGGCTGGATTTGAGTCTGGGAACAAACCTGATCCAGCCTGTAAATAAGATCCCAGAATGACCTTAGTGCCCTGAAGTTGGTGGGTGGAAACAGAATTAGGGAATTGGAAGGGTGATGAATACAACTTCAAAGACCTAGTCCTAATGCAGTTTCTAAGAGGTCAGGATAGGGAGGTGTATCCCTGAGGGCCTCCCATCCAGATCCCTGAACTTAAAAGCATGTTGTAAGGTTCAAATGTGATAATGCCTATGTTGCACTTTATAAACCTTAATGCACAATATAAATATTATTATTGTTATTACAGAGTGGGATAATGGAGCCAATGACAGTTACAGAAACGAGAGTCATTATTAACTTTAAATATTATTTATTTGGCTGAAAAACATGAACTGGTTGGTTGGGTTGATGGGCTCTCTGGCTATGGATATCTATGATCTTCAATACTGGCTGAATTAGCTTGGGAGCACACAGGAGGATGACAATACACCCTTTCCTTCCCATTCCACCCAGTTCTTGGAAGATTCAAAGGGTAAAGGAAAAATAGAAAACAAGGAGCAGATTGCGGGAAAAGCCCATTTTTTAAACCCTGGCTCAGGTTCAGGGCAGATCAAGGCTCCTTAGCTTTCCCTCAGTGCCCCAGGAAGGATGGGAAGAAGTCTGAGACAGCCAGAAAGCTAAGTGTCTTATCTGGTCCTCATCCATGCCCCCAGTAACTTTTGAGTAGAGGGGGACTTGGAGGTAGCTATCGAGAAGAACGGCTGCTCCCTTGTCACCAGACCCTCTTCAAATCTGTACCTATTTCAAAGACAGCATAACCCTAAATGGTCCTGGGCTGCCCTTCAAAGAAAAATGAAATCGTGGCCTGTAGCTCATCCAGTCTTCAAGGGCCCCTCAAGGGCCAGCAGCTCAAAGGTCCACCTCAAAGGGTGACTGATCAAAGGCTCTGGTTAATCAAGAATGATAAGCTCAACATGCTACTAGAAGCTCAGTAAACTGAGGCCCTGCCCTGTTTCTATTAAGAAAAGGGCTGCTAGTGCACAGGCCTGTTAATCCTGATAGACCACACCTGCCTTTACTTTTCTGTGCGATCATATGGGGTATGATCTCTTCCAGGATAGAGACCCCATCTTTTCCCTCCCTGGCTCTCTCCAGAGTTCAATGCAGGGTCCCAAATGAGCGCCAAGTACGCTCCTTGATTGGCACCTCTAGTTAACTTCTGCTTACATCCAGGCCTTCTCCAGATCAGCTATGACCCTGAGGAAGCCTGTGAAGATGAGAGAAGGAGAAAAAAGGTTCAATAGGCTCCATCATACTGCTGGTATCTGATACAGGCACAGGATTTCTCCTTGGCAGAAGCCAACAAGTCCATCTTCTCTACTTCCCATAAATGAGATCAGATCATGCCTCAGGATGGGTTTGTTTCCAAAATCAGACACTTCCTGGATTAGGGGTCACAGTGGCTTCTTCAGGGGACACCAAGTAGTGTCAGGGTAGAGAAGGCAATGGATGGATTTAAACCTGAAGAGAAGAAACAAGAGGTGATTAAGCGTCTTGTAGGACTGAGCTTTCCCAGATCACTCTCTTTTTTTGTTTTTTTGGTAGAAATATATGTTAAATCCAATATATGCATATATATTTACACAATTATTTTGCTGCACAAGAAAAATCAAATCAAAAAGGAAAAAAAATGAGAAAGAAGACAAAATACAAGCAAACAATAACAAAAAGAGTGAAAATGTTATGTTATGGTTCATACTCAGTTCCCATTGTTCTCTCTCTGGGTGTAGATAACTCTCTTCATCACAAGATCATTGGGACTGGCTTGAATCATCTCATTGTTGAAGACAGCCACATTCCCAGGTCACTCTCACTGGTGACCTACACACACACACACACACACACACACACACACACACACACACACACACACACACACACACACTCACCTTGTGGGATCCTGTTGCAGGCTGAAGGCACCACCCACACTTACTACATTCCTCCGATTCTCCGGGCCCCCGTAGCTCAGAGTAATCTGGGAGAGGCAGAGGGCAGATGATGAGAGTCTGTGCCTGACTGAGGAAGGTGTTTAAGAAGCTATCTTCCTGCTTTTCTGTAGCATAATTCTCAGCGATTGGGCCACCCTGGGTTGAATAAGTCCCTTAGTAAAAGAGTCAGAGCTATATTTGTGAATGAGAGAGAAATAATAGTTCAAAGAAACAAAACTAGGAATCAGAAGACCTGTATTTAAGACCTAGTGCTACTGTTTGCTATATGACTAAACGTCTCACTATCTAAGGCTCAATTTTCTCATTAGTAAAATGAGGAAATAATATGTGTACTTGGTCATCAATGAACATTTTTGTTAAAAGCTGAAATCAGCTTAACAAAGAGAGCCTCCATTCAAGCCTGGGAATGTGGGCTAAAAATTCATGAATCTAGAGCCCCCTAAAGGAAACACTGCTTTTTTTTCTTCCTTTTTTTTATGTCTGGCTTTTTATTGTTTTGTACATTGTTTATTAAAGAGAGGTAGATTAATACAATGAATGGAAAATCAACTTCAAAACTATGAAGATCTAGTCTGACACAGAGTGGCTAATGGGGCTCTGGACAAGTCATTTAAACTCTCAGGGCTAGAATGCAAGTGACAATGACATCCTAGGTTTGATCCCTAGTCCTACACAAGAAAAGGAAGATCTGCAACATATATTACCCTTGTGGGTACTGAGGGTCTCAACAGGACTCCCTTCCCTTCACAGATCATATTTTAGGCAAGCTTTGAAAAGTGCATTTTAGGATTTGCTAATTTTACACAAATGTACTGACTTTCTTCTTCAGTACTCTCCTCTTACTTTAATCACTTTACTATGGTTGCAAAACAAAAATTTCAAACAGTTCCTGGAATTAACCTGATTCTCATTGTTTTGTATTTATTTCATCTCATAAAGACAGGAGCTTAACAAATGTTAATTAACTGGCTGACAAAGAAGATTCAGTCTTCTCCCTTGTATAAAATAACTATGCTAAAGATCTTTGTAACAATTATGCATTCTTTTTCTCTTGTCATATTTATAAGATTATAAGTCATTCCTCAGTTAATAAGTGGTCAAAGGATATGAACAGGCAGTTTTCAGATGAAGAAATTAAAGCTATCTATGGTCACATGAAAAAATGCTCTATTAGAAAAAATGCAAATTAAAACTACATCTATCGGATTGACTAACATGACAGAAAAGGAAAATTACAAATGTTGGAAAAGATATGGGGAAACTGCAACACTAATGCATTTGCTGGTAAAGTTGTGAACAGATCCAAATAGTTGGGGAGCAATTCGGAACCATATCCAAAGGGCAACCAACCCTTTATCTAACAATACCACTACTTAGGTCTATATCTCAAAGAGATCATAAAAATGGGATAAGGAACTATACAAAAAATATTTAGAGCAGCTATTTTTTATGGTGGCAAAGAAACTGAAAAGTGAGGGGAGACCCATCTAATGGGAAATGACTGAACAAGCTATGGTATGTGAAACATAATGTAATGTTCTTTAAGAAATGATAAGCAGATAGATTTCAGAAAGAGCTTACAAGAAAGACTTACATGAACTGATGCTAAATGAAATGAGCAGAACCAAGAGAACACTCTACACAATAACCACAACATCTATCCACATCTAGAGAACTATGGCGTCTGAATGCAGATCAAAGCGTTGTTATTTTTCACTTTTTTTTCCACTTTCTTGTGGTTTTCCCCTTTTTTGTTCTGATTCCTGTATATGTATAATCTATATTAGATTGCTTGCTGTCTTGGGGCAGGGTGGGGGGTGAAAGTAGGGAGGGAAAAAAATTTGGAACTCAAAATATTACAAAAATGAAGATTGAAAACTATCTTTACATGTAATTGGAAAATAAAAAAATCAAAATTAAACAAAAAAAAAGAAAATGTTGTTTTTCATGAATAGCCTTTGAAATGATAGCCTGTGATGATACAGTGATATTAACGACAATAATGGCAGCTGCCATTACAATTGATTTAATAATTATTGGTAAAGCTGAAAGATGTCATTTTGGCATATGCCCCTCAAAGGAGTGAATGGTAGAAAGGTTCCATATGTTTCAAAATATGTAAAGAAGCACTTTTTGTGGTTTTCAAAAAAAAAAAAAAAAAAAAAAAAAACAGAAAGAAAACAAATAAAAACAGTGGCTGAACACCACATATAAGATTTAATAGAATTATTTTTTAATATTATTGATACTGAAGTATTTGTGTTCAGAGATGGCAAAGGAAACCCTGTGTGGTCTCTTGGTCCTTCTGTCCCATGACAGTAGCAGGGACATTAATTAAAAGAGGATATTCTATCTGTCTATTTGTCTCATCCTTCTTTTCTCCAGACTCCTTTTTGGACCACTCAGATAGTGTCTACGAGTATATGGCAGCAGGCACATACCCTCCTCAGGCCTCTGGCTGAATCTTTAGTTTTATTTCCTTCTTGAGCACAGATGACCAAATGTGGATCCTGAGGGCTATTTCTAATCTAGATTGATTGGAAACTTTTGAGTTTGAATGGTTGGGAAGTCTTGAGTCCTCTCTCCAAGTGCAATCTGTACTTTAGGAGAATCCCCAAGAAACCACTATAGCCCTTCTTGAAAGTGATCAATATTGGCTAAGATGACAGGAACAAATAACAATGAATGTTGGAGGGGCTGTAGGAAAACTGGGACACTGATGCATTGTTGGTGGAGTTGTGAAAGAATCCAACCATTCTGGAGAGCAATCTGGAATTATGCCCAAAAAGTTATCAAAATGTGCATACCCTTTGACCCAGCCATACTACTACTGGGCTTATATCCCAAGGAAATACTAAAGAAGGGAAAGGGACCTGTATGTGCCAAAATGTTTGTGGCAGCCCTTTTCATAGTGGCTAGAAGCTGGAAGATGAATGGATGTCCATCAATTGGAGAATGGTTGGGTAAATTATGGTATATGAATGTTATGGAATATTATTGTTCTGTAAGAAATGACCAACAGGAGAAATACAGAGAGGCTTGGAGAGACTTACATCAACTGATGCTAAGTGAAACGAGCAGAACCAGAAGATCATTATACACTTCAACAATGACACTGTACGAGGATGTATACTGATGGAAGTGGATATCTTCAACATAGAGAAGAGCTAATCCAATTCCAATTGATTAATGATGGACAGAATCAGCTACATCCAGAAAAGGAACACTGGGAAATGAGTGTAAACTGTTACTTTTACCTTCTGAATCCAATTCTTCCTGTGCAACAAGAAATTTGGTTCTACACACATATATTGTATCTAGAATATATTGTAATATATTTAACATGTATAAGACTGCCTGCCATCTGGGGGAGGGGGGTTGGGGGAGGAAGGGAAAAAATCTGAACAGAAGTAAGTGCAAGGGATAATGTTATAAAAAATTACCCATGCATATGTACTGTTAAAAAAAAAAAAGTTATAATTATAAAATAAAATAAAAATTTAAAAAAAAAAAAAAAAAGAAGAAGAAAGTGATCAATATTGACAGGCTTGCCAGAAGATACAGACCTAGAGGAAATAGTTTGACAGTACAAAGCCAAAGTAAGGGAACTAAAGAGTTAGTTTAACAGTTTTACCAAATGCTTCCTGCATTGAGGTTGTAAGTTTCAACTTCCTGGGTAAATATAACAGTAATTCTAAGTTACTGATGTCTAAGTTCTCCTGGTAATATGTCCTTAGTGTGTCTAGCTTTAAGAAAGCCATTTATTTTTTTCTAACAAAAAAAAATTTCTATCTTCTACTGTGTTTACATAGCATATTGAGTACTGCTCTATTTTCTTTTAGAGAGACACTACACATAAATTCTGTTTTATCTCCAGCACTTCAAATGCTGTTATGTATTTTAGGTGCTTAATCAATACTTGTTAAAACAGAATAATTACGCAATCATAATGTCTTGTTCTGATTTCTCACTGGGGATTGGAGGTGGCTTTGATAAGTGGTCCTATAAAGTCGAGAAGGACTGCAGATCTGCCCTGGGAAAGCAATCTTCCTTAACTGATGAAGAGATGAATTATTCTCACACTGACTCCTAGAGTTTTTATTTGTGTTGGTGGAAGGAACAGCCACATTGAGGAATAAATGACTAAGCATACCTTTTGATATGCTACTTATACATATTTAGGCACAGTCAATGGGAGTAGGGCAAAAATTATGCACAAGTAATTTATGTTAAATTTCAAATATTTTTCTAGAAAGCTCAAATTAAGCTGTACATAGTAAAGTTTCAAAGGCAGTGTTTTTCTGTTTTTACAAGAATGCAGGGTTTAATGTTCAAAAGTTGATACATTTGTGTTTCAGACAGTTATCTGTATAAAAGGTCCCAAGAGATAGATGAGAGGCTATTAGAAATTAGAATTACTAAAGAGAATACAATTAACCAAGACAAAGATCACCAAGCTAAGAACAGTTAGTTCCATTATTGATTTCAAGGATAATGGGTAAATTCACCTAGGATAACCTAGCATGAAGCATTGAGTATTTTACATAGTAAAATGACACAGGAAATACAGCCTTCCAGAATTGGAAACTAGAGACCGTTCAAAAATTTTAATACCAGACATCCAGACAGCTAAGTGGCAGAGTGGATAAAGAATTGGCCTAGAGTCAGAAAGAAGTTCAAATCTGAACTCAAACTTACTAGCTATGTGATCCTGGCCAAGTCATTTAATCCCTATGTGCATAAAAATGGGAAAAAGTAACAGCAAAGTAACTGCAGCATCTTTGCCAGACAATTGGTCTATGGAATCAGGAAGAATTGGACCTGATTAAGCAACATCAGAGACCTGGCTCACTCTGGCTGTGGACATGAACATATGAATCCATTAAAGGTTAAGTATAAAGGACAATTTGTGAGAATGGCACAGTAAAACACACTAAAACGACTAATGGGTAATTTATACTTTCCATATTTCAACTTGTAATATAGGGCTAGTTTTCTGGAGGACTTCCATATGGGCCTTGGTTTCAGCTGGATAGTCACCACAAAGATAGACAGGAATAGAATCTAATTAAAGTCTTTATTGTCTCCTTCACAGTCTGTGTCTGTCACAGTCTGAACCCAGTCTTGATCTTAGTGGAGGAGTGTAGGAGGCAGGAGAGCCACCAGGAGGATGGTCAAAGATGGAAGATCTCATTTCCAGTCCTCTCAGCCCTTAAATACCTTAGTATGATTACATCATTACAGCACACTATGTATGTGTGAATTAGAGAACCATTACATCACTATACTAAGTACTAAGTATATGTATACTAAAGATCAATTACACCGAGTTAACACCTTGTTATAAGCATCCTTATTTCAATTATACTTCTTCAAAGTTCGGGCCCTCTATATCAACTCACAAAGAGAACACAGATTACCACCAGCTTCAATAGTTTGTCAAAAATTTCTAATTGTAAAATGTTCAATCTACATGTAAGCTACCATGATGTGGAAGAAAAGATACTAGAATGAGGATCAGGAGTTTAAGTCTAGTCTCTGCTATTTGTGAGCTGAGGTCTTAGAGAAGTCAATGAAACAGTATCTGGCATACAGTAAGTGCTTAACAAATATTTATTAACCAAAACTCCTTGAGTCTCATATTTCATTAAAAAAAAAAAAAAAAAAAAAAAAATATATATATATATATATATATATGTATAGACCAGATAACTTCTATGATCCTTCCATCTCTAACATTTAATGATTCTATGAGTCAAGAAACTCAGATTTGAATCCTGGCTCTTGCTATTAGCTCACCACCTCAACTGTAAATTAAAGGTGTACTAGATGCACAAGAAGCTTAATATGTTTTATTACAGGGTAGATGCAGGACATCTAATTTTGGGGGGCAAATATTTATGGAATCCCGATGCATAAAGACATTAATTTTTATTTAGCAAACTAAAGAAATTAAATTTAATTTAAAATTAGGACTTTAAAAAATACACTTTAAAAAATAAGCAATTCCCCCTTCCCCCAAAGCCATTAGCTTGGCAAATCATATACCTACTCCTATCACTAGATGTCTTAAAGTCCTTTTTTGGCACCAAAAGTAAGATTCTTCCTGTACAGGCTGCTAAGGTATTAGGCAGTCACATAGGACACTGCTGCCCTCTACTGGAAGGTCTGAGCAGTTAATGATCCTTTTCTCTATGAGACCTTCACACACTCTTACCCATATTTCTAAAACTTAAACTATCCTTGAAAGTATCAGGCTTTG
Organism: Sminthopsis crassicaudata; assembly: GCF_048593235.1. Classification (NCBI taxonomy): domain Eukaryota; kingdom Metazoa; phylum Chordata; class Mammalia; order Dasyuromorphia; family Dasyuridae; genus Sminthopsis; species Sminthopsis crassicaudata. The sequence continues at coordinate 321,305,021 of NC_133620.1, forward strand.
CACTTCTGTGGCTAGACCTGCTATTTTCTTGTGAGTACACCGTCCATCAATGGAGCTGACGACTCCAATAACTTCACATATAATTCCATAAAGTCTCGAGTATAGCCTCTACCTGCTGGCTTCTTCTCTACTTAATCTATCTCAAGGCCTACCAATGGAAGGTTGGCCATCTGTTGTTTTGCTCTTGATATGTTTGGCTCCCCCATTTCTCTCAGATTCCTTTTGTCCATTCCAAGTCATTTTTAGCAACATGCAAAAACTGCTTATTACCATCATGTCTATTTCCCTTTGAGTTACTTGTAATTTTAGCCCTTCTGTCATCATGATACTCTGTTTCGCAGCCATATAGAATCTGGGGAAGCTTATATGATTTGAAAAAGGACTTCTGGGACAGCAAACTACTGGGGTCATGGAAAGCAAGCACCTCGTACATTCCTCATACGTGGGCCAGATCCCTTCCTCCGGGACCATTCACTTTGTAGCATCCATACAAGAAACATAAGAAAAGAGATAAATTAATTCCAAGGAAGGGTGCCCAGCTCACTATACATCAGTCTAGGTAATGTAAGTTTTTCAATCCTGTTGATCTTATGAAGATGGGGGCAATCTCTTCCACAGAAATGTAAATTTTGCTGAAGGGACTTATACAGTATTCCAAGCTAGATATGCTTTTGTATGATGTTATCTATAGGGCACTATATATAGAAGCATTTGGAGAAGTTACCATCAGCAGAGAATTCTTTAGAGAACAGAATCCAACACACTGGTAAACATCTTTGATGAGCATTTATCCTTTGTTTCAACTATTATTTAATATCAATAGTCAATGTGTTACATTTATCACTGTAGTCTGTCCAGCTCTCAGTTAGCAGCTAGTACGGGGTTTGAAGTCAGAAAGATACACATTCAAATTTGATCTTGGACACTTCAGCAGCTGTCTCTGAGAAAGTCCCTTAAAATGCTTCAGTTCTCTCAACTGCAAAATGGACATGAGAATAAATCCTATCTTTCAGAGTTGTTGTTACAACAAAAATGAGAACATAATTGTAAAGCAATTTGCAAACACTGAGTGCTATAAAGTGCTATTATTAATTTGCATGACAAACCCAGTTTGAGAGCCTTCAAAGTTTTATCTTGCTCTGTAAAAACTAAATCTTGATTAAAAATGGCACTGGGAACCACAGCAGGACACAGTTCCAACTTTGCACCCAGGCACCAGACCCAGGAAAGCTAGGCAAGAGGCCTGACTAGCGTGCTCTCCAAAATCTCAGTTAGGCCTAGCAGGACTAATGGGAACTCTGCTAAAAACAGTTTCATCCAGTTCCAATGATCAACCATGATGATCAAGTTTTCCAGACTGTCTTGATTATTTTGAGTCTTGATGGAAACTCAGTCTTTCCAGTCTTTAAGATATTCTCAATATCTCAATATATATCCTGCTTTTATTTTTTCCTCCTCCCTTGAAATCTTAATAGTCTTGTTCCCCTCGAACAAGTGGTGTTCAATCACCAATGATTCTGCCTTACCCAGTTGTATTTGTTTGTGCTATTCAGGTAATCAAACAGCAAATCTCTATTACTTGTGATGGATAGCTTATCGTTGTTGCTCCATGTCAAGAACCAAATCTTTAATATATTATTTTTATAATATTCTTTTACAATTATGCTCTTTCAAATCTATTTCATATTTCTACTCCATATTATCACTTCTTGTACTTTTATTACCTCTTCAAGATCATGGAAGGAAGTGGAACTAATGGCTGATTAAGCAACATGAAAAGATAAAAAGAAGGGGACTTTTAATTAAGATGTACAAATAGAGGCTCTGGGGAAAGTGGGAGGGTGGACATAAAAACTCTGAAAGGAGACACTAAACTCTATTTGGATTTTGAAGACAGATGTTCCAAGAGAGGTGGAATCTATGAAAAGTCAGTCCAAATAGGGCCTGACTACCCTATGCAAGAGCTTGGGAAGAGGTGATGTCTGACTCTGGAACAAAAAGTCAAGTCAAGAACTAAGGCTAGAAACAGGAATAAAAGGAGGACACTGAACACAATGAGAAATGATCAAGGGATGCCCACAAGGTCAACAAACTTAGAAGAAACTCAACAAAAATCCACTAGCACAGCATCAGAGCTACAAAAAGCTTGAGATTAAAAAAAAAAATTGAATATGCAAAATAAGAGTTGTAGAAGAAAGTACTGGAAGAATAGCTAAGGAAAAATAGAAACCTCACCAAAGTAACAGGATCCCTGAAAATTAGAAGAGAACAAAGAACTCCAAAAAAATTTTTATTAAGAGCAAAAGATTACAAAAATTGGAGAAAATTTAAGATGAAAACAACTAAGCAACTAAAAAATAGGTGGGAGATATACTCTCTGAAAACCATGATCTCCCTAAATAGCTCTCAAAAAAGCCCAGAAGCTGTCCAGATTGACTGGAATCAGAAGATTGACAGAATGAGAAGTGAAAATAAAAAGAATCTACCAGATGATTTTCTGACAGTTGCCCTAAAACAAATAGTCCCATGAAGTCCAGAGTTTCCAAGTCAAAGAAAAAGTCAGCAAGAATCTTCAAGGACCAAGGAACTAAAGTCAGGACTACAATAAGACTTAGCAGCAACTACGACAAAAAGGGAAGAAAAAATTCAGAATAAGAGCCCAAAGTGCAAAAGATAACAAAGAAAGACCTTTAATGAAAGAGAAGAATTTTAAATAATAATTAAAAAATGATTAAAAAGGGGGCAGCTAGGTAGATAGAGCACTGGCTCTGAAGACAGGAGGACCTGAGTTCAAATCCTGCCTCAGACACTTAACACTTCCTGGCTATGTGACCCTGGGCAAGTCACATAACCCCAATTGCCTCAGCCAAAAAAAAAAAAAGAAAAAAAAAGAAAAAAAAAGAAAGAAAGAAAGAAAAAATGATTAAAAAGACCAGAGCTGGGAAAATTTGAATTGAAAACATAGGAATCAAGTAATACATTTGAACTTTAGAAAGAGCCTAAGCAAGGAGCAAGCACTTACATTCCAATAGAGGGAGAAAAGATAAATGTTCCTTCCAATTTCAAAAAGTGAGAGGAAGTTAAGACAAACGAAGTAATAACTTGGTTTGGTTTTTATATTCCTCGGGGAAAAGACAAGTAAAAAAAAACTTTAGCTTCAGTTTCACAGAAAGGATTGCAAAGATTAAAAGAAAAGAATAAGTGTAAGAATTAGTGAAGAGTGCTGATTGGGGGAGAGAGAAGGAGAAGGAATACAAAGAAAGCAGAACAGATCTTTGCAGAAACAAAAATTCAAAAAGTTTTGAAATGAGGGGCCAGAGCAAAATTTCTTATGCTTAAAAAGAATTTTTTGGAAGCAGGGGTAGCAATTACGATCTCAAAGTAACAACAAAAATAGCTATAAGAAACAAAATATTTTGCTAAGAACTTCACTGACTTAGAAATGAATCCTGGAAGACTTATTTTACATTCTTGAAAGAACAGGGGGTCCAGACTAGTATAGTGAAAAGTCTGATGACCTGGAGTCACAATGACCAATTTTAAATCCTGCCTTCTCTCGACCTCAGTATACTCATCTATAAAATGGAGTTAATAAATAGCACCTACCTTACAAAGTGGTTGTGACAACCAAATGAGACCTCATTATGGTACTTTATATACCTTAAAGTGCTAGATAATTGCTAGCTAGAATTATTATTAGAGGGAGAAATAGCAAGATTATAGTAGCCCCTAACTTAATCAAATAATGTTGAAAAGATAGATAAGAAAGAAATTAAGGATCCAAATAGAATTTCAGAAAAGTTACATATAATAGCCTTCTGGTAACTACTGAAGAGGGATGAAAAGTTATGTTATTTTTCAGTGGTACATGGCAGATTTGCAAAAACTGACCACCTAATAAGATATGAAAATCTCAAATACAGAAAAGCAGATTATCAAGCAAATTCTTTGTTGATCATAATGCAACAAAAATTATAACAAAGGCTATTTGAAGAAAGGATTTAGATTAAATGGAGGTGACTACTATTACTATTACTACTACTACTACTAGCAAATAGCTAACATTTATTGAGCACTTTGAAGTTTGCAAATATATCCTCACAATACCCTGAGGAGAAACAGTAAGTAGATATAAAACTAACAGTCATTCCTAAATAGGAAAATGGTCAAAGGACCAGTCTTTTTTTTTTTGCTGAGGCAATTGGGATTAATTGACTTGCCCAGGGTCACACAGCTAGTGTTAAGTGTCTGAGACACTTTTTGAACTCAGGTCCTCCTGATTTCAGGGCTGGTATTCTATCCACTGTACTACTTAGTCCTCAAAGGACTATTCTTAAGAAAATTAATAAGCACTCACAATCATGAATAAATGCTCCAAGTTTTTAATAATGAGAAATCCAAATCAAAACAACCCTCAAGTTTCACTTATATTCCACAAACTAGCAAAAATGACAAAAAATGGCAACCAGTCAGTGTTGGATGAGTGTGATGAATACAGAGAATCATGGAAAGATCTATAAGAACTGTGAAGAGTAAAATAAACAGAACCAAGAAAACAATATTCTAATTAACTACTATAACAATGTAAATGAAAGAAAAATATACCAAAAATAAATAAATAAAAAGTAAGCACCACAAAATGATAAAGATCAAATAGGACTCAAATGAAGGAATATGAGACAATACCTCCAACCTACCATTCTGTGGAGGTGGAAGGTCTATTGGTGTTACACATTGAACATGTCTTCAGAATTTTTCAATGTGTCAGTTGTGTTGACTTTTTTCCTCTCCAAAAAAGTACTATTGTTGGCAAAGGAAATGAGTAAGGGATGGGCAAAGGAAAGTAACACACAGGATAACTATGGTGATGGTAAGGGAAAAAAAACCAAACTTTTTTTTTTTTTTTTTTAAAGAACTTCTTTTAAAAAAACCATCACCATCACTCTGGGAATGCTATTATTACCCCCATGTTAGAGGTGAAGTATAAAGGAAGAGAGGAATTAATGACTTGTCCAGGATCAAAAAGCTAGCAAGTATCTAAGGCTAAATAAAAATGCAGGTCTTCCTGACTCCTGTTCCATTACTCTAGGTGCCACTGAATAATTTAATCTAATTTAATTTAAATAAAGCATTGGTAAGTCAAAAAACAAATCACAGAAACAGTAAATTCCATCAAAGAAAACAACATAGAAATCATTTATTGGTATGTCACTTAAAGCAACGAAGGGGGTGGGGAGGGAAAAAATTTATGCCTTTAAACACCTTCTCTCAAAAAAGAGAAAAGAACAGATCAAGGAATCAGCCCAGTACTAAAAAACAACAAATTACATCTTTCCCCCGCTAAAGAAGAGTTAGAAATCAGAGATGAATAAAACTGAAAAAACTCTATTGAACTAACAAATAAAACTAATTTCAAACTAATGAAATACAATAGACAAAAGAGAAAAATCAAATTGCCAATATAAAAACTGAAATAGAAGACCTCACAGCAACTGAAGAAGAAACAAAAGAAACTATATTGCCTAGTTACATGCCAGGAAAATCAACAAATGAAATGGGATGAATATATTTGCAAAAAATAAAAAATGCTCAGATTATCAGAATTATAGAGAATTTACATAATCTAAAATCAGAAAAAGAATCTGGAAAAAGCCATAAATGAACTATTGGGGGGGAAAAAATGCATAATGGCAAATAACAGTGATTTTAAAAAGAAGAAAAGAAAAGTGTCAATGGAACATTTTAAAAATACACAGAAGAGTAATATTTAATATTAAAAAAAACAAGCTGAAACAGATTCCTTATTTTATATACAATTCTCTTTTTCACAATTTTAAAATATCAAAAAAAATAAACATAATCTCAAATTTTCTACATTTCTCAGTCAATTGTACCAAGCTAATGATGTGGTCAGTTTCTTTGGAAGCCTGCCTATTAACTTCTCATGTTTTCATCAAGGACATCAGACAAGCATACATAGATTATTTTTACAAAGAGATCAGAGAGACAAAAAAGCTGGCAAATTGGTTGTGAAGTATATGATCAACTGTCAGGTGCCATTTCCCCAAGTATTCAAGTATTTTCCAGGTTTTTCTAGTATGCTCATATATGTGCACTATTTGGCTAAGCTTAACTTCTTAACATGATGACAGACTTAACATATTTACTTTGGTCCATTTCCTGTTTTTCAGAATTAAAATAATCCTTTTAAACAGGTTGGATCTGGATGGCTTTAATCATCAGGGAGAAAATGTCTTTATCCTATTTCCTAATCCAGTATCTATAGTGATGTTTTATTTATCCAATTAATGATCCAACTGCATGCATGCAGTTAATGTTGAAAGAACTTGGACATCCATAATCAGTCGTTCCTGTCTATTAAGACCTGATGCTTTTTTTTTGGTGACACTCTACTACACTCACGACCATGTCTAATGCCCTCTTTTCTTTTGAACAAAATACTTGTGATGTAGACTTTAGAGATGTCTACAAATCCCTGGACACTTTCATATTTTTTAACAGAAAACAGCAATCAACAAAATTAAAGATTTAAATAAACCATATTTTCAATGTAGTTTTTGCCAATGCTATCTTTGTAACTAAGGTCACTGAATACTCAGAGTACATATCAATATATATAATTTATTTAATATATAATTCTATTGGTGCAATCCCCTATGGACAGGGCAGACAGTCTTTGGAAGGTGTCATAACCCAAAATTTTATCATTCTGTTTGTGGCTTTGGTAATGAGCTAATTCAGATAGTGTAGTCTTCAGATAACAAAAAAACAGTAGTATATCACAGAATTTGAAAGCTGGAAGGGATCTCAGCAGCCATCAGATCAAAGTGTGTGTACTACAATATTCCAAATTTGTAGTCCTCTCAAAATTGAAGATCTCCCAGAATGAAATGAAAACCATCCCTTCTTGAGGATACCTGCTCTAATTTCAGACAGCTCAAATGGTTGAAAGTATTTCCTGACAATGAGCCTTAATTTACTTTGCAATGTCCTCCCATTTTTTCTGGTTGTTTGGGGCTAAAAAGAGTGTCATCCATCTTACATACAAAATTACAGATGTGACAGGTAGGATGAGCCACATAACTCACCTAATAAAGCTCATTTTATAAATGAAGAAACTAAGGCCCAGGGGTGAGAAGGGAATTCCCTAAGGTGTTCTCTGGCTCCAGAGTCCACTCATGGCTGCCATGGCAACCCCTGAAGCCTGCTCTTCTCCCTTCAACATTTACTCTTGGCTCACTCTCTGAGGCCTACAAATGTGACCACATCTCCCAAGTCCTTCCAACCTCACCTCCAGGACTCCTGCAATCTGGCATTCAGGCTCACTCAAGTCTGCCCCATCTGATAATTGTTCTCTGTCCTTCTTGTTTCCCTACAGGATCTGCCCCACTTCCTCCCACCTCTGGGTCTGGGGGGGTAGGGGAGTGCCTCTGTTCTTCAGCATCACTCTTCTCTTCTCCTCCTGTCTGACCCCTCCTCTGCAGGCTACTTTTTTGAATCATCTTCCACATCTCACCGCAACCATGGGTGCACCCGCAGGCTCTGCCCTGGACACTCTAATCTCTCTTTACACTTTCTCATTTGGTGATCTCACAGCTCCCATGGGTATAATTACCACCTCCACACAGATGACTCCCAAATAGATACATCTTTCCTGAATGCTCATCTCACATCCTTAAACTGGCAATTGGACATTTTGAACTGGATGCCCAATAAGCATTTTAAAATCACATGTCCCAAACAAGACTTATTATCTTCCCTACATCCCCTAGCCCCACCTCATGCCCCAGGCTATCCTTCTCCCAACTTCTAAGCACCTAAGTTCTCCACTTGACAATCACCTTCCCCACTACCCTGCCCCTCACCAGAGCTTGTTGTCTCTCACTTTTGCACTCATTCAAGCTCTCATCACCTTCTGGACCACTTGGACATCCTCCTTCCTGGAAATTCTGGCTCAAATTCCATCCACTTCAAATTGCCAAAGTAATTTTCTTCAAATACAGGTCTAAACATGTCAGCCTCCCACTCAAACTCCAGTAGCTCCTTAGGATCAAATGGAAATTCCTCTATTTGGCATTTAAGGCCCTGAGAACACAAACTTCTTATAAATAAGGACTGCTTTAGTCTTTGTACTTGTGTTCCCAGGGCCTCATCCAAAACTTGGCACATAGTAGGTACTTAATTGAATGACTGATTTACCATATTGCCCATCCTGCCTTCTTTCCAGTATTATGCTGTACACATCCAGCCTTCCTGAGGTTCCCTCTACAGTACAGACCATCACCTAGTTCTGCACCCTTTAACTGGATGTCTCTCCAAGTCTCCTTAGAATTTACTTGGCCGAAGCATCTCCTTTGTACACAAAGCTTCTCTTGATTCCCCCAATTGCTAGTCTTTTCCCCTCAAAATTACTTAGACATACGCATATATAGCTATGTGGCCTCCCCCAGTAAAAAAAAATGCAAGCTTTTGGAGGATACAGACTGTTTTCTTTTTGTCTGGATTTAGGGTTGAGAACTTGGATTCAAATTCTGGCTTTATGAGTGAGGTGTTCTTTCTACCCACATGACCCCTGGGCCTCCGTTTCCTCCTCCATGTTTTGTTACACTCCTGAGTACTGACACACAAGATAACTCCGCCTGTTCTTGAAGCATGAAGGAGCACAATGAAATCAATTCTGCAACTTTTTCACTGGCCTGAGGTGAGGGTTTGAGGCATCCTTTATGAAGTTGGCTGGACAAGGACAACCACTCATTGGACCCTGTCCTTCACAGTCCCTTCTCCTACACAACTGCCAACTTGAGGTCTGTTTCTAAAGCACCATGGCAACCTGTGGGACTCCTGGAAAAAAGCAAACTCCTTAGCAGGCCCTTGGAAGCCCTTCAGGGCCCACTGATTTCCTCCTTCCCAGGCTAAGCAGGCCCTACTTGCTGGGCCTATGTTCAGGGTCTGCCCAAAATCAGGAGTGCAGTCCTCTTCAATTAACCTTAGAATCCTTTCTTCAAGGCCCCTCTCTCCTCAGGGGTCTCCTAGGGGAAGCTTTCCCCAATATTGCTAGTTCTCTTCCCTTTTTAAAATCTTGTATTTGTCTGTTTAAAAATTGTATAACCCCACTTCAACATAAGCTCAGTGAAATCAAGGATGGCTTTTTGTTTTGCTTTTGTATTCCAGTTAACTAACATAGCACGCTGCATATAGTAAGGACTTATCTTTATCTCTTCCAGTTTCAGTTGTACAAGAATATAAGTAAGAAGAAGGTTCAGTTTTGTTAATGTTGTAAGGGATAGAGTTTAAGGTTTGGAATCAGGAAGGACTGGGTTCAAATCCTGTTTCAGATTGTTACTAGCCAGGTGACCTCAAGCAAGTCCCTACTCTTAGTTACCTCAAATATAAAACAGGTTATAGAGAGTTAATCTTTGGACAACTCCCCAAATCAAAAAGGAATCACAAGAAAATTAAATATGCATGTTCCTGGGTGACCTTTAAAAGATAATTGAAAGTTTAAAGAGCATTAGTGGAATGAGGTCCAATGTGGGGAGGGATTTTATTTTCTTCTTCTGGCCTCAGTCAAGACACCTGGCAGCATATTTACTAGTTCAGGAGTCAGTTCAACAATGACCAGGATCAAGTTGAGAGACTGACACAGATACAAAGAAATAGTCACCCAAGGGAGATAAGTCATTTCTAAGGCACACAAGCTTTGGGGTGGCTGTAGACTCAAGAGTTACCCTTTAAAACTGAGGGCTGGCCAGGACAGAAAGGGCCAGGTGAGATACCTGTCTGAGCAGAGTGTCGGCTGGCAGCCTTTGCAAGTTCTCCAGGTGAGAATGGAAGAGAGTACTATGTAGCAGTTTCACCTGCAGCAGCCCTTCGATGATATAGCCAATGGTGCAGTCATCAGGGAGTCTGACCTTCTCGGCAGTGCTGATGAAGTTACCCAGGCTGAAGGGAAGGAGAAAGGTGCTCAGAGCATGCAGGGGTCTGCCCTTCCCTCTCAACCTGACCTGAATGCTTAGAGCTGGGAAGCCCACAGGCTTCCACTCACCTGGCCCAAGGACTCATTTTGAGGGCAAGACCTCTGCTGATGCAGAACCCAGCTCCTCCTGTGGCAAACCAGAACTTGACTGTAGATGCCTGGGAGGCAAGCAGAGAGAACCCAACATCAAAGGTTGTTGGGTGAAAGGCTTCATTCCTAAGGCCTGGCACATCAGATCCCACCCTCACCCCCCAATTCATTTCCCAAAGCATGCCCTTTGTCTGGAGTTCCTGGTCTGACAAAGCATTGTTGGGTGCAATTTCTCTAAACCTCAGTTTTTTCACTGGTAAAATAAGGACAAGAATACCTGCCTCAAAGAAACAAAACAGATGATACATCTTAAACTATTTTGTGAGACTACAAAGCTATTAAGACATAAATATAAATTCAGGAGATCCTGGTCTTTGATCCCAGGGAAAAATGCTCCCCTTATCACTTTCTTTCCCCCAAGTTCTATCTCTAGCTCCAACCTTGTTTCCCCCAGGAAACTCAAGATTCTACACAGTAATTTCCCACTGGCCATTTTCTAGGTTCTTCCTTTTCAGATCTAGCTGCTCTGGGATGCTTTCATCCTGCCTTCAACTTCCTGGAACATCCCTATCCAGCCTCTTCCTTTCTGCTACTAAATGCTTCTCTATTTCTACCATCTTCAAAAAGCTCTCTTCAGTCTAGTCAGGTCACAGAAGAAAGGGAACATGGAGGGTATCCAGTCCAACTCCCTCACTTTAGGTGACTTGCTCGACTAAGGTAATTCAAGTATAAAAGGCAAATGGCTTTCCAAATAACCTCTCTTCCTAGTCTTAAGTTCTCTTAGTTATTTCCCTTTCCACCCTGATTCTCCCACTTTCAAGAAAAGAGTAAAAATAAGTTTCCAGATCACTCACAGTTCCACTTCCCTGGGCTCTGTCAGCTGCCTCAATAGGGTGATCCAGACTAGGTCGCCCCACATAGACATCCTGACTTGGGGAGAAACCAGAGAGCAGCTGTAGGAGCCCTTTGGAGTTCACATAATTGTCATCATCCACATGGCAGAACCATCTGTGAGGCATGAGAAGGAAAGAAACCCATTAGGCAGGGTAGGAACTATTACCATTGGCAGCCTCAAGAGTCCCAGCTGTTCAGCTCTGGCAGCTGAAAAGATTTCAGAGGGTGTGGGGGTTGGAACTAGAACTGAGGGATAAGGGTCTGTAAAAACAAGCTAACTTCTAGGACTTCATGGCTGGGATTTCTGGAGTTTCCTAATTTTTGTATTGGTAACTCACGTACTTCCTTCCTGACTCAATGAACTTGTCATATTCCACAGACATCTTGCAGCAGAGTGCCTGGCGTGTGTGCATGGCAGAACAATTGGTGTTGATGACATGATCTCCTAGATAGAATAAGAGATGAATGAATAGGAGGGGAGGCAAGATGGCAGTCAATTCCAAGGTTACTTCAAAACATGACATTTGAGTATGACATCTTAAAAGTGGCAACTTGTTATAGTTTAGAAAGCTGACTTTGGAATTAAGATGACTTGAACTCAAATCCTGGCCTCTTGGCCAGTCATCTTTTATATTCAGTGCCCCCCAGAACGCTCTAAGACTTTTTATGCAAATGAGTTGACAATATGAAAAATGGATGGAAGAGAAAGTCTCCATACTGAAAATTACTATCAATGAAATCACAAGTCCTGATCCACAGTATATTCCCAGCCATAGGCATAAACTAAAAATACTGTTGAAGTGGAAATCAGAAAAGAAAACTCTGAGAGCAGAACACAGCTGCTTGGTAAATTCTGTTGCCTATTTCTACTTCCCAGTTCATATGGCATCCTGGAGGCCAGCCAAACATTAGGGCTCAATATAATCTATACCTCTTATGTTTTAGTTCTGGAGTATATGTAGTCAAGTGATTTATTTATTAAAAAATAACTTTTTTTTTTTTTTTTAATAGGAAAGGGGCAGTGATGACCTTTATAATTCTTGAAAATTCTATCCAAAGGCTTGGTGTCATAAAAAACAGATCCAGGCTCTTGTGTGAAACCAATCACTGTTTTAGTGAGTTAAAGGTTCTGATAAAGGACTCATCTAGAAAATATACAGAGAACTGACTCTAATTTATAAGAAATCAAGCCATTCTCCAATTGATAAATGGTCAAAGGATATGAGCAGACAATTTTCAGATGATGAAATTGAAACTATTTCCACTCATATGAAAGAGTGTTCCAAATCACTACTGATCAGAGAAATGAAAATTAAGACAACTCAGAGATACCACTACACACCTGTCAGATTGGCTAAGATGACAGGAACAAATAATGATGAATGTTGGAGGGGATGTGGGGAAACTGGGACACTAATACATTGTTGGTGGAGTGTGAAAGAATCCAACCATTCTGGAGAGCAATCTGGAATTATGCCCAAAAAGTTATCAAACTGTGCATACCCTTTGGTCCAGCAGTGCTGCTACTGGGCTTATATCCCAAAGAAATACTAAAGAAGGGAAAGGGACCTGTATGTGCAAAATGTTTGTGGCAGCTTTTTTGTAGTGGCCAGGAACTGGAAAATGAATGGATGTCCATCAATTGGAGAATGGTTGGGTAAATTTTGGTATATGAAGGTTATGGAATATTATTGTTCTGTAAGAAATGACCAGCAGGAGGAATACAGAGAGGGTTGGAGAGACTTACATCAACTGATGCTGAGTGAAATGAGCAGAACCAGAAGATCGCTGTACACTTCAACAACAATACTGTATGAGGATGTATTCTGATGGAAGTGGAAATCTTCAACATAAAGAAGATCCAACTCACTTCCAGTTGATCAATGATAGACAGAAATAACTACACCCAGAGAAGGAACACTGGGAAGTGAATGTAAACTGTTAGCACTACTGTCTTTCTACCCAGGTTACTTATACCTTCGGAATTCAATTCTTAATGTGCAACAAGAAAATTGGATTTACACACATACATTGTATCTAGGTTATACTGTAACACATGTAAAATGTATGGGATTGCCTGTCATCTAGAGGAGGGAGTAGAGGGAGGGAGGGGAAAATTTGGAAAAATGAATACAAGGGATAATGTTATAAAAAAAAAAATTACTTATGCATATATACTGTCAAAAAAAATTTTTTATAATTATAAAATTAATTTAAAAAAAAATACTATATGAGGACGTATTCTGATGGAAGTGGATATCTTCAACAAAGAGAAGACCTAATCCAGTTCCAATTGATCAATGATGGACAGAATCAGCCACACCCAGAAAAGGAACACTGGGAAATGAGTGTAAACTGTTTGCATTTTTTGTTTTTCTTCCCAGGTTATTTTTACCTTCCGGATCCAATTCTTCCTTTGCAACAGCAACAACAACAAAAAAAATTTGGTTCTGCACACATATATTGTATCTAGGATATACTATAACATATTTAACATGTATGGGAATGCCTGCCATCTAGGGAAGGGGGTGGAGGGAAGGAGGGGAAAAATTCGGAACAGAAGGGAGTACAAGGGATAATGCTGTAAAAAAAAAATTACCTATGCATATGTACTGTCAAAAATGTTATAAAAATAATTTTTTAAAAAAGAAGTAAAAAAAAGTAACTTTTTTTTTTTTTTTTTAATAGGAAAGTCATCACAGCCCTTTATAATTCTTGAAAATTCTATCTAAAGGCTTGGTGTCATAAAAAAACAGATCCAGGCTCTTGTGTGAAACCAATCACTATTTTAGTGAGTTAAAACCCATTCTGGTCTCAAGTTCTTGTGTAAGAAAAGCTAAATATCCCTTATCCTCATTACCTGGCAGATGTAATACCAGTATTCAGTACAAATGGATATGATGGGAAACTTAATTACCTGCTCGAAGGCGTAACCCTGGGTCTTCACCATCTGTAAAGATGAAAGTCTGGAGAAAAAAAAAATTAGACCGAAAAGTTTAAAAAGTTTCTGGTAGAAATACTCATTGCCACTGACCCTTGTTAGTTGCACATGTAGCCTACCAAGGCCTGCTCTGTCAAATGTTCTGGTCAGTGTTTTCAAGAATAGAATCAAGGGGGCAGCTAGGTGGTGCAGTGGATAGAGCACCAGCTTTGAATTCAGGAGGACCCGAGTTCGAATCTGGCCTCAGACACTTAATACTTCCTAGCTGTGTGACCCTGGGCAAGTCACTTAACCCCAGCCTAAAATTTAAAAAAAAAAAAAAAAAAGAATAGAATCAGGAGAGATCTGTCTTTAAATAGTACTTCCGGCATTTACTAAATATGAATTTGAGCAACATAACTAACCTTTCTGTCTCTCAGTGTCCTCATCTGTAAAACCAAGTTAATCCCTATAAGTGTCTATACCTCATGGAGATGCCGTGAGGTTAACTTAAAATAATATATTAACACACTAAGAAATTTTAAAGCATTCCATAATGCCAGCTCCTGCAATCTACAGATTACTGATCCCTGTCCTCTCTTCTGTTAGGAGAGTAAAGCTGAACAGATTCATCTTTGCCTTGGTGCAGTCCCAAGGTTATTACACTCTCTTGGCACCCACAGAAACGTTTTCTCCTTCACTTAGTCAAACAACTATCAAGGTTAAAAAGGACCAGAAAAGAATAACCATTGATCTTGACACCATGTACCTCAATCCATTTTCCAATACTGTTCCAACCCACTTGCCTGGTGGTCACACCAGTCTGCTGCTCAAAAATAGTTGAGACCCCACCCTAAATTCCTTAGCCTAATCATTCAAGACTTTCCACAATTCAATCTCAACCTACTTTCCCGGTTTTTGCTCATACTATTCTCTTTCATAAACCAGAACACATGATTCAGCCCATCTGAACTACTTGTCATTTCTTGAACATGCCCTACCCTCTGTCCACACCTGTGTTCATGCTATTTCCTAAGCCAATTTTTGCCAGCCAACAAACTACCCATTATTCAAGGCTCAGCTAAATGCCATTCACTGCCTTATTAGTAACGATAATAACATTTGTATAATATCTATTATATGCCAGTAAGTGTGCTATCTACTACAAAACTTTCCTCAATCTACATAGATGGACAGGCTCTAGTCCTCCCTTAGTATTTTGTACTTCTCCAGTTCCCTTCTCTCTAGCCTATTTACTCATGCAAAAAGTTTATGCAGTGCCTGGTACCTAATGCTTAATAAAGATTTGATCATGTACATTTTTCTCCGCTTCCTGGACAGGAAGGAGCTAGAAGATCTGAGCTATGCCTTACTTTTTGCCTCTTTTCTTGCTTGCAGCCTCCCCAAACAGTATTAAGCATTTAAGAAGATGCTCTACGGAAAGGGACCTGTATGTGCCAAAATATTTGTGGCAGCTCTTTTTGTTGTAGCTAGAAGCTGGAAGATGAATGGATGTCCATCAGTTGGAGAATGGTTGGGTAAATTATGGTATATGAATGTTATGGAATATTATTGTTCTGTAAGAAATGACCAGCAGGAGGAATACAGAGAGGCTTGGAGAGACTTATATCAACTGATGCTGAGTGAAACGAGCAGAACTAGGAGATCATTATACACTTCAACAATGATACTGTACGAGGATGTATGCTGATGGAAGTGGATATCTTCAACATAGAGAAGAACTAATCCATTTCCAATTGATCAATGATGGACAGAATTAGCTACACCCAGAAAAGGAACACTGGGAAATGAGTGTAAACCGTGAGCATTTTTGTTTTGTTTTGTTTTTCTCCCCAGATTATTTTTACCTTCCGAATACAATTCTTCCTTTGCAACAACAACAACAAAATTGCCACAACACTGCACATATATATTGTAGCTAGGATATACTATAAGATATTTAATATGTATGGCTGCCATCTAGGGGAGGGGGTGGAGGGAAGGAGGGGAAAAATTCGAAACAGAAGGGAGTACAAGGGATAATGTTGTAAAAAATGTTATAATTATTAAAAAATTAATAAAAATAAATAAAATAAAATAAAATAAAAAGAAAGCATCTCTGGAGAGAAGCCCCCTTTAGCATGGTGGCAGCCAAACCGTAAGCTTTTAAATGCTTGTTTGCTTGGGGCAGCTAGATAGAGCACCAGCCTTGAATTCAGGAGGACCTGAGTTCAAATCTGGTCTCAGACACTTAACACTTCCTAGCTGTGTGACCCTGGGCAAGTCACTTAATCCCAATTGTCTCAGGAAAAAAAAAAAATGCTTGTTCGCTTGACAAAAATACGTTTAGGATGCAGTTTCTGGTAAAGTAAGCTAAAACCAAATGACAGACCATTGCACTGCCCTGCAGAAGACAGGTGTATGGAAGGGGGAGGCCTGGGAGAGGAATGGAATGTTCAGAAAATGGAAGTTCCCTGTCCCTGAAGCCTTCAGAGAACAGTGCTATATCTGACTGAGGACACACCCCCGTGCACGTATATACCTATGTGTGTATGCACACACGTACACATGCATATATGTGCATGCATGTATACATGCATGTGTAGTTGAATGTTTGTACACATACATATATATAAGAAACTGTTCCCTGTCCACGTATATGCAAAAAATACTCTAGTCTCGTTCCTAAAGTCACTCTGCAGTGCCTTCGATGCGCCACGCTCGGTGCTGCGAAGGTGCCATGTGACTGTGTTCGCCTTCCTCAGGAAGGCCCCCCTAAGCGCCTGCTCTCTGCCAGCTTGGTACGGTAAATCCCTGGGTGCCACCCTCCTGGGCCAGACAGTCCCCTAAACCCAGCCATGAAGGCCAGCTATGTGCCAGGTTCCCTGAGGGCTTCTCCCCTGCTAAGCAGGCCCTGCTCCTCCCGCAGAGGCGGGGAGTCCCTCCAACCTGCTGCTGGGCCCGGGAGATCCAGGTGCGGAAGAGCAGCTCCAGCCGGGACTTGTGATACTTCTTGGTGGTCTTCACCGCGATGAAGATGTCCCTGGGCTCCAGCCTGTCGGGCGTCCGGGGGTGCGCGGCAGGCGCCCCCAGGAGTTGCTGGAGCACGTCCTGCAGGGGCTGGGCCACGCCCCCCTCCTGGGGCCGCGGGGCGCTGGGCGGCTGCTCGCAGGTGGGGGGCGGACGGGGCGGCGGGTGGGCCCAGACCCCCCAGGGAGCCTGGAGGCGGGGAAGGGGCAGTAACAGCAGTAAAAAGGCTCCCAAGGCCACAGACAACACGAAGCAGAGCTTGCCGAGTCCCACGCCAGTGCAGGTCATCCTTCAGCCCCCACGGGCCACGGGCCCGGCCATCGCCGCCTTCCCACCCGTGAGCCCCGGGCCCGGGTTGGGCGGCCGGGACTCCGGACTCCAGGTGCGGCCGCCAGATGGACGCCAAGCACCCAGAGGATGCACGCCTTATCGTGCCTCAGTTTCTCCTCAGTGTTAGGCCCTGATCGCGGCGCGCCCCTACCCCCCGGCGCATGGGGAGGGAGAAGACTAGAGAACGGTAGCGCGAGCTGGCAGAAGCGGTGGCGGCGGGGCCGCGGTGGCGACTTCGGCCCCTTTAAGGGCGTCCCCCGCCGCCCCCGCGGCCGAGCCGGCTTTACTTCCCGTCCCTCCCTGCCCCTCCCCCGTGACCCGGATGTGCTCGTGGCGAGGGCCAGCTGACCCGGATGTGGACGGCGCCGCGGCGGGGTAGGAGGAAGATGCCGCTGCCGGTTCAGGTGTTTAATTTGCAGGTAACGAGCCGAGGGGCGGCGCCGCTCGGCCCGGCCCGAGCCCCGCGGCCCCGCCCCGCCCTGGCTCCGCAGCCCCGGGGCGGTACCGGGAGCCAGTGGGGGGAAGGAGCCCGGGCGGGCGATGTCCCGATTGGGGGGCGGGGGAGGGGACGAGAGGGGCCCCGAGGCGCACCGGCCTCCGCTTCCGCCGGCCCCAGCGGGCAGGACCCGTCACGCCCGGAGGCTCCCGGTATCTGGACTCCTCGCGCGGGGCCGGGGGAGAAGCCTGCGTCGAACGCTTGGAAATCCCCGCGGGGCGGGGCGGCGCGGCCGTCCTGACCCCGGGGTCGCGTCTGGGGAAGGAAGCTCCTGCTCCCGCGCCCTCTCCTTGGGCCGCTTCCACGCCCACCAGCCCTGGGAGTGGGTCCTCCGGCCCGCTGCAGGCCACGCCCCCGGGGCTCGCCGAGGCCGTGACCCTAGAAGGGGGCTCTTGAAGCCGGACAGGGGGCGCCCGAGGGAGATGGTTCGGGTCCGACCGGGCCCAGCTAGGCCCTCGGTAGGCCTTTCACCTCAACCCAGGGACCCAGAATCCTGGAGTCCCCGCTCGCCCGGGGTATGTGATCCTCTGTGGATGGAGCACCCAGGACAGAGGGGGTAGGGCTACCCTCCGAGAGTTTCTGGCCCCTCGTCCCCCCCTCCTCCCCCAGCTTTGCCCCGCCAGGCTGCTGTGCCGGGATTACCGGGACGCAGGCCCCTCCCTCCCTCACTCCCCCTAACCCCCCCACCGCCGCTGGGTGGAGATGTGCGTAGTCACGTTTGTGGCCCCATCCCTAGGACCCTGTGTGGTCCATCCTGGTATGAGCCTCAGGGGGAATCCAGGCGAGTCAGACCTGCCCCAGTTTGGCACTCTGGCCCCATAGGGGGTCTCCCAGTGGTGGAGAGGTGCTCTGGTTCCCCCCTACATTAACATTGTTTCTCCCCTTCAGCAGCCAGCCAGCTCTGTGTCAGGGTCAGGGGGTGCAGAAAGTCAGGACAGAATGAGGGATAGCTCGGCCCCCAGCTCAGCCTCCTCATCAGTGACAGATCTGTACTGCACCCCTCACAGCAGTAGGTCAGACCTCTTCCTCCCTGGCACAGCCGGAGACTTCAGCCTGAGCGCCAGTCTGTCGGCCTGTACGCTGCTCTATGAGGTACCTTCCAGGAGAGGGGGTCCCCAGCGAGGGAGGAGGGAGCAGAAACCCAGCCGCCCTCTGCCGTGGCTGGCCCTCACTGCTTTGCCAGCCCCAGACCAGGGATTCAGCGCCAAGGGCAACGAGGGGGGAGGGAAGAAACAGACAAGTCGGGCAGAGGCAGTCCCAGACCATTTCCCTCTCCCTTTACCCTTCCCTCTTACCCTTCTCCCCTAACCCTGCTAACTCTTCCCTCCTCCCCAGCAATTGGTTGTAAGATTACTGTGGAGTCAGCGGTACTACTTTTCCTGAGGTGGGAGGGGAGGGGCAGTAACAGTGCCCCGAGTTTCTGGAAACCACTGCTTATTGGCCTGCCCTTTGGGGTCTACCTAAACCTAGTAGAAGTGAGGAACAGGAGCTGATTATCTGACATTGCAGCCCTTGCACTTCTTTCCATTTTGGAAATACCCAGTATGATCTCCCAAGTTGATGCCTTTATCCTTTTCCCCATATTCATGGCTGTAACTTCTACTGCAAAATATTATTGCTCCATCTACATAGGACAGATGGTATGGGATGGCTTAGGATGTGGCAGGGTACCCTCTGCATCAAGTGGTTGAGGTCTCACCTGTTTCTCCTTTATGACTTTGAGGAAACCACATCAGGCCAGTAGTTGGGAACTTGCCTTGGGGATGTCAAGTGGTTACTGTCTAGCTCTCTTCATTTCTGACTTCCCCTCTAAAGATGGTGGGTTTGGAGGGACCAGGTATGGGAGGTTGTATTTATGGGCTCCTGGGTCCTGTTGAAGAATTCTTTAATCTCTCCCTCTACCCTCAGGTTGGGCAGCGTTAGAATGATGGGGTTGGTGAAGAAGTTGAGGTTGTGGGAGGCATCCTTTGGATGGAAAGTTCTGGTGGGTGGGTATAGTATTGTGCACAGGAAGAACCTGGTAAAACCATAGTTCTGGTCAGGGTTGATTGGGAGGGGGAAATCGAGAGGACAGAGAGGATAAAAGGTCAGAATAAAACTATATACTAGCTTGTCAGGGGGTGTTTTCCCCAGGCTAGAGTCTATGGGTAACTGATATCTGCATTGCAGGGGGCAGTGGAACCCATGCAGATTGATGTCGACCCTCAAGAGGATCAGCAGAATGCACCAGACATCAACTATGTGGTGGAAAATCCCACCCTGGTATGGGACAGGACGGGGAAGGGGATCGGTTGGGACCCAGAGTGGAGTGCCTCTATTTTGAGAAAGAAAATTCTTTGGAATAGGGTTTTCTTGGGCTACTTGACAGAGGGTACCAGCATGATGTTATCTAGACTGGCATAGAAAAAGGCAGGCACTTCTCCTGGAGAAGTGTGGGGATCCTACAGTAGTAATGTTCTAACTATACTTCTCTTCCTTCATTGTACACAGTGGCTAAAACAGTCTTCTTCAAACACCCATGATCATAGTTTTTAGACCTTCAGTGGCTCCTTATTGCCTATTGAATCAGAACACATATCCATTCTCCCCTTTTTCTAGCCCCAAGCAAGTAAACATACATCATTTTGTTTCTTCCTTCTGGTTTTTGTGGCTGTTGCCCCTACTTTGAATGCCCTCTCCTTGTTTTTGTTTTTTTTGTTGGTTTTTTTTTTTTGGCAATCTATGGTCCTGGTTCTGATCACTCTCTCTCCTCTGTACTTGTGTACATGTTGTGTGCAGCTATGCTTCTTCATGTACATGAGTTTTAATAACTGTTGGATCTGATATTTTCTGAGGGCAGGGATTGGGCTTCAATCTCCTTTTATTTTCAAATGGTACCAAGTACAGGAACCTGGGCCTTGAGATTCCTTATAAGACTCTTCTCTTTTTACTATCAGGACCTGGAACAGTACGCATCCAGTTACAGTGGGCTGATGCGCATTGAACGACTACAGTTTATTGCAGATCATTGCCCACAGCTTCGGGTTGAGGCCCTGAAGATGGCTCTGTCCTTTGTGCAGAGGACCTTCAATGTAGATGTTTATGAGGAGATCCACCGGAAGCTCTCTGAAGCCACCAGGTGGAGTATGAGGATATGGGAGAAGAATTAGGCTGCTTCCAGAAGCTATAAAGGGCCGATAGAACAAGTTCTGGTGCCTAGAGATCTCTGGACCTGACCATAGAGAAGAAAGTGGGAGTAGTTGGGATAAGTCAAGCCTATTAGCTCCTTGGGAAAGGTTCTCATGGTGGTAAGGGCAAGGCAGTTTAGATGAAAAAGAAAAATTCCCTTTGGGGGAGAGGAAGAAAAAATTATGAAGAAGGCTGGGAGGGAAAGATTTAGTCACTTACCCAAAGAGCTTGGATGTTCTACTACTATCCCCTTATTCTTCCCTTTATCTCCAATGGCCATATTTCTCCTGACACTACTACCACCACCATCCTGACCAAAGAGAGCTACAGAATGCTCCTGATGCTGTCCCTGAGGGAGGGATAGAGCCCCCACCCCTGGACACAGCCTGGGTGGAGGCCACAAGAAAGAAGGCATTGCTAAAACTGGAGAAGCTGGATACAGATCTGAAGAACTACAAAGGGAACTCCATCAAGGAAAGCATTCGGTGAGAAGAATAGGAGTTAACAGAAAGCTAGGGAGCCATGTGGGAGAGTTCAGAAATGGAAGAAATAAGTTCCTGGCTTTCTGCCTCACTCCATGCTTCTTCCTGGCAGACGGGGGCATGATGACCTGGGAGACCATTATCTTGACTGTGGAGATCTCAGCAATGCCCTCAAGTGTTACTCCCGGGCTCGGGACTATTGCACCAGCGCCAAACATGTCATCAATATGTGCCTCAATGTAATCAAGGTGGGAGTGAGCGAAAACTCCCTACATTAAGGGAAAAGAGATATGGGGAGAGAAGCCTACATCCCTCTGGGCACTCATGAGGTCAGTAGGTGGTACCATTAAACTACATTCCACACTCTCTGCCCAGCAGGTCAGTGTCTACCTACAGAATTGGTCTCATGTCTTGAGCTATGTCAGCAAAGCCGAGTCTACTCCTGAGATTGCTGAGGTAACCGTGCTGTTGTCTTACCTATACCATCTTGATCTTTCTTATTTGTTTTATTTCTTGGTGTTCCCTGAAACTTCATTTAGACTTCCTGTCCACTATACTTACACATACTATCTTTTCTTCAGGTTGGGTTTCCTCTGTAGGCTTTCTCAGCATTACTTCAAGTCATCCCTAGTCATTACATAAAACACATACTATCTGCCCCTCATTCTTTCTCAGGCTGGCCCCAAGGAGTAGAGAAAAGACATTGGTGACAGTTGTTCATTCTCTTAGTCTGTGTCTTCCATTTCACAGCAGCGAGGGGAAAGGGACAGCCAGACCCAGGCCATTCTTACCAAGCTCAAGTGTGCAGCAGGTAAGAGAAGACCAGGCAGTGTGTGGGTAGGGAATGAGGAGTGGATGGGTGAGCACAGTTTCCTGACCCCCTTCTCAACTCTAGAGTGAAAGAACATGCTTTTCCCTAATCTTCACATCCTGCCACTGACCTTGGAGTATGTAGGCAAGGCAAGTCAGCTTTGGTCTTCAGGAGTATGGAACAACCCCACTGTCTTTAGTTACTGGTGAAATCTACCCTGTTCTGACAGTTGTGCAGATCCAAACTCACAGTGAGGAACTGGGATCGGGTTAATTACTTAGGATTTACCACTGGACTACCAGGCTCCCTTAACAAAGGTTATTTTCCTTTAGAGGTGTTTTTTGGTTTCATTTGTCTCCTATTTTCTCATATCTCTTAGGTCTGGCTGAGTTGGCTGCTCGAAAGTATAAGCAAGCAGCCAAGTGCTTTCTGTTAGCTTCATTTGATCACTGTGACTTCCCTGAGGTGAGAAGGAAAGGGAAACAGAAGAGAGGAATATATAGCTGGTATGTAGGGAGGAATCTGAAGCCAGGTTGGTTTGGGCAAAGGTAGAAACATCCTTGTATTTCACTGTCTCACCCAAGTCCATTTACACAGCTGACCTATAAGTTATAGTCTATCTTACATTGGGTTCCTGAATCCTTTATCCTTGGTTTTTCTACTCAGCTACTGTCCCCCAGTAATGTGGCTGTATATGGTGGTCTCTGTGCACTGGCCACCTTTGATCGACAAGAGCTACAGCGAAATGTCATCTCTAGCAGGTGGGTGTGAAAATGTTAGTGCCCAGGATTAGGGGATGAGGAGGAAAGTGAATGGTAAGGGAAAGTGCTTAGTTCCACAGGTAATGCAAGTTGGTTTCTCCAACTCAACATAACCTGTTTCTCACTTCAGGCCCTGTCTTTAATCCAACTCATCCACATATCCCTGTTCCCCAAGCCTTCTCTGACCTCTTTTCCCGAGGTTGCTCCCTAAAAAGCCCAAGCCCCTCAGGGGCTCTCAAGCCCAGTTTTCTCTGTCCCTTTCCCTGAGCCTTCCTATTGGCTGAAAGGGGCCAGGAAACTGAGAGGTCTGGCGTCTGCAGCTCCTTCAAATTGTTCTTGGAGCTGGAACCACAAGTTCGGGACATCATCTTCAAATTCTATGAATCCAAATATGCCTCGTGCCTAAAGATGCTGGATGAAATGAAGGTGAGACCCAAGGGAATTTCATTTAAGTGAGCTTCATTTAAGTCTGAGAAGTAGGGGGCTTGAGAATAGAAATGGCTTATGGGCTAGGCAGTGAACTTGAGGCAAGAAGACATCAGGTGCATCTTAAGAAGGAAAGGACTGAATCCCTCAGTACCATCAGGAGGGAAACCTAATTAAGATAGGTTTAATCCTTTTTAGCCAAAGCTTTTTTCCTTATGTTGGGGGTATATTTGGGGGTTGGAAGACAGGGGGTAGTAAGTGTTTCCCTGACAAGTTCTCTGCTGCAGGACAACTTGCTGCTGGACATGTATTTGGCCCCCCATGTCAGGACCCTCTATACCCAGATCCGAAACCGTGCCCTCATCCAGGTGAGTTATATACTTGTGGAACACTAGCGTGGGGTGGGGTGGGGAGGGGAGGGGGGAGGGCAGGAAGTCAGGGAAATATGATGAGGAGGAGGAACTTAAGTTTGCAAAGCACTTTACATCTTATGATGGCTGAATTATTAGCTTATAATCTTTCACAGTATTTCAGTCCCTATGTCTCTGCTGACATGCGTAAAATGGCCATTGCCTTCAATACCACTGTGGCTGCATTAGAAGACGAATTAACACAACTGATCCTTGAGGGGCTTATCAATGCTCGAATTGATTCTCATAGTAAGGTGAGAGCAGAATCAGAAAGAGAAGACATCTCCTCAAGAGTGAGGAGGCAAGAAATTGGAGGGAGGGGGAATACACATAAGGAAGGAGGGGGATATTATTCCATGGCTGAGCCTCTGGTTGGATGACAGATTCTATATGCCCGGGATGTGGATCAGCGTAGCACCACCTTTGAGAAATCACTGCTCATGGGCAAAGAATTTCAGCGCCGTGCCAAAGCGATGATTCTGCGAGCAGCTGTGCTGCGTAATCAGATCCATGTCAAGGTAAAGGGGTGGAAGGAGAGGAGGTACGGAGGAAGAGAGCAAAGGAACCGGCATTTGGGCTCAAGAGGGATTGGGAATTTATTTAAATAGAGCCAGGAAGGAATGGATATTTTGTTAGCATCAATTTCCTTGAGATATTAGCTCACCCAACTGTCTGTCTTGTTGCAGTCTCCTCCTCGAGAAGGGAGCCAGGGTGAGCTAACACCAGCCAACAGCCAGTCACGGATGAGCACAAACATGTGATTGGGGTGTGACCCCCACGTGGACCCCAGGACTGTGTTTGAGCGTCCATCCCCCAACCCCATGCTCCCCAGGTCTCCCTGGTTCCAGAGGCCCAGCCTGCTTCCTTCTCCAGGAGCCTGGGAGGCTTCATCTTTCAATGAACAGGATGCCTCCTTCCCACTGGGCCCTAGGACTACCAGACTGCTGCCTCAGCGCCCGCCTTGCCAGTAGAGTTGTAATCCCACAGACTTAGTGGCAGGGGTTGTCAGGGGTCAACTGGGCTTTGCCCTCCCCATACAATGTTTTTCTTTTCTCTCCCCCTGCACAGCTGGGAACTAGAAGGCATGATGCCACTGACTCTTCCAGCCTGCCTGCTGTGGGGCACTGGGCTACTGAATTCCCTGGACTGACAGTTTCAGGTGCCTGCCTGGCTACACAGATTCCTGATGACCTCAGTCTTGGCTGTCCCTCTGTGCCAGGGGCTAGGGGATCAGGTCAGGCTGGGTCACCTTTCCTGCTGCTGTTCTGTAGTGGGAAGAACGGGGAGAGAGAGGCCTGGCTTGTGCTGGTATTTGTTCCCAATGAGCACAATGACGTGTGGCAGTACACTGCCCCCCCCATCCCCAAACATGTTCTTGTTCATGCAATTTTTTTTCCTGAGTTAGAAATGAGTTGTTGAATCTTTAGACCATTAAAAAGCAGAATAAAAACTCTCTCCTTGGGTATTCTTTGATGACTGCTCCTGTGAAAAGTGATTGTTATACTTTTAGCACTTTAGCTCCTTAAAGAGGGGAGAACGCTTAAGGGCAAATGGAAGAGACCTAGAAATTTCTGGGACATAATCTCAGACCTTGAAGGTTGCTAAAATCTTCACCTTTCAACCATCACTGGGGTTGGCTATTGTATATCTAAGGTGATGAAAAATAACAAATTAATCTATTCCCTACTTTTATTTCAGATGTATTTAAAGGAAATTAGAATTCCTTTGTTCCTTGGCTATATAGTACTCCTTTATCCTGTGGCTATAGTCATATTCTTATTTTCTGCTACTTGACTCACATCATAGAATTTGGCTAATCTGATGATGCTCTGTGTTTGTTTCATCCAAGAATCAGTCTATGATATGGGGAGTAAATAAGTAGGTCAAAGTAGCTTAGGCTTACCAGGCTCTGGGAACTGTCCTAACTAAGGGTGCTGAACTTACCTCATTGGTTATGAAGATGAAGTTAGTAAACTCTTGAGTTTATTGTTCTCTTTCCTTAACCACCACCCCTCCCCCCCATTTAGAAGGAGCTACCTGAATTTATTTCTTTTAGATTCACCTTTTCAATATTTCACACTGAGAACTGGATGTAAAATGATTATTTATTTTTTTTCAGTTTTTAAAACACAGAGGTTAATGAGGATAGTGGGCAGGCAGGCCCAGTCTGGGAACCTGCTCTCCAATGCAGCATTTCCAGAGGCCCCAATCTGGGCCCTGTAGTGAGAGGACCATATAGCATTTCCTTCTGTGTTAAAATAACAGGTGATTTCCCTGAGTAAAGGTGTTTCTTTAAATAAGACTTATCTGGAATTCAGCAGCAACAGCAGCAGCAGCAGCCCTGATACCATTATCAAGGCAGTGGCACTGGAACAGAGGCCCAAGAATGGGAAGAAGGGTTGTATTGGGTTCCAGTGGGTCCATCATCCTACACTACCCACAACTTCTGGGAATCCACCAGGTTCCTTCACTCCTGGATCCCTGGACTGGGGTTCTTGCAAGCTGGGCTGGCCACCCTTCCTTACAAGGGACTTCTCTGATTTGGTTTTAAAAAGCAATCCATGACCTGAGAATAGGAAGAAAAGTATAAAGAGTTGGGAAATAGGGGACATAGTTTTGAATAATTGAGAGAAATCCTTGGTGAGGATAAAGAAAACTTGGAAAGACTTGGTGACAAAATTGATGCAATAGTCTCCAATGAACAGGCTATAGTGCAAAAAAGATATGAAAATAACACTGCCAAAAACACTACAGAAGTTCTCTGAAGCTACCAAGGGGATGGAAAAGTAGGGATTAAAAGGCTAAGATGCTCCCAGGACCTGAAGAGAGAGAATGGTAGTTGAAAGATCAAAATTTGATGTTTTTCTACCTGGCCCCAGGAGAAGAAAGGTGGAGAAGGTGGTATGAGTCCAACATCTCACCTTCCTGGGAAAGTTTCTCAGAGTGGTAGGCCAGTGAGATAACTGGATAGACAATTCAGTTTAGACGAAAATCATTTTGTGGGGAGAGAGCAGGAAGAAAAAGTTTTGTCACCTCAATTAGCCTGGCTGTTTGTTATCCCCAACACCTGCAGCCCTGTCCTGCTACTACCAGACCCTATGACTTTTAGGACTAGGGAGCACTTCTCTTACCTGGGCAATCCGCAGTTTCTTTAAAAGCTCTCTTCTTGCAGCAGCCCCGGCACAGATTAAAAACACACTTATTACCCTAAAAACAGAAGTTATGGTGAAATGGAACTGAAGTCCTTTTTTTCAGAACCAAGAAATGAATCTGAGCGGCTAATAATGAATCACCTTACAAATAAAGCCAAGTGAGAGCTGGGAGAGAACTTAAGCAAAAAGAGAAGGAATGAAAGCTATTCTAAGGCAAGGCAGGCTGAGAACTTATGGCAGATGCTGACACTGTTCCCTTCCTGGTGTTAAAAAGTGCGCATCAGTGTTAAAGTCATGTTGGGGAAACCACTGGACTAGCTTACAAAAAGACATCTGCCTATCCAGGGATAAGATGAGCAGGACAAAAAGGGATCTTCTGATTGTAGGCCCCTATAGCCATCTGTACCTTTCAACACAGCCAGAGACGTAGCCTGATTCTATTCTTAATCTAGTCAGGGAGAGAAAGTATTTCAAATATCAGAATAGTCATTAGCAATACTTTTTTATAGTAACGACTAGCAGTGTTATAATAAGTACAAAGGCCAGAATTGCCTTCTCCAAGGTCTGGTATTAATCTTAGTAAGGAAGAATATAATGTAGACTACTAACTCAATCACATCTCTAAGACACAAGTACAAACATTCTGCAAAAGTGATACCTACTTCCCTAAAGGAAAAACCAGGGGGCAGCTAGGTGGCACAGTGGATAGAGCACCAGCCCTGAATTCAGGAGGACCCAAGTTCAAATGTAGTCTCAGACACTTAACACTTCCTAGCTGTGTGACCCTGGGCAAGTCACTTAACCCCAGCCTCAGAAAAAAAAAAAAAAGAAATCATCCTAAAGGAAAAACCAGAGTCAAAATCCCAAAGGAATCATGCCTACTGGCATTTGAATGATCTCTGGAACTGGGGCTGGTTCTGCTCACTATCTCTTCTAATGAGATAAGCTAACATAACATGGTTGAGCTGTGAACCTACTCTAATACCTGAAGGAGTGGAAGGAGACCTTTCAGGTCCATTTGACAAGAAGTGAGGATATTTCCTTTGGTGTGTTTTCCTTGATAAGGAGAGCTATGTTCCTAGAGATGCCATAGGCATAGATAGAATATTTAATAACCTCAAAACTTCTCAGCTGGATTGAGAAATTACAATTCCCATATCATCTAGTGAGAGAAGCATCCCATTGAGACATCTCTTTCTAGGAAAAATGGAAACAGCTTAATAAAGCCCTTAGAGAATGGTTTGAGGCCAGTGACAAAGTTTGAGCTTTTGAAAGGAACTAGGGAGGTCCACACACCAGAATATTTGGTAAAAGGAAGCTAAGAGTTATGTTCCAAACAGAGGAGTTGGACTGACAGGCCTACCTTTGGATTTCCGCACTGGTCACACTTTGCATATTTCGCTAGGTAAAAAGAAAAAGAAAAACATAATTGGTTGAATGTGAAAAGTCAGGGAATGCGGTTAAATTTAAATGAATCTGATAAAGAGGGGTGAATATAAAACAATTGTAGTTCCTTCCCTTATAAAATGCAGATTAAAAAGTTTCTACCTCCCAGGGTTGTAGTGAGAAATTTATCTTGTAATATATACATGCATAAATACACACACACACATACACATATATATTACTATTATTAATTTGGATTATGGTTATTAGTGATACAAGCCTAGTCCCCATACACTTTCAAAGTTGTAAGCACATGATAGGTCAAACACAGTATTTTGCACCAAAGTACTCAATCCTGGCTTTTGAATTACTGGACAATTCCAATTAAGGATTTCCTTTCATCATCTGTAATACAGATTTTCATCAGACATCTGTTATTTTCTATGGGGCTTGAACCATCTGTCCCACTGGAGTAATATCTCTTCTTTCTCCCCCCACCCCCATATTTAAATTAGAAGGCTTAACTTTTGCCTTAATATAAAAAAATAAAGAAAATAGAGAATGGTCAAGTATTCTTCTCAGAAATAGGCTGCACTAAGCTAAACCTTACGTTTCAAAGAAGGATCAAAGTTTTTGTTTGGGTTCCTCAGTTTCTTCTTCTGTTTGTTCTTTGAAAGAAAGTCTGAACTGCCATCATCTTCCTCTTCCAAGGCTCGCTTTCCCCGTGTGCTACAATTGGTGCTGCCATTCTCCTTGCTCATTTCTTTAGGCCTAAAGGAAAGATGCCACTGGGACTAAGGAAAGAAGGCTAGGTATCCTGCTAATACCCTATAAGTTCTATTATAGATAATGGAAAACTAGTGGACTCACAGATCTGCTGTAGTGAAGTAGGGATTCTTGGATACATTTAAGTCTCTTAGGAGAGCCAGAAAATTACAGAGGAATAAGGGCAAAAGAATTTCAGAAGAATGAAGTATTATGCACTGAGTGAATAGTGAACTTGTGCTGCACTCTTATAACTCATAGTTATAACTATGGAATTCTGGACTTTCATTTTGAAGTCTTGGCTACTTAACCAGCTACCAAATAAGACTACTAGAGATACAAAAAAAGTGGGGGAAGAGCTAGACCATGTCACTCAGCAGATATAAATCAGAATTTCTGACTTATTAGTCAAGAATTCCCAAAAAGAGGCAGAAGGGAAATAACCAAAACAGTTTCAAGGAAAACTAAGCCAAGAATATCTATGTAAAAGACTACAACGCACTCTCAATCTGTCCCACACAAGGCCAACCCTGGGGTAAGTACTTGATAGCTTACCCAGGTCGGACATATGGTTGACAGATCCAATGAAAGAAAGGCAATCCTCCTTTGGGCTTCTCTCCTTCCTTCTGACTGGCCATTTCCTCCTGCCAAAGTAGAGGTGTGACTGGTGACCTTCATTATCAGGACTGACAGATCTGGGTTCAACTGCTCCAGACGTCTTCCAACCACAGACCTAATAAAGCTAGAGTATCCAAGGGAGATGTAGCTAATACAAGTCAGTTCATTCCTAGGCTTCAATGGGTACTCCCAAAAAGTACCTGACAGCGTAGCTTCAGCTCTCTGCTAACATCAGCAATCCCTTCCAAGGTCTTTACTTTAGCCAGTTCCTCCCGAAGCTGTTGATGTATCTGTAGCCTAAAGGAGAAAAACAGATGCAAGCCCTTTCCACTAAGACAGGCTTAGGCTTAAATTCTCTACTTCCCTTGGGTGGTGGGCTGGGTGGGTGGGAGGGAGGGAACTGAGTTGCTAGACTGCTTTTCTGACATCAAGCACTAAATCACATTAGACAGGGTTGCTGGAAATTGCAATCATTTCTTTCCCTTCCCACAAAGATCCCCCTGATTAACCTCACCCATCTCAAATTACTCTATTAAAGTCCCTTGAGAACTTCCATCTGCCTGTCATATGCTATTATTTTGCCCCTGCTGATACGCTGCAGATTAAATCATTTCATAAACAATTTGGATCCCCCACCAGATTTTACATTTTTAAAGCATAGGGATCATGTCTCCCCCGTTCCTCTCTGATATTTAACCTCCACTACTACCCTTTGAACACGAGTATTCAATTGCTCTGCCCTCCAGAAAAACTCACGTATGATGCCACAGCTTGAAGAGGTGAGCCCGAACATAGGACAAGGGGCAGGGGTGCTGCTGAACAATCTCCAGATATTCCTCAGCCATCTCCCACACCAGTGGGTTTCGGCCCTCAAACAAGGCTGGGTTGTGTAGATTACCCTCTGAGGGATAAAAGAGAAACTCAGAGCTGTGACAATACAGAAAGCGGGGCAGCTAGGTGGTGCAGTGGATAGAGCACCAGCCTTGAATTCAGGAGGACCCGAGTTCAAATCTGGTCTCAGACACTTAACACTTCCTAGCTGTGTGACCCTGGGCAAGTCACTTAACCCCAGCCTCAAAAAAAAAAAAAAATACAGAAAGCAAGTCTCCTTTAGTACTGAGGATGGATGAACTTGTTTCTGAAAACCTTAAACACAATTCAGTCTGTAACCAATACCAAGCTGAGAAGCACATCAAGCTCTATCCAACATAGTTCTAGCTAGTAATTTTTTTTCCCAGCAATATTTCCATAAAAAGAATGGCACTTGAAAAAAAGAATCTAAATATTCCAATAAAAATTCAGAACTCTTACTCAAAAAGTTCAAACTGTAATATTATTTCCTCAGTAGCTAGAATGAAGACCAAGACAGTTGTGATGCACTAAGAACACCCCCAAATTTCTTCACCATCAGCTCAAGATAATAGCTTCCCTGACTCATAATAATACTGACCTAGAGTTACTCATAGAAAACAGCCCAGACTTGATTAGAAATTGGTCACTGGGGAGAGTCCCAGGGATAGACATGCATAGAGAAGGTGTTAATATGCACCACTAGAGGGAGTAACCACACTGATGAAATCATATATCTGTCAAAGTATACAAACATGATCTGAGAAATAAGCAACTGGCTCTATTGTTATATCTTTAAAACTGTCCTCCAAATTTCTAAAGTCATCAGTGAGGGAAACATTTGACTTTGAAGAATTTTCTCAAACTAATATTCAAAAGGAATGAAGAATGCACAACTTAGACTTGGGGTTAGCATATGCTTTAACTAAATGTAGTATGGTCTGCAGCCAAGCAAGAGGACACAGATTTACAGTTGGAACAAACATAATATCCCAAAGCTATGAGATGAGCATTTCTTCTGCTCTCCACCCAGGCTGCTCAGAAGAAAAATCTCTTAACACTGCTAAACACATGGCACCAGCTCCCAATCATAGCAACAAGATAAGAGTTCATAGGTAGAATTTGCCACTGAATAAGTGGGAAACTCAACAGATCTAAAGAGGCCAAAGGTCTTACCTTTACTCATTAAGTGATTTCATGCACAATTTGTATCCTCCACCAAATTTTACATTGCTTTTAAAGCAAATTGAATTTTATTTCTTCCCAGATTTTACATTTCTAAAACACAGGGATTATGTCTCTTAGTTCTTTTGTATAATTTCCTTTCTACTATTCAATCCCTTGCATCATGTTTTGCACATAATGAGTGTCCACATAGGGATTAGAGGACAGAGCCACAGAATCCTTACCTGCACTCATAACTCCATGAACCCCTGTTTCCTGGATGCACTTTTCTACATCATGGAGGTACTGGATGTTTCCATTTGCAAATACAGGGATATTAACTGCTTTTCTATTAAAAGAATTAGAAGAAAGTAGACATGCTCAGGATTTGGGAGAGAGATGACAATCCCTTTCTTACCACCAATCTTTACATTCTGTAAGACCAGCTGAATCAGGCTGCCAGTGTCACTGTCCTGCTAAGAAAGTGGCTGGTTTGGGGCAACTAGATGACACAGTGGAGAGAGCACCAGACCTAAAATTGGGAGGACCCAAGTTCAAATTTGGCCTCATGCACTAAACATGTACCAGCTGCATCACCCCAGGCAAGTCACTTAACCCCAGTTGCCCCACAAAAAAAAATAAACAAACAAATAATTTAATCCAGAACTTAATTTCTAAGTGCCTCTCTTTTGTGGATGGAAATGATGGGGATGAGATGGGGAGAACAAGGACTAGAAAGAAGTAGTGTAGGATTAAGGAATGATTCTGCTGCTCTATTTGTTGTTACTGTTGGTTATCGTTGCTTTTCCCTGATCAACTCCCCCATCCTGTTTGGATAATAATGAAACTTGATGTTTTCTTTGTGATTGAGATGGATTATTAAAGAGAAATCTGGGACATAAAGGACATTTGGAGACTGAGCATTGTTTCTAATCTATACTTGTCTTCCCCAATTCACATCCCTTATTCCCCTATAATAGAGGTACAGAAATATTCAGGGATTCATTTTTTCCACCAAGACTGAGTCTGTCTCTCTCCTCACAACATTAACCAAATACTTACCGAACAGCCTTTATGTGCTCCCAGGACGCAATTCCAGATAGTGGACCCTTCTGTTCCTTGGTACGTCCATGAACAGTTAATAACTAGAACCAAAAAATGTTCCCAACAATCAGGCTTTGAGAAGGCAGACAGTTGTTTGAAATTGCTGTTCTGTGATGCCCTTTACCACATCAGGTCTACAGAGAAATCCTTCTTAGAGAAGGCATTAACTATGAAGTTCTTAGAAAAAAAAAAACCTCAAAATTGTCCCCTATGAATGAATCTGGGCTTTGGAATTAGAATCCCCAACTGATAATTAAGTGGCCAAGTGTTTTTAACACAGAGAAGACATCTTTCTCTGAATAAGAGATAAACAATATGACAAGATAAAACATTACATTAAATTCAGTGTGAGAGTTACAGTAACTATAGGAGAACCTTGCTATTTGCCATACTTCACAATCTGGCATAATACAAATACATCACTGACAAGAAGATTTATATATGGAAATTTCAAAAGTATTTTGGGATAGAGAATAAGCATTTATATGATCTTACTATATGTGCCAGGAACTATGCTAAAAGCTTTACAAATACTACTTCATTTGACCTTCACAACATTCCTGTAAGGTAAGTGCACTGTACAGTTGGGGAAACAAAAGGCAAACAGAGTTGAAGTAACTTGTCCAAGATCACACAGCTATTCAGTATCTGAGACTGGATTTGGAGCTCCAGCACCACATTATTCACATTATTCCATATCCCTTTTATTATTTAGCACATGCCTTACACATAGAAAGAACTCAAATATTTGTTAAATTAAGGAAGTAGGTATTCTGACGGCAGAAAAACAAAAATGTGAATTTGAAATGTGAATTAAAAAGTGGAAGAGGTAAAAGTAGACAGTATAAAAAGGCAAAGACATAGAAAAGGAAAAAGTCTGTGCCTCTGACTGATTATGAGAGGAACTGGAAAGGTCTGGAAAAGGCATGGACAGTGATAGATGTCAGGTGGGGACAGACAAAGGTGTTCTTGATAAGAGCCAACATTCAACCCAGAAGAGAGAGAGAGAGAGAGAGAGAGAGAGACAGAGAGACAGAGACAGAGAGACAGAGAGAGAGAGAGAGAGAGAGAGAGAGAGAGAGAGAGAGAGAGAGAGAGAGAGAGAGAGAGAGAGAGAGAGAGAGAGAGAGAGAGAGAGAGAAAGCATAAGTATCAACAAAGATTCCATTATTTCTGGCAAGTCAGTAAATTATCAGGGACGCTAGTTCAAAAAAAAGAAAAAAGAAACCCTCTATAAATGCTAGAATAAAGGACCAAAAATTTTTTCAATTTCTTAAACTCAATAATTTGCTGGAGAGGAAAGACGATCCACTCAGGACTCCTTTGATCTACTTCTGTTTCTGTGATTCACTGTAAGACACAAAGCAAGTTGTTTCACTTCTCTGCCTTAAGCTTCCCTGGAAGGAATACATAATGCAGTAAAATCAAAGCATATCAGCATTGGAAGGGATCTTACATATCACATAAGGCTTGTCAGAAGTCAAACTAAGACTAGAACCCAGGTCATGTGATTCCCTGTTCAGTAGTCTTTTCATTGCAACAGAGATACCCGGTTTCTACTGATTTGTTTACAAAATTCTATTTTGAACTTCTGGCAAATGAGGGTTTGGCTCATCTCTAAAATACTAAAAACATAACTACTGCCTAAAAAATTATTCTCTTCATCAGTGAGAAAAAAACCCAAAGCTTGGGCCTGGAAGAAATTATTTTTGTCTTAAAGAAATATGCTCAGAACAGATGAATGGCAAAGTGAATGCATGTAAAAGAGAGGTGGAATCAAGTTAATAGCCAGACTTAAAGAGCTCAAAGTATCTTCTCCATAGTTAAAAAAGCAGCCCATGTTTTGCTTAGGTACATACTGCCTCCTCCAAATTTTGGTCACAGCAACATTGGGCTACTCTAGATCTGGCTCAAAGTTGGACAGCAGTAGGAAACCTTACAAGCACTGAGAGACAGCTCCAAACAATCACCCAACATGTTGTCCACTGTGTACTAAAGGAAGAAAGTAGCATTTAAGATATGAAGAGAGATCAGATATTTTAATGTCTGAGAGGGCAAGCATGAAAGCAATCACAGAAAGCCCAAAGAAAGGATAGAACTTTGAGGAAAAGTGAGGATGGGGCTCTCCAAGAGGTCTTTTTTTCCTTTGCGGCATTTTGTCTTGGGGTGAATGAATGAGGTCAGGGATCAACTTGAATTCTGAAATAACTTAAAAAGTTCAGGAAACATTGTTGAAACACTGGTTCTAGGTATTACTAGCCGAAACTGTCTCCTGCCTCACCTGGCAGCCAGCTTTCTCCAGCAACTGAGCATATTTCACAGTCTTGTCAATTTCTGGGAAGACACGGATTTTGCAGGTAATCGGAACAGAGAGTTTCTCATGTGCCAACAGAACTAGAAAAATTCAGAGAAGGATACTAGTAATGTGCACAAATTTAAGGGGAAAGGGAGACTGGGACACATAGAATTTAAGTGATTTGTCTAAGATCACATAGTGTTACCAGTAAAGCTAGGATAAAAGGCCAGGTTTCTTGATTCTCAGGAAGTATTCCTTTTACAAGTTCATATTATATAATTAAGGGAAGTGAGCACAGAATTACAAGTGTCCTTCCTGACATGGAGGCATTTTTTTCTTGCAAAAAACTGTGTGCATTGACAGTCTGAGAGGTCTCTCCCAAGATATTTCCTTTGCTTTCAGTCCCTGCCCTAACCCAGATACCTGAATAATTATGAAGAATGCTTACTTCCTGCCTTGGGAGACTTTATTCACTCATTCCCATAAATCCAATACCCCTAACAGTCTATCATTTGTATCAAGTTGCCATCTCACAGAAGGGAAAATTGACTCACTACAATAATAAGTGGTTCAAGTAAGTGACAGAGGCAGGTTATCATGCAGAGGTCTTGGAGCTCATTCATTTCTATTATATTTAGCAGTGATCAACTTACTCATTTTCTGCAGCAGATCCCACTCTTCTTGTAAAAAGGCTCCATAATGACCTATGGAAAAGGAAATATCACAAGCTAACAGAAGTAGAAGGTAGATAGGGAATGGTCCACAAGGCACACAAACTCCTTCCTCCCACTTCTCTCCATCTAAATTACACATTTGTCTCAACTACAGATATTGTCCTATGTTGACTTTGAGACATAAGTTTACATAAATTTAACTCATAAAAAATAGTATTTAAAAAATGTACATTGTCAGTTTTCTCTCCCAATGATGGAATACTACATTGGGACTACAAGGGAAATATAACATATGGTGTGGATACAAACCTAGATCATAGATAACTCATTTGTTAACATGCTCAAGTTAAAATAATCTAACCTGTTCTAAAGATTCTGTTTCATTTTTATTCTCTGCTATAACACCCAGATACATTTATTTAGGGTCTAATTGTAAGCAACATTGTTTTATTTGCTATACAAAGCAAATAACTGATTTTTTTGTACTTCTAGCTATATATTTTGAAAAATGACAGTAGACAGGGAAATCTTAGAAAATATAGTCCTTCTCCCTCACATATAGCTGGAAAAAAAAATCAGTGAATTTTATTTGCCAAGTTAGATAAAAGTACTGAACACACATTTATATATATTGTTGGCAGAATGGTTTTGGAGAACAATATCATCAGAGTTAGAAAAATTATCATACTTTCTGAGCCCAAATACTGATTACTAGGAATATATCCTAAAAAACATTATCAAAAGGTAGGAAAAAAAAACTAACTGTGCTAAAAATATTCACCATAACAGCATTTGTAATTATGAGAAATTATTAATAACCCAACTTTCCAATTGAAGAATACATGAACAAATTGTTAACATTTCTATCTCTATTTATTATCTCAACTCTATTACAGAGCAAAATATTAGAACACTACAATATAATTTAAAATAGCAAATATGAAAGAAAAAAGAAATATGGGGATAGGGCCTGAATCTATGATTTTACTGATATAAGAAACTCTTGGGTAATCAAACTACCAATGCAAGTCAGCTCAACTACTGAAAAGTAAATTCCATCTGCTAGAAAACAAAATGATTTTGTAGAGAAGATAATCTCTATTTTCAAAATAGAATGTACTTTCTTCTTCCGTATTTTACTGGAGTGAATACTTATTACTTTATAAATGAAAAAGTCAAAAGGTGAAAAAAAATTAGTGACTTGATCAAGTTCATATAAGAAGTCTGAAATGAGAGGAAGGAAGGAATTCTAAATGCTCTTCTCTGGGCATCTAAATCATACTGCGCTGTTACTTAGACAATAAAAGACTTCAAAAGGAACAAGATTCTGCCACTTCGGGAGCCAAGGAAGTTTTAGGCTTTTTTAAATTACCCTTTTCATAATGGCTCCTATTTGCTCTTACCTCTCTTGGCAATCATTTGAGGGCAGCCCAAATTCAGATCTATGGCATCACAATAATCTTGAGCCAGGAGAGCAGCCTTGACAAACACCTCTGGATCATTGGCACAGAACTGAAAAAGATATGTTGCCAGTCCATCATACCCATCAGAGCCAAGCCCACGGGGAGGTACAATACAAGGTCTGTATTTTCACAAGCTGTTGTGACTTCAAAGGAATGAGTTTGATCTTTGGTTGTCTTATACAGCAGTATTTCACAAAAGTAAAATTCTGTAGCTTGTTGGTAGATTACAAAGGGCTTCTAGGTTGCTGCTTATAGAAGAAATTCAAAGTCTATACTTTTGTTTCCCGTCTGAATTTCATATAATTAATAAGATCCAGTTACTACCTCTTTGACAGCACATAATAAAGCAACATAATTCTTCCCATTCGATTTCCTGATGATGTGAGCATATAGAGATGGGAAGATTAGTGTTATGTGTGGCTAAATGGGGTTAAAAAGAATAAAATAGCTTGTATGTTTTCATCTGACCAAAGATATCTGTGCAACAAAAACATTTCTATTATCTTTGGATTCCTCTTGATAAGTAATCCTCCAGCAACACACTATCACCAATGATTCTCTTCTAGTTTTTTCACTGATTTAGTTCTTGGAACTTATTCCTTCTTGATGAAATTTGGAACTAGTTTCTGGGAATGATACTGGTTTCAGACCCCTACTGATTACTGAAAAAGTTCTCATGTGAGATTCTCTACTTGGAACAACAGATATATGATATTATTAGGAAACAAACATCACCCCTTCCCTACACTAAACTCTAAACCTCCAAAAAAGATGCTTGTCTCCAAAATCTAGACTTTATTACCTGTACAATAAGGGGGCGATCTTCAGGACACACATCACAGTACAGATTCTCCTTTCGATAGTTGGCATCTCGAACAAACACTTGAGCATGTAACATAGGTGTATAGCACAATTGAGCTCCATGTCGACGACTCAATAGCCTCCAAGCCAGTTCACTTTGATCTACCATAGGGGCAACTACATAATGTGCCCCTTGCAAAGTGTGTCTCCAGAACTCAAACCCCTGCAGCTTTGGCATCTTTTCAAGACTGAAAGTCAGAGGGAAGAAAATGAAAGACCTTCAGTTTCCATGGAAAGTAAAAGAAAAAAATCCCTGCATCAAATTCAGCCTAGAGGGATGAGATCTAAGCCCCATAGAAATCAACAATCAAAAATAAAATGGGAAAGAATTTATAAGGAATATATATAAATATGCATATAATTTATTTTAATATATATAAATTTATTTTATCTTTTCTCAATGATGGTCTCTAAAAAGCTTTCTCTAGAATTAACTAACTCCGTCTTAGCTTCTCCCACTCCTTGGAAAGAATCAGAGATTTTTTCAAAGAACTGTTTAATTTTACTGGTGACATACTGCAAGGTCTTAAGCAAATCACTTATCCTCTCTTGTTTCATGATCTCTATAGAAATAGGAACAAGTATTTCTTGTAGGGATATTGAAAGGGCAAATGTCAATATGCTTTAAGTTCTTTGTCAGAAAGATGTTAAGGAAACTCAAAGTGTTATTTATTTGTTATTAATTCATAAGACTGAATGATATTCTACATTCCCTCTCACATCTTCTTTACAAAAGTGTCTCTTGTCATAATGAAAGCAACAAAGAATAGAAAGTCTCTCCTATATCCCCTGTGTCTAGTCAGGCAAACTATGGTCCTTCCCTGAAGCTATTTACTGATGGAGCCAAGACACTATCAAAGTTTGAAATAGCAAAAGAACAGACTGTAAGGAGTCACCTCAAGTAAGCATCTGTCCTCTCCTAAGAACAGCTCATTCTAGTTTCTGTAATACTAAGTTACCTGTTTGATAACTGAACAAGCGCCAAATTGGATAGTTTACAAATAAAACAGCATATTCAAGTTTCATAACATTACTATTGGGTTTATATTTACAAGGGGACGTCACTTCTCTATCATTTCTTTTTTTTTTTTTTTTTCCCTGAGGC
This sequence comes from Sminthopsis crassicaudata, assembly GCF_048593235.1. NCBI lineage: Eukaryota > Metazoa > Chordata > Mammalia > Dasyuromorphia > Dasyuridae > Sminthopsis > Sminthopsis crassicaudata. The sequence goes on from NC_133620.1 coordinate 321,344,273, forward strand.
TGGGGTTAAGTGACTTGCCCAGGGTCACACAGCTAGGAAGTGTTAAGTGTCTGAGACCACATTTGAACTCGGGCCCCTCCTGAATTCAAGGCTGGTGCTCTATCCACTGCGCCACCTAGCTGCCCCTTTCTATCATTTCTAAAGAGAGAAATTAAAAGGGAGAGATCACACAATCTACCCACATGGTCCGACGAACTGCTCAGGGGGGCAGCATGTGGAGGAGGAGGGGGAGAGGGAGAGGCTAAAGTCTTCCTCTAGGTAGTAACAATAATGGCGAGCATTTATATAGCACTTACTCTATGCCAGGCACTGGGCTAAGCATTTAAAATCATTATTTCATTTTCTCCTTAATAGAGAATAATTCTCAGAAAGGCTTATCAAAAAAAAAAAAAAAAAAAAAACTAAACAAAAGAGGTTGTAGAAGAGCATATCCGTTTGAATACTAGTTTCTGCAAAAAACATAAAACCTGCCGTAACAAACCCCATCCGGTTTACAAAATTCCTAGCCATGCTGTCTCGGGGAGAAGGGAGGGAAGAAAAAAATTAACACCGAGTTTTACAAAAATGAATGCTGAAAACTATCTTTGAATGTTTTTGGAAAAATAAAACACTATTGAGGCCAGGAGTTCCGTTTGATGGCAAGGGAGAGGCCTGTGGCGTCTTCGGAGGCCCTCGGCGCCTAAGCCGGCGGGGGCGGGGTAAGGGCCGGGCCGCAAGAATTCGAACGTCAGATTGGGAGTTCTGTCCCCAGGAAGCCATCTCTCCGCTACCCCTACCCTCGTCCTCCTCCTCAGAAGCCCCCGCTGCGTCTCCGAGGCCGAGGCCTTTTTCCTCGGCCTGAGCCCTTAGCTCTGCCTTCCTTGAGCCTACCACTCACGCTGCCGAGCTGCCGAGTCCCAGGGCTGCCAGCCTTGGTTCTCACTGCCCAGGAAGCCGCGGGCCAAGGCCGAGGGAGGCCTCTCTGGGGCTTAAGGGGCCCTGCCATGCTCTGCAGGCCCACACACGCGCCCTTCTATCCCGGAAGCCTTCCAAGCGTGCGGGAGACCCGGGATTCCGGGAGGGCTCTCGGAGAGACACGGGTTTCTTTTCTCGGTCAAGAAGATGGAGAAAAGGGAGGGGCGCTCGTGTGCACCCAGCTCCTCACTGCCCTCGGAGAAGGTGCGCTGGTTTGCAAGTAGACAAGTCCTGCTTTCTTAAAGCTCGGGGAGCCCAGCGAGTTCCCCGGGCCGGGGCTCCTCTGGCACGAGGCCCTCCCACCGGCACGCGCTTCCTCCCATTCCGCCTGCCCTCCCGGCCTGACCCCCAGCGCGCGGCCCTCCCGAGAGCACGCACGCGCTCTCCTCCGGCTCCCCTGCCCCCCAGTCCCCAGTCCCTCGCCCGGCCCTCGGGAGAGCACGCACGCGCTCTCCCCCATCCCCGGCCCCTCGAGCGCGCTGCCGCAGCCTTAGCTACCCGCCTCTCCCCCACTGGCTCCGGGGGCTCTGTCAGGGCCCGTGGCCACTGCCTCCGGGACCCGCGGCTCCTGTCGCCGTTTCCGGCTCGGCCTCGAACTCCAGCGCCGCCGTTAACCCGCTGGTCCTCGCCGCCTCTGCCGCCGCCGCCGACCCCGCACTGGAGTCGGGGCCATCCCTCTGCACAGAGGCAGCCGGACGGTGTCTCCGCCATCCGGCTCCGGGCGGCTTCGCGGTGCAGTAAGCAAAAAGGTCCCCCGGAAACAGCCCTGGGAACCAGGAGGGCCCGAGCCGGCAGCCTGCTGCGCCGAGGTCCGGAACGTGAAGGAGGCTCCTCATCCCGCAGTCACTCACTCATCCATTGGTTCGAGAAACCTTTAGCGAGCTCCCCTGTCAGGCCCTTCCGCCCCAGCTTTTAGCCGAGAGAGGCCGGCAGCGAACTGCAAACTGTGACCTCGAGTGTCCATAGAGTGCAAAGGGAGCGCCACCTGTCAGTTCCGCCACCTTAAGCAAGTGACTGCCCTTCCCTGGCGCTCAGCTCTCATCTGTAAAAGGAAGCCTTGGACTGCCAGGATCCCTGACGTGCCTTCCAGACCCGGGCAAACAAGGGGGCCTGGGAGAACACTTTCTTTTAATTTTCTGTTCCTTTATTTCTCTTGTGAGCATATCCATTTTTTTATTAAAGATTTTTATTTTTCAAAACATTTACGTGGACAGTTCTTCCACATGAGCCCTTGCTAATTAGTCCATGTGATCCATTTCCCCCCTTTCCCCACGCCCTCCCCTAGATGACAAGTAATCCACTATGTGTTAAACATGGTAGGAATATATGTTAAATCCAATATATGCATGCATATTTACACAAGTAGCCTGCTATATAAGAAAAAAAGGAAAGCAAAACAAAATGCAAGCAACAACAGTGAGAACGCTGGGCCGGGCTCCACACTGTTCCCACGGTGCTCTCTCTGGGTGCAGGTGGCTCTCTATCACTGAACAGGTGCAACTGGTTTGAATCATCTCCTTGAAGAAGAGTCAGGTCCATCAGAACTGATCCTTGTACAGTCTTCTTGTTGCTGAAATGTGTAATGATCTCCTGGTCCTGCTCATTTCACCCGGCATCAGTTCATGTCAGTCTCTTCAGGCCTCTCTGAAATCACGTTTCTTACAGAGCAATAATATTCCATAAACTTCATATACCATAATTTAGCCAATCCTTCTCCAATTAATGGACATCCATTCATCTTCCAGTTTCTAGCCACTACAAAAAGAGATGCCACAAACACTTTGGCACATACAGGTCCCTTTCCGCTCTTTAGTAATTTCTTTGAGATATAAGCCCAGGAGTAACACTGCTGGGTCAAAGGGTATGCAGTTAACTTTTTGAGCATAGTTCCAGATTGTTCCTGGGGAGGATACTTAAAACACAATTTGCCTCAATTTCCCCATTTGTAAAATGGGACTGGTATGGGGCCCACCTCCCAGGATTATGAGAATGAAATTATATTTGTAAAGTGTTCTGCACACTTATTTATGTAAATATTAGCTATCATTATTCTCAGTAATAATTGAAGTCCAGTAATCATCAATAAACTAAGACAAATTATGCTTTCTGAAGTGTTGAAGGAAATATTTGTATTTTTTCCTTGTCATCTCTTTGATCAATCCATAAACATTTATTAAGGGAATAACGTGTGCCAGGCTATGTAGTAAGAGCTTGGGGATACAAAAGGATGGTCCCGGCCTTCAAGGGAAGTGCATAGAGTGCTAGGTTTGAAGTCAGGAGGACTCACCTTCCTGGATTCAAATACTGTGTGACCTGGGCAAGTCAGATTAACTTTCCTCCTCTGGAAAATAGGCTAGAGAAGGGCATGGCAAACCGTTCTATTATCTTTACCAAGAAAACCCTAGTTGTTTTTTGTCTCATGAAGAGTTTTTGACTCATGAAGAATTGGACACAAATGCAGCATATATCACTCCAGATACCAGGCTGAACAAATCAAAAAGATTATCAGAGAAATATCAATAATATCAGATACCCATATGATACCACTTTGGTGGCAGAAAGTGAAGGATTAAGAAGTCTCTTGATGAGAGTGATAAAGGAAAGTGCAAAAGCCAGCTTGAAGCTTAAAAAAAAAAAAAAAAAAAGCACCCACCGCTACTGCCCTTTGTCAACTGATCCCATTATTTTCTGGCAAATAGAGGGAGAAGAAATGGAAGTAGTGTCAGATTTTATATTCTTGGGCTCAAAGATCACTGCAAATGGTGATTGTAGCCATGAAATTAAAAGATTCTTGCTCTTTGGAAGGAAAACTATGGCCAATCTGGATAACCAAAAAGCAGAGACATTACCTTGTCAACAATGGTCTGTGTATGGTAAAGCTCAGGTTTTTCCAGTAGCAATGGATGGCTATAAGAGTTAGACTGTAAGGAAAGCTAAGTGCTGTAGAATCAACACTTTCAGGTTGAGACACTGAAGAACTTAGACAAGGAGATCAAATCATTCAACACTTAAAAGAAATTAACTCAGACTATCCACTGGTAAGTCAAATACTGAAACTGAAGCTTAAAGGCTTTGCCCACATAATGTCAAGACAGGTCTCATTGGAAAAGCCCCTGATGTGAGAAGACTGGAAAAATATAATGGGGCTAGGTCATGAAGGACTATGAATGCCAAACCGAACATATTTTTTTTTAATTTGATCCTAGAGGTGATAGGGAGTCAATGGATTTTATTGAGTAAGAAGTGTATCATGTCTGATTTCTCTTGTGCAATAAGAGAATTGTATAAATATGTTTATACACATTGGATTTAATATATATTTTAACATGTATAACATACATTGGATTGCTTGCCATTTAGGGGAGGGGGGGAGAATAGGGGAAAATCTGAAACACAAGGCTATGCAAGGTCAATGTTGTCATATTATCCATGCATATGTTTTGAAAATAAAAACTTCATTAAAAAAAAAAAAAGGAATGTATCATGGTTGGATCTGATGGCTGAATGGTTGTAAGGATAGATCAGAGTAAGGAGAGACTTGAGGCAGGACGACCCACCAGCAGGTTATTGGAGTAGTGAGATAATGAGGGTCTGCACTATAGTGATGGGGGGTGTACACACAAGAGATGTTGGAGAGGTGAAATAGATGGGTGTCAGGGGCCGAACTCTGAATTTGAAACTAGGATTCTTACAAGGTGTTAACTCAGTGGAATTGATAAAGACAATAGTTGTCTAGTTTAGCGTGGTGCTTAGTAGTTCTCTAAATTCAATATGATTGATTTAATCTTACAACAGATAATGGTTTCCTAGCCATATGATGATTGGTTTATACTTAGAATAGAGCATATAAGCCAGGGGAGATGCAGAGACAGATTCATTCCATCTTTATCAGCCTCATGGTGGCTCTTCTGGGGGACTAAGAGGCTCGGAGACAGAGCCAGAGAAGTCAAGGACGCAGAGACAGATTCTTTCCATCCTCCACCTTTGTGGTGGCTGGAGGCTGAAGCACAAGCCCTGAGACTCAGAGCCAGACTCATTCACTTCATCTCACACCACTGTGGTGGCTGGCCTGGCCTCCTGCATTTCTCCACTGAGACCAAGGCCGGTCTAACCGCCTCTATAATTTTCTTGCTAGCCTGGGCCCCAGGCAAGGAAAGTAGATTTTCAAGGAGGCAATAAATTTGGGCAGTAACACCTGGCTAACCTCTGGTGATTACTGAAAAGAAGGCTGATCCAGAGACCTCCAGAAAACCAAACAAGAACATAACAGATAGCCTAAGCAATAGATTGTTTGGAGCTTGAGAGAAAGTGAGATGTTGAGGATAATTCCTATGTTACAAAACTAAGAGGCTAGGAAGATGGTATTGCCCTCTACGATGGGATATAATAATAAAATAATGAATTCTGTTTGGGGAATATTGAGTTGAAGTTTACTGGACATCCAGTTACAGATGTCTAAAAATTAATTGGATGTCAGCAGAGAGGTTGAAGTGATAAATAGGTCAATTTGAGACTCATCAACATAAAGATAGCAATTTAATTCCTGGGAACTGATGAGGTCACTTAGGAAAATAGAATAGAAGGAGAAGAAAAAGGGGCACCTAGCAATAGAGGTGCGATATGGAGGAGGTTCTAGCAAAGGAATAGGGGCAGTGTGACTGGTGGGAGAGTAAGCAAATAGCAGAGAGATACCCCTATACCCTGGAAAACACCTGAGAACCCTGAGGGGTAAATATTACAAATCTGACCCTGGGTGGACCCAGAGTGGAACCAGAGCATACCTGCTCTGTTACTTTTACACCATTGTGTAGGATAGCCTGAAGTGGTTAGGTACTTGAAGCCAAGAAACCAGTTTGGAGATTATGGCAATAATTTAGGCAAGAAGTCACAAGGACCTGAATTACAGTGGTAGCTCTTTATGAAAAGAAGAGGTCAAATGTGAAATATTGTGAAGGTACAAATAACAAGATCTTGCAAATCATTGGATATGAAGATTAAGAAAGGAGTTTTAAATGTGTTTATCTGAAAGCAGTGTATTGAGATTACTAACTATTAAAGTTTTACTATGTATTTCTTCCTATAATTCAACTAACTTCCTTATATATTTGATTGATTTGATAGCATGCAGCCATTTGCTGCACGTTAAGTTTTAATAATTCATTGTCTATGGTGCCTTTATGTTTATCTACTTTATTTCTGTCTCCTTTTAATCATGTTTATTTTTGCTCTTGCCTTGACTGAGATCAGGACCTGCTTTATTTTTTTTTCCACTTAAAGCATAATAGATTTTTGTCCTAACCCCTAATGTTAACCCTTTGTGGAATTTTATATTTCAAGTATGTTGTGTTTTGTTTTGTTTTGTTTTTTGTAAACAGCACATTATTGGATTTTATTTTGTTTTTTCTTTTCTTTTTTTTTGTTGAGGCAATTGTGGTTAAGTGACTTGCCCAGGGTCACACAGCTAGGAAGTGTTAAGTGTCTGAGGTCAAATTTGAACTCAGATCCTCCTGACTTCAGAGCTGGCGCTCTATCCACTGCTGCACTCAGCTGCCTCTGGATTTTATTTTCTAATCCTTGGTACTACTCTATTTATGGGTGAGCACATCCTATTTGGGTTCATGTCTGTGATTGTTAATTGTGTATTTCCCTGTCTTCTTATACTTTTTTCCTTCTCACTCTAGAAGACCTCTTCATCCTTATACATTTTCACCCTGGATTATTCCTCTATCCCAGCTGTCCCTTCCTTTGATTGATCATGAGTACCTAGACTCCTTCATTCTTCTCCAGGCCCTCTTCCTGATTCTACACTCCCTTTTTTTTTTTTTTTTTTTTTTTTTTTTTTTTTTTTTTACCATATCTCTGCCTGTTTAAATCTTTCCTTCCCTTCCTTCCAGCCCCACTTTTTTCAGCTTTTTTTTTTTTTTTTTTTGTATTGTCCTTCCCTTCAATTGTAAACTTCTTGGGAGTAGGGACTGTTTTTGCTTTTATTTGTATTTCCAGCACTTAGCACTGTTCCTAGAACATGGAAAGCACTTAATAAATGCTAGTTGACTTGACTGTCCCTCTCTCCTCTTTTGAAAAATAAGGTACTTGTAGTGAAAGAGGAGTATGTTCCACATTAATGATTTGTAATTAAAGTGTTCTGCTTCCATTCCACTGCTCCTTTTCTTTTGCACTTAATAAACCATTGATTATTGATTCTTATGCTTGTCTTTTATTTCTTTCTTCACAATGTATCTTTTAAAGTATACTTTGTTTTGATTATGACTAATCCCTCCCCAATTCTGCCCACTCCCTCTCCTTGCCTCTTTCCCTTTTGTTTAATGTCTTGGTGTGTTCTACCTTCCCATATTCAGTTGGATGAAAATAAAGTTCCTCTTGCCACTTGACCCCTTCCTCCATGCACTATCATTCCCTAATATAATAGGTTTCCCCTCTTCTCTTTTTCTCCCCAATGCATTCTTTTCTCCCTTCCCTTTCTTCAAAGCAAAATAAAACTACCATATCCATTATTTATTTAACTTTCTGTGACCCTTTAAAGCATTAGGATTTTCCCCTTGTCAGAACATAAGTTTTTTTGTTATTATATAGCTCCTTCTGGTCTAAATGTATTTACCTCTTTAGTTTCTCTTGACTCTCCTGTGTTTGTATTTCAAAGTTTCTACCTGTTGTCACCTTTTCATCAAAAAATGATGGGAAATCTATTGCCTTGCAGGATTACTCTGTTTTATAGAGCAAGTTTTTTTTTTTTTAATTGTAAATCTTTTATCTTTTGCATTTCAAAATGTCTATTCAAAATGTCAAAATTAGACATTTTGAATGTCTAATCTTATTCCAAGATTTCCTTTTCTTTATGGTGGTAGATGCCTTATCTTATGTAATCCTGCTGATTCTGGTTTCTTGACACAAGCTCAAGTACTTGCAGTCATTTTTCTTTCCCTTTGAAACTCTGAATTTTGGATTTGATATTATCCCTATCACAAGATTATTTGCACTATGATCTGAAACATAAATTGTGATGAATTTATGACATTCATCTTATTGCGTATTTAAAACACTGAATTTCCTTATTTGTAATGTCTTTATTTTCCATTGTTCATTTGCATATTTATTTAAAATTTTTTGAATATGTAAAGAAAGAGAAATGAATTTTCTTTGTTTTTTAATTAATAATTTTTTATTAAACCTTTTCAATTTTCAAAAGATATGCATGGATAATTTTTCAACATTAATCCTTGCAAAACTCTGTATTCCAATTTCCTCCTCTTCTCCCCATATCTCTCCTCTAGATAGCAAGTAATCTAGTATATGTTAAACATGATAAAAAATATATATGTTAGGTCTAATATATGCATACAATTATCATGCTGAATAAGAAAAATCAAATCAAAAAGGAAAAAATATGAGAGAAAATAAAATGCAAGTAAACAACATCAAAAAGCATTTTCACATGCTATGTTGTGATCCAGACTCAGTTCTGTCATTCCTCTCTCTGGTGTAGATGACTCTTTTCATCAAAAGAACATTGGAAGTGGCCTGAATCATCTAATTGTTGAAGAGAGCTATGTCCATCAGAATTGATCATCCTTTAATCTTCTTGTTGCCGTGATTAAATGATCTCCTGGTTCTGCTTATTTCATTTAACTTCAGTTAATGTAAGTCTCTCCAGGCCTCTTTGAAATTGTCCTGCTGGTCATTTCTTACATAACAATAATATTCAATAACATTCATATGCGGGGCAGCTAGGTGGCGCAGTGGATAGAGCACCAGCCCTGAATTCAGGAGGACCAAAATTCAAATCTGGTCTCAGACACTTAACACTTCCTAGCTGTATGACCTTGGGCAAGTCACTTAATCCCAGCCTCAGGGGGAAAAAATAATAATATTCATATGCCATCATTTCTTCAGCCATTCTCCAATTGATGGGCATCCACTCAGTTTCCAGTTTCTTGCTACTACAAAGAGGGTTGCCACAATCATTTTTGCACATGTGGATCCCTTTCCCTCCTTTCAAATCTCTTTGGGATATAAGCCCAGTAGTAACACTGCTGGATCAAAGGGTATGCACAGTTTAATAACTTTTTGAGCATAGTTCCAAATTGCTCTCCAGAATGGTTGGACCCATTCACAGTTCCTTCAACAATGTATCAGTGTTCCAGTTTTCCCACATCCCCTCCAACAATCATCATTGTCCTTTCCTGTCATTTTAAGCAATCTGAGAGGTATGAGTTGGTACCTCAGAGTTGTCTTAATTTGCATTTCTCTGACCAACAGTGACATAAAATATTTTTTTCATATGACTAGAAGTAATTTTAATTTCTTCATCTGAAAGTTGTCTGGTCATAATATTTGACCATTTATCAATTAGAGTGGCTTGAATTATTATAAATTTGAGTCAATTCTCTATATATTTTAGAATATATAGCCTGTATCAGAATCTTTGAATGTAAAAATGTTTTCCCAATTTTTTGTTTCCCTTCTAATCTTGTCTGCATTGCTTTGTTTTTACAAAACCTTTTTAACTTAATGTAATTAAAATTATCCATTTTGCATTCATAATGTACTCTAGTTCTTCTGTAGCCACAAATTCATTCCTTTTCCATAGATCTGAGAGGTAGACTACATTTTGTTCTTCTAATTTGATTATAATATGTTTAAAATAATATTTGTTTATGATATTCTTTATGTCTAAATCATGAATCCATTTTGATCTTATTTTGGTATAGGGTGTTTGTAATCTTCAGGCTAGCTTTCTGGAGGACCTTGGGACCAGCCTTGATCTTAGTGAAGGAGTGCAGGAGGGAGGAGAGCCACCAGGAGGATGGTCAAAGATGAAATGTCTAATTTCCAGTCCTCTCAGCCCTTAAATACCTCGGTATGGTTACATCATTACAGCACACTAGAAGAAGAACTAGAGAACCATTACATCACCATACTAAGTACTAAGTATAGATAGATAGATAGATAGATAGATAGATAGATAGATAGATAGATAGATGTAGATATAGATATAGATAGATAGACAGATATATATAGATATATATAGATATATAGATATAGATATAGATATAGATATAGATATAGATATAGATATAGATATAGATACTAGCTTCTGCCCTTGTTATAAGTATAGTTTCTCCAGAGTTCTGGCCCTCTACAAGTATTAGGTATAGGTCAATGCCTAGCTTCTGCCATATTAGTTTCCAATTTTCCCAGTAGTTTTTGTCCAATATTGAGTTTTTATCTAGATCTAGTTGATATATACCCAATTTTTCCAGTGTTAAAAGTTCAAGAATTTCTTAACCCTTTATTATTTTCTGAAATTGTGAGTGCAATAGGTATTTCTAATCAATTTATTCCTCAATTTATTGCCTCAAATATAAGAATAAATCTTAAACACAATACCAGATTATCTTTGGTCAAAACATGAATAGCACCCTTTTGGAGTAACCTTTTAGCTTTTATTCACACTTACAAGTTGTGTCCTGGAAATGTGGTTGCTAACTCAGGTTCTACAGGTACCTCTACTGAATGGTTATTCCTATTTTTCCTATTAGTAATTAATTACCAATCCAAAGTTCACAAGTCCCACTAATGTCCTTCTCAATAATGACCATTTCCCCCCCTGAGGCAGTTGGGGTTAAGTGACTTGCCCAGGGTCACACAGCCAGGAAGTTAAGTGACTGAGGCCAGATTTGAACTCCATTCCTTCAAACTTCAGGACTGGTGCTCTATTCACTACACCAACTACCAGCTAGTACATCTAATGGTTGTTTAGCAAAAGTATTTACTTTGGATCAGCTGGGTGACACAGTGGACAGAACACTGATACTTGAGTTAAAATTTTACTTTAGATACTTACTAGGTGTATGACCCTGGGAAAATCACTTAACCTCCATTTCCTTCAAAAAAAAGCACTTACTAAGCTGGTAAAATTACTTATTACAGATAAATAAGAATAATTGGTACAGAGCATTCCCTCTCAAAACCAACCATCCCACAAATACACACAGTATCCATGTGAAGAATTGGCTCACACTCAGGCATCTGTGTAGAATATATATGTAACAAAAGATGTACTCACAACTCCTGTGGGAAATTTTTCCCTTCAGAAAGTCCTTAAATAGCTATCCTTGGGTTCAGTACCTAATGGGAGGTGTTCTAAGTTGAGTCCAAGACTAGTTCTTTTTTGCTGAGCTGCTGCTTCTTTCATTTGACTTTCTGTATCTTTAGGTATGTGTGTCTTTGTTCCCAAACAGATATCATGTCTCCTACTGTCTAGTAGTTCCAATGAAATGGCGTATTGGGATAGGGAAAGACTAGAAAATGCCCCAACCCCTTTACTTTTTCTCTGGTATAGATGAAAGGGCCCAGCTTCCACCAAGAATTTTAAGCCTGGACTTTCCCACCAGAACTTTCTTTTAATTACTCCTCTTTATATCTGCCAGACCCCGGGATAGTTGGTTTGTTTTTAGAGTCAATCATTCTTATTCCCTTCTTGATTTATTTAGAGTTTCTTAACTCATAAAGTGATAACAAAGCATGGATTATTGATACATTAAAATCTCATCCCTATGTGGCTGCATTCTGTAGTCATATCAACTGAGCTATACAAATGTGTTGGATGGAGCTATGAATCACATAGCCTTTCAAAATCAGGATAAATCCTCAAATATTTATCCAAAGGTCCTTAGCATTTTCAACCTGAAACTGAGGAAAACTATCTTTTTTTTTTAGTAATAACTACATTATTGAAGCAAGGTATTATATTTCCTGTCAACATTTCTTGTAGTTCCCCAATTTTATCAGTCAAAAAACCTAGGAAAAGATACTTATTGTTCTGAACAAAATAGAGTAATAAATTGTATCGGTATTTCTTCATTCCTTCTTATTCTGAAGATAATCAGTTTTATCCTGAATTCCATCTGATGCCTGCTTCTTCATACTTGTCTTCATGTTCAATTTTTTAATGTAAAATTTCTCTAGAAAGTATTTTTTGCTTTGTTTATCAAGATTTGTCATATACTTGGATTAAATCATTACACGACTATCTAGATCTTTCCTCTTAAGTCTGTAAGCAACAGTTAGATGGTATTGTATTTCTAGGAAAATTCACTTTGGTTCAGTGTGTGACTTTTTTCTGTTTGCCTTTCTTACTAGGAAACCTTGTAAAGAAGATTCAGAAGTTGTTTACTTCCTTTGCCCTTAAAGGTCACAAAGCTAGAACAAATTGTAATTATCTCGCGAAAGCCTATTATTCAAGCTGTACTATCTCCAGAGGAGAATGCCATTTATCTAACCCTCTGGGTCACTTTTCCGCTGTGTTTAACTCTTTGGGCCCCACTTGGACTTTTCCGGGCAAAGATACTAGAGGGGTCGCCCTCTCCTTCTCCAACTTGTTTTTAAAGATTTGCAAACTGAAGTGTCTCATCGAGGGTCTTCTTTTGTACAAGTTATCCTTACATTACTGAGCCCACTGCGGAATAAGTTGGGAGTGTCTAGGAGTGTCCGCACGGCGTTAGACAGTTAACAGACACTGGGCCAAACCCGGGCTGTCACCGCTAGAGGGCGTTAGGATACACCGGGGGCACCTCCTGCCTCACACTGCAGGAGCGGGGCAGGTGTGTTCTCTCATTCCCAATAGAAAGTAACTGACATGCTAACTTGTTACAAAGGAATGGGGAGTGAATCCCAGTGCACCACCTCCGCCCACAGCAGGGGGCAGCGCGCCCGCGCTTTTGAGGCTAGCGGGCCATCGTTTCAGGTGCGGGAACAAAGCCCTCGCTCGGTTCCCTTAACTTGGATGACTCATCATCTTGGCTCTGCTGCCCACAAATTCTGGCATGGATTTCAGCCCTAAGCGGCTCCGGAACCTCGTGGGGACGCTCTGGGCCTGTATTGTTTGTACCTTACTCGATCTCGGTACACAGCCCGGGAAAGGCAAAAAGAAGCGGAGGGCCCCGGCTGACGTCGCCCCCTCCCCCGGGGAGTGCTCGGGGCACCAGCGGCCGCTCACCCAGCCCTCCCGAGGCTGTCCTGCGGCGGAAAGAGCTTGGAAACCTGGCTGATCCGCACGTCACTCCGCGTGGCTAAGCGTGGGGAAGCGCTAGAGAAACCCCGAGTCCCCCGAGAGCGGTCTCTGATCGAGTGCATGATTTCTATGTATCTTATGTCTGTATATTTCCTCTAAAGGGTCAGTTGCAGTAGGCCACAGCCATTATAATCATACTGGAATCAGATCTAACTGTTCATGGATTCATCTGTCAGTATTTTAAGTTGTTTTATACAGTCAGGGCCTGAATCTTTAAGGACCTTCAGTATTTAGGGGGTGCTTCCGTTACAGAGGGCACGTAACCTCCCCGACTTGCAGCAGGCGCCGCAGAAGCGGGAGAAGTCCGCGGGCTCGGTATCCTCCCCCGGCAGGGCCAAGAGTTTTCCAAGGCTCTGATTTGGACCCCCGGGACAAGTAAGCGACGATCCTTTAGAGGAGCAGGGGTTACGGTCGCAATAACGGCCCTTCGGAGCCTAGTGGCTGTGGATTTGTGCCCTCCTTGGAAAGAAATGTGATTCATCTGTTTGTAGCAGACAAGGGTCGAAGCGCCCATGATGACAGCCAGTTGGAGCGGTCACACATCTACTTTTTTTTTTCCCCTGAGGCTGGGGTTAAGTGACTTGCCCAGGGTCACACAGCCAGGAAACGTTAAGTGTCTGAGACCAGATTTGAACTCGGGTCCTCCTGACTTCAGGGCTGGTGCCACCTAGTTGCCCTACACATCTGCTTTTGAGACTAATCCGTTAAATCTTTAATATTGTAATACTATAATAATATTAAGTAATATTAAATACAATTTTTATTATTAATTTTTAATTTAACATTTCAAAATTTAAATTTAATTTTTTTATTACTAAGTAAATATTAAATAATAATAAATTTAATATTTAATATTATAATCATCACAATTGTGTGGGGCTCCTGGATACATGCTTTGACTCAAGAATCAAAAAATTCTACTGCCACAAAGAAAAGAAATTTTCTGAAAATAGATCTTATAAATATTGAAATTTCAGAAACATCCAAAAAAGTACACAATTGGGGTCTCACATCTGTAAGTAAATTTTAATTGAGTAACGCACGAGGATTATCTAGAAAATTTGTTGTTGTTCAGTTGTTTTCAGTAGTGTCTGATTCTTCACGATGCCATTTAGAGTAGTTTGCCATTTCCTTCTCCACCTAAATATTAGCTTTTTAAACTTATGTTAACAGAACGCAATGGCACATGCACGAATTCTAGCATACACTGTAAGACACAAAAGGTTCAGTATGTTATATATGTGATAAGACAGAACTACTGTTTTTTGAATCTTTCTGACTTGTACATCTTCCCTTATCCTAGATATCATATGCTACGGACATGATTTGACATCACAATTCTAACTTTAATTTGTCTTTCCTTTCTACTTGATAAACACTTTGTTCCCAAGTTGTAACTTTAAAATCCCTGCCATATGAAGTAATTTTTAGAACTTTCCAGTGGAGATTTCACAAGACACTTGTTAGAGAAGAACCTTTCAGCAGCAGTGCTCCAAACAGCTGTTTGAATGCTTTGTAATAAAAATGTTTGTTTATTTTTCTGAGGCTGGGGTGAAGTGACTTGCCCAGGGTCACACAGCTGGGAAGTGTTAAGTGTCTGAGACCAGATTTGAACTCGGGTCCTCCTGAATTCAGGGCTGGTGCTCTATCCACTGCGCCCCCTAGCTGCCCCAAAATGTTGCTTCTTAGCTCACCAAGCATAATGGAATGGCTCAATTTACTTGTGTTGACAGTATAAAAAAGAAAAGGCTTCTGATTTCTTAGGTTGAGTGATTCCCTGTTTACAGAATAGTAAAAATAGGACTAAACCTAGGCTACTGTGGCCAAAGTTACCCAGAAATAAATACTAGCAAAGATGGAGGGCCACAGCACCTCTGAAGAGAAGAGCTTAATTTTAATTGGCCCAGGGACATTTTTTGGGGTGTGGGCCACAGATGCAAAGTAAGGGAAACATATTTCATATTCAACGGCAGGAGCCCAAAGAAAATCTGGTAGGAGAAGAAGCATTGGACCAAACCATTCTCCTTGAAAAGCTAAAGTATTAAAGAAAAGGACGCCATGACAGTCTGATATAAGAACAAGTAGACTTAACAGAGCCAGGGAAGCAGACCTGTTACACTTATTGATTACATATACTGGAGATACAGTGAAGAAAATGCAGGATTATTCCTTAAGAAACAAACAAAACCTACTGAATTGGGTTAATAAAATGGATCAGGAGAGAAAGTTACCCAAACCCTGAAAACAATGACACTTACTTTGTCATTGATTCTTCATGGGCCTTTTCCACTAGACTGATAAGATCTTATAAAAAGATAATGATTCAGATTGAGAATAAGGACTGCAGTGTTGTCCTGGACAGTAGATCTCAAGGTGGTAACATATTCTAATTATTCTATCAGAGACATCTGAGAAAAATTCTTTTACATTTCTTAGAAAAGGCTAGGACTTGATGGACTGTAGTGATAAAGACTACTGTATCTGGCATATGTTAGAGAAAGCTTAAAAGTTTCCCAAGGAAGTTATTGATATCAACAAAAAGATGGACACTGATATGTGCAGATCCAACAACTCTCCCTTATTGGAACCAACCGAATTAGAGTATTTTTGGTTAAAATGTCAAGGCAGGACAGAGGTTCCTAACATGGCAGCCTTATGCCTGGCTGCCAAGGATCTCTGTCCACTGGAATCCTATTTCCGGTGCCCCTTTGTCTCTACCTTCACTTTTTACTAGCTAGACTTCCAAACCCCATAATATCATTCTAAGTTTTCGGGCCTGTAAATTCCTTTACAGGGGACTCTGCGCTGTCACTAGACTGTATTTAACTATGTATCCTTGAGCCAAAACCCCTTACCTAACATCACTACCATCTTCATAAAGGCTCTTCCAGCTTCATCTGGACGATTACAATTGTCTTTCAATATCCTTTTAGTTCATTCTATCCTCTATTCAACTACCAAAATGATTTCTGTAAACACATTTTTTAATAAATATGTCACCCACTGGAAAAAAAAATGTCAAGGCAGGCGGGGGGTCATAGATGATCACAGCTAGCCCTCCCACATACATTCTAGCTAATTCCTAAAAGGGTATCAGATAGAGCTGCACCATGCTCCCTCCTCCACTCCAGAATTGCACAAGAAGGTGACCAGAAGCCTGTGGGTGTTGGGACAACATCAGGAGAGATAAAAGTGATTTTATTACAAGGATAACTGGGGGAAAGGACTTTGGGGGTGTGTTTGGAGGGACCTGAACTCAACCTGATCTCACCAAGGTCAGGTAAGATTCAAATTTAGAGCACTGATGACCCAGGACGATGATGAGCCTGTGCCATCATCTAACTCAAGTATTGCAGCTGAGAAGTCAGGAGATTGCAAAAGAGCTAGGTCCACTAGGCTAACTTGTGCTATTACAGGTGATCTGGAAGCAATCGTTTCACCTAGAATCAGGTGACAGTAGAAGAGATTGCTGATGTAAAGGTACCCTGCTCTATATGTACATGTTGATTACTGCTTGTTTTCAGTTCGAGGAATGGTCACTGATGTAGCTTAGATTTTTCACAATGCTAGAGAGAAGTGTTATAGTACTAGTCAAATGCAAGTTTCCAAGGCATAATTTCACATACATTCCTTTAAACCTTACAGAGGCCCACACAGGCTGATCCCAGGTAAGAACTGTCCTGTGAGGTACTTGTATTCTGTGGAACAATGGAGCAATTTTAGGAGTGAGGTGCACATTCATCCATTAGACATGGATGCTGCAGCTCCCTCCCACCCACACATCCTCTCTGCTTCACATGTTGGGCAGCCCCTCAATCTCGGTACTGTATATAACCTGGATTTACTTATTTGCAGACATTGTATTCCTTCAGTAAACATGAGAAGGGTTGTCTCACTTTTACTTATATCCCCAGTGTCTAGCTTTTATTAGGTACCTGATAAATAAATACATATTGATTGATTGGTGGTGGTATGATCCAGAACTTTGTGGAACAGTGAAAAGGCTCCAGTTAAACCTCTCCCACGTAACCCCTCCACCCCACCCCCAGTCTCAGCTAGGCCTTTTGTGAGTGAGGACACTTAAGAGCAGACCTGGAGCAGTTTCAATTAACTTTGTCCTCAACTCTGCTGATCTTCGCCCTGGGCTTTTTGGGTAAGGAAGAGAGCTCTCAGTCTCTGGCATCGAGCTCTTAAAATCCTAAGGAAATTGTTGCTGTTTAACATTAACCTTTTTGCCAATAGCTTTTATCTTGTGAACTGGTTTTGTTTTTTTCCCCTAACTGCTTTGGGTACTGTTTTTACCTGAGGGTATTTAAATGTTTTTATTAAGGTGATTGTTTATTTGAACTCTCAGACTTCTTGGGATCCTTTGCATCAGATATGCAACCCACCATCAAGACAAATGAATTGCTATATTTATACAGCTGATCTACCAGTCTAATAACCTTGTCCAAAAAGAAGAAAATGAAGATTCTTAATGAAGCCATATGGGCTCCTAATGGGCACTGATTTCTTTTCTAGATAAACACTGATCATACCTTTAAAAACAGATCTACCTAAAACTATATTATAAAGCAGCAGTCATCAAAACCATTTGGTACTGGCTAAAAAATAGAATAATGAGTCAGTGGAATAGATTAAGTTCAAAAGACACAATACTCAATGACTGTAGTAATCTAGTGTTTGATAAACCCAAAGACTCCAGCTTCTGGGATAAGAACTTACTATTTGAAAAAAATTGCTGGGGAAACTGAAAAACAGTATAACTGAAACTAAACATTGACCAATATATAACACCCTATATCAAGATAAGGTTGAAATGGGTTCATGATTTAATAAAGAGTGACACGATAAGCAAATTAGGAGAACAAAGGATAGTTATCTCTCACATCTGTGGAGAAGGAAGGAATTTATGGCCAAAGAACTAGAGAACATTATGAAATACAAAATGGATAATTTTGATTACATTAAAAAGTTTTTGTACAAATAAAACCAATGCAGCCAAGATTAGAAAGGAAAACAAAGTTGGGAAACAATTTTTTACAGCCAGTGTTTCTGATAAAGGCCTCATATCTAAATATATAGGGAGAATTTATTCAAATTTACAAGAATAAAAGTCATTCTCCTATTGACATATGGTCAAAGGATATGAATAGATTATTTTCAGATGGAGAAATTAAAGCAATTTCTAGTCATATGAAAATTGTGCCCTAAATCACTATTGATCAAAGAAATGCAAATTAGTACAACTCTGAGATATCACTGCAACACCTGTCAGATTGGCTAAAATGACAGGAAAAGACAATGACGATTGTTGGAGGGGATGTGGGAAAACTGGGACACTGATACATTGTTGGTGGAGTTATGAAGTGATCCAGCCATTCTGGAGAGCAATTTGGAACTCTGCTCAAAAAGTTATCAAACTGTGCGTACCCTTTGACCCAGCAGTGTTTCTTCCCAAAGAGATCTTAAAGAAGGGAAAGGGACCCACATGTGCAAAAATATGTGTGGCAGCCCTTTTTGTGGTGGCTAGAAACTGGAAACTGAGTGTATGCCCATCAATTGGAGAATGGCTGAATAAATTGTGGTATATGAATATTATGGAATATTATTGTTCTGTAAGAAATGACCAGCAGGATGATTTCAGAAAGGCCTGGAGAGACTTACATGAACTGATGCTAAATGAAGTGAGAACCAAAAGAACATTGTACACAGTAACAAGATTATGTGATGATTAGCTGTGATGTACTTGACTCTTTTCAACAATGAAGTGATGCAAGGCAATTCCAAAAGATTTGTGACAAAAAGTACTATCCACATTCAACTCTTATAGAGACTGAATGTAGATCAAATCATAGTATTTTCCCCTTTTTGTTGTTATTATTTGTTTGCTTTTCCCCCCTTTCTTGTGTTTTTCCCCCCGTTTTGATCTAGTTGGTTTTTGTTTTTGTTTTTGTTTTTTGCATAGCATACATAATGAGTATGGAAATGTGTTTAGAAGAATAGCACATGTTTAACCTATATTGGATTGCTTGCTCTGGAGGAGCAAGTAGGGGAGAAGGGAGAACAGGAAGAAAAATTTGGATGGCTGAATGTTGAAAACTATCTTTGCATAGATTTGGAAAAATAAAATACTATCACAAGTACTTGTCTATAGTTGACAGATTCCACTATTCCTTTTTTTTAAAAAATGGGGCATTCCTCCTCTTTTCTATAATCTCTGAAAGATCTCTAACAGAGGATCAACAATCCTATCTTCCAAGACCCTGAGATATACTTAATCTTGGTCTGCTGACCAAGTCACCAAAGGCTAGCTGCTGTCCTGTTGTCTCCTTACTTATCTTGTGTTTAAACTCTCTATTTACCATTTTTGTTATGTCCTTTCAAGTCCAAAGATCAAGTGCCAAAGATCATCTAAGAAAAAAACAAGAAAAATAAGAGTTGAGTAACTACCTTTTCTATATCATCCATTATCATTGTCCTATCTATCTTTAGTAGTGATTCTACCCCTTTTTTGATCCTCTTTTTGTTCCTAACATAGGTCAGCCCTACTCCAGAGAGTTTCTGTGAGAAACTTTCACAGAACCATCATGAACAATAAGATACTTGTCTCATTAGGTTCCAATACCACTTTCTACATGTGATCCTTGGGTTTGGTCAAAGCTTACATAGTTAACAATTATAGTAGCTAGCATTTATGATAAAGTCATCATGGTACTTTCAAAGCTGTCCTGCTAGTCTGTTTCCTTCTCTCTTTTTTTTTTTCTCTTGTGCACATAAAAAATGTTTCAATTTTTATTTCTTCTTGGAGCAAGGAGGTCAGAAAGTACTAAGTAATTTTTAATTCCCATTTAACATGGTTTTTTTTGTTTGATTGTTTGTTTGTTTTTTCCCCAGAGTTTAGCCTACCTTTTAAAAGTCAGATCTCAGGGACAAAGTAGAGGAGAAAATTGATCTAGCAGGTCCCTGGGCTCTTAAGTGGTCTTGTGTCAGTATGCAAAAAAATTGTTCCAAATGAGATGAACTTGAACAAGAAAGAGAAAAGAAGGACAAAAAGAAAGAGATGAAATGTGGAGAGACAATTGGGCTCAATATCTGGAGAGTGCTCTGGTGTTATTTAGGGTATGGGAGATGGATTCAATCTGAGTGGAGAGATGAAAGGGAGGAACATGGCCATGGTATCTGAAGCATAGAGTCCCTTGGACTGGTACAAAGAAATTTCAGAAAGTCTTAACTTGTTGGCCCCTATACTCCTTCTTGAAATTCTCAGAGAATTTCATGGTGTGTAAAGAATTGATGTTTAAGTCTTTTACCCCTGGGGTTATGAGTTCTAAGATAACACTGTCTTTCTCCTGTGGGGGTGGTGATAGTGGGAAATTAGTTTTGTTAAAGAGTGGTCTCTGGGGGGAAAGGGCAAAGATACCTAATGATAAAACAGGACTCCATGGACAAAGTGCTCTTAGCCATTCTTCCCTCTCCGGCAGTGGCTAGAAGAATGGAGGAGGGGAATGGTAACCTGCACAATATTTTCAGTTAATCTGTAGAGTGAGGGTGTTTGATCTTCAAAGCTCCCTCCAGCTCTAACATTCTTTGTATTTACAGTGTAAGATCCCTTTAAGTTGTATTTTACATTCTAAGATCTCTTCCAGGTTTGACAGTCTGTTTTATATTCTAAGATCCCTTACAGTTCTGAAAGAGGTTATAACACTATAATCTGTTCTTCTCTCCCATTTCCATTTAATTAATAATTATCATTAATTAATTGGTTATTAGAGCCCTAGAACTTTCTTTTGAAGCTTTAAAACCTCTTCTTTTGAGATCAAACCTGTCATGAAAATAGGGAAGTTAAGAGCCAACAGAGCTCAAATGCTCAACTTAGTCTGGTTCCACTTTGCTTTTTTTTTTTTTTTTTTTTTTTGTTGTTGTTGTTGTTTGTTTGTTTGTTTTTCCTGGCATCCCTATTCTAATTCAAAAACTAGACTTTTGTCCTACTCTCACTTAGAGCATGAATCCCATGTCTATATCACATTTTCCCAAGTACAGTATTGCCAGGAGACAGTCTCTTTCCCCAAAATTTTCCAAAGACTTTTCTCTTTTTTTGTCCAATCTCCCCAATCCCTTCCTTATTGTATGCTTCTGGGATCTCCTCTAGTGTTTTACTCAGGTCTGGTCCAAACTATCCCACCATTGAAATGGATGCAAAATGGCACTCTATATCTTAGTGCCCCCCTTTAGACCCCACCAGTGATAGATAGGAGAGAATGTGGCCAACAGAAGTTGTATTTTTGGCAGAGGGCAAGATCTGTTACTCAGCTAAAAGAGCACTAGACTGGAAACCCCTTGAGAGCAGGGAATAAATCTTATTTCAATATAACAGGCCTTCCAGAAGTATTTATTAAATTGAATCAGACTGAATAGTTTGTCTCAGTGTCCTTTCCCTTCCTTCAAACCTCTTGCTAAGCGACAGGTTATATTAGAAAGACAATGTGATGTAGCAAATGGAGTGTTGGACTTGATCAGGAAGAGCTGAATTTAAATCCTAAATCTGATATTTATTAGTTACTGACTATGAGAAAGGGACTGACTTTCTTCATCAATAAATGGAGATACTGCTATTTTCATGACATTATGAAAAGATAATGTTAAGTGCTTCACACATCTGAAAGAGCTATACTCAGTATATATTGTTCCTATACATGTATGAATTTCAAGTCAGAAAATGAATATGGTGAAGTGCTATCATACATAACTTACTTTTATATACTGTCTGTGTCATGTTTTACAAAGATCTTATAATGCAACAACCCTATGAAATAGGTTTGTGCTATAGCGGGCCATATCCTCCATGTATTCCATGGCTGGAGCCCAGATAAAACTATGGACAGGAGGAAGATTTGCAGAGGATAGGCCTGTACATAATACTTAGCACACTATAACCCCTTTCCTCCTTAGGTTTCCAAGATACTGTAATAGAAGGAAAGATATGCAAATTCTTTCCTTGAAATCTAGGATAATAGGAAGCAGTGTCCACTAAAGCACAGCATGAGTCACTTTGGGACCTGTCATTCTACTTTCCTCCAGTCTTGCCTCTGGCAACTTCCCGTCAGTGACCCAACCAACTTGGCCAGCTTGTACTTTCTTGTGTTCATTTTCAAAAATATAAAAATGGTTCCTCTAGCACCTTTTCAGTTCTGCTTTACACTTCTCACCACCTAAAATGGTTATTCTACTTAGTCAGATGATTTCATCTCATTTCCTAGTGGAAATACCTTTGTTCATGCTACAACCTGCACCTAAGATAGTCTCCCAACTTCTTACTATTGGTTCTCAAGAACTAACTCAATGCTTACTTCCTCAGAAAAGTCCCAACCTTATCTGCCCTGTTGACATTTGTATTCTATGTCCCTTTCTGAACAAGGTGAAGAGAGGGAAAGAAGGAAGCATTTTTGGGTTTCTTTGTTTCTTCTGAGAAGTCAAAGAATGTTGGGAACTAGTAAAGAACTTATTTAGTTGTCTAGCCCAACGCTCTCTGAGAGGTGAGGTGACCTTTTCAGAGACATAGGTAGGTAGGAGCACAGCCTGGGCCCTGGGTTCAGTATGTGGTGTTTACTATAATCCTTATATGTTCATTTCTAGCTTGCCCATTCCATCAGCAACAAATTTGTTTTCATCTAAATTCTTTTCCTTTCTGCCTTACATCTTATGTCTATAACTGAGACCCATTGAAGCATAGGGCCCAATGGGCTTTATTGCCTCATCGAAGGTAAAAATTCAAAGGGTAGGGCTGTCTTCTGATGATTTTTTCCCTATATTTTCTCATGTTTGTTGGGTGAACAAAATATTCGTGGGGAGAGGTTTGTGTCACTGTACTCCTTCCTTCTCTGTGTTCAATAAGACTTATTTTGAAGAGTTCTAGTTCTCCAAGTTTCTGCTCTGTTATTCTATCTTAACAATCCTTGATCCTTTTTGGGAGTTTTGCAGCAGTGGAAGGTCCCTCTAGACTTCAGGTCATTTCCCTCTCCTGAGCTTCCATTTTATTCTATGCTCACCTCTAGAGGAAAGTGACTTCCATCTACTCTGTAGGCAGGATCTTTAGCTCCAACTGTGCCAGCCTCCTGAGGGAAATGCTGAGGAAAACTGGCCAGGGTGCAACTTCCTACCATGTGAGTTTGGACTTGCATCTCCTACTCTGTGGGAAACTATCTTCCATTCTTCCCTATCTATATTGTGTCTTTCATCTCTTGCTGCACCACCCTATGACTGATCTTCCAGAAGGAAGAGGTGTGGGGAAATGGGAGTCTTCCATTCCAATGCTGCCCGTGTTTTCTCTCTGCTCTCCAGTCTCTTGCTGGGAAGAGGACAGCATACTAGCATACTCATACTTGGACATACCTTATACATTCCAGTGATTTTGAAGTTTTATAGGTTATCATCTATCTAGACTCCATTCTCCATCATCTACTACTCAGTTCCTTATTGATAGCCCGCTCAATCCACTTTCCTGAAAAATCTACCCACCCCTTTCACTGTGCCCTCTAGAATGCCTATTTCATCAGCAACTAATTTGTTTTCATCTAAATTCTTTTCCTTTCTCCCTTACATCTTATGTCTGTAACTGAGACCCAGCTATCTCTCTAATAATACAAGCCTCCCTGATCACCCTTTCCAGTCAAGGTTGGGAAGTTGGAATACTTCTTGTTCCTCATTGCTACTTCTAGGCTCTTCCCCCATCATCTGCACTGGATAACCTTTCTTCTTTTGAGGGCCATACAATTCACATCTTTCACCCAATTAAAATTATAATTGTCTGCAAACTTCCAGGATCCTCCCCTTCCTTCCTCATGAGTTCAGCATCTGGCTCACAACTTTTATCTCCTCTGCCACTCACATCCTCACATTAAGAGACTCCATCATACATACTGATACTCCCTCAAATACCCTTACCTTCCAATTTCTTAGCCTACTCACTTCCTATGACCTCAGCCACCATACCTCCGATCTTTCCATCAATCACTTATAAATGTATCACCTCCCTTTTCAAGAACTCTGAAATTCTCTTATATGATTACAATTTCCATCTCTTCCTGTCTTCCCCTCCCTACCAAATCTTATTGTGATCTCTAATTTCTCAACCTCTCAGTTCTCTCCCGGGACCAGGCCATCACTCCTCACACATTCCTCATTTCCCCATTTTGCACCTATGTAAACCAGTTCCATACTATCCTCTTGAGTCTGTTTCTTCCTCCTCCCCCCTCTCATTTTGCCAGTTGTGCCCAGATGAACCTGATTTAGATCACTTCCGCTATTCATTGCTTTTGTTCCTATACATGTTCTAATGAATGAGGTGGGAAACAAATCTCCCAAATGCTGATTGGGCCCAGCTCAAGTTTGTTATCTAATCTCAATTAGGTCCTCAATTTCCTGCTGAAATCCTTCTACAGTTCTTTTCAGCTCATTATTCCATTCCACAGAGGCCCTTCCGAACCTTCTATATCTCCTCTGACTCCACCCTTTCAGCTGAGAATTTTCTCAAATTTTACTGAAACTGAGGCCATTCTCCCTTCCTCATCTTGTATCATTCAAATGTTTTCTGCCAATATTTCCTCCTTCACCCCTATCTCATTAAGAGATTGCCTTAGTTAGCCAAGGCAAACTCTTCTATTAGTACAAGGAATCCCATTTCATTTTGTCTCCTCCAGCAGATTTCCCCATCATTCCTACTCGTCATTTTTCTAACTCTTCTGGTCTACCAACTCCCTCCTCATTGCCTATAAATATGCTTGTGTCTCCCCCATTCTCAAAAAAAAAAACAAAAAAAAAAACACCTTACTTGATCCTTCCAAACCCACTGTTGTCCCACTTCATTTGCCTTGGTAATTAAATTCCTTCAGAAAGCCATCTACAGTAGGTACCTCCACTTTTCTCTACAGTTCAGCTTCTGATTTCATCATTCAACCAAAACTGTTGAAAAATTGGCTTTCCGAATCCAGCCATTCTGGAGAGCAATTTGGAACTATGCCCAAAAAGTTATCAAACTGTGCATACCCTTTGACCCAGCATTGCTGTTATTGGGATTATATCCCAAAGAAATACTAAAGAGTGGAAAGGGACCTGTATGTGCCAAAATGTTTGTGGCAGCCCTTTTTGTTGTAGCTAGAAACTGGAAGTTGAATGGATGTCCATCAATTGGAGAATGGTTGGGTAAATTATGGTATATGAATGTTATGGAATATTATTGCTCTGTAAGAAATAACCAGCAGGAGGAATACAGAAAGGCCTGGAAAGACTTACATCAACTGTTGCTGAGTGAAATGAGCAGAACCAGAAGATCACTATACACTTCAACAACAATGCTGTATGAAGATGTATTCTGATGGAAGTGGATATCTTCAACATAAAGAAGATCCAACTCACTTCCAGTTGATCAGTGATGGACAGAAATAACTACACCCAAAGAAGGAACACTGGGAAGTGAATGTAAATTGTTAGCACTACTGTCTGTCTACCCAGGTTACTTACACCTTCGGAAGCTAATAATTAATGTGCAACAAGAAAATGGTATTTACATACATATATTGTATCTAGGTTATATTGTAACACATGTAAAATGTATGGGATTACCTGTCATGGGGGGAGGGAGTGAAGGAAGGGGATAATTTGGAAAAATGAATAAAAAAAAAAAAAAAAAGAAAAATTTGACTTTCCATTTGATAAAATCCAACATCCATTCCTACTAAAGGCGCTTGAGAGTACAGGAATAAATGGACTATTCCTTAAAATAGTCAGGAGCATATATTTAAGACCATCAGTAAGCATAATATGTAATGGAAATAAACTGGAACCTTTCCCAGTAAGATCAGGAGTGAAACAAGGTTGCCCACTATCACCATTACTATTCAATATTGTATTAGAAATGCTAGCCTCGGCAATAAGAGTCGAGAAAGAGATTAAAGGAATAAAAGTAGGTAATGAGGAAATCAAACTGTCACTCTTTGCAGATGATATGATGGTATACTTAGAAAACCCCAGAGATTCTAATAAAAAGTTATTAGAAATAATTCACAACTTTAGCAAAGTGGCAGGATACAAAATAAATCCACATAAATCCTCAGCATTTTTATACATCACCAACAAAATGCAACAGCAAGAGATACAAAAAGAAATTCCATTCCAAACAAATATTGAGAGTATAAAATATTTGGGAATCCATCTACCAAAGAATAGTCAGGAATTATATGAAGAAAATTACAAGGCACTTGCCACAAAAATAAAGTCAGATTTAAATAATTGGAAAGACATCCAGTGTTCGTGGATAGGCCGAGTGAATATAATAAAGATGACAATACTCCCCAAACCAATCTATTTGTTTAGTGCTATACCAATCAGACTCCCAAGAAACTATTTTAGTGGCCTAGAAAAAATAACAACAAAGTTCATATGGAAGAATAAAAGATCGAAAATTTCAAGGGAATTAATGAAAAAAAAGTCAGATGAAGGCGGTATAGGTGTACCTGATCTAAAGCTATATTATATAGCAGCAGTCACCAAAACCATTTGGTATTGGCTAAGAAATAGATCGGTCGATCAGTAGAACAGATTAGGTACAAAGGACAAAAAAGGGTACATCTATAGCAATCTAATCTTTGACAAACCCAAAGATACCAACATTAGGGATAAAAATTCATTATTTGAAAAAAACTGTTGGGAAAACTGGAAATTAGTATGGCAGAAATTAGATATGGATCCACACTTAACACCATATACCAAGATAAGATCAAAATGGGTCCATGATTTAGGCATAAAGAGGGAGATAATAAATAGATTAGAGGAACAGAGGATAATCTACCTCTCAGACCTGTGGAGGAGGAAGGAATTTATGACCAGAGGAGAACTAGAGATCATTATTGATCACAAAATAGAAGATTTTGATTACATCAAATTAAAAAGTTTCTGTACAAACAATACTAATGCAAACAAGATTAGAAGGGAAGTAACAAATTGGGAAAATATTTTTAAAAGTAAAGGTTCTGACAAAGGTCTCATTTCCAAAATATATAGAGAACTGACCCTAATTTATAAGAAATCAAACCATTCTCCAATTGATAAATGGTCAAAGGATATGAACAATTTTCAGATGACGAAATTAAAACTATTTCCACTCATATGAGTGTTCCAAATCACTACTGATCAGAGAAATGCAAATTAAGACAACTCTGAGATATCACTACACACCTGTCAGATTGGCTAAGATGACAGGAACAAATGATGAATGTTGGAGGGGATGTGGGAAAACTGGGACACTGATACATTGTTGGTGGAGTTGTGAAAGAATCCAGCCATTCTGGAGAGCAACCTGGAATTATGCCCAAAAAGTTATCAAACTGTGCATACCCTTTGGTCCAGCAGTGCTACTACTGGGCTTATATCCCAAAGAAATACTAAAGATGAAAAAGGGGCCTGTGCCAAAATGTTTGTAGCAGCTCTTTTCGTAGTGGCTAGAAACTGGAAGATGAATGGATGCCCATCAATTGGAGAATGGTTGGGTAAATTGTGGTATATGAAGGTTATGGAATATTATTGCTCTGTAAGAAATGACCAACAGGAGGAATTCAGAGAGGCCTGGAGAGACTTACATCAACTGATGCTGAGTGAAATGAACAGAACCAGGAGATCGCTGTACACTTCAATGTTGTATGAAGATATATTCTGATGGAAGTGGATATCTTCAACATAAAG
Organism: Sminthopsis crassicaudata; assembly: GCF_048593235.1. Classification (NCBI taxonomy): domain Eukaryota; kingdom Metazoa; phylum Chordata; class Mammalia; order Dasyuromorphia; family Dasyuridae; genus Sminthopsis; species Sminthopsis crassicaudata. Next base: position 321,372,054 of record NC_133620.1, read on the forward strand.
AAGATCCAACTCACTTCCAATTGATCAATGATGGACAGAAACAACTACACCCAGAGAAGGAACACTGGGAAGCGAATATAAATTGTCAGAACTGTCTATCTACCCAGGTTACTTATACCTTCGGAATCCAATACTTAATGTGCAACAAGAAAATGGGATTTACACACATATATTGTATCTAGGATTATACTGTAACACATGTAAAATGTATGGGATTGCCTGTCATCTAGAGGAGGGAGTACAGGGAGGGAGGGGAAAATTTGGAAAAATGGGATGTTATAAAAAAATTACTCATGCATATGTACTGTCAAAAAATTTTATAAAATTAATTTGAAAAAAAAAAAAAAAAAAAGAAAAATTGGCTTTCTCTCCATCCTGATTTTTCTTGCAGATGAGGAAAGGAAGAAAGCATGTTGAATGCAGGTGATGGTCTGGGAGAGAATCAAAGGCCCAAAGGATTAGAAGTCATGGAATAGTAGGGTATGGTAGAGGAATCCTGCATCTCTAGACTTTTGACACTGTTGATTCCTTTCTTTCTGATACTCTCTCCTCTTAAGTTTTTGGGACCCCATTCATTTTGGGTTCTATTTTGTCACTCAGTTCCCTTACTGGAATTTTTGTCCAGGTCACATCTACTAATACCACGAGCTCCCTTTACTTATTCAGCACTCCTTCTGATGACCTTATCAATTACCACCTTTATTTTCAAACTGACCAATCTTAATCTTTCTGCTCACCACTGTTCACACTCCTTCCGTTGCCTGTCAAGACATCTTGCACTGGATGTCCAGTAGAAATCTTAGAAATCCAGTAGAAATAGACTCAACCTATGCAAAGCTGAACTCATTACCTTTCCCCTTAAAACTTCCCCTCTCTCCCATGCTTACAACCTACATGTCAGTGCCCCTCCCTATTCAATCTGTTGCCAAGAACTGTAGATTGCACACACCTTCCCTTCTCTTCTCTGAAGTCCGTCTTCTCCCACCTGGGTCCACAGTAGCAGCCTAGTCACCACTGCCTGCTTCAAGTTTCTCCTTACTCCAACCCATACTCTAGTGATTCAATTCATTAATTCATTAGCTCATTAAACTCCAGCAACTGCTTATCAATACAAAATCCTTTTTAACATCCCAAGCCTTTTGCGTCCTATTTCTCCCCCTTGGGCCAATGTATTGTTCAATACAATAATGATCATCCTTGCAGTTCCTGGAACAAGACACTATTTCTTAGCTCCAAGGATTCTCACTGGCTGTTCCCCCATTTCTGGAATACTTTTCCTCATCTCCATCTCCTGGCTTCCTTTAAGTTTCAGCTCAAAATTCCACCTTCAGAATCTTTCATGATACCTTATAATTCTATTTTTTAAATTATTTATCCTATACATAACTTGATTGAATGTGTTTGCATGTTAACTCCTCCATCATGACTGTAAGCTGCTACAGGGAAGGGCCTGTCTTTTGCCTTTCTTTGTATCCTTAATGTTTGGGACAGTGCCCCTGCACATGGTAAATGTTTCCTGACCGATCGTCACCTCCAACCCTTTCTCTCTGGCCAGGGATTGGAGAGAAGACCACCACCAAGATTGCATCCCTGCCTATGGGTGGGATGCCAGGCAGAGCTCTACAGAAAGAAAACAGACGCATCAGCCAAATTGGTCAGAGATCCCATGTGGTTTAATATCAGTAGGGCTGTGGGATGGGGAGCAGGACAATCTCAAGAGTAACACTTTCACCAAGTGGGTGTAAGAATGAAACAGGATCCAAACATGATTCTTTACACTGACAATTACATTGAAATTTTCAAAATTTAAGCAGCAGTTTGAATTACATCTATCTCTAAAAAAAAAAAAAAAAAAAAAAAAAGACAAAAAAAACCCTTAAATTAAAAAAAAAAAAAACAAAAACAGTGCCCCAGCCACGATCCACAGAGGGGGTGGGGGTAGCAGCCAGGTACAGGCTCAGAACCAGCCTCCAAGGAGGCCCCCCCCTGCCAGAGGAAAAACAAAGGGGTCCCCTGGGGGAGGTGGTAGGATCCTGGCTCCTGTCCCAATAGCCTCTGTATCATAAATGCAGCTGGGAATCACTTGTCCATTCCCCTCAAGGCCTGTGTGGCGCACCAGCAAGGAGACTCTTGCTGGGTCCCAGAGGAATAAAATGTCTCTTTTCCCCCTTGTTGAGAATCAAGTCCTCACACAGACTCTCCCATGGTGGCTGACCTTCCAGTGAAACCCACACTTCTTTGCTCCTGAAATCACTCCAAGCCTGGCAATTCCTCTGGTGGAGTTTCTCCCCCCCCCCAATTTTCTTTCTGTTCCAGGAAAGGGCAGGAAGAAGGGGGGAAGGAGGAAACAAAGATTCCCACCACCCTATTCTCTCCCCTTCCTAGAGATGAGACAGGAGAATGGGAAGCTTCATCTCTTCACTACCAGGTTGAGATGGACAACTATGGTAAAAGCAGATCAAAGATGTCCCAGATAAAATACAGAAAGAAAGAAATAGCCAGAGAATTCTGGATTTAGGAAAAAAATATCTGCCAATGGATTTCTTTTGGTCTTTTCACAAATGGCAGATGAATAACCCGCCCCACCCCACCCCTTTTTGCTGATGATGCAATAAATACAAAGTTTCAAATGAAAAATGAAAACACAAAAAAAACCACCACATGGTTATGAAAAAGATTCAGCCCCATCTTCTTGCTGGCCATCAGCTGATTCTTCACAGATCAAAACCAGAAATCTCCAAATCAGCCTGGACCCTGGTGTCCTGGTCTTAGTACCTGGCTAGTTGCAAATGGCCTTATAGCCTTTAGTTTTTGCATGGGGAATATAGTAAGAGATGATCACAGACAATAATGGCCTTGAACAAATTTTACTCCTTACTCAGGAGACTGTGGGCAGGAGGAGGAGGGGTGAAGGTGAGAGATGAGTGAGCATGTGCACATGTTCCAAAAATGCCAGCTGAGGATGGCACAGGTACCAACTGAAACAGCAGCGGGGCAGGGCAGTAGGGTGGGTTACCACCAGGAGGACTTTCCTTCAGACCCAACTTAGATGCAAAATTGTATTAATGGGGTGTCTCCTTAGGGTGGGAGGTGGAGATTGGTGGGAGATGAGGGAAGAAGGTATGGGAGGGAATGTTTTAATGACAAGAAAAGTCATCATAATTCCATCTCCTGCTAGTGACAGGAGATGTGGCTGTGGGAAGAGACCAGAAGTTGGAGGAGACTTAGCCCTCTCGTACACTGACTCGAGGCTCTGCTAGCGAACTGTGGATGATGCCGATGATGGACTCCAGACCACTGCCCTCCAACAATGTGCGGTGGTCACCTTCAATGACATGGACAGACACCTTCCCGTCGCAGACCTAGAAGCAGCAGCCCAGGACTTGGTTAGGCTGCCCCCACCACTGCACCTCCCATGGAGTTTCCCAGTAACCTCCTTACTAACTGCAGGGATAGAAGGGACAGGGAGCTTCTTCTAAAAGGCTGGGGGTGCTGGGAGGGGGAGTCCCCAAGTGGCAGCCCTACAAGACTGAAAATGCTACTCCAGAGGCAGCAGGCAGATGAGGGAGAGAAGGCCTCTGGCATCAGTACCAGGTCAGGGGAGGGCCCAGCCTCGGGTGCAAAGGAGGCCTGGGGAAGGGTGTGACAGAGGGTGGTCCCAAGGTGCCTACTTTAGAAAGCCTCACCTCAGACAGGTTGTAGTCCTTGCCCAGGCCTTCACCATACTCGCTGCTGGTTTTGGCTCTTAACAGGGTCACATTGCCATGATACTTGATTTTGGGGATATATTGCTCTGCAGCCCTCAGCTTGTGGTAGAAAGAAAATGCAGCAAAGCTGAGCTCTGTGCGATTGATGTGCCTGTGATTCTGGGTTATCAGGTCCACTGTGGCAGAGACTCGGGCTTCCAGATCCTTCAGAGGCAGGAGCACCTCCAGCACCTGCAAGGGCAAGGTGTCCAGACAGAAGGGAACAGAGTGAGCAAGTACCAGAACCCACGCTCTTGGAAGTCTGACCATTCTTTACTTTGTTTAAAGCTCTGCAAACACGGGCCCACTTTCTCAGTCAGTGGGGCATAGCAGATGGGGGCCTGTGGCTGCTCAGGCTTGGCTTGCCCTCTGAATGCCAGAGGAACTTTAAATTCAGATCAGCAGGATGGCATGCAAGGCAAGCCCTCATTGAGCTGAACCCAGGCACTGGGCTGGGGCAGGAAACAAGACCCCATCAGACTTCACAAGAATAGGCAGAGAAGGAAGTGGGAGGGCCTGGGCATAAAGAACAAGCTAAAAGAAGGAATACAGCCTGGACTCATGGTTTATTTTAAAGGAATCTTGGTGTTGACTGGCATCTTTTCTGTGACTCAGGCCAGATTACTTAAGAGTACTTTTCTAGGGTTGGGTCTTAAGGAAGGGAGAGGGAGAGAGGAAGAGAGGGACGGAGAAAAGGAAAGGAAGGAGGGAGTAAAGAGAGAAAGGGAAAGAGAGGGGAAAGAGAAGAGGAGAAGAAAAAGGCTTAGAAGAGACATCCCACCCCATAGTACAGGACAAAGAGTAAGGTGATGGTGGGGGAGGTGTTGGGAAGAGGATCAAGGAGAGGGGGCTGAGGGAAATGACCTTGTTGTATTCAGCGTCTGTGAATTGCTGGACAAAGGCACACATCGCTTCTGTCTCTGCTTCTGCTTCACAACCTGGGGTCAGCTTGGCTCTATAGCTCTGGAAAGAAGAGGTAAGAATCAGAAGCACATGTCGCAGGGGACTGACCCATTGCTTTGTGGTCAGTATTCGTGGGAGGTATGGAGGAGGCAAGGTTCAGAGGTTGACCAGCTAGTCAAGGAGAGGGCTGGAACGAGAAACTATCTCTGATCTCAAGCACAACAGTTAGGAAATCTATCATACTTCCTGCCTGTCCCTACGCATATATTCCCATACTATGCCAGGAGTTCCAATCTGGTATTTTGTCATTGTGGCAATAAAGGATTATTAAGGCAAGTGGGATATGCCAGTATCACAAAGCTAATAAGCATTAGGTATCTGAGGCCACATTTGAACTCAGAGGCAGGTGCTTTATCTACTTAAAGGGGAACCAGAGAGTTTCCTGTTTTTTTTTTTTTTTTTTTTTTGTTGTTGTTGTTTTTCCCTTGAGGCTGGGGTTAAGTGACTTACCCAGGGTCACACAGCTAGGAAGTGTTAAGTGTCTGAGACCAGATTTGAACTCAGGTCCTCCTGAATTCAGGGCTGGTGCTCTATCCACTGTGCCACCTAGCTGCCCTGAGTTTTCTGTTGTAACCATAATTCTTCATTATTTGATAGTTTGGGGGCTGTGGTTATTGATGTATCAGGGCTTCTACTTGTCTGCACCTAGGTTGTCCCATTTTCCTTACCTGTGTGTAGGCTAGAACATAAGCATGAGACCCATCAAACAGGAAAAGGCTGTTGTTTGAGTGGGATGGGATTTGCTGGGCTTGTAGCTGAGAGCACATTTCAAAGGCTACACAAGCCCCATAGGAGTAGCCAGCGATGCGGTATGGCCCTTCAGGCTGGACCTGCTTGATGCAGTCAATGTAGTAGGAAGCCAGGCTCTGGATGCTGTCCAGGGGAGCAGCTAGAAAAGGGAGGAAGAGCAAATGAAATGAGAAACTGATATGCTGCAAGAGATTTAGGTCAGATCTCACTCAGGAAGGCCTTCCCAATGATTCGGAGGGTGAGACAATAGGACAGCTTAAAGGTAGGGTTGAGCAGCAGAGAAACAGCTAAGCAGGAAGCAGGGAGGATCTCCCCCACCAGAAAGAGGAGCTCTCTGGAAGCAGACTGCTTTATAGATCTCATCTTCCAGCTAGACTGGTGTGGGTGATTACCTTTGGTGCACTGCAGGCCATAGGTAGGGATGCTGAGTTTGGCAGCAAGGTTGTGGAACACGGTTATTGAACCCTCAATAGGGTGGACCAGGAAAAGAGGTCTCTCTGTGCTCTGCACAGCATTAAGCAGAGTGATTGTTGGCCCTTCAGGGTTTACCAGCAGATTCCCCAGATTCAATTTGGTTTCTCGGACGGGGGTGACTTCTTTGGCCGGGGGACACTTTGATTCTTGAAGAGAGAAAGTAGAGATATCTCATTACACACTCCAACCTGAGATCTCTTTACCATCCATGTCATCTTTGGTGAGCCATTTAACCTTAGTTTCCCCACCTGTAAAATGATAATCTCTTAATATCCTTTTTAGTCTTAAATTCTATGATAATTAGAGGACAGAACCTCTAAATTAACTTGTCTTCTCAGCAATTATTAAAATAGGACTCTTTGGATTTGGACTAGTAGGTATAGAAGATGTAGAGAATGGGGTCCTTCTTTCCTTCTTGATTTTTTCCCCCTTTCAGTTCATGATGCCATTAAGTTTCTTTTTCTCTATGTTTTTTTTTTCCTAGTAATACATGTATATATTAACTTTTTAAATACACATTGAGAAAGAAAAAAATCAGAACAAAAGGATAAAAATCATGAGAGGAAAAAAAAACCAGAAAAAACTATGTTCCACTGGTCTACTATTCCATTTTTTAGCCAGTACCAAATGCTTTGGATGATTGCTGCTTTATAATAGTTCTAACACTGCTAGGCCACTCATCCTATTTTTTTTTTTCCTTTCTATTAATTCCCTTGAATTCCAAATGAATTTTGTTATTTTTTCTCTACAAAGTAATTTTTTGTGTGGCAACTAGGTGCCGCAGTGGATAGAGCACCAACCCTGAAGTCAGAAGGACGGGAGTTCAAATTTAGTCTCAGACACTTAACACTTCCTAGCTGTGTGACCCTGGGCAAGTCACTTAACCCCAACTGCCTCAGCAAAAAGCAGAATAATAATAATAATAATTTTTTTGTGGCAGTTTGTTATGGCAATGAGAAACCAAAAAATTAGGTTTAATGTAAAAGATGGGGCTTGAGCTGAGTGCTCTATGAAGATAGTTGCACTTATTCTCCAAGATGTGTTTCCCTTAATGAAGATGAATATGTTAGTAGAGCTAAACTCTCCCACCTGGCTTCCCCCTTTGTGGCTACATACACATAATCACAATCAGTCAGGGGCAGCCTGCAGCATTGAAACAGGTCAAATTTAATTCAAGTATACAGCACTTGGAAACCAAATGAGCCAGGCAGAGAACAAGGGAAAATGACTGTCATCTTGAGATTGCTCTCCTAGAGACTCAAAAGAAGTTCTTCCTCTGAAATCTACAACTCCTCACTGTGTACCGTCCCTTTGCTGGTCCTGGGAACTCCCAAACGCAGGCCTCCTATCTATAATAACTCACCTTCTCCTGCTTCAGACTGGGAAGAAAGGTCTTTTAGCTTCTTGATGGTGAGCTGCCGGATCTCCCTCATGGCCATGACAATGTCATACTCGCGCTCCAGGGTCTGCCTCACCTCTACCCCCATCAGGGAGTCCAGGCCCAGATCGGCCAGGGTGCTATCTGGGTTCAACGTGCTTACATCTCGGATGCCTGGACAAGAGACACTTCCATATTAACGGTGTGGGCAAGGAGGGCATGCCTGATGCTGGGGAGACCAGGATAGAGCTTCTCTTTTCCACAGCCCCTCATGAGCTGCCTTGGACTGGGCTACACCATGAGTGGATTAGAGTAAACATCTTGACCTTGCTATCATTGGGGTTTAAGAAGTTCACAGGAGCATCCCAAGAATGCTCAGAGTCTCCCTGCTACCTGAGATGATGCCCAGGTAGAACACCTGCCTGCATGGCTATGACCAGGCAGGTCCTTAGGACAGGGGTCACTGGACAAGGTTCACCATGGCTCACCGAGGATGTGTGCCACTGCTTTCAACAGGTCCTTCTGGCTATCTCCATCACCACGGGATATCACCTTCTTCTCAGCTAGCACAAAGCTGCTCATGACAGGGTGGTTCTGGTTAAGGAAAAGATCCAAGACCTCCAGGCAGGAGGAGATACGCTGGGGTAGGGTTCCACCAATCACAGTGTCATTAGTGCCCATGGCTTCCAGGACAATGCCTACATCACCAATGGCTCCCCACTGGACGGCAAGGCCTGGCAAAGAGAGGATAGAATTTCCAGTAAAGCAGGATCCTTATGAGAACAGAAGACAGGGTGAGGGCTTGGCAGAAAAGGGTTAGGGTTCCTTGAAAAGCCATGTGCCTACTTAGAGGAAAAGTGATCTAAGCTGTTAGGCGTCCATCCTGTGGATGTGCTTAACGGGAGGAGGTTGGAGGGGCTCTACATGTATGTCTTCTCTCTGCCCTGGGTTACCTGGAAGGCCATCATGCTTCCGCTTCTCACAGATACGCTCCATGGTGGAGTTGGCAAAACCATAGTTACTCTGCCCGGCATTGCCTCGCCCACAGCTCACCGATGAGAAAGCCACAAAGTAATCCAGTTCTGGGCATTTTTCCCGTGACACTCTAAAGAAGCAACCCAAGAACATGACTCATCACTTGCTATTCCTCTTCACAGAGCCTTAATTCCTGGATGGTATAGTGAAAATATTTTATTTCTAGTTTTCCAACCCCTATCTGCATCTGGATATCCGGACTCTGATCCTACCATTCAAAGTAATGTTTTCAAAGAACATGTTCTTATTCTAATATAAGACTAAGCAAACATAATTAGGAAAGTAGATTTGAAAACCCAAGAAGATCACTCTGTAACACTTCAAAAATAACCAAGAAGATTTTTTTCTTGAATGGCAGAGCCGCTTTCCAATTGGTATGGATAATCAAAGACTTGTCTAGCTAATATGGATCTAGAAACTATGCTAGAGATAAAATAGGAGCATATAGGCCATTAGGTTCCCCCCAAAACACAAACCTTATATATCTCACCCCACTTTATTTATTTACAAAATGAATACATAAGTGAGCTTCTTATTAAATCATTAAGCCAGAATGACTGATGAAGGAGATGGCTTGCTAGACATAGCTTCTTTTATAAATCCCTTTTCACTCCCTTCTGTGTCTAATTCTATTCTAGCTAATAGGGATCACTTTCTTCTCAAAGTCTGTATACACTTTTGTTTGCTCATTTGTTCTATTGTCAAAAGACTCTTGCCTTATGTGCTGCTGATAAAGCTGGAGGAATTTTGCCAAAATGACTGGATTCACTGTAAGTTTACGTAATTTATATTACCTAATTTCAACCTGACTCTTACTGCAGCAAGGCAATTCTTTTATATCTCCCTAATTGATTCTCTACCCTATTCACTATTAATGGCTATTTAATTTAAACCTTCTCATCTGTCCTCAAGAATCCCATATACCTCATTCTTTACCAACCAAATGCAGACCATTTGCTATGAGTTCTATCTTCTCTCCTTCTCAGGATAATTCCTTGATCCTATGCCTACTACCTCTTCCTTTACTCCTTTTTTTCTGATGAAGAAATGGCTTTTTTCCTGGTCAAGGCCGATCCTTCTTACAAAAGTCCTTAAACTCATTCCCTCCTTTCTTCTCCAGTCAACTGGTCCTACTATCACTATTTCACTCTCGATAATGTTAAATTTCTCCCTAATTACTGTTTCTTTTCCTGTCACCTATATGCACTCCAGTCTCTTCTATCTTTGTAAAGAACCCTCACTAGATCCAACTATCCCTGTTTTCCTTTTATACAGCTTATTCCAGATGCTGGGCTATGAGATTGCCTTTAAATCTGCTCTCACTCTCTTCTAAACTCTGTAATCTGGTTTCTCAAATAAGACCACTGCCTCAAGAGTTACCAATATTTTTAGGACAGTTTACCTTTCAGACCTGTGGAGGAGGAAGGAATTTGTGACCAAAGAAATACTAGAGCTCATTATTGATCACAAAATAGAAAATTTTGATTATATCAAGTTAAAAAGTTTTTGTACAAACAAAACTAATGCAGACAAGATTAGAAGAAAAGCAATAAACTGGGAAAACATTTTTACATCCAAAGGATCTGATAAAGGCCTCATTTCCAAAATACATGGAGAATTGACTCTAATTTATAAGAAATCAAGCCATTCTTCATCTAATAAATGGTCAGAGGATATGAACAGACAATTTTCAGATGATGAAATACTATTTCTACCCATATGAAAAGGTGTTTCAAGTCGTTATTGATCAGAGAAATGCAAATTAACACAACTCTGGTTCTGTTAATTACTGATCAATTGGAACTGATTTGGATTTTTCTTGGGTAGCAAGACAACTTATGTATACATATATTGTATTTAATATATACTTATTTATATATATTTATAACATATTTAACATGGAGGGGACTACCTGCCATCTAGGGGAGGGGGTGGAAGGAAGGAGGGGAAAAGTTGGGACAGAAATTTTTGCAAAGGTCAATGTTGAAAATTACCTATGCATATGATTTGTCAATTAAAAGCTATAATAATAAAAAAGTTACCAATGTTTTCTTACTGGCCTTTTCTCAACTCTCATCCTTCTTGACTTCTTTGCAACATTGGATTCTGCTGACTAGTCTTCCTGGATGTTTCTTTTTCTCTGGATTTTTATGGTGTAAGCCATATGCCTGACCTCTCCTTTTCAGTCTTCTTTGCTGAATCCTCTTACACATCACATTCTCTAACTAGGGATATTCATCAAAGGTTCTGTTCTGACCCCTTTTCTCTTTTTTCCTACCCTGTTACATAGTGACCCCCTCAGCTATCATGATGGGTTCCACTGCAGTGCCTCCTACAGAAAATGCATTTAATAAATGCTTGATTGATTGTTGAATTGAACTGAGGATATCCTGTCAGAAGTGATTTAAATGGCAACATTTCAGATCCCCTTGCCCACTGGTCATTATACCTGTCCAAGTTAATTGTTCCATTGTACTTGGGCCTGTTGACATCCTGGAAGAATTCTGGGGTTTGGTTCTCCAACATGGCATCTTTCAGGACCTGAGTAGGAGGAGAAAAAGTCCTCAGTAATAAATAGGAACAGGGACATCTCTGCTCTTCCCATTGCAGAAACATAGTATAATTCTTCTCTATTTTGACCTTTCCACCTTGTCTTAGCCTAGGGGTCCCAATTCTTTCTTAAGAATTCTTAATCCCTTGAAGTCATATTCTTCTTAGAGAAAACAAATTCCCAAGTAGAAACCAGGAAAGAGATGTGGGACCCTTTTGAAAATTATTCAAGATCAGTAAAAGACTCCTACTCTGCCAGGGATCTGGTTTCAGTGACAGTCCTAGATCACATTATTTGCAGAGAGCAACTTTCTAAGACATCTGGGCTGCATCATCTTGCTGGTATGCACTCCTCTTCTGCCTGGGCCAGAGCCTCCACTCACCATAGCCAAGTTGAAAATGCCTCCAACAGGCCCAAGCTGGATGGCCTCTGCTATCAGCTGCTGGGCTCCCTCCAGTGTGCTGACATTACTTGTGGACACATGGACCTGGATGCCTTCCTGTTGCCACTCTTGAATCCTCTTAGCTTGATAGCCTATAGAAGCAATGGATCATGGAGGGATAGGCAATTTCCCCAGATTTTACACAGGGGCGGGGATTGGGAAGGGAAGGGCACATGTGAGGGCCTAGCAGGATCTCCTTGGGTTTTTGTTCCCCCATCAGCCCCAAAGAGCTTGGTCTTTGCCCTGACACAAAAATACTTTCTCTTCCACATACCAGTCCGAATGCCTGAACGTGAAGTCAGAACAAGTTTCTCAGCCCCTCGAAGAATAAGCCATTGAGCTAATTCAAGTCCAAAGCCACCAAGTCCTCCTGTGATGATGTAGGACTTAGAGCTGGGGCAAAACGTCTTGGAAATGGCTGAGATCAGGATGGGCTTTGTTCCTTTCACCACAGCTTGCTTCTCTTCTTCTTGCACCTGTTTCCCCCAGCACATACAAACACACACACACATATATATATATATGAATCTGAGCAATTGCACCTTTCAGAGGACAGAGACCCAGAGACTGAACTTTTATATAAGTCAAAGGAAGTAGAGTAATGAGTCCCAGGAGGAGAGTGATGAAGGCTATTAGAAACATCTTCCTCAAGAAAATAAATGGTGAGGAGATGGTCAGATCTACCATTTGGCAGGAAGAAAGACCTAATGCTGGAACTTGACTGCAGGAGCCTGGATGGATTAATGGGTGGATGTATGCGAGTTCTCTCTGGAAAGCTTAAGAAGTAGGGGAGATGCCGAGTGGCAATGGAGACAGTTATCACCTTGGTCTCCTTTGTGTCCAAGGGAACTCTACAAGGATGTTCCTTCCTAAATAGCTAAGCTCCTAAGACAATTACTTTCCTGGAATTTCCTGGACATAGTCCTTTCCTAATGGGGAACTGGGGCCAGTCTCTTCACCTTGATGATTACTTTGCCGATGTGCTTCCCTTGGGCCATGTAGCGGAAGGCATCCTCTACCTGGTCCCTCCCAAAGACAGTACACTTTAGGGGCTGGACCACGCCACTTTGGATGCCTGCCTTCAGCAGTTCTGCCACTTGCTTCCAGTCACCATTTTTTTCTTCAAAGAGGGCATCCAGCAGGATGCCATGGAAGGCCACATTCTTCAGGAAGATGGCCATTCCTAGGGCAAGAAGCGAAGCACGTGAGAGTCACCCTCTCCCCCCAAAGCACCTGCTGCAAGGGAAAGGAGATGGTGGTGGGAGGATGGCAGCACAGAGACCTCCCCCTCAGGTCAGGGCTGGGATCTGACTCAGGTTCGGTGGATTGGGATGCTCCCACCTTCTCATCCATGTCTTTGGAACCTGTACCCTATAGCTTACCTAGGGCGTGGTTGTTTGACAGATCAAACTTCCCAATTTCTAGGAAGCGACCATGCTGAGCCAAGCACCGAACACTGGCCTGTAGCTTCTCCTCTGCCAGAGAATTCAGGACAAGGTCTACTCCTGTAATGGGAGAAAGAGAGCCTGGCATCAGCCTCCGATCCTGACCCACCAGTCTGAAAAGGCTGTCCTATCTTCTAATTCCCCCGAGACCTTTCTCTGGGCCTTGAGACCCAGTCTCAATTATTGATGTTCGATGGCTCTTGGCTACCTACCCATCCTAAGAAGAAGAAAGTACCCTTCCCTCAAGAAATCATACTTCTCAATATGGTTGAGATTTTCCCCCACTTGGTCCTAGTCATCATTTCCTTTCTCCACTCCAGGGCTCACCTTTTCCGCCAGTGTGTTTCAGCACATGTTGTTCAAATGACGTGTTCCGTGAATTGGCAAAGCTGGTGGCATCGAGCTTGGGGAATCTGGCCTGGAGGTAGGCCCGCTTCTCAGCCGACCCTGAGGAGGCATTGTCTGCCGATCAGCCCAAGGGAGGGGACACTGCCTAGGGTATATAGTTCCCATCCCGAGGAGCTCAGACTCAAAAAAACTTTTAGGAACCCAGGAAATAGGAAGGAGGGACCTGGAACTGTGTGTGTGTGTGTGTGTGTGTGTGTGTAACCAACACTGAAAAAAAAAAAAAAAAAAAAACAGGGACTTCATTTAGATAAGAGAGGAAAAACACTTGATTCTGACTCCAACAATCTTAGGAATGCCACTGATGAAATACCCCTTTTTATTAGTCCCTCAGAGGAGGGAAGGGGAAGATTCCTCTTTCTTATCACAGAGGATCAGGGGGGTAAGGGGAGAACATGACTCTTACCCACTGTGGTAAAGACCCGGCAATTCATGCTCAGAGCAATTGCAATGGCAGCCTGGCCAACGCCCCCAGAGCCAGAATGGATGAGCACCGTTTCTCCCCTTTTTATGCCTCCACGGACTACCAGGGAGTAATAAGCTGTGGTATAGACAACAGGAACAGAGGCAGCCTCCTCCAGGGTCCTGAAAATGGGGAAGCCAAGGGGAAGAAGGTTCAGATGTAGAAGCAATTATAGAGTTAGTCCCTTAGTTACTAAAGCCTATGGTAGCACAGTTCTTCTTCTGGTTGCCTGGTTCCCTAGAACGGGGCTTCTTAAACTTTTTCTACTTCCAACCCCTTTTTGTCCTGAGACACTTTAATGTGACCTGAGCTCATAGGTGCATAAAATATGTATACAAACCAAACAGTTGCTGACAATGAAACATAATTTCATGACCACTATATCCAGGCACGAGACTCTATATGGAATTGTGACAAGTCTTTGAGAAGCTGAGCCCTAGACACTCACGCTAACTTACCAGTTGGCTGGCACATCCCAAAGGAAGTCTGAGGAAAGGAGTGCCGAGGTGGCCAGCCCTTCTGCAGGCACCAGACCCATCACCCGTCTGCCATCAGCATCTCGCCCGGAGAACTCCATGCCCATCATACAATCCCGGTTGGCCCATTTCCCTAAGATGAAGGGGAGAGCTTGGTGAGACCCCACTGCTTTTTCTCCTGGGCTGGGCCATTGCCTTCAAGGTATTTCTTCCTCCTTTCATTTCCTGTCTTAAGGAGCAGGCATGAGCCCAGAGGACAAGTGAGAATGCTACATGTAGCCTGTATTTGGAAATAGAATCTCTTTGTAGAAACTACCTTTCCTTTCACTTCTTCATGGATTCTTCCCTCTATGAACTACAAGGAATACAGAGTGAGTCCCCGTGTCTTGTTCTGGGCAGAGAGACGTGGACAAAGAGTTGCCACCATTACTCTCTCCACCCCCTCCCCTTCCCAAGCCAATTGCCCTATAGACAGCCTCCTGCTACACACCTGGGATGGCATCAGGAGAGAGTTTGCCGGTGGCCAACATGATGTCCCGGAAGTTGAGTGAGGCGTAATAGATCTTGCAGAGCTGCGCACTGGGGCCAGAGGGCTGGGCATAGCGCAACGGGGAACATACCCAGCAGATGGAAGAAAGGTCCCCCCGGGTCAGGACATTGACAAAGGCGTGCTCGGTCTGCATCATGGTTTTGCCTAACGGGGTAAGAGGAACACAAGAGGAGCCCAACAATGAGGGGGCTGGCTGAGTTACAAGAAGTTTGTTCTTCATAGAGAAAGATGTAGCCACATGAATAACCCCTGGAGTACAGGGGGTGCAGTGTTACCCCAAAACCTCCACCCCAAATCTTTCACATTTTGCGATTTTTCTCTCCTTCTTGTTTCCTTAGTAACCCAAGTGGGAGTTGGAGTTCAAGTTGCTTCCCAGGGCCCCAGGGAATTCAGCCTTGGGAAGGGAATAATAGAGGTAGACATGGGAAGAGGAGAAACTAGGGGGAATGTCACCTTCTCTCAGTGGGAAGTGGCGGAAGGCCCCCCATTTTCCATCCCGGTACACATTCATCACCAAGTCCCCTTGTAGTAGCTTCTGCATCTCTTTGGTGGATGGGTTGGTTTGGGGGATGGTGGAGGAGGAATTGAGGTTGGACACCAAGACACACCTGAAAGAGTTAAAAAGAGCAGAGTCAGGATGGGCTGCCTGGGGTGGGTGGGAGGGAAGGAAGACAGAAGTGCCCGACACCTTTCCATACCGGATTCTCTGCCCGCCTGGCTCTTTTCGGAGACAGTTCACCATTCCTACAATGCCAGAGGTGGCGCAGCCAGCCGCTGTCAGCCACACTGGTTGGTTGGAGGGCTCTGCCAGAATGTTCTATAAGAGAAGTCCATGGAAGAAAAATAAATTTTCCTCAAGTGGGAAGGAAATGACTTGAACATAGGAACTAAAGTATGTAACAATCTGGCTTTCCCATCAATCTTACGCTCATCAGAGCCTACCTGAAGGAGCTAGGGACCAAATGAACACTCACCTTTAAAGAGTCCACCCATTTGTAGTTTGTGTCTTCCACTTGCAAGAAGATGGGGCTCTGGGTAGGGGCTAGCCGGCGGCATAGGAAAATAGCAGAGCCATAAAAGGACTTTTTCAGTCCTACTAGATGCAAGGAAGCCTTCTGGAATTCATTCTCCCACTCTGCCTGCCAGGAGAGATGAGGAAAAGAGGTCAGGACAGGCCCTGGGACCCTTGACAGTCTATTTAGCACTGCCTCTTTTCTCTGACAAGTTTTATAGGACATGGTGCTTATGGGGATGTCCCCCACTTCCCTCACTTCTCCACAACTCTTTAGCAGATGCTTAAAATCAATTAATCAACATTTATTAAGAACCTACTATGTGTCAGACATTGTGCTAAGCAGTGGAAAAGGCTGAAAGACAGCCTCTATCTTTTTTGAATGGGGCAGAGGGGTATCAAGGTCCTTTTATGCTTCTTCCAAGTGCTAATTTCCTATTTTCCTTCCTCTGTCCTCAAATCACGTATTGTGATGCTCTTTTCCTTCCAGAAGTGAAAGCTTCTTTGGCTACCTGCTTCCTCAGTATGAAGTCACCTTGAGGTATACACCTGGGCAGGGTTGCTTCCCCGATCAATCTATAGAGGGACTTGGAAGGCAGTGGCAACTGCACTATCAGAGTTAGATCTTAAAGCCATTTAGTCCAGAAGTGAGGGGGTCTGCTACCTTTGCAACTTGGGGAAGGTCTTTTCAGTTTTGTTTCCAAGTAGGTGCTATTTTCACATACACCCTTCCCCCCCATAGTATTTTACATTGCCTTTTTTCTCTTATTTTCCCATCACTGGGGCTGATACAGAAAGTTGCAGCCCATTGCCGCGATTTTCCTCCTTAGCCTTCAGTCTGCCTCTTCCTCTCCACTAGGGTTTACAAAGGGGTATCATTATCATTGCTTTGGTGGCACTGATGGGATAATTACCACAATATCAGACCCCAGTAGGTCAGAAGCCCTGCTACAATGCAGTGATTCCCACAGTCATGACCTTCTAGCCTGAGACATGAAAAAGATTTTCTTTCCTGGCCAAGGTTGGGTCCTCTTCCCTCCTGTCTGACATCACTGAGAACAGACACCCGCCCCTTCACTGAAGCCACACAGATGAGAATACAGCTTTTACAACAAAAGCTAGAAAAGGAACAAAGCTCCCCAAACAGGAAAAAAAAAAAAAAAAAAAAAAAGGTGATCCAACAATCTATCATTAAGTATAACCCTTTGGCCCCTTTCTAGAGAGCCCTACTGTCAGCTGGAGATGGTTTCCCTCTTATTGTGAGGAGGGTGAAGAGGGCAGTGGGAGGGAACTTGCACTGTATGTATTCCCTTGGAACAAAACAGAATAAGCAGGCCCCAAATCCCTGGCCTCTCCACCCTTGACCTCAAGAGTATGCCCATCCTGCTTTGGAGTAGCTTAGGTGTCCCACAGTGTAGGATTGGGGATAGTGGATGTCATATAGTTTGGAGAGATTTATGATTACAAGATTATTTTGAGACTATTTCACTCATTTTTCACTGAAATTAGATACATGAAGAGCCTTGTAAATCTTAAAAAAACTTCATCATCAATCCTTCTTTTTCACCTCTACAAGGTATCTCATTATAAGGAACCCTGAAGGGATGTCAGACAAATAGAAAGAAAATTGGTTTGGGAAGAAACATCGACTATTCCCATGAGAGATTACTAAGGCCTAGAAAGAGATATTCATTGATGGTCTTTGGTTGGGACAGAATATTAAAGAATCACAAACACCTCCCACCAGTAAACTCTCACCTGACTTAAGAGGCTCTGTCTCTGATGCTGATTGGAGGAGGTAAGGAAGGCAACTACCTCCCCCAGGGTCTCGCCTTTGAGGAGAGTATGCAACAGTAGAAATCCTCCATCCTTGATGGCAGCTCTCATGTGGCTCAGGGCAGTGGTGAGATCCTTCAGGGTAGTTATGGTGCAGTTACATACTAGAAGGTCGGCGTTGTGCAGGTTGTCAGGGGCAGGCTCATCTGGGTCCCACTGGCCCAGGGAGATGCCCTGCTGTTGCAAGTGAGCTTCCTGGCCTTCCAGAGATGTAGACTGACGGTCGGTAGCAATATAGTCTACTTGGAGCATCGGCTGACTGTTGAGAAGGCCGGGAATGCGGGAGTACAAGTGTCCATCTCCAGCTAGAACCTTTAAATCCAGAGAAGAGAATGGTGAATGTCAGGGACAGGGAAGGGAAAAGTAAGGCATGTACCAGGCGAGGCTTCTCAATACCTCTTAATGCCCCTGGACTGGACACTATAGGGACTTCGTTGGCAGGTGTCACCCTCTCTCTGTGCTTCATTTTCTATCTCTACTCCTATCCCATCAGATCTCCAGATTCCTCTGAAAGCTATTCATTTTCAAATGGCTGATCAAATGCCCACCCAGCCAAGTATTTACAAGTGTCTGCTATGCATCTAACCTAGGATTATGCTAGACTGGTATAAGGTTTCCCACAGGGCCATGGGACACAGTCACTGAGCAGCCATTCTGATGGAACAGAGCAGATAGCACAGGTGACCCAAACCATGCCAATTATCTTTGCCCTGGGCCATACAAGGTCTAATTTTTGTTTTATCACAGATTATCTTCCTATTTATAGTCCCTCTGAGTGGATATGGAAGAGTTAACATTCCTAGGAGGCTCAAGGCCTCAGAGAATGGGGTCTTGGGTTCTGCTGCTGACTCTCAGATTCCTCCTCTGTGCGATGGAGGTGTTGGGACAAAAAGAAATCCCTTTCTAATCCTAAGATTCCTTCTAGCTCTGATATTTCTGATTCCTGGATAGAAATCCACAAATGGTTGGATGGCAAAGAGGAGACCTGGGGTGAACTGAATCAGTAGGAATTCAAAGTAAGTTATTCACAGAGTAGGTGACCAAGAGTGGACCTTCTGTAAGAATACCAGTGCAGACTTTGATTTCCTCATGCTAGATTTAAATATACGTAGTTACCAAGCCTATCTTAGTTGGCTGTATTGCTGTTTTCAAGGAAACATTTTGGGGAGGGGGCCTGAGTCTATGGTTTCCTTGAAGTGGAAAATTCCTAATGGGGAAGCTCTCTTTCCATTAATCTGGATTAGCAATTAGATTAGTTATGTAGAGAGAAACAGAGTCAAGCTAAGACTCTTCCCAGGGGGCTTTGTTGCCCCTTTTGCTACCCATCTTTAGTTTAGTCCACCACCAGGTACCACTTTCTGATGGCCATTTTCCTAGTAGGATGCCATACTTGCCTCCACCACCTTCATCTTGTAACCGGTGATGTTTTCCAAAGTTGTATCCACACAGGCCTTCAGCTCTTGGGAGTCCAGGAGCCCTGCCAGCAGGTGATCCTCCTGCAAGCGCTGCCATTCCTGAGCTACCACCTGCCCCAGCTCTACAGACAGGTTTCCATTGAGCTGCAGCTGGGAGGCAGCTGCCAGGAGATAGGGCAGCCCCTTCTGTGGGGGATCATTGGAGGGAGCAGCCTCTGCCCCAGTAAGCCCTGGCACAGAGAGCTTTACCCCATGCTGAGCCACCTTGGTCTGCAGTTTCTGGATCAAGCCTGCAAGGAGTGGGGATAAGTAAGGCCAGGCTGGGAGCAAGGCCCAGGATCCTTAGGTGATAACTAAAGCAAGGGGGTAGGTTTGGTTTCACTCTAGGATAGCTGCCAATTTGTCTTGATGTACTAAGTGCGATGAGTTTCTGCCTTCTCAGGCTTCACTTTCCCCATTTACAAATGAGACAAGAAGATGACTATACTTCAGGAGGTGTCTCTGCCTGTTCATTCTAAAGCTCCTGAAGTTTTAGAAAGACCACACATCTTGGCCCAAAGGTGGAAAGAACGGAAACAAATGCGAAGTGGGACAGGCTCCAGATGAAGAAAGATGTTGGTAGATTGGCCTCTAATGAGATGAAGCCTAAGTCCTACGCTTGAAAGCAGAACACAGGAATGGGGAAGGCCCAAGTTTAATGATGGTGTATGTGACATGGGTATCTCAGTCACCTGCTGAGGTGGCTGGTAACTATGTGATATGGCTTGTCCTCAGGTGGAAAGTTAAAAACCTGGGGAATGACTTCTGGGTATCTTGCTTCAACAGAGATGTGGACAAGTGAAAGTGTTTGTGGAATAGACAGGTGATCAGAATCTTATAAACCAAGTCACCTGAGGAACAATTGAGGATATTGGGAATATTTAATTTACATCTCTCCCCTGTTCTTGTACTCTGAGATAGGGTAAATGGATCCATATTCATCTTCTCCTTGTCTACCTCTGAGTTATTTTTTTTCAGTGTCTATTTCCACCTTTTTCTCTTCTGACCACTCCAACCCCACCCCCAACTACCCTGATCCCTCCCTCAGTGCCCCCACCAGAAGACCCCAAGATCTCTTTACCTTTACATTGCTGCAGCTCCCCCTGAAGCTCAGTGTTGTCAGTCAGGCAATCACTCTCCAGGTGAGGGACAAAACAGAATTTTTCCAGGATGGGTGTGTGGTGCTCCTGCTGCCTCCGAGGGGCCACAGAGGCATGTAGCCGTGTAATCAGAACGCCGCCTGCCACTGTGTTACTTAAACAGGAGTCCACCCAGGCGTCTGCCACTGCAGGGACAATGAGGTTTGATGAGAGGAAGCAGTGGCATTGCTTTGGATCTGGCCCCAGGATCAATAAAGCATCCCCATCATCACACATATTGCCTCCCTCCCTCCTTCCCCATCCCCAGTCCACCATGCAGAAGTTTTAACCACATCAAACAAGAGAGCTAGGGAGAGAACAAAGAGAAGGGAGGCCAGGGGTCACCTTGTGTCTCATCCTGGTGTTGATATACTTTTTGCTGGTGGGTGGCAGGGTCAATGTGGATGGAGGTGATACGTGTTGGGAGGCGTAGGGCGCGCTGAGATTCCCCAACAATGGAGATTTGCAGCATAGTGTCCAAGAAGGTTATCCAATTGTCCTTCCATAGCAGCTTTCCCAGGTTCCCTGTGGTAGCAAGAAGGGCTCCCACACTGGCTCCCAGAAGCCCATCACATTCCAGGCTCAGTTTTACTTCCCTCCCATTCACCCATCCCCCTACCACTGAGTAGCTGGTACCTAAAATACTTGCTCCAGCAAGATGCCTTCAAATAGAGTCCCCTTCTTTGATTTAATGGGTCCAGTTTTTTGTCTTACTCCCCATAGAACTCTCTATTAACATTTTTCTCCACCCAAAGATATGTAGAGAAAGAAACCAATTTGGGGCAAAAATTTGTCTTAGACAATCTCATATAAATTATAAAGCCCATTATGCCTCACCTATCAATAATCGATAAACATTTATACTAAATATCTACTATGTGCCAGCTCCATGCTAAGCACTGGGCTTATAAAAAGAGGCAAAAAGAAGTCCCTGCCCTTAAGGAGTGTACTAAGTTGCAATGCAGGACACAGAACCTAACTCGTACCCCTTAAGTACCCCTTTACTCTAAAATAAGAGACTCTGGGCAACTAGGTAGGTAGTGCAGTGGATAGAATGCCAGGCCTCAAGTCAAGAATTCTTAATCTTCCTGAGTTCAAATCTGGCCTCAGATAATTCCTAGCTGTATGACTTTGGACGAGCGCTACCCCTTTACTCCCTCTGCTCCACTGGCTCTCAGAAGAGTCTGGCCCCTCTGGGAGCTTTTGTATAGTAAACCACAAGACCCACCTTCGAGGTTGGTTTCTAATATCCCCTGGAAGTTGGGACCGTAATCGTAACCACGAAGCCGCAGCTCTTTGTACACATCAGCCTTGGACAGGCTGAACTTGGCAGTGGAGGCTGTTGGCCTTGGTCCTGGCTGGTAATCGAAAAGGCTGGCGTCTGGCTCCTCCCAGTGGTACACTTTCCCTGCAAGGAAGAGGGGGAGGAGGTAACAGATAGGAGTTTGGTGTCTGAGATAGGCCTAAGGAGCAGTTAAGACTGGCACATCCTTACAGATGGGAGGCTAAGAGACCTGAGCAGGCTTGTGGGCCAAGCAAGGACAGGGCTCAGAACAACTAGGCACGTGACAATCCCTCACTTACCACTCACAATCAGGGTCCCGTTATCAGACACTTCAAAGGTTCGAGAGGCCAGCATGAGTCGTACCTCCAAAGACACATTGCCTGCAAAGGAGAGAGAACAGAGCATTCAAGTGATAGGTACAGCAGGGATGGATGATTCCTTTCAACCTTCTGGTGTGTTGTCACTGGCCCCTCAGATTTTCTCTGGGACTTATAGTCCCAAATCATTATTTTATAGGATAGAAATTGTGTATCAGACAGGTGAGATTTAGGATTTAAATTTATTTCCCTCCCCACTGCACTGAAAGAGTTCTTGGAACAGTTTGGCAGAGTGGGCACTTTACCTTTTTTGGGCAGAATGGTGGCCTGATGCAAGGTGACATCCTCAAATACTATAGGCATCTCCTCCATGGCCAAGTCAAGGGACCGTGCCAGGGTTTTCCATACCAGGCACAAGTAGCCAGTAGCCGGGAAGATGACTCTTCCATCAATGCAGTGATCTACCAGATAATGATCTGGAGATTCAGCACTTGAATCTGTCAGGGAAAGAGAACACTTAGGCTTCAGGAAAGGCCCTCAGGGAAGGATGGGTCACATCTCTTCCTTTCATCAACAGGAGACAGTCAGACATGGATTGTGCAGCTGTAGAGGAGCCAGAATTGGTTGTCATTTTTCCATGGAAGAGGATGCAGCAGTGACCCAATCCCTTGGCCCCTGAGGCCTGGCCCTCTCCTACTCTGAGCAGAGTCTCCCGCTGCAAAAATCCCCATCACAATCTGCAATGAGTGGTTATTACTTGAAGACCTCACAGATGGGGAAGCCACTTCTCCAGACTGCCCTTTCACCTGTAGACAAACTTTCTTTTGGTCAATTTTTCCTGATCTCCTTGAGCCTTTGACCCACTTGCTCCTGGTCCCTCCCTCTAGGACCAGACAAACTGGATTCACTGCCCACAGCAGCCCTTTCCGCCACCTGCATATTGTCTTCACCAAATGTTCTCTCCTCCAGGCTAACCACCCTCAGCTACTTCATATGGCCCTTTCAAGACACTCACTAGTTTAACTCACTAGCTAAAAATTATGGTGGCCATAAGTGAAAGCCATCCTCACCGTGATAGGGTCTAGACTGCCTCCTTATTTTTGGAAGCCATGCCAGGTGTGCAGTGGATATAGCACTAGATTTGGAGGCAGAAGATCCAAGTTCAAATTTTGAAAGTACTTAAGCACAGTGCTTGGCACATAGTAGGTGCTTAATTAATTTCCTTATTTCCTTTCTGCTTTTCCATGCATTTCTAAGACATCTTAGATTAACTTTTTGGTTGTCCTAGCTTCCATTTTTGCTGGAAGCTAGGTGGCACTGCAGATAGAACTAGTTATATGCAAAATTAACAGAAGTGACCTATACCTTTATCTAAGTCATTGATAAAATGCTAAACTCTGGGATGCCCCACTGAAGTCTTCTTGCCTCACTGACTATTCAGCTAGTGTTGAATCCATTAAGTACACCTAGAGAGAGCATAGAGTAACTAGGCTTTTATGGATTTATGTCTGAATCCATCCAATTATATTATCACCTAGTCCCTGTCTCACCATATTCTCCACAATAACATCAAAAGCTTTGCTAAAACCTAGTTAAACCAGTATTTATGGCATTCTTCTCACCTATCAATTTAATAACCCTATCTAAAATTTAAAAATCAATAAAGCAACAGAGTTAGTCTGGAAGGAGTGGTTCTTCCTTTTTGGATGTTCACTTTAAAATCTTACCCAGCACTGAAGTCAAGCACATTGGCCGACAGTTGGCAGCCTCTCTCTCTCTCAGATCAGGATAGTACCTTTCACCTGGTTTTTGGTACCTCTCCCAGGATCTCAGCAATTCCATCTACTAAGAGCCACGTATGCCCTTCATATGGGCCAGGTGACTTAAATGTACCAAAGGCAGTAAGGTCCCTCTCTCATTGGTTTCTTATTTTTTTTTTTTTAGATGTCAATCCTTGGGGTCATTTCTGTTCTGACATTTTCAGTATAAATAGGATTTTTCTTGGCAGAGAATACAGAATATGACAACTGAGCAGTTTTTGCTCTGTTGTCAGTTTGCAATGTCCCACGTGCCCCAAGTAAAGGCAAGCATTCTATCTTCTCCATGTCTTTTAAAAATCCAAGTTGGTTGGCAAGGTCCCTGTGCATATACTTTAGCGTCTTTAGAAAAAACCCTCTTCCCCTCCTTACTTGGACTATTCCCATTTGTGTCTTAATAATCTCACTTTTTTAGTATTTCCCATCTCTTTGGGACTGAATTCCCCTGTAAATTTTAAGCCACAGGATAATAACAATAACAACAACAATTTTAAGACTTACAAAATATTGTGCAATTGTTCCCTCAATGCAGCCTCATTACAATTCTGAAGAGGTAGGTGGGTAATATCACCACTTCCATTTTACGGATGAGAAAACTGAATCAAAGATTAAGTGACTTGGCCAGGGACTCACAGCTACTAACTAAATAATCTGAAGCAGGATTTGAATCCCTGATTTTGGTCCATCATTCTTACTATCTAACTATCCCAGGATCTTATCTTTATTTTCTCTGAACCCATTGAAATCTGGGAAATTTGAAATTTAGGAAAAAGTTCCCCCCAAATCCCACATTTATCTTTCCTTACCACCCCAGCAATGAATTCCTCACTATTAGTGAGAATCACACCTAGAATAGCATTTTCTCTTGTGAACACCTCTCCTTTCTGTTATTATTAAATAGACATGCTGTGGATTTTTGAGAATTAATTTTTTTTTTAAACCTGAAAAGCAAAGGGCTTCTACTTTTTTGAAGAATGAAATGTTCCTTAAAGCTAATAAAGAAACTACTGACCCCTCCGTTGTTAACTGTGGATGTCTTCTAGCAGATGTCTGGATATAAAGTTTCCTTTGAATGTCTTCTCTGACATACCAGATGGACTTGTTCATTGACCTCTACTCTCCCTGAAATTGCTCTACACTTATGGCCTTTGCCACCTTTCCCCTGGACTATTGTAATAGTCAATAGCCTCCTAACAAGGTTTCTACCCTACCTCCAATCCTTGTCTTCCAATCTTTCTTACACAAGTTTGGTTCACCACTTTGTGCTGAAGATACTAACACAGTAATCTTTTTAAAGACCAATTTTTATTGATTAAGCCATGCCTCTGGTCAAGAACCAACAGATCTTCCCTTTGCCTAAGAGATGAAGTCCAATGTAGCTGTCCCTATCATTTATGGCCTCCATGGTCTGGCCACATGCTAGCCAACACGGTCTATTTATTTCCTCAACATGTATCCTCTGCTCTCATCCAATGGGTCTCCTCTCCTCACTTTTCCTTGTATGGTTTAAATCTAAATGAATAGTCTCTATGTTCCCCTATGGATCCATTCCTCATTGTTTTATTGAGCAGACTTCCCAGTGCTAAGTGGTTACAAACACCCACAGTGGCCACTTCATGATTATTATTTCCCCAAAGAGACTCCTTGAAGATCTCTACCCTTATGTAGACTCCCCCCCCACACCCAGAACCTAGGAAAGGGCTAGGAAAAAAGAGTGGGCCCTCAGTAAATACTGTTCCACACACTTTGAGCTGGAAGAGCCCTCAGCATTCATTTAGTTTAACCCTCTCCCTACAGAGAACATGCTGGCCAAGCTTTTAGAAGAGCCTTGATTATGGTAGTGTAGCTCCTGAGGGACACAGCCAGGGCCAGAATAAACCTCTAGACTCATTCCCCATGCTGGGGCAGCTGAAGTGGCTTCTTATATTGTACAGGAGGCCAACAGGGAAATGGACTTCTGAGTTGGAACTGCCACCTCCTGAAGCCTCCATGAGACTGAGTCCAGACGGGATCCTCCTACCCCCCAAATTCTCTCTGTTGGACAGGATGCTTATTGTCTAACACTGCCAGGGCCAGAGATAGTGCCAAAGGTTATGCAGCCTGTCAGCTGCAGACCATGGATAGGATAGCATGAGTTGGATCTCTCTGCATTATGATTTTGGCCACATCCATAGGGGACCGGGTTCCAGGGATCAGGGAGGGAGGAACCTTACCAATGTTGTAGATGGTGGAGGAAGAGGAGCCTCCTGAGCCATTGGGGAAATCACTGGTAGAGGGGACATCCCAATTCTGGCTATGGTCCCACTTGATATGAGGAGAAATGAGTGGTGTCCCCATGGGGGCAGGGTATTCCACAGGTGGAAAAAGGCCATTGGGATTCACGGTAATGCTGAAGTAAGAGAAAGAAAATTAATCAGCATCTGGACACACAGAACTTCTCAGAAAGTCTATGAGATTGTGAAGCAGTCATAAACAGTTTCGGAAGTGACCTGGGAGGATATCTATTCTAATTCCTAACCTGAAGATGAACCTCTGAGATGATACTGATGGTTAATAACTAGACCAGAATTAATAAATCCAAATGAATGTTCTCTTTAGTCACCTTGGGAAGAAAGATGGCTTTCATTGTACTGCTGAAGCTCAAAATGATTCTGACCTCTTTGGGAAATATCCTTGCAGCAGTCACACTGTTAGAGCACAATGTTTTAAATATCTTTAATGACAGACTGCCACTCAAGTCCTCCATCAATGACTCATCAAGGTTTGAAGCTGACCTTGGTTTTTGATAGCCACAGACAGTAAGCCCAGGCCTAGTAAAGGTTGAGCCTAGACAAATTCTGAGGGATTCATCATTTCCTTTATATGATTTGATTTGTTTGACTAAAAGCAGCTCCTTCTTGGATGGTGCCTCTTAAAAAAAAAAAAGAACCCCGAGTAAAGAGTAGAATCAAAAGACCATCCATGGGTGACACCCTTAAATTGTCTGAAGGATAATCAGTTTTTTGGGCCACAAAAACCTTAAAAGGCTTTCTACTGAGTTAGAGGGGCCAGTAGAGGGAAAGTATCAGGCAAAATATGAAACTTTGATTACTGAAGTAAATGCTAACAAATCTTCCTTGGAGGCAGATTTGATTTTTAGAAATAGCTCAAAGACTCTGGGAGCCAAGTCTGAAGAATAAGGTGAGTGAGCAAGCTGAGAAATACTATTATGGATTAGAAACAAAGTGTAGCTCTTAAACTAGCTTAACCATTTCTAATAAGCTCCCAAAACATTATGAATAAGGGTAGCATCACTTGAAATAAAATATCTAGCTTCTTAAAGGAACTACTTTGAAGAGGTCAACACTCATAGTAGTCATATTGATTCTTGTATATTTACTAATTTAAGGGAAAAAACCCAACCCAATAATCAAACTGTTTCTGTTTTATAGCCACCATATATAAGTCAGTACCCATTATTCATAGGTAGATAACTGCTTTGTGAACTAGTTATATCTCGCTGCCTTTGTCAGTGGAGTTCCAGATTTCATTTGGGCTGAGCTAGGGCAAGACAGGAATCAGACTGGGGACAGGTGGTAGGAGTGGTGGTCACAGTATTTAAATGGGTGAATGAATGGGAATGTTTAACAAAACTGAAATAGTTTTGAGTTATCCATACCTTTTCTATAGTAGATGAGTCAATAGAGAATTTGGACTAGGATCTCTCTTTTTTCCCCCTTTTAAGATAGTATTTTCCCCCCACTTATACAGGCTGTATATGTGCAATTATGTCAAACAGATTTCCAAGTTAGCAGGACTCTTTTTATTCTAGGATTCCCATGTGGGACTATGATGGTGAAACCTGGGCTAGTCCTCATGGAGTACAAATAGCCCCCATCTCCCCACATGACTCGCCTACCCATTTAGGTGGAGGTTTCCGATGTTGGTGAGGAAAAACTCCAGGTTATCCTTCTGGTCCTTCTTCATCAGAGGAATGATTGTGCAGGTTGGCTTCAAGGCTCTCTTCAGAACTGACTGAAGGGAGGGAGGGGGGAGAGAAAGACCCAGAGGTCAGAGAAGTTGTCTTATGATCAAGAAAAGAGAAAAAGCTGAGAAGCTCTGCTCAACCCTGGTCCCAACTCTAGCTGTTTGCTCTACTTCTTAGCCACAGATGTGCTTCCGTGTAGCTACCCTTTGCTTGACCTTCTAATTTATATAGTGACTACTACTACTTTTCTTTCCAGTCTGTTTTGTGCCCCCACTGAAAAACTTCTTATGCTTTCAAATCTAATGGCACCTACTGATTTCCCTCTGATTCTCTATCATTCTCTATGATCTCCTAGCCACCCTCCTCCCATACCCACTGAATTTCAGATATTCCTAGAGTTCTTTCCTCAACAGCATCCTTTCCTTCAGAGATCTCATGATTTAAATATGTAGATGATTCTTAAATTCCTGTTTGGTCCACCTGCAAGCCTGGATATTTTCAATTGAATGTCCTATAACCACCTTAAAATTGAAATGTCTAAATTAAATAAAATCCTAAAACTTATTCTTTAATTCTAAATAGCATTTTCTTAGTAATATAGTTTCAAAGCCTGACTTAACTTGGATTGATTCCTCTTCATAGGATTATAGATTGAAATGGAAGGGAACTTTATATGTCATTCAATTTTGATTTTTCTTCAAACATGTCCCTCTTATCTCTTTTCTGTTCCCACTCTAGTCCAAAAACTTCTCATACTTAGATGCCAAACCACCCTACCATCCTATCTCCCCAAATTCAGCTTCCTACTCAACCTTGTATAGGCTGAAAATAATCTTCCTCAAACATAATTTTCAACATGTTGCTTCTTTACTCAAGAGCCACTCACTGCCTGAATTCCTCAAGACTAAACTTTCTTGTCAGCTTTCAAGGATTTCAAAATTTGGCATACCTGTCCAACCTATTTTCCCACCCTTCCCTAAAAAAAAAAAAAAAAAAAAAAAAAAAAAAAAAAAAAATCCTCCATTTAAATTATGATTATTTATCTCTCTATATGAAGGTCATCAGCCTATCTTGTCTCCCTCAGCTATATTATTGCCCTTGCTCAACAGCTTTTCAAATACTCCCATCTAGATCTACTTTTTGGTGTTCCAAATCATTATTGATCAGAGAAATGCAAATTAAGACAATTCTTGAGATACTACTACACACCTGTCAGATTGGCTAAGATGACAGGAACAAATAATAATGAATATTGGAGGAGATGCTGGAAAACTGGGACAGTGGTGGAGTTGTGAATGGATCCAGCCATTCTGGAGAACAATTTGGAACTATGCTCAAAAAGTTTATCAAACTGTGCGTGTCCCCTTTGATCCAGCAGTGTTACTACTGGGCCTGTATCCCAAAGAGATCTTAAAGAAAGGAAAGAGACCCCACATGTGCAAAAATATTTGTGGCAGCCCTTTTTATAGTGGCCAGAAACTGGAAATTGAGTGGATGCCCATCTGCTGGAGAAAGGCTGAGTAAACTGTGGTACAGGAATGTTATGGAATATTATTGTTCTGTAAGAAATGACCAGCAGGGTGAATACAGAGATCATTATACACTTCAACAATACTATACGAGGATCAATTCTGATGGAAGTGGCTCTCTTCAACAATGAGAGGATCCAAATCAGTTCCAATTGATCAGTAAGGAAGAGAATCAGCTCCCAGAGAAAGAATACTGGGAAAGGAATGTGGACTACTTGCATTTTTATTTTTTTTTCTTCCCAGGTTATTTTTACCTTTCTAAATCTGATTTTTCTTGTGCAACAAGAGAACTGTATAAATATGTACACATATATTGTATTTAAGATATATTTAAATATGTTTAACATGTAGGGGACTACCTGCCACCTAGGGGAGGGGATGGAGGAAAGGAAGGGCAAAGTTGGAACAGAAGTTTTTGCAAGGGTCTATGTTGAAAAATTACCCATGCATATGTTCTGTCAATAAAAAACTATTAAAAAAAAAAAAAAATCTACCTTTTCCAGTAAGTCTCCCATAAATCAGCTCTTGTTCAAAAGAACACAAATTTATGGTTGAGACTTCTTGAATGCAAGTCCATCATTTAACAAAAAAAAATGAGGCCTAGGGAATCCACTTGCCCAGGGTTCACACGGACTACTAAATAGCAAAAGCAGGATTTGAACTACCTTACCACACTGCCCCTCATCATCTCTCTCGCTTCTGAATTCATATGGCACATATTATTTTTGGGGGGTGGGGATGAATGAGCTTAATAGCCATTTCCTGATTTTTCTTGTCACCTCGACATTATAAATTACTTGTAGGCAGAATTGTGACCTTGAATTTTTCCCCTTTAGACTCCAATAAGTGCTTTATTTTCCAACTCTTTAATGTCCTTTATGTGATTTGTCATGTCTTATCTGCTTACTACAAGTTCCTTGATGGTAGGGATTCCATCTGAGTTAAAATTTATATCTCAACACCCAATTCAGAGGATATGGTGCATGCCACCTAGAGGTACTTAAGAAATTTCTTACATTGTGCTGTATAGGCCTCCCCTGACAGCCTCCAGCACAGTGGAACATGTAGGAGCAAGCAAGAAATATTCTTTGCCAACTGCTAGAATGATTTTTCTGCCACTATAAGAGGACGACAACATTTCTGGCAAGCTCTTGGAGCAACTGTGCAACTGGCCTTCCCCCAGGGTCCCAATACCTGCAGCAGAGCGTGGGGGGCGATCTCCACCACCACAGCATTGTCAGGGACATGCCTCAGGGCCTCCTGGAAGAGCACTGGGCTCACCAAATTGTTGACATTGTATTCTGCTGAGGATGTTTGGGCCAGGGTACCATTCCATTGGTCCTCAGGGATGGAGGTGCTGAGCCATCGAGGGGAGCGGAGCCGGGGATTTTTGATCACCTGTGTGAGAGATAGCCAAGATTAAAAAAAGACATTTTGAAGGCCCTGATATCTATCCCAGTCACATTTTTGGCTGGTATTTCTTCTCTCTCTCTTTCTATCTTCCTTCTATCATCAACCCCCCCCTCCCAAGAACACCCCAATCCACTACATCATTTCTTCTTTCATCTTGTTCTTGAGTCTCAATTTTTTTTTTCCCTTTTCCTTCTTTTATGATCTCTGTAGGATACAGACCCAGTAGTAGCACTGCTGTATCAAAGGGTATGCACATCCTTAGTTAAGTCTCAATTTCTATGAGCTCATGGAGAGGAAACTTCAGAGGGCCCATGTTGGCCCAGTTTTTAACTTGATTCTAAACTTGTTCTCAGAAAAGACAGAAGAGCTCAACAGATCTCTAAAAGCACTTACTGTTCTCTCTTCTTATATATACCCTGCCTTACTAGAGAGGAAGCTTTTCTTGATCCAATCACTTTTATTCGGCCTCCCCTTGTCCCTCATCTTCTTGGTTCAGAACCAAAGAATGGCAAGAACTGGAAGGGCATGTGTCTGAAGTGACTATTATTTAAAGCAACACAATAGCTAGAAGCCATCTTAACTACCCTTTAACTTGTCCTATTTCCTTATTAAACTATAACTTCATGAGGGCAGGCACTGGGCCTTTGACTCTCTTTGTATTCCCCACTCCCTGGTGCTTCCTTGAGGCTTTGTTTCACAGTAAATATATGTTTGGGCTCCCAGGGGCTTCCAGACCCCCTCTTACTCACCTTCTTAAGGGCTTGAAGCAGCACAGGAGCAATGGACTCCATGAAGTAGGAGTGGAAGGCAACACCACCAGTGTTCACTTCCTTAGCAAATATGTCTTCATTCTTTAACTCCTCAATGAATTTGCTCACTAAAGCCTGGGGAAACACACAGATAGTGTTAGTTTCCTTGTTCTTCAAAGAAACAAAAGAGGTAAACATTTTGGGGAGGTAGGGATAAGAGAAGGCTGATCAGTGCCTTTCCTGTTATTTCTCAAAGCTACTGTTTCCAAAGCCTAGACTCTCTTTACTGGAATATGCAACAAGCTCATTTGTCTGAAAAACCAGCTGACAATCACCAAATGTTAAGAGCTGCAGGGAGACGTGAAAAATCATCAAATCCAACCATCTTATTTTATAAGGAAGGAAAGTGACAAAGGACTTGCACAAAGGCACAGAGGTAGCTCATGACTGTGCTGGGCCTGTGGCAGCATGCTGATGAATACAGGTCTGCCTTGAGATGGCTACTTTTTCCATTTTACTAACCTGCATCTCACAGAAAAGGACTTGTAATTTATACATGAGCCTCAGGAGGAGAGCCAGGATACTCTTAAATATCAAGGACCCAAACAAAGCAGCAGCTTAATCCTCTCATGACATACTCTGAAGCCTCATTCTAAGAGGTCTTAGAACCACCCTGAAAAACGTTTGGCCCCAATCTTGCCCAAGTCCTAATGAGTCCAGAGGAATTCTAAAAGAAGCTCTCTTCTCTCTGGCCTGAAAGGCCAGATTCTCTACCACCTTTTTCTGCCTGAAGTCCCCACTTACCTGGGGCCCTGAAATGGTAACTGTATCCTCAGAATTATGGCAGGCAGGGACAACACCCTTGGGACAGCGCTGTTTGCATTCTTCCCATGACAGCCCTACAAATGAGGAGCAGAAATGTCATTTCAAATAATGAAGGGCCAGGAGGACGTAGGAGTAAGGGATCCCAGGTAAACTAGGGTCCCTTTCTGTGGAGCCAAGACCCATTGTCCTCCCAGGGTTCCTTTCCTTACATTGGATTTTTTTGGATCTGGTAGTTGATGACAATCACAAGTATTTGAGGATAAGCATGTACAGGGTTTTCAGCATATATGCATGCCTTCATAAGCTGGTCCCTTGGTTTGGAGGGGACAGAGAGGGAGGCTATAGGCTTAAAGGGCTTCAGTGGAGTTTAGGAGGGAGGAGAGAAGAGACAATAAGGTTCTTAACTCAGGAATCCAGGTATAGGCCTCTCCTCCCTAGTCAGGACGATATCCAGATCAAGCCTTGGGCTTTCTGGAATAGATATTTCTAATAAAGCTATGTCTAGGCCTCATGCCTCCCCTTCACCACCTATTTCTATGGTTTAACTTTGCCTTTCTCAAACTTGGCAGGAAATCATTATACACTTCAACAACAATATATATGATGATCAATTCTGATGGATGTGGCCATTTTCAACCATCAGAGGATCCAAATCAGTTCCAATTGATCTTTAATGAACAGAATCAGCTACAGAGAAAGAACATTGGGAAATTAGTGTGGACCACAACATAGCATTTACACTCTCTCTTCCTGTTATGGTTTGCTTACAGTTTTGTTTTCTTCCCAGGTTATTTTTACCTTCTTTCTAAATTTGATTTTTTTCTTGTAAAACAAGATAATTTGTAAATGTGTATACATATATTATATTTAACAAATACTTTAACATAACATTTAACATGTATGGGACTGCCTGCCATCTGGGAAGGGGGTGGAGGGAAGGAGGGAAAAAGTTGGAACAGAAGATTTTGCAAGAATCAATATTGAAAATTTTTTTCTAATTTTTAATTTTAAAATGTTTCTATTTAGTTCTGGTAAACCAGAAAAAAACCCAACTGCTGTGAATTTGTCTTCCTATCTGTTTGATTTCGGTTAACATTTAAATGAGTGGCCCAGAAGCAGCTGTCATGAACACACAAGGCTCTGGGACAAGGGAAGGACCACAGAATGTGAGAGGTAGGAGATCTCCTTGGAGATCATCTTGACCAAGCTACTCATTTTTTAGGTGCTAACACAGAGGCCCAGGCAAAGTGGAAATAATTAGTCCAAGGCCACACAGCAGCTTGGGAATGAGAGAGTTGGAATTTAAGCCTTAATTCTCTAGTTTGTGTCCTTTCTTCACATATGGTATGCCTGGAAGGAGATACCTTGCACAACTATGGATAGGGGGAAATTTTTTTTTTTTTTAAAAGGTAAATTTTTTTTTAAAATTTTTATAATTATAACATTTTCTTTGGCAGTACATATGCATAGGTAATTTTTTTTTTTTTTAAACACATTATCCCTTGTACTCCCTCCTGTTCCGAGTTTTTCCCCTCCTTCCTTCCACCCCCTCCCCTGGATGTCGGGCATTCCCATACATATTAAATATCTTACAGTATATCTTAAGTACATCATATATGTGCAGAACCGAATTTTGTTGTTGTTGTTGTTAAGGAAGGATTGTATTCACAAGGTAAAAATAATCTGGGAAGAGAAAAAAAACAAAACAAAACAAAACAAAAAACAATGCTCACAGTTTACACTCAGATGGGGGAAATTCTTAACCAAACAAATGATAGAACTAATCAGGGAAGACAGAACAGACGTTTACCTCTATAGTCTGCTTGGGGCCCATGTGTTATTACTGATCTCACCTTGCCCTGACTTCTCAGAGGGACCTAGAATGGGCAACTCCACATAAAGGCATGGCAATTACTGAACACT
The DNA here is from genome assembly GCF_048593235.1 of Sminthopsis crassicaudata. Taxonomy (NCBI): domain Eukaryota; kingdom Metazoa; phylum Chordata; class Mammalia; order Dasyuromorphia; family Dasyuridae; genus Sminthopsis; species Sminthopsis crassicaudata. Next base: position 321,405,998 of record NC_133620.1, read on the forward strand.
TACCCACAGCTGCCATGCTTCCTGCAGGGAACTTGGCATCTTTAATGCACTGGCCTCTCCAGTAGGCAGCAAGGACAGCCTCATTCTGGGTGAGGCAGCCATCAGCATAGCCACAGGCTATCTCACCCAAGGAGTGCCCGATAATGCCATCTGGTTTTAAGCCCATTGCCGTCAGCATGTCAATCTGGGCAATCTGAAGAGAGGGAGAGAAAAGGGAGAAGTGAAAGACCAAAGATCACCAACCCTTCAGTCTTGGACCATTTCTTTGCTGGATCCTAAGACTAATGGTATGGGGGTAAGAGGCTGGGGAAGGAGTGGGATAACAGACTAAAAAAATGTCTCATCAGGCTACCCCTTATACTCCCACTCATGAGATTATCAGAAAGACAATCATATAGATCTTCTAAAGCCTTTTTCTTGAGTAAAGGATTACTTATTTTGTATGTGGGCCTAGGTATGAAGACCAATATGTCTATTGGATGACATACATAAAGAAACGGAGTAATGTCTTCTTTCCTACCTGAATTGCAGTAAGGCTGACAAAGGCATGGACAATATCATCAAAGGTGTTCTCATCAGTACTCAGAAGCAGGTCAGACACCTTGAGGCCATACTCTTTCACAGCCTCATCAGAGCGCAAGATGGAGTTGCGAAAGATGTCCAATCGCATGAGACTCAAGCCCATCTTCTGCCATTGTGTTCCCATACCTGTTTGACGGATAGGAGGATAAGGTTTAAACCCTCCCCTCCTTTCCCCCCTCCTATTTGCATGGAGGGAAGTATTTACCCCACTTCAGAATAGCTACAGAAGAGACAGATTGACAGGTGTGTATGTGGGAGAATCCCTTGGTTAAGCCCTTGGCACTGAGTGAGGATTACTGAGCCTGGAGAAGAGAAGACTCAGGGATGGGGTAGGAGGGAGAAGAAGAAAGTTTGGAAACCACCACACACACAAATGAGTTTCTTATAAATAGGAATGTTTTCATTCTTCTAGTTCTCACCCTTCCTCTCCCAGATATAAGTAAATGATGAAATGGGACTTAATGTGTAGCAAAGAGGATTTAGAACTTAACATTCTATGTCAATAGAAAAAAGGATTGCAGAATTAACATGGCTGTAGTTGCATTTAGAAACAGGAATGGACATGTTCTTCTCAATTCTAAGATTCTATAATTAGAGTAAAGCCCTGGCCCCAGGTAGGGTTTCAGGTGGAGAAGATCAGGGGGGAGGGGGTGGACAAAGAGCTGGAAAACTCACCAGAGCAGATGAACCAGAGGGGTTGTTCGCCTGAGGTTACCACCCGTACCTCCTTGGCATTGTCCTCACCACCCAGCACAGTGAAACCTCGGTAGGGCATGCTGGCTGTGGGCACCATGGCAATGTCATTGAGCATGCTCACAAAAGTCTGGTCTTGGGCCTGCAACTGGCCCTGCTCCAGCAGTGTCTCTACAGCTTCCTTGGTCCGCCCGCTGGCCTGCAGCAGGTGTGGTAAGGAGAGGGGCTGTAGGGAACGGGTTCGCCTAGTGTTGGGCTTGAGAATGACATGGACATTGGAGCCACCAAAACCAAATGAGTTGATGCCAACATTGCCACCTTTAACAGGGATTGGTCTGTCAACCACCAGAAGTGTTCCATCCAGGAGGGCAGGGATTTCAGGGTTGGGGTCCTTATAGTGCAGGTTAGGAGCCCAGACCCCATGTTCCAGAGAGAGAAGCACCTGTGGGTAAGAGCAGAATGAGGCAGAGGAATGTGGGTGACCCCTGGAGTATCTCAAAGGCAATCAGAAAACCTGTTCTCTACAGCTGGTTCTTCAGGGCTGAAGAGGACCAGCCTTTCTTCCCTCTACCTCTAATTGGGACTATTAAGTGAATCCAGTCCCACCCACTCCTGCTATCACTAATGAAGCTTTACAGGATAGCACCCTGGGAAATGGGAACATGATGCCTGGGAAATGACTTATGACTCTCTTATAATCTAATGGGACTAACATTCTGTAATTCTACTTCCCTGGGGAAGGTAACTATTATCTAGCCTATGAGGATCTCCAATTTGTCTATGAACCCTGGCCCTTTAGACTGTGGGGAGCCTACCTTCTAAATCTTAGAAACTGAGAACATGACATCTAGAAGGTATCTTAGAGGATCATTCAACCTCCTCAATTTAGAACTAAACCAACTCTGGATGTCAGAGTATGGTAATGACAGATTGAGTTATAGTTGTTGCTTTTCATCTATGAGCACCCTATGGGCATATAGATATGCTCCATGATTTTTTGTTATTGTTGTTCTCTTTAAAATATAACATAGTGCAAGAGTGGAGGGAGTCGGAGGGACTAATTGTGGACAATGGGATTAAAATATGCTTCACCACAGAGATCACCAATGATCCCACAAATACCATGTTTAATGGTCTTTTCTCAATTGAATTTTCTGCAGGAAAGGGACACTATTGATCCTTGAACATTCCTGGACTATGAATTTTGTGATAACTTCTCTCTTTGTTCTCTTCTTAACTCTCTGATCAGAGTTAAATCTCCTTTGCTGGATTACTATCCATGTTATACTCCAAGGCTCTTTCCCAGACTCTATATTCTCTCTTTTGTTGATCTTATCAATTCTTATAGGTTCAGTGATCACTTCAATGCAGAAAACCATCAAATCTTTATTTCTAGAGCTAGTCTCTCTAGAGCTCCAGTCCCACACCTGCCTAATGAACATTCCAAATTTAATACATACAAAGCAGAACTCATCTTTTTGCAAAAATCTTCTTTTGAACTTTCTTATTACCGTCAATGGTACCACCACTGAGTTTATAAGACATCTCCACACAGATATTCTATGAGCCATCTCAGACTCAATATGACCAAAATAGAATTCTGTATCTTTCACCTCAACCTTGGCCTCTTCTGAATTTCTTTATTTCTGTCTAAAGTGCTTACCACCTCTCCAGGAACTCAGGCTCACCATCTTGGTGTTATCTTTGCCTCCTCACTCTCATTTACTCTACCCAGACAATAAATCCCTTGTCTTCTTGCTTACCTCTCACACCTCTCCTTTCACTGCCATGGCACTCTTTCAGGCCCTTGTCACTTCTTACCTGGATTATTGTATTATCTTCCTAATTACTCTCCCTGTCTCAACTGTCTCTCTTCACTGCAAACCATTCTCCACATTGTTGACAAGGTGAAGATTCCTAAAACACAGGGCTGATGATGTCACCATCCTACTCTTAACCTGATGTCCTCTTAACTTTAGAATAAAATATAAGTGGTACTTTTTTTTTTTTTTTTTTTTTTTTTTTTTTTTTTTTGAGGCTGGGGTTAAGTGACTTGCCCAGGGTCACAACAGCTAGGCAGTGTTAAGTGTCTGAGACCAGATTTGAACTCAGGTCCTCCTGAATTCAAGGCTGGTGCTCTATGCACTGCACCACCTAGCTGCCCCCTAAGTGGTACTTTTGACCCACAGTTGCCCTGTGTTTGGCATTTAAAAGTCTGACCTGGTCTCATCTTACCTTCCCAACCTTACTACACATTAAGCCCTCCTCCATACTGGTCTTCGAGAAGTTCTTGATATACAGGACTTTGCATCTACATTATCAGGAGCTCTCTTATCTCACAACCAGGAATCCTTGGTGCCTTCAAGACCCAGCTGGCGAGTCACCTCTCCTGATCCTCCCAACAGCTTCTGCCTTCCCCTCCAAAGCTAGCCTGTAGCTTCTTTGTCTCCCTACATGTGGGCATGCTGTCTCCAGCTTCCTGAGGGAAGGGACGTCACTCTTGTCTTTGTATCCTGTATGATTACCACAGTGTCCATCACTTAATATGTGTGACTAGGGTGGCTAACTCAAGGAATGGCTGACTGCCTCCCCCATGCTATCCCCTTTCCTGTACTAGGGTCCCTCTACATGAACCCATCCTCAGGGTGTAAGCAGTGACTCTGGTTTAGCCTCAGAATAGGTATAAGAATTCAGACTGGAGATGGCAGGGCAGATAATAAACAGTAACACAAGCCTGAGGGAGGAAGATTGTAATGGGGGGTTGGGGAGCAGAAGGCTTCAGGGAAAAGAAGGTACTTGTATATCACCCTCCTACACAAAGCAGGAGGAGACTGATCACCTGTGGCTGCCTCCTCCCCCAGAGTCAAGCCCAATCAATCAACCACACCCAGTCAAACCAGCCAAGCCAGGCAGAGGTAGCAATTCCAATCTGGGGCCAAATCACTAGTTTCTTAGCTTCCATTAGGCTCATTCACTAATCAAAGAATCAAAGACAGTAGAGTTAGAAGGGATCTGGAAGTTATTTTGTCCAACTCCTTCATTTTATAGAGGAGGAAATGGATATGGATTGAAAATTTTGTAGCTGGAAGGAACTTTGGCAAATATATTTTCTTCTTTTTTACAGTTTAGAACTGAGGCCCACAGGAAATTCAGGGTAAAGTCAAGATTGGAAGTAAGAGCTTCTGATTCAGAGCTGAGGGCTACTCCTGTTCCCACAATTCTTATTAAGCCCTTTTCCATTCCTGCTTCCTGGTTAAACCTAATTATTTCTGGCAACAGCAACATTTAAAGGGATACTTAAGTGAAAAGACCACTCTGCAGACCAAAATTTGGAAAACATGATTGCCACACTCACTGAGACTTTGGCTTAATACCACATAAGACACATGACAGTAACTTTCCCAAGAAGGTTGCATACTTGAACATATAGAGAAAATCTATCTTGTATGAGTCAATGTCCTCAACCTCAAATACCCCCGCGTCCAAAGCTAAGGGGCACAAGTGCTCCTTCCTCTATTTGTAGAATGGAGATATTATCCTAACAAGCTACCCTAAGCAGGGCTGTGCAGTTTTCCCTATCAGTTACCTTGGACAGGGCTGCCAATCCTGAGGCAGGCTCTGGATGGCCCATATTTGATTTTGTGGATCCTATTAGCAGCGGCTCATGTCGAGATTGGCACAAAGCCCGGACAATGCCATTCAATTCTTGAGGATCCCCCACCTGGAGGAACAGAAGACAGACCATGAGTCCCTGGGCCTAGTTCACTTTGAAGACCATTTTCTTTCTTTCTTTCTCTCTTTCTTTTTAATTAAAGCCTTTTATTTTTTTAAAACAGTGGACAATTCTTCAACATTAGCCCCTGCAAAACCCAGTGTTCCAATTTTCTCCTTTCCCCCATGCCCTCCCCTAGATGGTAAGTAGTCCAATATATGTCATGGTAGAAACATGTTAAATTCAATATACATATTATACAATTATCATACCACACAAGATAAAAAAGAGAAGCAAAATAAAATGTAAGCAAACAACAACAAAAAGAGTGAAATGTTATGTTGTGAACTATACTCAGTCTTGTAAATGGCTCTCATTGTTGAAGAGAGCCATGGAGGACTACTTTCTAAAGGGCTGAGAAAACACCTGCACAATCCTGGTTGAAGTGGATGAGGAAATAAAGTAAGATGGGGGTAGGGGGAAACCATAATTTCACCTTGGTGCCAGTGCCGTGGGTTTCAACGTATTCCAGTGATTCAGGGGAGATTCCAGAATCTTTGTACAAAGATCGCATTAGCTGTTCCTGCACCTCTCCAGAGGGGTAAGTCACACCTGCAAGAAGATACCACTTTGAAGGCTTTGCCCACCGGCGCCTCCACAAGGCATCTATTGGGTTAGGCCTTTTAGATGAAATGCCCCATTTGCTGCCACATCTTGCTCTAATGCTCCCTCTGCTAAAGCAAGCCCCTCTCTTCTCAGAAGGCCAGCCAAACACAGAACCTGGGATCTCCAGATGCCAGATTCAAAATGCTGTATTCTAGGGATATAGTTCTCTCCCCAAAGTTATAGATAATTTCTTAATTGCCAAGTTAGTGATGACCTTTTTTCAGATCTCCAATTTTTTTTTTCTTAAACATTTGAGAACAGACTGACTATCTTCTTCTGGACACTATCCTTCCTGAATTTTTGTGACACTTCTCTCTCCTAGTTTTCCTTCTGTCTGAACCCATCTCTTTTGTTAGATACCTCTTTACTATGCATGTATCCCAAGGCTCTGTTCTCTTTCTTCTCTATACTCTCCCTGTTGTGACCTCATTAGCTGCTATGGTTCAATTATCATCTCTACTCAGATGTCTCTCAGATCCAGTTGTAGAATCTCTCGAGCTACCTTACCCACCAATTGCTCATTAGACATTTAAAACAAGAGATCACACTGGCAATTCAAACTAATTATGTCCCAAATAGAACTCACCCTCATTCTAGTCACATGAGTTTGTTACATGGGTGTCATTCTCTAATCTTCCCTCTCACTCCATTCAGTTGACAAATTTTCCCATTGATAATTCCAAAAGCATAATCATTAACCTGTTCAGACTTTTATCAGATCTTACCTGGACGATTTTGAAAGCTTTCTTATTTGGCCTCCCTATGCCTAATCACTAAGGTAATTTTTATAGGTCTGATCACAACACTACTCTGTAAATTTCAGGCTTCCTACTACCCCAGAATCCAATATAATCTGCTGCTTTGTTTGATATTTAAGCTGGCCATTTCTTCCTTTCTTGATTTGTTACATACTATTCCTCATATACCATCCAGCTCCATACCTTTGCATGAGTTGTCCCCCATGCCTGTAGTGCATTCTCTTTACCTCTATCTTTCAAAATCCTTACTTTCCTTCCAAGTTCAACTAAATGCCACCTTTTATATGCAATTTTTCCTGATTTCCAGAGTTGCCAGTGCAAGCCTTCCACTCCAACCCTTCTAATAATCTTTCTTCTATGTATTGTCTCCCTTGGGTAATTTTTAAGATACTTTAAGGCAGGCAACTAGGCATTGTCTTTGTATCCCCAGCTCCTAATACATGCCTGGCATATAGTATATGTATAGTAAATACACATGAACAAAGTAAATCAAAAAAACATATGTATCAGTTGATTGATATAATCTCCCCTAGCACCAGTTGAGGCTAAAACCTTCTTGGCCTTCAGAGAAGTTGTACTGGGAGGACAGAACAAGGCACAAATAACAGCATCTAAGACATGGTCCATCCACTGCTGCCAGTTCTCACTCAGTGACCATGGTATCCAATCCCTGACTTCATGACCCACCTTGCTCTTTGTAGCCATCTGTGTTGGTGCTTGCATTCAATACTGTGGCATAGACCCTCTTGGCCATAGATTTCTTCATCATTAGGACAGCCACCACAGCCTCAGCTCGGCAATACCCATTTCCTAAAGGGAAAGACAATATCCTCTCAGGACTTCATATTTGCTCTATATCTATCATAAACTGAGGCAAACACTAATTTTTGGCCCCTACCCTACCTGCCCTCAAGGATGTGCCTCAGTGTTAGTTTCTACTTCTACAGATGTCTTAGGGAATAACAACCATATTTAGTGTAATGTAAGTTAGGAGAAAGGAGCCAATAAATGCTAGAGCAGGAAGAGATCTCATGCCCTTATCTTAAAAGAACCGGGGAAAGGGAGAGTCAGAGAGCCTTGGTGGAAGTCCATGTTGAACGGCCCCTCCCACATGGCTGGGAAAATTCCTATGAAGCCAGATCATTAGCCAGTCTTTTATTGGATCTGGCTTATAATTTTAAAAATCAATAGGTGCAGATATTCTAATCCAATACAGATGAGAACAGAGGGCTAGAGAGCTGTTTAAGACATCACAGAAAGTTGGTGGCAGATCAGAGACTGCAACCAGGACTTTGGGCCTTTCTGCCATAGCACACTGCTTGCCTTCTTTTTTAAGAGCTGATGCTACTACTGTGGTGTCTCATCTAATTCTCAACACAACACTGTTATTGGGCTTTTATTTTCTCCATTTTTGAAGTTCCTGTTGCTTATCCAGTGAACATTCAGTGTAAATAGTGATAAACCATATTGCTTCTTCTTAATGGCATCACTAGAAAGGGGACTAACTAACTAAGGTAGGGTAGAGACCTCTTTATTCACTGTTGCTGTTACTTCTACCCTGGCCCTCCCTGTACAAGGCTGGGGTTAGTAAGCCCCTTCCTTACCTGAAGCATCGTAAGCCTTGCAGGCGCCCTCCGGACTGAGCATACCCAATTTCATGAACTGGACTGAGGTGTTGGGCTTGAGCAGGACATTGATACCCCCTACGATGGCAGCACAACATTCCCCAGAACTGATGGCCTGGAAGGCACTCTGCAGAGCCACAAGACTGGAGGAACACGCAGTGTCCAGGGCAATGCTTGGTCCTGCAAACCAGAACACAACTGATGGGACTGGGCAGTGTGGAAGCAGAGCAGAGCAGGAAGAAGCTAGGAAGTCTCTTTGTCTTCAGCAAAGCTGAGATGAAGACAGATAGACAGCATAGGAAGCTTGAGGACCTCCATAAAGGACTGTGTCTAGAAAGAAAAGGGGGCTGACCTGTGGACAGGCCTAAGAGAAGCTCCTGGGATTCTAAATAGCTCTGCCCTTGCCCAGACCCACAAGGTTCATTATCATACAATTGACTGATGTATTTTAGCCCAGATTTTAAGATGTTAAGGATCTCAGGAGAACCCCAGGGGCTTCCCAATATGTCCTTCATAAAATCATAGGTCTGCAACTAGAACTGGATGGGATGTTGGAGATACCCATTCCAAACCCCTCCTTTAATAGATGAGCTAAGTGAGGCCCAACCCAAAATGATGCAGGTAGTAAGGAACAGGGTGAGGGCCTCCAATCTTTGCTCATTCTCCTACTCTTCTCTCACTATCATGCTTTTTGTCCAGTCATGTCCATTTGGGGTTTTCTTGGCAAAGACATTAGAGTGGTTTTTCATTCCTTCTTTGGTTCATTTTATAGATGAGGAAACTGAAGCAAACTGGGTTAAGTGGCTTGCTCAGGTGACACAGCATGTAAATGTCTGAAGCCAGATTTGAATTCAGGATGATGAGTTCTCCAGATATGCACTTCGAGGCATTGTGCTTCCCTATTATTGGGAAGGTAAGAGGTCCAGAGAGGAGTGAGGGAAGGGGACTGTCAGAAGGCATAGAATATCAGTGTTTATCCTGTGGTATCAGTCCTCTTGACCCTCTTCACCCACCTTTTAGGTCGAAGAAGTAGGACAGTCTGTTGGCCATCATAGCCCGCTGGCAGCCAACCATGCTGTACCCCAAGAGTGTCTCCGGGTCTCTGCTCAAGGCTTCTGAAGTCTCTGATCCACTCACACCCACCCATACACCAGTGTTGGTCCCTCGGAGTGTAGTTGGGTTGATGCCTGCCAGGAGACCAAAATGCTGAGTGTGGGGAACTTGTACATTCAGAAGCCTCCTCCTGCCCTCCTTCTCTCAGCCAGGCAGACATGAAGCTGCCTTGTTATCAGGCAGTTTTCTCCCCTTGACCTTAGAGAATTCTTACTTTTGGCTGCATCCTCTAGTCCTATGATAAAATTTAGCTGAAGCTGTGATGTTTAAAGCCCAAGTTAGGCAGGGGGAAAAACCATAGGGATAAGAAAAGGGATTATCTTCCTAATAAGATACAGGTACGGAGAAAGCTGGAGGGAAGGCAGATTCACATCTCTACCTGCATGAGACCTAGGATTCAAGCCCATAGAACACAAGCCCAAGGAGGGACAAAGGGCAAATTGTTACATATGATGAATCTGAACTATAAGCACTGGGAGAACAATCTGTTTCTTTTTTTTTTTCCCCTGAGGCTGGGGTTAAGTAACTTGCCCAGGGTCACACAGCTAGGAAGTGTTAAGTGTGTGAGACCACATTTGAACTCAGATCCTCCTGACTTTGGGGCTGGTACTTTATCCACTGCGCCCCCTAGCTGCCCCCTGGGAAAACAATCTGATATGCTTCTCCCCAGGAATTCTGCTGCAAGCAGATTGAACATAATCAAGTGCTCAGGGCTGCAAGGAAGAGATGGACATCAATCACTTCTGGAACTCACAAGGGCAGGGGCAGAGAGATCACAGGAAGACCTTTGGGAAGTTTTCTCTATTTTACCAGGTGTGCCTCACAAGAGAACTAGTTAGGAGCATACTTCCTCACCACTGACCTTCAAATCAGCAGTGATATGTATGCAAAAAGTCAGGGTAATGCCTAACACCAATTAAGGTACAAGCCATGCCATGTGTTGGATTTTAAAAACTGTATCTTCCCTGAATGACATTCATAGATGAAAGGAGCATTCCTATGTTTTGTTTACACTTGGGCTGGCCATCACACATGGAAACAAACCAGATAGCCTCCCTTTTGCACTGTAGTACAAAAATTAGCAGTTATCTAAAAATGTTCCCCAATATTAGGAGGGTCCTAATTCCCCAGAGTCCCCCAACCAGAGAGAGCAAGTGGGCTTTTACAGGTCCAGCCCCACTCATTTTACAGATGAGGAAAAAGGGTTTGAGAAAGAGCTAGTTAAGTGTCTAAGGCAGAATCTAAACTCAGGTCTTTCTGATTCCAAGTCTAGAACTCTATCCACTGCTAACTACCCATTCCCCAAAAAGCCCTGTAGTATTAGATGGTGAAGCTTCTGCCAAATGGATTATAGATCTAGGGCTAGAAGGGTCCTCAAAATTACATTTTGTACGATCCTTAATTTTAGAAGGGAACAAATTGAGGCCCTTGCAATTTATGTGACTGGTCCTAGGTCACACAAGTGGTAAATGGTAAGGATAAGATTTGACACCAGATTCCAAATAAGTAGCTACAAGTAAGCTTTAGTCCTCTGAATCTAGGACTAGGAAAAGAGAAGTAAACTTCAGATCAAGTCAAAGACTATCTATAGTACTCCTCCCACCAGAAAATGCATTTGAATGGAAAAAATCCTTCCTTCTGTACAAGGAGGCCCTGGGGCTATTCAAGAGAGCCAAGGCCCACAACAGAACTCAGGCTCAGAGAAAATCAGACCAACCCAGCTTCCTGGTATTTATTCAGGCCACAGAAGACCTCCCCAACTCCCTTAGAAAAAAAAGAAGTTCATTAGGCAGCTTTTTTTTGATGCTCAAATTCTGGGGGTTTGGCAGAGCATTAGGAGTCCAGAAGGAAGTCAGGAGGGGAAGGAGAATTAAGCATAAGAAAGCATGAAATCAAAAGAGAAGGTTTAGAGTTCTCAAAAAGAGAAATGGGAAAGGGCAATAAGAGTAAAGAGTAGATAAGGAAAAGATAAGGAAAAGGAAATGATGAAGAGTGGAAAAGAGGTGAAGTAGGAAGGGAAGGGACTCTGGAAGCCACCTCCATCTATTAAAAGCAAGAAAGGCCCCTGCAGCAAAATGAGATGGAGCAAAGCCAGTGTGACACAGAACTTCAAAACTGTCAGGAGAATGGGGGTGGAAGCTATGGCTGCAAGGAGTGGGTTGGCAGAGATTAAGGAAGGTGGAACCATCACCAACAGAGATGTGTGGAATAAAGGCTGTATTAGGTTGGAAGGAGGAGGAGGAAGAGGTGGGAGTGACGTCTTAACCCAGGAAAGTGGGAGGTAAGCAAAAGGGAACTGGTTGCTGGCTGTGTGGTCATCTGTATCTGCAGTCCCTGAAGGTCTGCACCTGTCCTCCTTATGGCTTGGCTTTAGCAGCCAGTGCAGGTGAGAGGAGGAGAAAGATGAACAACTGGGAAATGAGCAGGATCTGGGCTATATTGGTCTTCAGAACCCTTCAAGAGCCACCTCTGTGCTTTGAAGCTCAATCAGTGATAGAGTGAGTGGCTGACTATTTTTTTTCTTTTCTTTTTTTTTTTTTTTTTACAGAGATTATCCCAAGAGTATTTGGGGGGAGTCCCAGCCCTAGTTCAGCCTCCATTTTAGGTCAGAGGAAATCCTGGTCCTAGTCTAATATTTCCTAACAGATACCTGTTGTCCCAAAGAATTCACCCCCCCTTCATTCAATGGACAAATCCTAGCTGACAAGAGTAATCAAACAATTGAGGATATCAGATATCAAAAAGATCTCTGAGACAGATTGGTTAAGAAACAGAAACCTTGTTCCTCAACCCCTGTCCACCCACCAGCCTTAAGTCAGGGCTGACTAAGATCCAGAGGCACAAATCAGTTAACCATTCCTCCCTAGGTGTCTCCAGAAGAGGTTGTGTCTGTCCCTTCCTACCCACTTCTGATTACATATAACACTCTGACCCACCTCCCCTGGAGCTCCCTCCATTCCTGACCTTTTGCAATGAGAGACCCAGTTCCAGAACAGGGTTGAGTTGTTCCCATATCCAGTTCCCCCAACCTGGCTGACCAGTGTCGGGGCTAGGGCCAAGACATACACTCACCTCCATCCACGATGGCTTCATAGGTCACTTCTAGGAGCAAGCGGAGCTGGGGGTCCATTGTGTGAGCCTGTTTGGGGTGGACCCCAAAGAAGGAAGCATCAAACTTGGAGAGGTCCTTTAGTTTCCCTGACCTCTTAGGCAGTCCATAGAGCCCTGTAAGGAAACAAACATTGGTAGTGGTCTGGCCCCAAGCAAAGAGAAATTTTTCCCCTCTGGTGGTAGCCTCCTCACTTTCTCCACTTCCGCCAAGAATCCCTGATCTCCAACCCCAGATATGCAGATTAAAAAAGTACATTGCAAGGGCAGCTAGGTGGCGCAGTGGATAGAGCACCAGCCTTGAATTCAGGAGGACCTGAGTTCAAATCTGAACTCAGACACTTAACACTTCCTAGCTGTGTGACCCTGGGCAAGTCACTTAACCCCAGCCCTAGGGAAAAAAAAAGTACATTGCCAACAGGCATCTCAGCTAAGCTTAAAATTCAGATAAAGGATAAAGCTTAGCTGGGCAGGGGCAACACACCCAGAAAACAAAGCACTCGGGGGTCTGGGCAGCATTTAATCTTCACCCCCCCCATTATCACAAAATAGTCTCAATAGGACTCCTGGCTTTGGCATAGCCATGTTACGAGTGCTGGAGGAAACACAGGGACCACATTGGCACTGCCCTTCCATTCCTAAACTGGGGAGCCCCTCGGCCCAGCCTGGCCTGGCCCAGCCTGATGTTGGCAGAGCCCTGAGGACTGGTTCTGGGTGAGTCACATCCTGCCAGTCAGGTAGGACAGCTCCAGGGAACCAACTTGGGCGTGAAGGGGGTTCAGGCTGAGTGTTTATCAGACAGGTTGTAAGACTGAGGGGAGGAAAGAAGGCAGGCAGCAGCCTCTAGGGACAGTGCTGGAGCAGAGAAGCCATTAAGGAAAGGGCCTAGAGGCATCTCTCAAATAGGCTTCAAGGACTTTTTTTCTTTTCCTGTATCACATCCTAGGAAAAGGTTTTCAGTATCAATTCAGAGGGTCCTAATTAAACAAAGCACCTCCTATCCCCCATCTGGGAGGCAAGTTGGCACAGCTTCAAAACAATAAGGATGTATATAAGAGAAGAAATGCTAATGAAGCTATTGTCAATTCTGGTCCATCAGAGTAGTTCTGGTTACAGGCTTAAAGAAAAGGAGACTACATTCCTGGAAATTACTATGCAAACTCCTCTAGGTGATAAGATCTCAATGGGATGGGGGAGGGGAAGAGGTGGGAAAGATAGAGGAATCTGGGGGAAAAGTGTCACAGGGCTACAGAACAGGAGTGGACCAAGGAGAACACTTCATCCAAACCCCTTATTTACAGAAGAGGAAGCAGAAAGAGCAAGAGATCCTTGGGAAAAAGGGAGACCTGCTATCTTGCCAAGACTGTTAGAAAAGGTTACTGAGAAGCAGGAAGAAAGCCCAAACACCAAAGACTTCTTTTTTGCACCATGAACTCTTCTGGCAATTGGGTCAAGCCTATGGATCTCTTCTCAGAATATTTTTATTTTTCTAATCTAATGGTATTTTATTTTTTCCAGTTATATGCTAAGCCAATTTTCAGAATGTTTTTAAATGCACAAGATAAAATACACAGGATTACAGAGGAAGTCAATTGTATTGATAATTATTGATTTTAAAAAAAACAAAACCCCAAAACCCCTAAATTCACTGACTCCAGGTTAAGAACAGTTGTTCTAGTCCAATCACTAGACTTTACAGATGGAGAAAGGGAGTCCCAGAGAGGGGGGAAAATGCTTTTCTATCATTAGTCCAAATCATTTCATCCTTCTTGTTCATAAAGCCCAGGTTCACAACACTCACCTGCCTTCCACCTTCGGTCATCATCTGTGACCATGTCCACACCTCCGATCAAATTATCCCAGAATTCCTGCAGGTTTTCTGACTCTGGCAATTTTCCGGCCATTCCTGCAATCACCACCTCCTCCATTTTTTCAGTTCTTTTCTGTAAGGTATGAAAGGGGAAAGGAGAAGCTGAAAACTAGGGATGGAGTCCCAGCATATAAAGGGAAAGGACAAGTTGAAGAACTGGTTATACATAGTTCCCGCCCACCACCTCCACTATCTTCTACTGACTGATCCAAGGGAGACCTCTGGTAGCACACTCTCCTGGGCACTCATCTCTCCTGGAGAAACCAGTCCCAACCACAGCTTCTGGGCCACGGTTGGTAACCAGGGAGTTTACTGCCTTGCCTGGAGGGGGGAGAGGGCCGGAATTTTTAGGTAAACTGAATGACCAAGTCCAAAAATGGGCAGAAACAAGGAGGAAAACTAAGTCATAATGATAAAAGACCCAATTAATCAACAGAAAAGAGAAAAAAAATTCCAAATTACACTCCCTCCAAAGCTCAAGTAAAGAGTTGTCTGCCCATCAAGAATCTTGAATCTTAACAGAAAAAAAAAAAAAAAGTTAAAAAAAAAAAAAAAGATCATCTTCAGGATCAAAGATAAGAGTCTGGATTTAGAAGCCTGGCCCCTTTCTACCTTTACAGCTTCTTTGCTGCTCTTCTGTTTCTCAAACTAGACATTTAATCTCCAACTTCGGGATACTTCTAGGCTTGGGGGCCTGGAATTCTTTCCCTCATCTTCAGGGTCTTTAGCTTCAAGTTTTGACTAAAGAAAGCCCAATCTTTTGTAAAAAGTACTTCTTAATCTTAGTGCCTTCCCTCTGCGATTATCTTTCATAGTTATTTGCATTAAACTGGTAACTCCTCAAGAGCAGGGATAGGTTTTTGCCTTTCTTTGTGCCTCCAGTGCTTAGCACCAGACACTTAATAAATGCTGGTATTGGACTTATTTTTTTTTAAGAGTAAAACTTAAATCCATGCAAAACTCAGAGGAGAATGGAAGACAGGAGTGGGAGGGATGCTGGAAATGTGGAGAGTGAGAGTCCAAACCAAGGTGGGGATCTGTGGCAGCTGAAAGATGAGAGACCCAAAAGCCAAATACTAGAAAGAAATTGTGACCTGAAGAGTAAAGTGGGAGCAAATCTGGACAGATGAAGAGAGAAGAGAGGAAAGGGATGTTAACACAAAACAAAACTGGGCAGGTTGACCCAGGAAATTCAACAGAGGTCCAAGTCTAATCTCTGCTTCAGGGGGAAGTGCTCAAGCTGAGCAGGGACCTGGGGAGGAAGGCACAAAGGACAGTGACTGTTCTGGACTCCCACTTGGCTTCAGCTCAGGGAAACTTGAAGGAGAAATAACAGCATTGCTTGTTGTCTTGCTATGAAATAGGTTGGGGAATTTATCCCTTACATTGATCTTTCTCTGATCCTCTCCCAGGACCTGGGTTAGGGAATTGCATTTCCCTAGGGTCTCCAGTCACAGATTAGGGACAGAATCCAAACCCATAGATTCTGACAGATGAGAGGAAACTGAAGATGCCCTCAACTAAGTAACAGAGCAAGTCATAGATTCGGAAGCTGGAAGGGATCTTAGAAGGCCATTTTAACGCACCTCTTTATTTTATATTTGAGGAAAATAAATGCCTGAGGATCACACATGCAGTTGTCAAACTAAGGTGCTAACTAAGCCTAAGTGAGGCTAGAACTAGGTCAGATTTTCATCTTCTGGCCAACAACCTGAGATTCCAGGCCACAAGGCACTCGGACAATTTCTTCTTCCTCTACCGGAAGAGCACAGAGGGCCAGGCCTTGGCCACTTTCCCTTAGGTGAACTCAGTGGCTTTTGGCCAATGGCCAGGGCTCTGAAGGAGCTGAGGCTCCTGGCCTGGCAGTCAGTAAGACCAGAGTGCTCCCCCACTAGCTCTCTCGGGAGTCAGAGACCCTCAACTTTCTGGTCTTCCCTCATAGGCCAGAGCAGGAGGTTCTTTCATCATCAACAAATCAACAGATTTATCAGTAAACAATGGAAGGCAGGGCCCAGAGAAAGCAGTTTGGGAGTCACAGGATTTGGATTTGAATCCTAGCCCCTCTCAAGGTCAATTGAACTATTATAGGAAAGTTGCTGTTTTCATTCTCTCCGGGCCTCAGTTTTTCATCTGTAAAACTGGGGAGCTGAAATTATTTGGCCTCTCAAAATCCTTTTGGTTCTCAATATTATGGTCCCACAATTCTACAATATACAAAGCACTGTGGGAGATACAGAATTGAGTAAAAGGATTCTTTCTCCAAGATCAATTCCATTAGGAATTAAGAATAGTCTAGCAGGGTAAGACAGGGCACAGACACATAAAAAAGATCAATGACAATAGAAAGCAGCACTGGACCTGCCACAGTGCCACAGGAGTGGCAGAGGCAAGAAATGCTAAAAGGAGGTCAGAGGTGGGTGTAGAAAGGTTCCTTTATAGCTAAAGCATGACTTCAGGACTTAGTGGTAACAGCACATAGAAGGCTCTGGATCTCTCAAATTTGAGCTATGTCTATAGCACTACTCCTCTCTTTTCATTCTTGCAAGAGGCTCGACTGGGCATCTCGGACTTGGGTTTCCCTTGGGTTTTTTCCCTTTCCCAAAGGAAACAGGTCAATTGCCTTGTTCCTTATCTTTCTTAAAGGAGGTAATTTCAGCATTGTGTGACTGGTGGTGGCTGGTCCTAGAACTTGATTGAAACCACACTTCTAAGCCTTGAAAGGTAAAAACAGCCCTTACTTAGGGCATCAAAGGAAGAGGTGCAGTCCCATTTCTAATTTGACCTACAATGGGCACACATGCTCCTCAGAAACCCAGGAAGGATCATGTGTCTGTCCTGCTACAATTCCATTCTCCAGTCAAGCTTTCCCAAGGATTTATCTCCCCGGCCTCTCTTACTTCCTGGGGCAGGGCAAGAGGTAGGGGGTCTGAAGGAGAGGAAGAAGGAAGAAGTGGCTTACCCTTTCATGGGCCAGGCTGTTTCTACCCACTATTGTCCTGATATTCAGATTAAGCAAGCTCAGGAAGACAGTAGAAAACACTCTTCTGTCTAATTTTGTGGAGAGTTCCAGGAACTCTAAGCCAAGGAGTACTTGACCTTTTTAGTTATCACAGACTCCTTTGGCAGTCAGGTCAATTCTATGGATCCCTTCTCAAAATTGTGATTTTAAATGTACAAAAGATATACATACAGGATTATAAAAAAAAAAAATCAATTACACAGAAATACAATTTTTAAAAGCAAGATTGTGGATCCCAGGTTAAAATCCCTCATTCTAGGTAATAGAAAAACTGGGGTAGACAGGTGGGAGAGCATAGGATCAGAATCTTGGAAGAAGAGAAAAGACCAGAGGAAAAGAACACAATTTGAGCAACTGATGGTACAGGTGAATTGTTTTCCATCAGCCCTTGGGAGTCTGAGAGAGCTAATGATGAGATATCAGGGAGTCCCTTTCTGGTGAGAGGAATTCATTATTTGGCTTCTCTGAGTGAAATCCTAATTCACCAGGTTTTTCATACAGGGTAAGCTTTTGTTCTCTCCTTATGACAGGGCCAGGTAAGAAAAACTGTTTTTCCTCCTGCTCAAAGCTCTTTCTCTTATGGACTAAGGCTTTCATTCACTCCATATGACTGCTGTGGAACTCCCAGGCACCAGCTTGCCGAGTTCCAGAAATCAGTTCCTCTGTTCTCTACCTACTTGCTATGCACATGGAGTTCTGGTTGGGAGGAAATGTTTGGCTGAGTTGGCTGGGCCCCTCCAAGGCCAAGCTTCCCAGGAACAGATTTCCAAGGCTATTTGTTGTGGGTCCATGTTTCTCCACTCATTCTCCATTCCTCCAGAGTCCTGCTCCCACTCGGGTGATCTGTCTTTTTTTCTCCCATGCTGGAGAAGTAACTATCAGCACTTAGTTTGGTCTGGGGCTTCTGAAGGGAAAGGTGCTGGAGAGAAGAGGTAGACTAGTGTTGTTTACTTTTGTACTCCGTAAGTTTCGGGTAGCCTCAATTTTAAGTGTTGAAATCCTCAACAAATACACTCAGAGATACACAAAAGGCCCTTCTCTGTACTGCCCATTTCCTTTGGCACTCTTCCTTCAGTTCTCTTATTTGCTTTCCCTTCTAGAGGATCTTAGTGGGGTACTACATGCAACTTGTAAGCAAAGCCTCTCCCCATGAGCAGAAAAATCATTCCCTCCTTTGCCAGATCACTGTCAGAACTAGAAAGAACCTTAGAGGTTCACTAGTCTAGCTCCTTTATTTTACATATGAGAAATGTGATGCCCAAAGCGGTGAAGTGACTTGTCCAAAGCGACCCAGATATCTAGTGGCAGTTGAGACTGGAACCTAGGCCGTAAGACTTCTCATTCAATATTCTAGGCACTGTAATCACCACCTTCCTGGGGAAAGGACCTCCAGGACCTTACTTAGGGCATCAAGGGAAGAAGAGGCTAGAGCCACATTCAGAGGCCATATAGAGCAAGACTCTATAGATAATGAGAGCACACATAGAGAAAATACAGAAATAGAGCACAAACAGAAAAATATTTTCCCCTAAAGAAATCAATGCTTCTAACAAGACTGAGAGATACATGGCTAATATGCAGGAAATCCCTCTGCTTGTCCTAGTTTCTTTGCATCACACACACACAAAGAGAGACTGGGCTGAGAACTTAGTTTCCAGTGGCATTATTCAGAGGAAGGGGACCATAACCCCCCTTCACCAGTCCCCATACACACAGAGGCTGCATTATGTGCAAGGTGAAGAGGCTGAAAGGCAGAGAGAGGATCGGGAATGTATTTTTTTTAAATCTTCAGATCTGTTTTGTAGCCAAGCCTGAGTGTAACTCCATCTCCAAGGGCTGAGATCAAAATGGCTGTTTGTAGAACCTGCACAATGCAGCAAGCACACTCCATTCCCATCTCTCCTTCTCTCTCCTTGGCTATTACCTCACCTACTCATTACATTTCCCCCATCCCCCATTCTAGCTCATCTGCCCCAGTCTTCCTCCCCCCCCCCCTTCCGGAGCAGGAAGGATTCCCTGCCACTGAGGTGGATTTTCAAACCAGATTTCCTTCTGTTCCTTGGTCAGGCCGCGGATCAGCTGAAACACTGACTACCAAAAGCTTAACCCTCTTTGGAAAGGAGGTTTAGGGTCAACTCAGGAATTTGATGCCTAACTGCTCCTTCCACAGCAAAGGTTAAAGTGCAGCCAAGGGTGGGGGTGGGGGTGTCAGGGAAATAGGCAGGGGGAATTAAAAAGGGGCTAACAATTTGAATCCAGTTGCTTAGTCGAGGTATAAAGGTTAAGCAAACATCCAGTACCCCCTCCAGTTTACAAGCTCCCCCAATTTCCTAATACAAGCAAAGAAAACCCTCCCCAGGCAGAATTTTTTTTTTTTTTTTTTTTTTTGCCACCATCTCCTGCTCCAGAGGCAGGTAAGCTTCTCCTTCAGCATCCACACGGGAGTAGTTACAGGGTAAGGAGAACTGCATGAGCTTTCATGAAGAAGCTCACACCCGGTTATTACGGACCTCTATCCCCACCCCCACCCCTTCTCTCTCGGGCCCGGCCTCCACTCGGCCCACGTTGCTCTGCCCCCGGTAAGGACCAGGTGGCTTGGATCCAAGTCCTGGATGGGGGTTGGGGGGAGGTCAAGAGGATGGAGAGGGAGGGCAGGCAAGGCCAAGCCAAAGGGGGGGCAGGATAACAACCTTAAAGGGGGGGCAGGATGGTTCACCCCCCCACAACCCCGCCCCTGCCCCGAAGCACGAGGGGGCTCCAGCGCCCCGCGTTCTTCCCCGCCGGCTGAAGACCGCTGGGACCTCGGATATGGAGCTTCCGAGGGACCCCAACCCTCCCTCTCGCTTCTCAGCCCCCCGGCTGGCGGTGGCCCGGGGCGGAGGAGGGAAGCACGTTGTCGGCTTTTTTCTTCCCTTTTTTTTGTCTGTTACCTGGGCCAGTTGCGGGACTGCGTGACGGACTAGGGGTCGGAGCCCGGCTCGGACAGGCCGCGGGGATGCTGCTGGCGGCGGCGGAGCTAGGGATGCCGGCTGCGGGATCCCGGGGCGGGAGGCTGAGGGGAGCTGCTGCTGCTGAGCTGCTGCTCGGGCTGCTGCTGAAGTTGCTGCTGCTCGGGCTGCGGCGGCCGCTTCCTTTCTCTCTGTCTCCCTCTAGCTCCAGCTCCCGACCCTATTTAAACAGCTGCCATCCTCCCGTGGCCACGCCACATGGGCTGACAGTTTGGCTCTTTCACGCAGGCCAATGAGCGGCCGGGCCCGGCTCCCGGAGCCGGCCGTGGGGTGATCCCAGTGCGCGGGGCTGGCGCGAGTCCCAGAGAGGGGACCCTGGTCGAAGGATAGGGAGGGGGCGCGGGGGAGGGGCGGAGAAGCGCCCCCCGGGCGGGGCACGGCGCGGGGGCGGGCCCGATGGCTCATCCTCCCCCTCCTCCCCCACCCTTGCCCCAGTCGGGCATCCCCCTTTTTCTGCTTTCCCCACCCCCACGCCCCCGGCAGCTTTCTGGCAGATAGCTGAATTGCCCGGGGTTGTTGCCCGGGGTGGCCCTCGCGCTTTTCTCGGGGATTTGGGGGGAGGGATAGTAGTCTCCTGTTGCCCCCTTCTTAGTCTCCGATTTGAGCCGTCCTGCCTACCCCCCCACTCCAGACAAAACCCGGGACTCCCGCGCGCGTGATTCCGGGGGGAGGGAGGGTGTGTGTGGAATCGGGCCATGTGTGCAGACGGCGCCGGAAGGTCCTGTAGCGCCATGTGTTCAAATATATCCTGAGGGAGCCGCGAATGGGAAAGAGGGAATGCTTGTATGGGGCCGAAAGGAGAGCTCAGGTGGCGTGGTAGCGAGGGTGGGGGCGCCTAGGCCTAGCCTTGCTGCGCGCGGCCATTCCCACTCCGCCACTTTGAAGAGAAACGGAGAGACTGGGGTTGGGAACAGGGGGGAGGCCCTCGGCTCATTCACTCGACCTCGGCCAATCGAGAAGCTAGGGGCGTGCGCGCCCCTGCCTAGCCCGGCCAATGGCGGGACCTGTGTAGGTGTTGCTAGGCGATAGGGTGATGTGATGGCTGCGTGGGTGGGTGGGAGAGCGGAGCGCGAGCCCGCGGGGCTGCTAGCCGAGCTGGGCGCCCGCCCGAGTCTAGCGGTGGACGCGCATGCCAGCCGCCTTGGCTTATGTGCGGTCGTTCACCCCGGCCGAGTGCGCTCCCGCCGAGGTTACTGCAGTTCACGGGCAGGACTGGGCGGGCTTCGCGTTTCCCTCGCCTTCAGCCCCAGGGCTGGGCGTGCTCCCTGCTAGTCGCTCTCCCTGGACCCCTGAGGAGGGCGCACGTCCTACTGGAGCCCCCCTCTCCCTCCTTTTCCTCGGGCATTGTGCCAGTTCCTCAGGCCAGCGACCCTTCTGGGCCCTTTTTGCTGTGAGGGAGCTGTTCGCCTCCAGCCCCCGCTTTCCTGGCTCGTCTGCTTTCGGTCGGATCGGATCCCACCTGTGACTAGGGCTTCGTAGAGGCCGGAGAGAGTTCCTGCTGCCTCGCTCCCAGGGGCGGTCTCGGACACCCTTTGAAGCGTGCCCAGAGTAGTCAGCTTTAGCCCTCCAGCTTTCCCCTTTCCGTAGGACTCGGGATAAACGCAAGCCCACTTAAATTCGGATTGCTTCCTCCCCTCCCCCCAGTGGGGTAAAAGCTCTTTGGGAACAGTAAATCTGCCATTTTTTGACCTTATCAGTTGTCTGATTAGGGAGAATCCGACAGAGAGGCACTTTAAAAATTTTTTTTTCTCCTTTCTTTGGCTGGGGTTGTTGTGACTTGCCGCCCATGGTCACACAGCTAGGAAGTGTTAAGTGTCTGAGACCAAATTTGAACTCAGGTCCTCCTGAATTCAAGGCTGGTGCTCTATCCACTGCGCCACCTAGCTGCCCCCACTTTTTAATTGGTAGCGAGGTGAGCTTACATGTGTGGAAGAAAATTTCTTGAGTTCTGAACAAGATGGAGTCCCTGCCCTCTAGGAACTTAGGATCTAGCAAGGGAGATAAGATGTTTACAGAGTAACTGTGACACCGGGGTAAAAGGGAACAGATCAAATAAGAAAGGTGCAGTGTGCTCGGGAGAGGGCAGAGATGACTCCTGGCCCAGGAGGAAGGCGAACTTTTGAGCTGATCAAGCTTTGGAAGGAAGGATAGGATTTTCAGCAAGATTACAGTGAGCTAAAGGCATTCTAGCAGAAGGGAGCTGCTTCATAGAAAAACACTAGACAGGAAAGTGTACATTTAGGGGAAAGAAGAAAGGAGCAGTGTTGTGAGATCTATCAAACCAGGTGTCTTCTTTGACGCTATTAGGTTTTTTTGCCTAATCCCTCATTCACAGTTCTTTGTTGTACTAGATTCCAAGTTGTCAAAATCTTGGTTTCTGGAAACAGGAGAGTAGGAGTTAGTGGGATCTTACTGTTTTGGTTTCCCCTCATTCCTCTCCCCTTCCTTTGTAGATGAATTTGCAAACTTCATCAGAAAAGAAAAAGAGCTATATAAGAACTTAATGCTTGAAAGATAGTTCAGCGCTGAGTTCAGAAAAGGCTGATTTGTGGTATTTTTCTCTAGTCTCTCCAGTTGTCCCTTGAATGGCCTTTGTTTTACCTCCTCTCAATTTCAGGAAATTTTCATTTCCTATCTATCTAGAGGTCACTAAAAATCTGAAGTTTTAAAATCTGGTCTCCTTCTTTCTTTCCTAATTTTAGAGGCAATGTCATTTGCAGCTCCCCTCAGGAGGTGACATTATTTTTAGCAAGCCTTGTAACTCTTTGGGGCAAAAAATGTGACTTTTGGAGTTCAGTCTGCTTAGTTTCTTGAAGACAGGAATGTAGTACTCTTCATAACTCCCTGAAGTGCCACATACCCTATTTTCCTGAATAAAGGACCCTTTGTAATGATCAGACATAAAGCCAAGTATATACATTTTAAACCTGTTCTCCCTATTTCTGCTAGCCACTTCAAATGTAACTGCAGCAAACTACTGATAAGTTGGATTATAGAAAGGCAAAGATGTTTTCAAATCTCTCTAAAGTTTCCACTCTGATTAATCATTATATAGCAAGCAGTTATATGGATTGATAATACCACTGGTATTTATAACATCTTGTAGAAGTAGACTGAGGTTCCTTTATATCCTGGGGAGAAGGTTAGGGAGCTACTTGTCTACTTTAGTGTGTGAGCTACATTTTCTAGAAAAGGAAACTGACAGTAAAATAATAAATGTTAACTCAAAGCCCTTAGGAAAATCTAGCTGCTCAAGTCAAATCCAATAACCATTTGGTATATATTCTATATATGGTAGACTGTAGTATATAAAAATGAAACTATAATCTCTTAAGGGGATTATCTGGAGTGAGATAATAAAAATTTTAATAGTACAAGGACCCAGGAGGAATAAAACAGTATAGAGAGAGATCCTGGAAGGAAGAATAATGTAAAGTTGGTAGGAGGGAGTTTAAGATCTGGTAAGGTTTTATGTAGAAGATAGATCTTGAATTGTATCTTAAGGAAAGGAAAGGTTGATCCAACAGGTAGAAAATGTGGGAGGAGGCCATTTCAGACCTTGAAAGACCATAAAGCTACAACATCTTGTACAGAATGTGGGTGGTACAATGAGTAACTTTGCATTGACTAAAGTAGTATTCTGCTAGGAGTAGGGAAAGGTTGAAACTTCTAGAAAATGGATAAAATAGAAATTGGGGGAAGAGGAGGGGCATTGAGTACAGAGCAGGGCCAGTGTTGACCTTGAGAAATGGCTGTTTTTGTAACAGTGGCATTGGGAATGCATGTGAATTCCCAGTGATTCAGTGGTAGGACCCTTGTAATATATGTGTTGCCGATGAAAGGAACCTTTTGCTTGCAAGGGAAGAGGCAGGAAACAACATATGCATTTATAGCAGAATAGATTTTAAATGTTTTTTTTTTTTATTATGAACTTAGCAATCATCAACACAAACATTTCAACATAAAAGGGCGATTGCATAAATGTAAATTTACAAGGTAGTGACATACTTGACCTATGTGTCCCCTTCTTTATTCTTCTTAGTATTTTAAGTATTTTGTTGATTTTTTTGGGCATCTCTATCACTACTCCCTAAGTCACCCATTCCCCCCTCCCAATTCTATTCCTCATCCTCTAGCAGATAATTATAATCAAGCAAATCAAATTAACAATGTGAAAATATCACATTCTGTAATTCTAATCTATCAACTTTTTGCCAAGAGCAATGTTTAGACCCTTTATCCTGTCTCTAGATCCCAAGGCTACTCACATTGGCCCTAAATGGGGGGGGAAAAAACCCCAACACTTAAGTTAGTGCCATAAAGTGGATAAGAAGCTGGTGAGAAGATAATGACCCAGGTGCCACGCTGCATTTGGTTCCTGCTTTACAAGGGGAATACAAATGAGATCTAAGGTAGGTCTTTGGAAATTCAAAACCTATATAGTAAGACTGTGCCATGGAAAGAAATAAGTAGATATGTCCACAGCCTGCAGCACACTGAAATGATCCTTACTATTTAGAAATAACTCTATCATGACCCATTTCTAGATGTTGGCAATAAGGCTGAGCTCATGACTGGGAGTAGAAATGTTTGTTCCTGCCTCTTGAAATGTAGGGCCTCAAAGCATGAAAGGACTCCAACTTTCTTCGGTGAGAAATTCAGTCTGAATTAATGATACAGACTGTTCTCATTTAAGAGGAAGCATCTGTGGGGTTAGCAAAAGAATGGCAGAGGATAATTTTGGATTGACATGAAAATGTTTGCTTTTCTAATGTGATACTATTTGATAGGTCTCTTTATCAAAATGTCCCAAGAAAGTATTGAAGACCCTTGAAAGTTTGGGACCCGAAGGATATAGCCCTCTTCCTCTTGCAAGATTGGTACTGAGAAGCTCTATCAAAATCATGGTTAAACCCTGCGAAGGGAAAATATACAAGAAACACTTCTACAACAAATAGATATCCTCTTCCTACTCCCTTGCCAGGTTTTAAAAAAAATAAAAATAAAAAGGAAAAATACCCATCCCACAAATAGGAATGCAGATGGAGCTGAGCACTGTCCTAAATTCGCGCTACCCTTCTATTGGTAGCCACTGGATGAGTCTAACGACAGAGAGCCAAGACCTAGTGAAACAGTAGGTCACTGTTGCTACTGTTACGCAGGAAAATAAGAGATTTTCATGAGATTATTGAGTTTTCATTCATAGTGTTAGTATTTATATAAGACAGCTTACAACCTACCACAAAAACTAATATAAAAGCTAAGATGTTTGTTAATTGTAATTAACTATGTAGGCAGCACCAAAAAGAGCCATCTGCAACAGAATGGGTAATAAAAGTTTCTACTCTGAATCTAGGAACCCACTTTTTTTCTGCTTTGCTCTTCCATCACAACTACACCAACAACAGCTGGAGACTCCAGTTTTAGATTCTGTCACTGGAGATAGAGGAGGTGGGCACTGTCATATTAAAGTTAGTCTTTCACATTATAGTTCCTGATTTTTGATGATTTCTGTGTAATTTTCAGTTTTGCAGGATGAGGCTTGGAGGGCTTGGTGGATTTGGGTCTTGGCTGGACCTCCAACTTCATCCCTTCAATGGTAAAAGCTCTGGGAGTCCCTAATGTATCCTGGTTCAGTTCTTGCAGGCTGTCAGCTGCTTTGGGTGCTGGAAGCTCTACTATGTAAAGAGAAAGAAAAAAAAAAAGTTTTGGTAATATTAAAGATTAAATAAATTTAAAAAATTTTAAGTCTTAAAATTAAGATTAAAAAGGCATGTGATTAAACATAGATAATAGGTAAGAAAATGAAGCTCTGGATATGTTAAGGAACTAGATATTGTTTTTTTAATTATTTTCCTTCTTCCTTCACTAGCAGGATCTCTCGAAACTCCTGAGTTTTTTTAACTAGAGCCAGAACAAGCTAGAGAGTCTACAGAAGCAGCTGTTGCAACTGTCTTGCACAACAGCTTTAGCTACTGTGTCCTGTCCTCAGTGTCCTGGGGGACAGGAGGTCCTTGTGAACATGTGCTCTTTAAATGCTTTCCTGATCCAGCCTTAGCCCTACAGTCTCCACTGGGGCACTCAGGACACTTGGACCTAGAGAAACACAAGTTCTTGTCATGACTGTTTCACAACATGAAATAGAAATCTCGGATTTTGGTCCTATTCTAAGTCAAAAGAAAGAGAAATGTGCACTTTTGTGGTTAATAGTTTACCTGAAGTTTCACCTCTCAGGCAGCTTTTCACTAGTTCTCAAGAGTCAGTGAGTAAGCATTTGTTAAATAGCTACTATGTGCCAGGCACCCTGCTAAGGACATAGAGTCCAAAGATAGACCTTGCCTTCAAGGAGCCCATAATCTACTGGCACCATCATCTGATATGTATGCTGTCAAAATGCATTCTAGTTAGTATCTCATCGTGGCCATTAAACTCCTACTGGATGAACAACAGCTAAGTCAATAATAACAAGAATAAAAAAAGCTTGACCCAACTATCTATAACTATGAGTAAATTCAAACATTGCATGAGGAGAAGTTTGCTATTTGAATCAGTCCTACTTCACATGGTTTAGCTCAAGCTGTAGAGCTGGAAAAAAGAAAATGCTGGAAAACTATAATTAGTTAGTTCTTTAACTACTACATCATTTTCCTTTTGTCTTTTATATGCAAGTAAGAGAATCCCAGGGTGATTGAGAAAATCAAGTCCTTGGGCTGCTTGCAAAACTAATCCATCCCTGTGTCTTGAAATGGGACTATATGCAGACCACTCCAGAGAAAGAGGGTTTTTTCCCCCCTCAGAAATTTCCAGTAATCTCTATCATTTTTCTTAACATCGTGTTAGCCTTTTACTTCTAAGATGATGCTTCTGACCCAGGATCACTACATGCAATACAGGTATTTAAAAACATTTTGGGGGGGGTGTTATTGATCTGTATATCCCTCTATTGTTCTTTACCAGTGATATGCATTCAAGACAATAGACTGAATTCACAGGTGAAGTCTATGGCTATGACTCAGAGCAAAAAGGAATTGACCCATGTGGAAACTGAACCTATAACCTCTACCTCACCATGACCTATTTTAAAAAACTGAGCTAACCAGACACAAAGTTAAAAACAGCCAACTGGAAAAGACCCAGGGCAGAATCTGAGCAACAAGGAAATTGATGATTGAGGTAAATCACATAATGAGCAAGTTGGCCAACTAATTGATTTATCTATACTGCTCCAATCCCTAAAGTTCAGAATCAGCTACATAATAATACAAAGGACAATAATGTTCTCCTCCTCTACTATACACAGTGGATAAAGATCTCATGAATTAACCTCTAGAAAATTTTAATACTTGGTGCTCTTGTTTAATTCCCAACCAAACCCATATATTCACTGCATTCACACAAGCAAGCACTTAAGTCTTGAGACTTAAGGTCTACAGATATCGGGGCTTGTCCATGACAATGATTCTCTCCAAATCACCATTTTGTAAAAGACACTGACTCTACCTAGTCATTTAAAAGAATGGAAAAATTGGACAAAGTATAAACTTAAGGGGGAAAAAAGACTTTATAAGGTAAATTTATTTGAACAAATGGAAATGAAATGACAGTGCTAATGGGGAGAAGAGGGCATGGAAGTGACTCGATTCTATTCTGAGGATGTTAGGAAGGGAAAGAAAGATTAAATGGAATACATTAGTATAAGAAAGGAGGAAGAAGAGATGGGATTTACTATTTCTCATAATTGAAGTATGTGAAAAAAAGTGTACAAATGTGGAAGAAGTGGGTTTCAAATGAACTTCATTTTCATCTGCATCAAAGAAGGGTTAAATATATACACTTTTGCACATGCATGCACACACACAAGAATTCAGTATAAAAATTCATAAAGCTCAACAGATGGAATATTAAGAGGGAAGATAATGTCACAGAGGGAATATCTGAAAGCATAACTTTTGATATTGTGTGAAATAGAGAGATCAGGTGAAGAACTTACAGGAATGTGTGAATTCTTTTTCTGTATTTTATTTTCATTATTTCTGTGTTTCCTCTATGACTTGTATAATATGTACAGGCCCATATTTATTTGAGCTTTGGCCAGTTATAAACATATTTACTTAACCTGAACTGATGACATTTATTAGTATTTGACATTTATCGATATTTAGTCTATTAGCTTGAGCATTGTCTGCTTAATTATCTGAAGCCTGAAGGCCTGATTTTCTGTTTCCTAGAAATCAGGTGATTTCAGGGAAACAGAAACCTTCCATTCCAATCTCTCTGGATAGCAACAATCAATTAGAAACCTCTCCCCCACCCCCTTCTCAATGCTCTCTTACTTGAGATGTAATCTCTTATATAAAAGCAGTGTAACTTTACTACTTCTTTAGCCCTCCTACTATGAGCTTTCTCTTTTCCTTATCTCGTGCTGGGACAGCTCATCCTCCAGAGGTTTAATAAACAACCTTTCTGCTTTCTGCTTTTTATTTTGAGTGATCTCTGAGTAGTCATTTTGGGTAAGGGTCTTCTACATCCTATACAATATCAAAGGGGTAATGAAATGAAAAACAAAAGCAGAAAAAGAAGAAAGAAACAAAGACCTGGAAACTAAAGGGCAATTATCAATCAAGAATGGCTGAGTAAATCTAATGGGATATTTATTATTGTAAGAAATGAAAAATGATGATTTCAGAAAGTCATGGTTAGTATTAAATAATACTTTATGAAGTGAGTGAGCAGAAACAGAAGAATAATTTATACAATGACAACAATAATGTAAAGAAAAAAATCCTGAAAAGTCTTAAGAAATTTGGTCAGAGCAATGATCAACCATATCTCCAGAAAGGCTAAAATAAAACATGTTTCTCATTTGGTAGAGAGGTGATAGATGCATGATATGGAAGGAGTCATATATTTTTGAACATGGTCATTATACAGATAAATTTTGCTTAATTATACTTATATGCTATAAGGATTATTTTTTTCCTCTGTTTTTAATTGGGAAAGGAAGGAAGAAGGGAGAGAGGGGTAGCAATTACAATGCCAGAAAGAGGGGGAAATAGGAGAGTCATAGACACATTTTAGAAATACGCATTGAAGAGTTCAGATAATAATTCAGAAGGAAGAAAAGCCAAGCAAGGCAGCTTTGGAAGTAAAATGCTATATTTATTATATAGTATGCCTTTAATAAAGGAAATGATAGGGAATAAAGATTCACAATTACATATACAATTTCACTTTTGTTTCTATTTTATATATGTACCTACTTTTTTGTATTTTTAAGTTCAAGATAAAAAAAATGTATAGTCAATTTAAAAAAACTGAAGAGGTTGGATTTTTAAAAAAAGAAGAAAATTATGTCAGGACAGCTGTGATAAAAATCACAGGTTAGAGGAGACCAGAACTCTGGGCCTCAGGGAATAGGGACTCCTAGATCTCCCAAAATGAAGAGGATGAGGAAACTTAGCAGGGAAGCCTCAAGAATTGGATAATAGTGGGAGGGGAAAGACTTCAAAGGGTGAGGAAGATTCCCAAAGGTAACTAATAGGGAATACAAGAGAAAATCTTAAATACCAAAAGACAAGAGAAGGCCTGAATGAAGACCCATTCCACAAACAGATAAACCACTAAAGAGGATAATGAAGAATAAAGGAAATGATTGAATCAAAGGGCATATTGCTGTGAAAAAATTGTAAATTATGGTTTCTTGTCTTTCTATGGTTATCCCAGTGTGTTATAATACTTGGAGTCTGAAAGTCTTTCTCAATGTCTAACATGTTCGTGTTGCTTCAGCCTATTTAGTCACCTTATCTCCCTTCATATACTTGGAAAAATGATATTGAATCCCTCTCCAACTTTTTCTAGAGTAAGTAAATTTAGTTCCTTTGGCCTTCTTTCAATGAATTTATTAAACAACATTTCAAATCAGCTTTTTTCTTTTTTCTTGCTCCTCTACAAGTTCTCTCATGCTTCTGTTGCATGCCCCTAGCATGGACAGTCCTGGAGTAAAGAGCTGATCAATATTGACCATAAGGATAGGATTACTGGACAGTTCCTGAAAAGAAACCTATTTGCTTTTGGAACAACTCCTGCTATGCTTATACAAAGACAGTTTACTCTAAATTATATTGCTGTAATATTTTTCATTTCTCCTCCGCAAATTAGGCTATTTTCTTCTTAGTTTTACTCAACTGTATCCTCACATATAACAGGAGACAAGAACTTTAAGTTCTAGTCTTAGCTTTGGCAGTGATTTATGTGATATTAAGTGAATTACTTAAACTCTATTTAACTTAGATCCTCTATCTGCAAGATGGGAACAATAATATTTATACTTGGAAGGCAATAAATCAGAAGTACTATTAAATTTCTGCTAGAAGGAAAAAGTTACCATGAAAAATCTAATACTACGGCAGCATAGTGGAGGCACAAAGAAGAATGTATCCATGGAAGAGAAAGTAGTAGTTTGATTGAGAGAAGAAAGAGTTAAAAAAGTAACATGAGATAAGGCTAGAGAGTAGGATCATGCCATATTGTAGATCATCTTGATCTAGGCAAAGGTGTCTAAACTCTAATTGGAGGACGTTAGGAAACATGACAAATTATACACAGGGCAGATTAATTTGGCAGTGGTATAAAAGATGAATTGTGATGAAGTGAGGGGTGGAGAATGTAGACTGAGAAAAATTGTTAGAAGACTATTTCAGTATTCTAGACAAATGTTTCTAGGCCTGTACTCAGGTGGAAGTAGAAATAGAGAGTATGGAGTTTTTGTTAGGAAGAATTGATGAAATATATAACAACCAGAATGAATATCATAATATTGAGGAGCCCAGTTAAATCTTCTGTCCAGCTGAGATTATATTCTGTAGTGAATCAGCCCAATCTAGCAGTAGAGTAATTTGTCTATAATGGATATTGATGGCATGCTCTATAGTAAACTTCATCAGGAGAATCAGGATTCTCTGAAGAAAGGACATAGAGACTTATATGGCTCCCCACCTGACTACCATTATAACTGTTCTTCAAAGCAGACTGTTTTTGTGAGAATTTTGTACTTT
Organism: Sminthopsis crassicaudata; assembly: GCF_048593235.1. Classification (NCBI taxonomy): domain Eukaryota; kingdom Metazoa; phylum Chordata; class Mammalia; order Dasyuromorphia; family Dasyuridae; genus Sminthopsis; species Sminthopsis crassicaudata. The sequence goes on from NC_133620.1 coordinate 321,437,206, forward strand.
TTTTTTTTTTTTTGGCTATACCAGTTAAGTAAATGCTTTAAGAACTGAATCTACAGGTTGATTGTTTATGGAAAACACAATGGTATGGGCTCATGACCTATACAGAGTTAGGAGAAGTTACCTATAGGATTACCCATAGAATTTAAGTAGCAGTAACCCCTTTGGGAATCCAACTTGCCAATGTGAATTGGGTCGAGATGGGAGGAGGTATATATAGGATCAGAGTATGATAGATTTAGAGCATTAAGAGATTTAAGAGGCCATTGAGTTTAACTTTCTAATTACAGGTGAGAAAACTGAAGCATGGAGAAGTTGAGTTACTTATCTAGTATCATAAAGTCAGTATCTGATGGTGGGCTGCGATTTAGATCTTCCTGATTCCATTTCAAAGTTCTGTCATCCTCTTATAGGCTTACAACCTCTGTCATCTTGGACTCTTTACCCTCACTCACCCTACATAATTAATTCACTGCTAAATCTTGTAATTTCTACTGTCCCAACATCTCTTGTATACGGCCCCTATCTCTCTACTCACACAACCACAATTCCAGATTAGGTCCTTATTACCTCTCAGCTGGGTTACTGGAACAATTTTCTAACCAGGGTTTCTGCTTCAAGTCTTTCACTACTCCACTTGGGAGTTGCTAAGGTAATTTTTCTAAAAGGTAGATTTGACAGTATCACCTTCCTATTCAATAAGTTCCAGAGAACTCTTTACTATCTCTAGGAACAAAGTCCCCTGACATAAATACCTGGTCACTACCTCTTTTTCCATTCTTCCTACATTTTATCCCTTCCATGTATGCTTAACATTGTATTTCCTGTGTCTATGCCTTTGCCTTGGTTCTTTCATTCCTACAATGCTTTGCCCCTTCATCTTTGCCTCTGAATTTTCATGGTTTCCTTCAAAACTAATCTCAGGCCCCACCACCAAGGGAAGCCTTTCCTAGTTCCCCTAAACCACTAAGATTCCCTTTATCTACACTATGTTATCCATCATATATATTATATGTACCTAGTCATCTGTCCTCTCCTCCATTAAAATGTGAATTCTTTGATAATACAAAGAAGGGTCCTTCTTTGATTCTTAGTGCTCAACACAGTATCTAGCACATGGTAGGCACTTGATAAATATATATATTTTTATTATCCACTATACCATTCACAAACAATACTTTAGTACAAAGGAATAAATTTTAAATGATGGAATTTCAGATAGTCTAGAAGGTTACTTGCTAACTGATGCTATTTAGTTGTTGCAGTCATGTCTGACTCTATGGCTCCATTTGGGATTTTCGTGGCAAAGATACTAGAGTGGTCTGTTTCCTTTTTTAGCTCATTTTACAGATGAGGAACTGAGGCAAACAGGGATAAGTGACTTGCCTATGGTCATACAGCTAGTAATGATCTGAGACTAGATTTGAACTCAGATCTTTTTGATTCCAGGCATAGCACTCTATTCACTATATCACTTGTTTGCCCTTATGGAAGGTTGTTTAGGAATATGTTTTAGATTAAGAAGTCTTTCTGTGGCATTCAGATCACTCAGATCTGCTTACATTTGTTTTTCTTCTCTTACAACTAAAGTGTATACACTTTTCTTACCATCAGAGTTTAGCACTTAATTGTTCCTGTAACTGTTTCATGCATATTGGTATTGTTTCCCTTGCTAGAAATAAATCATGACATGCCAATTTCTTAGCCAATCACTTAACAAATATTTGTTGCATACTATGCCAGGTACAAGGTGATTAAGACATGACCCCTATTCATAATGAGATACACATGTAGTAGAGGAGATAAAGGTATCTCTCTCTATAGCCATATCTGTATAAATATATTCCCTATGTTTCTGTGCTCCGAAGAGAACAAAACTGTACTCTATTAAATACATGGAGGAGGTCCATGATGAAAATGATATAACTGTAAGGACATTGAGGAACAGATTTTTAAGATATCTAAAGGATGAGAAAATAGCAAAAGCATAGGAAGAGGGGAGAGAAAAAGGGAAGTCTTGTTCCTTCTTTCTTCCAAAAAAAAAAAAAAAAAACCCCAAAAAAGCTGTAACTACTGTCTAGTATGTCTTCTTTCCCAACTAGAGGCCAGAAATTTTTATGAGAATAATTTATTACCCATTGAGAGCATCTTAGATGATAGTACTAGAAGGTAAAATGATTTTCCAAGCGATTTTCCACAATAGACCACATCTTTTTCATTATTAAACTGACTAAAAGATGTGTCTAAAGAATGAAAGATTCCACTGTGTTGGTTGACAATGAAAAAAAATATTTTTTAAAATTATAGCAAAATGCTGCCTTAAAGGCTTTTCTATGACAGTGGTGTTCCCTGTGAATATGTTAAAATGTTATTTTTTATTCTATTCTATTATTTTATTCAATTATTTATTAAACAGTAACAATAACAAACCATAAAAGGAAAAGAGGATTGTGTATGAAGCTGAAAATCTATTATGAACAGCTTACTTTTCTTTTTAAACATATAATTCAGCATGCTATCTCCAAAACTGTCCTGCTTACATGTTTTCTATGAAAGTCTATTCTCAAAAAAATGCTTCAATGATCCTCTTTGTTTTCTTTTTTCTTTTAAATTTCAGTAACCTCATTGCTAGTCCTTTCCTTCCTCCCCATTCCCCACCTCCCAGACTAAAGAAAAATAAAACTCTTGTATTAGATATGATAGTCAAACAAAGCAAATCCCCATATTGTTCATAACCAGAAATGTAAGTCTTATTCTGAACTTTGAGGTTATCCTTCTCTGTCAGGAGGCAGATGAAGTATTTCATTTTTGGTTCTTTGGATTCACATTGATCAAGAACACTTAAATCTTTCAAAGTTGTTTATCTTTATCGTATTGTTATTATTCTGTGAATTGTTCTTTGTGTTCTACTTACTTTATTTCTACATCAGTTTATACAGATTTTCCTGGGTGTATCTGAAAAATGTCCCTTTAATCATTTCTTATAGTATAATAATATTTCATCATATTCATATAATCATTATATTAGAACTCCTAACTTTTTAGTTATTTGCTACTAAAAAAAAAAAAAAAAAAAAAAAAAAAAGCACTGCTAGACACATACATATTTTGTCCATGGCACACTATCTTTCTCTTTGACCTTTTGGTAGGTACAGTCTTAGTAGTGTTATTGCTGGGTTAGAAGGAATATAAAGGCTAATGACTTTTGGCATAGAATTTCAAATTGTTTTCCAGAGTTACCTGACAAATCCACAGACCAAACAACAGCACCCACAACTCCTCTAATAAATGTAATTTTTCTTTTTTTTTTTTTTTGGTCATTTTTGCCAATCTGATGGATATGAGTTAGAAACTCAAAATTGTTTAAATTTGCATTTTTCCTAGTAATTTGGAGCATTTTTATATAATTGTTGGATTTTTTCCTTTGAGAATTACCTGTTCTTGGCTTTTGATCATTTATCTTTTGGCTACTGGATAATATCCTTATATATTTGAAACAATTTCCTATTATTTTGAATATAGGTCCTTTTCATAAGTTTTCTGCAAAAATTTTTTTCCAGGATGTTTCCTTTCAATTTTAACTGTATTGTGGTTTTAGTTGTGCAATAACTTTTCAATTTTATGTAATTAAAATTATCCATTTTGCTTTCTGTTTTATTCGCTATCCTGTTTGGCCATGACTACTCCTTTCTAAACAGTTACATGTTTTCTTCCTTGAGCCTCTAATTTGCTTATGATTTGACCCTTTATATTTAGATCATATATCTATTTGGAGTTTATCTCAGTATCTGTGATGAGATTTTGGTCTAAATACAATTTCTGCAAGACTTTTTGTTATGCCGGCAATTTTTGTTGAATAATGTTTGCCCTAGAAATATCTCACTTGGATTGCCTTTGAAAAGTTGTAAAATTCTCTTAATGACTCCAAGCTTTTCCCTGAATCAAAGGCCCTTTTCTTTTTAATACCAAAATTCCTTTGTTGTATGTCTTTGCATGGGACACTACTTTCTGAATAAATAAAAATAAGAATTATCCAGAGAGCAATGGAAAGCTGCATGGTGGTATGAGTAGGCTGCAACACATTACAAACAGAAAAGTATGAAAAAAGTAAAGAGTATCATCAAAGCAATTTATGGAGGATTTTAGTAAATGTGGTGATAAAGTTTATAGCTGAGCCTAGTTACCTTGAGAAACTCCTCCAGCAATGAAGAAAAAACACCAGATGAAGCAATGATCAATCAAAACAAAAAGGAAGTGAGTGAAACAAGGTTGCCCACTATCACCATTACTATTCAATACAGTACTAGAAACTCTAGCCTCGGCAATAAGAGCCGAGAAAGAGATTCAAGGAATTAAGAGTAGGAAATGAGGAAATCAAATTATCACTTTTCACAGATGACATGATAGAGAACCCCAAAGACTTTGCTAAAAAGCTATTAGAAATAATTCAGAATTTTAGCAAAGTTGCAGGATACAAAATAAATCCACATAAATCCTCAGCATTTTTATACATTAACAACACAATCCAAGAGCAAGAGATACAAAGAGAAATTCCATTCAAAATAACGGTCGATAGTATAAAATATTTGGGAATATATCTACCAAAGGAGAGTCAGGAATTATATGAGCAAAATTACAAAACACTTGCCACAAAAATAAAGTCAGATTAAATAATTGGAAAGACATTCAGTGCTCTTGGATAGGCCGAGCGAATATAATTAAGATGACAATACTCCCTAAACTAATCTATTTAGTGCTATACCAATCAGACTTCCAAGAAACTATTTTAATAACCTAAAAAAAATAACAACAGAATTCATATGGAACAACAAACGGTCGAGAATTTCAAGGGAAGTAATGAAAAAAAAAATTAAGTGAAGGTGGTCTAGCTGTACCTGATCTAGAACTGTATTATAAAGCAACAGTCACCAAAACCATTTGGTATTGGCTAAAAAATAGACTAGTTGATCAGTGGCATAGGTTAGGTTCACAAGGCAAGATAGTGAATAAAAATAGCAATCTAGTGTTTGACAAACCCAAAGATCCCAAATTTTGGGATAAGAATTCATTATTTGACAAAAACTGCTGGGAAAATTGGAAATTAGTATGGCAGAAACTAGGCATGGACCCACATTTAACACCACATACTAAGATTAGATCAAAATGGGTCCAAGATTTAGGCATAAAGAACGAAATCATAAATAAATTGGAGGAACATGGGATGGTTTACCTCTCAGACTTGTGGAGGAGGAAGGAGTTTGTGTCCAAGGGAGAACTAGAGACCATTATTGATCACAAAATAGAACATTTTGATTACACCAAATTAAAAAGTTTCTGCACAAACAAAACTAATGCAAACAAGATTAGAAGGGAAGTAACAAATTGGGAAAAAATTTTTACAGTTAAAGGTTCTGATAAAGGCTTCATCTCCAAAATATACAGAGAATTGACTTTAATTTATAAGAAATCAAGCCATTCTCCAATTGATAAATGGTCAAAGGATATGAACAGACAATTTTCAGATGATGAAATTAAAACTATTTCCACTCATATGAAAGAGTGTTCCAAATCACTATTGATCAGAGAAATGCAAATTAAGACAACTCTGAGATATCATTACACACCTGTCAGATTGGCTAAGATGACAGGAACAAATAACGATGAATGTTGGAGGGGTGGTGGGAAAACTGGGACACTGATGCATTGTTGGTGGAGTTGTGAAAGAATCCAACCATTCTGGAGAACAATCTGGAATTATGCCCAAAAAGTTATCAAAATGTGCATACCCTTTGACTCAGCCGTACTACTACTGGGCTTATATCCCAAGGAAATACTAAAGAAGGGAAAGGGACCTGTATGTGCCAAAATGTTTGTGGCAGCCCTTTTCATAGTGGCTAGAAACTGGAAAATGAATGGATGTTCATCAATTGGAGAATGGTTGGGTAAATTATGGTACATGAATGTTATGGAATATTATTGTTCTGTAAGAAATGACCAACAGGAGAAATACAGAGAGGCTTGGAGAGACTGATGCTGAGTGAAACCAGCAGAACTAGGGGATCATTATATATTTCAACAATGATACTGTATGAGGATGTATTCTGATGGAAGTGGATATCTTCAACATAGAGAAGACCTAATCCAATTCCAATTGATCAATGATGGACAGAATCAGCTACATCCAGAAAAGGAACACTGGGAAATAAGTGTAAACTGTTATTTTTACCTTCTGAATCCAATTCTTCCTGTGCAACAAGAAATTCGGTTCTACACACATATATTGTATCTAGAATATATTATAATATATTTAACATGTATAAGACTGCCTGCCATCTGGGGGAGGGGGTTGGAGGAGGAAGGGAAAAAAATCTGAACAGAAGTGAGTGCAAGGGATAATGTAAAAAAATTACCCATGCATATGTACTGTAAAAAAAAAAAAGTTATAATTATAAAACAAATTAATTAATTAATTAATTAAAAAAAAAAAAACAAAAAGGAAGTACCAGCAACCACCTCCACATCTGCCATATCTGCCATGGAGGAGGCTAAGCTACATTTTCTTTTAAATGATACTGAAATGGCCCTCAAGATTTAATTGACTCAGGGGAGTAGCCAGGGTTCTGGTTATTGACATAGTTCCTGGTAGCCAAAGTACAAAAGTTAGATAGACCATGAACAAGTCAACATTGATTTAGGAAACTGGGCTGGAGTCAGGAAGACTCATCTTTCTGAGTTCAAATCTGGCTATAGACACTAACTAGCTGTGTGACCCTGGACAACTCACTTAACCCTGTCTGCCTCAGTTTCCTCATCTGTCAGGTGTACTAGAGAAGGAAGTTGGCAAACCACTCCAATATCTTTGTCAAAAAAATTCCAAATAGAGTTATGGAATTGGACATGACTGAAAAAATGACTGAACAACAAAAGGTCAACATAGGCAAAGAATCCATATTCAAATGAATCAATGTTGTATTCTTGCTGATGATTTTTCCCATGATTTGGATAAGTTTTTATTAACTATTAGATGATCTCTGAATATATCCTTTTGTTCTAATTTCAATCCTGAATCACCAGACTGGTCTAAATCAGGCCCAGCCCATAACACAGTCTGTCTGGAATTATAGCAGTTTAGCCACAACAGCATCTAGACTACAGAGGACATAAACCCAGGCCCCAGGAATTCCATTCAAGAGTGCAAAGGGAGAACAGAAGCTTGTTCCAGCACAAAGTATCAATCCAGAAACTTTCACTGGCAACATCAGTAAACAGAAGAAAATTCCCAATGCAGTGAAAAAAATGCCACGGGTTAAAAGAAGTTCAAGACATAAATCTAGAAGACGTTTAGGTAAGTCCAAGTACAACCTTAGAAAAAGAATGGCTTGGCTCTAAAGATTCTAAGATGGATGGAATAAGTAAAGCAAAAGACAAAAGGTGAAATTAGTTCTTTAGAGGAAAAAAACACATGCCCCTTCTGCTCTCTCTTACAGATCAATATTTCATTGCTTCCATAATGTACAATACATTTACTCATTCCCAAATAACCTCATTTATTTCCAGTTCTTCATTAAAACAAAATTAATACTATAAATATGGGTCCTTTCCCTTATCTTCTGATTTCTCCAGTGCATCAAACTAGTAGTAGTATTTCTGTTTCTTTCTTTTTTTTTCTTTTCTGAGGCTGGGGTTAAGTGACTTGCCCAGGGTCACACAGCTAGGAAATGTTAAGTGTCTGAGATTAGATTTGAACTCGGGTCCTCCTGAATTCAAGGCTGGTGCTCTATCCACTGTGCTACCTACCTGCCCCCTGGTATTTCTGTTTCAAAAGGTATGAACATTTAGTGACTTTTGGGAGGTACAGTTCCAAATTGCTCTCCAGAATGGCTGAATCAGTTCACAGCTCAACAAACAGTACATTAAAGTGCCTGTTTTCTTATTTTCTTATTTTCCTTTTATTTCCTTATTATTTTCCTTTTTTTTTTTTTTTTTTTGGTCATCTTTGCCAATTTGATGGGCATAAGGAATAAATTGTTAATTTAGTATTAGTGATTTGGGGCATTTTGTCCTATGGTTCCTTTTAACATAATATAATTTTGTTTATCCCTTAATATTTTTTGAATATTTTTACTTTGTCAGAAAGCATGATTATGTTTTTTTTTTTTAATTATTCATCTGATGAACTTTTTTTTTCCTGCATTGTGATGTTAAAGTTTTCTGTTCTGTGTTCTTTTGGAAGCTATAATTCTATACTCTGTCTTCAAAATCAGCATGTTTTCCTTGCCTAGTAAGCTTCTTTTCTTTTCTTTTTTACTTCTCTTCTTCTATATTATCCTTCATTTCTATTATTTGCATTCCCAAACTATTGTTTTGTTCTTTTTTGTTTCTTTTGGTGAGACTTGCCATCACAGAGCACAATTTTTCTATTCTGTTCTTTATTTTTGCTGTGTAAGCTATCCATTCTGTATTAAAAATTCTCATTTCTCTTCTTGACCACCCAGGAGAGCAATGAGCTGTAGTTCCATGTTCTTCTTACATTCTATAGGATCCTCTGTCTTGTCAAGTGTTGAATCATTTTATTTTCCTTTGAAGTATTATTCATAGATGTCTGAACTTATTTTCTAGATCTGAGATTGAATTTCTTTCTGTTGCTAACATTTCCCCTGTTGATTTATCTGGTCTTTGAGTTTTCTGCTTGAAATCTTTGGTAATTTCAATCCTCTTCTCCTCCCCCCAATTTTCCCCTTTCATTTTTGACTCTGTCCCTTCTGATGATGGTTTCATTGGATACTAGATCTTAAAGTGCCTCAGCTTCCTTCCTTGCTGGACAATTCATAATTCAGTGTCTCTATTCCAGGTTACTTTTGGATTATCAGAACTGGACCCTGTTGGATACCATGCTCTTTCCCTAATGTTTAGTGAAATGCTACACAGTCCTCTCCATGCATGGCTTGTTCTGTTCTTTAGTTCTCTGACTCAACACCAGCAGTTCAGAAAACTATTACACTGGTACCGTAGGGTTGTTTGCCTCAGGATTGGCACTTTGGAGCTTGGTCCTGCTGGTGCAACAAGGTTGTATGCACTGGTATTGGTTTTGAATTTTGCAGTGCTAATGCTACAGGGTTACAGCCCCCAGTGTAAACTTTTGCTTCTGAAGGGCTAAAGCCATGGTGGCTATCTGTCATGGCCAGGTCAAACTTCTGCAGCCTGGAACCAGGGTCTCCATGACACTGAAAAGAAGAATGAAGATTTGGATGTAGAGATGTTATAAGTCTATGTGTTAGGTCCTTGGATGTGCTGGTCATCAATACTGTGGGAGGTGGGGGAATGGTGCTGAGTGAGTTTAGGGTCAGTGAGTCTGTTCTTGGTGGGTTTTTTTCTTAAAACCTTTTTGATTCTGGGTGTTCTAGACTATGGAAATAGCTGAAGTTGCTTTATCTTTGGTGTACTTCTGTTTTGCAAAGGTTTGAGTAGTTGTAGGGATTGCAGAAAATGTTTAATCCTCCATCTTGGATGGAGTTGCTGTATTTTTTTCAAATGGCTGTTGATAACTTCCATTTTTATTTTTTAACTAACTTCCTATGACCATTTTTCTACTGGAAAGTTAGCTATTGTTTTTATATACAATAAGATTGAACCTTTGATCTCATTAGAGTTCTCCCAGGTGAGGAAACTTAAGTCTCTCAAAGTAGGTCAATATATTTTCTGCAACTTAGAGTATTAGCTAGAGGGCATTAAGAGGTTAAATGATTTTCTGGGAGACAAAGCAAGATGACAAAGCATTAGGAAGAATTATAGCCAAGTTCTTCCCCAAACTCCTCCAGGAAGATCTAGAAAGTGTACCAGATCAAATTCTGGTGAGAAAATACAAGAAAAAAATCATAGTGAGTCATTTTCCCAGCCCAGGTTGGCAGACCCTGGGGACTAGGTCTGGACAGAAATACACCATTTGTGAAGCATTCCAGTTTGGGGAGAAGTTGTACAAGAGCAAGGGGAAGCCCAAGACTTATGTTGGGGGGGGGGGAGTGGTACAGGTACCAACTAATTGCTGTTTCTCCTTGCTGGTTCCAGGTTACAGATAAAAGGCAGACTGAAGAGGGGTACCCTGGGGTGTTGTATCAGATAAGAAATGATATTATGAACACAAGTCCAGAAACAAGCTGCAGTAGCATGGTTTGGACCACAGGTGAAGAGCAGGATCTCAGTTCCAGGTTCTAGACTAATCTGAAGACTGTAGAGGAATAACTAACACAGGAAAGTGCTCAACACATACTAAATGCTTAACAAATGTGTACTTGGATTGGATAGGCTGATAATGGCTGAATCCTACACCAATGTATTATTAGTCAGACCCAAACCCTGGTCAGGAACACGAAAAAACTCAAGCTAAAGTGGGAGGTGGAGGGGCAGAAAGATTTTGCCCAGAATCAGATCACTTTGGGAGCACTGAAAAATGACAGGTCTCCATTCTGGACTGTCCCTGAAATTCTAGAAAACATAACATTCAATATCCCAAGAAAATGGTAACAGGAACAGCAGAAACTAGACTTAATATCAAGTCTGAAGTCAGGAAAGAAAATGAATCTCATCACAAAAGGGTATTCTAGAGAGAGAGATACTGAAGATACAAACCAAGAAAGAGAGAATAACTCAAAAACAAAAGTAAAGTCTCAAATTAAAATAAGAGTGGTTTGCTAGTGCTATTGCTAGCAAGTTGGTCCTGGAGTCAGGAAGACTGGGCCTAATTTTAACCTCAGGTACTTCCTAGTGGAGTGACTCTCACTCAGTTTTCTTAACTGTAAAATGGAGATAGTACCTACTTCCCAAGGTTCTTATGAAGATCAAATGAGATAATATTTGTAAAATACTTAGCACATAGGCACTTAATAAGTCCTTGTTTTCTTCCCCCTTTCCCTATCCGTAATTATAAAATATCTCTTTTCCTGATCCTCTAAATTTATTTATCACATATATCCTTTGATAGCTTGGTCCTGAATCTATTTGGAGCTTGTTGTGCTTTATAGTATGAAATCCTAGTCAAACCTATTTTTTTACCAGACAGCTGGCAGAATTTCACAGTAATTTTTGTCAAAATATTAAATTCTTAGCCCAATACCTATGATTTTTGAGTTTTCAAACACTATACTACTATATTCATTTGCTTCTGGATCTTAGGTACCTAATCTAGTTTACTAATCAACTTTACTATTTTTTAACCACTATCAAAACTACAAATAGTTTTGATAATTATTGCTTTGTAGTATGGATTGAGATTGACTATTGTTGGTTACCCCTCCTTACCCTTTTCCCCCATTCTTTTCCTTTGAGATATTTAATTTTTCTAGATAAATCTTATCTAGTTTTGTAAAGCAATTCTCTGGTAGTTTTTTGCTATGGAATTGAAGTAAATTCATTTATATAGTATTGCCATTTCTATTATATAAGCACACAACCAAAACATAATCAATTAATATTTCTCCAATTATTTCAATTTCAATTCCAATCATTTCAACATTCAACAATTAATGAACATTTATTCATCTAATTCCTTGTGTATTTTAGTAAATGGATCTTCAGATATTATATATTTTATAGTTTTGAATAAAATTTCTCCTTTTATCTCTTCTTTCTGGTTTTGTTGGTAATATACAGAGGGGCTGGGGCAGGTAGATGGCACAGGGGATAGAACACCAGCCCTAAAATCAAGAGGACCCGAGTTCAAATGTGACCTCAGACACTTACCACTTCTTAGCTGTATTCCTGGGCAAGTCACTTAACCCCAATTGCCTCAGGAAAAAAAAAAAAAAAAAAGGCAGGAAAACAAAAGGGGGCTGATACTATTTTGCTGAAGTAATTGTTTCAGTTATTTCAATGAAATATTTAATTTTGGGGGTCTTCTAGGATTAGAGACAGCCAGATGGCATAATAAATAGAATAGCAAGGCTGGAGTCTGGAAGAACTGAGTTTAAAATTCAACCTCAGTTCAAATCTGGTTGCAGATATGTGTTACTCTGGGCAAGTCATATAACTTCTCAAATTTCCTTAACTATAAGTTGAGATAATAACAGCATCTATCTTGCAAAGTTGTGAGATGGATGAGATACTGTTTGTAAAGTGCTTATCATAGGAACTGGTATATATAAGATTGGTGCCATATAAAAGTTTATTCCTTTCCATTCCCCCTTCTCTACCATGGAATCAAAAAATCCCATTAATTTTTGTTATTTATTTTTTGCTCAGACTTGTTCTCTCAATTTCTTTTTCTTGTCTTATTGAGATAGCTGGCATTTTTAATACTATTAACAAATAATAGTTGTGACAATAGATATTGCTGCTCTGATATTACTTGGAAAGGATTCTATTATCTATTACAGATAATGTTAACTCTTAGTTTTCAACAGCACAATTTACCATATTAAATAAAAATCAATTTGTTCCAAGCTTGTAAATATTTTCAATATAATATTTTGTAAAAGTTTTCCTTCATCTATTCAAATAAAATCATAATTATTTTATTACAAATGATATATTTACATTTTTAATACCGAATCAACCTTTTTATCTTTTTGTTACATTGATGTTGCCTCTTTACTAATTTTTCTGTGTTGATATTCATTAAATATTGACCTGTGATTCTCTTTACTTTATATCTTCTTAATCAGGGGACCATATTTATCTCTTAAAAGTAGTTTTGTCAGTTTTCCCTAAAATTTTGTTAACCTTTCCTTTAAATATTTAAAGGGCATACCATTTGGTATGTAAAAATATTTATACTGATATTATTTCATTATCTCTGATGCCTATATATATAAATATAATGTTTATAAGTATAAACATAAATATAATGCTTGTCTTTTTTAGCCACATCTGTTTTTATTGTTGCCTTTTCTGAGGTTATGATTGTTATCTCTCGTTTTTTAAAATTAGCCTTAAGTATAATAAAAAATTTTTGTTCTAGACTTTTATTTTAAATCTGTGTGGATCCTTAGGTTTCAAATGTGATTATTATAAATAACATATTAAGATTTTACTTTCTAATCCATACTGTTTTCTGTTTTGCAGGTTGAGTTCATCCTGCTCATACTTATGAAGGTGATTAACTATGATTTTCCCCCCCCTCCCATTAATTCTTTTATAGTTTTTTTCTCTTTTTCTTACGTGGTTAAAAAAAAAAAAAAAGGAGATGGAGAAAGGAAAGGATGTGATCAATTCTATTATTTTATATTTAAAGTAGTCTATTCTTTCTCTCTGTACCTCTACCAGCACCAGACTCAAATCGCTTTGTTTTTTTGATTCTCCTCTCTCCTTTATGATTTACCCTATAAAATTGAAATTTGTTTTTACTATTTTAGTTCTCACTATCTTCCTTCCTTTTTAAATCAGTTTCTTTTTCTCACTCCCATTTGCTTATTTCTTCACCAAATTATATGTCAAACTTCCTTTGTGAAATTTGGATGTGTGAGGGTTATAAGATCATTATCCATTCCTTCCTCCATGTTGATATACTTTTTTCCACATCCCAAACAATGATTCTCTTTTTTCTTCCTCTTTTTTTTTCCTTAGTGCATTCCTTTTTCCTATCCCCTCTCCCCCTTAATTCCTATGGTCTATACTTGAGAAGACTTTAGAGGAATAGGGGATGGAGGATGTCATCCTAGGAAAGGTGCTAGAGAAAACCCAGGAACAAAACTTATGAAAGTAGAAAGGTGGGTCTTCTCTGCACTAATAGACTAAGTACATCACCGAAGCAAAACCTGAGCATTCTTGATTTCTGTGTTTATTTCTTAACTCTTTGTAAACCTTGACTAAAGTAGTAATTCTGAATGGACATTAATCTCTTCTCCTTCAACTAATATGTAAGCAGTTGTTCTATTAATTTAAATATGTAATTAATTTTCCAGGTATCCTTTAAGTTATGTGTTTATACATTTAAAAATTTTTACAAAGAAGTGTATTAAAGTTCCTTTCTTTCTTTCTTTTCTTTTTCTTTTTTTTTTTTTTTTTTGTGCTCCCAAGAATTTTCCACATTTTTATGAGGTAAGTTATTCTTGTTATAAAATTTTGGTTTTTGCCTTTGGAATTTTACATTTCAAGAGTTTATTTCCTTTAGAGTACTTCAAACATAACCTCATGTAAATCTGACTGTGATTATTTGGTGTTTTCACTATTTACTGTATACTTATAAATTTTATTTTCATTGATTTGGAAACTCCAGAATTTGACTATAACATTATACAATTTTGGGGGGGAGGGGAATTCACTTTTAATTTCATGTATTTTGTGTTTATATTAAACAAATTTACAGATTACTCTCACTTTGTGAGATCTCTTATAACAAAGTAAGTAAAACTAATAACACAATGACCTTTAAATGAAAGTGCATGCAACATTTCCTATCTGTGGTACCTCCCACCTATCTACTTTTTTATGAAAAGATATTTATTTTCTCTCCCTCCCACCTCCCACTCTATTACAAAAGAATTTAAAAAACACTTATTCATAAGCAAATAAAATAAAATTCCCCAATGCCTGGACCAGTCACTGTTTTGGATTAAGGGCATAATGGGAACTATATGTTTCATTTTGCACCTTTAATCTATCGCCTCAATACAATGAATGATATTTTATCAGTTTATAACATGATTATCAGTCTTCTAGAATAATTATTACTGAATAGATTATAGTTCCTATAATTTACCAATTGTGTGTTTTTATATTATTGTAATTGTATAAATTGTTCTTATTTAATTCTTTATAAAAGTTCCTGAAATTGTTTATTTTTATAACAACATAAAATAATATCGTTTATGCTATACAATAATACCAGTTATTTATTTATTTTTGCTCTGCTCATTTCATTCTGTGTCAGTTCATAAAAGTCTTTCCATGTTGTTTTTTCCTTATGCTGAAAAAATTGGAGTTAAGTAACTTTCCAGGGGTCACATACCTAGGAAGTATTAAATATCTGAAGATAGATTTGAACTCAAGGCCTACTAACTTCAAGGCTAGTGCTCTATCCACTGAGCCATTTAGCTACCCTTCTATGTCTTTTAAAAAGGATCTATTTCCTCATTTCTGGCAGCACAATAATACTCTTTTGTATTCATATACCACAACTTATTTGGCCATTTCACAGTTGTTAGATATTCTGCTAATTTTTAATTTTTTGCCACCACAAAAAGAGTTGGTGTAAACATTTTTGTTCATAAAAGACCATCTCTCTTTGATCTCTTTTAGGTATAGGTCTGGCAGTGATATAACTGGGTTGAAAGACATACTATTTAGTAAAGTTTTGTTTTCCAAAATGATTGTACTACAAATCTACCATCAATATACCTATTTTCCCAAAACAGTTCCAACATTTATCATTTTCCTTTTTTGGCAGCTAGCTGATACAGTGGATAGAGGGCTAGATATGGAATTGGAGAAGACGTTGAGTTCAGATCCAGTTTCAGATAAGTGTGTGTTTCCTTATCTGTTAAGTGGACATAATATTAGCACCTATCTCCCATAATTATTGTGAGGATAAAATGAGATGATATTTGTAAAGCTCTTTGTAAACCTATTATTTTCATCTTAGATACTTAGAAGTGCTTTTATTTGTGAATTTGAATTTTTTTAAAAATTTAGTAGTGATTTGGAGCATTTAAAAAAAATATGACTATGTTTAGCTTGACTTCCCTTGGAAACTATACATGTGTATACACACACACACACACACACACATATATAAATAACATATCCTTAGAACATTTATCATTTGGGGAATGGCTCTTTTCTTATAAATTTTAATCAGTTCCTTATATAGCATAGAAATGAAATCTAAGAAAAGCTTGTGCAAAAGATTTAGTTGTTTACCTTTTAATTTTAACTTTTATTAGATTTGTTTGTGCAAAACTTTTTAAAATTTCATGTAACAAAATTACCTACTTTGTCTTCTACAATCCTATTTCTTACTCTTTTCCTACCTAAAGATGTTAGATAAAATTTTCCATATTTCTTTAATTTATTTATAATGTGACCTTTTATATGTAGGTCATGTCTTCATTTACCATGGTCTGAGTTGGCCTCCTTTATGTTGAATTCTCTCATGGCTTCCACTAGGCCCCATTTGTTCTCTTTCTTTGAAGACCTTGACTTTATTGAGGTTAATTCTGAAACTTGTTAGTTTTTTTTTTCTTCTTTCCCGGAGTTATGTGTAAGTTATCAGGGCTCCTTCACATTGGTATCTTAACTGCACATGTGACAGGAAATAGGAAATGAACTGGTCATGCCTGGACCAGTCACTGCTTTGGATTAAGGGCATAATGGGAGCTAGAAGCAGTCAGACCTTTTGAGGTCTGCCTTCCATGCATACTGCCTGCCAGCTAAGTGCTACTGGGAGGCACTAAGGCAGTGAGAAGTGGAGAAGTCATTTGGGTTTACTCTCCAAATGACCTCTATTCTACCAGCTCTGGCTCCAATTGAGCTCCTAACTTAATTTCTCCAAGCAACACAAAGGGCACTGGGAGTTTCCCCAACAGACTCCTTCAAGACATATGGCAAGCCAACTAGAAATTTGGACAAAATTTTTACATAGGTTCTTGCAACACAGAGGATGTCTGAAATTTCCCTTGTGGATCCTAGCAACATATAAGTCAATCTAAATGGATATGTGAACTCATTCCTCATTAGTACAACCAGGCTAGCTTAAAAAAAAAAAATCAAACTCAGAAAAGATCCACTAAAGGACTGTAGGGTTCTCTGAAAGTAATAAAATACTTGGAGTTGGTTATTTAGGGCTTCCAGGTCATTAGGCAAACCTTATTCATGTCAATCTCAAACAAAGCATCTGAACTTAAAACATAATACTCAAAAATAAAGTTAAAAAAAATTAACATGGATGACCTCCTACAATTTTAGACTGGTGAATCTAAACATTTTTTATCACATACATCTATCAGTAAAGAGATTTTGAGAAGGATCCTCTAATATATGTATTTTTACTTACATATAAATTATATGCATACACTACTGCATAAAAATTGCACATATCAGAAAAGCTGAAGGAAAGGCAATATAGCATAATAAATAGGGAATAGGCTTCAAAATCAGTAAAACCAGAGTTCAAATTTTACCTCTGACATTAGTTGTGTAACCCAGGGCAACTCATTTAGCTTCTTAATGCTTTAAGCAACTTTTAAAAACTCTGAATCAGGACTTCTTAAATTTTTTCCATTTGACCACTTTTACACTAAGAAATTTTTATGTGATCCTGGTTATTTATATATATATGTAAAATAGCTATACAAATCAAACATTTACTGATAATAAATCATAAAGGAATTTATTTTAAAACAATTCTATGGTATACAACTATTTACCATTTATTAAAGATGGAAGCAAATTTGCATACTAAGAAGATGGATATGTTTGTTTATTTTTATGTAAAGAATTAAATCTTGGTGGAACATTTGATACCTTTTACTGTTGCCAAATTTCTTGCAACCCTCACATTCAGTTACATGATCCCATATAGAGTCACTACCACAGTTTAAGAAACTTTGCTCTAAATTACTAAAGAGGTAACTGATTTGCTTTGTTGGAGGAAATACCTTCACATTGGAGTTCTCTGTACTGATGAAATCAAAGGTCTAATTCCTATTCCTATTCTGAAAGAAGGGAACCATTCAATGGAATACATCTGAGCAAAGGAAAATGGAATTTAGGAATATCAGTTAGCAGCAATGGGGAAGAGGAAAGATTGGAGAATAATCCTTAATAGTCAGAGAGACCAATTAAAAGACTATTGCAATGGATCAGGCAAATGGCATTGAGGATTGTGAATGAAGGGTGGCTGAATGATTCGAAAGAAGGGGACAGATATGAGAAATTTTGTGGAGGTAAAAATGACAAGATTTAGCAAATAACTGAATGCATACATGAGAATGAGAATGAGAAGTCTAGTATTCGAACTTCGGTGACTAAAAAATGGTGCTATCCTTTATAGAAATAGATAAAAGGAACAGTAGAAGAAATAAAATAACAACAGCAACATCTACTAGCATTTATATAGCTCTTTTAGATTTGCAAAGTGCTTTCACAAGCATAATTTCATTTTATTCTTATAACCACCTAGCGAGGTAGATATTATCTCCATTTTATAGGGTAAATAGAAGGTAAATGAATTGCCCAGTGCCAAATATTTAGTAAATAACTGAAGCTAGATTTGAACTCAAGTCTTCTTGAATCCAAGTCCAGTGCCACTTAGTTGTAATAAGAGAGGAGATGGTGGTTATGATTTAACTATTCATCCTATGGACCAAAATGAAAGTCTGGGTTGGAGGATCTTATTCACCATCTTCTCTGGACTATATCCCTAACTCATCTCCTTAGGAGTTTTGTAAGCCATGCCAAAGAAATCTTTTCTTTTCTTTTTTGCAATAAAATTAGGTTTAAGTTACTTTCCTAGGGTCACACAACTAGTAAGAGTTACATCTCTGAGGGCAGATTTCAATTCGGGTTTTCCTGACTCCAGGGCTGGTATTCTATCTATCCCCTGCACCAACTAGCCACTCCCAAAGAAATTTTTTTCACCCTGGAAGCTCACTCAACTTGTATATTGTTTCGCACATTGGAAGTAATCTTAGCCCTTTCACCTTTCTCTGATTTGCTGATTCCTTCCAGAATTCTGTTTTTAAAAGACTGAGGTGAATCATGTCTTTCCTCTTCTCTAGGTGGTTTTCTTGATTCATCTCCATGTCCTCTTTTGTCATCCCCCTTACAAGGATGTAAAGTTCTTGAGAATGGGAACTATCTTTTCAACCATATCTATATTCCTAGGGCTTAATACATTGCCTGTAAGTACTTAATAATTAAGTTTGATGATGATAGCCATTGCTTTGGAATTCAGAACTCATTTGCTGGGTGGTATGTGATAACTGTATGGCAGTCTGTTAGGACTCTGAGTACCTTAATTTTGCCTGCACATATTCTTCATGTGCCCTGAATTGGGGTTAGTTGCAGTTGTGCTAAGTAGCAGTAAGGAGCCAATTAGGAACCAGGGGAGGCCAGCAGTACCTACTGAGAGTATATCAGTGGGAGAGTTGGGCAGGAGGGAGAGTATAGGAGGTGAAGGAGGCAGTGTAGTTGTTGGATATCACCCTACAATTGGATGTCAGGGAGAAGGTATAACACATCTTTCCACCTTCTGACTGGCTATTCACAGACCCTTTGCAATCATACCACAGTCCCCTTGGACTGTGCCTTGGTCTCCACTTTGGGTACCATAATTCTAGGCAAAGTGGTAGTCACCAATATTTTAGGGATGCAAAATATTTCCTCATATCAATTTCCATATTCATAAATGGCATAGTAATAAACTTATGTATTTGCATGTAGCCAGGCCTCTACTACCAGGCTTCCATTGGCCTTGACACAAGGGTCTTTTCCCAAGGGTCTTTTCCCAAGGAATCCAGGTATCCCAGCAACATGAATTTGTCACCTGCCTCTTGGATTCTAGGATCAAATGTGGTTTTATCTTCAAGAATAGGAATATAAACTGAACTTATGAGTTTAATGACATAGGGAACTTTCAGGTAAATACATTTCCTCCACCAATGTAGGTTGGCATCTTCTGTGCAACCTTTTTAGTCTTATGAACTGCCAAAATAAGTTAGTATAAGCCAAAAAAATTGTTGTTGCTAATATACCTGCCAAGAAAGCAATCATGAGACAAATGTTGGAGGGGATTTGGGAAAACTGGGATACTGATACGTTGTTGGTGGAATTGTGAATGGATCCAACCATTCTGGAGAGTAATTTGGAATTATTCCCAAAGAGCTATCAAACTGTGCATACCCTTTGATCCAGCAATGTTACTACTGGGCTTATATCCCAAAAAGGATTAAAGAAGGGAAAGGGACCTGTATGTGCAAGAATGTTTGTGGCAGCCCTCTTTGTAGTGGCTAGAAACTGGAAATAGAAACTCCAATTAAACGGAGAATGGCTGAGTAAATTATGGTACATGAATGTTGTGATATTATTGTTCTATAAGAAATGATCAGTAAGATGATTTCAGAGAGGCCTGGAGAGACTTACATAAACTGATGCTAAGTGAAATGAACAGAAACAGGAGATCATTGTACATGGCAATTGCAAGATTATATGAAGATCAAATCTAATAGACATGATTTTCTTCAACAATGAGATGATTCAGGTCAGTTCCAATGGTCTTGTGATGAAGAGAGCTATCTACACCCAGAGAGAGAACAATGGGAACTGAATGTGGACCACAATATAGTATTTTCATTCTTTTTGTTGCTGTTTCTTTGCATTTTGTTTTCTTTCATTTTTTTCCTTTTTGACCTGATTTTTCTTGTGCAGCATGATATTTGTGGAAATATATATAGAAGAATTGCACATGTTTAACATATATTGGATCACTTGCTATCTAAGGGAGGGAGAAGGGAGGAAAAAAAATTAGAACACAAAGTTTTATAAGGGTAAATGTTGAAAATTATCCATGCATATGTTTGGAAAATAAAAAGCTTTAATTAAAAAGAAAAAAGAAAAAAGAAATCAGTCATAACTCTGATAAGAAGGCAACTATAGTCTCTACCAAGAAAGTGGTTACTCCAGCCAAAATTGTCGTCATACCAGGCAAGAAGGGAGCCACTCCAGTTAAAACAGCAGTACCCCCCCATTCCCAGCTAAAGCAGTGGAAATCTTGACCAAAAGGACAAAAAATGGAAAGAATGTCAAGAAAAAGAGCTCAGTAATCTGAAGAAAAGGATAATAAAAATTAGGAAGATGAGATTTTTTTAGTCATTCAAAGCCATAAAAGTGGAAGTAGCTCAGGCCAAACATGACTCTAAAGGTGAGGGGAAGATGATAGTGATGAAGAAGCTATGGATATCACACCTGCCAAAAGGAAAGCTGTTTCTGTGAAAGCTAACCCTGGGAAAGCCAAGGAACTGGAGAAAGAAGAGGAGGAAGAAAATGATGATGAAGACGAGGAATAAGAAGTGTCTGTGGAAGAAGCACCAGGGAAGAAGAAAAAGAGAAAAGAAATGGGTAAAGAGAAAGCTCCTCAAGCTTTCCCAAGAATTTGGGAACTGAAGTGTCTAAAAATTTCATTTTTTTCGCTGATAACCTGAATTTCAACAAAACATTTCTTTTTCTTTTTTAAACAGTTTTTTTTATTTTCCCAAATACATGCAAAGATAGTTTACAACATTCACCTTTGCAAAACTTTGTGTCCCAAATTTTTCTCTCTCTTTCCTCTCCAAGATAGCAAACAATCTGATATATTTTAAACATGTTCAGTTCTTCTAAATATATTTCCATATTCATAATGCTGTGCAAGAAAAATCAGATGAAAAGGGAAAAAAAAACAAGCAAGCAAACAAAAACAACAACAACAAAAGGTAAAAATACTATGCTTTGTATACTTTAACATATTTAACATGTATTGGTCTACCTGACATCTGGGGGAGCAGGTTGGGGGAAGGAGGGGAAAAGTTGGAATAGAAAGTTTTGCAAGGGTCAATGCTGAAAAATTACCCATGCATATATCTTCTAAATAAAAAGCTATAATAAAAAAAGAGAGCAAAATAATACCCCCCACACATACACATACAAAATACTATGCTTTGATCCACATTTAATCTCCATAGTTCTCTTTCTAGATGCAAATGGCACATTCCATCCCAAGTCCATTAGAATTGCCTGGAATAACATCATTGTTGTAAAGAGCCATTTCCATAACAGTTGATCATCATATAATCTTGCTGCTGTGCACAATTTTTTCTTTGTGCTGTTCCCTTCACTCAGCATCAGTTCATATAATTCTCTCCAAGCTTTTCTGAAATCATCCGGTGATTATTTCTTACAGAACAATAATATTCCATTATATTCATATACCATAACTTATTTAGCAATTCCCCAAATGATGGGCATCTGCTCAATTTCCAGTTCCTTGCCACCACAAAAAGAGTTATAAACATTTTTGCACATATGGGACTTTTTCCCTCTTTTATGATCTTTTTGGGATATAAACCCCAACACACTGCTGGATCAAAGGGTATGCACAGTTTTACAGCTCTTTGGGGATTCTTGGCCATATTTGGCCAAATTGTTCTCTAGAATGGTTGGATCACTTCACAACTCTACCAACAATATATTAATGTCCCTCTTTTCCTACATCCCCTCCAATATTTATCATTATCTTTTCCTGTTATCTTACCCAATTTGAGAGGTGTGTAGTGCTCAGAATTATATCACGGACTTCTTTGCAAAAAAGGACTTTATAGTTGTGTATGTTCAAATTGGTACCACTAGGAAATTAAGCTATGTGGAATTTGAATCTGTCTAAGACATGGAAAAAGCTCTGGAATTTAGTGGCTCTAAAGTTCTTGTCTATGAAATGAAACTGAAAAGGCAAAAGAAAACAAAAAGATCAAGAAGCAAGGACATTCTTAATCAAGAATCTGCCTATAAAGTAATTTATGAGGAGGTCAAGGAAAGGTTTGAAGATGCTTTTCAGTTTAGATTGGTCTGTACCAAGGATGGATCATCCAAAGAAGTTGACTAAACTGAATTGAAGACAGAAGCACATATGAACAAGAAGAGAAACAAGGAGCTGAGATTGATGGTTGAGCATTCAGTCTAGACTACATGGGGGAGAAAATTCAAGGACAAGAGACCTCAAGAGATAGGCAGAATTCCTAGAGTGCGAATAATAACAAGTCATAGCCTCAAAGACACTGGAACTGAATAACTTGTCTATGTTCCCCTGAAGAAAGTGTCTGAGGAAGTCCAGGAAGTGTCTAAGAAGGCAATACCAATCAGCTTGTACTAAAATAACTAAAAGATGCAATTCATTGAATTTGCCTTTTTGGAAAATGCAAAAGAAATCTTGAATCCTTGTAACAACATAGAGATTAAAGGCAGAGAGAGATCAGGTTGTTAGAGGGACATAAGATTGCTAATGTAAGTACCAAGGAGTCAATCTTATAAAACTTTTTTCATCAAAGATCTGCCCAAAGACACCACAGAAGAAACACCGAAAGATTAATTTCACAACTCTGTTGGGGCCAGGATAGTCATAGACAGGGAGACAGGGTTGTCTAAAAGATTGGTATGTATGGACTTCAACTCAGAGAATGTTAAGCCTCTGAAAGAGGCTATGAAACATAGGAAGGTTGATGGACTCATAGTAATTCTGGACTGGACTAAGGCTGGTAGTTTTGGAGGCCACAGTGGCAGTCATGGAAGCATTGGGCACAGCAGCTTTGGTGGCTGAGAAAGCAGTTATAAGGGGCTGAGGTGGCTTTGTTGGCAGAGGTTGAGGAAACTTTGGGAGTTAGAGTGGTTTCCAAGGAGGCTGAGGAAGAGGAGACAACAAGTCACATGAAAAGAAAATAAAGTTTGAATAGCTTCTTCACCATTCTCTTTCCTCCTGCTACTTCAATGGACTCTAGGGGTTTTATTCTGCCATATAATCATTGACAGAGAACCTTTTGAGAATATTCCAAGATAAACATGCAGTCCAGAGGTCTTCTTGGAAAAACCTGGATGACATTTCAAGGGAGAGAGTATGTTGGTTTTGACTGGATGAGTGTTCCCTATAAGCTATTTTGCAGACAAGTAATAGATGTGTTAACCTTTTTTGTTTATAAGTTGTCTTGATTTTAAAGTGTTATACCCTTGCATAAAACCTTTTCTTTTTTAAAAGAAAAATAAAAAAGTAATTCATAACTTCTGATAACAGCTCTGTGTCTTTAACAACCCTCTAAAATTTAGCCAAAGTTACTCAAGGCAAAGGCTTATAGGACTGAGTCTTCATTTCACAGGAAACTAAGATAAAGCATATCTTTTAATATCTTAAGACAAGAAAACTTTATGGGTAAAACATCTTATTGTTATATTCTTTTGTTGTATACCAAGAAATATGTCTACCTTAAAATATGTTAATATTGTAAATAAAAATAATATTGTCTGTCAATAGGGAACATAATTTTTAAATTAATTTGTAAACTGAAATGACTTTTACTCTTTGATATAAAGGCTATAAATTTCAATTTTTTGATCAAAGATATTATTAGTTGTATATAAAAATGAAACATCATTTCCTTAAAAATAAGCTCTTTTAGGGGCAGGTAGATGGATAGAGCACCAGCCTTGAATTCAGGAGGACCCGAGTTCAAATTTGATCTCAGACACTTAACACTTCCTAACTGTGTGACCCTGGGCAAGTCATTTAACCCCAGCCTCAAAAAAAAAAAAAAAAAAAAAAAAAAAAAGCTCTTTTGTTTTAGGCTAAAATTTTTTTTTAAATCCAAATAAAAGGAATTCTATTCCTGGAAAAATTTTAAATAAACTTTTAGATTCCTTGTGTTTGCCTACTGGGCATGGACTAGCTCTAGTTTTGGAAAGAATGATGTACCAATAACGAGGATGATACAAGAAATGGAATTTATGAAGAAAAGAGAAGACCATCTTACATTTCTATAATACGACACTGAAATTTATTTAATATTATTTATATATTATTTATTACATATTATTGACATTCCAAATATTTATAATGATAACTGGAAGAAGACCATGAACTGATATCTCTTTTAAAAAATTCCTCCTTTAACCTCCTTTCCCTTTCTTATGAAAAGAAATAGAAACTTGATTCTCTTCCACTAAATATTCCCTTAAGAATTCTTATTTCTAAGATCTCAGAAGTCTCCTAACACTAATTAAAAAGAATAAATGTCTCATAAAAAGTCACTCTATCACATGTTAGTTAAAAGAAAAATGTGCTCATTAGTGCTCTCTCTAAATTATGTCTCAAATGTCTTAAGTGTTTTGATATAGGTTTCTGATGGCCTTCAATGTCTCAACAACTATGTGTGTTGAAGTTCGCTGTATACTTCTAGCACAAGAAATTGAGATCAGTTATAGAGAGCATGTCAGACGAAGAAAAAAATTAGTAAATTTTAGTATCTATTGTATCTATTATTTAGTATCTATTTCATTACTGAAAGGTTGATCAAGTAATAAATATTTTCTTCCCAGCTGCATATGAAAGATTATTTAATAATAAGGTAATAGATACTTATGATGTACAATGGAGGAAGATAGATGAATTCAGAATTGAAATACTGAATAAGTATGTATAAATATATGTGTACACACACACAAACACACACACACACATACCACTCAGAGGAATGGGATGTTGTATATGCATTTGCAAACACATTTGTGGCTCACTCAGTTTTGTCACATATTTAAACAAAGCACTTGGTGAAACTACACTGAAAGTTACTAGTGTGTTAATCTGATCTCCCTTTCCTTCAGATACAGGACCTATCCCCTTTTAGTGGAACTAAAAGAGAAGATTGTCCTTATTCCCTGGTTTTGGCTTGTTCTGGAAGACACACAGAAAACAAAAGGGTGGCTTTTTGCAGTAGTTGTCCTTGCCTTGTTAAGAGATATAAAGTCCATATGGAAACTTAGAAGTATTCCAGGATTCTCTGGCTGATTTTTTCCTCTTGATAACAACTTTTCATTGAAGTCACTCTGATTAATCCAACTTCTATAAATTTTAGTTTATATTTCTTAAGAGGTAATAACTCATGAGACTATAATCCCATGTGAGCTAAGATAACGAAAATGGAATTTGGTTGTAGTAATGATCTCCACTAGGAGTTTTCTAAGTGCTATATCCAGAAAATAATTAAAGAAAATAATTAAGAAGGCCACAAGTGACCTATATAATAATTACATGTGATTCCATAAAGCTCTACATTATTCTCTGGTAATTTTAAAGTTAAAATGAGTACATTAATTTCTTTTTGGTTTCTTTCTGCTTTTTTTCTACCTCTTTTTTATCCTTGAATCAGATCCACTAATCAAAAAAATGGGGCTAGAGGTACTAAAGGGAAAGGATATGAGGAAAACAGGGAAGCCACCTGAAATCTTCATTAAGCTTATAGGGATTTTCAGGCAGGTTTTGTACAGTATTGTACTACATTGTAATTGTAAAAACAACTTGTAGTTCTGGTCTAATGTTAGTAGACATAATTTAGTGACTACAACTCTGCAAGGATGTTTGTAACACAGTTCCCAGAGAGGAACAAACAGTAAATAAATAACAAAATATCAAACTATCCCTGCAAAATATCAAACTATTCCTGTAGGAACTAGGAACCTAATGTCACAGAAGGCTTCATCATCAAAAGGTATGAGAATAGCTAACATTTACTGAGTGCTTTAAGACTTACAAAATCTTTTAATATAAGTAGTCAAGGTGAGTGACTATGGTTATTATCATGCACATTCCACAGAGGAAATTTAGGCACAGAGAAACTAAGTGATTTTGCCCATGGGTCACAAGAATAGTAAGTATTAGGAATAGTAAGTGTTAGAAGTGAGTTTCACCATTTCCCTGGTCTGAAGTTGAGCATTGAAAAAAGATCTGAAAGGGAACTTTTAAAAAGACATGTTAAAGAGAGGAAAGAAGAAAGGGAATACTTTAAATTTAAACATTACAGCAAAAGTCAATTAAAAAAAAAATGTATCCATGATGTAATCGATCTAATTGAATTGCCATCCTGATCATAAGATGAAAATAGTAATTATCTGCCATTCTGTGAAATGTGAATGCTGAAGGTGAAAGAGAGAGAGAGAGAGAGAGAGAGAGAGAGAGAGAGAGAGAGAGAGAGAGAGAGAGAGAGAGAGAGAGAGAGAGAGAGAGAGGGAGGGAGGGAGGGAGGGAGGGAGAGAGAGAGAGAGAGAGGAGGGAGGGAGGGAGGGAGGGAGGGAGAGAGAGGGGGAGAGGGGGAGAGAGAGAGAGAGAGAGAGAGAGAGAGAGAGAGAGAGAGAGAGAGGGAGGGAGGGAGGGAGGGAGGGAGGGAGGGAGAGAGAGGGGGAGAGAGAGAGAGAGAGAGAGAGAGAGAGAGAGAGAGAGAGAGAGAGAGAAGAAGGGAGAGAGGGAGAGAGAGAAGAAGGGAGGGAGGGAGAGAGAGAGAAAGGGAAGGAGAGAGAGAGAGAAAGAGAGAGGGAAGAAGGGAGAGAGGGAGGGAAGGAGAGAGGGAGAGATAGAAGAGGAGGGAAAGAGAGATAGAAAGAGAGGAAGAAGGAGGAAGGGAGAGGGAGAGGAAGGGGGGGGGGGGAGTTGGTCAAGAAAGTAGAAAAATCCTTACTTAATATGAACTGCCATTTTTTTCCCATAGTCACAAGATTAGTAATTGTTAAAAAGTGAGAGCCCCAAACAAAACTTAAGTTCTCCTCTGGTTGGGTGTCAGTTCCCGTGGCATTTTCCCCTTGTTTCTAATAGAGCCTAAGTGAACATGAAGCCTTTTGTTTCCGACCTAGTCAGTGATCTCACCAGTGCTGAGAACATTGTGTTTTGATTTGGTGGCATTGGCAGTTGATTGCTACAGAATTCATGTTTCATTCTGAGGTGACCCGTAGGAAATTGTTGTTAAAGAAATGCTAATTATCAGAAAAACAGAAATAGAAAACCTTTCTTATGAGATTATAACCAATTACAAAAACATTTGGAGAAGTTTAGAGCAGAGGTGTCCAAAGTAGAGCCATGGAATGAAGGGAAAGTAAGCAACCAATTAGAGTATGTGAATATGGGTCACACCAAACCTCAACCTCCCCCACTGTAGCCAATTGTGAATTTGTCTCCAACACAAGTACATTACTCCCTTCAAAACTCCTCCACTCTGTCCTCCTTTACAGCTGGCCTTTTGTGACCCAGGTACATACAGCACCCACACCATCTCTACCATCATTACAGAGGACAAGCTCTATGTTCTAGAAAGCAGTGAGTAAGCTAGTGAGTAAGCTCCCCAAGTGTTTCATTTAAATACATGAAATATCTATATGAGCCACAAATATATTTGCAAATGCAATACATATTCCCACTCACATGTGTATATACATTCATGTAGCATATACATATGTATGTATATACAGTCTAGCCTGACCTTATCTTTTAACATTTTGTGGATATTAATGCAGTTCTCAGTCTGAACATTTATTTTCTCTTTCAACATGACCAGTCCACTTTCCTTTCTGATTATACCTTTATCTTATGATATTCCCTACAATGCTTATATATAATATTAGTAGTAACATGCTACAGCTGTTACAGACTTCTCTCAATTGCTCTTTACTTCCTACTTGTAATTTTAATTCTTTAAAAAACTGTGATGTTTCATGTTTTTTGCACTCATGTGCCATCACCAAAAGATGACAATGTTTCTATAGTGAGTTATTGTAACCATCATTGATAATGGAACCTTTTGGCTCCAACACCTCATTAACTAATATATGAAGCAATAAAAATGGCACACAAGAAAATAAAAATTGGGAAGAGTGTCTTATCAGATCAAGTACATATATAAGAAATCTGACTGGAGACCACATAATTTGAAGGCATCAAGAACTTGAATTTCAAGTTATCTTAAAGAGGATAAGATACTAAATGTATGGGAAAAAATCACTGAAGTTACCAAAAGTATCAATTAAGAGGACTCCTGTAAATACTGACCTAGATACTACTTTACCATCTCAATAAAAATATTTATAATAACTTATACACCCACTATGGGTATACTTTATGAAAGTATGAAAAGGGAACAAGCAAGTTTTTAATACTTAATAAAAGTCTGGGGCTATTCCTGAATTGGAAATGGGGAGTAAAAGAGGAACAAAGTACTTCCTCACACATTGTACTTTTCATCTCTCTTTCCTGACTTAGTTCCAGAATACATCTTTTCTCTTGAAGTGTGCTAACACTCCTTATATATGTCTGTCTGTATGTAGCTCCATCTCTCTTCTCGAAGCTCTTACACTTCAAATTTTTCTGGCAGGAGACCTACGTTGCTCTCAAGAAAGGTAGGAAATTAAGAAAACCAGTTCTAACTACTGGAAGTAGATAAATGGAGAATATATTTTATTTAAATTGATGTGGATTGAACAACAAATGGAACACATAAATGAAGTGGATAAGAATGTAAGAAGAGCAGGAGGAAATTAAAACATTAGTCCTAGGAATAATATGAACCTTACTACTTTGAAGGGGTGACATTAATGACTCTGGCCACTAGGGTACACTGTGCTTCAGTGTATAATACACAGGGGTTTTTAACCTTTTCTAAAGTC
Organism: Sminthopsis crassicaudata; assembly: GCF_048593235.1. Taxonomy (NCBI): domain Eukaryota; kingdom Metazoa; phylum Chordata; class Mammalia; order Dasyuromorphia; family Dasyuridae; genus Sminthopsis; species Sminthopsis crassicaudata. The sequence goes on from NC_133620.1 coordinate 321,466,354, forward strand.
ATAGAGATTTTAATTTTTAAAAAATATACAAAATTCATGGAAACTTAAGTAAGCAGCTAAGTTCTACTTTCCCCTCAAGTTAAACAAACATTTTAAAGTTTCTATTATATTCAAGATACTATGTTAGAATACAGGAGAGCAGTAATTAGATATCTTTCTTGGAACAAAGATATCTAATAAATTTAATAAATCAGGAAAATATTTAGATTCTTATTTAAGCTATAAGTTAGAAATCTCTGATTTACAAAGAAAAACTTAATAATATATGTGAGGCAAATGGTAATATGGTTTAATTTTTCTCTTTTTGAGAGAAATGCCAGTTCTAGTCCTAACTCTTGTTTATTATAACAGGTCATTTAGTTTCTCTAGGCATCAATCTCCTTATCTGTAAAACAACAGGGTCAGATTACATGATGTCTTAGGTTACTTTATTTTCATTTCAAATGTGGTACAATTTTATATAAAATTTTAGTTAAACATCTGTGTTAAGGCAGCAGATGGTGGGAGAGGTGAGAGTTAGAAATTAAAAGAAAATATTAGAAATAGAATAGATTTGTAATAGAGTTTTTCTTTCTGTTTTAAGTTGTTCTTCATTAGCCAAACTAATATAATAAATGTTTGCCCAGAGGTGGCTAAACTTGGAAATAAATGTGTAAAAAGGGTTTAAAAAAAAAGAATAAAATTTAGAAACAGAGAAACTAGATTCAGAAATAAAATATTCACATAATTCCCCTCCTCCTACTTTTTCAGGAACTTTCCTAAGTCATTTGAGAGACTGTCCCTACATAGAAGGAGTTCACATTCTAATGGGAGGAGATTGAAAGGTAGTCTCAGAGGAAAGGTCTCCAGGTAAATAGGGTAGGGACAGGGCAGTAAAGGCTTTCTGTACTATGAAAGATTTGAGCTGAATCTTAAAGGAACTTGGGGAAGCTAAGAGACAGGTAAGGTGATAGAGCATTTCAGACAGAGGGAGAACAAAGAGTAGGAAACAGGAAATGGAATGTCATGTATAAAGAATAGCCAGTAGGCCAATGTAACTGGATTAACGAGTGTGTAAAGAGGAATAAAATGTAAGAATCCTGAAAAGATAGGAAGAGACCTGGTTGAGAAGAGTGTTAAATATCAAACAGAAGATATTATATTTCCATTGAGGTAAAAGGAAGCCCCTGGATTTTAAGGAGTAGGGCTTAAACATCTTTAGATCTACAAATTAGAAAAGTCACCTTGGCAGTTAAGTGGAGGATAGATTGTGGTAGGAAAGACTTGAAGCAGAGAGATAATCAGGAAGTTTTTAGGTTTGAACCAGAGTAAAGTGGTGGGCTGTTTGAGTAGAAAGATGGGGTTATACACAAATGATGTGAAGGTACAAACAACAAGACTTGACCATGGATTGTGTATGTGGAGTGACAGTGAGGAGGCAATGATGACAATGAAGTTGTGTGTTGTCCCTAGGAAATGAGCCTTTGACAATAACAGAAAAGTAGAGAAAAGGGAAAGGTTTTGCAGGGTGTGAGATAATGAATTCTATTTTGGACATGTGGAGTTTGAGATTTTTATGGGACAGTTTTTAAGGATGTCTAAAAAGCAGAGAGTAATGTAGAACAATAATTTAGAGAAGGACTAGGATTGGATACATGGATCTGGGAATCATCTAGAGATAATAGAATTCATAGGAGTGCATGAGATCATCACATAAGATAGAATAGGAGGGAGAAGAGGGCTTAGGACAGAACTCTAGAGGACAGCCACAGTGTACTTAACAGGAAGATCCGACAGAGAGAAGAGCAGACAGGAAGGGAACCAGGAAAGGGTGTCAAGAAAACATAAGAGGAAGAGTATCCAGAAGGAGATGATTATCAACAGTGTAGAAGATTACAAAGAGATAGAGGATAAAGATTGAGAAAAGGTCACTTAAAGATGCAAATGTCTTATCTTCATTGAAGCCTTTCCTGATTAGTTTACTGCTCTCTCCTTCATTTTGTATTATTCTTTGTTCTCATTGCATCCCTCTAATAGAAAGCAAGGGACTTCAGAGTAAAGCCTTTTTCTTTTTGAAGCTGTGTGGCTTGATGACCCCTACACAAATTGAAATCAGAGACTCTAGAGGTAGAAAAGCTAAAAGGATTTATTACATCTTGGAAAAAAGGGCAGCTCACAACAGAAAAAGTGTCATCAATAGAGGAATGCAAAGCACAAGCTACAAATCACAGGATTATGAAGACCCTAACATAGAAATTCCTCCCCCCACCCCTGCACCTCTTCCATTGGCTGGGAATCCAAGCTTCCATTATAAATGTGGCAATCTACCCCAGAGACAAAGAATACTAGCCAATGACATTACTATATTAGGAAGTTAAAGCTAATGTGGCAAAAAGGTTAGGGGGAACAGGAGGGAAATGCATGTTTATCTACAACTTCTTAGCCAAATTATAACTAGGGCATAGGTTGTGGTCATATCCTTATGAGAGGTCTTTACTCAGTTACTACTTATTCCCATTCATTTCCAAAGTCTAACACAGTACTTTGTATATATAGTCAATAAACATTTATTGTCAAGCACTCAGTTCCTGCTTTTGAAAAGCTTACAATCTAATGGGAGTAAGCAACATGCAAGCTATAAACAAGGATAGATTAAAAATCATAAACTAAGAGAAGACACTAGAATTAAGAGGGATTGAGAAAGGTTTTCGGTAGAAGGTGGGATTTGAATTGGGATTTGAAGGAAGCCTGGGAAACCAGAAGGCAGATAAGAAGGTATAGCGTTTCAGGCATAAAGGGTAGTCAATGAAAAGTGAAAAGTCCAAAGTCAGGAAATGGAGTTTCTTCTTCTAGGGAGTCACTAAATTAAAGATTATGTGGGAGGAAGGAAGAAGTAAATTGAATGGTATAAGAAGACTGGAAAGAGAGGCAGAAGAATGGCAGATTATGAAAATCATTGAATCCCAGATATGATTTTATATTTAATTTTGGAGGTGATAGGGAGCCATTGCAGCTAATAAACATTAACATTAGCCCTGAGCCTAGAAGACCATAGTTAAAATATGGCTTTAGACATTTAGTAGCTGTATGATCCTGAGCAAATAATTTAATTTTTATTTGTCTCAGTTTTCTCATTTATAAAATGGGGATAATAACAGCACCTACGTTCCAAGATTGCTGTGAGGATATAAAATTTCCCTTAAGGATTGTTTTGACTTATTTTGGTATGCTGTCTTGTCACCGCTTAAATGAAATTATCTATTGCTTCAATTTTCTGTTATTATCATCATTTTGGAACTACCTATTTTTTAAGATAAATTTAGTCTCTCATTAATTGTTAAGTTCTTCATAGGCCTTTTATTGAATATATATATATTTTTTACTATATATATATATATATATATATATATATATATGAAGATTTGTTTAATGATTTTGCTTTTCTGCTTTGTGAGACATGTTCTAACATATGACCAAAAAAGATCAGGGACAAAGAAAGGATGTGCATAACCACTATTATTATTTGATAGAGTGCTAAAAGTACTTGTTATAGCAATAAGAAAAAAAGAAATTGAAAAAATAAACACAAAAATAAAGAAAGCAAAATTATTGTGTGTAATTTATTTATTTTTTTTTGAAGATATGATTGTTTACTTCAAGAATCCTACAGAGGCAACTAAAAAAATCAAAACAACAACTTCAATAAAGTTTTAGGACAAAACACAAATCCACATAAATCAACAATATTTCTACATGCAGTAGAAATGCAGTAAAGACAGAAAAAGAATGATTATTTTAAAATAACTACAAATTATGTAAATATTTTTAAATTTATCCTCTAAGACAGATATAGGAACTACATGAATACAATTACAAAAAGTCTTTTTTATACTTTGTGAAACTAAGTAAATACAATTATAGAGAGATCTAAATAGACAAATATTAATTGCTCAAATAATCCAACCCAATATAACAATGACAATACTATCTAAATTAATTTGCTTTTTCAGTATCATAGCAATCAAACTACAAAAAATTATTTTATAAAGCTAAAAAAGGAACAAAAGGCCAAGGTCATTATTTCTCCAGGGAAATAATGAAAAAAGTAAATGGAAGGAAAGGGGATTGGCCATCAGGATAAGATCTCTACACTACACAGCAGTAATCATCAGAACTATTTGGTATTCTTTAAGAACTAGATTGATTAGAGGAACAGAATTAATATATAATATATATAAGCAAAAGAGCATAGAAGCCTACTATCTGATAAACCTCAAAACCCCAGTTTCTGTTGTTTTTGAAAATCAGGTAAACTTAGAAGTTCTTATTTAAGGTCCATTTTCCCTCCTGAAGGACTATACTCTGTTTTTCTAGGTATGCTATTTTTGATTGTAAGCTAAAAGTGTTTAATACAATCTGGCACATAGCTCAAAAATTAATAAATACTAATTTCCTCTCTTTCCCCCTTCCCTGCCCTAAGACTATTATCTTTTGTGTTTTGGAATATCATATTCTAAGCTCTCCACTTTTTCAAAATTTTGGTTTCTAAATTTTATGTCATTCTGACTATGCTTCCTGGGTATCTGGATTTTTTCTTCTAGTTGTCTGGAGTTGTTTTTTTTTTTTTCCCTTTAACCTGGAAGCTCTGGATTTTGGTATGAAGTTTTCATTTGGGGATATCTTTGAAGAGGTGAGACTGGTTTTTTAAGAAATTCTGGCAGTTTTCATCTATTATTTCTTAAAATGTGATATTGAGGCTTTTTATTTTTTAGGGGGAGAGGGTAATGAATTTCAATTCATCCAATGATTTATTTAAAATTATATTTTACTTTTTCCTCAATTACATGTTAAAACTTTTTTTTTTCCCCTGAGGCAATTGGGGTTATGTGACTTGCCCAGGATCACACAGCTAGGAAGTCTTAAGTGTCTGAGGGCAGATTTGAACTCAGAACTTCCTGACTTCAGGGCTGGTACTCTATTCACTGAGCCACCTAGCTGCCCCTAAAACAATTTTAACATTAAAAAATATTTTGAGTTTCAAATTCTATCCGTCTCTTCTTCCCTTCCCTAAGACAGTAAGCAATCTAATATAGGTTATACATGTGTGGTCATGTAAAACATTTCCATATTAGTCATTTTGTACAAGAACTTGAACAAAAAAAAGGAAGAAAGTGAAAATGTGTATGTTTCAGTCTGTGTTCAGGCATCAGTTCTTTCTCTGGTGGTAAATAGTATTTTTCATCATGAGTCCTTTGATATTGTTGCAGCAGAGAAAAAAAAGAATAATTTACAAGGAAATAAAGAAAAGATGGACATGTGAATATAATTTCTTCTACTAACATATATATATATATATATATATATATATATATATATATATATATATATATATATGCACACAACACACATACACTTTTTTGAACTGGTAATTTGTTGTTCTATATTTTGAATCCTTCATAATGTTCTGCTGGGCACATGACAATGTTTTTTCTTTTGTTTTGATTCAGTTTGCTTTATATTCCTTTTCTGTTTTTCTTTTTTTTTTTTTAATTCTGCTTCTTTGAATAAAATAAATTTGAAAAAAAATTCTACTTCTTTCTTTTTTATCTTGTTAGATTTTGTTTAGATCTGAAAAGAGTACTTTGAGACACCCACAACTACTGTAGTTTTTCTCTCAACTTCTCATGTAATTTGGTTAATATTTCCTTTAAGTATAGCTTAAATAAATTAAATACCAAGACTTTTGATATTTTATATATTAGTATGGAAAATGATTTGTTATTTGTAGTACCCTTAAGCAAAATTTAATTTCCCTGTTTATCTAATTATAATCAAGTTTATTTTTATTGTCAGGGCAGGTAGGTGGTGCAGTGAACAGAGTGCCAGGTCTGGAGTCAGGAAAACCTGAGTTCAAAAACAGCCTCAGACACATACTAGTTATGTGACCCTGAGCAAGTCACTTAACCCTATTTGCCTCAGTTTCTCATCTGTAAAATGAACTGGAGAAGGCAGGGGCAAACTACTCCAGTATCTCTGTAATGAGGTCACAAAGAATCATCAGACACAACAGAAATTACTCAACAATTTTTATTGTCATATCTAAGACCATGATTACTATCAATGCTCTTTTTGAATTCAGGAGTATAATAGTTTTTCTCTAGATTTTTATTTTAACTCTATGTGAATCTTTGTTTCCAATGTATTCTTCTAAATAACATATTGCTGGATACTGCTACTTTTTTGTGTTATTACTGAATTCTTCTCATCCAAATGCACAGTAATATTCATTAAATATGTATTTCCCTCCAGTTTCTTATACTTTCTCCTCTCTAGGTTTCCATTTCCTTCTTTACAAAATGTAGTGAGAGACAGAACATGTTCGGTATGAGCATTTTAAGCCTTATTCAATCTGCTTCCACTCCTCAGCGCATCTTTTCTTGCTCTCACTCAGATGACAATCTAGTTTCCTGTTCTTTTTTTCCCCTTTCCTTCTCATCTCTTTGTACTTCAGACTCCAGTGTTAGACTTTTACTTTTAGTTAACCTTTTCTTTAACCCATTTTCCTTCACCTATCTCTAAGATCCTTCTTATTTTCTTGGTTTAGTTGAATATTTCTCCACCAAACTCTTTTTGTGTGTGTTCTACCTTTGACCAAATAAAATGAAAATGTGATTCTAGTGAACCCACTCTTCTCCCCTTCTCCCATGTTTGGAAGTCTTATACTTGTTCAAACTGATTTGTTTCTTCTTCCCTTTCCTTTTTAAAAAAATTATTAAGATTATCAAACTGTAACAAAATCACTCCCAGGTCCCCTATCTTATTTTACTCCTTGTATGACCCTAGATAACATGAGGGCTCTCTACCTCGTTTTAGTTCAGTCCTTTTACTCATGTTCAACTCTCCATGACCCCATCTGAGAAAGCTACTGGAGGGTTTGCCATTTCCTTCTCTAGATCATTTTACAAATGAGGAAACTGAGGCGAAGAAAATGAAGTGACTTGCCCAAGTTCACACAATTACTAAGTACCTAGGTCAGATCCAAATGACTCTAGTTGTAGTGCTTTAACCACTATACCACCTAGCTGCTTTCTTCTCTACTTGTTAGAAAAAAAGACTTCATCTTTGTTCAATTCATTTTGACTGCTCTTCCAATATTTATTCTTTTATACTTCTTTCAACTCTATCAGGAATGCTTAGATACTCTCTATTTAACTAAAAGTTTATTTTCCTCCAGTAAGCATAATCTTAGCTTTGCTATATAAGTAATTATGGGTTATAAGCTTTTTATTTTTTGTTCTTTGGAAAAGTGTGTCCTATCATCTCTATTTTACTGTTCATTGTCAAGTGTTGTGTTATCCTAAGTATGGCTCTTTGTTGCTTGATCTTTTTCTTTCTGCTGAATATAGAACTTTTTTTTTTTTAGCTGAAGGTTCTGGATTTTGATTCTATTGTTCCTGAGAGCTTTGATTTTGGGTTTTGAGGAGATGACTTTTTAAAATTTACTTTATCAAACAATCAGTATTTATTAAATACTTACTGTCTTCCAGCTACTTTGCTGAAGCAGGGGAATACAAGTCCAAAAATGAAATTATATTTATTCAAAATGTACCTGTTTTCTAACAGGGGGACCAAATACATATAAGATAACATATAATCTAATCATAAAGTTAATACAAACATATGAAATTCAATACAGTTGGGAGGGAGGATGAATTCTAGTCGTTGGAGAAGTCAGAAAAGGCTTTTTTGCTGAAGATGGTGTTTGAATTGTATCCTAAAGGAAGAGTAAGACTCAATAGGGTGAAGATAAAGGAGTAAATTCCAGGCATGGAGATGGAGGACTATCTAACAGCAACAGAGAAAAGGACAGTTTGGACAGACCCATGGCATGGGAGGGAAGTAATGTCCAATGAAGCTTGAAAGATAGGTTAGGGCAAGGATGTGTCAGGCTTTAACAGTTAAACAGACAAGTATATATTTTACTTGAGAGGCATTAGTAATACATAAATTTGAATGAGTAGAATAGCTACATTGTCAGATCTATATTTAGGGAAAATTACTTTGGCAGTTGTGTTTTCTTGGGCATCAGTGAAATATGTATAGATGTTCTAATAGGTCTTAACAGTTTTCATTTATGATTTCTAAAACTGATGACATCCAAAACCTTTTTTATGGGGGATGGGGAGAGGTCATGGTTTTCAGACCAGTCATACTTGTATTTTTTTTTTTCTTTCATTTACCGCTTTTACAAGTCATTTGTTTTTGATACATGATACCATGTATTCTTTTTTTCATTTTTTTTGGACTTTATTTTACTATTTCCTGTTGTCTCATGGAGTCATTAACCTTTGTTTTGCTCATTCTAATTTCTGAAGAATGTATTTACTTGTAAGGTTTATATCTTCTGTATTAAATTCTTAATTATCCCTGTAATTCTTTACTCCAGAGTTCTTATTTCTTTTCTAAACTTTTCTTCTATCTCATTTAACTTATATATTTTTAAAACTCAGTTCCAGGAGTTTTTGCTGACCTGTGGCCAGTAACCTTTTGCTGGCCCTGGCAAAGGTAAGCTTGCTGGAAGGTCTTCAGGTTTTAAATTATAGATTCTCTCTTTTTCTACACTCTCTTAGCATAGCCCAGGATTGTAGGTTTAGTCTATAATCCTGCTCTGTGATCAGTGAGAGTTTACACTATTTTGTACTTCCTGCTCTTCAGGTTTAGCTACAGGTTCCATCTAACATCCTAGCTGGATCCATGACCTCTCTTTTCTGGTCAGAACAACATAGCTACTGGCTAACTCTTCCTGTTCTTCACCCTGTACACAGCCACAGGCCCTTTGCTGAATGTTTGTGTCAACCTTCCTGGCTAGACCCCTTCCCCAGTGCCTACAGGCCTCTGTCAGTGCCCTTGTGTTGACCTGGATTAGAAAAATGATACACTGCAGTTTCTTCTTTAATTTCTTAACCACCATTTTTCTTGATCTTTGTTGGATAAGCCGTGGGAGAGTGCTGGGCTCTTCTGTTTCTACTCATTTTACTATTTCTATTAGTCTTTCCCATATCTACATTTAGCTATCTTTAGTGCTGCTCCTGAATTGACAATTATTTTTTATGGGTAGAATGCTATAGTAGAGAGAACACCTCAATAATATAAAAAAATCTGGTTCTGAATTCTAGCTCTGTCATTTACTAGGTGTGTGATCTTAACCTTTACTGATTTTAGTTGCTTCATCTGTAAAGTGAATATAATAAGATCTGACATAATTTCCTTATAGGGTTGTTCTAAGAATTAAACAAAACAATTCTTTGTAAAAAATTTTCCAACCATACAGTATTAACTAAAGGTGTCATTATTTGCAGAATGAATTATTTTCTATAAAGTTATGACATTATACAGTTCAATCATCTACAATTTCAATAATTACACTCCAAATAAACATTTTTCAATTGTGTCCAATGCTTTGTGACCCATTTGGGGGTTTCTTGGCAAAGATACTGGAGTAGTTTGCAATTTTGGGGGGCATATTCTTTTGTCCTGGCCCTGCTCACCTGCCCCATCCTGTTCAATTTTTCTATAGCACTTCCCACACCCCTGACCATTGTCTTTTGACCTACTTATCATTAATATAGATGTGTACTAATCTGTTCACTATTGCCACAACTGTATACCAGCCCCATCTGTTGTCCTGATTTGCTATTAATGATATAAACATATACCTCCTACACCAAGAATTGTTCTCTCTTTGTCTCTGTCTTTTAACTGAGAGTGACAACTTCTGCTTTTTGCTATTGTATCATCACAGTGGTGATGGATGTAAAGTGGTTATAAAAGATGGTGACAGAATAAAATAACCAAAGTGAGAAGATAAAACTAAGTCCTAATTAGTGTGAATAATAAGTCCAATAAAGTAATCATCTTATTTGAATTCTTATTACTCAAAGTTTAATACATGCTAACATATGGTAATAATTCCAGACCCATAGAAATATATATTGTGAATTTAAATAATACAACCACATCACAAAATTCATTATTTGAACTAATTGGGATCTGTCTATAATGCCTCTAGTCCCAGTCAACTTCATTATTTCTGCTCAATTCCAGCATCATATACTGGAGAATACAATGATAATCAATGACATGAAAGTGTTGCTGATGTGGTGGCTCATGGTCAGGCTAGGAAGCAAGTGCAGAACGTCAACAACTAAATGAGCAAGGCATTTACTTTTAGGGTTACTCCTGGTCTTGAACAATTCAATTGCTGATAATTTCTCCAATTTGAGTTTTCCTTGTATACCTTCTGATGGAGATACTAACTAGCAGATTAAAGGATTAAAAGGTAGGCAAAACAGGAAAGAGAAGGAAGAGAGACAAAGAACCTATGCAATTCAGAGTATATGATGAACCCCTCAATAGCCCCAAGAGATGGTCTATTTTGCCAGAGATATTTAAATTCAGATTCACTTAAGAAAAATGTAGTCAGGAAAAATCTAATTTTGAGTTCATTAATTTCACTGTGCCTTTCTAAATGTCTCTAGAATTTTTCTTCCAAGTCTTTTTTTTTTCATATCCCAGCTATAACTACTCTGTAGAATAACTAGATATATTTATGTAAGTATTACATTTCAAATTATCCATGGCTCTATTTCAATGGTGGTGGTTTCACTATTTGGTGTCAGCAGAAAATAATGCATTCAAACACGGAAAAAATGTTTTTGGTGATGATTATACTATGAACACAGACACTCCATCAATCTGATTTTACATAAACTTACTGACCTGGAGGAAAGGAATCAAGTTATTGACTGGTTTGTGACACTGTATGTTCTAAGAAATGAATTCCTATGGAGATCAATTTAAATCTTTAGTTTCCAGAAATTAAATTTTCATCCTATGATTTCATATAAATTGTTCTAAGTAATTTTCTTACTCTTTCTTTCTCTCCTTCCACCCCCTCAATTTTATGTAGATCTTTTATTAAAAAGACTGATGAGGGTGGCATGGTACTGTAACATATGATTATTAGTTATTATTAGTAATTAACTCCAAGTGACCTGTGTAATGTTCTTTGAAAAGGATGATTTGTTTACTCTTATGTTGCTATTTCAGCTGTAAAGATAATTTGCCATTTATATCATGAGACTTGATAAAATAATTTCTGGGGGAAAAAAAAGAAGTGAATCCCTTAGCATAATTCTATGGAAAGAGTTTTGGGATTCAAGTTCTAGCTTTGCTACTCACACAGCAGCCATGTGACTTTGAACAATTACCTTACAAGGGGCAGCTAGGGGGCGCAGTGCGTAGAGGACCAGCCTTGAATTCAGGAGGACCTGAGTTCAAATGTGATCTCAGACACTTAGCACTTCCTAGCTGTGTGACCCTGGGCAAGTCACTTAACTCCAATTGTCTCAGAAGGAAAAAATATGTATCTTATGAGTGTTTTTATAAAGAACACCATAATAAATTTGAACTATTCTTATTAACCTAAATGTTCATAAGGAAAGTACTTGGCCATAACTAATGAAAAGACTTAGACCTAGGAGAGATCTTAAGAGATCTAGTTCAATCAATCTTTTCATTTTTCAATGGAAGATACTAAGATCCAGAGAGATTATGTAATATGCACAAGACATTAAGTAGCATTGCCAGAATTTAAATCCCACGTCATAAGATCAAAGCTCACAGACTAATATCAAGCCACTACTGGGTAGAAATCCACAAAGAGCTCCATGAGACTGATCAGGCTGTTGCACTGGGACACAGACCAACTAGTCCATATTCAGGTGATGACAATCACCGTAAGGCAGAACTGTGATGAGGAACTTCATTTCATTTTAGACTTCTCTCAATGACAGAGACATTGTTCTCCTAAATGATAATGAATTCTTGGTATTTTTTCAGTACTGATTGTGCCTTCTCTTATATACTCCCAACACATGGGTTCTTCTTTTTCTTCTTCTTCTTTTTTTAATAGCTTTTTATTTACGTATGGGTAATTTTTCAGCACCAACACTTGCAACACCTTCTGTTCCAACTTTTCCCCTCCTTCCCCCTATCCTCTCCCCTAGATAGCAGGTTGACCAATACATGTTAAATACATTAAAGTACATGTAAATGCAATACATGTATACATATTTATACAGTTATTTTGCTGCACAAGAAAAATCAGATTTAGAATTAAGGTAAAAATAACCTGAGAAGGAAAACAAAAATGTAAGCAGACAATAACAGAAAGAGTGAAAATGTTATGTTGTAGTCCACGCTCATATCCCATAGTTCCTTCACTGGAACACATGGGTTCTTAAAGAGGAGTCAATATACTTCTTGTTTCCAGACTCTTTATTGTCTTTGCTTGACAGTCTCTTCCTTCTTTGAGGTTTATTTTATATTTTTCACCTAATCCATATTCTTGTGGTTGGAGAATATTCTCTTTTCATCAATAAGTTCAATGTCTGATTCAATATTTTCCTGTTAGCATCTAAACAATCTCCCAAAGACACTCACATTCCATTCCCTGAATATTTAGTATCTGACCTTCTTCACTTTCCCTCAGCTACACAGTATAGAAGCTCATACTCTTGATCTAGCCATTACACCACAAGTTTTCCACTGCTATAATCAAGAACTTTGAAAATTCCTTTTATTCATTATAATTTCCTGTCAGACTCATCTGTTCATGTTTTACTCTTCTTAAACTTATTCTTGCCTAATCCTTTAGTACTTTCCCAACCATTTTCTCAATTCCTCCCTTCCCAATCTTGACCCTTTGGTTAACTCTTCTCAAATCTCTTGTTCCTGTGTCCTTTCACTGCTCACACACTATTAACCCTGGATTAATCTCACCATCTGCCTCCTCTGCTCCTACTCATGTACTGAATAAAGTTGGAAGAAGTTGCACAATTGTGCTAACTGGATCTACTACAAATTTGTTATCTAATCTTATCCATTAATTTAATGCACCAAGGCAGTCCTTTTACTCTTTCCTTAATAATTATTCCACTCACCACAAAGACTGCTCCAAACCTTTTTTATTTTTCCTTCAAGCTTCTCATAGGACTTCATTTCCACCCTCTCAAATTAGTTCCTAGCCTCATACTTGACCAATATAATGGATGCCATTACCGTGAGCTTCCTCTTTCCCTGTGCTCTATATTTTGTAACACCTTGGTATCAAACTACCTTTATTCCAGTCACTGACGAAGAAATGGCCATTCTTCTTGCCAAGGTCAATCCATATATATGTACCCTTGATCTCATCTCTTTTTGTCTGATTCAGAAGATTATACTTACTATCATTACCCTCATCTGTTCTTCAAAGTAGATTATAAATGAGCCTAAATCTCCAAATCCTTCCAAAATTCTCATTATTTATTCTTCCCTTTCTTACCCAAATTCCTTGAAAAAAAATCACCTATTATTCAAATCCTCCATTTATTCTCTTTTCATATTTTCTTCAAAACTCTTTACATCTGACCTCATCAAGAAACTGAAATTGCTCTCTCTAAAGTTAGCAATTATCATTTGTGTATAGAATCTAATAGCCTTTTCTCAGAGTTCTTGGCTTTTCTGCAGCAAATGACACTGCTGACTTTTTGTGGATATTTGCTCTACTCTGGGTTTTTGACATTGTTCTTTCATGGTTCTCCTTCCTACCTCTTTAACTATATGTTTTGCTACCTTACTCTAAGTATTCTCCTCAGGCTCTGCCCTGGGCCCTCATCTCTTTTCTCTCCTAAAGAGAATGCTTTGGCTCTTAACTGGTAAAGTCAATAACTCCCATGGGTTCAATAAAAATGTCTATGTAGGTCTCAGACACTTAACACTTCCTAACTGTGTGACTCTAAGCTAGTCACTTAATCCCAATTGCCTCAGAAAAAAAAAAAAAAAAAAAAAAAAAAAAAAAGTCTATGCAGAATTTCAATAGGCTTGTGATGGAAAGTGCTATCTGTATCCAGACAGAGAACTATGGAAATTGAAAATGGATCAAAACATAGTATTTTCACCTTTTTGTTGTTGGTGGTGGATTGCTTGTTTGTTTGGTTTTTTTCCTTTTTCATAATTTTTTCCCTTTTGATCTGATTTTTCTTGTGCAATATGACAAACATGGAAATATGTTCAAAAGAATCACACATGTTTAACCTATATTGAATTCCTTGATGTCTTGGGGAGGGGGAAGGAGAAGGGGAAAAATCTGGAATACAAGGTTTTGCAAAGGTGAATATTGAAAACTATCTTTGCATGTATTTGGAAAAATAAATAAAATACTATTAAAAATGTCTATGCAGATAACTTCCAGCACTATGTATATATATATATATATATATATATATATATATATATATATATATATATATAAACATGTACATCCATATATATACATATATATATGTATATATCCAACCCTTTTGTTTCTCCGAAATTCCAATTCCATATCCAGTTCCAAATCACCAATTACCTGTGGTTCATTTCAAAATCACATATCTCATATTTATGTCAAATTCAAAATGTTAGAATAGAAGGCACTTTATTTTTCTCTCCAAATTTACTCTTTTTTCAGACTTCTGTATCTCATCCTTCCCAGTCATCTGATTTACAAACTTAGCATGAACCTTGACTCTTTCCTCTTGCTTTTTTTATATCCAACTGTCAAGTCTTGTAGTTTATACATCTGTCATATCCATCACCTGCTCTTCATTTACAGTCAGAGCAAAGAGCAAAATGAATACTATGTGTGACTGTTGACTCTTGTCACCTCTTGCCTAGACCACTGCGACAGATCTCTTAATTGGGCTCTCTGCTTTAGACTCTTCCCTACTCTACCACAAAGCCACCAAAGTCTGACCATTCTACTCTGTTAGGATTACAAGGTGAGAACTCAGATTGTCTGAGCAATTCTCTAGCTCAGAATTCACACCTTTAGTTCCAGCCTTTAGGGGGAGTTTGCACCTTTGAACTTCTGAAAAGGAGTGTTTACACAATCTTTGGGAGGAGCAAGTTCATTGAAGTAATTTTCTCACAAGCCTCGTTGAGTTCTCACTACAATCTCTGCTAGGATAAAAGAGGAGGGCAG
Organism: Sminthopsis crassicaudata; assembly: GCF_048593235.1. Classification (NCBI taxonomy): domain Eukaryota; kingdom Metazoa; phylum Chordata; class Mammalia; order Dasyuromorphia; family Dasyuridae; genus Sminthopsis; species Sminthopsis crassicaudata. The sequence goes on from NC_133620.1 coordinate 321,481,403, forward strand.
GAGGGCAAGGAGTTAGTCGAGTCTGTGACAGAGTTGGGACGGCAGGCTGGAAGGAGAGAGTCTGGCTGGGAGATTGAGTTGAGACAGCAGTCCCTAAGAATAATTTAGAGACGACCAGAGCTTTACAATTCCCAACCTTCACACTACTCCAACCACTCAATAAACTCTAGAGATTCCCTATACTGCAGGGATGAAATAACACTTTTTTTTTTTAACCATTAAAAGCCCTTTACAATCTACTCATCCTACTTTCCAGTCTCCCCCAATAACTCTACTGTAAAGAAAAACTAGTCTTTTTTGTTGTTCCTTACATGGGATACTATTTTTCTGACCCTGTTCTGATTTTTTCCCCTCTCCCACCTCATCCTAAAATGCTCTCCTCCTTGATTTCTATTCTCAGTTTTTTGGAATTCTTGATTTTCTTTAAGGCTCAGATTGACTATTACCTTCAGCACTTCTATCTTCAAATTTAGCTACATTTGGTAACTAGAGCTCTGCTATGCTCTTTTCTGAAAGAGGAAAAGACTCTTAGCCTAGGACTGACAGAAGCCTCTGTAGTTCTTTCTTCTCAAGCACTCAAAGCTCTGAGGTTTGGTATCTTCCAATTCTGCAATGAAAGGAAGGAGATATATTTGTTCTTAATTCTTCCCCAGGGCCAAGATTACATTATAATCACATAGTATTCAGTTTCATTCCTTTTTTTCTCCTTTTTTATATTATTATAATTATTTTATATTTCTTTTTCTTCTTTGGCTTTCCCTGTATTAGTTCATATAAGTGTGATCATACTTCTTTGATATCTTCATATTCATTGTTTCTTACAGTGCAGCAATAATTCTATTAAATTTGTATCATGACTTTTGTTTTTTTCACTCATTTCCCAATTGAAGGACATAATTTTTTCTTAGAGTTCTTTTCTACTACAAAAATGATGCTATGAATAATTTTGGTGTATATGGGTTTTTTCCCCCTAAATTAACCTTCTTGTGGTATAAGTTTTTCTCCTATTTCTATTCACTTTAATCTGCATCAGTTAATGTGAATTTTTACAGGTTTATTTGAAACCACTCTCTTTATCATTTCTTAAGAGCATAGACATATTCCTTTACATTTACATACTAAAACTTGTTATGCTCTTCCCCAATTCATGAGTACCCTCTCATGATCCCAACTGAATTTTAGATATTAATTCCCTTTCCAATTCTTTCTTTCATAGTTCCCGTGAAATTCTCGACCTTTTGTTCTTCCATATAAATTTTGTTGTTATTTTTTCTTGGTCATTAAAATAGTTTCTTGGGAATCTGATTGGTATAGCACTAAATAAATAGATTAGTTTAGGGAGTATTGTCATCTTTATTATATTCGCTCGGCCTATCCAAGAGCACTTAATATTTTTCCAATTATTTAAATCTGACTTTATTTTTGTGGCAAGTGTTTTGTAATTTTGCTCATATAATTCCTGACTTTCCTTTGGTAGATGGACTCCCAAATATTTTATAGTATTGACAGATATTTTGAATGGAATTTCTCTTTGTATCTCTTGCTGTGGGATTTTTTTGATAATGTATAAAAATGCTGAGAATTTATGTAGATTTATTTTATATCCCACAACTTTGCAAAACTTATGAATTATTTCTAATAGCTTTTTAGCAGAATTTTTGGGGTTCATCTGCAAAGAGTGATAGTTTGGTTTCCTCATTACGTACTCTAATTCCTTTAATCTCTTTCTCGACTCTTATTGCCTAAGCTAGCATTTCTAATACAATATTGAATAGTAATGGTGATAGTGGGCAACCTTGTTTCACTCCTGATCTTACTGGGAAAGGTTCCAGTTTATCGCTATTACATATGATGTTTGCTGATGGTTTTAAATATATGCTCCTGATTATTTTAAGGAATAGTTCATTTATTCCTATACTCTCATGTGTTTTTAGTAGAAATGGATGTTGGATTTTGTCAAATGCTTTTTCTGCATCTATTGAGATGATCATATGGTTTTTGTTAATTTGGTTATTGATAGAGTCGATTATCCTAATAGTTTTCCTAATATTGAACCAGCCCTGCATTCCTGGTATAAATTCCACTTGGTCATAGTGTATAATCCTGGGGATGATTTTCTGTAGTCTTTTTGCTAATATTTTATTTAAGATTTTAGCATCAATATTCATTAGAGAGATTGGTCTATAATTTTCTTTTTCTGTTTTCAACCTGCCTGGTTTAGGTATCAGTACCATGTCTGTGTCATAAAAGGAATTTGGTCGGACTCCTTCAATCCCTATTTTTTCAAATAGTTTATATAGCATTGGAGTTAAATGTTCTTTTAAATGTTTGGTAGAATTCACATGTAAATCCAACTGGTCCTGGGGATTTTTTCTTAGGGAGTTGGTTAATAGTTTGTTATATTTCTTTTTCTGAGATGGGACTACTTACTTCTTCCTCCGTTAATCTGGGCAAGCTATATTTTTGAAGGTATTCTTCCATTTCATTTAAGTTATCGAATTTATTGGCATAAAGTTGAGCAAAGTAGCTCCTAATTCTAATTTCCTCTTAGTGACAAGTTCTCCCTTTTCATTTTTAAGACTAACAATTTGCTTTTCCTCTTTCCTTTTTTTAATCAGATTTACTAAGGGTTTGTCTATTTTGTTGGTTTTTTCATAGAACCAACTCTTAGTTTTATTAATTAATTCAATATTTTTTTTTTACTTTCAATTTTATTAATCTCTCCTTTGATTTTTAGAATTTCAAGTTTTGTGTTTGTCTGGGGGTTTTTAATTTGTTCCTTTTCTATCATTTTGAGTTATAAACTCAATTCATTGACCTTCTCTTTCTCTATTTTATGCAAGTAGGTCTCTAGAGATATAAAATTTCCCCTTATTATTGCTGTGGCTGTATCCTACACATTTTGGTGTGATGTCTCATTATTGTCATTTTCTTGGGTGAAGTTATTAATTATGTCTATGATTTGCTATTTCATTCAATCATTCTTTAGTATGAGATTATTTAGTTTCCAATTATTTTGTGGTCTATTTTCCCCTGGCTTTTTATTGAATGTAATTTTAATTGCATTGTGGTCTGAAAAGGATGCATTTACTATTTCTGCCTTACTGCATTTGATTTTGAGGTTTTTATGTCCTAATATATGGTAAATTTTTGTATAGGTTCCATGAACTGCTGAGAAGAAAGTGTATTCTTTTCTGTCTCCATTTAGTTTTCTCCAAAGATCTATCATATTAGTTTTTCTAGTATTCTATTTACTTTTTGACTTCTTTCTTATTTATTTTGTGGTTTGATTTATCTAATTTTGAGAGTGCAAGGTTGAGATCTCTCACTATTATAGTTTTGATGTCTATTTCTTTTTGCAGCTCTCTTAATTTCTCTTTTAAGAATTTAGATGCTACACCACTTGGTGCATATATGTTTAATATTGATACTGTTTCATTATCTATGCTACCCTTTAGCAAGATATAGTGTCCTTCCTTATCTCTTTTAATGAGATCAATTTTTGCTTTTGCCTGATCTGAGATGAGGATGACTACCCTTGCTTTTTTGGCTTCACCTGAAGCATAGTAGATTCTGCTTCAACCTTTTACCTTTATTCTGTATGTATCACCCTGTTTCAGGTGTGTTTCCTGCAAACAACATATTGTAGGATTCAGGCTTTTAATCCAGTCTGCTAACCGCTTCCTCTTTATGGGGGAGTTTACCCCATTCACATTTATGATTAAAATGACTAATTCTGTATTGCTTGCCATCGTGTTAACCCCTGCTTATACTTTTCTACTTTGCTTCCCCCTTACCCTCCTAGACAGTATTAAACTTGTGAGCACCACTTGCTTCTCACAGCCCTCCCTTTTTAGTATCCCTCCCCCACCTTAGAGTTCCTCCCCGTATTTTACCCCTTTTCCTCACAATTTCTGTATTCCCTTCAGCTTAGCTTACTTCCCTTTTCACTTTTTCCCTCCCACTTTTCAATGAAATGGAAGGAGTTTCACCATAAATCGAATATGTCTATATTTTTCTCTTTAAGCCAATTCTCTCCTAGATCTATTTTCCAGGTCTATAGATTTTCCCAGTAAGTATTTGACGTTGTTCTCCAGCTTCTCATTTTTTTTGTTTTGTTTGACTGATTCTTGGGTTCTCTGTGAATCATTCATTTCTATTTGTTCCATCCTGACTTTTAAGGAGTTATTTTCTTCTTTCACAGTTTTTAGTTCTTTTTGTAAATGCCCAATTTCATTTTTAAATGAGTTATTTTGCTCTATTGAATTTTTTTCCATTTCCCTAATTTTTTTTTTGAGAATTATTTTCTTTTTCCAATTCAGAAATTCTATTTTCTTGAGACTTTTTTATCTTCTCCAATTCAGAAATCCTACTTTCCTGTGATTTTTTTACCTTTTCTAATTCACAAATTTTGTTTCCCTGCATCTCCTGTGAATTCTTTATTTTTTCCAATTCCAATTTCAGGACGTTGTTATTCTCTATCATAGCTTCCCTTTCCTTTCCCCATTTTTCTTCAAACTCTCTTAACTTTTTAATAGTCTCTTCTAGGAGAGAGTTATGTGATGGGGGGCAGGAATCGTTCCCCTTTAGGCTGTTATCTGCTGACTCTCTACTGTTAACTTCCTCGGGGTTGGATACCCGCTCTTTCCCTGTGTAGAAGGAATCTATGGTTTTTCTGGCTTTTTTGTTCATACTTAAAAAATCTTTTGGGGTCTGTCCCTGGGGTAGGAAATTATTTATTTACTTCTTTACCAGCTTCCTCCCAGACTGGATGGATGCAGCGGCTCTTGCGCCTGAGCTAAGAGAGAGCTCTGGGAGAGAGTTCCCCACCCCCTCCCTGGAAGTGCCTCAGAGGTGACTAGCACTGCTGTGCCCTGGGGGCGCTGTGTTTTAGGGGCTTCCCTGAGGTTGAGACTGAACAGCAAAGGCGACTCAAAGCCTAGCCTATGCGTCCCGGTGGGGCGTGGATGTCAGTAGCAGGTGACGTGAAAAGCCCCTGCGCTCAAACTGGAAGTGTCTGCCAGAAACCACGGTCCCTAGTTCAAAGGTTCTGCTTCTCTGGGACTTCCTGGAGCTGAGTTCCACTCCCTCCAGCTAAGCTAGGCAGTGTGTGTTGCCTTGGGCCGTATCCGCCCACTTCTCAAACTCTGAACTAGTCTCAGTTGGGAGCTAGGGGCCACACCCCCTGGTGCCGAGATCTGATGAGTCACCCCTAGGTTCCAGGAAAATCTAATCTATCTGAATTTTTAAAATATTTTAGATTTCTCTTCTGAACTGCTATATTATAAGCAGAGAAGAGCTAACAGCCTGTGCCAGATTCCTTTATCTCAGTGAATTCTCTGATCCCAGAGCCCTCCCCAGCGCGATTGGCGCAGTATGCTAGCACCCAGCCGTCTGTGCTGGCCTCTCTTCTTCCTCCCCTGGGAACTGACCTTTTCTGTTGAAACTCCAGATTCTCTTCAGCTGGTAAGTCATGCTTCCAGTCCTTGTGGTATCTATCAGTCCAGCGCTATTTCTGAGGCTGATTTATCTAATTGCTTGTGAGGGAGTAAAGACGTTCACAGAGTGGTGTGTTTCTTCTCCGCCATCTTGGCTCCGCCCCCTCTTTAAGCCAATTCTAATGAAAATATGATACATACTATGTTCATCCCCCTCCTTTCTTTCTCTCAGATATAATAGGTTTCCTTTGCCTCTTCATGAGATGTAGTACCACCACTTTACCCTTTTTTTTCTGGTACAATTTCCTTTCCATCTCTAGTGTCTAGAACAAATTATTCATATGTTCTTTATATATCTTTATGGCAGAAATATAGTTCTCAAGATTTCTTTTTACCTTTTTAGAAATCTCTTGAGTTCTGTATTTGGAGATCAAACTTTTTGTTTAGATCCGGTGATCCAACCATTCTTGAGAGCACCTTGTAACTATGTAAAGGCAATCAAACTGCATACTCATTGATCCAGCAATTCTACTACTAGATCTGGATCCCAGCAACTCTTTTTCTGGTAATTAATTGGAAACTGAGGGGATGCCCATCCACTAGAGAACAGGTGAACAAACTGTGGTATATAAATGTAATGGAATACTATACAAGGCAGATTTCAAAAACAATTAAGACATACACAAATTGATACAAAATAAAGAAAGCCAAACCAGGAGAATATTGTACAGTGATGAACTGGAAAATGTTATCCATATCCAGAAAAAGAACTGGTGAAATCTGAATGCAGATCAAAGGACACTGTTTTCACTTTATTTTTTCATAGTTTTTGTCCTTTTGCAAACTGTAATTTTTTTTTTACAAACTGTTTCTCCTTTCTTTCACAACATGATTAATTTCAAAATGTTTTACATACATTATTAATTAGAGAAATGCAAATTAAGACAAGTTTGAGATACTACTACACACCTGTCAGACTGGCTAGAATAACAGGGAAAGATAATGCGCAATGTTGGAGAGGATGTGGGAAAACTGGGACACTGATACATTGTTGGTGGAGCTGTGAAAGAATCTGGCCATTCTGGAGAGCGAATTGGAACTATGCTCAAAAAGTTATCAAACTGTGCATACCCTTTGATCCAGCAATGTTGGAGAAAAAGCTGAACAGACTTCCGGCCAAGATGGCGGCGTGGAGGCAGAGAGCTGCTTGAGCTCCTCGTTTTCTCTCAGAACTTACTTCATGACAAGCCTCTGACTTAATGCTTGACCCAGAAAGAAATCCACAAATTATCACCAAGAGAAGACATCCTTGAAAGTCGCCAGAAAAGGTCTGTGTTTGCTCGGGGGAGGGTCAATCAGACTGGGCGCAGACTGAGGGCAGGCAGCCAGAGCGAGACAGGCAGCTCACACAGCTCAGACCGGAGAAGGAGGGGTGTGATCTCTGCCGTTTCTGTGAAAGGGCTTTTGCCCCAGTGTGGATGCTCCGTCTTGGCAGCAAGCCAGGAGCAGTGGAGAGGGTGTAAACACCGGAGGTGAAGATTAAAACTCCAGAAAGCCAGCGTCTCTCAGAGCCTGGACACCTCCAACCCCCACCTGGACTGACTCGGTGCGTTCTCGGAGCCTCAGAGCGCAGACTCAGTACAGTCATTGCTGTTCTGTTAGTGGCTCTCTGCTGCCCTACCCCCAGTCTGTAGAGGAAGCCCATTAATACCATCCAGCCCCATCCCCCGCAAAACAGACCAATTGTTTCTCTTGTCAGTTTGTTTTCTTTGATTCCTACTCTGACAAAATGAACAAAAAATTCAAAAGGGCTCTAACCATTGACAGCTTCTGTGTGGAGAGGGAGCAGACTTCAAATGCTGAGGAGACTAGGAACAGACTGTCCCCAGATGTATCCCCTGGGAGGGATATAAGCTGCTCCTCAATACAAAAGAACCTCATAGAGGAAATCAAAAAGGCTCTCACAAGAGAGCTGGAAGAGAAATGGGAAAAGGAAAGGGAAGCTTGGCAAGAGAGCCTGGAGAAGTCATCCCATGCATTCAAAGAAAGAGTGGATAAAGAAATCAAATCATTGAGAAACAAGATTAGTGAGCTGGAAAAGGTAAACAACTCCAAGGAAAACAGGATTAGTGAGCTGGAAAAGGTAAACAACTCCAAGGAAAACAGGATTAGTGAGCTGGAAAAAGAAATCAGCTCTCTAAAAAATAAAATGGATAAAATGGAAAAAAATTCCATAGAAGATAAAAACTCAATTGGACAATTACAAAGAGATATAAAAAAAGTGAGTGAAGAAAATACATCATTGAAAATTAGTCTGGAACAAGTAGAAATGAATGACTCAAGGAGAAACCAAGAGGTAGTCAAGCAAAACCAGAGAAATGAAACAATTGAAAAGAATGTCAAGTACCTTACCAGAAAGACAACAGACCTGGAAAACAGATCCAGGAGAAACAATGAGAATAATTGGACTCCCTGAAAAATGTGAGGAAAAAAAGAGCTTGGACACCATTTTCGAGGAAATTATCAAAGAGAACTGCCCAGACGTTTTGGAAACAGAGGGTAAAATAGTGAAAAAATTCATCGATCACCTACTGAAAGGGACCCTAAAATCAAAACGCCAAGAAATATAGTGGCCAAGTTCAAGAACATCAGACAAAGGAAAAGATATTGGAAGCTGCTAGAAAAAAGCAATTCAGATATGGAGGATCCACAATAAGGATAACCCAGGATCTAGCAGCGTCCACATTAAAAGAACGCAGGGCCTGGAACATGATATTCCGAAAGGCTAAGGAACTTGGTATGCAGCCAAGAATAACTTACCCAGCAAGAATGAGCATCGTTTTCCAGGGAAGAAGATGGACATTTAACGAAATAAATGAATTCCATCTATTTTTGATGAAAAAACCAGACCTACATAAAAGGTTTGATCTTCACATACAGAACTCAAGAGATTTCTAAAAAGGTAAAAAGAAATCTTGAGAACTATACTTCTGTCAAAAAATATGTAAAGAACATATGTACAATTTGTCTTAGAAACTAGAGGTGGAAAGGAGATTATATCATAAAAAAGTGTAAATTGGTGGTACTACATCTCATGAAGAGGCAAAGGTAACCTATTATATCTGAGAGAAAGAAAGGAGGGAGATGAACATAGTGTGTATCAATAGACATATTCGATTTATGGTGAAACTTCTTCACCTTCATTGAAAAGTGAAAGGGAAGGAGTAAGCTAAGGGGAAGGGAATACAGTAATTTCGAGGAAAAGGGGTAAAATAAGGGGAGGATCTTTAAGATGGGGGAGGGATCCTAAAAAGGGAGGGCTGTGAAAAGCAAGTGGTGTTCACCAGTTTAATACTGGATAGGAGGGTAAAAGGGAAGGAAAGGGGAAAAGCATAAGCAGGGGTTAATAGGATGGCAAGCAATATAGAATTAGTCCTTCTAACCATAAATGTGAATGGGGCAAACTGCCTCATAAAGAGGAAGCAGTTAGCAGACTGGATTAAAAGTCAGAATCCTACTATATGTTGTTTACAGGAAACACACCTGAAACAGGGTGAGACATTCAAACTAAAAGTAAAAGGGTGGAGCAGAATCTATTATGCTTCAGGCAAAACCAAAAAAGCAGGAGTAGCCATCCTCATCTCAGATCAAGCAAAAACAAAAATTGATCTAATTAAAAGAGATAAGGAAGGGCATTATATCCTGCTAAAGGGCAGCATCAATAATGAAGCAGTATCAATATTAAACATATATGCACCAAGTGGTGCAGCATCTAAATTCTTAAAAGAGAAATTAAGAGAGCTGCAAGAGGAAATAGATAGCAAAACTATAATAGCGGGAGATCTCAACCTTGTACTCTCAGAATTAGATAAATCAAACCACAAAATAAATAAGAAAGAAGTCAAAGAGGTAAATAGAATACTAGAAAAGTTTGATGTGATAGATCTTTGGCGAAAGCTAAATGGAGACAGAAAGGAATATACTTTCTTCTCAGCAGTTCATGGAACCTATACAAAAATTGATCATATACTAGGGCATAAAAACCTCAAAATCAAATGCAATAAGGCAGAAATAGTAAATGCATCCTTTTCAGACCACAATGCAATTAAAATTACATTCAATAAAAAACCAGGGGAAAATAGACCAAAAAATAATTGGAAACTAAATAATCTTATACTAAAGAATGATTGGGTAAAACAGTAAATCATAGACATAATTGATCCAGCAATGTTACTACTGGGCTTATATCCCAAAGAGATCTTAAAGAAGGGAAAGGGATCTGTATGTGCAAGAATATTTGTGGCAGCACTCTTTGTAGTGGCCATAAAGTGGAAACTGAGTGGATGCTCATCAATTGGAAATTGGCTGAATAAATTGTGATATATGAATATTATGGAATATTATTGTTCTGTAAGGAATGAGCAGGATGATTTCAGAAGGGCCTGGAGAGACTTATATGAACTGATGCTGAGTGAAATGAGCAAGCCCATTACATACTTCAACAACAATACTATATGATGGACGTGGCTCTCTTCAACAATGAGATGAACCAAATCAGCTCCAATAGTGCAGTAATGAATAGGACTAGCTACATCCAGTGAAAGAACTCTGGGAAATGAGTGTGTACCACTACATAGAATTCCCAATCCCTTTATTTTTGTCTGCCTGCATTTTTGATTTCCTTCACAGGTTAATTGTACATTATTTCAAAGTCTGATTCTTCCTGTGTAGCAAAACAACTGTATGGTCATGTATACATATATTATTTTTAACATGTACTTTAACATTTAATATGTATTGGTCTACCTGCCATCTGGGGGTGGGGGGGGAAAGAGGGGAAAAATTGGAACAAAAGGTTTTGCAAATGTCAATGCTGAAAAATTATCCATGCATATATCTTGTAAATAAAAAGCTATAAATAAAAAATTTTTTTACATGATTGCACATATATGACATATCAAATTGCTTACCATCTTAGAGAAGGGGGAGAAAATGGAGGGAGAAAATTTGGAAACCAAAATTTTATAAAAAAGGAATATTAAAATTTGTCTTTACATGTAATACTAATTTATTTATTTTTTTTTTCCTGAGGCTGGGGTTAAGTGACTTGCCCAGGGTCACAAATCTAGGAAGTGTTAAGTGTCTGAGACCAGATTTGAACTTGGGTCCTTCTGAATTCAAGGCTGGTGCTCTATCCACAATGCCACCTAGCTGCCCCTAATTAATACTAATTTAGAAAGAAGTGACATTTACCAAATAGTTTTAGCAAAAGCCCAATATAGGGAATCAATATCAGCTGTTGACTCCATTAGCACTGCTGCAAAGAGATTCAGAGACATTCTTCAAAAGTCTTTCTTTCCCTCTAAGATACTCTCAGAACTGATAAGTGTACTCATCACCTGAGATGTTTGCTTCCTTCTTAGATTTTACTGGTATCATGCTCTTGTGATGCTCTCTCTATCATTGATCTCTGGTTTATTGTAAACATTTGTAACTAATCTCTAATTAAAATGGATGTTGCTGAGGATTAGGAAACTTTGCAGTACAACTAAAGGCTTTAAAGGACAAGGTATTGTCAGCTGACTTTCAATGAGCTCTTGACAATCAATCACCACTTCTTTCTCAAGTCACTGATAACACCTGGTCTAAATAAATACAAATGTTTAACTTACAGTTAACTCAGGAAAACAACACAGAATAACAATCTGCTGTCCAAACCTGCCAGATGAACTAAGCATAGGACACATGTAAACATTCTCCAAAGATATATCATACCTAACTTTTCTAGTATTCTGTTTACCTAACTTCTTTATTTATTCTGTGGTTTGATTTATCCAGTTCTGAGAGTGCAAGGTTGAGATATCCTATTATTATAGTTTTGCTGTCTATTTCTTCTTGCAGCTCTTTCAACTTCTCCTTTAGGAATTTAGATGCTACACCACTTGGTGCATATGTGTTTAGTATTGATATGGCTCCATTATCTATGCTACCCTTTAGCAAGATATAGTGCCTTTCCTTACCTCTTTTACTTAGATCAATTTTTGCTTTTGCTTAATCTGAGATCAGGATGACTACCTCTCCTTTTTTGACTTCACCTACAGCATAGAAGATTCTGCTTCAGCCTTTTACCTTTACTCTGTATGTATCACCCTGCTTCAAGTGTGTTTCCTGTAAACAATATATTGGAGGATTCTGGCTTTTAATCCAGTCTGCTGTCCACCTCTGCTGTATGGGGGAGTTTACTCCATTTACATTTGTGGTTAAAATTACTAATTCTGTATTTCCTGCCATTTTGTTAAACTCAGATTATGCTTTTCTCTTTCCTTTTCCCATTATCCCCCTGCCTAGTATTAAACTTATGAGCACCACTTGTCTTACACAGCCCTCCCCCTTAGATTCCCTCCCCTTTTCATAAATCTTTCCCTTACAATTTCTGTATTCCCTTCTATTTATCCTACTCCTTCTCTTTTCACTTTCTCCTCCCATTTTTCAATGAGGTAGAAAAAGTTTCTCTATAAATTGAATATGTCTAATATTTTCTCCTTTGAGCCAATTCTGATGAAAGTAAGATTCATACTATGTTTATTGCCTCTCCCTTCTTTCCCTCAGATAAAATAAGTTTCCTTTGCCTCTTCGTGAGATGTAGTACCTCCACTTTTTCCTTTTCTGGTACAATTTCCTTTCTACCTCTAGATTCTTTTTTATATTATAACAGTAAAACCAAATTATATATGCACTCTTTATGTATACTCATAACAGAAATATACTTCCCAAGACTTATTTTTACCTTTTTATGTTTCTCTTAAGGTCAAACTTATTTAGTTCCAATTTTTTCATCAGAATTAGATGGAATTCACCTATTTTATTGAATGTCCGTCTTCTTCCCTGGAAAAAAATGCTCAGTTTGGCTGAATAAGTTATTCTTGGCTGCATACTAAGTTCTTTTGCCTTTTGGAATATCAGATTCCAGGCCCTTTGATCCTTTAATGTGGATGCTGCTAAATCCTGAGTGATCCTTATTGTGGCTCTTTGGTATTTGAATTTTTGTTGTGTTTTGTTTTGTTTTGTTTTTTTCCTGGCTGCTTGTAGTATTTTTCCTTAGTCTAATAGTTCTGGAATTTAGCCACAATATTTCTTGGAGTTTTGATTTTGAGATCTCTTTCAGTAGGTGATCGATGAATTCTTTCAAGGTCTATTTTACTTTCTGATTCTATGACATCTGGGCAGTTCTCTTTGATGAAAAACAGTGTTGGGGCAGCTAGGTGGCGCAGTGGAAAGAGCACCAGCCCTGAATTCAGGAGGACCTGAGTTCAAATCTGATCTCAGACACTTAACACTTCCTAGCTGTATGACCCTGGGCAAGTCACTTAACCCCAGCCTCAGGGGGAAAAAAAAAAAAAAGCAAATGGGGGGGGGATGAAAAACAGTGTTTAGGCTCTTTTTTTCATCATAATTTTCAGGGAGTCCAATAATCCTCCTATAATCTCTCCTAGATCTGTTTTCCAGGTCTGTTGTTTTCCCAAGTAGGTATTTAACATTTTTGTCTACTTTTTTCATTTTTTTGGTTTTGCTTGACTGACTCTTGGTGTCTCCTTGAGTCATTCATTTCCATTTGTTCAATTCTGATTTTTAATGAATTATTTTCATTTACTTTTTTATTTCTTTTTGTAATTGTCCAATTGAGTTTTTAAATGAGTTGTTTTGTTCTATGGAATTTTTTTTTCCATTTCACCAATTTTATTTTTTAAGGAATTATTTTCTTTTTCCAATTCACTAATTCTATTTTTGAGGGAGTTGATTTCTTTATCCACTCCATCTTTTCATGAGTTACATGCCTTATCCAATCCTCTCTTACAAAGTTTCCCTTTCCTTTCCCCTTTTTCTTCTAGCTCTATTGTAAGAACCTTTTCAATTTCTTCTATGAGAACTTTGAGTGGTGGGGACCAGATCATATGCCTCTTTGGGGTTTCATCTAGAAACAAAACTATTTTTAGTCTTCTCAGAGTTTGAAATCTGTTCTTTTCAGTATAGAAGCTATCTATAGTTAGAGCTTGGTTTAACTTTTTACTTATTTTAACAATTAAAAAACAAAACGCTGCAGCCTGCTTTCTGCTTTTGGAGCAATGTGGGGTTACCAAATTTCCTTAACAGACAACAGGAAGTAGCAGTGAAGCAAAAGTGGAACAGTGATGGCTGCACTGTGGTTAATATGCTGAGATCATGCAGAGTCCCTTCTTGTACTGGGTGGGTATGGCCAGGTCCTGAGAGACTCTAGTATTTTGGGGTTATAGTCTTTACTCCCTGTGTTTATAGCTTCTCTGCTGATTTACTGGCTTGCTGCCAGAGCAAAGTAGCCAACACTGTGGTAAAGTTCTCCCTGCAAATTTTCAGCAGCGAAGATCACACCCCACCTTCCTCCTGTCTGCTCAGCACAGCTGCCTTCTGTGCTCTCACAACCTATCTGAGTCTGCTCCTAGCCTAGCCCCTTTCTGTCCCCATGCTTGAGTAAAACCAGATCTTTTCTGGTGAATTTTGAGATTATATTCTGTTGGTAATGTGTTGTACTCCCAATATTCGTGGGTTTTGACAGTCAAACACTAATTCCAAGGCTGTTTCATAAAAAAAAAAAAAAAAAAAAAAATTGAAGGTAAAGGAGGCTCAGAAAAATGCGTGTGTCCTCTCCACCATCTTGACTCCATCCCCACATGTAAACATTCAGTTTAATTATCTGTCACCTCTTTAACTCATATACTGCTTTTTTGTCTCCATCTGATCTCAAAGAGCTTTCATTTCCCTCTTCTCCATCTTTCTTATATCATCTGTAGTTCTATCATATATCTCTCCTCTTTTCAAGTTGTGTCCGACAGGAACTAATACAATTCAACTCTTTTATTGTTTATCTACTATGTGTGAGCTAGGACGTCAATTCATATACTGTCTCCACCAAAAGCATGGTCTGAGTGAGAGTGGAGAAAAAATGTAAATTGGAGCCTGACTGCACCTGCAGTATAAGGGCATGAGCTACCTATGTTGCTTAGGCTAGATGGAAATTCATTGATAAAGGCAGAAGTGCTTACCTTTCACAAGGTAAAAACATTGTACATATTATAACATATAACCTGGTCATGGAGAAATGACTACTGTTTACAACTCAGTTAAAGATCTCTGTTTTAAACAATGTACATTAATATTTATATTCATGCCACAGTGCTACATAGCATTGCAGAAGAGAGGGACCTTCTCAGCTTCTCATTTGCTATTGCTAATATACAAGAGAGGTGTGCAAGAATATGCTTTAAAAACACACCCACATAAGCCTTCATAAACAGAAGCATCATGGTAGTGGAAAGAAAAATAGATTTGTGATTTAAATCCTACTTCTGCTATTTATTCCCTGACACTTTAGCAAGTCATTTACTCTTTCAGGGCTTCAGAAGAGCTGAACTTGATGGTCTCTTTCAGTTCTAAATTCTATAATCTTATAAATAAGAGGAAAAACATTACATTTATTTGTTTCTGTAACAGCCTTAGATACAACAATATAATCTTCATTATCATCATTACCACCATCATCCTCACCAATAAACTTTACTGAGTGTCCATTCTGTATAATTAATTATTTTTTTCTTACCTGTAAGGGAGTCATCTTGAGAGGTGAAGCCAGAAGGATTAGATCCCAAATCCAATATCTGCCATATATCCTGAAGGGAGCTACCAGCCTGAGATGAGGATCTTTGGGTATGGTACCTATTTTCTTCATGTAGCTGTTGGGTCTCAGTTAGCATTGGAGATCTGTTTTCTTTTTCCTGAGCTGATTTACTAATCCTCATGGGAGTGTTAAGCTGGATCTATGAAAGTTAGAAAAGATCTAATGATTCCTGAAGAACTCCAGAAAATGACAAGGCTCCCAGATCCCAGGAACCTTTTGATAAAGGAAAAGGAAAAAATAAAAGGAAAAAACTAGAGATTTCATTAGATGAAATTTAGAAGACTGATAGGGCTGACTGTTTCTAGGACAGTGCTTTGCATTTGTATCAATATTTAAAGAATCTATGACTTCATCTTTATCTCCTCTATTCCTTCCTCCCCATTAGTTGCTGGACCTAAAAACATTACTTACTTAGGTGTCAACACCTTAATGATAAGACCCTATAAATATCACTAGGATGATCTCCAGACAGACAGGTATATAATTTATTACCAAACTGGAAATTTTTCCAGGTTAATGGAATTGGCTTGAGTTTATTAGCATAGTATTTGAAATTCTAAGGTAACTACAGTCCCATGAAAGGACATCTGAATAGAATTTCAATACATATTGAGTCTTGCACATAATAAATACAATAAAAGTTTAAGTTAACAGAATTGTGGATCTCCCTTATACACAGCAACAAGAATAATGTGGCTCTCTTCAACAGTGATTCAAACCAATTCCAATTGTTCAATGATGAAGAGAGCCATCAACACCCAGAGAGAGGACTATGGGAACTGAGTGTGGACCACAACATAACATTTTCACTCTTTCTATTGTTTGTTTGCATTTTGTTTTCTTTCCCAATTTTTTTCTTTCTTGATCTGATTTTTCTTGTGCAGCAAGATAACTGTATAAATATGTATACATATGTTGGATTTAACATATACTTTAACATATTTAGCATGTATTGGACTACCTGCCAGCTAGGGGAGGGGTGTGGGAAAGGAGGAGAAAATTTGGAACAGAAGGTTTTGCAAGGATCAATGTTGAAAAAATTACCTATACATATATTCTGTAAATAAAAAGCTTTAATAAAATTTTTTAAAAGTTTAATAAAAAATAAAAAATGGAATTGTGGATTTCTAACTTTTTTTTCTTTTTTTTTTTTAATTATAGCAAGAAAAATCGGATCTAGGAAGAAAAAAAATTGAGAAGGAAAACAAAAATGCAAAATAATAGAAAGAGTGAAAATGCTATGTTATGGTGCACACTCACTTTCCACAATCCTCTCTCTGGGTATAGATAGCAATTTTCATCACAAGATTATTGGAACTGCTTTGAATCAGCTCACTTTTGGAAAAGAGCCACATCCATCAGAATTAGTTATCGTATACTCTTGTTGCTGTGTACAATGATCTCCGGATTCTGCTCATTTCACTTAGCATCAGTTCATGTAAGTCTCTCCAAGCTTCTCTGAAATCATTCTGTTGGTTATTTCTTACAGAACAATAATGTTCCATAGCATTCATATACCATAATTTATTCAGCCATTCTCTAATTGATGGGCATCCACTCAGTTTCCAGTTTCTTACCACTACAAAAAGAGCTGCCATAAATATTTTTGCACATATGGGTCCCTTTCTCTCCATTAAGATCTCTTTGGGATATGAACACAGTAGAAATACTGTTGGGTCAAAGGATATGCAGTTTGATAATTTTTTGAGCATAGTTTCAGTTTGCTCTCCAGAATGATTGGATCCATTCATAGTTCCACCAACAATGTATCAGTGTCTCAGTTTTCCTACATCCCCTGAAACATTCATCATTATTTTTTCCTGTCATCTTAGCCAATCTGACAGGTGTGTAGTGGTATCTCAAGAGTTGTCTTAATTTGCATTTCTCTGATCAATAGTGATTTGGAGCACCTTTTCATATGACTATAAATAGTTTCAATTTCTTCATCTGAAAATTGTCTATTCATATCCTTTGACCATTTATCAATTGGAGGATGACTTGATTTCTTATAAATTTGAGTCAATTCTCTATATATTTTGGAAATGAGGCCTTTATCAGAACCTTTGAAAATAAAAATGTTTTCCCAGTTTGTTGCTTCCCTTCTAATCTTGTCTGCATTAGTTTTATCTAATTATCTATTTTGTGATCAATAATGATCTCTAGTTCTTTGATCACAACCTCCATAGGTCTGAGAGGTAAACTATCCTTTGTTCTTCTAATTTATTTATAATATCATTCTTTATGTCTAGATCATAAACCAATTTTTACCTATCTTGGTATATGGTGTTAAGTTACCAAGATAATTTGGTATATGGTTATCTTGGCATATTTTGGGTCAATGCCTAGTTTCTGCCATATTAGTTTCCAATTTTCCCAGCAGTTTTTGTCAAATAGTGAATTCTTATCCCAGGATGTCTAACTCTTTAAGGTGCATTTGGGTATTAGGAGGAGTTAAATCATAGAGGACTCTTCAAATCTTAGACCCAATATTTTATTTAGATTGAATATATTTTGGAGGAAATGGAAAGGTCTAGAATGATCTTTCTGAATGAATAAGCATGGAGAAAAGGAGAAAGACTGCTGATTAAAGGAAATAAATAGCAATTTTTGGATGTGCATATGTGAAGGCATCTGCACCAATGATTTTACCTCATGGTATAGAAACTCCTTCCACCAATACACAATGGCAATTCTTCTGAAATTTAGAAAGTTTGGGGAAATTAATTTCTAAGGCCTAATTTCCCTTTGCTAATCAGAAAGAAAATCCTCATTTTAGCATGCTCTTTAGGGTACAGCAATCACTACTTAACTCAGTTATATGATGAATATTTATTTCATATAAATTCTGATACAGATGAAGTATTGTTAACTAATTTCTGATTGTTAACTAACTTCATTTTTGAATAACGTAGATCCATGGCTAGATTTAAAGCTGCTTGAGGAAATTCAATTCATTTGTATTAAATATTTATTATGTGAAAGTGTATAGCTTATTTATATATTATACCATTTCTTTTTTTTTTTTTTTTCTAGCCTGCTGAACTGACTCAAAAAGCTGCTATTTGTGGATGGGGATCTCCACATAGCATCCACCTCAATAATCAGATCGAGTAGAAACATTTTTTATGACAGCTATAATTAATTAATATTTCAAGATCCACGAGTGTAGGAAAATCTAGAAAACGTAAAGCAGTCTAGTGATGAATTTGAGTTATCAAAGGCTAAGAGAAGTGATCTTACTTAGGTATGAAGTCCAAATCTAAAGCTAAGAAAACATTTTTGTCTTCAAGAATGGGATCACAATTTCTCTGAATCATATAAAACCATGTGTACATTGGCCTGTTAAAACAAAGTACATTTTTGAATGATTTTTTTTTTATCCAAGATGGGGGAAGGTCAGATTGTGTGTATGTCTGTGCATGTGTGTGTGTGTGTGTGTGTGTGTGTGTGTGTGTGTGTGTGTGTGTGTGTGTAGTGTTTCTGGGCAGAATTCCTAAACAGGAAAAAAGTGACTCTGCTTAGGAAAAAAGAGGATTATCTAAGAAAGGCCTCAGGGAAACTATTTTGTACTGAATAAGGCCTAATAATTGACTATTTTTTTATATTCATAATGAAATACAATGTGGAGATAGGATAATAGATACTTGTAGCTTTCTCCTTATTACTGATCTTGAAAAATTCAAATGTCAATTTTGGCTAATGGCTTTGTTTTTTAAATTTTATTTTAGCCCAATTACTTGCTATTTCTTAAACCTTTTGTTATTCCCTTTCTCTTCCTTTCTGATAGAACATTATATGCTGGCTCTCTTTTTTGAGGGTAAGAGTGAGCACCTTTTTTTTTTTTTCTTTCTTTTTTGACTTGATTTAAAAACAATTTTTTTTAAAAAGTTATTGATAATTTTGGTTTTTACTTAAGTTTCATTTTTAAATACACCTGTAATAACTTCCTGACTTATCAAGCCATTCCTTGTAACAAAGAATAAAAAAATCTTGAAGAAAAAATGTAGTTCAGCAAAATTAACCAATGTATCAGGTCTGACTCCATGTGCAATGATGAACTTCTTTTCGTCTAAAGTTTCTGATATACAGAGCAGTTTGATTTAATCAAGTCTCAGATTCTTTCTACCATTACAGATGAAACTGCCTCTTATTTTATTTTATTTTTTTCTGCTCAGGCCTCTTAATTCCTATTGCTGTCATTGAATTCTGTTTGATAAATGCCATTTTGAATAAATTGTTTTATCATATAAGTCAACTCAAGATCAATGATTTATCTTTTTTTTTGAGGATGATTTTTTAATTTCATTTTTTAGCTCAAGATTTCTTTTTTTCTTTTTTTTTTAATTAAAACTTTTTATTTTTCAAAACATGTGTGGACTCTTATTCAATATTAGCCTTGTAAAACCCTGTGTTCCAATTTCTTCCTCCTTCTCCCATACCCTTCTCTAGATGCCAAGTAGTCTAATATATGTTAAATATGGAAGAAATATATGTTAAATCCAATATATGTGTACATATTTATACAATTATCATGCTGCAGAAGAAAAAAAGAGAAGCAAAGTAAAATGCAAGCAAATAACAACAAAAAATGTGAAAATGCCATATTATGAACCACACTCAGTTCCCTCAGTCCTCTCTCTAGGTGAAGATGGCTCTCAATCACTGAACAATTGGAATTGGTTTGAATCATCTCATTGTTGAAGAGAGCCATGTCCATCAGAATTGATCGTCATATAATCTTCTTGTTACCCGTGATTAATGAAGATCAATGAATTATCAAAAAAAAAATCTTATCATCTTTTAGAAAATGAACCTGCTACTGTTTAATGTGATGTAGTAGAAAGAACATATTGGACTATTTGGAATCTGAGGATTTGGATGTGGATCCCAGATCCATCACTTATTATTTAGTAAGATTAGATAAATTATGTAAACTCTCCAAGCTTCAGTTTGCTAGTATGCAAAATGAGGGGACTGGATTAGATTAAAGTCTCTTTCTTTTCCAAATTTTAAGTGGAGACTTTTTTTTTTTTGGTGGTAAATATAGCACAATCACCATGTTTTCCATGTTAAACTGTAATACAGATTTCTATATATACTGAAAAACTGCTACTCTACCTGAGCAGGAGGCAACTTCGATTTTTCCTCAAAGTAGCTTAAAGCATCATTTCTGGTCAAAGTTTCTGGGGCATTTTCAGAGAATCTAGAGAAATAGTCTTGCTGGGCATACTGTAGTTCCTGGCATAAAATAGAATCAATACAAAAGACAAAATTTGACATGAAGAGCATAATAAAGTATTTCCTACTATTATATAAATGCAATAAGTATTTCCTACTAAGGAAAAAAAAAACTATGCCCAAGTTGCCAGGGTCAGGGAGCTGCTTGATCTGGAGACTATGAGGTATCATTTCCCATGTTTCTAATCCCCTGCCTTTACTGCTTTCTTGGTAACATAAAAGCTGTACAAATGTTATTTCTTTATTCTTTACAATATTTCTAAGAGAGGAAAGAATGGAAAATACAAAGTCCTACATCCATCCACTCATACCAACCCACTGGAAATGGATAAAACAGAGATTTAAATATATTGTCACTATGTTTGGGGACAGCATGTGAGAGACTGGCTTACAGATATTTAAAATCACAACACTTAGAAGATATCTTCTCAAAAGGTTTGGAATTGGGCATATGAGTGGAAGAAATGTTTTAAGGTTCAGCATGTAAAACTTTTAAATCCCTCGTTATCTAAGGAGCAAAGAGTTTGATTAAAAACAAAACAAAACAAAACAAAACAAAAAAACTGGCTCAAGGAGTTATCTGTAGATTATTACTATCCTGAGTCCCTTAAGAAGCTGGCTTAATTTCAGCAACACCAGCTCATATTTCTAGAAAAATCTAGTATTTTAGTTTATATTATGTGGCAACTAACACAAGGCAGATAGGTGGTACAGTGTTCAGAATGTCAAGCCTGGAGTCAGGATGACTCTTCTTCCTGAGTTCAAACCTGGTCTCAGACATTTATTATCTGTGTGACCCTGGACAAGTCATGTAATCCTGTTTGTTTTAATTGTTCATCTGTAAGATGAGTTGGAGAAGGAAATAACAAACCACTCCAGTTTCTTTGCCAAGAAAACCCTAAATGGGGTCTGGAAGAGTTGGACACAACTGAAAAATGACTAAACAACCACAAACACAGGTTAAATAATTTAAGTGCATCACTAAAAACAAGGTCAAATCAGGAATCTCACATATTTGTTAAGTGTACAGATAGTTGGCCATGAATCCTTCAATCATAGCAACATAAACTAAGCATTAGGAGGAACCCAAAGGACTTCTATTATAATTCCTACTTAATCATCATCCCATATGTAACATCCCCAAATAGTATCTTTCACCCTTTACAAATTCCATTCAAAATAACTACAGAAAATACAAAAAATCTGGGAATTAAGGAGAAGTACACCTTCTTCTCTCTAAGGCTAGCCCTTTACCCATGTCCTTGATCTATCTATTCCATGATTTTTTCCTGTTAATTATCTCTGCTTACCTCCATGCCTTATCCTCTACCAGGGTTTATATTTTTTTCTTCTTTAATGCTTTGCAAATAAATATTCTATTTTTAATCACTATCCTTTCTCTCTCTTCCTCTATATCCACTTCAGCCTCAATCACTAGAAATCTGTGTTTTGCCTCACTCCTATATTGACAATGCTCTTCAAGTCACCAAAAATTGTCTAGTGTTTTTTTGTATTTTAGCTTTATTTCTCTGCAGCATTTGACTTATTGTTCAGTCATTTCAGTCATATCTGACTTTTTGTGATCCCTTTTATGGTTTTTCTTCCTGGAATACTTTGTCACTTCCTTCTCCACTTCATTTTACAGATGAGGATACTGATGCAAAAAGGGTTATGATTTGCGCAGTGTCACATGGTAAGTGTCTGAGGCTAGATTTGAACTAAGAAAAATCTTCCTGACTTCAGGTCTGGCGCTCTATTTACTGTGCCATCTAGCTAGCTGTTTTACAGCATTTGACACTATTCAATTAATCAACAGGAATTTATTGAGCTTTGTATGTGCTAGTTGCTAGAGGTACAAAAGTGTTCTTGCCCTCAGTGAGCTTAGTCTATTAAGGGAATCAACATGTAAATAAATATAAAATACATACAAAACAAATAAAAGACATTTCATGGGGGTTTGGAAAAGGTGTTAGCAGCTGAAGGGAATCTGAAAAAGCCTCCAATAAGAAGATGGCTCTTGAGTTGACAGAGTCTTGAAAGAAGAGAAAAAGATAAGGATGGAGTGTCTTCTAGATACAGGGGATAATAACCTGTGCAAAAGCAGAGATAGGAGATGGAATGTCATTTATGAGGAATAGCAAGTTGGTCAGTTCAGCTAGAATGTACAATACATGAAACACAGAAATATGTACTAAGCCCAGCAAAGAAAGAAGTGACAGGGAGACATTCAAGTCTATACTATATTTGCCTATGATCTTTCATCTTAATTTCCTCTCCTTAACTTGAACCCTTTGCTCTATTCCAGTCAGCCTCAAAGTTTCTCCGTTTTGTTTTCCATCTACTGTTTTATTGTAAGGGTCTTTATATATATATATATATATATATATATATATATACTGTATTGGTGCTAATTACATATTTTCCTTCTTGACTTTGAAATGTTTCTCAGCTACTTATTAGTTATGACAGAAAAGTTAGAGGAAGAAAAACAGGCAAATGAAAAAAAAAAAAAAAGAGAAAGGAAGCTAAAAGAAGAAGGAAAGAACACAGAATTAACTTGGATCTCCTCTTCTTGAAATACTTAGTTTCTGTGACACAATCCTATCCTGGTTCTCTTACAATTCTGGCTGTTCTTTCTCTTTTGCTGGTGTCTGTTTCTTCTCTTACCACATAAATAGAACTTTTAACAAAATTCTGACTTTAGACCTTATGTTTTCTGTCTCTAACTTTCCTCCTCGAGGATTTCATTCTTATTTATATCTCCAACTACTATCTTTATGTAGACAAATCTAAAATCTCTCTAGTTATAATTGCTCTCTTAACGTCTGACCCTCATTTGAGCTGCTTTCTGTACATTCTCAAATTTAACATATTTGAAACCTAACCTTATCTTTCTTTGATCTTTCAAATCTATTCTACCTTTCTGATTTCTTTATTTATGTTGTAGTACCATCATTCTCTTAGTTAAGCAGGCTTAATTGTAAGTCATCTTTGATCCTTCCCTTTCCCTAAAATCACTCAATTCTAAGCCAATCTGCTCTATCTCTTCCATCTGTCCTGTCCTTTTCTTTTTTTTTTTTCATTTACCTCCATTTTCATCTGTCTTTTCATTTTGAGGGCTACAACTCAAACTAAAGAATTATCTTTTTGAAAATTAAGAAAAAAACAAGTATCCACTTATCTCCATCCATTCCTCTTCATGTACCCTTTGCTCTGATACAAATATATCCTGAGCTTTCTCATTTGCAAATCTTTTTTAACATTGCTACTTCCCCTTCAAACTTCATCTGTCAAAATACTACTCATTTTTCAAGACCTAATTTGAACTCCTCCATGAAGCCTTTCTTGATTTACCTTGTCTTTCTTCTTATGTTACATAATACTTTTTGAAAATGGCACATAATATACCCTACTAGTAATTTCCTAGTGAAAGGAAGTAGAATATTTTTATTCTTATGGTGATTTTTTTTTTTTTTTAGGTCTCATCTCTTCTACCACGCTGTGATTTCCTTGAAAGTTAAAGTTATATCTTATTTATCTTTTATCCCCTACAGATTCTAGGAGGGGCTGGTTTAATAAATTTTTACTGAAGTGAAGAAAATATACAATCCTAGATCCAAATAAGAAAACTTGACAAATTTTGTGTATGACTACCTCACAGTTCATAAATTGTTATTTCTTGTTATACAAATAAATACTTTGTTTTTTTTAATTGTTCTATAATTCAAAAAATTTTCAATCAATGTCTACTAGGTCTTTAGATTTCTGTTTACTATTAGCTGTGATAAATGTTTGCTTATTCTTATGGAGGAGATAGTTAAGCTGGCCAGGAATAAGCAAACTTTTATTCTTCCTTTAGTATATCTAGGATAAAGTAACTTTTATTCTGAACCTTTAAAAGAACATCATAACCAAGAAAATGATATTCATATGAGAGAGTAATTATTAAATTTTCATTGTATTTATTCCTCAGAAATCAAAAAACACTACAAATCAGTTTGTTTTATTGTTTGGTTAATTGTCTAGACTTTAAAAAGTGATGGAGAAAATGTTAATAATGTAGATAAAATAGTGTGTGTTAAGTGAACTTTTATTTATTTATTTGTTTGGGTGAGCTGGTTGCTAAACATTTACCAACATAATCATTGATCATAGTCCTTTACTGTAAATATCTGATAAAGTAGTAATTCTATTTATCGTTCTTTTGGAGATGGGAGAATACAAGGGGTTGGTCAGTCAAGGCCCTTCTCTGGCTTTGCCAAACATGGAAGTCATTGATATTGAAGTCTTCCTTGAAGGTGTGAAATGGGATCTTCCACACTCCAGATCTTGTCTATGTAAATATATTTCTGCTAGGAGGGCTAACTTGGGTCCCCATCGATTGGATTATTTAAACTGTGACATGAGATTAGCTACATACTTATATAATTAATCTAGATTAATATCTGAATAGTCAAAAGAAGAATTTGAGTCTAGTATCATTTTCATTGATCTGGAGAAAAAAGAAGTATAAATGTGTGATAGGGAGAGGGAAGAAATAGTCAGGATGAAATAGCCAATACGTGGTTAAAATAAATCAATTTCTCTGCCTGTCTGCAAAATGGCAAGCACAGAACTATTATCTCCCTATTTCTAGCTTTGTTATATATAGATGAATAAGATTATGTAATAGATAACAGCTCCAAAGCTAAAAGATGAATATCCTTAGGCAGAGCAAAACCTGTGACAAATATAAAGAAATCTAAGTTACTCTAACTTTGCTTGTTCAACATAGGAACATCTTGATCAAAAAAGTCATTTCTTTAGAAGAAATGTGTTACCTGGGTTGTGAGATTGCCCTGAAGCTGCTCCAGAGGTAAGAAGCGATGTCCAGTATATAAGGCCCCAGAAATGCTTTGAAATGGATGTTGTGAGAACTTCATGGAATGCCCTGCAAACAAGATGACATGAGTTACAAGATATGCTTTTCTAGTAAGCATTATATTATCTAGTAAGTAGTCACCAGTGTCATAGTCTTAATATCATTCTCCATTAATTGCTTCCTGGAAACAATTTCTAGATATCTTAATGACTGCAGAAATAAATTTTCCTACATTCCCTATCCTGGCCCCTACAACTTGTTAACATCTTACTAACAAAGCTAACTACTTTGATGATTTCTCTTCTTTCAGTTTTTACTTCATTTATGTTCACAATTACAGTCCAGATTCTCCCAAACTGCTGTAACTACTTAGTAAGCCAATGTATCTTTCTGAGCCTCAGTTTTCTCATATACAAGATGAAGATGGTTAGATCAAGTGCTCTATTATGTCCCAGTTGATTCTAAATACTAAAGCCTAGCAGTGGATAGAGCACTAGCCTTGAATTCAGGAGGACCTGAGTTCAAATCTGGTCTCAGACACTTAACACTTCCTAGCTGTGTGACCCTGGGCAAGTCACTTAACCCCAGCCTCAGAAAAATAAATAAATAAATGAATGAATGAATGAATGAATGAATGAATAAATAAATAAATACTAAAGCTTATCCAAGAAAAAAAAGCTCCTCAATATTAATTAATATTAGAGTTGTCCTAGTTATACAATATTAAGATTTGAAACTTTCAGTATGACATTATCCTTCATTATTATCAATAATAACTGAAAAATAACATCCATTATACATTACTTGTTCTCTATTCTCATTCTCTGTCTTTTCATTTTGGGGACTATAAAGCTAAAGGATTTTTTTTTCCTCTCTATCATGGTCATAATTTATTTAATATTTGTATGGTTAGGAGCAGCTAGGTGGCACAGTGAATAGAGCACCAGCCCTGAAGTCAGGAGGACCTGAGTTCAAATTTGACCTCAGATACTTAATATTTCCTAGCTGTGTGACCCTAGGCAAGTCACTTAACCCCAATTGCCTCAGCAAAAAAAAAAATTATGGCTATAGGTTCTTGAGTTTGGGTCAAAACTATGTTTCAGATCATATGTTATTCAAAGGGAAAGACAACATTTATCAAACATTATTGAGAACATAATATGGCACAATATATCTGAGATGCTAGGCATTATCAAGAAATTTATGAAAAATAAACTGGAAAACATTGTATTTAACTGCTCCCCACACAGATTTGCACAAACTGGAATACTATATAGATTTGGTAGCTGAGAGCTAACTAAGAAGGGTGGAAAGGATACTGAACTGCAAAGTCAGAAGATCTGGCTCTAGGCCTAGCCCTGCCTGTGCAACCCCAGGCATATCACTTTTTTCTTATTTGCCAAATGACTTTTCCAATGCAAACATTTAATTATCTAGAATAAGGTCTAGCACTCCTTTTTTGTGTATGCTTCTTTACGTACTGTTAGAGATAGAATAATGGCTGAACAGGTCATGTGTTTAGATCCAATCCATTTGGCAATTAATATATTATGTTTTTAATACTTTTGAATGTTAACAAAAATGATTATCACATAATAAATCACTTCTGACTGCGTTAAGTTATGATAGAAAGGTTTTTAAAGCCAAGATAAATATTTCTAGTAGAAAAAAATGCTGACAAAATTCTTTGTTATGGCAGCTTTCTGGGAAGAATTAGGTGGGGAAATCTAGGCAATATCAAAACAAAAAATATCATGATTAAAATATATTTTAAGATGCTGATATGCTAGTCTTGCCAATGACTATTTATTCTCAGAGTAAAACTATATTCTGGGTTGATTTTACTAACTGTAGAATTCCTGGACTTGAGAAAGAAACATAGATTAGCATATTTCACAATAACAAAGCTTTGTTGAATATTAACCATAGCTTGTCCAAATAAATGAAGATGCAGAAATGGACTATATTCAAATTCTGGTTCTGATTCTCTTTAGTCAGACATATGATTAAAAGGAATCATTAATTTAAGAAAGAAATTTAGATGACAAAAATTTTTGGAAATTTTTTTTGAAGTGAAGTATACTCACTGAAGAAAAGTCTAGGATTAGGATAAAGGAAAAGGTAAAATAGAACTTATTGGATATGAAATCTATCTCAGTATCCAGATTCTACAGGGAATGTCATTGCTGGTGTGGAAAAATCTTCTGTCTCTCTAGGCCACAAAAGAACATTTTTTGGGCCACTTGCTGTCAGATTCATCATCTTTTCCCTTAATTCCCCATTTTTTCATATTTACAAGTTTCTCTTCCCTCCTTGACACTTCCAACACATTAAATTATGTTAACTGTTTCTAGGAACAAAGTATAGACCAAAAAAAGGGATACTATTATGTATTATTTAAAGTCATTTTAATTTTAATTTTTAGATGGAAGTAAATTAGAAATTTCTGGAAAAGTCCTTATTTCAAGAAAAGAAACTGTACTTTTAAAGAGGTTTTAGAGTCTATGTCTCCCGTCCAATTCAGAAAATATGTAGGGACAGCTAAGTGATGCAGTGGATAGAGCACCAGCCCTGAAGTCAGGAGGATCTCAGTTAAAATCTGGCCTCAAACACTTAACACTTCCTAGCTTTATGACCCTGGGAAAGTCATTTAACCCTAAATGCCTCAGCAAAAAAAAGAAAAAGAAAAAAGAAAATATGTGTAGTGGAGTTTGACTGGAGAACTTCGCATAGATCTTCATATTTAACTGGTTCTAATACCTGTTGCTTACTTCTGAACTATTAAAAAAGTTTGAAAGGAGAACATTTTTACATATGATTATCATAATTATAGGAATCCAAGGGGTGAGAGTTATACAGATTATTACAAGATTAAAAGCTCCTCTGAGATATAAAAATAATAAGGACAATAATGGTAGTAGGGACATAGTTGTGAAAGTCTTAAAGAAACATAGAATCAGGGGGCAGCTAGGTGGCGCAGTGGATAGAGCACTAGCCCTGAATTCAGGAGGACCAGAGTTCCAATTTGGTCTCAGACACTTAAAACTTCCTAGCTGTGTGACCCTGGGCAAATCACTTAACCCCAGCCTCAAAAAAAAAAAGAAAGAAAAAAAGAAACATAGAATCAAAGAATTTCTAGAGGCATGCTTCTCAGCTGATGTGGTTGAGGTGGTTATGAGGAAAGTAGATGCAAATCTGCAACTGAGATTCTGGAGCTAGGGCACATACACAAAGGACAAAAGGCTAAGAGAGATAATTCATTCTTGGATCTTGATGTAGAAGAAAGGGTAAACAAAGAGGAAAATACAGGATGCCCTGAGGCTGAAGTCAAATACTAATTAAATACTTGAGTTATTAAATGTCTTTAGATCCCTTTTCTTACTGTAACAGAAGTGGTTCTGGAATATCCCAGTTGTAATTTATAAATTAGATAATCTGTAAGATTGGAGGATGATGTGGCAATCATTCACAACAGCTACTTATGAGTGTATGAAATGATCAAGGGAGAGTAGAGAGAGGGAGGGAGGGAGGAAGGGAGATTTAATGGAAAGATTGGAGTTAGAGTCAGACTTAAGTTTCAAATTCTGGCACCTCCATTTACTCCTATATGATTGTGGACCAGTCTCTTAAATCTTTCTGAACCTTAGTTTTTTAACCTTATGAAATGAAGGTGTCAAAAAAGATAACCCCTAAGGTTAGAATTTTTAATTCTAAATATCTTGGGAAAATGTCTAGCTGGGGCAAGAGAAGAAGTGGAAGTAGCCACAAGGCAGAATTGTAACAAAAGTCAAGCGGAAAGTGAATTTCAAAAAGGAAGGAGTGGTCAGGAGAATCAAATACTATCTGATTGCTGGAAGATAGAGAAAAGTCAATATGATTTAACGATAAGGGGTTACTATTGACATTTGTGATGTGAGGGAAGTAGATAACAGCAAGTAGAAGTAATAAATACAGACTACTCTTTGGGAAAAGTTTGTAGTACAGGGAAAAGGAAGCAACACTGAGAGCTCAATAGTGTGTTTTTATTTGTTTAGTACATTGGAGACCAGAGATATTGGTAGTCAAGACCGTGGAGAAGGAAAGATGAAAAAGGTAAGAAAGCAGCAGAATCATTATGTAGTGGGGTGCTGGAAGAAAGAGAAGTGGATAGAATCAAAGATGTGGGCATAAGGTAAAAGCGATTTGAAAAACAATTTTCTTTGAAAAGATATTTTTAACTGGAAGATGAATGGATGTCCATCAATTGGAGAATGGTTGGGTAAACTATGGTATATGAATGTTATGGAATATTATTGTTCTGTAAGAAATGGCCAGCAGGAGAAATACAGAGAGGCCTGGAGAAACTTACATCAACTGATGCTGAGTTAAATGAACAGAACCAGAAGATCACTGTACACTTCAATGCTGTATGAAGATATATTCTGATGGAAGTGGATATCTTCAACATAAAGAAGATCCAACTCACTTCCAGTTGATCAATGAATGAGATGAGGTGAGATCTTTCAAGACAGTTGTGAAAATTGAGTAAGGCTTCATCTACTTCAGAGTTCGAGTAGGCCTGAAGGACTTTGAAGTTCAAGTAAAGGACATTGCCTTCCCCTCCTATGATATCTCCCTATTTCATCCAAATATGGGCAACTATGTACTTATTGGTCAAGTTCAATTTCATGGGTAGATCTCGCATTTAGAATGTAAGACTCTCAGCCAATGAGGATGAGGGTCAGTGGTGGGAGGGGGCGTTTTGCGTTAGGGATTAAAGGTGCTGTCCTGCCCACAGGAGGCGCTTCCTCTCTTCGATAGTCTACTCGAAGAGTGGGACGCCCTTCTCGCGAGAATGTACAATAAACTTTGCTTTTCTCTAGAGCTCTCTCCAGCTTTTTTATTAAATGGTGTTCCCTCACCATTTCCGTACCACACAGTTTGGGGGCTAGTCCGGATCCTTTACTCGGTGAGTAAGTGAACTCCTGGGTGCTAGTGGGATGGCGCCCTGCCTTGATTTAGGCAGCCCACCAGCATCCAGGGGCTTCTCCTTGCTCGTAGAGTGGACCCGAAGTGGAGAAACTCAGAGAAAAGCAACGGAAACTCCGCGGTGAAAATCCCAACCGGTTGGTGGAGGACAGATCAGTCAAGTAATTTGTTGCGCAGCAACCCAGAGGTAAGCGTCCTGTGAAGCCCCTTGAGTCTAGTTATAGGTTCTGGAGGGGGCTGTAGACGGTAGACAGGAAGAGAGCTAGGCCTTCCTGGGTGACTGGGTTAACTGGCGACGGTTAGCGGGTTTGGGCGTTTAGGAGTCTGTTAAACTCCTTCCAAATTCAATGGGTGTGGCCTAGTCCCAGCCAGCCCTCGCGGAGAGAAATGAGAAAAATATCAGAAAATACCAGTAGATATTCCCTTGGGAGATAAATTAAGTAATTGGAACAAACTGCCAAAATATGAGGAAAAATAAAAAGCAAGAAAAAGATGATAAGGTATTGTTGTTTTGTTGCAGACTGGTGGTGCCAAAAGGATTAAATGGTACCTGAAAGGAAGGACCTGAGAGGATTTAATTCCATTAGCCCTTCCAGGGGCCTTCGGGCGGGGAGGAGAACTAGGTCTTTTGAAACAGGGGTCGTTTCAGCTGACCAGAAATAGCTGTTAGTAGATCCCATTTGGGATCAGAAACCCTGTACATGGGGAAGTTTGTGGGATTGAGCCAGTGAAGATGGTGGCTTCCTTCCTCTTCCTCCCACGTGTCCTGACTGCAGCAGGGCCACATGGGCCAGGGGAAAGAAACTGCTATTTAGTGAAGTTCATTGTTTTAAATATGATAGCAAAGTAGTTTTATATTATTGGGAATTTAAAGCTGTGATTGGGATTTTAAGTTAAAACATAGGTTTTTAAAACAATGCTGGTAGCTTACTTAGGGGAGGTTGTGGTTGTATCTCCCTACTTCGATGGTATGTTTGCTAGAGGTATTGGCTAATTTGTAACTGAGCTATGCCTTAAGTATTTGTCAGCTCTGTTGGGCATGTATTAAGTTTTATGAAATTTGGGTCAGTTACGTGCAAACATTGAAGTGTAAAGTTTAAAAATATATACATATATATTTACTTAAAGACGGGACAGGAAAGTAATTAATAGTTTAAATGGAGCTATGATATATTGGGTCGGGAAGCATGGTGGTGTGGGGGAAGGGTGACCACGTGGAGAGGTCCCTCCCATTAAGTATAGTGGGGTTTTTTGTTTTCAATAACTGCACCTCCTTGCTGATTTAGATATTAATTATTTCTACTGTTTAAAGGAAAAGCCTACATTTATATGGTGTTGATAACTGAATGTTTTATTTTTATTTTTCAAGTCTATAACTGTTCTAAGGAGTTGGAACTGAAGTTTTCTGAAAACAAGTTATTCAATATTTATTTACATGCGTGATAGTCTCCTTGTTTAAAGATTATTTTAATCTGATCTGATAATTTGATAGGGTTATTTGCAAAAATTTTAATCCTGCTTCCTTTTTGTCCCCTGGAGAACAGAACTATTGCTATTTTGGGAAATTTACTAGTCTGTTGTGTATAATCTGATAATTTCTGTAAACAGGGGGGGGAAGGGAAACTGAGATTTCAACTGGTCAGAAAATTGGGAAAAACTGATGTCTTATTTCAGTTCAGGCCTAATTGGAAACTACTTACTCTTTGCTTACCTCATCATTTTGGTTCCCTGATGAAGGACCTCGAAAATAGACATAATTTGGGTACTGAATAGAACTCTGGAAAAGGTAAAAGATTTTTTTTTCTTTTTTTGCACCGGACATCCAGGCTGCTTCTGGCCTGGATCGTTGTTAGAGCTCTATGCTCGGCACAATTCTTTTAAGAATTGCTGCGATTGACAAAAGGTCTCCTTTTGTCTCGCTCTCTTGTCTCTACAGATAAGGGAGAGGCTGCAAAAAGTTGAAAAAGCTCTTTACCTGTCCACTAGCTAGACACACCTGATTTTAGCAGATGCTGGGTTTGGAGAAGGCTGCAGAGACAAAAGGCCTTTACAGGGGACTCTAGCTGAAAATTTGCTAGACTATGATTGGCTAGCTTATGTTTTAACTTTGAATTATTGTCCTGACTCAGTCCTGCCTCAGTTTCCTTGCCTCTTAGTTCTGCAAAACCCCCGCCTCTATCAGAATACTTGATAAGACCTTATGTTTCAGAATAGCAGAATGTCTCTCCCATTACAAGTTAATGGGAATCTATTATCAAAACTTCTTGAATTTTCTTGTGTGGAATTAGACATTCTGTATATGATTGTATTTGCATTGGATGTTTTTAAAAACAAACTGATTTGTATGAATAATGTTCACTTATGAAAGATCTACTTGGATATAAACTCATTGGGACAAATTCCTTATTGTTATCAACACAAGGTTATGATAAATATTTGTTTAGAATTTATGTATGATTCTTCTAGGATGGTAAATGGGAAAAGAAATGGGTTTGTTAGAACTTCCACTGTTACCAAGGGCAGTCTACCTGCCCATTGGTCTGCTCAAACTTGTGAATTGCTGTGAATTGTATGCTTTAAATCAAGCGTTAAAATTATTGTGTGACCAAGATGGGAATATATATACTGATTCTAAATATGCCTGGGGTGTGGTGCATGTATTTGGGAGGATTTGGGAGGAAAGAGGATATGTAAACAGTAAAGGTAAAGAACTGGTTCATCATACACTAGTCAGAGAGATACTAGAAAATATTCTGACTCCTAGGAATATAGCAGTAATACATGTAAAGAGACATCAGATGGGAAATTCTTTTGAGGTAAGGGGAAATAGATTAGCAGACCGGGAGGCCAAGGGAGCCGGAGATCAGGAAATCTCTCATATAATGGCTTTGATACCTGTACTTCCCCCTAGTCTACCCTCTCCTAGTTTTACTCAGGAGGAAAAAGAGAAGGCCTCAACTCTCGGAGCAGTTGAGAACTCGGAAGGATGATGGCTCTTACCTGATGGCAGAGAGGTACTGACCAAAGCAAGTATGAGGCAAGTCCTTCAGCAACTGCACCAGGGCAGTCATTGGGATGTCCAAAACCTGTGTGATGCTATACTGACAAGGTATGTTTCCCCCGGCCTATATACTATGGCTCGACAACTGGTGGATGGTGGTCTTGTTTGTCGAAGGACTAACAGGGCTGCCCAACGCCAGCTTCCAAAAGGGGGACCACCTCCTGGAATCAGACCATTCCAAAGCATCCAGGTGGACTTTACTGAGCTGCCACCAGTGAGTCGAGTTCTTGCTGGTCATAGTGGACCATCTGACCTCATGGGTGGAGGCATTCCCGTCAGGCCGAGCAACTGCCTCGACAGTAAGTAAGGTCTTATTAGAACAAATTATTCCTAGGTACGGAATGGTGGAGAGGATAGACTCGGATCAGGGAACACATTTTTCTGCCCAGGTATTGCAGAATCTGATTAGGGCCTTAGAAATCACTTGGGATCTCCATACCCCTTGTCATCCTCCCTCTTCTGGGAACGTAGAAAGATGAACCAAGAAATAAAACGGCAGCTGACTAAGTTATCTTTAGAGACCCAACTACCTTGGACGAAATGCCTTCCTCTCGCTCTGGTTAGAATCAGGACCAAGCCGTGTAGAGATATTGGGCTTTCACCTTATGAATTATTGTATGGTCATGCTTTCCAGGCTTATCCTAAGGGAGACTGGGACCCTATTTTAGAAACTAAGGATTTGTTTGTTAAGAGATATGTTAAATCATTGCTGGAACATTTGCAAGGACCAACAAAAAGGGCTAATAGCTCAGACTTCTAGGTTTCCCTGTTCATAGAATTCAGGTTGGTGATTGGGTGCTGATCCGTTCCTGGAAGGACGAGAAGCTGACTCCGTGCTGGGACGGACCCTACCAAGTGATACTGACTTCAGATACTGCGATTCGCACCCAGGAACGAGGCTGGACACACCACACCAGGACAAAAGGACCTGTGGCGCCACCTTTATCAGAGTGGACAGTTGAAGACAGGGGAGACCTCCAATTACATAAGAGGAGGGGACCTCCACTGAATGGGAACACTGATTCTGAATCCAGTGCATTGTAACTGTATGACTTCTCTTTTCTTACTCTGGGTCTCTTTGCCTGTTTGTGATTTGATATATTTTCCTTTGGGAAGTTCACCTTAACTTCACGGTGTTATAATAGTTGAACATTATGAGGCTCTCCCTAAGCTTTGGGTTTATCTATTTCCTTATGACCTTCTAGAGATGAGAACCAATTTCTCCTGCTCATGCAGAATATAGGGAGGACATTTAACTTATCAAATTGTTGGATCTGTGGTGGATCCCAACAATTGAACCAATGGCCATGGGTACCTGTCCCCTTAAGCCCAGCCTGGATCCTTAGCAACAGATCCCAAATTCATAATGGGACCGGTTTCCAGATTTGAGAAGAGAAACATCAGTGGTCATTGACAGGAGATAGGAAAGGGAAATACTGCTTAAATCAGACAGGACAAGGTTTGAAGCTGGGAATTAGTGTATGTGAGTGGACCTATTCGAGAACAGACCTGAGGCCAAAGACAATTGACTGTACAAAAATGTCTAAATATTGGCAGGATACGGGGAGGAATCCTCAATTGAAGTGTGGGAAGGACTAGAAAGACTGTACCTTGGATGTTCTCCCAGAAATAGGAGAGCAGGGATATTGCTATCAACAAGTCACTACTGCTGAGTGTAGTGAAGTAGAATGGGATGTATTGAGATGTATAAAAGAGAATAAGAGGAAAGGGAACATATACATTGGGTACAGTTACCAATGGGGTTGGTATAATGTCACCCCAGGGACACCCGGGCAACATGGGACTCTGTTTTCCACATTTTGGAGTACCTCTAATCTAACAGGCCAGTGGCCAGTTGCCAATTGTAGTTGGAGAAAAGAGCAAGGTTTATGAAAATGCCAGTATGACCCCTTTGTGGGGGAAGCCCCCTAGGGACGAGAGACCAACAATATTACCCTTTTACAAGGAATAGCTCAGACATTTCCAAGGGAACAACCTGCTCTAAAGGGTCATTATTGGATCTGTGGTTTAACTGCCTATACTCATCTGCCTCTTAATTGGACAGGGAATTGTTATATTGGACTAATAAGGCCAAAAGTTTTCTTTCTTCCCGAACAGGCAAACCAATATTTAGGGATTCAGTTGTATGATAATTTGGGAAGGGAGAAACGGAGTTTAGATACCTCCATCACTTGGACTGGAGATGCAAATGGTTGGGGTGAGGCCTGGCCTCCAGAAAGAATAGTCAAAGAGTATGGGCCAGCGACCTGGGCTCAAGATGGAAGTTGGGGATATAGAACTCCAATATACATGTTGAACAGGATAATTAGGCTTCAGGCAGTTGTAGAGATTATCACCAATCAGACAGCTGAGGCACTACATCTTTTGGCTGATGAAGCTACTCAAACCAGAGAGGCTATTTTACAACATAGACTTGTGCTGGATTATTTGTTGGCTGAGGAAGGGAGAGTTTGTGCTAAACTAAATTTATCCACGTGTTGTATAAAGATTGATAACAATGGTAATCTAGTGAAGGAAATCACTAAGAACATTAGGAAACTTGCTCCTGTTCCTGTACAGACTTGGACCTCACTGTTCAATACTTCTTGATAGTCCTGGTTTGGGAAGCTGGTGGAAGCAGCTCCTTTGGTTTGGCCTTATAGCTCTTAGTGGTGTTATATTATTCCCTATCTACATCCCTTGTTTGATCAGATTAATAACCAGAATTGTCCAAAACTCATCATCTGGAATGATCAGGTTGGAAGAGAAAGCTGAAGGGTCTGTTAAATAGATGCTGTGAGGAATTCATAGGGAATGTGAAATTATGTTACAAAAATTTGAAGAGATCTCAGTGTACAAAATAAGAGGAGGGACTGAATGAGATGAGGTGAGATCTTTCAAGACAGTTGTGAAAATTGAGTAAGGCTTCATCTACTTCAGAGTTCGAGTAGGCCTGAAGGACTTTGAAGTTCAAGTAAAGGACATTGCCTTCCCCTCCTATGATATCTCCCTATTTCATCCAAATATGGGCAACTATGTACTTATTGGTCAAGTTCAATTTCATGGGTAGATCTCGCGTTTAGAATGTAAGACTCTCAGCCAATGAGGATGAGGGTCAGTGGTGGGAGGGGGCGTTTTGCGTTAGGGATTAAAGGTGCTGTCCTGCCCACAGGAGGCGCTTCCTCTCTTCGATAGTCTACTCGAAGAGTGGGACGATAGTCTACGATAGTCTACTCGAAGAGTGGGACGCCCTTCTCGCGAGAATGTACAATAAACTTTGCTTTTCTCTAGAGCTCTCTCCAGCTTTTTTATTAAATGGTGACCCTTCACCATTTCCGTACCACACATCAATGATGGACAGAAACAGCTACACCCAGAGAAGGAACACATGGGAAGTGAATGTAAATTATTAGCACTACTGTCTATCTACCCAGGTTACTTATACCTTCGGAATCCAATACTTAACGTGCAACAAGAAAAGTGGATTTAGACACATATATTGTATCTAGATTATACTGTAACACATGTAAAATGTATGGGATTGCCTGTCATCTAGGGGAGGGAGTAGAGGGAGGGAGGGGAAAATTTGGAAAAATGAATACAAGGGATAATGTTATAAAAAAAATTATTCATGCATATGAACTGTCAAAAAATTTTATAATTATAAAATTAATTTTAAAAAAAGATAATTTTTAGACAGGAGTAAAGAAAGGAAAGATGGATGATGAGATACAAATAAGGATAGACAAGGGACTGTCAGCAAATTTAAACTGCTAATGAGTGACAGGAGCTTGGAAAGAGTAGATAATATCTGAATTGGCTTCTCTAAGGGATATGGTAAGGAGTCATTTAGAGATGAAGGATTTCCAAGAAGCATTGGGGTTTTATTTTAAGTTAGATGGGAATTTATAGTGAATCTTGAGAGTATGGTTTAATGATTTTCTCAAATAATGTTCAGAAGTTACAGAATAGCCATCAGCTTTTGGCTTAAGAGATAGGAGGGAGTTTACATAATAAGAGCATAATAAGAGAGTGACATAAGAAGAGCATAGGAAAAGTATGTCTTAGGAAGGCGTAACTATAAGTTAAGTTACCAGAAGAGGTGAGAAGCTCTCCACATGCTACAAAAGTGGAACTGTGCTTTCAGTGTGGTATAAAAGTCAACAGATATTTATTAAGCACCTACTGTGTTCCAGGTACTGAAAAGGTAAAAACCAGTTCCAATTCTCAAAAATCTCACAGGCTATTGGGAGAAATAATATGTAAACCATTATATGCAAACAAAATATATACAGGATAAATTGGAGACAATCTCAGAGGGAAGGCATTAAGATTAAGTAGATGGGAATAGAAGATAGGGCTGAGCTGAATTTTGAGGAAAGCCAGAGAAGCCAGGAGGTGAATATATGAAAGGGTGGAGGACAATGCAGACACAGGAAAAAACCAGTAAAAATGCATGGAATTGGGATGTGCAAGGAATCAAGGAAGCCGGGAGTCACTGGATCATAGAATATGTAAAGGAGCTAAGATGTAAAGAAGAATGGAAACATAGAAAGGACTAGGTTAGTGCTTTCTCTTTAAGACTGCCTTTCTCTGTATCCCCAGTACTTAGCACAGTGCATAACATATAGTAAAAGTTTAATGATTTTTCTTGATTGGATATGGCTGGTGAGGAGATGAAAATGACTTAGATTGTGAACCTCAAAAAAACCAAAACATCTAAGTTTCAGAAAAGAGGAAGATTTTTGGGGAAAGGTTCAATTTTGGATATGTTAGTTTCAAGATAAGATCTCCAATCTGAGAAGTCCAAATGAATTGGAGATATAATACTGAAGGTAAAGAGATTTTACAGCTGGACAAACTGGAAAGGTGGGAATCATTTACATAGAAATAATAATTGAGTTGAGTGAAATATAGGTAGGGGGAAAGAGGGTACAGCTCAGAACCTATGGGGAGCAGATCTTGAAAAAAAGGAACTCTTTAAAACCTAATGTGAATTAAAGAAAGTTTGACTTGGCAGGAACATCAGGGTATAACCCCCTTGTTTTGCAAATGTGGAAACTGAGGTCCAGTTTAGGGAGGCGATATGTTCAAAGTCACAGCAATTAAGTAGTGCTGTATAATTTTATTTCAGGTTTTCTGACTTTAAAGTCCAATCATTTTTCATCAATTTGCCTTTTTTGAATGATGAGTCTCTTCTTCTTTGTAAAGGTGTAATTTTTTTTTTTTTAAACAGGTAATTGTTATGTACAGGTACATGGGTTTTGTGTACATATGAGGACTAGTTCTTTTACATTATGGTTAACTGATAATTTTTGATTTGACCCTCATCTCTCTTATGTTTATTGTGGCAATTTATTTGTAATATTCTGTATTATACTTATGTCATCTGTACATCTTTGCTTTTCCTTTTTGTATTCAAATGGCTCTTTAACTTTCTCAGAAAATCAATAAGAGTTTCAGGATAAACAAAGACCTAACTGGAGCCTAGCATACTATAGTTTCGAACTTCAGTCTTAGTTAAAAGACAGTATTGCCTTTATGCTGTGAAAGACTGTAGGCCAGTCTGGGAACATGGTAGCCTTTTATTAATGAATGTTACAAAGCTGTATAGAAAGGGCCTTAAGACTTTTTTGTTAACCTGCGGTACTTTCCTCACAAACATTGCCAGGGAAATTGGCTTGTAGAGCTCTGATTTCTAAAATAAAATTCTACTCTGTGTCAGTCACTTTTGACCCCAAGTTTATTCCACAATGAGGTTATTTTGCTTTCCTTCTTGCCTTCCTGAGAAATCAGAGGATAGATCACATCCACCCACTCCTTGCCCCCTTTATATATACAGTAAAGGCTTTTTACTTGTTACTCTCTATTTGGGGACCACATGGACTTGACCTTTCTCCCCACCCCTGGTCTGAAACAGCATCTAGTCTGAATAATATATTGTTCCAGGAATGAGTGGATTGCTAGGGAGGAGTTTAAAGAGGCAGACTACAAATTCTATTCATTCAAAATCATCCTCTCATTCTATTCCTAGAAACCGAGAGTTTCATGTTCCAAGAGACTAGAAAATCCAGTCCTCAGGATGCATTTACCCTTTGTTTTACCCAATTCAGCACGAAGTCTGTTCCCCATTTCAATGAGCTGCTGCTTCTCTTGGCTTAGGCTGGAGATTTTTCTTGCTGCTTCCTTCAGTTTCTTCTGCAGTATTTGCATGGAGAAGGTCCCAGGAAGTTGGGCCTGATCCCCAGCAGCCATTTGGTCAAACTGGTTCTTTCCATCTGAAGCTCCCTCTAAAGGCTTTTTGGTCACCAAATTCTGTAAATGAAAGCCCAAGAAAAGGGCTGCTCGTTTTAGATTTCAGCTACAAACAGCACATACCAAAAACAGGCTGGCAAAACAATAAAGTCTTCAACTGTAAAACAGAATAAAATTGCAAAGTATACAGATCAGGGATTTACTGCTTAACATTTTTGTTGCCTAGCTTAACTGAACTTTGCCTCTCTAGTACCAAACTTGACTTTCTTTTTCTTTAATGACAATAAAAACAAGAACAATTAATATTTGAAATTTGAGGGTATGTATATGGTTGCATGCTTAAGCAATATGGCCTAAATATCCAATATGTATTATTAGTTTTCCCCTTTCCCTTTTGTAATAGATAGGAAAACAAAGACTAGAAAGAAGTGGCCAATCCAGTATACTTGGCTATTAGATGTTAGACAATGAATTTGAGATATCAAGTGCTCTGTATTATATAGTGCTCTGTAATGAGACTTTGTTATTGGTCAGAAAGATAGCCATCTCTGACTGACTACCTGTGTAAGATAACAGTCCATAGTGAAATCTCCTTTTAGGACTTTTATTGCTGGTAATAGAAATCCATTTTGTTGAGGAACCCTCATTCCTTCAGGTTTATCTCTGCTGTTGCCTTGTTTTGATTTAAAGGACAATTCGTTTTTGTTTTACTTATCTTACATAATTTCTCTTCTTATATTTTATTCCTATATATTCCTCTGTAACTCTTACTCTCCTAAATATGTTTCTTATAAGTAATACTGATAGAATTTTAATCTGCTTTGGTGGAAAGATTCATCAAAGCAATGAAATCACAGTTCTCTGACACAGTCACATTATGCTCCTTCTTTGTTTCAAACCTTTTTTGTTTCAAATACTATATTATCCTATTGCTGACTTCCATTATCTACTCGTCTTTTATTTCCTTTTAAATTTCTGTTACTGCCATTGGCTCTACTGAGTGGGCACAATAAAGAACTTTAATCAACATAAGGCACTCAAAGCCTTATTGTAGACTATCTTGTCTAGGATCCTAAACCCCAAACCCCAGGAATAACAACACACTTTACCCCAGACTACTGGCCCTGTTTTCAGCCAGATTACCACAGTTATCATCTTTTAGAACAATCCCTTTGGAGACTAACTCTACCATCCTAGGAGCCACCAAAAGGAACACCAAATGCCAAAAAAACTGTCACTGAGGTTCATGGCTCAAGAGTCCCATGAACAGAAGTACTCCTAGACTATCAACCCTAATTCCAACCTACCCCCCATACTTGGATACCAATATCCAGGAGAGAAAGGCTTGTAGAAAGAGAACCTGGTAACTCTAATCCTTTTCAGATATACAGTCTCAGCTTCTCAATAACTACATCAACTAAAGACACAGGAAAAAAAAGTTCCTAACATCAAAGTTCATGGTACTATTAAATAATTAACATAAGAAACAGTCATGATTTTGTTAATGGAAATGACACTAAAGCAGCTACATTACCATCTGCCTTAATATTGTAACCTAAGGCTTTTTCCAATTTTTTTGGAGCTGAATCCTTCTCCTATTTTGAATGTGTACTTCTTGATATGTCTTACTCTTCTATGTATATTCTTAATGCTTAACACACATAATGCTTAGCCTTTTACACAATAAATACTTCATAAATGTTATTCCTTCCCTCATTAATTTACAGGATTTAGCATACATGCTTGTTTTTCTTAATAGCTTATGCAGCAATTGGAATTGGAACAACTTAAATGAATGCCTACAGACAGTACAGACTGGTTAAGGACTAGGGGTTCCAAATACATCTAAAAAGATAAGTTTCCTTCCCTTTTCCTAAGTGAAAGCAATAGCATGAGAGGGAGATGAAAATAACTTCTGGGAACATAAGCAGTATGACTGGGAAGAAAACCACAGAGAATGGGAACCCAGAACATTGACTGGGGATCAGCACTATTGCTGCTCTTGTTGGGTTACAAACATGGGAAAGCCTGAAGTTGAATGACATGGGACCAAACAAAGACAATGCAGAAGAGATTTGATTATATTGGATATTGAGAATAAAACTAATAAAACTCTGACATTCTCATGTATTACTTTCTTCTTCTCATATGGAGTTTTTATCCCATTCTATTTTATTCCATTCCTGGAAGGGACCTCACAGGCCAAGGAATATGATCTCTTTATTTTATAGATGAAGAAACTCAGAATAGAGAAATTAATTGATCTGTCCAGGACCATATACCTCGTTATTAGTTGAAGTGGGATGTGACAACTACAAGTTCAGTGTCCATTAGTATATGCTGCCTCTATAAATCTATTGTTTTTCTATTATTTACTGAGAGCTATAAAGCCAAATTGGCTTCTCTAAGATATGTCATTATATGTATTGATGGGGGAAATGAAAACAGCTGAAGAGGAGGCTTTGGTCACCAAAGGTACACAGAGAGGGAAAAGTTCTCTTTCTAGTCACTGAGATTTTTCCAAATTTGAGGATTAAGTCAAATGGAGAAATTTTATTGATACATAATGGAACATATTCTAAGGGTTCAGCACTTCTGCATCCCCAAGCCCTATCCTGGTATAGTTTGTGTGAAATGAAAAATTTTTGTTGCAATAGTTGGGATCTTTAGTTTTATTACCATGAGGAGTGACACACTAGTTTTCCATTATGGTCTAGAAAGCTCTCAGGTTTGACTAACTAAAGCAAAGATCAATTTTCTTATAAGTGCTTCTTATAAATAGTATTTTATTATGAGAGCCCTTGGGATTTTTTTTGTCTCACCTAAATTTTTTTAATAAAAGCTTTTTATTTTCAAAATACATGCAAAGACAGTTTTCAACATTCATCCTTGCAAAATCTTATGTTCTAAATTTTTCTTTCTTCCTTCCCTCATTCCCTTCCCTTAGATAGCAATTAATCCAATATATGTTAAACATGTGCAATTCTTTTATACATATTTCCACATTTATCAAGCTGCAGAAGGAAAATGGGTTTTTCTAAAAAAGAAAAAAATCTCAGGAAACAAAGGATTAGTGATTTTTAAAAGTTTTCTCTATCCCCAATACTATTAGATATGAGGAAAAGAAAAGTCCTTTTAGTATGTCTTATGAAACTCCTAAGACTTACACTTTATCTCCATCTTTTGAGATTTCATGATTCAGTTCAAATGCCTGGTTGGAAAAGCAATAATTAACAGCTTCTAGGCTTGAATATTTTAGGATAAGGTTTTTTTCCAGAGATTCAGTTAGGAAACCTGAATAGTGGTCCTGAATTTGTCTTTATAAAAAGGAATTGGGGGCAGCTAGGTGGCGCAGTGGATAGAGCACTAGCCCTGAATTCAGGACGACCAGAGTTCAAATATGATCTCATACACTTAACACTTCCTAGCTGTGTACCCTGGACAAGTCACTTAACCCCAGCCTCAGAAAAAAAAAAAAAAAAAAAAAAAAAAAAAAAAAAAAAAAGAAGAAAAGGAATTGGCCAACAAAGGCCTAGATATTGCTATCATGCAAATGCACCATGCTCAAGAACTCTGAAATTCCCTTATCTAATCACATTCTATTGGATTTCCACCTATCCCTCTGCTTACCAAATCTTGTTCTTCATAGACACCCTCACCACAAGTCTCTCAATATAAGAGTTCTCTCCCAAGCCATCACTCCTATACCAGCAACAATTCTCCCTCCCTTCCTATTTTGAGTCTTTCTTAATCTACTACCAAAATGCTTTCTTGTTTTAAATTACCCATTTCAAGATAGAAATTGTACATTTTCCATTGCTAAGCATTGGTTTTTTAACCAATACTATGGTCACCTGTTCAGAAAAGTTGCAAAGTTTCTTTCTTTGATGATCTTACCCACAAAAAAAAAAAAAAAAAAAAAAAA
This sequence comes from Sminthopsis crassicaudata, assembly GCF_048593235.1. NCBI lineage: Eukaryota > Metazoa > Chordata > Mammalia > Dasyuromorphia > Dasyuridae > Sminthopsis > Sminthopsis crassicaudata. The sequence continues at coordinate 321,524,858 of NC_133620.1, forward strand.
AAAAAAAGTCCTTTTTTGGGGGAGAGAACTCTGCACTGTCCTGTTTTTAAATCCTTTACTTTCTATATCACAGATTGTGCTCTGCCAAGCCTCAGGCTTGAATCATTCCCTTCATTCACTGATTTTTCATTTATCCTGAACAAAGGTGCAGGAAATTAGCCACTATTCTGAATGAGTTTGTTACCTAATCTCAACTGGGCTCTCATTGCTGCAGTTCTACATCTCCCTAATAAGTTTGTTAGTAATTTGTTGTAGAGTGTTCGAAGTGACACTTTTCTCTCTTCCTTAAAACTTTTTGTGGCTCCTATCCTCTCAGCTGAAAACCTTGCCTTAATTTTTCCTGAAAAAGTTGAGTCCATCTGCAGATGAAGAGAATCCTGAAGAGAATCCTCTTCATCTCATATCACTCTGGCACTATCCCCTTCATCCCTTATCCCCTTCATCCCTATTTCACTTGAAAAGTGAGCCTTTCTTGCCAAGGCAAACTCATTCCATTCCAAGTGATCCCATTCCATCCCTAGCTTGCCTTGCATATATTTGTTGGCATTTTATCTTCTCCTTCTTTCCCAATAGATTTTAGGCTTCTTGAGGGCAGGGACTTTTGCCTCTTTTTATATTCCCAACACTTAGTAGAGTACCTAGCATATACTATATGCTTGATAAATGTTTACCGATTTAATGATCCCATATCCTCCACTAGACATCCCTCTCTATCATCCTCACTCTTACTTATCTTCAATCTACTAGCTGCTTCCCTACTTTCTACAAACATGCCTATGCCTCTTCCAGCCTTGAAAAAGCCTTACCCGATTCTTCCATCCTTGCTATTTGTTTCATATTTTGTCTGCATTTTGTGGCTAACCTATCTACAACTGGTGCTCTTACTTCCTCTTCTTTTAGTCTCTTAACTCTATAATGTCTTCTTAACACATAATTCAACAAAATTGTTCTCTCCAAAGTTATCAATGATCTAACTGCTGAAGCTAATGGCCTTTTCTTAATCCTCATTCTTCTTGACTTCTTTACAGCTTCTTAGATAGTCAATCACCTTCTACTCCTTTTCTCTCTAGGTTTTTTTGGAACACTATTCTGTTTTCCTACCCATCTGAACTTTCCTTCTCAGTATTCTTTACTGAATCTTCATGGAGGTCACTATCTCTAATCCTAGGTGTCCCTCAAGGTTCTATTCTAGGTCTTCTCTTCACCCTCTCTCTACAACTTTGCTTGGTGATCTCATCAGTTTCTATGGATTTAATTACCATCTCTATGCTGATTCTCAAATCTAAGATGCTGGCCTAAATTCTCCAATCTTACATCTCCAAATGTCTTTGAGACATTTCAAACTACATGTACCACAGATACTTTTTTTCCCCCAGTTATATGTAAAACAATATTTTTTTGGATTATAATGTACATTCATTTTTTACATATTTCCATATGAATCATGGGGAGAGAAAATCAGAACAAAAGGGGAAAACTTGAAGGAAAAAAAAAAGTGAACATAGCATGTGTTGATTTATAGTGGGTCTCCATAGTTCTCTCTGGAGGCGGATGGTGTTTTTCTTCTAAAGTTTATTGGGATTGCCTTGGATCAGTGAACAGCATGCTGAGAACCACCAAGTTTCTCATAGCTGATCATCGCATAATCTTGCTGTTGATGTATTTTCTTGGTTCTGCTTGTTTCCCATAGCATAGACACTTTCTTAAACTCATCATGCTCTAAACCAAAATCACTATCTTTCTCCTCAAACCCTACTCCTCCTATTTACCCTATATTATATAGTACAATATCATCCTTCCAGTCCCTCAGGCTCACAACCTAGGAGTTATTTCTCTTTCTCACTTCCAAATCTAGTCTATAAACAAGGCATGTTGGTTTCACCCTTGCAATACCTTGTCTTATGTATTCCTTTCTCTCCTTGGATGATGACACAGACATTCTTTGGATGCTGGTTTCTTTGCTATTCCTCATACAAAACCTCCCCTCTCTTAGTTTGGGGATTTTTCACTGGCCACCCTCCATATTTGTAATGTTTTCCCTCCTTATTTCTACCTCCTTGCTTCTATAGCTTCCTTCAAATCACAGTTAAAATTCTGTCTTCTATAGGAAGCCTTTCCCAGTCCCTCCTAATTCTGGTGCTTTCCTGCTATTAATTATTTCCAATTCATCCTGAATATAGCTTGTTGGTATATAGATTGTGAGTTCTTTGAGAGTTGCTTTTTTTGCCTTTCATTGTATCCTTAGCAGAGTACTTGGCACAAAGTAGGTACTTGATAAATGTTTATTGACTGATTGATTGATGGTCCTGGGAGTATACAGATTTTGGTGAGCCTGCTTCTAGAACTTCATGATGATATGGGACCTAAATTTCTTTTATAAAATATAAGAAGGTTTATTTTTTGGATTAGTTTTTGTCCAGCTGTTACTATGCTGTAAAGAATAGCTGGTTGGTGACCTGGAACTGAGAATATATAAAAGACCCCAATGGAGAAAACTCTTTCCTTCCTGCTGGCTACTTTATTAGTTCCAGAGGGAAAACAGAAGAAGTGATATCTTCCTTTCTTCAACCTCCCCAATCTAGCATATGGACTCCTAAGCAAAACTCTGACAGCAGCTAAGCTGGCTAAGTAATATGGCTCCAATTTGTGGGACCCAGACAAGCAATGGATCAAAGGCAGCTGAAATGCTAAGTCTTGCAGACAAAAGAACGACTTGTCCATTGACTACACTGAATCTGGAAACAAATTTGGTAAGATTGCTTTGTAGAAACCTCTTTTAGTTTGAGCCCATTTTCCCCAGGGACTGAGGTAACAAAGGGAAGATGTTTTTATATTTATGTTCTTGCTATAGCTTCTCAATAAGTGTCCCTTTGTAAAAGATAATAGATATTATCTAGCTAAATTGATATCAATGTATGGAAGTGATGTTAGCTGTTATTGACAATTAATATTGGATACATTGACACCAGAATAAAGGGTTTAGTTGATAGTATTAGAAGAAGTCCTATTACTCCTTAGGGTTAAGATTTAGAACCTTTAGGGGGAGATATAGCTATCTATGCTTGGGGAACACTACCTGCTAGTAAGTGTTGGATTAATCAAAAGATATGATTTATGCCCAAGGGGCTATAAAATCATGCATATATTTTGATCTAATAATACCTCTACTAGGCATGAATCCCAAGAGATTTTTTTTAAAAAGAAAAGGATCAGGGCAGCTAGGTGGTGCAGTGGTGCAGTGGATAGAGCACCAGCCCTGAAGTCAGGAGGACCTGAGTTCAAATCTAGTTTCAGACACTCAATACTTCCTAGCTGTGTGACCTTGGGCAAGTCACTTAACCCCAATTGCCTCAGGGGGAAAAAAAGACCTATATGTACAAAAATATTTATAGCAGCTCTCTTCTCAGGGCAAAAAAATTAGAAATTGAGGGGATGTCCATCATTTGGGATATAGCTGAATAAATTGTGGTATGTGATTATGATAGAATATTATTGTTCTATGGGAAATGATGAGCAGGATGCTCTCAGAAAAACTTGGAAAGTCCTCCATGAACTCAAACAAATGAAATGCACTGGTTACAAAGTAATAGCAATATTCTGGGATGATGAGCTGCACAACAATCCACAACTTGAAGAACTTATGATGAAAAATGCTAGCCCTACCCAGACAAGGAACTGATTGGATCTGAATACAGACTGAAACATTCTCTTATTCTTTCTCTTGCTCTCTCCTTTGCTTGCTCTCTCTTTCTCAATTTAATTTTTGAGTGTTTTTTTTTTGGGGGGGGAGACCTATGTTTCTTGTGAAAACATGACTTTCATGGAAATGTTCTGCATAACTTCACATGTGCTTTCTTGATGGAGGCTTAATGGGGATAAAGGAGAAAATCTGGAACTCAAAAGTTTTTTAAAACAAATGCTAAAAGCATTTAAAATGTAATATTAAATAATTTTTCTTAAAAAGAATAAAAATTCATTCCATTTTGACAATTCTATAACCCAGTAAGGAAAGCAAAAGCAAATATGTTCATACTTCTTGTACTAATAATCTGTGTAGCAGAATTGAAAAGTTTAAATTAATACTATATATAACAAACTAGGAGACTATGTAGTTGTAAAAGGTTTAGCCCTGTATATTTGAAAAGGTGTTCCTCCAAAGTCTGACATCTACTTTGTAGTTTTGTTATAAAAATCTTGTGTGTAGGAAAAGTTGGTTAGTTTAGACATAAAAATCTTCAATTGAACTACAAAGGAAACTTTATTCTTTGAAGTTTTTTGTTTCAGAAGGTAAAGCTGGGATAGCTAAGAAACTTGCTTTCAAAGAAAAGTCATTAAAATACAAAGAGAATAAATAAAATCAAATATTAAATAAAGTGCACTAAGGTTAATCACCTAATAATACTAAACAGGATTTCATCATGACATTAAATTTTAAAATAATTTCTCTGGTTTGGGGTTATCAAAAGCCAATGAGAAAATATTCCATCCTGTTTGGAGAGTATGTTGACAATTAGCAAATGTACATTGCCCCCTAGTGAAAAGTAAGGAAAAATTAAAGAGTATCACTTTGACTTTGACTAATTACATAGGCAGAATGGAGGAAATTCTTCAAAAAGGAAGACCATCTTCCTTTGAAAAAATGAGTTATTAAAAATTAAATTAAGTGGAATTTAAAAGTGCATGATAATGTTGCTCAGAGTCTATGTTTTTATCAGATATAGTGGCCTAGTACTGCTACTTAGATGCCCCATGAAGTCAGAGAACAGACTGCTAACTAGTTTCTTAGGTGAAGATTGTTACTGAGAGTAAAATATCCTTTATTGCACTTCTGTGATGCTAAACACTTCCTCTAAGGAAATAAAAACTGAATCAAACTAGTAAGGAAGCAAGTATGCTATAGATTCATCAAAGCCTTAATTCTTCCTCTCCTTTCCACTAGAATATGTAGGGTCTGTGCTTCCCCAAGGGGACAATAGATAGATTTAAGGGGTAAATAAACTTGAATGGGGAAAAGATTTAATTTTCTTTTACTAATCTTTCACAGAAATTTAGCTTCTTTGATTATTTCAAAACATTATTCTGATAAGGGGGTCTACAAGCTTTACCAGACTGCAAAAGGGGTCAATGATACTAAAACAGTTAAAAATTCCTATGCTAGAAAATACCTTTCTAAATTCCTTTGTATTGTGGAAGCTGTAGAGATATCTTATATGCAATTCCATACAGTTCTCGTTTTTGCTTTCATCTTTTACCTTTACTAATCATTAATATTTGAGGGAGCCAAGTTTGTGGAGTAATAGAAGTACAGTAAGTACCCCTTGCCAAAACTCCTCTCAACAGATGTAGAAAATATACTAAACTGAATCCTGATGGGGAAATCTGGAAAAAAAAAAGTTACAATGAGTCATTTGACTAGCCCTGCTGACTAATCCTGCTTGAAACAGGGATAGAGACAGAGAATCTGAAGATACTGGGTCAAGGCAGGGAAAGAACACCATGCAATCATCACTCCAGTAGCAGGGAGAGAATATACACCAAGACAAGGGGAGGTCCTAGACCCATAATGGGGTACCACCACATACACTTATTGGGGCATTAGTATAGTATGGGGGCAAATTAGCAGCTTTATTGCCCACTACCTCCTCCCAGAACATCAATCTGAGGTGGACTAACAAAAAAACTATACAAAGAATGGATTTCCCAAATGAGAGGCCATTGGTGGTATGTTGAGGATAGAAACTGAGAAAAGCCAGCAGCAGAAGCAATACGACCTAGATCTGAGGGACAGAGCACAATCTTACTTCTTTCTCCTATAAACCTACCTGCAAGAGAATAGCAAGAGCAGGAATCTCTGAACAAATACAAGTCTATAATTCTGCTGCTGAACAAAACGACAATGATAGAGTCCAGCAGTATTCTACTGTTGCTCAGACCAAAACCCAGATTGGAAATTTACGGAGCTCAGGATATTAGGGCAACAATTAGACTTTACCCTGGATTGCACCACTTTGGAAATACTGAAAACTTTCAAGTACCTGACCTGAGATCTCCCTAACCTTTTGTATAACACAATACTTAACAGTAAAGGGAACAGCAATAAGATAGCCCAGATCTTGCCATCAGATGAGCAGCAGAGAATAGCTCTAACATCAACTCTGAAGTCAAGAAGTAGTTTGGAAGAATGTGCAAACATTAAAACAAAACAAAACAAAACAAAACAACCTTTATTATGTTGATAACTTCAGACACAAATTCAGAAGAAAAAAATAAAAAACATTTGCAAGTAAAACCTCAAAGCAAAAAAATTCAACCAGAAGTCCTTGAAGAGATCAAAAGGTGTTTTTTTAAACAGTTTAAAATGTTTTTATAAATGAAGTGAGAACAGTAGAGCAAGAAATGGAAAAGAAAGATCTGTGGAAGAAAGAATTGGAAAAGGAATTAGTAGCTTGGCACAAGAGATACAAAACTCTGCCCAAGCAGCAAACTCTCTAAAAATTGGAATGAAACAAATAGAATATCAGTGATTCCATGAAACAGTAAGAAGTATTAAAAAATAAAAACATTTTTAAAAAGCAATATGAAAAACAAAGTCAAAAGACTAAATTAAATACCAGATAGTTACTTATCTGGAAAAGAGGACAAACAGAAAACATTTAAGAATCAGCGGGGTTATGACCAGAATAACAACTTGAATATGATATTTCAAGAAATCTTAAAACTATCTAAATTTTTAGAGGAATAAATCCAATCTCTCAATAATCATATTATGCCAAAAGGCTGTTTGGCACTCAAAATCCTTTATAAACTATCCTCTTCCACTTTTCTGGTCGTTTTATCTTTTACTCTCTGCCAAATGCCCTTTAATACAGTGTCACTGGCCTCCTGGTTGTTTTAAGATCAATACATCCACCTCATTTCTAAGCTCTAGGCATACTTTCTAACTCTCTCCCAAATCTGGAATGCTCTCTATCTTCTGAATGCTCTGAATACTGACTTCCATGGCTTTCTTTATTGTTCTTGTTCATCCTTTGTATTTGAAGATGACTGAATGACATCATGATGTTGGGATCAAGGCACAGTGTATTCAATAGTCAGAGTAAAGAGCTCAGAAGGCTCTAACACAAGTTTGACACAAATAGGCCCCCTTGAACAACTGGGATGAAGACCTTTCTACTTTTGTGCATCTGATACTTCCTTTGTGTCACTTTGGTTCTGCTTTGTGCATACAGCACAGTCTTCTTGGAAGAAGGCACACCAGGCTGGAGAGTCCTGTGCTAGCATCTCTGATGTCACACAGTCACTATTAAAGTTCTTCAAAGAGACCTTGAGAGTGTACTTGAATTGTTTCTTTTGACTTTCACATGAGCCTTGTTGGAGTTCTCCATAAAATAGTATTTTAGGCAAATGTGTTCTCTGCAGTAGAGTATGAGTGCCTGGTAGTTTAGTTCAAGAGAGAACTTCAATGTCTGGTATTTTATCTTTCCAGGTACAAATGGAAGCAATTCAATTTTCTGGCATGTCCTGGTGGAGTGTCCAGGTTTCACAGGCATACTGACTCTGCAGACATTCAGTTTGGAATATATCCACACTCTGCTGCATCTCACCCTCAGAGGTTGCACTGAGGGCACAATCAACTGTTAACAAAAAGTCAAATGCCAATTATCCCTCAACTTTTATCTTAGGTTGTAGTCTTTTCAAAGTCAAATAGTGTGCTTTCAATGCAGTAGCTACAGTAGCTGACCTTAATGTTGTTTTTGCCCTTGTTGAAGACATGTGACAACATGGAAAACAAAATGTTAGAAAGCATGGGTGCTGGAAAATTATGAAAGCATCACCCTGTATCCAGGACCTATGCAAGCATGTGATTATGAAACGGGAATACAATACTGATGAACTTCTCTAGACAACCAAATTCCTCCATAATCTTTCACAAGCCCTCACAATTAAGAGCATCAAAGACCTTGGTCACATCAACAGACATTATGTATAGACCTCTGTTTTGCTCCTGGTATTTCCCCTAGAGTCGTCAGGCAGCAAACACTACATAGGTCCTTCCTCCAGCCTTTCTGTGGTCACACTGGCTCTCAGGTAGATGACTATCATCTTCTAGGTAAGGGATCAGCTGATTAAGGAGGACTTTGGCAAAATTCTTGCTAGCAATGTCTGAGAAACTCTCCTGTTTTCTTTTCCTTTATAGAGATGGACAATGGAGGCATTCTTGATCTGTTGGGAAGAAACCTCTTCTTGCCATATAACCCAGAAGGATGTCAGTCAGCTTTTATGAGCAGTGGATCCTTATAGATCTCTGCCAGTACGGAATTAGGTACTTTGGCACATGAGAGGAATCTAATAGCATTCAATATTTCTTTTTCAGTTGCAAGTTCAGCTAGAGAGCAATTAACTTCAACCTTAAGTATACAGACAATGGCTTCAGGATTGATTGATAATGGTTTCTTATGAATACTATAGAAGTGTTCAGCTTCTCTCTGCAGGGTCAGGTTTGATCAGTGTGGCTCCATCAGTGCTGTGTAGTTGAGAGGCACCAAAGGTTTCTGGCTCATAAATAGTCTTCAGGACATTGTAAAAGTGCGTTGGATTGTGACAATTGGTATAAAACTACACTTGCTTTCTTACTGAGCCAAGACTCCTGAATCTCTCTCTAAGCTTTCTTTCTGCTTTACTTTTGATGGAGTTAAATATCATTCCTTAGAGATAAACTGTCCTATTGGTAAACCTTGTAAGTTCTTGTTTTTAATTTAGCAACTTATGACTCTCCTCATTCATCAAAATAGTCCTGATGTTTGCAACTGTTTCGGCTCAGATGAGCAAATACTGTACTGTACACCACATCTCTAAATGCTGCCCACTCCTTTTAGCTCCACTATTATGAACATGTGCTGACTCAACTTTCCCTCCAAATTGTCAATAAACTGTTCTTGCTCAGAGAAGTGATCTAATGTGTCAAAGTTGAGTCTCCTGATAGCCATCTTGCCTTGGGAGTTATCCCTTTTATTGAATGTGAATGTTTAGTTTGGTCAGGATGAGTCTCTGATTGATCAGTACTGTATCATACATCACCTTTGTCACTCTCACATCCCATCTCTTCTCTTTATAATGAGGAGGTCTAGTGGCCCTCTTCAACAATGAGATGAAACAAATCAGTTCCAATAGAGCAGTAATGAACTGAACCAGCTACACCCAGCGAAAGAACTCTGGGAAATGACTATGAACCTCTACATAGAATTCCCAGTTCCTCTATTTTTGTCTGCCTGCATTTTTGATTTCCTTCACAGGCTAATTGTACACTATTTCAAAGTCCAATTCTTTTTGTACAGCAAAATAACTGTATGCACATGTAAACATATATTGTATTTAACTTATACTTTAACATATTTAACATGTATTGGTCAACCTGCCATCTGGGGGAAGGGAGTGGGAGAAGGAGGGAAAAGTTGGAACAAAAGGTTTTGCAATTGTCAATGCTGAAAAATTACTCATGCAAATATCTGGTAAATAAAAAGTGTAATTAAAAAAAAATATTGAGGAGGAGGTCTATTAAATGCCAGTGTTTGTTGGGAGGGTGCATCTTTGATGTTTTGTTGTATTTAGGTAACAAATGTTGGTATTGGTGGTGAGGAAGTCACAAGATGCATAATTCTTCAATTGTAAGTGATGATGGCTATTACAGTTTCCAACTCCTTTCCTTCCAAGGACTCTCTGTGTTAAAGTCACCCAAAATTACAAGCTTATCCTCTTTTAGCACTTCTATGCTGGGGATAGAATCAGGAAGACCCTAATTCAAATGTTTTTTCATACTTATTAGCTATGTGACCTTGGGCAATCACTTAACCTCTGTTTGCCTTAACCTGCTAAAGAAATAGCAAACTACTCCAATATTCTAGCCAAGAAAACCCTATGAACTTTGGTCCATGGGGTCACAAAGAATTGAATATGATTAAATACCTGAACAACAACAATTTGTTATAAGAATTAAAACTAGAGGGTGAAACCTATTATTTGGGGAATGGCTGAAAAAGTTATGATATATGAATGATAAGATACTATTGGGATGTCGGAAATAATAAAAAGAATGGTTTCAGAAAAATCTGGAAAGCCTTAAATGAACTAATATTCTAATACTGTGCACATGTGAGCATAACTAGAAAAACAATGTATACAACAATATTGTAAAGATAATTATGAAAGACTTAGAAACTGATCAACACAACCACAATTCCAGAGGATTCAAGATAAAGCAGGTTATCCACCTCCAGACAGAGAACTAATTAGATCAGTGTCAATTGAACATTTTTGTTTCTGTCTTTCAAACAGAGCTACTTCCAGAATTTGTTTTGCATGACTATGCAAATTTGTAATGGGTTTTGTTTTTCTTAACTTCCCAATGTAGATAGGATGAGAAAGAATAAAAAAGAAAATAGGATTAGAAGGGCAAAGTAGAAATAGAAAGAATATACTAATCAACTCCTGAAAGAAACCCCAAAATGAAAACTCTTAGGATAATTTTAGCCAAAACTCCAGAGTAGCCAGATTAATTAAAAAAAAAAATACTGCAAAAAGTTAAAAAGAAAGAATTCAAGTACCCAGGAGACACAATCAGGATCATACATAACTTAGCACCCACCAACATAAAGGAGCAGAATACAACATTCCAGAAGACAAAAGAGATAAGTTTAAATCTAACACTAAGTTCCCTAGAAAAAGTGCTATAATACTAAAGAGTAAACATGTTTGGGACAAGAAGACCTATCCAAAAATGACTACTCAGAGATAACTCATAGAAAGCAGAATTATTTATTAGAATCTCAAGAAGTGGACCCCACAGTGGAACAGATTAGATACAAAGGACAAAAAAGGGTACATCTATAGCAATCTAATCTTTGACAAACCCAAAGATTCCAACATTAGGGATAAAAATTCATTATTCGGAAAAAACTGTTGGGAAAACTGGAAATTAGTATGGCAGAAATTAGATATGGATCCACACTTAACACCATATACCAAGATAAGATCAAAATGGGTCCATGATTTAGGCATAAAGAGGGAGATAATAAATAGATTAGAGGAACAGAGGATAATCTACCTCTCAGACTTGTGGAGGAGGAAGGAATTTATGACCAGAGGAGAACTAGAGATCATTATTGATCACAAAATAGAAGATTTTGATTACATCAAACTAAAAAGTTTCTATACAAATAATACTAATGCAAACAAGATTAGAAGGGAAGTAACAAATTGGGAAAATATTTTTAAAAACAAAGGTTCTGACAAAGGTCTCATTTCCAAAATATATAGAGAACTGACCATAATTTATAAGAAACCAAACCATTCTCCAATTGATAAATGGTCAAAGGATATGAACAGACAATTCTCAGAGGAAGAAATTGAAACTATATCCACTCACATGAAAGAGTGTTCCAAATCACTACTGATCAGAGAAATGCAAATTAAGACCACTCTGAGATACCACTACACACCTGTCAGATTGGCTAAGATGACAGGAACAAATAATGACAAATGTTGGAGGGGATGTGGGGAAATTGGGACACTAATACATTGCTGGTGGAGTTGTGAAAGAATCCAGCCATTCTGGAGAGCAATCTGGAATTATGCCCAAAAAGTTATCAAACTGTGCATACCCTTTGACCCAGCAGCGCTACTACTGGGATTATATCCCAAAGAAATACTAAAGAGCGGAAAGAGACATATATGTGCCAAAATGTTTGTGGCAGCTCTTTTTGTTGTAGCTAGAAACTGGAAGATGAATGGATGTCCATCAGTTGGAGAATGGTTGGGTAAATTGTGGTATATGAAAGTTATGGAATATTATTGCTCAGTAAGAAATGACCAGCAGGAGGAATACAGAGAGGGTTGGAGAGACTTAAATCAACTGATGCTGAGTGAAATGAGCAGAACCAGAAGATCACTGTATACTTCAACAACAATGCTGTATGAGGATGTATTCTGATGGAAGTGGAAATCTTCAACATAAAGAAGATCCAACTCACTTCCAGTTGATCAATGATGGACAGAGGTAGATACACCCAGAGAAGAAACACTGGGAGGGGAATGTAAATTGTTAGCACTAATATCTGTCTGCCCAGGTTGCATGTACCTTCGGATTCTAATGTTTATTGTGCAACAAGAAAATGATATTCACACACATGTATTGTACTTAGACTATATTGTAACACATGTAAAATGTATGGTATTGCCTGTCGTCGGGGGGAGGGAATAAGGGAGGGGGGGTAATTTGGAAAAATGAATACAAGGGATAATATTATAAAATATATATATATATATAATAAAAAAAATTAAAAAAATAAAATAAAATTAAAAAAAAAAAAAAAAAAAGAAGTGGACCCCATCCTGGTCTGTGAGCCAAATTTCATAGCAGGAAGGGCCAGAGCCTTGAAAATGCTTACAGCTTTTATACATTTCAGACAAAGAACCTCCAAAATCCCACCCTCCTATATGTTGTGACTGGTCACATACTGTTCCCCTAGTTCATCAGTGGAATATAGTAGGCCATATTGGACAATGGCATGTAGTCCAGGCCTTATCTAAAATGACTCCAGAGAAGCCGAAAATGAGGCCTATAGGCTTGATCTACTTTAGAACCTGTAAGTTCTTCACACTTTTCCCACACAAACACACACACATACAAGCACAACCACAACCACAACATCTTTAATTAAACAGAAGACTTCTTAGAATGCCTAATAGACTACTAAGGATTTGTAGAAACTTCAAGCTCACACAGTAGTTAAGAAGTTAAAAGGATAAATATGAATGAACAAAAAAAAAGGACTAAACAAAAATAAACTAACATTTAAATATAAGTCACTGTGTCCCTTCTGAAACCTAACATCATGAGGAGTCATAGAGGAAATCAATTAAATGAATCCTTCCCCCCCAAACTCTTTTTTTGGCAAAGAATTCTGGTTAAGTGACTTGCCCAGGGTCACAAAGCTAGTAAATGTTAAGTGTTTGAGGACAGATTTGAACTTCAATTCTGACTATAGGGCCTGTACTCTATCCATTGCACCATCTAGCTGCCCCCTTATGTCTTAAAGACCTTAATGAAAGAATAGAAAGAGAGGAGAAAAAACACACTGGCAGGGGTGGGGAGGATGACAGGATGAAGGGGAAAAAAAGATTAGAGAAAATTATCTCAAATTATTAGGCTGTCCAAATACACATCTATTCAAAGAGAGGAAAACTTCACTTTCATTTGAATTGGTCAAAAGGAAGAATACATAGTATTGAGAGAGTGAGAAGATATTGATTGACTAAAAAAAAAGTTGGTCACCCCATGCCAAAATAAGATCAAAATGGGTATATAATCTGGGCATAAAGGGTGATACCATAAGCAAATTAGAGAGGAAGGGATAATTTACCTATCAGATCTTTGGAGAAGCGAGGAATTTATGACCAAAGAAAAACTAGAAAACATGAAATTCAAAATGTGAAGTGGGAGGAAACTTTTTCCTTTATTAAAGTTGTGTTCCCTTTAAAAAATTGTATAATAAAAAGCTATAATAAAAAAGACAGAGAGAGAAAGTCTTAGAATAAAAAATTACTGGACTTTCTTTACTTTAAAAAAAAGATTATTTATATAAATACCTAACTATTTAGGTTTGTCCTGTAGAAATTGATTTGTAAGTATTATTAATAGTATTTTATTTTTCCAAATACATGCAAAGATAATTTTCAACATTTACCTTTACAAAACCTTGTGTTCCAAATTTTTCTCCCTTTCTTCCTCTCTGGCATTCCTAGGAATCTGATATGGATTAAGCATGTGCAATTCTTCTAAACATATTACCATATTCATCATACTGTAAATGTTATGAAACTTTTTTTTTTAATTCTATATAATGTGACTTGGAGTTGTTGTCATTACCAACATCACTATTACTGTTAAGTGAAAAATGTATAAGCAAAGAATATATGAAATAAGACAGGCCAAAAAAAAAAAAAAGAAGAAGAAGAAACTGTATTTTCTTTTGACCTATGATCCCTTTCAGAGTCTCAGCTCCTCCTGAGAAAGGCATATTCCCCTCCAGATAAGTTATCTTCCTAGGATGCCAGAGCCTTTGATTCAATTAGAAATCCTGATCAAAAAGCACCCCTTTGAAGTGTAGTTAATTTCAATAGGACATCCGGGCTAAAAACTGATAAGAATCTAAGCCTGGGAGCCTTGGCTCCTGAAGCCCCAAGACTCCTTAAAAAGGGCAATATCTGGACTCATTCTTTGCAGATGGCCCTAGGTAGCTTGCTCAGCTGCCAGGACCCTTCTGCCCACTGAGAAAGCATTCTCAGCACCCAAACTCCATTTCCAAATAGGTCTTTGCCACTACAGAAGTCAGGCTCTTGGCAAACTGATTTCTATCCAACAATAAACTTTGATTTTGCAAGTAATAATTTGGGAATGAGTGAATTCTTTCATTCCTAAATTTGCAGCCAATCTAAAGGGGATATCTTAACAGCTCTCTTATTGCCACTAATCTCTTGACCACCAGGAATTGAGAGCATTCAAACCACATCAAATGGACAACTTTCATTGCATTAAATTAAAAAGTTTCTGCACAAACAAAATTAAAAGGAAAGTACAAAGCCGGGAAAAAAAATCTTTACAGCCAGTGTTTCAGATATAGATATAGATATAGATATAGATATAGATATAAATATAGATATATAGATATAGATATAAATATAGATATATAGATATATATAGATATAAAGATAGATATATAGATATAGATATAAAGATATATATAAATTTGACTTTGTCAAATTTATAAGAATACAAGTCATTCCTACTAATGCATTGTTAGTGGAGTTGTGAAATAATACAACCATTCTGAAGAACAATCTGGAACTAAGCTTGTAATGTTCTTGTTTGGTTTTCTGGAGGTCTTGGAGCAGCCTTCTTTTCAGTAATCACCACCAGAATAGCCAGGTGTTAAAGTTCTTTATTATCTCCTGCTTGGGGCTGGGAAGCTTTCTGGAGAGCCTTTCAGACTGGCCTTGGGCTCAGTGGGGAAGTGCAAGAGGCCAGCCACCATGAGGCTGATGAAGATGGAATGAATGAATCTGACTCTGAGTCCAAGGGCATCCAGCCACCACAAAGGTGAACAAGGGAATGAATCTGTCTCTCCTTAGCTCTAATAACTTGAGCTCCCACCTCTACTTGTCTTCTCTGGCTCTGGCTCTGACTCTGGCTAAGTTTGTCCCAGCTTATATTGTCTCTTATAATTACATTATCATAGGTGTGAATATTGTAGAATTATATTAAACTAAGTACATGTACTGAACTAGAGAACTATTAAGCACCATGCTAAACTAGATAACCATTGTCTTTATCAATTCCACTGACTTAATACCCTATAAGAATTCTTATTTCAGAGTTCTGACCCATAATATCTCCCTTTTTTTTTTTGTTTTAGAACACAAGGCAGTCATGACCTCCCCGACCTCTCAAGGAGGTGAGAACCCCAAAAAGGAGGTGATCACACCTTCCCTGACTCCTCAAAAAAGAAATGAAAACACCAAAAAAGGAGGTGATCACACTCTCCTTGACGTCTTAGGAAGGGAGATCAAAACACCAAAGGAAAATGGAGAATCAAACCAGATTAACGGGTTTCTGAAGGGTCTCACTTGAAACAGATATACATAAATCCATATTACACAAGCACAAAGCAATATAATACAAGCTAGTAGTGATGTAATAAATAACATGAATCAACATGAGGAATTATACATGTCCATAAGTCCTAGAAATAGTCCAAAAGGAATCTATTGTCCATTACTTCATGTGCCAGGAATCCAATTATTCCTGCAAGTGTTGAAGTCCTGCAAAAGTCTCATCATGTATCAGGGAATTCCATGATTCCTGCAGACTTTGAAGTGGTTTATCAATCTTATCATGTATCAGAGAATCCAATGATTCCTGCTGATTTTGAAGTTCTGCAACAGTCTCATTATCAGCCATGCTCTTTCCATGTCAGATGTCTCTTAAGTCTTCTCCTTTGTTTCAAGGTTTTTCTATTTTTCTGTCTTTCTCAAGGTGCTTGTTGGTATCCATCTGATTGTAAAGGGCTAGAACTGAGCAAATGCACTTGGATAATGGAGCATGTGAGACTAATTGCCAATTGGACGATTCTCTATTAACATGATTGAAGGTTGACTCTCCCCAGCTGTTCTGTGCTGACTTGATTGGTGGGACAAAGAGGGGGAAGTGACGTGTGTGGGTGGAGTAGGAGGAGGAAATTGAGGCATTCTCTCGTGGTGGTTGAGAGAGGAAGGTGGTGTGGAGATTACTAGATCCAATCCCCTGCTGGCGAGCTCAAGAGCACAAGAATAAAGACTTTTGATTAGCCTGACTCCGGCTGATTTCTGGGAAGACAGAGTTCCAGCATCTGATTCCTTCTCCATCTGTAGAAATACAAGCAAACCCTTTCTCTCAAGCAGTTAATCTATCTAGTCCCTTCCATTCACCACTTTTTGGATTTCTCCAGATCACCTGACAATTATATTGGAGCTGCTCGCACTGGACATTGCCCTTCTGTTGGATTAAAAAGCCTGTATTCTCCCCAGTTGTAATCCCTTTCTTATATCAGATTGCTTCTCTGCTGATTGATCATATCAGAATATTGAATTTCTAAAAACTCTCTGGGTATAAATTTGGCTACCATCATGCCCTCTGTTTTTTGTTTGAGATCTTGGGGCTGGGCTCCACCTCTCATTTCCCTGGGTCAATCTACAGTCTGAGGCCCAGTGGAAGACCTTGTTGCATTTTGGACATGAGGTTTTGAGCCTTGTTCTCCCATCCTGTCCTATCACTCTATCTCTATGCCTATATTGAGCTTTCAGATGCCCTACTTTACCATATTCAAAGCATTTACGAATCTCTCTGGAAGTCCCTTGCCAAGAGGGACCCCGTCTTCCCATGTTCTGCATCATAACCTGGGTATAAAAGGCATTTGTGCCCACTGTGACACAGTGTCTTATGATCTCCTCTAAAGGAGCATCTTTGTGTAGTCCCAAAATAATTCTTGTACAAACCTCATTAGCATTTTCTCCAGCAAGTTGTTTGATCATTATTCCTGTTGCTGAATTTTCACCACTCTTGTAACAGCTGTCTGCAGATGAACCACAAAATTAGCAAAAGGTTCATTTGGACCTTGCTCTATTTTCATGAAGGCTTCACCTCCATCTTGCTTTCCTGGGAAGGAGCCCCATGCTTTGATAGCAGCAGCAATTTGGTCATATGCTATCAAAGGGTAATTAATCTGTGCTGAAGTGTCTGCATACTGACCTTTACCTGCTAGTTGGTCAAAGGTGACTTGTGCATTAATTCCAGTTTGTCTATTTCATTGGGCTTGTATTCTACATAGTTCACTATATTCCAAAAGCCACAACAAGTTTTGTACAGGTTCTAAACATGTCCTTGCTAGACTTCTAATCACTAGGGTTAAAATTTCATAAGCCAAATTCTCTTAATTTCATAAGCCAAATATCATCTTAACATAAGTGAAGCCCCATAAAGAGTGCAACCCTTTTTCAAATCTTTAATAATTTCCAGATCAAAAGGAGTGTATCTTCTCCTGGCTTGACCTGAAGAATCAAATTCTTCAATAACAGGGTGTGCATTTATCAAATCAGACATATCCTGTCCTTTTTTAGCTTTTAACTAGTGCTTTTTGTAATTGTGTCATAGGCTGCTTCATAGGTAGTACTGATTGTGTCACTGCCCCTCCCCCTCCTCCTTCTCTCTCCACCCATGAAGGGTTAATTGAGGAGGGTAGGTCAGGGGTTGGCTCCTGCTATGAAGCACCACACTCCTTAATTTCATCAGAATTGTACTTAACTCCTTTCTTGTCTAATTCTTCATCCTTTTCACCTATTGTCAGTATCCTCCCCCTCCTGCATTTTCTTCTTTTTCCTTATTCTAATACTTATATAATTCCTTAAAGTTATAAGTATAAACTGTTTCTTTAGCAATTGAATCAGGGCCATTATCATTGTAATATTCACATAGTTGCTCTCCTACTAATTTCCACTCATCTGGATCTAATTCTTTTTCCTTAGAGAACCAAGGAAATGTGTATTTTAATATTTCAAAGAATTTAATGACCTGCATCCAAGTTACAATCAAACCTTGGTTTTTTATGAGTTTAACTAAATTTTCGACACATTTTCCTGGAGGTGGAAAAAGCTCCTTTCTAAACATTTGTCCGATTTTAGTTAAAACACTACTTTAGCCCTTAACAATGTTTCCATCTTGTTTTTGTACTCACCCTAATTTCTGGGTCACAGATGTAGGTTCTTAGTCCTAATGTTGTTTGGTTTTCTGGAGGTCTTGGAGCAGCCTTCTTTTCAGTTATCACCACCAGAATAGCCAGGTGTTAAAGATCAAATCCTTTATTATCTCCTGCCTGGGGCTGGGAAGCTTTCTGGAGAGCTTTCAGACTGGCCTTGGTCTCAGTGGGGGGAGTGCAGGAGGCCAGCCACCATGAGGCTGATGAAGATGGAATGAATGAATCTGGCTCTGAGTTCAAGGGCATCCAGCCCACCACAAAGGTTAACAAGGGAATGAATCTTTCTCTCCTTGGCTCTGAGAGCTTGAGCTCCCGCCTCCAGTCTACTTGTCTTCTCTGGCTGAGTCTCCCAGCTTATATGCTCTCTTATAATTACATTATCATAGGTGTGAATCTTGTAGAACTATATTAAGTACTAAATACATGTACTAAACTAGATAATTATTAAGCACCATGCTAAACCATTGTATTATCAATTCCACTGACTTAACACCTTGTAAGAATCCTTGTTTCAGATTTCTGACCCATGACATATGTCCAAAGGATTATAAAACTGTGCATACCCTTGACCTAATAGTGCCACTCCTGAGTCTATATCCCAAGGAAATCATAAAGGAAGGAAAAGGACCCATATGTGCAAAAAATGTTTATAGCAGCTCTTTTTATGATAGCAAAGAATTGGAAAATGAGTAGATGCCCATCAATTGGGGAATGGCTAAATAAGCTGTGGTATATGAAAGTAAAAAAATATTATTGTTCTATAAAAAATTATGAACAAGCTAATTTTTAGAAAGGCCTGGAAAGATTTACATGAACTGATGCTGAGCAAAACAAGCAGAACCAGGAATACTTTATACACAATAATAGCAATCCTAATAGACTTTGGACAGAAAATGCAATCTGCACCCATAAAAACAATTGTGTTTACTTCTTTTTTCTTTTCTCTCCCATGGTTTTTCCCTTTCATTCTGATTTTTCTCTTCCAACATGATTCATAAAGCAATGTGTATTAGGAATAAAAAAAAAATATATGTCATTCCTCAGTTGATAAATGATCAAAAAATATGAACAATTTTCAAATGATAAAATTAAAGCCATCTATAGTAATGTGAAAAAATGCTCTAAGTCACTATTGATTAGAGAAATGCAAATAAAAACAACTCTAAGATACCACCTCACACCCCTCAGATTGGCTAAGATGATAGGAAAAGATAATGAAAAATGTTGGAGGGAATGTGGGAAAACTGGGACACTAATGCATTGTTGGTGGAGTTGTAAAATGATCCAACCATTCTGGAGAGCAATTTGGAACTATGCCCAAAGGGCTATCAAAATGTCCATACCCTTTGATTCAGCAGTGTTTCTACTGGGTTTATATCCCAAAGAGATCATAAAGGAGGAAAAGGAACCCACATGTGCAAAAATGTTTGTGGCAGCCCTTTTTGTGGTGGCAAAGAATTGGAAAATGAACAGATGCTCATCCATTGGGAAATAGCTGAATAAGTTATGGTATATGCAAGCAATGGAATATTATTGTTTTATAAAAAATGATGAACAAGCTGATTTTAGAAGGCCTCGAAAAATTTATAAGATGCTGAGCAAAAGAAAGCAGAACCAAGTAACAGAAAGTAACAGCAAGATTGTACAATAATCAACCATGAAAGATGGTTCAGTGATCCAAGGCAATCCCAATAAACTTTTTATAGAAAATGCCATCTGCATCCAGAAAGAGAACTATAGATATTGAATGTAAATCAGCACATGCTTTTGTTGTTTTTTGGTTTGTTTTTTCTCTTGTGATTTTTTCCCTTTTGTTATTTTTCTCTCCCAATATGATTCTTAAAGAAATCTGTATTTAAAAGTTAATATATATGTCTAACCAGAAAAACAACAATTAATTTTTAAAAATTGGTGCAATGTTTAACATATATTGGATTATATATGTTGGGGGGGAGGGAAAATGTGGAACACAAACTTTTGCAAGAGTAAATGTTAAAAATAATCCATGCATATGTTTTGAAAAAAAAATGTTACAGTGAATAGAACACTGGGGCTAAGGTCTGAAAGCCTTGAGTTTATATAAATATAGCCTCAGAAGCTTACTAGTTCTATGACTGGACAAGTGACTTAATTTCTGTTGATATCAGTTTCTTAACTGACGGAGATAATATCATCATCTGCTTCTCAGGGTTGTTGTAAACATTAAATTAGATTTGTAAAGTGCTTAGGCTGGTGCCTGACATACTAGATACAATATAAATGCTTCTTTCCTTCCTTTTCCCTCCCTCTTAATAGCATCAGCATAGTTGAAGTTTACAAAATAAATCTTCAAAAATCAACTGTATTCTTATTTACTAATAAAAAAATCTCTAAAAAGTAATTCCAGAAAGGGATCCAATTCCAAATAACTTAAAATGCATCAAGTATCTAGTTTTCAACCAGATTCTGCACAGATCTAAATACAAAATATTCCTTAAAGAAATAAAATACAATTTATATAGCAACAGAATATCCAGTGTTCATGGCTGAGCCATGACAATATAATAAAAATGAAAATACTAACAAAATTAACTTAATATTCTCAATGCTATGCCAATCAAATTATCAACAGGATACTTTATAAAACAACAAATAATAACAATATTATCATAACATATTAAATAACAAAATTCATTTAGAAAAAAAATCTAGAATATCAAAGGAAATGATGAAAAGAAGTAAAAATAGCATTTCTAAACTTCAAAATATATTATAAAGTAAGAGTCATAAAAGTTATCTGTATTATTTTAAAGAAAAAGGAAAGAAGAGGGAAAAAGAAAGAAAAGAGAGGAAGAGAAAAGAGACAGGAAGATGTGGGGTACATCAATAGAATAGATTTAATAAGGGGAAATATGAAACAATGAAATTCAATAATGTAATATCTGATAAATTGGAAATATAAATCATGTAAGAAAAGAACTCCCTACTTGATGAAAACTACCAGGAAAACTAGAAAGCCTAGAAACTAGGCTTAGACTCACATCACAATCCCCAATACATTCTAAATTAATATCCTTAATATTAAAGATCATACTATAAAAAAATAAGTCTATGTGAAGGAGATGTATGTTAACTAAAAATAGGATAGCAGCAATTTAAAAAGATTAATAGATAAGTGATTACATAAAATTAAAAAGCTTCTGCATACACAATATTAATGTACTAGCTAACTAGCTAACTAGGAGGGAAATGATTGAATAGGAAAAAATTTATATTAAATTTCTATGATAAAGATATTTATATCTAAGATATAAAAATGAATACATATTAATCTATTGATCTAGATATAACCAAAATCCATCCCCCAATATATCAATGATCAAAGGATATGAACCAACAATTCTCAAAAAAATTTGCAAGTATTAATAATCACATTACAGAAATCTCCAAATTATTACTAATAATAAAAGTGCTCATCAAAGCACAAAACCTGAGGTTTTATCTAATACCTTAAAAACTTGCAGAGATGACAAGAGATGGAAATAGTCAACAATGGTAGGGTTGTGGAAAAAGAAAAAAGGGATCCTGGTATGAACAAAATTGTGAATCTGTACAACCATTAAAAAAAGAAAATTGGAATTGTGCAAAATTTAATATGTCCTTTGACCTAGAGATTTCATTATTAGGTATATACTCCAAGGAAGCCACTGATAAGAAAAATCCTCATTTACATACTCCAATTTATTTTTTATCAGCAATTTTTGGGGTAGCAAATAATTTGGAAACAAAATAGAAGATCACTGTTTAGGGAATGAATTAACAAACCACAGTACATCAATGTAATGGAATATCACTTGAATATAAGAAATGATGAATGTAATGAATTCAGAGAACCAGGGAAAGCGGAGTAAAGCAAGCAGAGTCAAAGAAATAATATGCACAATGACTGTAACACTGCAAATAGAAAGAATAACCATACACACCAAAAAATCAAAAGTGAATGTTGCAAGATTATAAAGAACAAGCATGGCTTAAAAGAGAAATATGAGAAGGCATCAGCACCCCATCCCCTTGGTAGAAGGTTCACAAACATTGCACAATGCATATATTTTCAGAATTCTTTTGATGATAGCTATGCTGATTTTTCTTGCTTCTTTTGTCTTTCACTATTATCAGACATTGAGGTGGGAGGTGACACTGAATAAAATTATGATTATAAAAAACAAAGGACATCAATAAAAACTTATTTTAAAATAATTAATGACTTCACTGGTAGCCACTCAGTTGTGCTTGTACAAGTTCTACAAAGAAAATCATATTGTCTCTATTCCTAGATATGACATTACATATATGGCAAAATATATTAGTGATTTCCATAGTTTATATTTATAAGACTCAAATGAAAAGACATTCTGAATGTGTACTTACAAATACTTTCTTCATGGGAATAACAAAGTGTCATAGATACAGTATTTGTATTATTAGAATTTTTGAAAATGCTATTGTTACAAAGATAATAAAACATTTTTCTTATAGAAAAATTAGATCAAGCTTTTGTAGTATCTAGTTGCTTGCCACACTTTAGGAAATATTTTCTGGCCTGCATTATTATCCAAATTTATGTTAAAACAGCCATTTTATGATAGAATTTTAGATATGCAGATAAAGCTGAAAGTCTATAATAAAAACATTAAGGTTGGTAGTTCAAATCTTAAAACATTTATTCAGTGTCTATTTTGTGTGAGAACTACTAGACTGCATTAAAGAGTTATAAAACAAAATCTTATGTGAGAGACAAAGTGTTTTTTTTTTTAATTTCTGTACTTGGAAGGTAGAAAGTTTCCACTTGAAATAACTATATGTGTAAATTCTTATTAAAAAATTTATTAATATTCTCATCTTTTTGCCTAATGTAGAAGATTTGTATGTTATAAGTAATACAGAATTTAAGAGGATCCTTGAAAAACTGAAAGGCCAAGTTTGATGATGCACACCTGTCTTTCCTATTACTGAAGAGGTTGAAGTTGGTGGAAAGCTTGAAATCAGTTTTGATCTGCAGTAAGGACAGTTGATCAAGTGTCCTTTACTATCTGGTATCAAAATGATGAGCCTTGGGGAGTGAAGAACCACCAAGCAAAATGTTCCAGGTGGAAAATAACCAAGTCAAAGCTTCTGTGAAGATAAGTATAGAGATAAGACTTGTGAGCAATAGTTGTGTTTTGAGCTTTGGTGAGTAGGACACCCAGAATAGATAGAAGGAAAGAAGGAAGGAGGGAAAGGAAGAAGAAAAAAGGGAAAGAATGGAGGGAGGGAGGAAAAAAAGAAAGGATCAAAGAAAAGAAGAAGGAAGGAAGCAAAAAAGGAAAGAAGAAAATAAAAGAGAAACTAATGAATAAATCACACTAGTTCCAACAAGAGATATTTTATGCAAAGAGTTGGGATTATCGAAATTGACTGAATATAACTTTAACCTACTCACCTCTTTTCCAAGTGTCAAAGACTCAAGGATTTGTTGATTTTTGTTAGAAGTCTTCCCTACTTCTTTCTTGGTTGTATTGAAATGTATCTTGAGTTCTGTTACCTGTTCCTGTAGACCTGAAATTTCTAAATGTATTTGATCTAGCTGGCTGGAAAGCTGGCCCTGGAATTCATCCATATCCAATGGTTTCCGTTGCACCTATGATTCCAAATCAAAAAGATACTATTAAAGGACTTTGCCCAGCTTCAGAAAAGATCAGTAAAACATGGAATAACATAAATCAAGGACATGACTAAGAAGGAATAACCAGAGACTTGATTGAAAGAGAGCTGAAAAGTTTTAATCCAATCCTTTCATTTAACAGATGGAGAAAATGATGTCTAGACAGATTGAGGAATCTGAGCTTGTCAGCTCCTCCTTATATATGCTCTCTTAAAGGTGTTGAATCTTGTGGAATTATAGTAAGTACTAAGTACATGCCAATTATTATCTCATTAATTCTACTGAGTACCTTGTTTCAAGTTCTGGCCCATAACATCTCCATGTAGGGTCAAATCAGTCATACTGAACCATGCTAAATTAGATAACTATTGTCTCTATCAATTTCAGTGACTTAGCACTTTGTAAGAATCCTAACACTCCCCCCCACTTTCCTAGAGCCCTCATTTCATTGATGAAATCATTTTTAACTCCTCTTTTTAAATTATTGCTTAATTTCTCCCAGGAATTTTAGTTGAAATTGTTCTCAATCTATGTTCTTCTTTGAGGTTTTACTTGTATGTTTCTGAGTCATTCTCTTCTGAATTTGGGTCTTGAGTATTTCTGAACCATAACAGGTTCATTTTTTTGTTTGCTCATTCTTCTAGTCTATTTTCCATCTTTGTACTTGATACTTGGCTGGTTCTGTTGCTGCTTTCTTGGTGGTACTAAGTGTTGGGTTTTCCTAGATTTCAAGAGTAACTCAGGCTGGGGATTGAACGCTTTCATTGCTCTCAAAGCGCTTTCAAAGATCTAGGGTAAATTTGCTGAAGTTGATAGGCTTCAGACTGGGCTGGAAGTTGAAATTGAAAATCAGTTCTGTTCTTGGGTTCTAAGTCACATAAGTGCTGCTTAGTTCTGACTTTGCTCCTCTCTTGAGAATACCACCTGAGCCCATAATTGCTCATTACCTTGGATTGACGCCTCTGGGCACACATACCTTCCTCAATCCACTCTGAATCTGAGATCCAGAACTGAGTAGACAAAGCTGTTGTTGTGCCCCAGTTGGAGTTTAAGAGGATGCTCCTTTATGGATATGGACCCGGTATATAGTCTCTCTCTTAACTGGAATGCTTCCATACTGACTTGGGTAGGGAAAATGTTTCAAGATTTTTTTTTTTTTTTTTACTCCTCAAGATGCAGTCCAGATCATTTATCTATCTGGATAAGTTCTGGGGGAGAGTTCACTCAACTACTTCCTACTACTCTGCCATTTTGCCTATACCCACTGTATGGTGTCTTGTAAGGATAAAAAGAACAGGAGTGTCAAATGTGCAGCTGTAATAAACATTACACTTACTTCTCAGGAAAATGAAGCAGTAGAGGGGAGAAGAGATAAGGATCACCTGAAAGCATTCTCTGCTAAACATCAATTAAATTCTGTTCTCATTTCTTAGGTTGGAGTTTACTAGTTTCAGTGTATGACCCAAGGTATGATGGAAGCATAAAAATCATAATCATAAAAAAGGGAAAAGGATTTTATACACGTGCACAAAAATATTTGTATACTGTTCTTTTTGTGGTGGCAAGGACTTAGAAATCGAGAGGATGCCCATCAGCTAGGGAATGGCTAAACAAATTGTGGTATGTAAATATAATGGAATATTATATTCTGATAAGCAGGAAGACTTCAGAAAACACTGAAAAGACTTACTGATGCTGAGTGAAGTAAGCAGAACTAGGAGAACACTGTACACAATAACAGAAAGATTGTGTGATGTTCAACTATGATAGACAGCTCTTTAGAGAAATTGTCTTGGATCACTTTTTTCCTCTTTTATGATTTCTTTGGGATAGAGATCCAGTAGAAATAGTGCTGGATCAAAGGATATGCATAGTTTAATAGCCAAATTGCTCACAATTGAGATCAGTTTACAACTTCACCAACAATGTGTTATCCCAGTTTTCCCACACCCCCTCCAACATTTATCATTTTCTTTTTCCTGTAATCTTAGCCAGTCTAAGAGGTGTGAAGTGGTACTTCAGAGTTGAGTTAATTTGCATTTCTCTAATCAATAGTGATTTAGAGCATTTTTTCATTTTCCAAGTCCTACTCTGACATATTGTTCCTATATTCCTTGACAAATCACTTAATCTCTTCAGTACTCTAGACCAATGGTCCTCAAACTTTTTAAATAGGGGGCCAGTTCACTGTCCCTCAGACTGTTAGAGGGCTGGACTATAGAAAAACCAAAACTATGAACCTCAGCCCAGTGCAGGAAGTGTGCATTGCTAACTCGAGTTGAGGTCAAATGTCACTTCCAGTCTGATTTTGCCATAACCTGGTGGGGCACATAAACGTCCTCAGCAGCCTGCATCTGCCGTAGTTTGAGGACCCCTGCTCTAGACAATTCTCTAAAATTATAAATTGCAGAGAAAGTGCATTGGTATAAGAAGTTTCCTCATCTAGAATTTCTCCATATCAATGAAATCACAGATCTAGTCTTCATTCCTTCTCCCTTTATACTACTAGAGTATTTTTGCCCAAGAAGATTAAAATGTTTGACACCTGGAAATGTTAGGATCTAAATTTTATATATTTGGAGATAGGCTCAAATAAGGAAAACAATTTGATGATCACTAATGGAGAAAGTAGTGCTAAGAAAAGAACTCAGTGCTCTTCACTCAAAACTAATTTTACTCTCAGTTAATTAAAACTAGTTCCTACTAATGCTTCTTTTCCTGGTGCAAAGAATTGATTGTCATGTAGGGATAACATTTACTCTGCTTAAAATCCTAGGCTGACTCTGGCCTTCAGAAAACATGTTCCTAATATCTAAGCAATTGGGTGGTGAATTAAAGAAATGAATAGTGGAGTACTTTGTTCATTTACATTGATCTTGACTTCTTTCTTGTCTGGAATTGAATTTTAAAGAAAGAAACATTTGCAAGAAAAGAAAAAAAAAAGAAAGAAAGAAAAAGAAAAACAACTTTATCCAAGCCAAGAAAAAATTTTACAACTGTTTAGACAATTAACAATTCTGGGGAGGCCTTACCTTTTGTTTAAGCTGAGTTACCAAGGAATCCAAGGAAGTTGCTTTGGCTTGTAGCTTCTTCAAAGACATTCCAATGGAAACTTTATCAGGCAGTGAGGAACCTGATGGAAAGATTAACTGATGTAATAGGATAGAATACTCCAAGTTTTAGCAAGAAACAGGTTGTGTGGATACCAACACTATCCCACTGTACTTTTTGGTTCCATGTGTAAAATATAGAACAATGGACATGAAAGAAACTGAGACAGGGTTTAGCTTTCTTTCTTAAGAATGAATAAATATCTAAATCATCCATATCAGCTAGCTGTAAAGTATTGAAAGTATTTTGGGGGCAGTTACTTTATAATCTCTCTGAGTAACTTATTCCGTTGCATGGTTTAATGTTTCTTAAAATTCAATTCTTCAGAAGAATTTTTTAAAAATTTAAAAGAAAATTAAAAATACACTCCATAACAGGAAATTAATCTTTGTTCAAAGATAGCAGGAATCTTTTTAAATACTACTGAATATCTGTTATAGTGTAGTCTAGGGAATAATAATTATCAAAATAGATTTAACTAGAGGATCCTGTTAATGTTTTCACTCAAAATGTTTACATGGCACTAAATATTAGAATATCTATCACAGAAAATGATTTTAAAAAGAGATGCACAGAGGCTTCAGAGAGAATGTAAAACATCTGGTAGTTGGGAAATTTTATATAATGAGATTGAAAAAGGAAGTTAGGCCCAGTTTGTTATGGTTTTTAACCAAAATAAGTTTTTATCTCAGAGGTAATGATAGTAAGGAAGTTACTGAAGTAGGGAACTAATATTGTCAGAACTGCACTTGAGGAAAATCACTTTGGCAATATGGAGAATGGATTGAAGAAGGAAGAAATGAAATGTCTATTTGAATGTTTAAAATGAAAACAAAAGCCCTTATTCTATAGAACTCCACAGAATCCAGTAATGTTTGAAAGTTAAATAAATGTGAAATAATTTGAAGTAAATATGATTGAAAAAAATCAATAAAATATTCATATTTACTGAAAATCTACAATAATCTCCCTCTACAAAATTATTATTTTGATATCTTATAGAGGTATGAAGGTGATTTTGGATTCACAAGATCATAGATCCAGAGTTAGCCATCTCTCTTAAATACCCAGCCCCTTTATTATATTATCCATCATGGCCAGCCAAGCCATTTGCTGCTTTCACTCCAACAAATATGCTCCTGAACAAAAGTGGAGAAAATTACACAATCATTCTAACTGGGTCCATTACAAATTTACAATATATAATCTCAACTGGGCACTCCTAACTTTTAGGCAATACTACTATACTACCCTAAACTCACTATCTCAATCTCCACAATGGTTTTTACAAACTTCTCCCTCTTCCGTTCTCTCAATTGAGAATCTTGCCTCATATTTCATTTTTATCTAATTTTTGTGAGACAGTTGGGATTAAGTGATTTTACCAGGTCACATAAATAAATGTCTGAGGCTGGATTTGAACTCTGTATTC
Source organism: Sminthopsis crassicaudata (assembly GCF_048593235.1). NCBI lineage: Eukaryota > Metazoa > Chordata > Mammalia > Dasyuromorphia > Dasyuridae > Sminthopsis > Sminthopsis crassicaudata. Next base: position 321,553,425 of record NC_133620.1, read on the forward strand.
CAGATTCTAGGGCTAGTGCTCTATCCACTGCATCATCTAGCTGCTTCATATGTTACAGAAAAAAAACTGAATCCATTGGCTTCCTCCTCTCTAGTCTTCCTTATCTCCAGTCTTGGATAGAAGTTCCTCTACTTAATACAGCTATTCTCTTGGCTTCTGGGGTTTCTATCACATGAGCCCACCACAGCCTAATAGAAGGTAATCGAAAACAAAGCCTTCTGCCTCTCTCTTCATTAAGCACTATCTTGATGAAACAGCCTTAGTCTTTGCCAAAACTAACCCCTTTCCTTGTTCAAGTGATTTTATACCATCCTGTATATGTCAACAGATTGCTCCCTCTGTCATGCTCATTCTTTCACTTATTTCCAATTTCTCTCTCTTGGCTCATTTCCTATTGACTACAAACAGGCCCATGTCTCCCCTATCCTGAAGAAAAAACAAGACAAAACAACTCATGATCCCATAGTGTTTTATAACTCTTCTGACCTTTATAACTAAACTCTTTGCAAAGACTTATCTACAATAGGTGCCTCCACTTTCTCTCTTCTTACTCTCTACTTAACCTCTTACAATCTGACTTCTATCCTTATCATTTCACTGAAACTGCTCTCTCCAAAGTTATTAGTGATCTCTTAGTTGCAAATTCCAATGGCTTTTTTTTTTTTCAGTCTTCATTCTCCTTGACCCCTCTACAGCTTCTGATACTACTGATCACTCTTCTTGATACTCTCTTCTCTCTAGGTTTTTTAAGACACTATGGTCCTCCTTCTCTGTCTTCTTTGCTGGGTCCTCCTTTAAGATCATGTCCTAGATGTTTTACAGAATTTTATCCTGGAACTTCTCTTCTCTCTTCATACTACCTCATTTGGCAAGCTCATCAGCTCCCACTGATTTAGTCACCATCTTTCACTGAGGAGTCTCAAATCTACTTATTTGGTCTCAAATTCACTGCTGATCCCAGCCTTTTAGATGTTTTGAGTTGGAATGTTTAGTAAATGTCTTAAACTCAACAGTCCAAAATAGAATCTTATTCACTTTCCTCCTAAATCCTCTCCTCATGCTACCTTCTCTATTATAGTAGAGGATAATATCATCCTTCCAGTCCCTCAGGCTCAAAATCTATCAGTTATCTTTGGCTTTATCTCTCACCCCATCCCCCCTTCTCCCCACATGCAATCTGTAGCCAAAGCCTAGTGATTTCACCTCTCTTAGATGGCCCCTTCTCTCCCCTGATACTACTACCACTATAGTGCAGGCCCTCATCACCTCATGCTTAGACCACTGTGGTAGCCTGCTGGTGGATCTGCTTGCCTCAAGTCTTCCCCACTCTAATCCATCTTCCATTCTACCACTAAAGTAATTTTCCTAAAGTGCAAGTGTGACCATAAAAACCCTCCTACTCAATAAACTGGACTGGCTCCTTATTGTCTCTAGAAGCAAATACAAAATGTTCTGTTGAGTGTTCAAACCCTTCCTTATCTAGCTCCCCCTTATCTTTTCAGTATTCTTATATCTTACAGATCCAGTAAGATCACTAACACTAGCCTCCTGGCTGTTCTACCAACCAGATACCTAATTTCTGGCTCCAGGCATTCTCTGTGACTGTCCTCCAATCTAACTTCTGACCTCCCTTCCTTCCACCTAAAATCCCACCTTCTACTGGGAGCTTTTCCCAATCCTTTTTGATTTGAGTGCTTTCCCTGTTAAATATTTCCTCCTTATCCAATTTATAGTTTGTTTTGTTTCTATTTTGTGTCTTTTTATTTGCATATAGTTTCCCTTATTCCATTGTAAGCTCCTAGAGGACAGGGCTGTTTTTTACACTGTATCTGTATCTGTAGTGTTTAGCATAGTGCTTAGCACACTTAATGTTTATTGATTGTGATTCTAATCTTGTTAGTACTAATCCATTTTACAGATGAGAAAACTTGTGGCCTAGGTAGGCTAAATTGATTTTTCCAGGGTCACGGGTGGTAAACCATCTAATGTGGGATTTGAACAGATTCCCCCTGATTCTAAAGTCAATGTTCTTGCCACTGTACACATCACCTCCCTCATTCCTGAAAGTTATGCTGGTGAAGTACAAGCTCTGGTCACTTCTACCAAGCTGGAAAGGCTTCAAATATAGGCCTAGTGACAGAATATATTTGTCAGAGCGTCAGTTTAATAAAGACAGGCTCATCACCAGGTAATAAATGCTTTTGACTACAGGAAGCCAACTACAAAAACAAAGCCATGTCCTCTGTCTGCCGTAATCCTGTTATTTTGGGCAGTGAGGGTGGTACACAGTGTAGCAAAGAGCACAGTTCTGACCATCTATAAACAACGCAATTGTTAGCACCTAAAGGTCAATCTCAGACCAACAAGGAATGACTGGACAAATAGTTCAAGAACTTAATATTATTCTGACATTTTTGCTATAAATGAATGAAACAAGTAGACATGGAAGATTAGAAAACAAGGGAACTGGTCATGGAGGGAGAACAAGAGAGAAGAGATAAACAGACATACACTAGTATCTATGAAGTTACTATTATCCTAACCACAGGAAGGTCTACAACACAAGGTAGTTAGTTAGGTAGATCCTAACTGGATCTATTAACCAGTAGTTAGTTAGGTAGATCCTAACTGGAGATTTCTTGAAAGACACAGAAAACATATACACACATATATACACAAACACAATATATATGCACACACAGATATACACACATATAAGCATACATGCACACATACTACACAAGAGCACCCCTAAAAAAGAAAATCATGAATCTAATAAAATATGACAGGATTCAACACAGTAAGTTTGGTGTAACTCAAACTCTAATTCTTTTTTTTCCCTCCCAGAAAAATGAGTACAAGTATTTATAGTGTACCTATTCCTCTTTATTTTTTTTTTACTTCCCCCTATTTTTCTCATTTCTCAAAGCAAATACCTTGGAACTGAAACAGCCTGAAAACCTTTGCCTTATTTTCTAGCAGAAAGATACTATCCTCAGAAGTAACTGTGCAAAAGAATATAAACCCTAGTCTTATCTACATGACTCTAAAACTAAAAAGATATAAATTTTTATTTTCCTTTTTTTTAAGCTTACCAGAAATTAATGTATCAGATGTAGCCTCTGGATCACAGGGTATTACATTTGGGATTTTCTTTCCAATGTTGTTAAAACAGGGAACTTGATCATTTAGAGCCTCCATTTCCCTTCTCATATGTGCAATTGCGGTACGCAAGTTTGTATTCTGTTCCTGCAGCTTCTGAATCTCACTGGATGGAAAACCTTTGCTTCCACTTATTCTGTGATCTGTTAGGAGCACCTGTAAAATAAACAAGTTTTTGCAATGAATCTCTCTCTGCATCCTGAAAAATATGAAGACATCCCTTTTTCTCATAATTCCTTTAAAAAAATAATCTGGTTGAACCAAGAAAAAATAAATTATACAAGCAAATGGGCTTGCAGAATACAGATTCCTGATAAACGAGATCATTTATGTAAAGTTCTTCACAAATTCTAGCATGCTACATAAATGTCAGCTAAAAAAAAAATAAAAATTTAACCACCAGTTGGTTTGTATAAATTAGGAGACACCTAGTTGTCCCTTCCCCATCTTTTTCATTTCAACTGGCTAAGATGGTTGCTAAATACTTAATCCAGATCTAAAGCACATCTGGGTTATCACTGCTTCTAGCTGTAGTGAGATGTTCAATTGCACTGAGGATCTTATCCATTCTTAACTTCTTTGGATACTATTTTGATATTTGATCCTCTGGATAAACAGGCCTTTAAGCCCCAAAGAATATTCCCCTAGACTGCTGGAGTATCATGAACTGAATTCAACTTATTATGTATATATTTTGTTTTACATAGTTATTTTCAAGAGGGAATACCTCATCAGTATGAGCTCTTTGAGAGGAAGGATTGTCTTTTGCATAATGCCAAGCATGCAGTAGATGTTTAGTTGTTATTATTGTTGTTTAGTTGTGTCCAACTCTGTGACCCCATTTGAAGTTTTCTTGGCAAAGATTCTAGAGGGTTGGCCATTTCCTTCTTGAGTTCATCTTACAGATGAGGAAACTGAGGCAGACAGGGTTACATGACTTACCCAGGACCACACAGCTAGGAAGTGTATAACGTCACATTTGAACTCAGAAAGAGGAATCTTCCTGAGTTTGAACTCCTTATCTGTTGTGCCATTTAGCTACCCCAGATATTTAGTAAATATTTATCAACTGTTTTGAAAACACAGGTTTAATTATGCCACCCTTCCTTCCCCATTCAAAAAAGACTCCAGTAGCTCCCTATCACCTCCAAGATCAAATTTTCAGTTTAGCTAAATCTTTCATATAACTCTTCCTACTGTCCCAATTTTCTTATACTTTCCTCCCCATGATCTAGTGACACTGCTTTCCTTGCACAAGATATGCCAATTCCCAACTTTGCATTTTTATTGGCTGACCCTCCACTTTACCTCTACATCCCCACTTCTGGGCTTTCCTGGGTTTCTTCAAATCCCAGCTTAATGGCCACTTTCTGCAAAAAGCCTTGTGTCATCCCCCTTAATGCTAGCACCTTCTCTCTGCTGCTTATCTCCAATTTATGTTATATACAGTTTGTTTGTGTACATTTATTTACTTGCCATCTTTATGTTTGCGAGCTCCCTAAGAGTAGAAGCTGATTTTTGCTTGTTTCTTGGTTTATTTATTTATTTATTTTGGCCATTCTTTGTATTCCTAACTCTTAGGGCCTTGCACATAGAAATAAGTGCTAAATAAATACTTGTTCACTTGACCTTTCTGTGTCCTTGGACAAGTCACTTAAATCGATCCTGAGCTCCAGTTCCCTCACTGTAAGACTAGGGCTCTGAGGTTCCTTGATAACTTTTCTGCTCAAGTAGTATCAATGAATACCTCCTGTTTCTTCATTTGTTTAACATTTAAAATGTTTCACAATCTAGCTCCAACCTATCATTCTATATTGATTTCTCATTGCTTCTTCTCATGCCTATTACATTCCAGATAAAGGAACTCAGCTGCTGCTAGCCCCCAGAACACAACATTCTATTTCCAGTCCCTTAGCCTGGAAAGTTATTCCTACTCAGCCTTGTCTTTTGGTATCCTTAGGTCTGTTCAACATTCAACCCAAATGCTACCTACCAAGAGGCTTTTCCTGATTGCCTCAATTATTTAGTATTCTCTCCTCCCTTAAAAATTATTAAGTATATTTACTTCATATATATATATATATATATATATATATGTATTTCATCTACCTATCTGTGCATGTTATGTCCCCCAGCAGAATGTAAACTCCTTCTGGGCAGGGACTGTTTGACTTTTGTCTTTGTAACCTCAGGGTCTAATTGGCATGCAGTAGGCATTTAACAAATGTCTTTTGAATGAATATTGAATATTTTTCCTTGATTAACTTGGTTTTAAAAATTATTAATCACAAACTTGCCATTGATAAAAAAATTTAACTTACATATTTAATTTCAAAGCATAAAATATCAAATTTTTCTTTTCTTCCTGCCAGTTTCCAGCTACCAAGAATTCTTTGCTTGTTCATTTAATCTTGTTCATTTTTATTTTTACATAATGATAGCATATATTGTTATTTTAATTTTGTTTTTTTCTAAACATCATTTATAAAATATAGTTTTTTAATAACATTTCACAGAATCAAAAATCTCAAAGTTGGAAGCAAAATTAAAGATTATTTAATCTAATCTAAACATGATAAATAACTGTATATCTTTTGTAATAATAATAATAATAATATTTTATTTTGTGTTTATTATGTACCAGGCATTTTTCATGTGGTTAGGAATACTTTTTAGATTTTTTTTATGAGCTGTTTATTCATATCCTTTGACTTTTTATTTTATTTATATTAGAATACTTCATATGTATTTATTGTTTATATATTTCAGATATCAAACCTTTATCAGAAAAATCTGATAAAGTTTTTTTTTTCTTGTACATTGAGTGACTCCTTTTCTCATCCTAGTTTGTATTAATGTGGTTTGTGCATAAGTTTTTCAATTTCAATTTCAAGTTTTTATTTTATCTTTTATAATTGCCTCTAGGGGCAGCTAGGTGACACAATGGATTGAACACTAGGCCTGGAATTCAAATTTGACCTTATTCACTTTCAGCTGTGTCCCCAAGTCACTTAATCCTGTTTGCCTCAGTTTCCTCATTTATAAGATGATCTGGAGAAGAAAACATTAAACCATTCCAGTATCTTTGCCAAGAAAACTCCAAATGGGGTCATGAAGAAAGGGACATAATTGAAAATGACTGAACAATGACAACAAAATTATCTCTATCTGGTTAAAAATACATCTCTTACCTATTACTGTAAGAGCTCTATGATCTGTTTTTCTTCTAATTTTATCCATGTAGAGTATATTTATGGAATATAGTAAAAGATACTGGTCTAAGCTTAATTTCTGACTGAAAAACTTCTAGATAGAAAACTTTACAGTTTTCCTATTTTATATCAAATAGGAAGTTTTTTTTTTTCTAGGCAATTTATGTTTTCTACTTTATGAAATACTAAGTAATTGAATTCTATTGTTTCTGAATCTCCCTTATCTGTTCTGTTCCACTGATCTAATTTTAAATGATACCAGATGATTTTGATGGCTGTTATTTAATATTATAATTTGAAATCTAGAAATGGTATTCCCCCTTCTTCTTACTTTTCATTATTAGCTAATTTGATTTTAAAAAGCAAAAAAAAAAGTTTATTAGTAAATTAAAATAAAATAAAAAAGGTGAATTCACAAATGAATAAAAAAAATAAATTCCTGGAGACTATTCTATTAAATATCAATAAAACTAATGATATAAATTATATAGAATATTTACAAAAATAAAAAACGTCCAATTTAAGAGAACAAGGAGTAAAAAAAGTCAATCACCCTGGAGGTTGTTTCCTGAAACAAATATCAGTTTTCTCTAACAAGAAACAAAGCTCTCTCTGGGACTTGATTGGGTTGGACCTCTACTGACCTAGCTTAAAGATCCACCCTGGTAAAATAGGGGGCCCCTCCAACTTGATACATTCAGAAACTAGGTGAGTCACCATATTCTTTTCCAGAAGTTAGTTTTCATAATGTCCTTTTTGCATATTCTTGCTGTGTTTGGGGCAAAGTAAGCCTCCTTTACTAAACCATTCAATAATTTGCAAGTGCCCTATTTTGTCTCTATGTCAAACTTGAACAGGGTCCTGATGTTAACACTATTTCTTTTTTTTTTAAATTAATTTTATAATTATACATTTTTTGACAGTATATATGCATGAGTAATTTTTTTTATAACATTATCCCTTGTATTCATTTTTCCAAATTATCCCCTCCCTCCCTCTACTCCCTCCCCTAGATGACAGGCAATCTCATACATTTTACATGTGTTACAGTATAACCTAGATATAATATATGTGTGTAAATCCAAATTTTTTGTTGCACATTAAGTATTGGGTTCTGAAGGTATAAGTAACCTGGGTAGACAGACAGTAGTGCTAACAATTTACATTCATTTCCCAGTGTTCCTTCTCTGGGTGTAGTTGTTTCTGTCCATCATTGATCCACTGGAAGTGGGTTGGATCTTCTTTATGTTGAAGATATCCACTTCCATCAGAATACATCCTCATACAGTATCATTGTTGAAGTGTATAATGATCTCCTGGCTCTGCTCAATTTAACTCAGCATCAGTTGATTTAAGTCTCTCCAAGCTTCTCTGTATTCCTCCTGCTGGTCATTTCTTACAGAGCAATAATATTCCATAACATTCATAATTTACCCGACCATTCTCCAATTGATGGGCATCCATTCATTTTCCAGTTTCTAGCCACTACGAAAAGGGCTGCTACAAACATTTTGGCACATACAGGTCCCTTTCCCCTCCTCAGTATTTCTTTGGGATATAAGCTCAGTAGTAGCAGTGCTGGATCAAAGGGTATGCTCAGTTTGATAACTTTTTGGGCATAGTTAACATTATTTCTAATATGTAACGAATATTAATACAAACATTTTAAATATTAGCAAAAAGATTCAGCAACTTATACTTTAATCTTGTTGGATTTATACTAGGAAAGCACATTTGGTTTAATGTCAAAAAATAAAATACTAATAATTAACAATAACAACAAAAGTCATATAACTATGCCGATAGCAGAAAAAGTTTTTGACAAGATACAACATCCATTCCTGTTAAAAATATTAGAAAACATAGAAATAGATCTTCCCTTATCATAAGAAGTAACTATCTAAAAAGAAGAGCCAGCATTATATGGTATGTCGATAAAATAGATAAGGTTTTAGAACCAAGGACTTTAACCAAGGACAATGAACCAAAAGTACAACATTAATATTATACAATAAAATATGTAAAAGTAGAAAGAGGAAGGTTTAGTCTACTTCTACAGCATTGAAAAAATTATGTTCTATGAGTAGGTTGGAATTTTACTAAGAATGCAGGACATTTCCAGTAGAGAGAAAAATCATCACATGACAAAAAAATTACAATTCTATCAGTGTAGAATATAGTTCTATTAACACAAAAAAAGTCTTCAACAAAATGCAGCACTCACTTATTAAATTCATTAAGATTTATTAAGAGCCTAACAAGGGCTAAGCAAACTAAAACTAAGCTCTGGGGATAAAAAAACAAAACCAAAAAAAAAAAAAAAAAAAAATCTTGAGAAATTTATGTTTAAAAAAAAAACCCAAAACACAGGAATAAAAAAATTTGTCCTTTATATGTAAGAATTCTGTAAGTAATATGTATTTCAATGAACAAACTAATCTTTTCAAAGAGAAGATGAAATACATATCTCTTCTTTAAATAGACAGATGGGAGATTGGGTGAGGAATATTTAATATTGTACTGTTGCTTCATTATTCAATTTTACTCATTTATTTTCTTTGATACAAGGGAGATCTTTTAAGATTAAAATAAGATTAATTTTTTTTTTTTTTTTTGAGGCTGGGGATAAATGACTTGCCCAGGGTCACATAGCTAGGAAGTGTTAAGTGTCTGAGACCAGATTTGAACTCAGGTCCTCCTGAATTCAGGGCTGGACTGAAGCACCTACCTAGCTGCCCCCGATGGTTCACTTTCAACACAAGATTATTGGAAATGATCTGAATCATCTCGTTGTTGAAGAGAGCCACATCCATCAGAATTGATCATTATATAATAATCGTGAACAATGATCTCCTGTTTCTGCTAATTTCACTTAACATCAGTTTATATGTCTTTCCAGACCTCTCTAAAAGAACCCTGCTGATAGTTTCTTATAGAACAATATTTCATAACAATCATATACCACAACTTACTTATTCAGCCATTCTCCAATTGATGGGCATCCACTCAGTTTCCACTTTCTTGCCACTACAAAGAGGGCAGCCACAAACATTTTTGCACATGGGGATTCCTCTCCCTCCTTTAAGATCTCTTTGAGATATAATCCCACTAGTAACACTGTGGTATTTCCTGTAATTAAACCTGCTAGGTCAAAGGGTATGCACAATTTGATGACTTTTTGGGCATAGTTCCAAATTGCTCTCCAGAATGGTTGGATCCGTTCACAACTCCACTAACAATATTTTAGTGTCCCCAGTTTTCCCACAGCCCCGCCAACATGGGTCATTATCTTTTCCTGTCATTTTAGCCAATCTGAGAGGTGTGCCACAATGCTTTCTAGCCTTCCCCCCCAATTTTTTTTTAAATACTGAATACTGAATTCTTAACCCAAAAGTATAAGTCTTTACAGTTATCAAACACAAGGTTACTATCATTATTTGCTATGATGTATTGCATGTCTATTCTTTTTTCTGACCTATCATTCTATTTCTTAGTAAGTACCAGATAGTTTTGCTACCCAAAGACATATAGTTTGAGATTAGTATTGCTGAGCCTTACCTTTTTAAAAAAATTTAATTCCTCTGATATTTTTCCAAATGAACTTTACTATTTTTTCTAGCTTTATAATTTTTTTTTTTTTTTTTTTTTGATAATCTAATTGGTATGGCATTGAATAGTTTAGGTAAAACTGTCATTTTTATTATTGGCTCTGTCTACCCATGAATAATTAATATTTATCCATTTATTTAAATATGACTTTATTTGTATAAAAATACAAAGTTTGTCCTAGGTATTTTATATTGTCTACAATTGCTTTAAATGGGGTATCTCTTACAATCTTTCCTTGCAGGGTTTTTGTTGGTGATATAAAGAAACATTGGTGATTTATGTAGATTTATTTTATATCATGCTACTGTATAGATGGGTGCAAGATTCCCTTCCCCAAATTAACTAATCAGAGACATCTTCAGGTACAAAGAGAAAGAATTTATTTAGTCCCTGCAGGGAGAGGTCCAGACACACACGTGGGAGGCATCCCAGCTTCCACCACCATATGCTCATGGAACCTGATAAGCTTCTGGCTTATCAGGATTAAAATAGTAAGACCCAAGCCTTTTCATTGGATAGACTAAAAGGAAGTAACCATTTTTAATTGTTTTGTTTTTTTCTGGTTATAACATGTATATTAAGTTTTTTTAATACATATTTTTTAAAGAATCATATTGGGAGAGAAAAATCAAAACAAAAGGGAAAAACACAAAAGAAAAACAAAAACAAAAATAAAAGCCAACATAACATATGTTGCTTTATATTCTTTCTCCTTAGTTCTTTTTCTGAATGCAGATGGCATTTTCTGTCCAAAGTCTATGGGGATTACTTTGGATCACTGAACCATTGGGAAGAATCAAATCTTTCATGGTTAATCCTCAACACATTTTTGCTATTACTGTATACAATGTATTTATTCCTGGTTCTACTTGTTTTCCTCAGTATCAATGTTCATGCAAATCTTTCCAGGCCTTTTAAAAATCAGCTTGTTCACCATTTTTTAGAGAACAATAATATTCCACTACTTTCATATACCATAACTTGTTCAGCCATTCTCCTCTTTTTCCAATTCTTTGTAATTACTAAAAGAGCTGCTACAAGCATTTTTATACATTCGGGTCCTTTTCCATCCTTTATGATTTCCTTGAAATAATTGATCCAATAGTGGCATGGATGGGTCAAAGTGATGAGGGTTGGGGTCCCTTTAAGATTCCTTTCTAATTGCCCAACCCATGGCTGACCTTGATTCACAAATCCTGGTCAAAGGCACCTTTTGAATATCCGGCCCAGCCCCACTATCAGCTCAGCTTCCCCCACCCCTCACCTGATCTGAGCTAACTGAAAAGCTCTTGGGGGTACCGCCCATCATCTTCTAGGTATAAAAAGGGCCAAGCTAGATCCCTCATTGCAGGAGCCCTCCCAGCCAACACATGGTATCCTTCCAGCCATGTAAGGGATCCTGCCCACCCAGCGGCCACCTCTGGCCCTGGCATCTTTCTAACTGAGCTTTACTTCCAAATTTCTACAATAAACCTTTTATTTATCAATCTAGGTTTTCAGGCCTGTAAATTCATTTACAGGGGGATACTGTGCCTCATGGGATTATCTATGCGCTGAGAAATGGGGTTCCCCCTTTCCTTTCCCTCATTAAAAGGGTATGCACATAACACTAGCATTTCTAAAAAAATATTGAAAATATTGTTAACAATCACTATCACTGTTTTTCACTCGATCTTACTGAAAAGGCATCTAGCTTATCTTGCTTGATGATTTTAGATAGACATTTCTTATTATTTTAAGGAAAAATCCATTTATACTTCTACTTTCAAGTGTTTTTTAGTAGGAATGCATCTAAACCATGGTTTTTGTTTTTGTTTTTTTAATTTTTGTTATTGATAAAATATATTCTGCTTAAAATTTTCCTTATGTTAACCATCACTGCATTCCTGGTATAAATCCTACTTGGTCACAATATATAAGCTTTTTTATGTATTATTGTAATAGTCTAGCTCTTATTTTTTTAGGATTTCAGAATATTGAATATTTATTAATGAAATTGATATATTATTTTCTTTCTGCTTTTGTTCTTCCTGGTTTAGATATCAGTGCCATGTTTATTTCATAAAGAGTCAGGCAGGATTCCTTTGCTTGCTTATTATTTCAAATATTTAATATTGAAATTAGTTGATCTTTAAATATTTGATAGAATTCATTTGTAAGTCTATTTGGTTTTGATGCTTTTTTCCTTAAGACACTTAATTATGACCTGTTAGTTTCTTTTTTCTAAAATAGGTTTGTATAGATATTCTCTTATTTATAATTTTGTAAATATTTTCCTATTTCACTTAAAATTTAATGGCATATAATTGAGCAAAACAACTTAATTATGCTTTGAATTCACCTTCATCAGTGGTATACTCACCCTTTCCATTACTGATACTGAAGACAGGGAAGCAGCCCAGGTAAAGTGATTTATTAAACAAACTAAAATGGATTTACATTCTCTTTTCATATACAAACCTAAATGATCCCACATGCTTTGATCTGATGCAAAACTTAAGTGGCCTTGCCTATTCTGTTCTATTCTATTTCTGTGTAAAATAGGTCTTCAGAAAATGTCTCTTTGCAATGTCACTTCTCTTTTGAAAGTGATCTTTTTCTAACCAATAAAGCTTTTTTCATCACAACCTTGATTCCTCTAAATTCTTTCTCTACGAACCTACCCAAAGCTTTGGAGAGAAGAACTGCAGATCCATCCCTGCTGCAGACCACACCCCTCATCAATACTAGAGATTTGATTTTCTTCTTTTTAAAAATCATATTAACCAATTGCTTTTTTCATAAAACCAATTTCTAGTTTTACTTATTAATTAAATGGTTTGCTTACACTCAATTTTCTTAATCTCATCCTTAATTTTTGGATTTCCAATTTGTTGTTGCGAGAACTGGATGAGCATTTATTTGGTTTCTACAGTTATGAAAATTAAATTGGAGAAATCAAAGAATTATCAAGGGTAGAGGTTATCTTCCCCAAAAGAATATAAGAATGTAAATTCCTGGGGACCAGGACTGGCTTTTGTAATCTGGGGTGGTGGCCTGAGATTTGCAAAGAATTGTTATCTAGAATATAAACTTGGGGGAAGGGACTGGCAATGAGAGGTAATAATTCGAGTAATATAACTTCCATAGCATCCAATTAATGGAGTATATCTGAATGTGGATCACAACCTAGTATTTTCACCATTTTTGTTGTTTGTTTGCTTTTTGTTTTCTTTTTCCCCTTTTTGATCTGATTTTTCTTGTGCAGCATGATAAATGTGGAAATATGTATAGAAGAATTGCATGTTTAACATATATTAACATATATATATATTAACATATATAGGAGAGGGTGTTGGGGGAAGGGAGTAAGGAAAAATTTGGAAGACAAGGTTTTGGAAGAGTAAATGTTGAAAACTATCTTTGCATATATTTTGACAATAAAAATCTATAATTAAAAAAAAGGATTAGGCTGTTTAGACTCCAATTAGTTTTTGTTCTGTGCTTTCATGGTCCCTTTTCAGATCATAAAGCATTTAATATTTCTGCTTTTCTGCATTAAGCTATAAAATTTGAATGCCCTAATATATATAGTAAAGGTATATTTTCTTTATTCACTTTCAATTTCTTTCAGTGAGGCTGTTGGGACCCTGCTCTCCTGCAAGTACCCAGAGCCAATAGGATCTTTGCCTTTCTGCTACCACACTCACTGGGTATGAAGCTTTCTGGTCAATCACAGATAGTCTGGGACCAAATCTGGTCAGCAAATCTAAGCCTGTCATCCAAGGACAGTGGAGTTCCTTCATTCTTGCTCTGCTCAGCTGTCTGATCCCCCACTCTGGTTGGTGAAAGTTCCTGAAGTAGAGGCTGCTGGGTCCTCTGCAGCTCCCAGAACTTTTGTTTTGTTAATTTAACAGAATCTGCTTGGGAGATGTTTGCACTCACTCATGCCCAACCTCTGTCCCAGGAGGTCTTTGTCCAACTTTTTTTTTTTTTTTAGTCTTTTTTTTTAAATTAATTTTTATAATTATAACATTTTTTTTGATAGTACATATGCATAGGTAATTTTTTTTTTTAACATTATCCCTTGTATTCCCTTCTGTTCCGAATTTTTCCCCTCCTTCCCTCCACCCCCTCCCCTAGATGGCAGGCATTCCCATACATATTAAATATCTTATTGTATATCCTAGGTACAATATATATATGTAGAACCGAATTTTGTTGTTGTTGTTGTTGCAAAGGAAGAATTGTATTCGGAAGGTAAAAATAATCTGGGAAGAAAAACAAAACAAAACAAAACAAAAAATGCTCATAGTTCACACTCATTTCCCAGTGTTCCTTCTCTGGGTGTAGCCCATTCTGTCCATCATTGATCAATTGGAATTGGATTAGCTCTTCTCTATGTTGAAGATATCCACTTCCATCAGCATACATCCTCATACAGTAACATTGTTGAAGTGTATAATGATCCCCTAGTTCTGCTCATTTCACTCAGCATCAGTTGATGTAAGTCTCTCCAAGCCTCTCTGTATTCCTCCTGCTGGTCATTTCTTACAGAGCAATAGTTTTCCATAACATTCATATACCATAATTTACCCAACCATTCTCCAATTGATGGACATCCATTCATTTTCCAGTTTCTAGCCACTACAAAAAGGGCTGTCACAAACATTTGGTTTGCCCAACTTTTAATGATTTCTGCTGCTGCCATTCACTTGAGGCAAGCACCTTTAAAGAAATTCACAACAACCTCTGAGACAACCTTGATGGAACTTTGCTTTCCCAGACTGTTGTAGTACCACAAATTAAAACAGTTGTAAATTAACCATAATTGCATAGAAAAAGGAATCTAGCTTTCCCAGAGATCTTAATTGATATACCTTTAGACAAGTCTGACACCTGATCTTCTAGATGAATTCCATCTAACTTTCTGATTTTCTCTTAATTTACCACCTTTGTACCTGAGAAACCAAGGTATATTTCCCCTCTAAAGAATCTTGTTATGATGAAGATCTTTGCTAAACTCTTTTCAGGACTAAGCCCACTATGAGGTGGGCTCTCTCCCTCATAGTGCCTTTCCTTTAGTGATGCTTTTCTCCTTTCTCTAGTTAATTCTGGTTAGTAGAGCCTGTCAATCAATGTCTTTCTCTCCCTTCATGGAGTATTTTTTTCTCCTGGTTAACTGAGTTCGCTGGGAACTTTTTCCTTGCTAACTCTAAAATCTCTCAATTCTATTTCATATTTACCATTCTTGGTGTCTATTTTACTTCTTACTTTTGTCTTTAAACTCTTCTTCTAAAAACAAACAAACAAAAAAATTCTTCCTTCCGGAAAAGAGAATGGCCAGTGTGAATTTGTCACATGTTTATTTCAAACTAAGTCTTGCTACTTCAACCTCATCATTCTGTAGTAAAGGTGCAAGCAACTGTAAGATCACAGGATTGTGACTATTGGAGGGGGCATGGGACTGTTGGTAAACAGGTATTTATTTGTATAGTATACTGTTCATAAAGTTGTATACTGATTCAACATGATACTGTAGAGCAATTTAGAACTATGCTCAAAGGGTTATAAAACCATGCAAACACTTTTTGATCAAATAATACCACTACTAAAGATTAAAAAAAAAAGGAAAATAAAAATAAAAACCAGAAATATTTATTGCAGCTTTTTTAATGGTGACAAAGAATTAGAAGTTGAGAAGATGTCCATCAACTGGGTAATGACTTGAACAAGTGGCATGATTGTGATGGAATGTTATTTTGCTATATGAAATGATAAGCAGAATGCTCTCAGAAAAACCTGGAAAGACTTACTTGAATTGATGCAAAGTGAAATGACCAAAACCAGGAGAACAATGTACACAGTAACAATACTGATTACTATTTTCAGCAATACAATAATCTAAGACAGTTCTAAAGGATTTATTATGAAAAAATACTATCCAGCTCCAGAGAAAGAACATCAAAGTATGTTTTTCTTTCCTTTATTTTGCTTTTTTTTTGGTCTGTTTTTTTTTTTCCCCCCACACCATTATGGAAATACATTTTTCTGACAGCAAACAAATGATCTGTATAAAATTGTTTGCCTTCTCAATAAGTGGGGGGAAAGGAGGACAGGAGGGAGAGAATTTGGAAATCAATTTTTTTTTTTTAACTGAAGCTTTTTATTTTCAAAACATGTAAGGATAATTTTTCAACAATGACCCTTGTTACAGGAGCCACCTATTAATGGCTGCTGGGGATCTAACTGACCAGTAGAATAGATCCTTTCATGTGAGAGGAAGATAATGATACAAGGAGATTGAGAAGCAGTTGCAGCCTCTGACTTCTCTCCTCTTCCCTCTTTATTTCATTCCCAATTCACAAGCAACATCTGTAAAGGCTGCCTTCAATTCCTTCAACGTTATGATTCACAGCTGTGGGGGGCTTTCTGAGAACCCACCCTGCTCCTTAATGGTACATCCCTTTTAATCCTTTACAGGCTTTCTGGGTTTCCCACTTATGTGTGATCCTCAATACATATCAATGTATGTAACATATGTAAGATGTATGGGATTGCCTGTCATCAGGGGGAGGGAGTGAAGGGAGGGGGGGATAATTTGGAAAAATGAATACAAGGGATAATATTATATAAAAAAAATTACTCATGCATATATACTGTGGAAAAAAATCTAAATAAAATAAAATAAAATAAAAACATATCAATATGGATATGCCATTGGAGTTCCAGACAGAAGCACTCTAATGTAACATTCACATAATATTACAAATTAGAATTATTTCTGTTGATTTCTTGCTGTCCTATGAAACTGGAAATTTATTCATGTCATAATAAACTTTGATTCTTCTCCAGGACCTAGAACCGAACTGATGTGATCTATGGCATAGCGTTTGTTTCCAAATGATGGCAGATACTAAAAGCTGGGGTTCAGTCATGTGAAGAATTCACAATGCTCTTTTTCTTTGGGAAAAGGTAGATTTATGTAGGGGAGAGGTCACAGACAAAATGAAGGGATATAACAGACACCAGAAATGATAAATATGAAATAGAGTGGAAGAACATATGAAAGACAAGTGCCTCAGTGGAACTCACAATTACCCAGGAAAAAGGGAACACCCCATGAGGTGGGGCTTGCCCTTAGCTGGCAGGTTAAATTTTGAGAGGGACTTAGCACCTTAAAAGAATTAGTTGTAAGGAGGAGAAATGGGACTGGGAAGCACAGTGGAGTTAGGGGAGATACCACATGACATTGGGGAAGGGGAAAGGGAAGGGGAAAGACACCGTGAGGAGGAATGCCCTGGTTGTACTGACCTAAAGAAGGGCAGCAGCTAGGAGATGGCTCATAGGTTTTATAAGGAAAATTTAACCTCAGGGACATGACTGGATTTCTACAGTGGATAGGTCTCTGGAGTTTGACCTGATTTGGATTTTAGACTGGACTATCTTCCCAAAGGGTGTGACCTTGGAGCTAAACTGGATCTCCATTATCAGAGCCTTCTTCCTGCTTGCCTAAAGGATTAATTTTTATCAATTCCTCTGCTAACCACACCTAACATTGAAGACCTCATCAGAACTCTACCTAAAGTAAGCCCTTAACAAATGTGTGTTGATGGGATTTATTGCTGATTTATAGACTTTTCCAAGTTTTCATTTCCACAGTAAGAAGGAGTTCTTCTTTGGATACCAAAGAATAGTATTTCTCTCTGGAAGGGCATGTGTAAGAAAGAGCAAAAGAAGGATCTTCAATTTATTAACTTCTAGTGCTATCCATCCTTCTTGAGTTCCCTGGGGAGCTACATTGGAAAGAAAAATCAGAATCAAAATTAACCTTCAAAATCAAGCAAGTGAAACAGGAGGACTCTCCATAGAAGAGCTATCCATCCCCTTAAGCTTCATCACATCACACAGGCAACTATGAAGGTGGAAGAATCATCCAGCTTATCTAGAAATAGGAGAAAGAAGGCTGGAGACAAGATTATTTAAGGACCATAAAGGGCTTTTTGTGCTTTCAGAGGGACCAGATGCTAATTTACTTGAGATTCACTCAAGAGCCAAGACACTATTCTCTTGATGTTTACTTCAAGATGATGGTCTACTTCAAGAACAAAGGGCAAACAATAATAATGCTAAATGATATCTTCAGGACTTCGGAAATAGATCAGGTAGTTGACCCAGTAGATGAGAGTGCCAGGCCTAGAGTCAGGAAGATTCTTCTTAAAGAGTTCATATTTGATGTCAAACACTTACTACCTGTGTGACCTCTGTTTCCTCATCTGTAAAATTAGCTGGAGAAGGAAATGGCAAGCCACTCTAGTATCCTTTCCAAGAATACTCCAAATAGAGTCACAAAAAGTTAGGTACAACTAAAAAATGACACAATACCAATAATAAATGTCCTAGGCACTATGCTAAATTCCAGGGAGATAAAGTAAAAATTTAATATTTTGGTATCTAGTTTAATGCTGCCTTCAAGAAACTCATAATATAATAAGGGAGAAAACAAAGGAAACAAATATGTACAAATAAACTATTTATAGAATATAGGAAATAAAAGAAGAATCCAGTAGAATAAGGTTTCCCATAAAAGATAGGATTTTAACTACTCTGTATTTGCCTGTATGTATTCACTATCTATAGATTTATATTTCAAGCTGTTTTCTCTCCCCATAAAATGAAAGTTTTAGGAGCAAAAATCATGTAATCATTCTTTTTGTTGTTGTTGTTGAGGCAATCTGGGGCTAAGTGACTTGCCCAGGGTCACACAGCTAGGAAGTATTAAGTGTCTGAGACCAGATTTGAACTCAGGTCCCCCTGACTTCGGGGCTGGTGTCTACCCACTGCATCACCTAGCTGCCCCTCATTTCATTCTTTATCTTGATATCCTCAGTGCTTAGCACAGTACCTAGAATAGCAGATGCTTAATAAATACTTGTAGCCTGATTTAACATCTAACTGATGAGTTATTTAAGGTTTAAAAGAGACATGTATATGTAAACCACTTTGAAAATTATAAATGCCACCCAAATGTCAATTTAAAAAAAAGAGTACATAAGGAGAGCTTCAGACAAAGAACTACTTAGATCTTTTGATAAAAGATTCCCCTTGGTGTTTAGTTTGAGATGAGGAATGATTGAATAAGTTATGGCATATGACTATAATAGAGTATTATTGTTCCCTAAGAAACAATCCAGGTTGGTTTCAGATAAGCCTGGAAAGACTTACATGAACTGATGCTAACTGAAATGAGAAGAATTAAGAGAATATCATACACAGTAACAAGATTATTATGTGATGATCAATTGTAATGGATTTGGTTGTTTTCAATAATGACAAGATTCAGAACAATTACCATAGGCTTGTGATGGAAAATACCATCCACATCCAGAGAGAGCACTTTGTTGTTGTTGTTGGTGGTGGTGGTGGTGGTGTGTGGGTGTGTGTGTGTGGATGTGTGTGTGTGTGTGTGTGTGTGTGTGTGTGTGTGTGTGTGTGTGTGTGTGTGTGTGTGGGTGTGGGTGTGGGTGTGTGGGTGTGTGGGTGTGGGTGTGGGTGGGTGTGGGTGTGGGTGTTTGGTAATTGGGGTTAAGTGACTTGGTCAGAATCACACAGCTGGGAAGTGTTAAGTATCTGGGGCTTTTGAACTGAAGTTCTGTCTCCAGAGCTCTATCCACTGCACCATCTAGCTATCCCAATTTTATGAAAATATTGTATTAATTGATGATTTTTCTTATTTTACATATCTTTATTTGTCTTAAAGGTTTTAAAATTTTTTCATACAATTAAAATGTTTCCCATTTGTTTTAAAAAAATTATCAATTCTAGAGTAAACTTGTGTTTCCCAGGTTTTTATTAGTGAAAATAATCTGCAAATTTTATATGGCTTATGCCTATGCCAAAAACTAGTTCATCAAAAAAAGATAAGGGGATATAAATATTACTTATAATAAAAATGACTTGAGTTAACCTGAGGTTTCTCAATCCCTCTGTGTTCTAGAGATAGAAAAATTGAGAGTATGATTTTTAAAACCGAAAAGCATCTTCCAATAAGATATTAATTTATCTCTTTAAGATTAAATGTCCAAAATAAGGGTCAGGGACCTCTGGGGGACTATAAAAAGACCTCAAGAGATATATTATTACTCAATCAAAGGGTGGTAGAATCCAGCTCTTTCCACAATTCGGTTTTAAGACTTGCCTTTAACATAATCATATCTATTATTATTCCCCAATCTCTCTCCCGTTTCCTTTAAGTTAACAACCATTCCCTCAAATGGGCAGGAAAGGGAGATCAGTGAGGTCTTCAGGGCAGAACTATAACCCAAGTGTTACACAGATGCCAATGAGAGTGTTTGATCTTCCAAATCACTTCCAAATCTGAAGACCAATGCTCCTCAGAGGGTGAGTTCTGCTATGGTTTTTGGTTTTGGTGGGACAAAATCCCATAGGATAAGCAGACATGGATTGGTTTCACCAGATCACAGATATCATTATATTATATTATCTTTCCCCTCAAAACCCACCCCTCTTCTGATCTTCCTTGTCTCTGGCAAGAGACTATCCTTACAGTTACTCAGATTCACAACCTTCATGGCACTAATTCCTTTTTCTCCCTTGCCTCACATGTATCCTATATCTGCCAAATCTTGTCACTTCTATCTCCACACCTTTTCTCTGTTCACAAAGTCTCTACCTAATTCAGGCCTTCATCACCTCTAACCTAAATTACTGCAATAGACTACTAGTCTCCCTGTTTCTTTCTCCACAGAGCCATCAAAATGATTTTCCTAAATATTTGGTCCTACTATGTCACTGACCTATTCTCCAATGATTCCCTATTGAATCTAGGATGAAATGATATTTCATCTTTATCTTAATTCTTTTTTTAATGTTTTATAATGCACGTAATTATTGGTACAGAATTTGCCTGTATACAAGTTAAAGGTAAGAAAAAGGCTTACATATTAAAAGATACACAATCAAAAACATTTGGGAAAAAAAAGTTTGTAATTCACTGCTTTAAGATATTGAGTTAATTACCCCAACACATATTTGTTATAATGATTAAACACATACACACTGCTATTATGCCACTATGAACCCCTCAGGGAAGGTTGGGCAATACAAATAACCTCCTTCATTAGGGATGCCCTATCTCCTTGAATCCCACTATAAACCCGTTCATCATATCCAAAGATGGAGAGATATAATTATGGAGTTAGTGTAACAAAATGAGTTTCCTGAAATTTTTGAGTTCCATCTGTGTTCTAGAGATATAAAAGCTTCCTTCCAGATCTGGAAGCAACGATGGGAAGATGATGTATGTATAAGTTAACAGCAAAGTTATATAAAAACAGAAGAGTCCTGTAAAATTCATCCATTTGTTTTTGTTAATTTATTTCAATCATAGCAATACATTGTGACTCTATTTGGGTTTTTTTTTTTTTTGGTAAAGATATTGGAGTAGTTTGCCATTTCCTTCTGCAGCTCATTTTATAGAGGAGGAAACTGAGGCAGACAGGCAAGTCACACAGCAATTGTCTGTAGCCAGATTTGAACTCAGGAAGACAAATCTTCCTGACTCTAGGCCCAGTGCTCTATCCACTGTATGTATACCCCTCTCAAAACTCACCTATCGGAAAAAAAAAGCAAAACCCTAAAATATCAAATTATATCAAACAAAAGGGAAATGATAATGCTTTAGAAATAGATGAAGCAATATAAATTGAACACTTAACAAAGCTGACTAAAGAACATGGGAGACAATGTGAACTGTATTTCATATACTAAGACAAATGAGTCTTAGATTATCTGTATAGTCACTAAGTGACTTTTAAATTCAATAAAAAGACCATTTAAACTTTTTTTTTTTTTTAAGATTCTTCAGTAAAGATCCAGATTGTTTTGAGTCATTATAGCTGAATGAAAAGAGAGCCAATAATTTCATTCCTCTGATGAGACAGAAGACCACTAGACCTTACTATCTGTCCTGCCACTGATCCCAAACATCTAGGCTTATCCCTTGTCTTGCCTAGGGGTCTTGCAATCCTCCAGCATTATCACCTCTTTTTTTTTTTTTTTTTTTTTTTTTTAATGATAGCTTTTTATTTTCAAAACAAATGCAAAGATAGTTTTCAACATTCACCTTTGCAAAACCTGTGTTCCAAGTTTTTCTCCCTTCTTTCTTCCCACTCCCTCTACTAGATAGCAAGTAATCCAATATATGTTACACATTTACAATTCTTCTATATATATTTCCACATTTATCACCAGCACTATCTTACCCTTCATTAAGCCTTTAAGTCTTTCCATCTGCCTTAGAACTGAGTTTTGTTTTGTTTTTTTTAATTTGTTTTCTTCTCTAAGAATGTAAGCTTCTTGAAAGCAAGGATTTTTTTTTTTTAATTTTATTCCCAAGGTTTAGCAAACTTTGGCACGTAGTAAATATTTAATAAATTTTCATTTTTTTTTTCATGCCATTAATCATGAGGGAAATAGATGAAAAAATGTGACAATGTTTAGGGCAATGATAGTTCCCTATCACCTTAGAAGATATAAGTCAACAAATCCTGCAGAAATGACAGCCCAGAAAAATGACTATTCATCTGAAGTCAGAAGTTAGCCAACTATGCCAAGTGTTCGTATATATAGTAAGAAAATGACAATTGATGGTCTGACCTTTTTTTCCTTTTCAGGAAGTAAACCGTGCAAACTGAGAGTGTGAATTGCTTGATCTCTTTCAAAAATTATAGCCTTCAATACTGTTTTCATTTCACATAACTTCTGCTCTGTTTCTTGAAGCTGGGCAGCAACCTAGGGGAAAGAACCATAGAATATTCCTACAGTCACAATAAGTGTTAACCAGTGTAAGAATGATTAATAAGTTAACCATTTCTCTTTGTCCTGAAGTTTTTAGCAGTGAAACACTTCAATTAGCTTTTCATTTGCTGTACATATTTATTCCAATATTTAAGGGATCTTTCATTTCACTGGCACGAGCATTCCATCTAGTAAATACTATTTGTAGAATTCATCCATACCATGAATTGCTAAAAACAAAAATTTTCATTACATATTTCATTACTATCTGCTGGCAATAAATCTCTAAATTCACCTAATGCTAATACTCAGACAAAAGGCAAAGACCTTTTCCAACTCTGTATGACTTCTTTTTTTTTTTTCCCCTTTTTCTGAGGCTGGGGTTAAGTGACTTGCCCAGGGTCACACAGCTAGGAAGTGTTAAGTGTCTGAGACCAGATTTGAACTTGGGTCTTCCTGAATTCAGGGCTGGTGCTCTATCCACTGCGCCACCTAGCTGCTCCACTGTATGACTTCTTAAAACTTGTTCTATCTCATCAGGAGAATCACCACCTTGCCAGTATAAGATAACCACTTTTAGGGTAACAATCATTTAGAAATTCTCCAAATTAGACTTGGGAATATAAAGATTGGAATCTCTTTTTCCCAAAGGCAGCTAGGTGACACAGCAGATAAGAGTGCTGGACTTGGAATCAGGAAGACTTGAGTTCAAATCTGGCCTCACACAATTACTATTTATGTGATTTTGGGCAAATAATCTGGCTTCTCTGCCTCAGTTTTCTCAACTATAAAATGGGGGCAACAACAGCAGATTTGTGAGTACAACATGAGATAGTATTTGTAAAACTCCTAGCACAATGCCTGTCACAGAGTAAGTGGTTAATAAATGCTTATTCCATTACAATTCTCCAGGATTCATTTTGGGCAGGAGGCAAATTTGATTTTATGAAACAGTGCTAAAATTAGAGTCAGCAATTCAAGGATAAATATAACCAAACATCCTACTTTCTTCATCCTAGTTCTTTTAGAGAAGTAGACAGTGAATTAACAAATGAGAAATGTTCTACAAACTATAGATACTCAATAAATGTTATTGACTGGTGTTAATCCTGATGCACCAATAAAAATAGTTAACAAAAGCAGGTCCTGGGAGCAATTGAATAGGCAGCAGCAGTTTCTGGAGCTCTTGGCCCACAGACAGTAAAGGGATCAGGAGATTACAGGGGTCTATTTGCTAGTATTGATTGCAGAACTCTGTTGCACTGTCTGTAAGTAGATGTAGTTTTTAGTCCGGGGTCATAGTACTGGAGTAAAGAGAAGCACTAATACAGAACAACTTGCAACCACAGGGGAACGTGAACTGTAGTTGCAAAGCCTCAAAGAAAAATGTAAACTGGTATCAGTACTAACATTCTCCCTGCCCCCCATACAAGAATTCCTAAAATAATTCAGAAAGGACTTTAAAAATCAAGGAATAGAGGTTGAAGACAAATTGGAAAAAAGAAATGAGACAATGATGCAAGAAAATCATTAAAAAGTGAAAAGCTTGATAAAGGAGATACAAAATACTAAAGAAAATAATATCTTAAAAAATAGAACAGGCTAAATGTAAAAGAGGCAAAAAAAATCCACTGAAGAAAAAAGCAGAATTAGCCAAATGGAAAAGAAGATACAAAAGGTCAATGAAATTAGAATTGGCCAAATGGAAGGTAATAAGTCCAAGAGAAATAATAAAAAATAATTACCCCCCAAAAAATCCAAACAAAATCAAAAGAATAAAAAGAAAAAAGATGAAATTGTACAATATCTCACTGGGAAAAAACAAAACAAAACCAAACCCTGAATAAACAATTGACTTGATAGATCCAGGAGAGATAATTTAAGAATTAGTGAACTAAATAAAAGCTATAATGAAAAAAAGAGTCTAGAGAAGATTCTGGAAAGATATTAGAGTAAGTCAGAAAATTCTAAGCTTTCCAGATTTCTCCCACAAACAATGAATGTAGAGAGATAAAAATAAATAAAGTTGGAGCAGAACATAGCCCTCCTGGGACAATCAGAGAAGATCCAAGAAAGATATCGGGATGGAGGTTTAGCTCCAGTGAAATGAAAAAAAACATCTCTAGCTAATTCCCCTGAAACAGCAAGGCAAGTCCTGAGGATAGCTGGCTTGGGAGGTAGCCAAGGCTCCAGCCATAGGTATTTTCATCTCTTGGACAGTATGGGGAGTTGGGTGTCTGTTGGGGAAGATTGAGGGAACTTCTGCTGATAAGGGATGCTAGGCTCAGCTGTGCTGCCATGACAATCCTGGGCAAGAAGGAACCAGAATATACTTAGTGAGTGCAGAAGCAATGGGGCAGGGATGTTGCTGGCTATGGACACTTATAAGAGGGTGGCATCCTAGGTTTTGAATTCCTGGCCAGAGAGGAGAATTGAAAGAGTACCTAAGGCCAGAGGCTCCATCCCCCCCCACAAGATTAGAGGTGATTGAGGTGATTACACTAACAACTTCTTTTTTTTAATTTTAAATTAAAAAACAGCATCCAAAGGAGAAAGAACCCAAGCATAGAAAGCTACTATGGGATAGAGAAGACAAGGGTTTATCTTCAGAGAAGAATACTGAAGCAAAAAGAAAAAAAAGAAAAAAAAAAACCCTCTCCTTGCACTGGGATATACTGGGGAAAGGGGCTGACAGAATGGGGTAAATTATCTCACAAAAAAGTTATCAATAAGTTTTTACAGAGGAGAGGAAAAAGAGAGAGGTGAGGAGAAGCATATTCTCATTGGAAGTGACTAAAAGAGGGAATAACATACACTCAGTTGGGTTAAAAATCTTATCTTGCCCTATAGAAAAGTAGGAGGGAAGAGGAATGAGAGGAGGGAAGAGGAATGAGAGAAGGGCAGATGGGGGAGGCAGTAACAAAACACTTTTGAGGATAGACATGGTGAAAGGAGAGAGAGAAAGAGACAAAGAAACAGAGAAAGAGAATAGGACAAACAGGGAAAAATAGGATGGAGGAAATACACAATCATAATTGTAAAATAATTTTTATAGCAATTTTCTGATAAAGGACTCATTTCTCAAATATATAGAGAATTGAGTCAAATTAAAAAAACAGAAGTCATTCTCCAATTGATGTTTATCAATTGGAGCCAAAGGATATGAGCAGGCAGCTTTCAGAAGAAATAATCAAAGCTATCTAGTCACATGAAAAAAAATGCTCTAAATCTTTACTGATTAAAGAAAATTACCACTCTACACCCGTCAGATTGGTTAATATGACATAAGGAAACTGACAAATGCTGGAGGAATTGAGACACTAACGCACTATTGGTAGAGTTGTTAAACTGATTCAACCATTCTGCAGAACAATTTGGAACTATGTCCAAAGGACTATAAAACCACTATACACTTTGATTCAGAAATACCATATCCCAAAGAAATAAAAAACAAAAAAGGAAGGACCTATATGTACAAAAACTTAAGGTGGAAGGAAGGTGGGTAGGGAAAGAAAGAACAGTGGGCATCAAAAAAGGATCTACAAAATTTTTATGGTAGCAAAATACTGGAAATTGAGGGGATGTCCATCAATTGGGGAATGGCTGTGATTTATGATTATGATGTACTATTGTGCTATGGGATTGATGAGTAGGATTCTTTCAGAAAAATGTGGAAAAACTTATGTGAACTGATGCAAAGTGAAATAAGCAGAATAAATAAAAAACTGTACTATACACAATAAGAGCAATATTATAAGATGATCAACTGTGAATGATTTAGCTATTCTCAACAGTACAAAAATCTAAGGCAATTCTGAAGAATGATGAAAAATGTGATTTTCCTTCAGAGAAAGAACTGATAAGTCTGAATGCAGATCAAAAAATACTTTTTTTCTTATTCTTTATTTTTCTTGAGGGTTATTTTAGTCTGTATTTTCATAACATGACAAATATGTTTAGCATGATTATACATGTAAAATCTGTATCAATTTGCTTTATCACTGGGGTGAAGGTGAAAAAGGGAGAAAATTTGGATTTCAAAATTTTTAAAAATGTTTAAAAATGTTAAAAAATTTAAAATTGTTTTTATATGTAATTTTATATGTAACATATAAAATATTAAAGTTTTTAAATAGCTAATGCTAAAGCAGGTATTTAAATCCAGATGTTTATCAATGCTGCCAATAGCACAAAAACATCTAGTAAAATAGGTTTTCCTTGTACTGTTGCCACTCCTAGTCAGATCTTTTTTCTTTTATAGAAAATAACTGCCATATAGGAATAGACTAAAGAAAAAATTTTGATTATTTAGTGATTAAAAACTCCCAACATACTAAACCTATCAGCATATAGACAAAAATCTGAATTAAGAAATACTAATATTTCCAATACAATGAAATGTCTGCTGAAAATAGATTTTAATGAATTTAGCTATAAACATTCAGGGAAACTTTTGGAATTTTTCTCTATCCAATGTTCTTCCCTGCCTTACCCACCACCCCTCTATTTAAAAAAAAAAAAAAAAAAAAGATATGAGAATCTTTCCCTTACATATCTTTTTACCAGCTCTTGTAAAATATTATTATTTTGATGTAAATCTAGGAAGGGCTTAATGCTAATATGACTTGATACATACCTGATTTCTGGCTGTTGTTAAGCCCTGTATCAAATGCTCTGACTTTTCATATTGGTTCCTTTCAGCATTTTCACAACGACATTGCCAGTCTAGTTCCACCTGTACTTTATCACGTTCAAGGATCTGTTCCCGTTCCATTGCTAGAGACAACTCTTGTTTGTACCTAAAAAAAGAGAAGAGGTCAATGTTTTTCTTCTCTCTTCTCCCACCCCAGTTTCAATGGAAAGAAAGGACCAAAATCTTAAAGATATTATAAAGATCATGTCTATATTAACCCATTTATTCACAATTTCACTAACGCCTACTATAAAATGCAGGGATTAGATTAAATAACCTTTAAGGTTTTTGTTTTTTTTCCAGTTCTAAATTTATATACCATATCTGACTTACTCTGTATTGATTAGAAACCACACTGAAAATAGAAAAGAAATAGAGCTTATCCTCTCAAAACTTATGGTGTTAATAAAACATACTAACAAATGATAATTTTTTCATTATAATTTCTGGTAATGAGAGTTGGAAAGAGGCTGAATTTTAAACTTAGTGCAAGCCTTAGTGAGTAAAACAGGGAAATGAGAAAAGAATTGTTAGAGAAGAGGTGGTTTATGTTTCCTTAGGATCATAGAATTTAGAGCTGGAAGAAAGCCTGATTATAATCTAATCCAACTTCTATACTTTATAGGTGAGGAATCTGAGGCCCTGAGAAGTTAAGTAGCTTAAACAAAGTCACACAGGTGACTTTAACAGGAGAGGTGAGACTAAAACCTATCTTTTGATTCAAATCTAGAATCCTTTCCAATGTACATGCTAACTTGGAGGACTGCACTCAGTCAGTGCTAACAAATAAATGAATTTGGTGTGCAATGGAGATTTTTATTGGCAAGATATTAGGAGGAGGGCTATGGATAAAAACCTGATTTTTAGAGTATCAATATCTGGATTTAAGTCCTGCCCTTTAATACAAACTAGCTGCAAGAATGGGGGACATTACTTAACTTCTCAATGTCCCAAGAAGCTTTTTAAGGTGATAAGTTATAGATGAGTTATTGATCTGCATTACTGATAGAACTTTCCAGAATAATAATTTCATACCCTAACAAAATCACAGGTTAAGATACCAAAAAAGTTCATTAAGAAGAAGAAGAAGAAAAAAGCAACATATCATCCCCAAAGGTAAGAATATAGGGAGGGGAAATTTTTTATTTTTTGAAAACAGCAGGAACAGCCTACAGAAAATAATTCTAGATTTAAAATAGCCAAAAAAAAAAAAAAAAAAAAAAATCCTATTTTAATTGCACCAATTCCTTTGGCTATGTTTTAGTAAAGTACTTTAATTATTCTTTTAAAAAATCTATATTTACCATTATAGACTATAAATAAACATAACCATGTGTTTGCTAATTTCAATGATAATTCCATTGCTTTGGTAATAATAAATATCTTTCATATAAAATCACTTCTTTTTTTGAGCTTCAGCTTCTTTATATATGAAATAAATAAGGCTCCATAATCTATAATGATCCTTTCAAGCTTTAATTTTTTTATGATTTCATTATGTCAAACTCTCTTTTAAAGACACAGTTATACTAAAATCCACACTTCAGATAAGCAAATTATATAGAAACTTAGAATTTCTATGGAGTTTAGGGTTATGAACCATCATTTAAGTTGAAACATTATATAACCTTACTAAAATGCATTTTGTACACAATAAAGGTTTTAGTTGTGATTTATTTATAACATTTGTATTTCAGATGGGCAGTGAATAAAGTGTCAGAAAGAAATGAACTCAAATCTGCTTCAGAAATTTCCTGGCTGGATTTGTCGATGGACAAATCTCTTGACTTCCTCAGTTTCTTCATCTGTAAAATGAAGGCGCAGGGCTCAGTGTCACTAAGCCCTCTCCCAGCTCTAACTATGCTCTTATCATCTTATGTTTTTGAAAAAGTTCTATTTGAATGCAGTGATCCAAGGAAATTCCAATAGCCTTGGGATGGAAAATGCCATCCATCTCCAGAAAGAGATTCTATATTGACTGAATGTGGATTACAACATAATATTTTCATTTTTTGTTGTTGTTGTTGTTGTTTGCTTTTTTTCCTCTTTATTTTTTAAATTTTCTTTTGATTTGATTTTTCTTGTGCAGGATGACATACATGAAAATATGATTAGAAGAACTGCACAAATTTGACCTATAAAGGATTTCTTGCTGTCTTGGGGAAGGGAAAGAGAAGAGAGAGGGAGAATAATTTGGAATTAAAGCCATACTTGAAGTAATGAGCAGCACAACTATACTATTTACAATTCTGTGTTGATAAGTACCTTGGTATTGATAATTAAGATGGATGCTGAAATGTTAAAGTATTGTCTGTGCAATTAGCCCTGGAAGATATATAATGTCACCTGAAGGTACTAATGTAAACCTAAAAGGTATTTAATGTTGGCTCTAGGATTAATAAAAGGAGATTGCAAAGCACATCTTCCACATGGCCTTGGATGTTAAGTCCAGGCTAGCTCCCTGGAGGCCTCAGAGTAGCCAGAGTCAGGATAAATAAAAGTTCTTGGTCTTTAGGGGGAGAAGCAGGCACACTGCCAGGAGTTTGGCCAAAGATCCCTTCTTGATTCTGGAGTCCAGAATCTCCACCTTTCTCCTCCTCATCCTGCCACTAAGTGAAATCTGGCTTGTCTCACCCCACTCTCTAATCCTTGCCTATCTATATACACCACACATTGAGCCAGCACCAAACAGTGAGAAGGACCATTTTTCCAAACATGTGCTAATAGAGTCATTGTCTCATAGCAAATGGGTAATTAGCCTTAAGTGCTCGGTTGTCTGATTCAAGTGCACCTTTTCATAGTTTAAGCCCTTTATACTTGGATATTCATATTCATTTTCACTGGAGCTGGACTCCAATATATAAATACATAATCTCTCTGAATTTACAAAATACACTACAATACATACATTACATTACATAATGTAATAAATGAAAAAAAAAATTCAAACTGGATTTAGACTCTGAGGACCTGAGTTTGAATACCAGCTCTGGCATTTACTAAATGTATGATCTTGGGATCACTTCTTTATACACAAATGCAAAGTCAGACACCTTGAAGCTCTTTTTTTGGCTTTAAAATTGTACCTAGATTTAAATTCTATGATCCAATAAGCAAATCTAATCTGCAACTTATTAAACACCTACTGGGTAGAAGAAACTATGCCTGGGTGCAAGAAATGAAAATGTGCACACAAGGACTCTGAGGGGCATCTGAAAGGATGGTGAGAATACACAGAAAATACAAAAGCAGAAATAAATAGAAGGAACCACTAGAAATTTAGAATAGTTGGAACAAAGGGTGAGTAAAAAGGCGTGGATATGTAATAAATCTGGAAATGTTAAAATGTGGAGCATTTATTAAAGCTGCATTTGAATCCAACTCCTCTGACTCCATAGTCAGTACTTTTTCTACCATGCCAACCATTAGATTTGTGCCTATAGAAGATTATTTGTGAAGTATGAAGGATGGGAAGCAATAAAACCAATTAGAAGGCTATTTTAGCTGTGCAGATGAGCTGTGGGAAGGAATTTAACAAATGTGGTGGTCAAGTTGATGGAATAGAACCGTGTCCCTTGATTTTTGTGGAGGGTGGGCCACCTGGCCTGTGGAAATTTCTAAAAATGATCCCCACCCTCCTTCCTGGTTCCCACAGGAAACTCCCACTTCCCCAATGATCTGGGAATCACTTTGGTCTGGGAAACAATCAACACCAACTTCATTGATTTGAAAATTAGCCCCAAACCATAGAAGGCTAATAAAAGATAAGATTCTGTACCCAAACCTTTGTTAATTCCTATCAGGAACTGGCCCAGTGGGGAAGTTGTTTCTCAGTGTAATAAACACAATTTTTGCCAAAAACTTCCCTTGGAGATCAATATCGCAAAACCTGTGACACAAGTCTGGAGATCCCATCGCTGTTAGGGTATTTTTCACCCCTCATCTTTCATCCCTTAACAAAGTGACTAAGATAAGAGAGGTATCAAAAAAAGGTGCAAGAGAATCAAGGATGATTTTGAGGTTGTGAGCATAGATGACTTGATGGATTGGGATGCCCTCAAAAGAAATAAAGAAGTTTGAAAGAGGCAGGTTTGTTTTTTTTTTTTCCTTTTTTGGAAAGAAGGAATAATGAGCTGTTTTGGATGTAAAGAATTTTAGATACATATAAGATACTCTTAGAGATGTTCAAGCAAGCACCTGATGATGCTTTACATTTATAATTATTTCTTTTAAAACAGACTATAAAAATTCCTTAAGGACAGGAAGTTATTATTCTTTATCACTCCCATAGTAAAATACTCCTCTAATAGCAGATGCTTATCTTAACTTCTATAGTACAGGTCATACTGTTCCCTTGTGTAAAACAAAGTCTTTTTGCCTTATTTAAATCCTTCAAAGTCTAGCTGGAAACCTAAGATCCCTTTAAGGTCTTCCAGTCAACATCACATAATTTAACAGTTCTGCAGTTTTTTGAACTGTCTTCCTGTACAAACTATAAGCTCAATGAAAACCAGAATTATGTTTTTTTGGCTTCATCTGTCTCCTACATAGAACCCAATCAGAAGCTGGTTCTCATATCTCTAAAAGCCTTTCAGAATTTCAAACTGGATTTCCAGCATATATCTTAAGTTCATTAAGCCCAAGATGACTCAATATCTTTTCCTCTAAACTCTCTCTCCCTTTTCTTACCTTCTGTATTACTATAAAGGACACTTATCATCCTCCCAAGTTTACAATCTACAAGTTATATATTCTGCACTCTCTCTCCCTTCTTACCCAAAAGCTTATCTAACCTTTTGCCAAGGCCTGTTGTTTTTGCCTTTGCTATATTTCTTGAACATTCCCTCTTCTCTCCTCTGATCCTACCACCATTCTATTTTGTAAGCCCTCATTATTTGGATATTACAATAGTAGGTGTGAGAGGGACCTGCCTCAAGTCTTCTCCTATCTCTAATCCATCCTCCAGCAACTAAAGTGATTTTCCTAAAGCACAAATCTGACTCCTCCTCAGTTAATTCCAGTAACTTGATATTGCCTCCAGGAGCAAATGTTTGGCATTCAAAGCCCTTCATGACATAGTCTCCCTTTACCTTTCCAGCTTATTTATATCTCACTTCTTGACATGTACTCCCTATCCCAGGGAAACTGGTCTTCTGTCTGTTCCATGAATAAAACACTCGATTCTATTCCTCCAAATATTTTCTCTGGTTGTCCCCCATGCTTGAAATGTTCTTCCTCTATTTGACTATTTATCTCCCTGGCTTCCTTTAAGATCCAACTAAAATCCCATCTTCTACAGGAACTATTTTCAGGGAATGTATTTTGTTTGGGTGGGAGGGAGGGAGGTATTGTTTAGTGGTTGATGGAAATATCTGTAGTCTCAATGCAAAATGTATTAACAAATTTGCAGAGGGAAGAGGGAAGGAAGAATGAAACTAGGACTGGAAAATTAATACTTCTTTATTTCTGTCCTGTCTTCCTAGAGGACACCTATAGGTGAGAAATACTGAAGTCATATTACAGTGTTCTCAATTAATCAATGAGGAAACATTTATTAAGTGTCTCCTGTATGCTGGCCAAAGGGGAGACAAAGAGAAACAAAAGACAATTCCTGTTCTCAACAGAGCTCATAATCTAATAAGAAAGATAACATGGAAAAAACAATATACAAGTAAGTTATAAATGGGCAGTTAGATGACACAGTGGATAGAGGGCTGGGATTGGAGTCAGAAAAACTCATTTTTTATCATTATCATTAAATCCAGTCTCAGATGCTTACTAGCTTTCTGATCCTGGACAAGTCCCTTTTTCCCCTCTTTGTTTTTCAGTTTTTCATTTGTAAAGTAGCTGGAGAAGGAAACAGCTAACTATTACAGTATCTTTGCCAGGAAAAACTCCATAATGAGATCACAATGAGATACAGCTGAAACAACTGAACAACAAAAACCTTAAAAGTTATATATAAGATAAATTGAGGATACTCTTAAAAGGCAAGATCTAAGATTGAAGAGAACTGGGAAAGACTTCTTGAAAAAAGTAGGACTTTAGCTAACACTTGAAGACGGGGAAATAAGGAGGAAGATCATTCTAGGCACGGGGTCCAGATCATGGGATCTTCTAATTCCAAATTTAGCAATTTTTTCACCTTATCTTATTTTGCCCTGACCTCAAAATATAAGGATATGAGAGATATGGATTTTAGATATTTAACTATAACCAGTATTAATTTATAATTTACACATGAAAAATTCACATTTACATAACACTTTCCAATCAATTTTTGAGGGGACAATATAAGTATTGTCATTATTTCTGTTTCATAGATAAGGAAATTCAGAGGAGTTAATTGTCTTATCCATATAACTTAAAATGGACAGAATTGGTTTATAAACTCCACTCTTTTGGTTTATAATCCAAGCAACAATCCAAATTTCAATCTACTATGTCATAATGCTTCCTTAACTTGAAAGGCATGAAATGAACCAGAAGTAATTTTAAGTTGTCGGAGACAGTGGAAATATTTTAAAAGCCTTAAGAGCCTACTATTTTCCTTTAAATTTTTTTCAAAAATCCTTGAAAAGGCTTCTCTTGGGGAAATGGATGAATGAAAGTGAATTGTGAAAGTTATCTCACAAAATGGAGACAGTGCTCCAAAATTGAGCAGAGATTGGCTGCATCTCAAGCTTTTTTTTCCCAGAAATCATATGATTTACCGAAAATGAGATCATATAACCTATTTTTACAAAACCAAATTATTGACATCTCAGTATTAAAATCCCCATAGAAAATAACTCAGTAATCCTAGAGATGTGATTGGGTTAGAAGTATTTTCTCATTTATGATCAAAATGTGAGGCCATTTGTTCTTACTAATCAGAACGGAGGAACCGTCTATGGGGGATGCTACCCAAGACTCCTGCTTGCTTTCTGTGCCCTGCCTTTCTTTATTGCTAGACCACATTTGGTGGTGTTGAGACATCCAACTCTCCCGAGACTTGCCAAAATAAAACTCCTTTGTTTTTCTACATTGAGATACCTCTGATTTATTTTAAGTTGGTGGTCTTTTTACCCACATATGGATTAAGGGTGGTACCTTAAGACAGAGTAATTCTGGTATTATTCACTTCTTTGCCACGCACTAACTTTTTTCATTGAAAAAAGATTAAGATATCAATGGATAGGATGGGAGTATTGTAGGAAAAATAAATTAGTGACTTGGTTGCTCAAATCTGCAATTTTAATCTACACTGTATTTTGATGTATCTTTTCCTTGCTCAAGATGTCTATAAATGTTATTTAAAATCTTCTTGGGGAAGAATTATGTTGGAAAACATGAGAGCTATACTATTTTAGACATCGGCCTCTTCAAGCTAAAAATGACTTGGATAGATTTTAATAATAATAGTTTAATAAATTGTGTCTGAAAGGATTGTGTCTAAAATACAGAGAATAGTATTGGTATTAATATTTTTTCTTCAACGAGGTCCAAACTTTTCTACGGCTATAAAATAAGTTATTTGTCTAGATTTTAAGTCTGAGGGGTAGAGGAGAAAGATATAAGGGAGAACAATGGAAATACCAACAAAATAAATCAAAGATAAAATATTCCTAAGCATTGATATTTTCAGAATTCTTCAAGTCACAAAATTTAAATCCACACAAAACTATTGTTTAATTTGATTCTCATATAACCTCCTGGTTAGATAGGGAAGATAGTATTATTTTAGAGGTAAAGACCGATATTTAAGAAGAGACAGTTATTAATGTTCCACATATGAACTTTAAGTTTGACTCAAAGTCAAGTGCTCTTTTCACTACACTAACCAATATTATAGATAATCCAGTCAGATCTAAAGCTGTCTGAAAAATACTAGAGAATTATCAAAATCATCCTTAGGACTAAGTTCTTGAGGTGATGGAAAAGGCAGAAACTTGCCTGAGATCTCCCAAATTCCCCTCCAAACAACTTTAAAGCACAATTCAAAATGAATTATGGAAGGACAAAACCCACAAAAGGATGGGGTGAAACCATTTTTAGCCCAAGACAACTTAGAAGGAGTGCAGGAAAGGTCAACCCTGCTTAGGTAAAAGGGGATACAGCACAGTGCAGGTGGTATTTGGGAAAGCCAGGCAGAGGCCCCTACCCCAGCATAGGTCAGCAATCAAGGTCTGTGGATCAGCTGCAAGGGCTGCAGCGTCTAGCACACCAGGTAAGTGGTGAGGCCCAGAAGGCTGAGTGCCTCAATGCAGAAGACAAGCCCAGGCCCAGGTATCCAAGTGCAAGAGTGACCAGGCCCAAAGGTCCCAGCACAAGAAACTTGGGGCAGGAATAGAACTCAACTTTAAAAGTTACAAAACTGACTAGAAAATGAGCAAAAAAATAAACAAATAAATAAAGATTCTGACCAGAGAAAGCTACTACGAAGATAGAAAAGATCAAAACACAAATTCAAAAGAGGACAATGAACAAAATGTCTACATTCAAAACCTCAAAGAGAAAGATGAATTGGTCTCAGGCCCAAAAACTAGGCTCTCCTCTATCTGTACTTCTCCTTCATTATTAGTATAAATATAACCTTAGGGCTTTTACCTTTCAATGTCCTGTTGGAATCTGGCTAGTTGTGCCTTGAGCTTTACCTCCTCTTCTTGTAGTGTATGGATCCGAAGGTCTCTGGAAATAGTTTCTTTGGATATTTGTGCAATCTGAGCATCCCAAGCAGATTTCATTGATGCTACATCCTCTTGAAGCCTACCAAAAAAGAACATTTATTAAAAAATGCACATATATTTGTACATGTTATATGTTCATATGTAAACATATATATGAACATATGTATAGTGCTAATATATAAATATATTTCATATATATATATGTATATGTTATGCATATGTGCACACTCACATACAAACATAAACACAAATATAACATATTGTAAGTTTTAACGAGAGGTAATGTGGTCTAATGATGGCTGGTGTTGGAATTAGGAAGATTTAGGTTCAAGTATGATCTTTACATTCAATCTCCATAGTTCTCTACCTGGATGCAGATGGTGATTTCTATCCAAAGTCTATTGGGATTGCTTTGAATCACTGAACCACTAAGAAGAACCAAGTCTTTCATAGTTAATCATCACACAATCTTGCTGTTACTGTGTACAATGTATTCCTGGTTCTGCTTGTTTCTCTCAGCATCAATTCATGTATATCTTTCTAGACCTTTCTAAAATCAGCTTATTCATAATTTTTTATAGAACAATAATATCTTATTACTTTCATATATTATAACATATTTAACCATTCCCCAATTGATGGGCATCTATTCATTTTCCAATTCTTTGCTGACCACAAAAAGAGCTGCTAAAAACTTGGAATATAGATCCAATCATGGCACTGCTGGGTCAAAGGGTATGCACAGTTTGATAGCCCTTTTGGCATAGTTCCAGTTTGGTTTCCAGAATGGTCTCCAGAATCATTTCACAACTCTACCAACAATGCATTAGTATCCCAGTTTTCCCATATCTCCTCCATTTATCATTATCATTTCCTGTCATCTTAGCCAGGCTATCTAAGAAGTGTGAGGTAGCATGTCAGAGTTGTTTAATTTGCATTTCTCTAATCAATAGTGATTTAGAGCATTTTTTCATATGACTATAGATGGTTTTAATTTTGTCATCTGAAAATTGTCTGTTCATATCTTTTGACTATTTATCAATCAAGAAATGACTTGTATTCTTACAAATTTGACCTAATTCTTTATATATTTTAGAAGTGAGACCTTTATCAGAAATACTGACTATAAAGATTTTTTCCCAACTTTGTACTTCCCTTTGAATAATCTTGTTTGTGTTGGTTTTGTTTGTGCAATAACTTATTATTATTATTATTATTAGTATTATTATTTTCCTGAGGCTGGGGTTAAGTGACTTGCCCAGGATCAATCATACAGCTAGGAAGTGTTAAGTGTCTTAGACCACATTTGAACTTGGGTCCTCCTGAATTCAGGGCTGGTGCTCTATCCACTGTGCCACCTAGCTGCCCCCAATGTGCAATAACTTTTTAATTTAATGTAATCAAAGTTGTTAATTTTGCATTTCATAATGTTCTCTAGTTCCTCCTTGGTCATAAATTCTTCCCTTTTTCTGCTTCAGTTGCTTTGATGGCCTTTTCTAAGACTAAAAGTTACAGAACAGGTGCTAATTTGCATTAGTAAAGAGATCTAATTTCTGTTCCCAAAATAAGTGAAATCATACATCCAGTTCACTCCCAGTTCCCCTAAAGAGCTAATATATACACATATCAACTTGTCCAATCCACAAATTAAGTTTCACAAGTTAAGTCCATCACATTTTTATCTCCAATGATAATTGAGACTCCCTGGCCTAGATGAAAGGAAAGTTTAGTATCATACAAACATGAAAAAACAAAAACAGGGCTCAGCAGAAATACTCAAAAAAACCTGAACAGCAGAGTAACACCTGTAAAGTTACTAGAAAATATATAAGATTCTAAAGAAATAAAGTTAGTAAATTCTAGGAGGAATTATCTAAATTGAGCATTTACTGCTAGCTTAAGAAGGAAAAATGACTGTTTAACTTGGTTATTCTTTTGAGAAAAATAGAGAAAATATGTAGGACCTCTAGGGAAATCCCCTTTTGACTTGACTCTGGACTGGATATCCTTTATGACAATGGAGAAAACTTTTCATATACCATAATTTACCCAACCATTCTCCAATTGATGGACATCCATTCATCTTCCAGTTTCTAGCCACTACGAAAAGGGCTGCCACAAACATTTTGGCACATACAGGTCCCTTTCCCCTCCTCAGTATTTCTTTGGGATATAAGCCCAGTAGTAGCACTGCTGGATCAAAGGGTATGTACAGTTTGATAACTTTTTGGGCATAGTTCCAGATTGCTCTCCAGAATGATTGGATTCTTTCACAATTCCACCAACAATGTATCAGTGTCCCAGTTTTCCCACATCCCCTCCAACATTCATCATTATTTGTTCCTGTCATCTTAGCCAATCTGACAGGTGTAGTGATATCTCAGAGTTGTCTTAATTTGCATTTCTCTAATCAGTAGTGATCTGAAACACTCTTTTATATGAGTGGATATAATTTCAATTTCATCATCTGAGAATTGTCTGTTCATATCCTTTGACCATTTATCAATTGGAGAATGGCTTGATTTCTTATAAATTAGGGTCAGTTCTCTATATATTTTGGAAATGAGACCTTTGTCAGAACCTTTAACTGTAAAAATATTTTCCCAATTTGTTACTTCCCTTCTAATCTTGTTTGCATTAGTATTGTTTGTACAGAAGAGAAAACTTTTCATGATCAAAAATGTTTGTTCCTCTGTTTCAAACAAAGATGAATGGGCACAGAAGAGTCAGGAAGAGTCAGGTGTGTTATTAAAGAACATGCAATTTCTCAAGGGCCATCTAGACCCCCTTTCTCCTCTTTAGTTTGGACCCAATTCACTGTCCATTCAGAGATCAATATTTTCTTGTCACAAAATAAAGAAAATGAGAAGTTAACTGATTCATATCACTGATTTACACCCAACCAAACCTCAGGTTTAGATCAATCACTCCCACCATTTGCTCTATATCTACTGTCAAACAAAAATGGAGAAAATCATTCAAGTATTCTGACTGGGTCCACTATAAACTTATGTTAAAATCTCAACTGGATCCTCATCTTGTTAGGCAGTCCTACTATATCTCTCCTACCAACTCACTAGCCTACTACAGTGACTTTTCCAAACTTTTTATCTCTCATTAAATCTCCCATGCCTCCCCTTCTCCCTGATCAGCTGAGAATCCTGATTCATATTTTACAGGAAAAAACTGAATCCATTTGCCATGAACTCCTCTTTTCTCCTGTTCCTCCTCTGCTTATCACTCATATGCCTTCTTCTATCTTCCTTTACCACTATCTCACATAATGAAAGGGGGTACTTCTTTACCAAGATTAACCCTTTACTTCCTCTACTTGTTCAAGTGTTCCCATTCTATCTGCCTCCTCCAAAAGACTGAGATCTCTGTAATTCCCCTGCTTTCACTAATTTTCAACCTCTCCCTGTCTATTGGATTCTCTTTTGAAAATGATAAATAAGTTTCCATTCTGAAGAAAAAACACTCTCATTTTATCCTTCTGTCCCTACTAACTATTGTCTTATGTGTCTTTTGTAATTTTAATGTCACCCCCTACTCAATAAACTCCAGTGGCTCTCAATTGCTTCCAGGAGTAAATACAAAATGATCTCTTCGGCATTGAAAGTTCTTCACAATCACGACTGCCTTCCCATCTTTTCAGTCTTTATACATCTTAAGTTCAGTGACAATAGCTTCTTGGCTGTTTCACAAACTTGCTACTCCATCTTTTGCCTCCCAGCATTCTCTCTGGTTGTCCTCCATGCCTCAAACGTTCTTTCAATTTTGCTCAATTTAATGTCCTCCCTTTAGTTAAATTTCAAGTAAAAGTCCAGGTTTACTGGATGCCTTCCTCAACCCCTCTTGATTATGGTGCTTTTGTCCTATTAATTTTTTCCTATTTTTATCTTGTATATAGCTTTCTTCATAAATACCTGCTTGCATGTTGTTTTCCCCATTAGATTATAAACTCTAGAAAAGTTTAAGGCAAGAACTGTCTCTATTCCTGCTTCTATATCCCTAGTTCTTAGCACATTGTCTGGCATGGTTGGCATTTAATTAACATTTATTGAACAAATAATTATAAAATACTTAGAAGTCAACCTCTCAATGTACATGGAGGAACTATACAGACATAATTACAAAACTTCACACTATAGACAAATCTAAATAAGTGGAGAAATATTAATTACTTATATAGTAAGGCAA
Organism: Sminthopsis crassicaudata; assembly: GCF_048593235.1. Taxonomy (NCBI): domain Eukaryota; kingdom Metazoa; phylum Chordata; class Mammalia; order Dasyuromorphia; family Dasyuridae; genus Sminthopsis; species Sminthopsis crassicaudata. Next base: position 321,593,768 of record NC_133620.1, read on the forward strand.
GTCAATATAATAAAAATGGCAACATTATCCAAATTAATTGACTTATTCAGTGACATACCAATCAACAACTAAAGAATTATTTTATAGAACTAATAAAAGAAGAAATAAGAAATCTGAAGAAATAAAAGTCAAGAATTTCTAAGGAAATAATAAAAAAAGAAAAAAAAGAGAGACCTATGAATATCAGATATTGACATTTACTATGAAGTAGTAATTACCCAAATAATATACTTCTAATTTAAAAAATATATCAAAATGTATATGTGACTTATATAGGAAAAGTTGCATTGTTTATTTATGATGTCTTTTACTGTACATGAAGTGGGTAGCATTCTTCAACACCATTCCCCTGGAATCATGGTTGATAACTGCAGAGATCAGAGTTCTTAAGTCTTTCAGAATTGTTCATTTTTATGATATTCATATTATAGTATAAATTGTTACTCTTGTTCTGCTCACTTCAGTGTATTAATTCTAACAAGTCTTTCCAGGCATTTCTTTTCTTTTTTTCTCCCAGTGAAGACCTATTTATTTATTTAATAAACTTATTATTTTCAAAATATATACATAGTTTTCAACATTTACCCTTACAAAATCTTGCATTCCAAAATTTTTTCCTCCCTCCCTTCCCCCCATCCTATCTTCCAAATAGCAAGTAATCCAATGTTAAACATGTGTAATTCTTCTATATCTATTGCCACAATGATCAAGTTGCACAAAAATAATCAAAAAGAGAAAAAATGAGAAAGAAAACAAAATGCAAGCAAAAAACAACAAAAAAGTGAAAATACTATGTTGTGATCCATATTCAGTCCCCACAACCCTTTCTCTGGGTGTAGATGGTTCTCTCCATCACAAGACCACTGGAATTAGCCAGGTATTTCTGAACTGTCATGACTGATCATTTCCCTAGTAAGAGTTATTAATTCTTTCAAAATTGTTTAACTTTACCATATTATTGTCACTGTTGAACTAATCTGGTTGTGTTCACTTCAATCTGCATAATTCATACAAATCTTCCTAGATTTTTCTAAAATGAAACTCTTTTGTATAGTACAATAGTATTCCATTACATGCATATAACCTATTTTTTTCACCCATTTCTCAATCAATGGTTACCTCCTTAGTTTACAATTCTTCATAGGTCTATCATGCATAACTTTTCTAAAATTCTATTCCCTTAACTTCTTTCTTGTTTATTTTGTGGTTTAATTTATCTAGTTCTGATAGAGGGAAGTTAAGATCCCCAACTAGTATAGTTTTGTTTTCTATTTTTTCTTTCAATTCTCTTAACTTCTCCTCTAGGAATTTGGATGTTATACCATTTGGTGCATATATGTTTAGTATTAATATTACTTCATTTTCTATGGTTCCCTTTAGCAAGATGTAGTTTCCTCCCTCATCTCTTTTAATTAGATCTATTTTTGCTTTTGCTTGATTTGAGATCAGGATCATTACCCCTGTTGTTTTTTTTTTTTTTAACTTCAGCTGAAGCATAATAGATTCTGCTTCAGCCTTTATCTTTACTTTGTATATTTCTCTTTGCTTCAAATGTGTTTCTTGTAAACAATATATTTTAGGATTCTGACTTTTAATCCACTGTTATCTATTTCCATTTTATGGGAGAGTTCATCTCATTCACATTCACAGTTAGTATTCTGCCATCCTATTTTCTCCAGCTTATATTTTTCTCTTTTTCCCCTTTCCCTTCTCACTAGTATTTTAATTCTGACCACCATCTTCCTCAATTTGTCCTCCATTTTTTTTCAGCCCCTCTCTCCTTTATCACTTTTTTTCTTCTACTTCTGCCCTCCCTTCTATCAGCCTTTCTCTCCTAACTTCCCTATAGGTCGAGACAAGTTTCTGTAACAAATTGAGTACATATGATATTCCCTCTTTGAGCCAAATTTGATGAGATTAAGGTTCAAACAATGCTCATCCCCCTCCCTTCTTTCCCTGTAATAAATCTTTTTTGCCTCTTCATATGATGTAATTTATCCCATTTTTACTTCCCCTTTCCTCTTCTTCCAATACAATCTCTTTTCTACCCCCAGTTTCTTTTTTTTTTTTAATTAACATCACCTTATACCTACATCCTCTAAGCATATCCCTAACAAAGATACAGTTCTCAAGAGTTACACATATCATCTTCCTATGTAAGAATGTAAACATTTTAGCCTTTAAAAGAATGTTTTTTTTCCCTTCCCTTTTTAATTTCTTATGCTTCTCTTGAATTCTGTATTTGAAGATCAAATTTCGGCTCTGGTCTTTTTATCAAAAATAACTGAATGTGCATTTTTTCCCTCAAAAGATAATACCTTCATTTTGCTGGATAGTTGATTCTTGATGTAGTCCAAGCTCCTTTGTCTTTTGGAATATCATTCTTTAGACCCTCTATCCTTTAAAGTGAAAGCTACTTAGGTCCTCAGTAATCCTGACTGTAGCTCTTCAATATTTGAATTGTTTCTTTCTGATTGCTTGCAGTATTTTCAACTTGATCTGATAATTCTGGAATTTACTTACAATATTCTTTGGAGTTTTCATTTTGGAGTCTCTTTCAGGTGGTGATTGGTGGATTCTTTCTTTTTTTTTTTTTTTTTTTTTTTTAAATTTATTTTTTTTATTTTTATTTTATTTTTTTTAATTATATATATATATATATATATATATATATATTTTATAATATTATCCCTTGTATTCATTTTTCCAAATTACCCCCCCTCCCTCTATTTCCTCCCCCCGACGACAGGCAATACCATACATTTTACATGTGTTACAATATAGTCTAGGTACAATACATGTGTGCGAATATCATTTTCTTGTTGCACAATAAACATTAGAATCCGAAGGTACATGCAACCTGGGCAGAAAGATATTAGTGCTAACAATTTTCATTCCCCTCCCAGTGTTTCTTCTCTGGGTGTAGCTACCTCTGTCCATCATTGATCAACTGGAAGTGAGTTGGATCTTCTTTATGTTGAAGATTTCCACTTCCATCAGAATACATCCTCATACAGTATTGTTGTTGAAGTGTACAGTGATCTTCTGGTTCTGCTCATTTCACTCAGCATCAGTTGATTTAAGTCTCTCCAGGCCTCTCTATATTCCTCCTGCTGGTCATTTCTTACCGAGCAATAATATTCCATAACCTTCATATACCACAATTTACCCAACCATTCTCCAACTGATGGACATCCATTCATCTTCCAGTTTCTAGCTACAACAAAAAGAGCTGCCACAAACATTTTGGCACATATATGTCTCTTTCCGCTCTTTAGTATTTCTTTGGGATATAATCAGTAGTAGCGCTGCTGGGTCAAAGGGTATGCACAGTTTGATAACTTTTTGGGCATAATTCCAGATTGCTCTCCAGAATGGCTGGATTCTTTCACAACTCGATTGGTGGATTCTTTCAATGACTATTTTATACTTTGACCTAGGACATCAAGGCAGTGTTCCTTGATGATTTGTTGAAAGATGTCCAGGCTCTTTTTTTCATCATGGTTTCCCAGTAATCCAATAATTCTTAAATTGTCTCTTCTGGATCTATCTTCCAGGTCAGTTGTTTTTCTAATGTGATATTTTACATTTTCTTCTATTTTTTCATTTTTGGGGGTTCTATTGGACTGATTCTTGATGCCTCATTAAATCATTTACTTTCATTTGTCCAATTCTAATTTTCAGTGCATTATTTCCTTCAGTTAGCTTTTTTTTTTTTTTTTTCCTATCTCCTTTTACATTTGGTCAATTGCACTTTTAAATGAATTTTGTTCATTGTACTTTTCCCCCATTTTGTCAATTCTAATTTTTAAGTTGTTTTCTTTCTCCATTTCACCAATTCATGGAGTTGTTTTCTTTTTCCATTTTGCCAAATCTATTTTTTAAGAAGTGGTTTTCTTCAATATATATTTTTCCATTTCATCAAAAATTTTTTAAGGAGTTGTTTACTTCAAACAATTTCTGTGTTTCCTTTTCCAAATCCTCCTGCAAAGGTCTCATTTCCTTCCCCCATTTTTCTTCTAAATTTCTTTTTAAGATCCTTTTTAAAATTCTTCCAAGAGAGCCTGGAGACAAGTTCCATATTCCCCTTTAAGGTGTCATCTGGAGGCATTTTGTCTTTAGTGTCCTCAGGGTTTGGGTTCAGTTCTTCTCTGTCTCTATAGTGGCTATCTATGGTAAGAGTTCTTTTTGCTTTTTTGCTTATTTTAAAGGTTGATGTTTGCTCTTAGGACACAGGGGAGATTGTCCTGAGCTTCCTCTACTGAGTGACAGAGATTCTCATTGCCCAGGAGCCAGTAGTGCTGCAGCCATTTCTACTATAATAGGTAGGTCTGGTCAAGTTTCGCCTGTTATGTTAGAGTTCAGGGGCTCATTATTTGCCTTTTGTAGTTGTGTTGAAGGTCTCACAGCTAGTCTGCTGATCCACTGGCATTATGAATCAGGACAGAGTAACCAATGTTGCTTTATTTTGGCTAAGAGCTTCCCAGTAGATTCCATGTACAACAGCTTTCCCATCCTGGATGTCTATGTTTTCTAGTATTTTTCACAGAAATGGATGTAAATATTGTAAAATTTATCATAAAATTTTTGTTGTTTCAGTTTTTAAATTAGTCAATTATATTTACAATTTTCCAAATACTGAACTAGCTTTGCATCTCTGATAAAATTCAACATAATAATGGTGTATAATTTTTATAAGATGATTCTGTAGACTCCTTGCTAACATTTTCCTTTGAAATTTTACATAAATAGTCACTATAGATATTGATATAGATATAGGTATAAATTTATTTCTGTTTTAAATCACCCTAATTTATATATCAAGACCATATTTGCTCCTGAAAGGAATCTGATAGGACTCTTTATGTTCCTGTTTTTAAAAACATTTTATTTCTTTGGATTTGCTTTTAAATTAATCTGGTCCTAGGCTTATTCATTCTCTCCCCCGCTCAAGTTTGAGTCAAATCCTCTATTTTCTATTATTTAAATATGACTATTTTATTTTCTGTAAATATTCTTCTATTTCACTTAGAATTTCTAGCATTTAATTGGACAAAATTGTTCCTAATAATTTTTTATTTCTTTTTCATTGGTGGCTAATTCACCTTTTTCGTATTTGAAACAAATCATTTTGCTCTCTCTCTCTCTCTTTTTTTAAAGCAAATTATCTAATAGTTTATCTAGTATTTCTTTCCAAAAAAGGTAGTTTCCAGTTTTATTTATTAAAACATTTTTCTTATCTTTTCAATATTGTTGCTTCCTGATTTCTATTTTGATATTTAAATGAGATTTTAAAATCTATTGTCTTTCTAATTTTTTTTATTTTTTTTAGTTGTATGCTCAAATTACTTATCTGCTCATTCTCTCCCTATAGGTCAGTTTTTTGAAATATAAATTTTCTATTAATGAGTACTTTCGTTACATCCCCAAAATTTTGGTGTCACTGTCATTATTTTTAGTGAAATTACTCTATGATTTTTTAAAAAATCAATCCTATTTGTTAGGATTGTTCATCACCAATTAATTTTTAATCATTTCATAAGAAGCCCTTTCTTTATTGAACATAATTTGCATTTCATTAATATCCTTTCCCCCTCTCTGTTTCTGTTTCCTGATAAGTTCAATTTCTGCACTTCATTGTGTGTTTTTATAAGTGTGCACTCAACCTTACTTTGTCCAGTCCAGTTTAAAGTAAAGTTCTTATGATGTCTACTCCTCATATCCCTTCTATCATATTCTTCATTACATTACAAGTTTGAATTTGTTTCCTGAGTTTAATCTATCCTAGGCACTACTACCAGAATAATTGTTCTAAGGCAGGGGTTTGATAAATTCAATTTCCCTAAACAAAACCAAACTTCAATAGTCTTCCACAGTCAGATAAGTAAAGCTCAAACTCATTTCATTAAAATGGCATTACTTGCCACAAGTTGATTTCAATCTACTTTTTTATCCTTATCTCTTACTTTCCTCAAGCATCCTGTGATATAGATAAATTGAATTAAGCTAAATTCCAATCACTTATTACTCTTCTTTTTTCCTCTGAGTATTCCTGCCTGAGATCCTATCTCTCAATCTTTGTCTTCTTAAATCCCACCAATTTTTAAGATGTAGATTAAAATTTCTTCCATGAAGTCTCCCCCAGTTGAAGTCTCCTCCTCAATCCAGCTTATTCTTGTATGAGAAAAAAATCTGCTTTGAACCTCCCTAGCTTTCTCTCTTATGGAATATTTACATACAATTAAAATTATTTGTATACCTGTTTCCTAAATTTGATTATAAGTTATTTGAGGGCAAGTACTATGTCATATTGCCCATGATGCTAAGCACCATGATGCTCAGTTTTTAACTAATGAATGAATCTGTGAAGGAATATTTAACTTCCTGGGGTTTTGTTTGCTTGTTTTTGTTTTCATGACAAAGCCATTTATCCAAAAATACAAATGCAAGTTGGAAGATGATCCCTAGAGATAGATAAGACTTAGAATGTGTGTCCAGGGGAAAGGGAATTCTTATTGAGTATAATAAAAAAACAGCACTACACCAAAGTCCTTTATTTACTAAAATAATATTACCAAACATTAATAATAAAAAACAGACTATTCTGTAATAGCAAGTAAACCTAGTCCATCTCGTGATAAATAACAAAAAAAAAAAAAAGCAAGTCTAGTGTAAGGTTGTGGGAAGAACACTACTTCGGAAGTTATCTGAGTAATATTAAATATTATAATTGAACATTTATGCCATATTTCTTACATATGAAATGGAATTTAATTTTAGTTAGCTAAAACTACTTCTGGTCAATAAGAACAACAACAAAAAGAAAATGAGTAATATATAATGGGCAAATAGATGTGTTTCACATCCTTATAGTTAAGCCACAGAAATATCTATTAGTGGATAATTCGTTTATAGGTGTCTTCAATTCTCTTTATTTAAAAGAAAGATAATAATCACTAGTAATATATAATAATATATAACTAATAATAACCACTAATCCACAAGAAAAAGAACACATATGAAAGTAATTTTCTTATTATGAGCATACAATCAGAAACATAATAATGAGGGTACTTTTCATTTGAGTTTATCAATAAGAGAATCTAACTCACTTGGCAATGATAATATCCTTCTCTTTTAAGGCATCAACTTGTCTCCACTCAGCCCTTCTCAGTTCCATCTCAAGAGTATCATGACTGGCTTGGTGTTCAAGAACCTTGGCCTCCAACTTCTGTACATGTTCTATATTAGCCTCCTTCACTGCAGTTAGCACTGCATCTTTTTCTCTGGCAAAGCGATCCAGCTCTTCATGTCTGAAAAACAAAACCAGAAGGTAGGAAATAGCCTGGATGCAAGTTAATTTAAAATCTCTGAGTTTAGTTCTAGATCTTGTCAGCCAGAAATGTTTTCCCTCCTATATGAGAATCTGTACTTTTTGTTGTGGCAGTTATAACTTTACTTTGTATTGTAATAGTAGTTTTGTAATAGCATAATTTTCAGCTATCTCATAAAATACTTTGGGTGTTTTTCAAATCATGAAGAGCAGTGTCTTATATAGACAACTAAAAGGCTCTTCCTAAATTGGTATCTCAGTGTCTAGACTTGCATTTATTCTGCCAAATTGAAATGAATATAAGGTCTAATTTTGAAAATAAATCAAGGTGAATTAATTCCTTTGTGTCTCAAATGGAAAATGCTAAGCAGTAAGTTTGATGAAAAAACAGAGATGAAAAAATCATGTCTGACTGTTTGTGACCTTATAGACCTATAGGCCTGCCACACCCTTCTATCTGCTACCATCTTTCTTCTTTTCCCTATTTCTCCCCAAACTGAAATCTGAATATAATTTTGAGTAGAAGCACACCTATCAAGGCCAAGATAGTAGACTAGAGATAGGAACTCGCCTGAACTCTCCCAATATTCCCCTCTAAACAACTTCAAAATAACTTCTCAAATTGAATTCTGGAGTGACAGAGCCAACAAAAGGTTAGGGTAAAACAACTGTCTAGTCCAAGATCACTTAGGAGTCTGGCATGACCAGTGATTGGGTCTGGAGTTCAGCAGGGGCCCCAGAGCTGTAAAGTTACTTGCTTAATTATAGGAAATCAATTAGGAAATCAATTAACAGCCCTTTGCCTTTTTTTTTTTTTTTTCTGTCATGATGACACAGAAAGACCTCCAAAAATAGTTTTGTACATCTGGACCAATCTCTAATTCAACAGGAACAGATGACCATCTTATGACTAGATCACTAATAATGTGTGATAACTTGTACCACTTCTTCTTGCCTAACCCAAGGAAATGCTTGTTCATCTTGTGTGGCAATATTCCTTGCTTCATCTAACTTGTGACTCTGCAGAATATTATTTTGCTTATTTTAGCTCATGTGTCATATGTCAATCAATGAAATTATTCTGTTATTATAGCTGTTCTTGAATATCTGGATATCTAGCCCTATAAAAATAGAGCCCTGGTAGGAGGAGAGATCTCAAATTGTGAATAAAATATGAGGTGCAATTCTTTGGAGGGAACCACAGACCCTTTAATGAAGTGCCATTGGCTCAGAGTTCTCTCTCAGTCTCTTTTATTGTAGGTGAGATCATTTTAATTCACACAAACAGAATATTATTGTTCTCTAAGAAATGATGTGCAGATTAATTTTAGAAAAGTCTGGAAAAACTTACATGAATTGATGCTGAGTGAAGTGAGCAGAACCAGGAGAATATTATACACAGTAATAGAAACATTGTGTAGTGATCAACTATAATAGATTTAGCTCTTTTTAGCAATACAGTGATCTAAGAAAATTCCAATGGATTTAGGATAGAAAATGCTATCCCCATCCAGAAAAAGAACTATGGAGATTGAATGTGGATTAAAGCATATAATTTTCACTTTTTTGTTGTTTGCTGTAGCGAGCTGTCGTCTCCAGAAGCTGCCGGATCACTCTCTGGGAAGAGATCTGCTGTGTCTTCTACTCAAATCTCTCCGACAGATTCTTCTTCCTGTAACGAACCGTTGTCTCCAGGCAGTTGCTGTTAACTCTTGTCCAGAGAAGTGACTTCCCTTCCTGCAGAGAGCCCCGTCAAGCCTGATGCAATGCAGAGTCTTCTCCTTGAATCCTGGCTCTGAATCTCCTCCAGCTCTTATCCTTCTCCAGGCCAATCTGCTCTCTGGGCCCAATGTTGTGTCTTTTATCCTCCCAGAGAATGGGCGTGGGATAATGCAAGGGCTTCTGGGAAGAACCACTTCAGCCAATGAGCTTGCTCCTTCTATCAAATCAACCTGAGTTCTCACCTTGTAATTGTCCAGACAACCTGAATTTTCACCTTGTCACTGTCCAGACAACCTGAGTTCTCACCTAGTAATCCTAACAGTTTGCTTTTTCTTTCTTGTGGTTTTTCTCTTTAGTTCTGCTTTTTCTTTCATAACATGACTAATATGGAAATATGTTTAAAATGATCATACATGTATAACCTATATAAGATTGCTTACTGTTTTGGGGAGGGGGAGAGATATGACAGGGAGGAAGAATAAAATTTGGAGCTTAAACTCTTACAAAAATGAATATTAGAAACTATCTTTGCATGTAATTGGAAAAATAAAATACTATTGAAATAAAAAAAAAAACCAATTAATTTGTTCCATCTGAAATTACAGAAGAACACAGAGGCAACATATCATATCAATATTATCTTAATCTCCAGCTTTATCGATGAATTTAGGATTGAAGAAGAGACATACAATGGAACTGGCACATCATCTCATTTGGGTTTTAATATAAGAAGGTTTCCAAAAAGGCCTAGATTCTATTCTAGGACTACAAGGTCTAAAGCTATGCAGGATCCTAATTAGATATTTTTATTGTCCTGCCTCAGTATCCCTGAATTGTCCTGCCTCAGTTCCCTGGTTGCAACATCCCTTTTCTGCTCATTAGAACAAAGATAATTAGAGCTGTGGAGATTTGGCATTCCAGAAGATAAAACTCCAGATGTCCTATCTCAGATACCTAATTGGTATCCTCTAAGACTAGACTTCCTGACTTTAGCTGGACACCTCTCCTTAACTCCCAGTTACTAGTAATAATTTATGGTCCTACCCTCAACCTGTCAGAATCAGATTGATGGTCCTTGCCTGGAGATTCCCACTCACCAGAGTTTGGACTCCACTCCACTTTGTCTACCCAAGCTTAGAGCCATATATATGTCATTGAAAAGTCACATTTGCTGCTGGATGCTTTAAGACATCAGCCCTAGGGATCCACTTACACTGGAATACATAATACAATGACTACTCTGGGACTGCAGAAGAGAAGTAGAACCTGGCTACTTATTCTACCCAAGATTGTGGGGTTAGCAGATCCTAAACCTGACAGTACAAAATTTTGGCAAGAAAATAAAAAAACTAGCCAGTTTTGAATATTCTACCCAGGATATAAAGACTGGGATCCTACTCTGAATCAACCTATGAAGAACCACTATCCACTCCTCTCAGTGTCACATCCTGATGCTTAGATGATTCAGGGTCTAGAGATTATTTTCAAGCAGACCTATTGCAGTCCTACTCAAGGTAAAGAAAACACTTACATTCCTCCATTCTCACCTTATCCTGTAATGATGAACAATAAGTCCAAGATTGCAGAATCAAAAAAATCTTGAAAGAGGGAGAAAGGAAAGGAACTTTACAGATATCCCTGGAAAGAGGCTAATGACATGAACACACTTCAGACCACTCCTGATGCAATGAAGAAATACTATGGATTAAGAGAATCTCAAGATAAAATTCAGAAAAAGACAATAATTCCAGGAGAATCATAACTTGAACTCACCTCCCCTTTCTTCTTGCTCATCTCAGAAAAAGATACTGACTAATAAAACTTCAGGACCAGAGAATAAAACAGGAGATAAAGGAGTAAAATAAATGAGAGCTGGCCTAGCAGGCATGGTAGCACCAGACTTTGAGTGAGGAAAATCTGGATTCAAATCCAAGAACTCTGTGACTATAGGCAAGTCACTTCACTTCCTTGGGCCTCAGATTCTTCATCTGCAAAACGAGGAAATTGAACTTAATAATTTCTAAGGACTCTTGTAGCCCCAAATCTATGATCCTATGAAATTAGAGGAGTTGAGGATAAACTTGGAAGTAAAATAAACAGTTATGAACAGAAGGATAAACTGACCAAGCTAGTAGATGCCTTGAAATAGATCTGAAGCAACTTAATGATTCAATTAAAAAAAAAAAAAAAAAAAAGGACAAAGTTAAAGGACTGAAGAATCAGAAGAACATGTGAGTCAAAATCAACTCACCAAGAAGTTAAGATGAGGGAAATAAATATAAGAATCACCAGCACCCCAAAAACCACTACAAAAAATAATGCTTCAATAAATAATAAGAGAAAACTACTTAGGATTACTAGAAGCAGTTACCACTTGACAAAAGTTCCAAATTTAACACATCCAAAAATATTACTACCAAACTCTAAGAACTTCAAGTTCAAATAAAAATACCAAAGCAGTCAAGAAAAAAAAAATCTATCAAATACCAAAGAATTATAGTTAAAATCATAAAAGATTATATGGCAATTATTATAAAGTATGAAATGTGATATGCAAAAAAGAAAAAGGCATATGCAAGAATATTTATTCTGCAAAACTGAGTAGAATTTTAATTAAATATTCAAATGCATTTGTGATCTTGTTGATTTCAAGTTTCTATTAATGATGCAAATCACAATCCATCCACACCGTATCTTGTGTGACTCATAATATCCTCTGTAAGTTCATCTGGAATATCCACCAATGTGCCAAAGGCCTTCAATTTTTTCTGATATTGAGAAGGCTCACTCTGGCTGTTCACCGATTTCTCATCTTTACCATGTGAACAATCCATTTTTTCCTTCCTATCATCTATTTCCTTGATGACATCTTTTATTGCAATCCGTCTTTAAAGGTTCTCATTGGTTCTATGTTATAATGTATTTATATCTACTGTCTTTCTGTTGTTCTCTATGTAACATTCATTTTTAATTGTTCATGCCTTCATGTCTATACTTCCAAGTCTTGCTATCCCATTACAACACCATAAAATACTGGTATTAAAGGAATAGGCTTTTTTTTTTTTAAACATCTTTTTTTTTTTTTTTTTTTTTCCTGAGGCTGGGGTTAAGTGACTTGCCCAGGGTCACACAGCTAGAAAGTGTTAAGTGTCTGAGATCAGATTTGAATTGGGTCCTCCTGAATTCAAGGCTGGTGCTCTATCCACCGCGCCACCTAGCTGCCCCAGGAATAAGCTTTTGCTTATATGAAAAATTTTGGGTTATTAAAGGAGTTCTTAGCTTTCCTAAAGCAATCTAGCCTATTCTACTCTGATTCAACTCTAGATTGAACTTTTTATCCATTTGTACTGTTTCAGATATACATACTGTTGAACAAGCTTTATATAGACTCTCTATCCAAATGTAATTCATAATCTGGGTAACAGGCATTCTTCATCAACTTTGCCTTAAGTATGTGGACAAGCTCAACTCTTGACTGGCTACAGATCTTTTCTAGGAAACTCCTATGTTCTAGCTGAGTATTATTTAACCCTTTCAAATTGCTGAAATGTATTTACTTTCTAAGTTTCTAATATCATTTTCATTTGCATGCTAAAATTAATTTTTCTCAATACCACTGCTTAGAAATTATCAAATTTATCTAAAATCTATTTTCTCCCTAGAAGGAACAGATTTTACAATGCTAGAGAAGTTGGAGCTTATGTGAATTGAGTAAATGAGTAATGGATCCCCCTTACCTCTGTCCCCAAATTGTCAGAAATATGTGGTTTCTAACTAATATCATGTTAGTACATATGTTTGATTTTCATTATAAGTTTATTAAATAAACAATTTAAAATGAACTTTATATCTATATTTTGTGTTCTTAAAAAGAATTTTTTTTTTACTGCACATTGTACTCTGAATTAAAAATCAACAGAACTAATATTTAAAAATGAATATTGTAATGTCCAGCTCTGGAGGACCTCAGGATCAGCCCAAGTCCTTTGTCTTAATGGAGAAGTGATGAAGACAGCACAGCCACTACAAGGCAGGTCAAAGGTGGAATCCAGAGTCTGAAATCTGGAGTCTCAAATCTTCTCTGTGTCTGTGGCTGAGAGGCCCATTCTCTTAAATACTTCAGTACGATTTTATCACCACAGCAACTAAGCATGTGCCATAGAACCATTACATCACATCACATGAAATATATGTTTAGAGAACCATTATCTCACACTGAGTAGGTGCTTAATTATAAGCACACTGATGTCCTTGATTCAAGTATACCTTTTCAGAGTTCCGGCCCTCTACATCTCCCGATTTCTTTTGTTTTAGAATATAGGTGATCACGCCCTCCCTGACTTCTCAGGAAGGGAGGTAAAAACACCAAAGGGAAATGGGGAGTCAAACCAGATATTGTTAACAAGTTTCCTCTGGGCTGAAGTTGAAACTGGTATACATAAATCCATCAGCATGGGAAGTATTACACAAGCACATGGTAATATGGCACAGGCTAGTAATGATGTAACAACATGAATCACATAATAAACATGTCCATAAATCCTAGAAGGAAGGTATATAAATAGCAACCACATATACACCATCTTCAGCAGCCAAGAGATAATCCAAGACTAATGTATTTTCCATCACTTCATGTGTCAGGGAATCCAATGATTCCTGTAGATTTTGAAGTCTTGCAGAAGTTTCATTAAGAATTTTTGATGTTCATGAGTCAATTACCATACACATAGGGTTAACTGCCATGTTCTTTCAGTGGCACATGTAGTCAGAGATGGAACCACCAGATGTTTCTTGGGTCTTCTCCTTCGTTTCAAAGGTCTTCTCCGTCTCTCTTGGATGGACAAGGCAAATACAGCTCATTGGCACCCATCTAATTTCTTCTCCATCTGTAGAGATACAAGCAAACCCTCTCTCCCAAGCAGTTAACCTATCTGGTCCCCTGGTTCACCACTTTCTGGATCTTTCTACATCACCTGGTGATTATCTAAAATAGTGGAGCTGCTCACACTGTACACTGCCCTTCTGGCGTGTTATAAATCCTATCTGCTGGAGCCAGTGCATCTTTATCAAAATCAAAAAGTTAATTGTATAAAGAGCTAAATTTAGAAGTCCCCTAGGGTTACCTGTGGCTCCCCCTTTCTTTTGTTTTTCGAGGAGTGTCTTGATGTCTTTGTTTCTCCTCTCTACTATTGCCTGTCCTTGAGGATTAAAGGGTATGCCAATGGTGTGTAAAATCTTATACTGTGCACATAAGTGTGCAAAAGGTTTAGACGTATATACAGGCCCATTATCTGTTTTTATTGCTTGTGGCACATCCATAATTGCAAAAGCTTGTATAAGGAATTCAGTCATCACTCAATCTTTTTTGCTGCTGGTATTGCAAAAGTAAATCCTGAGAAGGTGTCTACTACAACATGGATTAAAGACAGACGACCAAAAGATTTATAATGGGTCTCATCCATTTGCCAAATTTCATTGGGTCTCAAACCACGAAGGTTCTTCCCTGGAGGGAGTGAAGAAGCGTGGAATGGAAGGCAAGCTGGACAAGCTTTTACTATGCTTCTAGCTTCCTCTTTTGTTATCCCAAATTTTAAACATAAAGCTCAAGCAGCCTGATGATATTTAGAATGAGATTCTTGGACTGCCTGGAATAAAGGAGTATTGGCTAACATAGTTAGAAAGCTATCTGCCCTTGAATTTCCATAAAAAATAGGACCTGGAAGTCCACTATGAGAGTGGACATGTAAGATATAAATCTTACCTGGATGCTTTCTCACTTGCTCTTAAAGTTCCTTAAAGAGCTGATATATATTAGAAGCTTCAAACTTTATTTGGGCTGTGACAATTCTTTCTACCACACCTACTGAATAGACTGAATTAGATATTATATTAACATCTCCTGTATAATAAGTAAGAGCTAGCATGATTGCATACAATTCATTCTGCTGAATGGACTGAAAAGCAGTTCTGACTACTCTCTTTATAATTAAGTCATGAGAGTATATAGCACAAATCTTATGTTTGGATGCATCTGTAAAGATAGTTGGTGCTTTTAGAGAAACCTTAAAAAACTTTTCTTCACAAATCCATTGCCAATTATGTAATAGCCATGTTATCTTTAATGGAGACCCATGTGTAAAATTTGGACCCTGGGATGGTTTCACAATATACATTTGTGCATTGGTATAAAAGGTGTATATCTTATCACACTTATCCTGATAATATTACTCGCTTAATGGCCTTTAATAAAATTCTAGCCACAAGCACTGGGTAAGGAGTAAGACTTTCTTCAAGTTGTGCTGG
This sequence comes from Sminthopsis crassicaudata, assembly GCF_048593235.1. Taxonomy (NCBI): domain Eukaryota; kingdom Metazoa; phylum Chordata; class Mammalia; order Dasyuromorphia; family Dasyuridae; genus Sminthopsis; species Sminthopsis crassicaudata. Next base: position 321,609,126 of record NC_133620.1, read on the forward strand.
GAGGTTAACCTACTCTATCACATCTCCTTGATGGAGGACTACTGTAGCAAAAACTGCAATTTCCAAGGGTTTTGAGTAACTCTTTCAACCACATTGGATAAGCCAGTTCAATTTCTCACAAAGCATCTTGAGCTTCTTTTGTGAGCTGTCAGAGTGAGTTTAAAACATTGTCTCCCCTTAAAATGTCTATAATGGTTGTATTTGATAGTTAAGCCTAACACTGGACATGTTCATTGGATACCTCCTATCAAGTTCTGAAAGTCATTTAAGGTGTTTAGCTTCTCTGTTCTTAAGGAAAGTTTTTGTACTGTAAGCACCTTAGGATATACTTCATCTCCTAAATATTGAAAAGAAGTGTGCTTTTCACTTTTTTCTGGAGCTATATGCAATTAGTAGTTCCTTACTGTTTCTATGGTATTTTGTAGACATGCATCTAACATGCAAATGCTCCTCAGGTGCACACCCCAATATATCATCCACGTAATATAACAACATAATTTTTGGAAATGCTTTTCTTACTGGAGTAAGAGCAGTAGCCACATAATTTGACACATAATAGGACCATTTTTCATTCCCTCTGGCAAAACATTCATAGCTTTTATAAGGGTCAGTTAAGTTAACGCTGGGCACTGAAAAGGCAAATCTTTTCATATGCTCCTGATCTAGAGGGATAGAATAGAAACAATCCTTACTGTCTATAACCCAAAGAGGCCATTCTCTAGGCAACTAAGTAGGAGATGAAAGCCCAGGCTGAAGAGTTCCTATAGTTTCCATCAGTTCGATTACTTTTCTTAAATCAGTTAACATCCTCCATTTTCCAGATTTCTTTCCTACAACAAATACAGGGGAATTACAAGGACTTAGAGAATGTTGTAAGTGTCCTTGGTCAAGTTGCTCCTGTGCTATATCTAATAAGGCCTGAATTTTTTCACTTGCTGAGGGCCACTGTTCTACCCACAATGGAGTATCAGTTTTCCATTGAATGAGAACAAGTGAGAGTACAGGCAGGCCTTCAACAGCAGCCCTGCCTAAAAAGCCAAAGTATTTAATTGTAATCCTAACTGCTTTAAAATGTCTCTTCCCCATAGATTGATGGGTATTTCTTTCAACTACAAAAGGAATAAAAACTCCTGTTTCACCTTCAAATATCCATCTCAAAGGGGTAGCACTAATTTCAGCTGCTATTGATTCTCCTGTGTCAGACATATTACTACTACCTTAATCTTTGTCCAATGATTGGGCCAATTGTTACCTCTAATAACTGTACAATCTGCATTCGTCTACCAACCCTTTCAATGGTATGCCATTTACATAGATAGTGAGCATGGACCGTCAGCTGTTAACAGCTGCAGTCAAAAATATTCCTGGATTCTGTTTCTGGGAGTCAAAATCTGGGCAATATCACCAAATTGCCTATTAGAAGTCTGTGCATTGATGATTCTCTCTGGAAGTCCTTTGTCAAAAGGGACCCTGTCTTCCCATGTTTGGATCTTGGAAAGTCTGTATTATAGCCTGGGTATAAAAAGTATAGTGTCTTATGATTTCCTCTAAAGGAGCATCCTTGTATAGTCCTAGTATAATCCTTTTACAAACCTCATTAGTTTTTTCTCTAGCAAGTTGTCTTATCATAATTTCTGTTGCTGCATTTTCACCTACAGTTCATATGACAGTTTGCAGATGTCACACAAATTCAGCAAAGAGTTCATTTGGTCCTTGCACTATTTTCATGAAGGCTTCCCCTCTATCTTGTCTTCTTGGAAGGGTGCCCCATGCTCTGATAGCAGCAGAAGCAATTTGCTCATATGCTACTATAGGATAATTATTCTGTGCTAAAGTGTCTGCATAAGGACCTACACCTGTTAGTTAATCAAAGGTGACTAGTATATTACCTCCAGATCGCCTATTTTGTTAGGCTTGTATTCCACAGAGTTCACTATACTCAGAAAGCCACAAGTTTTGTCCAGGTTCTAAACATGTCTTTGCTATAGATTTCCAATCATTAGGGATTAAAATTTCAAAAGCCAAATTATCTAATAGCATCTTACCATAAGATGCTGTAGACCCATAAAGAGTGCAAGCCTTTTTCAGGTCTGGATAATTTCCAGATTAAAAGGAATGAATCTTCTTGATTTGAAGAGTCAAGCTCTTCAATCATAGGGTATGCTTCTATTCTCAAACCAGATGTATCCTGTCCTTCCTCTTTAGCTTTAACTAGTGCCTTTTGTAATAGTTTCATAGGAGGTGGACAAAACTGCTTCATGGGCAGTGCTGGTGGTGTCACTGCCCCTCCCACTTCTTCTCCTCCCTCCACCCAAAAAAATGAAATTGAGCAAGGAGGGTCAAGAGATAAGGAATGTCCTAATGGCACCTGCTGGGGTATAATTAGGGTGTGAAAGTGAGAAGCACCACACCCCTTAAATTCATCAGCTCTGTACTTAACTCCTTTCTTGTCCAATTCTCCATGCTTTTCAGCTGCTTTGTCATACCATCCCCCTTCTGCTTTTTCTCCACACACTTCTTTGTCTGGCTCTCCACCTTAACACTTCTCCTTTTTTTATAACTTGTGGGATTCTTTAAAACCAATTGTATTATGCTGTACATAAGGAATGTTTCCTCAGGAATTGAACCAAGACTCATAGCTTCATAATATTCAATTAGTTGCTCTCTCATTAGTTCTCACATATTTGGCTGTAATTTTTCTTCCTTAGAGAACCAAGGAGATGTTCACTCTAATATTTGTAAGAGTATAGTGATCAACAAAGTTATCAACAAACCTTGCTTCTCTATTAACTTAACTATTCATTCTACACACTTTCCTTCAAGTGGAAAAGGTTTTTCTTCTTAGTTATTTGCCCCATTTCAGCTGAAAAACACAAGTGACTAGTTTAGCCTTTACCAAAGTTTCCCACTTGTCTATTTTTATACTCACTCAAATATTTCCAGGTCACAGGAACTTCTCCACTGAGTTTATGATTGTGTCAATCAAACTAATTTGTGCCTTCTTTGTAAGGCCCTGCATCTCTGGGCCCCCATGTTTAAGCACTAAAATGTAATGTCTAGGCTAGCTCTCTGGAGGACCTCAGGAACAGCCCAAGTACTTGGTCTTAGTGGAGAAGTGATGAAGGAGCACAGCCACTATGAGGCTGGTCAAAGATGGAGTTCAGAGTCTGGAATCTGAAGTTTCCAGTCTTCTCTGTGTCTGTGGCTAAGAGGCCTGTTCCCAGTTTTCCCATCCCTTAACTATTTCAGTACCATTACATTAGCATAGCAACTGAGCATGTGCCATAGAACCACTACATTATCATCACATTAAGTATATGTTTAGAGAATCATTATCTCACACTGAGTAGGTGCTTAACTATAAACACCCTGCTATCATTGATTCAAGTATAACTTTTCAGAGTTCCATCCCTCTACAGAATATTACCCCACATGTAAGATATATAAACCAAGATAAACTGGATATAGTCAAACAGAAGACAGAAAGATTAAACATCAAATATCTTGAGTATTAGTGAAATAAAATTTATGGGAATGGGTAAATTTAATTCAAGTAACCATTATATATACTACAGTGGGCAAGACTCCCTTAGAAGAAATGGAATAGCCCTCATAGTCAACAAAAGAGTGAGAAGAGCAGTACTGGAGTATAATTTCAAAAATAACAAAATTATATCTGTTTGAATCCAAGGCAAGTCAGTCAACATCATAGTAATACAAGGCTATACTCTAACCACTGGTGCCAAAGACACCAAAGTTGCTTAGTTCTACAAAGATCTGCAACATCTAAAAATAATACCAAAAAGAAAGTAGCATTAATCCCAAGGGATTCAAATACTAAGGTAGGAAATCAAAAGATAACTAGAAGACCAGAAAGTTTGTTCTTGGAATAGAAAATGAAGCAAGGAAGACACTGAGAGAGGTTTGTCAAGATAACTTGCTGGTCATAGCAAACATTCTTTTTCAACAACCCAAAAAATAACTCTCAACATGGATATCACCAGAAGGTCAATCTCAAAATGAGATTTATTATATACTTTGCAACCAAGGGTAAAGAAGCTCGATAGTCAATTAAAACAAGAACTGGAGTTGGCTTAGGTTCAGATCATAAGCTTCTAAATGCTAAATTCAGAATTAAATTGAAGAAAATAAGGAAAACCATCAAACCATATAGGTAAGACCCATGTAAAATCCCTTATAAATATGAAGTAGATGTGATGAGTAGATTTAAGGGATTAGATGTGAGAGAATTCCTGAAGAACTATGGACAGTGTAAATACTATTGTACAGTAGACAGCAACAAAATGCATTTCAAAGAAAAAGAAGGGTGTAACATGCCCTCCTAGCAGTTACTATTACCAGTCTGTCCTAGGCCCAACAGAGTACCTTTGACCACTGACCTTTGCAGTGTCAACTCTACCCGGCTAGCCTCCTCTGAGGCCTTCAAAGGTCTCTGGCCACAATTCCTTGAATAGTAGTTTAGTAACTGGTAGCGCACTCAGCCACGTGTAATCTTAAAAGCCTTTATTATACCTACTCACATAATGCCCTGACTTGTTATCCCTAGTGAACCCCTGGTCTGAAGACCCACTTGTTCACTACCAAACTCTTTACCTCTCTTGGGTATCCATCAGCTTGGCTCGGCTACCCCAGGCTAGGGAGCCAGGTTAAAGAGAGTGAATTGCTGCCTGCAGTGGGCTTATAAAGGACCTGTGAGGTCACACACACAGCCAACCAGCGAGAGAGCCGTCACCCATTCGAAGCTATCTCATTATGGCCAGGATCCCACCCACAAGGTAGTCCTATATCCATAGAGATTACTTCTGAGGCACTCAATCTCCTGTTGCACTGTGGCCGCCCATTTAAAGGACCTTACAGAGGGGCAAGAAAGCAAAATGGGTTGCTGATGAGGCTTTATGAAAGCCAAAGAAGGAAGAAGAGCAAAAGGGAAATAAGAGAAAGATATGTACCCAACTAAATGCAGAATTCCAGAGAACAGTAAGGAAAGAGAAAAAGATTTTCTCAAATGAGCAATGCTAAGAAATAAAAGAAAATAACATTATGGAAAAAACAAGATATCTCTTCAAGAAGATTGGGGATAGCAAGGAAACTTCATGGAAAAATTGGTATAATAGAAGACAAAAATGATAGGGATTTATCAGAAGTAGAAGAAATTAAGAAGAGGTAGGCAAAAGGTATTTAAAGAATTATATAAGAAAGATCTTAATATCACTGATAATCACAATAATGTGGTTACTGATCTAGAGCCAAGACATCCTAGAGAATGAAGTCAAGTGAGTTTTAGGAATTACTGCTAACAGTAAGATTAGTGGAAGTAACAATAGCATCAATATATCAATCAAGAATTTCTAAAAGAGTAGGCTGATTTTCAAAGAAGTAGAGAAACGAAAGACCAAGTTGCCGACATTTGCTGGATTATGGAGAAAACAAGGGATGAAAGTATTATCTTAATTGTTTCCTAAGGACTTGTATAAGAGTCAAGAAGCAATAGTTAGAACCAAACACAGAATAACTGGTTAGTTTAAGATTGGAAAGGAGTATGACAAGGCTATATATTGCCACTTTATTTATTTAACTTATATACAGGGTACTTCATATAAAATGAAAGGCTGGATGAATCAAAACCTGGACTTAAGGTAAGATAGCTGGGAGAAATATCAACAATCTTAGAAATGCAGATAATACCATACTGATGGCAAAAAGTAAAGAAAAATTAAGAAGCCTATTGATAAGGGTGAAAGAGAAGAGTGCAAAAGCTGATTTCAAGCATAATATCAAAAATATTAGTATCTTGATAACCAGTTCCATCACTTTTTGGCAGAGGGAGAAAAGGAAGCAGTGTCAGATTTTATATTTTTGGGCTCAGAGATCACTGTAGATGGTGACTATAGTCATGAAATTAAAAAATGCATAAGGAAAACTACATCTGCACATCTCACCTTGTCAACAAAAGTTCATATTAACAAAGCTATGATTTTTCCAGCTATAATGGACAGCTGTGAGAATTGGAAAGGAGAAAAGGAAAGCTGAGCAACACCACAGGTTTTTATTTGTTCATTTTCTGCTTCAAATCCATTAATTCTGTCTCCTGAGCTAATATATAAATTCCTCAAGAGCAAATACCATATTGTGTATGTCTCCTGCAATCTTCTTAGCAACTACAACAGAGCTGAACCCACAGTAAGTACTTAACAAATAACTGACTGGTTGAAAGATATGCCCTACAGCTTTCTGCTCTGCCACAGTCTGTGGTATAGTGGAAAGAATACTAAATTTGGAATTAATGGACTTGATAAAAGCACTGTACTTCTCTGATCTTCAGTTTCCCTGTCTGTAAAATGAGAATTTTGGTATCAAACACAAATGGATCAGATCTCTTTGACCACATGATTTAGAAAACCACAAATTAACATTATTTGTGTTGTATTATAATGAGAGTTAAGTGAAATGGATAGAATAATGACCCTAGAATCAGGAAGACCTGAGTTCAAATCTGGCTTCAGACACTCATTGTGTGACTTTGGGCAAGTCACTTAGCTCTATTTACTTTACTTTCCTCATGTATAAAATGAACTGGAGAAGGAAATAGCAAATCACTTCTGTATCTTTGCTGAGAAAACCCCAAAAGGCATCACAGAGTTAGACACAGTTGAAAATGAGTAAACAAATGTTATCTTGTATTTTAAATTTTTTGTTTACTATTTCCAAATTACACTTTAATCTTCTTACAAAGTGCTTCCCTCCTATCCTCAAGTTTGATTAGATGATTTTTAAGGTGTCTTCTAGCTTTAAATTTTATTATTCTATGAAAGTATGCCAATTCCTACATAGAGTTTTCCTCATCCCTTAGCTACTATGCCCACCTTTCCCCGCAACTAGAGTCCCCACTCTCCTTTTTGTCTTTTATCCTCATAGTGCTTGAGACATAAGTAGACATTTAAGAAAAATGCTTTTTGATGAAAAATTTCTTTTTTTAAGTTTTTTATTTTCTAAATATATACATAGATAGTTTTCTTCTACACATGTTTCAATGATTGTCATGTTGCACAAGAAAAATCAGAAAAGGAAAAAATCAGAAAGCAGACAAAAAGCAATCAAACAATAAAAAAGTTAAAATACTATGATTTAATTAATATTCAGGCTCCACAGTCTTCTTTCTGGATGCAGATGGCTCTCTCCATCACAAAACCATTGAGACTGGCCTGAATCACCTCATTGTTAAAAAGAGCCACACCCATCACAGTTGATCATCACGAAATGTTGTTGCCATGTATGTACAATGTTTTCTTGGTTCTACTTACTTCACTTAGCATCAGTTCATGCAAGTCTCTCCAGGCCTTTCTGAAACCTTGATGAAAAATTTCACTCTACATTAAATACAACTAGATCTACTCCCTTGTGGATACACGATAAACAAAAATAGAGACTAGAATCATAGAATCTTAGAGTTGAGACCTCATAGCAAAGAGAGAGAAAGTAAGGGATAGATCTCAAGAGTTCATGTAATCTAGACTCTACTTAAGTGTATGAATCCTTTCCACAACATACCTGATAAAAGTTCATCTAGTCTTGGTTTAAATACTTCCAGTGACAAAGAATTCAGTATCCCCCAACACAGCTTACTTCTTTGTGGGACAGATTTAAATGTCTAAAAGTCTTTATCATGCTAGGACAAAAATCAATTTCCCTATAACTTTTACTCATTAATCCTCTAGAACTATAAAGAAGAAGTTTAATTTCTTTTCCACATAACTGTTCTTAAAATAATCTGAAAACAATAAGTCTTCTTTATTCCTTGATTTCTTTACTCTACTATTTTCTCCATAGTCTTATTCTATAAAACCTTCCCTCTTCAGTGGTACTCATTTCCCTCCCATTCCAGGATCTCATCTTCCTTCTCTTTTCAAACCTTGACGTTTACATTAAGGTATAACTGACTGATAATATTTAATATGTTGTCATTCTATCAAAGAAGTTCTCGTTTCAAACATTAACCAAAATAAGGGAATATTTTTCAGTGATATGGGGAAAGGGAACTAAAGTCACACAAAATAATCTTTTTCTTGTTCCATTCATTTATAAAGTTAGTTCTTTCTATTTTCTCCTCCTTGCCAGTATCCTATTTGCCACTTTTCTTCTTGCCACTACAGTATTTCCAAGGAGCTAAAAATACTTACTTCCGCTTAAATATTTCTTCTTTTTTTCTGATTAGCTGTATAGACTGGAGTTTATCCTCTAAGTCTTTTATTCTAAAAGATCAAAATTGGAAAAGAAAACATATATGAAAGAACTAAGATAAAGACTGCTGAAATGAAATCAAAGAACACAGTATATACTTTCAAATCCATGGTCTCTGTCACTGTATTACTCTGCAAATGAATTAGGCAAGCTAGAACTGTAAGGTCAATGCTGAAATTAAAGGATGTTGTGAAAAGTAAAGGATGAGGAAAATAATGGTGTTGACTGAGAAAATGTTCAATGTTCAATCAAACCCTAATAGTGAGGGGAGTTGAGATCTCTTTAAGATTCCTCTCTGACTGACCAACGCCCATGGCTGACCTTGATTCACAAATCCTGGTCAAAAGCACCCTTTGAATATCCAGGCCCAGCCCCCACTATCAGCTTCCCCCAGCCCTCATCTGATCTGAGCTAACTGAAAAGCCGAGGTGAGCCAGAACTCTTTTGCAGGAGTCCTCCCCGCCAACACATGGTATCCTACTGACCATGTAAGGGTTCCTGCCCGCCCAGTGGCCACCTCTGGCCCTGGCGTCTAACTGAGCTTTACTTCCAAACTTCTACAATAAACCTTTTATTTATCAATCTAGGTTTTCGGGCTTGTAAATTCATTTATAGGGGACACTGCGCCTCATGGGATTATCTTATTATCTATGCCCCGAGAAATGGGGTTCCCCCTTTTCTTTCCCTCATTATTTGGTGGCCCTCACGGGGACCCCGAAAATTGTTACCCTGAAAACTAACAACCTTTTCAGATCTCTCAGAACCAATCTTTGTCCTTAGCAGTTTGAGCAACTTCTGGGAAGAATATCTGTGTTGCTACCCTCATCTCACTCTATCTCTAAAATACAGGACACCCAGACCAGGTTTGGGATATAAACAAAAGTCTCCCGTGGAGACTACTTGCATTTCCTTTTGTTTCACTCTGTCTCTAAAGGCCGCTTCTTCTAGAGACAAAAGACCTTCTTTTCCAAGGCATTTCTAATCCCTTTATATCCCCAGAAAGCCTGCCCTCAGGCTGGAGACACTCTGGAGAGTGTCTCTTCTTCACCTCTCCCCCCACCACGTGGCCATCCCTCTCGGGTCCCAGGCTGGCAGTCTCCTTGATCTCTTCTGGGGGAGAAATCTGTGTTTGAGCCCCTCTTGCACTCCACCATAGTGGTCAGCCACAAGGAGATAGTCAATGGATTGGGGTGTACTTGGAGATGTGTCTCTACCCAACCGAGTGAGCCTTCACCTTCGCCACCAGAGAAGTACTGGGTAAGATAACATCTCTCCCTTCCCCCATCCTCTCTCTTTTCCAACCTCCCCATGTGGCCTGGCAAGGTTCCATTTAAATGCTCCCATCCTGTCCCCTTCTTGGGGTACAGTGGGGAGATTTGGGGACTCTTTTCAAGATCTCTATAAATGCCCCTCCCATAGCTTCTACCTGGCTCTTAAAGGCTTCCAGCGCTCTCAGAGAACTAGCTTGTCCCATAAACGGGACTCAGTTTCCTGATTTAGTCATCCTGCATTAGAACATGCTCTCTAGGCTGGATATAGTATTTTCTAAACCTCAGGGCATACTTACCTGCTCTCTAAAGCCTAGACAGAGCATTTAAACTGCTCAAGCTTTTTTCTGTCTCAGTACATTCTCAATTGGCATTCTATGCCCCATATGCCAACAGTTAAAAGATGCCCTTTCTAGAGTTCTAGTCCTGGCCAGCCTATTACTTCAGAAAGGAGATCTTTGTAAATTTTGGCTGGGAAACAAAATTCCGAATCCAGGCAAATTAGTTTCTTTTATCTTTTCCTTATCCTGACTGCAGCGGGAGGAGAATTAAGAGATTGAAACTATTTTTAAAAAACACTCCTTAACTACTTTTAATTTGGCATCTCTCTAGAATCTTTCTCTGTTCTGGTGTGCGACAGTTCTCTTTTACTGCCTCAGTTTCCTTAAGCTGATCTCTTTCTTGCCTCTATTTCTGGAATTTCAGTCCAGGAAGCCAGGGATATAGAATAAGAATAGATTCTCCCTCAAGCTGCCTTTTAGAGAATGGCTAAATTAACACCTGAATTCTATGTAGAGTTCCAATCTCTCTCTACTTGCCCAACTTTCTTTTCAGGAGTCGCTTATCTCCAATTAGGGTATGACCTTTCTAAAAGCTCCAAACACCCCACACCCTAATCACTAAAAGATGGGTGGGGTAGGACTTAAACCACTATTCTCTGCATTAAGTGTTAGCTGCCTTCCCCTCCCCCTGCCTCTTCTAACAGAAGGGAAGGTTTTCTCCACACCCACCTTCTGCAGAGAAGGTTTTGAGATGGTCCTGCTTTCAAATTAAGACTTGTTAAAACTGAGGGACTTACTAAAACTGTTTGACTATTGTTCTGTATGAGAAAAACTTTAACTATTGCTGTATAAACCTGTTTAACTATTGCTGCATAAAACTGTTTACTATTGCTGTTTCAGGAAATTTACTAGTCTGTTATGTATAATCTGATAATTTCTGTAAACAGGGGAGAAAGGAAACTGAGATTTCAGATGGTCAGGAAATTGGGAAAAACTGTATTATCTCATTAAGTTCAAGCTGAATTGAAACTATTTTACTCTTTGCTTAAAATTTACTAGACTATGATTTGCTGAATTATGTTTTAACTTTGAAATCCCTTATTCAGTCTTTGAGATTATTCTTTAGAAACAACCAAAAATCAGACACCTGTCCAAGGACTGGCAGTCTCTCTGATCTGTTTCTCCCCTTCTGTTACCCCAGTTCCTTAATTATTATTTCAGCATTTCGACATCAGGACTTTAATGGTTTGGGGTGGCCTGTCTTGGTCTAATTGTATAATTTACTCAGAAATCTGTCCTCCCTAGAGAGAGAGAGAGAATGAAGCTCTCAAACTCCATTTTTTGTCTCTCTCTCGGAGCCCCTGACTTGGTGTGCCTTCTCGGGGCAGCAGGACTGCCTTGAGCACCGCTACTCGTAGACGCTGAGTTAAATGCACAAATGACCACAGACCTAAAGACCGTCCATCTCTGGCTGAGATGCCCCCCAACTGCAGAGATTCGAACAGGGAGGCTTGTGTGTCTCTCTGAATAAGGAGTGCTGTTCTATGCTAATAATTCTGGAGTTATCAGGGAGAAACTGGTCCTTGCTACAAGTCCTTGCATTTTCTAGTTTTAGTCTGGTTTGTTTATTATTTTCCTGACTCAGTTTCCCTAATTATCCTGCCTCAGTTTCCCTACCTCTTAGTTCTGCCAGAAAAAAAAAAAAAAACCCTGCCTCTTTATCAGAATATTTTATAAGATCTTATGTTTCAGAATAGCAGAATGTCTCTCCCATCCCAAGCTATGGGAATCTCTTATTGAGATGCTGTCTCCACTGATTATGTCATCTCTCTAGAGACCTACTCCAATATTGCTCTTGCCTCTATTTCAGTCTTCCTGATTTACTGTTCATGAGGTAAACCAAACCCCTCACACTCTATCAGCGAGGTGAAACAGCTCAATTTCCCGGGACTTAATTGACGCTGTCTGGAACTCTACGCTCAAGCTAAGCATTGCTCATTGAGACGTCATGGCACAGCTCTGGCAAAATAAAAGTTTTTGTCGTATCTCTCTCTGTCTCTTAGGGACGCTTAAAGGGAATGAAAGCTATAGAGTTGGGGTCTGGTTACTGCCTCTCAATAAACTCCACTGAACAGATTAATAATCTATCTCCACCCACCTTGACAGGACTTTCCTGCTGTTAAGACACACCCAGCAAAGCTAGCCCCTTTGAAGCCAAAAGATTGGGAAAGAGAAATATTCAAACTTAGCCTGAGTTTCTGTGAATGTCATCCATATTTCAGTAGGATTTATTTCTAAAAGTTCAACTGCTAACTTGTTGAATTCTCTTATGTGGAATTAGACATTCTGTATATGATTGTATTTGCATTGGGTATTTTAAAAACAAACTGATTTGTATGAATAATGTTCACTTATGAAACATCTACTTGGATATGAACTCATTGGGACAAATTCCTTACTGTTATCAATATAAGGTTATGATAAATATTTGTTTAGAATTTATGTTCTTGAATTTTTTCCTCATGTAACTGATTTTAACATCAGAGCAATAGTCAATAGAAATTGTTAATGCAATTCAATTATGTCATACCTTGCTGTTTCCAGTCTCATTATATATAATCATTGTATCCTAAATGCTTGGCCAAATAAGTATTTAGCCTGGTCATCTATCTACTACTGGACAACTAATAGAGATCTGTAAGACCAAAACTGATTTCTAACACCTGTTGGTTTCCCTTTATCTCGCTAACCTGAGACTCTCAGTTCTCTTTTTAGGGCAACTCCTGCCTCCAGACACTCAGAAGCAGAAGTGCCCTTTTAATGCAAATCTCTTCTAGACTTAAGCCTTAGAAGATCCCAGTCTCTGCCCTGAATTCGAGCAGGAGGAGCTGCCTTCTCACCACCACAGAACACAAGGGTTGACCTGGCCCCCCAGCATCCTGCTCCCTGGTAGGAATTTGAGGTCTGGCCCTATTTTCCTTTTATCTCAGGACAGCCCAAACACCTCAGGGGCCGGTAAACTGGGTAGGCTATGCTGATACTTTTCACCCCTCCCCCATAAAGAGTGGGAAAACTAGGAAGGAAAAGATTCAGGATCTTTGCTTATTGAATAACTAACTCTCTTCAAGAAAAACAGCACAGTTTTTCCAACATTTCCAAGAGCTTAAACTGCATTCTTATCTTGATCTGCAGTTCTGACATCTGGGGATATACCCATCCCTAGACCCTGACTTACAAAAGACCAGTGGTTCATTAAATTTACTAGATATCAACGCCTCTTGCCTCCCTTGACTTCTGAGTCCACACCCTTTAATCCCAATCCCAGGAGAAATTAGCTTTCCTGGAAATTAAGGGCTAGGCTACAAATAATTTTTTTCTCAGCATTTTCTCCTATTTCTCTTTAATAATTAGATGGGCCATCAGACAAGCAGCCCACAGAAGGGACCTGATGCATTTCTTGCTAAAGGCCCTATTCTCTTGAATGTCACCATCTCTATCCTGGATGACACCCCACTTTTAATCTGTTCCCAAGATCTGCTTTCTCTAGGCTTTACACTTTGGATTCTCAGCCGCCCTTCAGCCTGGAGAACATTGACTGGGGACAACTGACTGGTACACCCCCTTGATGCCCTGTTGCCATCTCCCACACCTCAGGCCTCACTTTCTGGCATGAAACCTCAAACCTCTACGACTCTTGTCAGCTCAAAGCAGTTAAAGAGGAGATAGACGCCCCTTTTCCCACATGCATCTGGAGGTGATGGTTTGTTCGAGGGGGGAACAAGACAAAGGGACCCCACTATGAAGATCTTTGGAGAAAATCTTCAACCTTGCCTTAAATGAAGGACACTGTCCCAAATTTTCTTTTTTTCTTAAATGAATTTAAGCCTCAACTGTTTAAAGGGGAAATGATGGGGGTTGAAGTCCCTTTAAGTTCCTCTCTGACTGACCAACGCCCATGGCTGACCTTGATTCACAAATCCTGGTCAAAAGCACCCTTTGAACATCCAGGCCCAGCCCCCACTATCAGCCCAGCTTCCCCCAGCCCTCATCTGATCTGAGCTAACTGAAAAGCCCACCAAGAACTTGGGGGTACCGCCCATCTTCTAGGTATAAAAGAGGCAAGCCGGAACTCCCTCTTTGCAGGAGCCCTCCCCTCCAATACATGGTATACTACCAACCATGTAAGGGTTCCTGCCCGCCCAGCGGCCACCTCTGGCCCTGGCATCTTTCTAACTGAGCTTTACTTCCAAATTTCTACAATAAATCTTTTATTTATCAATCTAGGTTTTTGGGCCTGTAAATTCATTTACAGGGGACACTGTGCCTCATGGGATTATCTTATTATCTATGCACCGAGAAATGGGGTTCCCCCTTTCCTTTCCCTCATTAATAGAACTACATATAGTTAAGCTCAATGGCAGCCTGGAAAGATCAGGGATGACTGTGGGTCATTCCTACTGGAGTAGGAAAGTCATGGATGACTATTGAGAATTAGTGGAAAAAATAAGCTAACCAACTAAAAATAAAAAATAAAGATGATAAAAACACATAAAATTTTTTCAAATAGCAAGGACCAATTTATAATACCGGGCATTTTTCATAGCTGTCAGATCCTTAATTTCCAAGTCTTTGCGCTTTACTTCTTTTTCCAGCTCCAAATTAGTTGTTTCTGCTACCAGTAGAGATTCTGCTGCTTTAATACCAGCCACTTTAAGAGCCTCAAGTTCTTTGGCCAATAGCTTTACCTTTTAGAGAAGAAAAAATTTCAGAACTAGAAAATGAGGAGGACAAAATGAAGGTGTGGGAAAGGAAAAGAGGCTCTATCAGGAATGGGTAAAAATAAAAGAAAAAAAAATCTGTAGTCTCTTAAGGCCAAGCTAAATAATGATAATCACTTTATTACACAACCAATACATTTGAAAGTTCTTATTACTAAACCTTAAATAAGACATAATATTAATTCTTCCAAAACTGAGTTTATAGTCTCATTAAAGTGCCTAAGTATAGTATACTAACTTCTAAAATTATGTCTTACTTATGTAATTTTAATGCTAATATTGAATCTCAGAAATCTCAGTCTTTCTTTTTTCTATTTGCCTTGTGTCTCTCTATCCAATTCTATCCAACTAATTCTATCCAATTAACTTAGTTTAGGCAGAGCATACCTAGCTTGGAAAGATTAGTAGCTGGGAATTCTAAGAATGCCCTAGTATTAATCATAATTTTCATACCAGAGTCTGTAATTACCACTGTACCCACAAACAAAACTTGACATTGTCTTGAAGTTCAGACAAGAAAAGTAAAGCCATTCTCAATTAAATCTTCAGAGAAATCACTTTTGGCGTGGGGAGAAGACCTCTTATGGAATATTATTGCATTCAAAAGGATAAGAATGATATAATTTATTCCCCAAGCATTTCCCCTTACATATGCCTATTGATTATCTTTTCAAACTTATGTTTCCCAGGGAGAAAAAAAAAAAAATCATAAGATGGCAGCCAAGTGCAGTGTTTTATGAATAGATAAAGTAGTGAAAAAATCTTAGAGAAAGATACAAACTTCATCACTTAGTTCTACAAATTTAACAGGGTAATGGGACAAGGAGAGCATTGTTGTCAGGATGGATAATTCAAATCTGAGAAGGTATGATTTTCATCACAAAGAAGATAAAACTCATTAATGTTATAATGATATTACCTTGAGCTCATGAGTCAAGACTACGTTACTCATATCATCAGCCTGAAGTCTAAATTCATGTTCTCTCTTTTTCAACTCAGATTCAAACTCTACTAGAAGTTCCTGCAGCAAAGAAAAAGAGTTATGTGCATTAACATTGTACTACAGAGGAAAAAATAGCAAAAAATACAAAAATTGAGATTTCATCAGCACAAGAAAAAGATCTGAAAGTAGAAAATAAATTTTTTCCATGAAGCCAGTATGATTATTACTAAAAGTATTTTGGGAAGAGAAGAGAAATAGGCACCATGCTATGCATATTTTACAAATATTATTTCCTTTGATCCTCATAACAACCCTGTAAGGGAGGTTTATTATCTACCACTTTATAATTGAGGAAACTAAAGCAAACAGAGATTAAGTAACTTGCCATCACACAGCTAGTTAAATGTCTAAAGCCAAGTTTGAACTTAGGTCTTTCTGCCTCCAGGCCCAGAAGTCTATCTACTGCATCATCAATAGTATTTTTAGGAGAAAGAAGTAAAAATGGATTATTTTGGCATTAACAAAATAAAAGACATTTACCATTCTAATCAGATTTACCATTCAAAGAAGATCCAAGATTACAATCTTATATTTTATAAGTAGACAAAAATGCAAACAAGTAAAATGAACTTCCTTTCACCTCAAATATACTTAATATAGATTATTCTAATACAGAAGTGAGGGTCTTACATAGGAACCATAATTTTAAAAATATAAAGAAACTTTTGAATTTGTAGGAAGTAGTGTCACATAGTGGAAAAAGTCCTGGATTTGAGATCAAAGATTTCACTGTTAAATCTTATTTTTACCACTTTTTATGTGACCTTGTTCAAGTTAGTCTCTCTGACTTGTTTCCTTATCTATAAAATAAGCTGGCCAAACTAGATGTTTTAAGCCCTGGAAGGAAAAACCTACATATCATGATTTAGGGTATTATGTCAAAGTTATACATAGCTATGGAGGAATTCAGAAGAAGGAATTATTCCCCACAGCAGTCTTTTCAACACTTTCTTTGTCTTTAGTTAGTTTTATGGGGCAGACAAGAACAAAAATGACAGAATCAGAATAAAGACAAAAGTCTTTTCCTTTTATGATTGGCCATGGGGACTGGGAGGAGGTGGAAGTGTGTATGCGAATGTATGTGTATGTATTTAAAAACAAAGAATTAAGAAATCTATAAAATATATATATACCACAGATGGGATGGGATGGAACAGTTAAATGGTGATACAGCACAAGCCTGAAGTCAGGAAGACCTGAGTTCAAATGTGAACTCAGACACTTAACACTTCCTAGCTGTGTGACCCAATTGCCCTGCCCCTCCCCTCCCCCACAAGAAGTCATCCTTCAGAAGTTTCTTTCAGAGTCATCAAGATAATAGATTAGGACAGATGGAGATGGTTCCGATGTGATGGGAGACCTTGGCTTTTTTCAGCTAAGGTCTCTAACAAGTTTCAGTTTAACTGAAGCCACACCCTTTCAATGATTAAGGCTCAGTAAGAAATGAGGTAGAGAATGGCCTCTTTTACCCTGGTAGGGAAAAAAATCAATCTAGGAGGGGAAGACCCTCAGAGTTTCTAGACAAAACAGAAGTGATTACCACTTACCTTTACTCTGAGTCAATCAGAACCAGACAATGACCAAGTGGTCCCAGAGAAATGACAATTTTGATTACTGAAACCTCCCAGAATATGATGGGGTTTACAGGCTAAATTTTTTCCTTTTTTTTTTTTCTTAAGGAACATGCCTTAAACCAGAATGATCCTAACTCTTATAGACTGACCAACAATAGGTCTTGAAACATTACTATGATGACAAGAAAAATAAAAACACATTCAGAAAATGAAAACAAAGTCAAAACTGCTACATATAAAACCACAAGGAAAAATATGAATTGGTCTTCAGGCATAGAAGAGCTCAAAAAAGGATTTTAAAAATCAAGCAAGAGAGGTAGAAAAAAAAATTGGGAGAGAAAATATGTTCATGTTGATAATAGATTTAGTTCACTAGATCAAAAGCATAGTAATTTTCAGTTTTACTCCTCAATGGATTTTTCCAAAGTTTCACAACAGCATGACTTCTAAATTATAGATCAATCCTCAGACACTAAAACTCTAAATAATCAAGGCAATACTTTTTGTTTTGTTTTATTTTGTGTTTTTTTTTTAACATTTCTGAAAGCCATCTTTCATACATGAATAAAAGTCATAATAAAATAAATATGAAATCATCATATAACTCAAATAAGTAATTCATGTAACAATTTAAAGAAGAAGAAAAGAAAATTGACAGAGGGCCATTGACTAACAGCTCATCCTACAAAGCTTGTACAGACTGATAAAGCATTATCTCTCTGTAGGGAAATAAAACAGCAAAAGATTTTGTTTTGCCAAAGGGGTGTCTTTCAGGTCAATATGGGGTTTATAGAGATATACATTGGCAAAAACATAGTCCCCTGAATAGGCTATAGCAGCAGTGCATAGAGCACCTGGCCTGGAATTGAGAAAGCTATAGTTTAAATCCAGCTTTAGAAATTTACTAGTTAGATCTTGGACAAGTCATTTAAACTCTTGCCTCAGTTTCCTCATCTATAAAATGGGAATAATAATAGTACCTATTTCCCAGCATGTTATGAGGATCAAATGAGATAATAATTGTAATGTAACTATGAAGTACAGTGCCTTGAACATAGTAAGCACTATATAAATGTTAGCTATTATTGTTGTTGTTGTTTCTAAAGAATAAATCACATTAATCATTTAAATAGTGTATAAACAATTTAATCACAATCCAATTACATTCAAAATATTATTTGTACTTATGAATTATATACACCAAGCTAGACTTAATGTCCTCAAAGTTGACAATTAGTACAAAAAAGCAAAAATCTGAATGAATTTAGCAACAAGTAAAGTTTTAATAGTTTGTAAAAGAAGTACCATCCTTTCATCCAGTGGGAAGGATCAGAAATCCTAGAGCCTCTGAATCTATAGCCTATAAATCTGAAACTTAAAAATCTAAACTAAACTTCCTATTTATCATAGTCAGAAAATCAGTAATAAGACTCTTCTATTCTCAGAGAAACTGCTTTCACAGATATTTAAAGTTTGAAATCAGTAAATACTAAGTTCTGATACATTAGGTTATATACATGCTTGCCAGCCTCTCTCTAGACAATTTTTAAAAGTACTTGATAGCTCTAGCATTTGTGAGAAACAAGATAAATCATTTCATATTATTCTGATTTCCTTGGTAAGGTATTCTAAAAAGAAGACTGATGTGGGTTCAAAAATATGGTACTTGATACAATAAAAATTATTGTGATAGATTTCTCAGTAATAGAAAAAATCAGTTAATAATAACTGATACTGATAAAGTTATAGAGTTCAAGTTCTCCAGGCTGAAAACATTTTGCAAAGCTATAAATCTGGGTATATTACTTAAAATTTCTAATTTAAAACTCCTTCTTGTGTCCCCTGTTCTTTTGTTCTAAATTCAAAAGGGGCTTTCATAAAATGTCAAGGTTTTAAAATCTAGCCCACTATTTGATACAGGAATTTTATTTTTCAAATATTAGCACTGGGGCTGAGCCAAGATGGTAGAGAGTTGACAGGTCTTTATCTGAGCTCTTCCTTGGAGTCCCTCAAATCAACCCCAAATCAAGTCTCTGAACTGGTTTTAGAGTGACAGAACCCACAAATATTTGAAGTGTAACAAATTCACAGCGGAAGATACTTTGCAAGAACTTCAGAAAAGTCTGTTTCAATAGGTTGAGGAGGGTGGCTGAGCGTAGGTGCAATGCAGGGACCTAGGATGGTGTGGCATCTGCCCACCAGGGAATCTACTGAGAAGCTCTTAGCTAAAATAGAGCAATGTTGGCTATTCTGTCCTGGTGGAAAGCCAGTAGACTATCTGTAAGACATGCAATGCAACCACAAAAGGCAAATAGTGAGTGCCTGAACACCAATAATTATGTGGGACTTGGCCACACCCACCCAGCATCAGAAGGAAGTCAGCAGCCCCAGCCCAGGACAGCATGAAACTTCTATTGCCTAGAGAGGAAGCTTGGGACAATCTTCCCTTTGAGCTAAGAGCAGACCTCAATCTTTTAAAAAATGAGTAGAAACTGACCACAGATAGCTTCTATGGAGAAAGAATAGATCTCAAACCCTGAGGATCCTAAAGACAAATCGTCTCCAAATCAAGACTCTAAGGGTGATATGAATTGGTCTTCATCTAATAAGGCTCTCTTGGAAGAATTCAAAAAGAATCTTAAAAGAGAGTTAAAGAAAAATGGGGAAAAGAAATGAAAACTTTGCAAGAGGGTTTAGAAAAGGAAACACAGAAATTATTTGAAAACTTAAAAATTGATTTTAGTGAAATGGAAAAATCATATAATTCCTTACAAAATAGATTTGATGGGGGCACCTAGTTGGCATAGTGGATAGAGTACCAGCCCTGAAGTCAGGAGGACCTGAGTTCAAATTTGTCCTCAGGCACTTAACACCTCCTGGCTATGTGACCCCGGGTAAGTCACTCAACCCTAATTGCCTCAGCAAAATAAACAAATAAATAAATCATTTTAAAAAATAGATGGAAAAAGCATATAACTCCTTACAAAATAGATTTGAAAAAAAAAAGAAACTAATTCACTAAAAAACAGAATTTGTGAAATGGAAGAAAAAATCAAATATTATACTGTCTGTCTCATTTATTTTAGGTTTTCATTTGGGACACAGAGCTAGATTGACTTGTTTACCTTATGCTTTCAAGAATAAGGTTGTTTACTTTACAATTTCAAAGTTATACCTTAGAAGCATTTTCATTCATAACATTCAAAATTCTAATTCTGATTACATATAAATCTAATACTGATGTATACAGACATAATTTTTTCAAGAAGAAAAACATATGGACATTTAATTTACAGACATTCCAAAAGTTTTAAAATTGTATAACTTTGATGAAGATGTGATGTAGTCAGCAAGTTACAGTCTAACAAATTCATTTTTAAAAACTGGAGTACAAATTTATAGCAATAAAAAACTATATCTAGATCTCACTGATCTCTAGATCTCAACCTCTCTAGGGTTGGTTGTAAGGAGTTTTAGGAAAGAAAAGAGAATTCTTAAGCATTTGAATCAGCCTATGACATTAGAATTCCTAATTTAACAATCTTTAATAAATATCAAGGATTTACTCAATTTTGTTTTGATTATGGTTTACAAATTCACTTTCAAAAGATCAAACTTTATACTAAATTACCTGTTATCTAAGGAAGGGGGGGAGAAAAAGGGAGAAAAAATTGGGAACAAATTTTTTCTTTTGCAAGGGTGAATGTTGAAAACTATCTTTGCATATATTTTGAAAATAAAGCCATTATTTAAAATAAAATAAAATTTAAAAAATTTTTTTAAAGATATGCCTAATTTTTTTGGGGGGGATTCATGAATAGGTTTTTTTTTAATCTTTCTAAAAATTATTAATTTATTTTTAGTATTCTTTTTTAATCTTGAGTACCAAATTCTCTCTTTTGAACTCCTGCCCCATTCACTGAATAAGCAAGCAATATATCAATTAAACATGTGACATCATGGAAAACAGCTTCATATTAGCCATATTCCAAAAACAAAGCAAGAAAAATAAAGTGGGAAAATTATATTTCAATTAACACTCAGAATTCATCAGTTCTCTCTTTGAAGGTAGATAGTATTTTTTCATCATGAATCCTTTGGAATTGTCTTGGTCCACTGTATTGATTAGAATAACCCAAGTCTTTTACAGTAGATCATCATTACAGCATTATTGTTATTATGCACAATGATATCCCAGTTTTTCTCACTTCACATAAGAATTCCCATATTTTTTGAAACTACTGCTACTTAGGGCAGCTAGGTGGCACAGTGGATAGAGCACCAGCCCTGAATTCAGGAGGACCCGAGTTCAAATCTGGTCTCAGACACTTAACACTTCCTAGCTGTGTGACCCTGGGCAAATCAACCCCAGCCTCAAAAAAAAAAAAAAAAAGAAAGAAAGAAAGAAAGAAACTACTGCTACTCATTATATATACCATAATAGTACTCCATATCACAATCATATGTCACAACCTGTTCAGTCATCCTCCAACTAATGAACATCAACCTTGATATTTCCAATTCTTTGTCACCTCAGAAAAAAAGACTATAAATATTTTTACTCATACAAATCTTTTTCCTTTTATTTTTTTTAAAGTTAAAAAGTTTCTATACAAATAAAAAAATTACTACATAATTGTATTTAGAACTGTTCATCTTTTCTTTGCTTCTTTATAGGTTTTAATAATGATCAGAAGTGAAATTTATTAGAAAAAATAGGGTGGTAATAATTGATCTCAGACAAAGTTAAAGTTTAAAAAGAATCAAAAGAGAGAAATCTACATTATATGTCAGTCATATCAACACTGTTTTAGACTATTCAAAATAACTAGATAGTATAAGGTTGGAATATTGTTGTAATATAGGAAATAATGAGTTGGTGGATTTAGAAGAATATGGAAAGACTAAGACCGAAGGATGATGTTATTCGCCTTCAGCAAAAGAGGACAAATTAGCATAGTACAATCTTACATAAATGAATCTGAATGTTTGTGTATGATTATAAATATCTGTGCACATGAAGGTGTACATGCATATACATATATGTATGTGTGCTGTATATAGGTATGCATATGTGTCTATATGCATGTATATGTACACACTGTATGTGTATACAAACAAATACACATTTATATATACATAAATATATCTGTGCTTAACTGTTACCTGTTTAGGGGAAGTCAGGGGAGAAAAGGGGGAAAAAATAAAATTAAAAGTTCAAAGCAGAGAACAAATTCAAACATATAAGGAAGCAAAGAAAAGATGAACAGTTCTAAATACAATGTATTCTATTATTATATAGTCTTTTTTTTTTTTTTTTTTTTTTTTGGTGCTGAGGCCATTGGTATTAAGTGACTTGCCCAGGGTCACACAGTTAGGAAGTGTGAAGTGTGTGAGGCCACATTTGAACTCAGGTCCTCCTGACATCACGGCTGGTACTCTATCCACTGCCCCACCCAGCTTTCTTGAAATGGAAATTTGTTGTAACATATTTTGAATTGTCTCTTATCTGCTGTGCACATGATAAAATTTTTTTCATTTTGTATTTGTTTTTAAAAAACATTTAAAAAAATAATGTGACTCAGTTCTATGTTCAGTATACATTTGAGAAATGAGGCCTTTAATCAGAGAAATGTATTATAACACATTTTTGATACTACTTTACAATCTATGCTATCTTTTAGCAAAATGTAGTTTCCTTGATTAAGATATCTTTTAAGTCTTTTTTTTTTTGCTTTTGTTTTGTCTACTGCTATGATTGCTCCCTTTCCCCCCCTTTTTTTTTTTTTTTTTTTTTTTTACATCAACTGAAGCATATTGGATTTGATTCTGGCTCTTTATTTTAACTCTGTATATATCTTTCTGTTTCAATGATATTTCTTGCAAATGACAAATGTTTAGATTCTTTCTGGCTTCTAATCCATTCTGCTATCTGCATTCCTCCTCAACAGTTTATTTTGCTTCAAACCACTACTTCCTTAAAATAGGTCTCCTTTTATTCCCTTATTCCCTTTTCCTTCTATTTCCCAATGCCGGTATATGTGTATACACAACTAAGCATGTATATATATTTTTCCCTCTCTGAACAAATTCCAATGAGAATAAGGTTCAAATATTGTTTTACACACACACCCATGCTACTTTCCCCTCCATTATAAAAACTCTTCTTGCATCTCTTTTATTGTTAGAAAAAAATCCCCCATTCTAACTTTCCAATACATCCCTCTTCATTTTTTTTGGTGATCACTCCAACATAACCAACTCACACTTATGCCTTATAACTTCTCTAATAACAATAAAGTTCCTAAGAGTTATATGTACCATTTTCCCATGGTAATGGGATACAAATACATTAACTTTATAGAGTCCCTTAAAATTTATGCTTTCATGTTCATCTTTTTATGCATCTCTTAAGTCTATTTGAATGCCAAATTTTCTATTCAGCTCCAGTCTTTTCATCAGTAATGCTTGACAGTTCTCTATTTTGTTAATTTCTTTTTCCACTTGAAGGATTACACTCTGCATTTTACTTCTTGTGATTCTTGGTTGTAATTCTAACTCCTCTGGCTTCTGGAGTATCATTTTCCAACCCCTCCACTCCTTGAATGTGGAAGCCACTAAGTCTCATGTGATCCTGATTATATCTCCATGATAACATGAATTGGCTTTTTTTTTGGATGTCTCAAGTATTTTGTCTTTCACCTGGGGACTCTGGAATTTGGCTACAATACTCCTTAGAGTTCTCATTTGGAGACTTCTTTCAGGGGATAATCAGTGGATTCTTTCAATTTCTATTTTACCCTGAGATGTCACTACACCTGTCAGATTGGCTAAGATGACAGGAACAAATAATGATGAATGTTGGAGGGGATGTGGGAAAACTGGGACACTGATGCATTGTTGGTGGAGTTGTGAAAGAATCCAACCATTCTGGAGAGCAATCTGGAATTATGCCCAAAAAGTTATCAAACTGTACATACCCTTTGATCCAGCATTGCTGCTATTGGGCTTATATCCCAAGGAACTACTAGAGAAGGGAAAGGGACCTGTATGTGCCAAAATGTTTGTGGCAGCCCTTTTCGTAGTGGCTAGAAACTGGAAAATGAATGGATGTCCATCAATTGGAGAATGGTTGGGTAAATTATGGTATATGAAGGTTATGGAATATTATTGTTCTGTAAGAAATGACCAGCAGGAGGAATACAGAGAGGCTTGGAGAGACTTACATCAGCTGATGCTGAGTGAAATGAGCAGAACTAGGAGATCATTATACACTTCAGCAATGACACTGTATGAGGATGTATTCTGATGGAAGTGGATATCTTCAACAGAGAGAAGATCTAATCCAATTCCAATTGATTAATGATGGACAGAATCAAGCTACACCCAGAGAAGGAACACTGAGAAATGGGTGTAAACTGTTTGCATTTTTTTGTTTTTCTTCCCA
Source organism: Sminthopsis crassicaudata (assembly GCF_048593235.1). Lineage (NCBI taxonomy): Eukaryota > Metazoa > Chordata > Mammalia > Dasyuromorphia > Dasyuridae > Sminthopsis > Sminthopsis crassicaudata. The sequence goes on from NC_133620.1 coordinate 321,633,736, forward strand.
GGTTATTTTTACCTCCCGAATCCAATTCTTCCTTTGCAACAACATCAACAACATTCATATATCAAAAAAATTCGGTTCTGCACATATATATTGTATCTAGGATATACTATATAACATATTTAATATGTATGGGAATGCCTGCCATCTAGGAGAGGGGATGGAGGGAAGGAGGGGAAAATTCGGAACAGAAGGGAGTACAAGGGATAATGTTGTAAAAAATTACCTATGCATATGTACTGTCAAAAATGTTATAATTATAAAATTATTTAAAAATTTAAAAAAAATTTCTATTTTACCCTTTGGTTTTAGGATATCAGTGTAATTTTCCTTGATAATTTATTGAAAGATTATATCTAGGCGCCTTCTGTGATAATGGTTATTAGGTTCAGTAATTATCTCTCCTAGATCTATTTCCTGGATAAGTTGTTTTTCTTAATAAGATAGTTCACATTTTCTTTTTTTTTTTTTCCTCCCATTTTTTGACTTTGATTTTTGATGTTTCATAAGAGTTATTAACTTCCACCTGCCAAATTCTAATTCTTAGGGAATTATTTTCTTCAGTGAGATTTTGTAGCTCTTCTTCTATTTGGTCATTTTGTTTTTTTAAGGAGTTCTTTTCTTTGGTGAATTTTTTTTTTTTTTTTTTTTTTACTAGTAGGCCAATTTTGTTTTTTTCAAATGTTATTTTATTCAGTATTTTTTGTGCCTTTTTTTTTTTTTTTTTTTTTTTTTTTTTTACCAAACTCTTAATTCTCTTTTCATAACTTTCCTGCATCACTTTTATTTCTTTTCCCAATTTTTCCTCTGTGACTCTAAGCTATTACTTTTCCAGGAATTTTTGCTGGAGTTGGGTTCAATTAACATTTCTCTTTGAGGCTTTTTAAGGATAGCTGCTTTCAATCTTCTGAGTTTTTATCTTACTCTTCCTTGTCCACATAGTAGCTTTTTATGATCAAATTATTGTTGTTGTTTGCTCATTTTCCCAGCCTATTTCTTGACTTTGCACTTAATTTTAAAGTTGGGCTCTGCTCACCTGGAGTTCAGAAGGCACTGCTGCAAGCTTTAGGATTTTTTGTACTGCTATTTTCAAGGCTAGTTCTAGAAATCTGCTTCCAAGATAGTATGATCCTAGGGAAGGTATGGTCACTGCACTATGGTCTTTATCCAAAAAGGGCCCCTGGTTACCTGTGGCTGCATGCCCTCTCTCTCTCTTAGCCTTGAAACTAGTCTTGCTTCTTTTATCACCAGTGCTCTTCTCCACCCTGCATCTGAGACTTAGAAATGAGTATGGGCAACAGAGTTGCCAACTAGCACCAGCTATCTCCTGTACAAAGGTCCCCAATGAATCTTTCTTAACCACATGGCCATTGTTGCCACCATTTTACTTTACATGTGGAATTGGAACAGACCTCTACCCAAAGACCAAAGACTTCTCCTGCCAATCTCGAATTTTTTAGGGCAAGAAAAATGTTTCACTCCTTTTTTTTTTTGGTTTTACCACTTCAATATTTGAGGCATTATTTTAGAACTCTTTTAAAAGTAATGTTGGGAAAATTTACTTAGACTGATCCTAACCCTCCATCCTAACTCTATTCCCAGTTTTTTTTTTTTTTTTAATTTACAATGCAATGAATTTTAAAAGCATTTTTTCTTATTCCTTTTCATTCTAGTTACCCCTTTTAAAAAATCTGCTTGAAAAAAATCAAAATTTAAAAAAAATGTGAACAGCTAGACATTTTTAACAGTTTAGAAATTTCCTCACTGAAAAGTTCTGACTACATTAAAAAACAAATCCACCTTTTTCCTTTCTTCCTTTCTTTTTCTTTCTCTTCCTTCTTCTTTTTTTTTCTCTTCCTCCTTCCTTTTCTCCTTTCCTTCCTTCCTCCTTCTCTTCCTCCTTTCCTCTCTTCTTTCTTTCTTCCTTCCTTCCTTTCTTTTTTTCTTTCTTTTCCTCCTTTCTTCCCTTCCTCCTTTCCTCCCTTTCTTCCCTTTCTTCCTTCCTTCTTCCTTCCTTCCTTTAAAGGTTGTTTTTGCTTCTTATGGAACAGGTCTTACTTTAAAAAAAAAAAAATGCTGCCATTCATACACTACATGGTTTATAATTGAAACTAACCTTCCCAAAGATTTAATTGATCATGTTAAGTACATATAGCAATTTCAGAAATACTTCTCTTTAAATTTTGATTCTAAAAGACTCAGTTGGGTTCATAAACTACATTCAAATGAAATAAGAAATGTTAGTCATCTGTTATTAAAAGTTCAAGAAGAATTTGCTGAGTTATCAAGAAACATAGGTTTAAAACGAGTTTCTTTAAAAAAAAATTGTTAAGTAAATTTTATCTTAGGATTAGTACAAAATGTGAAACAATTTCTGAAATGTCCCTAAATATAATTCTGGCACTTTGTGCCATAGTACTATGCATTTATGCAAAGTAGTGTTCTCTGATTGATGATTATAAAAGCAAAATGTCAAACAACTCTGAAAAACAATGAAGATGCTTTACATTTGCAGAATCAGAAATTTTGACAAGATTTAATCTTTGAAGTAAAAACAAACATATCCATTTCAGTAGTATGCAAATTAAGTTAAATTTAATTTATTAATTAATTTAATTTAATTAATGATAAAATTATATATATATATATATCAAAAATAGTTTTAAAATAAATTTCTTTATGATTTATTATCAGTAAATGCTTGATTTATATATCTATATATATAGGATCATATAAAAATTTCCTAGGCAAAAAGATGTTACAAATGGAAAAAGTTTAAGAAGCTTTGCACTAGGAGAGAGATGATTCAAAAATGTTCTATCCACAATATAGTTCTTTAAAAACTTATCTGGTGTGTATAGTTGAATGAAGATGATTAAACAATTTATCCCAAAGCATTCCATTTTAAGAAATCAAAACAAAACCAAATGTTTTAGGGGATCTGTTTTTTTAAAAAAAAAAAAGTCAAGGGATTCCAGAGATCTCTGATGGGTTATGGAGCCTATGTGAAACTCAACTTCACAGAGAGATTTCTTACCTTTAATCCACTCCAGGGTTTAAAGATTTCCAAATAACACATTAAATATATTGTTGGGGAAAAAAATAACTCGAAGCTCATAATTTAGGGTACAAAAGAAGTTTTATTAAGCAGTATGACATTGGAGGAGTTTAGAAGAATTTCCCCAAACTGAGAATACAACCAGCTTCTTTGAGAAAAACTTGCTTTTGTCTTCAGTTAGTCTTTGACATAGAAAAAAGCAACTTGTTTCTCCCTAGGACAGAGCAAAAACAGTAGATAGTCTACCATTTTATCTACAGGTTGATCTGAGAAAGGAGCAGGAAAGGAGAAGTTCTATAATTTTTCAAATTTTGCCTTGAACCAGAGTCTAGTTCAAAGAGGAGATAGCCATATTAACAAATATAAAGGCATTTCTCTCTATGCTATCATATTCTAAAGGTCCTAACATCTTAGAAATATGAAATTTCTTTAAGAACAAAAACTTCAAATAAATGAGATGATTATAGTGAGTAAATACCACATTTTATCTCAAAACATTTATCCCTCTAACAAGGGACTGAATCAGAATAAAGGGCCTCCACTTAGAGGGCTTTCAGAAAATGGGTACATAAATTAAATCTTTTAATCTAATTTTTTGAGATGTTGTGAAACATATGGATTTATAAGAATCCTTCAAGGGAGAAGATTAGGACATGAAAACACTTAAGAGTAGTTAGTTAGATTCTAGTTCAATTTGGGGTTTCCCAATTAATACTGGCATGTAATTCAGTTTAGAGATTCTAAGAAAACAGCACTGTGGGTTGTAACCACTAGGGGGCAAAAGAAGTACATCTAAAGTGATCCAAATGATTTTCTTGTGAGGCTGTGGCCCTCCCAATTGGGCCTCTGAAACAAAGTGCATAATATGATTAAGTTTTTAACAAATATATTAAAAGTCCAAATCCAAATGTATCATCATTAAAAGTAAATCCTTAGGACATTATCTAGCAAGGTTGCCATTGCTCAAAATATTCTGAAACTATGGAATGTCTTCAGAGCCAATTTATGAGGCAATGTAAGAGCTTTATTTTTATTTTTATATAGCTCATTTTTAAACAAAAATTATATTAGTCAAGCTGGAATATCCACCTCATTTACCAAACTCAATTTCAAAAAACTTGTGGCCATTTCCAAAAATTAAGAAGAAAAAAAAAGGACAAATAATCACTTCAAATATTCAAAAGAATGTACCACAGGTTCTGAAGTCAATTCTCAAAGAGAAATTCCAGCATTATATGTGTAAAGAATAGAATATCCACTCTGAAGAGAAAATATATTTGAATATACATAAAAATCAGTCATTGGAGGGCTCTGACTGGATTTTCCATTTAAGGAGAGGGCCCAGAGTGGGCATCTCATTATTCCCCATCTGGCTGAACTCCTGGGTTTCTATGAGGATTCTCCTTCAGTCTTCCTTTCAATGGAAGGAATGATCTTTTCCCTTTCTTTGTATTCCCAGCATTTAGCATAGTGCCTGATATACAGTAGGTGTTTATAAAGGTTTATTATAAATAAAATAAATGTTTATCAACTGAACAAGAATTAAAAGAGAGACAATCCCTGCCCTCAAGGAGCTTACATGATATATTGAGAAGAGAAGGGGAAATGGTGAGTGATGGGGAAAATGTGCAAAAATAACATACAAATACAAAATACACAAGCAAAAATGAAATAATTTTGCAGGAATAGGGGAGGAGTCTGGCACTACAGTATATAAGTATTTACATCATGCCCAGAAATTGCCATTATATGCAACACTCAATCTTTTACATATTCTCAGTCCAGTATACAAAAGTCTATTTAAACCTACAACATCCCTATTATTACTATAAGTAATAATATACAACCCAATCCTTGAGGGGAGGATTATTTATGAATTGTTCCATTTCCTACCATGAACACCATACTTCTACTCTACCTCAATTAGGCTTTTCCTTTGTTCACCATCCCTACCTGACAGGTATCATAGATAGCATGATAGAGGAGATAGAGAGGCATGCGGGATCCAGTGTGAACTAGGGAATCCCTCCTTTATTTGTGTATTTTGAATTTTCTTATCATTCCTATGTTAGAAAAAATCTAAAGCTGTTTTATCTAATCATAATCTTTTTATTTGATCTTGTGCCATCATCCACCAGTGCACCACTTTCATGCCCATGAACTTTGAATATTTTTATCATAATCTTTTCATACTCAAATTTTCCATAACTCTTGCTTGCCTCAAACTCTCACCTGAGAACCCTGTTTATACTCCATTTTTAAAAAATGAGGGTATTTGCTGAGAAATTCTTTTTTTTAATTCATCTTATATCGCTCAGATGCCTTTCCCCACTATCTCTTCTTTTATTCCCATATCATAAAAAGAAGAAGTCCTTCTCCTTGTCGAGTGTAGCGAGCTGTCGTCTCTAGAAGCTGCCGGATCACTCTCTGGGAAGAGATCTGCTGTGTCTTCTACTCAAATCTCTCCGACAGATTCTTCTTCCTGTAACGAACCGTTGTCTCCAGGCAGTTGCTGTTAACTCTTGTCCAGAGAAGTGACTTCCCTTCCTGCAGAGAGCCCCGTCAAGCCTGATGCAATGCAGAGTCTTCTTCTATCTCTGGGTGTCCTCTCTTTTATTCTCCCAGAGAATGGGCGTGGGATAATGCAAGGGCTTCTGGGAAGAACCACTTCAGCCAATGAGCTTGCTCCTTCTATCAAGTCAACCTGAGTTCTCACCTTGTAATTGTCCAACCTGAATTCTCACCTTGTCACTATCCAGACAACCTGAGTTCTCACCTAGTAATCCTAACAGTCGAGGAAAACCCCATTACATGTACATGTGATACCATTCCATCCCATTTTCTCTACTAAACTGCCTCCTCTATCATCTTCATTCTCTAATCTACTTCACCTCCCTGTCTACTTGTTAGTGCCTTACTTCCTGCAAACACTCCCATATATGTTTCACCCTTAAAAATTCCTCACTTGATCTATCCATCTTCATTAGCTATCATTTTCTACTGTACTGACTCCTTGAGAAGACTGCTTATATTCAATGCTTTAATTTCCTTTTTTATCATTTTCTTCCAACTTCATCAACTCAACTAAAACTACTCTCTCCAAAGCTGACAATGATCTCTTAATTACTAAATCCATTTAATAGCCTTTTCTTGTTCTTCATCCTTCTTCATCTCTCAGCAGTCTTTGACATTGTAAAGCATTCTCTTCTCTTTGATATTCTTTTTTCCCTAGGTTTTTGTGGCAATTATCTCTCTTGGTTCTACTCATCTTCCTTATTAATTTTCATACAAGTCATGCCTACAAACCATGGGTAGGTATCTCTGAAGATTGTCCCAAGCCCTCTTCTCTTTTGCTTCTATGCTATTTTGCTAAGGGATTTCACCAGCTCTTATGAATTCACCTGCATTTCTCTATGGAAATAATTCTCAGATTTATTTATCTAGATTTAACTCCTCTCCTAACCTCCAGTCTTGCATTTTCAACTGACAATAAGATATTTCATACTGGATGTTCCATTGACATGTCTGAAACTTAATGACTATTTCTAACCTTAAATCTCCTTTCTAGCTTCCCCATTATTAATAGACAACCAAAATTTGGTTAACTAGAGAAGTTTATCAATATTGTACATCAATTACATGATGGCATGCTTTCCCAGGTCCCAGATAATGGACAATGCTTTCAAGCTTTTCCTATCATCAATGGAGTTAATTAAGCAGGGTTATGTGCTTGCTCCCATGTTTTCTTTTTAACATGACATTTTCAGTGATATTGCCTTCAACAAGGAACAAAACACCATCAAGGACAATAACAATACTAAAGAATAAATCATTTAATTTGAAAAGGTTAAAGAGAGAGAGTCCATCCTCAGTGCAGATTCTGAAACTGACATGCAACAAAGTCTGGATCAATTCTCTGCTGCTTGTGCTAATTTTGGTTTAACAATTAAAACCAAGAAAGCACAGGTTTTCTACCAGCCAGCACTGCACCATCCATCATAGAACCATCAATTACAGGAAATGGAGAAATTCCGAATGCTCTGGCTAAGTTCATTTACCTTGGTAGTATGCTTTCCAGGAATATATATATATATATATAGTAGATAGATAGATAGATAGATAGATAGATAGATAGATAGATAGATAGATAGATAGATGAGGTTGATGCACAACAGTGCCAGAGCTAGCTCAGTGTTTTGAGAGACTTCAAGGGAAAGTATGAAAGAAAAGTAAGTTGCTTACTTACAAAGTTGTTATGCTCATTGTGAAAATGAAACCTGTGAAACCTGTGATGTATACTAGTGCCCTGCCAGGAAAATTGGATTGTTTCCATTTGAATTATCTTAGAAAGATTGCTGACAGATCAACCTGGTAAATTAAGGTTTTTCCTCAAGCTGAACTGCCAAGTATTCAAACTTTACTACGCAGAGAGCATTAGCCAGCAATAGGCTGGTCAGGTTGTTTGAATGCCAAACATGTTTATCTAAAAGATTATTTGAGAATTGCACATATTTAACCTATATCAGATTACTTGCTGTCTTATGGAGGAGGGAGGTAAGGAAAGGAGGAAGAAAAATTTGAAACACAAAGGTTTACAAAAATGAATTTTGAAAACTATATATGTATTTGAAAAAATAAAATACTATTGAAATGCTAAAAAAAAAAAAAGGTCTGTTTTATATAGAACTCATACAAGGCAACTGTTCACATGGAGATCAGAAAAAGCAATACAAGGATACTCTCAAGGTCTCTGAAAAATTATGGAATTGATTGTGAGACATAGAAAACACTGGCACAGGACTGCCTAGGATGGTGAGTCCACATCAAAGATGGCATTATACTTTGTGATCAAAGCAGAATTTCTTTAGCTCAAAAGAAACATAAGATGTAGAAATTTAGAGACATTTCTATTCCAAATGTTGATATGGAATATTTGTGCCCAACTTGTGTAGAACCTTCCAAGTTCATATTGATTTGATTAGCTATAAACTTTGACCCCACTGTATATTGTACTTTAACCCCAATATTGAGCTATCATTTTGGTTCTCTTCAAGAATGAAGGATAACAATCATTACTAGTGAGGGGACCACCATCCTTTCAAATGTTATCCTGGATTCCTTACTTCTCTGTCACTCCTCATACCAAAGAGTTATTAAATCCTGTCAATTCCCACCTTTACAATATCACTTCATATAAATCCCCTTCTCTCCTCTTATTATTCTACCATGTTAGTGTTGGCCCTTATCATTCATGCCTAGAATTATAATAGTCTACTTGTTGATTTCCTTGTCTTAATTCTCTCCTTCCTCCAAACTATCAGTTAGCTGCAAAAATGATGTTCCTATAAAACTTGGGTCTAATTATAAAACTCTCCAATTTAATAAATTCCAATGGTTCCCTAATTACCTCCAATCAAATATAAAATCTTCAATTTGGCTTTTAAAGCACTTCATAACTTATCCATATCCAATCTTTCCAGTTTTCTTATATTCTACCTTCCTCTACATATTATGCCATCCTTGTTTCTCACATAAGATCATTTTGATAATTTATCCCTCTTAACTGGAATGCTCCTATCTTTCTTGTTTCAACACCCTTTCATCTCTGAACTCTCCAGTTTTATCTTGCATATATCTTATTTGTGCATAGCTGTTTATATGTTGCCTTCCCCCATTAGATTGTGAGGTTTTTGTCCTTTTGTTTCTCAGTACTTAGTATAGTGTCTGTCACAGAGAAAACAATTAATAAATATTTGTAAATCACAATATAGCTGAATGCTGACATTAATTTTTAGCACATGCTAAACGTAAATGTCAGCATTCAACTATACTTGTCTGCTTCTGTCACTCTATTACGCCAAAGTCACAGGACTAGGGCTCACTGAAATACAGCAAGTTCAAGAAGAAGGTATGGTTGGGTTGGGAAGTAGAGAGCTATTAGAGGCAGCATGATGTAGTGGATAGAGTTGTACTGGGAAGTCAGAAAGACCTAGGTTTGACTTATAGAATAATAGCACCTATTTCACAAAGTTATTAAGAGGATCAAATGAGATATACAAACTATTTTGCAAATCTGAGTCATATGTTAGTTGTTATTCTGATTGGGCAAATCCACAAATCCACACAATCATAAAATATTAATGCTATCCCACAGAGGAAAAGAGAAGTAAAAATAAAAGGTATTTCACTTTGGGAACCATAAATATCTCTTCACCTTGTGTAGTAAAACAAATTTCTAGGATGAGGTGAACATAGGATTCTGTTCACAAGGTAGAACTAGATAAAATGCATAATTATCAATGTCATCTTATAGTTAAACTCATTTTACAGGTAATTTGAGGTACAAAGAGCTTATACTGTTGTTCTATGGTCATACTGATAATACTAGTGAGATTTTTAACCCAGTTCTTTCTGTTCTCCAACTTCAATACTTTTTCCAAAAGTCAGAGTCTATAAGAGGACCTTAGTATACATGGCCTTATCTTGCCATGTAATCTTCAGAATTTTCCTAAAACAATTTAAGTGGAAACAGTTTTTTTGGCATGATATTGTTAGATTGTCCAGGTTTCACAGGCATTCGATAGTACAGAAATTATTCAAATCATTTTCATCAAACCAATATTGATATTTGAGTGTGTTCTGGCCCAGAGGAGCAAATGCCTCAGTGTACATCATGTCTCTCAAAGCTGTCTAATCTTTGTACTCTCTACTACTGCCATTTTCTGACTAAGCTTTTATTCCAAATCAGCTTTAATGATTTGCAAATGAAAAAAAATATCTTGCCTTGGGGATGCAGCTTTTGCTGAATGGGAATATTTAGCCTGACCTACCTCACAGGCTGTTGTAGGTATCAAATGTTAAATAATATTTGTAAACCTCTCTGCAAATCTCAAAGTGCTTTATAAATGCTAACCTCTAAAAAAAAAAGTCAGAGCCTACTTATAATCTCATTTTATAGATGGAAAGGATAACTAATTTCCTGCAGGTTACAGTGTGATGCAATAGTTAAATTGGGAGAAGAAAAAGAGTCAGTCCCTCCCAAGGACGTGGTACAATTTTTTCTCAATTCCTGAAATCCACTTAAGTCCTCAATGCCAGTCTATATCTTCTCAAAAGCAGAATGAGAAAAACATGGAAAACATTGTACATATAAGTACTTGAGTTAGTCTTGTATAACAGAAGCAAAACAAAAGAAATTTAAGATTTCCATGCTTTCCTTTGTTTTTAGGAAAAAGCCATATACTTATAGTGTGTGAACTGATGCAAAGTGAATAAATGGAACTAGGAAAATAACATACAAAATATCTATAATAATGTAAATGAAATGAAAAAAAAAACACATTGAAATAAAGCAGAAATATATCTAATGTTGAGTATGTTTTCCATGACTTAGTATATATATAATGGGTATTTTATTTCTTATTTTCTCAGTGGGTAAGGAAGGAGCAGAAAAGAGAAGACTATTTGGAGCTAAAAATAAATTTTTCAAAACTTAATTTAATTAAAGAAATAGAGTTGAATGATAGACTTGGTTCTTCTCAACAATTCAGCAATCCAAGACAATTCCAATAAACTTTGGATGGAATTTGGATCCAAAGAGAGACATATAAAGACTGAAGAAGATCAATGCATACTATTTTCACCCTTTTTTGTTTTTTTTTTTCTCCTCACATGGTTTTTCCTTTTTCTTCTGATTCTTCTTTCCCCATAGGACTCATATGTAAATATGTAAACATAATGAACATACATAACTTAAAATAAATAAATAAAATAAAAAGATTGAAAACTATGTCTATAACAACTAATCTCGGGCCTGAGAGAGGAAATAAATAAATATGCCTCTCTTTTTCCAATGGAAAATGTTTAGAATGGGTAGAAAAATGAGTGCAGAATACTGTGTATATTATTAGACTAAGTCATTATGTTGAGTTTTTTTCTTTAACTGTTGTTTTTTGTTAAAAAGAAAGGATCACTGAGAGTGAGAAAAGAGAAAAAAAAGGAGCATATTAGGAAATGACATGATGTAAAAATCAAAACCATCAACAGAATGTGAAGAAACTTTTTTTAAGTATCAAAAATACATGTACTTTTAAAAACTGATCAAATATAACACGTGGAATTTTCCATTTATGAAGGCTACTATTTTTTCTTTTCTCAGGCTTTATGGAAAACTTACAAGGAATTTTATAACATTTAAATGTATTATCTGAGGAAGAAGAAAACAGATTCAATATCTTGCTACATTATGCACTGGAATGCAGGTGTGGCTATACAATATAAAGAAAATTGAAATGATACTGGCAAACAAAATAAATATATGACTTCTTGACTCTCTTTATCCTAAGGGTTCCATCTACATGTTTCCAACTCAAATTTGCAAGTTCAAAACAGAAGTTGTCTCCGCTGTCAGAACTAAAATGATTATTTAAAATCTTGCACTTTCAAATTTCATTCATGTTACTTTATAGTTACCTTTGTACATCTCATCTTCCCCACTAAGCCATAAACTCCACAAAGGCAAGAGTTTATGCTTTATTCTTTTCTGATACTCTCCCCTTCCTCTTCTCATCCTGCCTCTCCTAAATACTTATCAAGCATTATCCCTTGCATAGTAAGAGATCAATATGTTTTTTGAATGAATGAGATATAATAAAAAGAGTACTGAGTGTACAGAGTATCTGGGGTTCAAATCTCAATTCTGTTACCTCTAAGATCTGTTTCCTTATCTGTATAATGAGGGATGGAATAATCTCTAATGCCCTTTCAAGTTCAAAATTAATCCTACATGCCTATGAATATATATATAAATAGTGCATTTTCCTCATACTACAACATTCAAAAAGATGCTTTCTGAGAAATTTCTGTTTAATTGAGAGAACAGGCTATTCTTTGGATGCAATTATCTTGTATCTAATGAGATAGCCAAATAAGTGCCACCACTTTCCATCCATTTGCTCAGGAAAGAGCAAAAGAAATAGTATCTTTTCATCTAGAACATTTCAGTTACTCTATGAATATAGAAAACTAACCTTCAACTTTTAGGAATAGTATAGGTATTCTTCAGATCAGTGATGTCAAATTTAAATAGCAACAGGGACTACTTCCCTGCAGGACACATATGGACTTAGAAAATCACACTTCACTATTCTATATGTTCTGTTGCATTTTTATTATTTTATTAAATATTTGTGTATTTGTTCAATATGCATTTTAATCTGATTCAGGCTATACTTGGGAGTATTGACCAGCAGGCTATGTGTCTGACACTTCTGTTTTAGACTACTTCCTTAGTAGGGTTAGGATTTCACAGATATTAGAGAAAAGAGTTTCAAAGAACAAAAGTATCTGCTGATTTGAAGTTACATTTGTCAATTAACAAATCTAGACTTACAATTACAATAATACTTATGTATTGATGTCTGTTGAAAGAGAGTCAGCTAGTATAATTTAAAAGAAGCTGAAAATTAACCTTCTACTTTAGAATCAGTAGTATTAAAGGGGACAAGAATGATATTTGCTACTTTCCCCCCTAAGTCATTCTTAATCAGATTGTTGGATTTATTCAATATTGGAAAATAAAGCACTCTAGTAGATTTTAAGAGATTTTAATGTAGTATATGCCAGACTTCCAATACACTAATTTTATTCCTCTTTAGATTTCTAGGCAATGAGAACTTATGCAAACAATTCTACCTTAATGATAAGAGATGTGATCTATGTTTGAAAAAACTCCCTATCTCCTCCTCCTCAACCTGGAACTAGATAGTTAAGTGGATAGAGAATCACCCTTGAAGTCAGGAGAACCTGAGTTTAAATCCAATTTTACACTTAAAAGCTGTATGATCTAGGCAAGTCACTTAAATCCAATTGTCTCCAAAAAAATTTAGCCTCAAAGTCTAACTTTGATAGTCAGAAAGAAGTAGAAAAGCTTCCAAATATATTGTACCTGTTTCTGTAAAGCAAGTTCACCATTCAGTTCCTGGAGTTTTCTTTCCAACTGCCACTTCAATTTTTCATATTGTTCTCGATGGTGGTCAATTTCACAGTTCTTGTTGCTATATCAAAAAATAAATAAAAGAAACTAAGCAAGGGATAAACATAAAAGCTTTCTTAGCATTCTTGCTAAAAAAAAAAATATATATATATATATATATATATATATATATATATATATCAGGAAGTTTGAAAGTTTTTTTTTAATTTACTAAATATTCAAATGTGTTTTATACATATATACATATATATAATATAACATTTCAAGTTCAGTATGCATTTTCCTTGTGATGTGTTCAAAATTATTCTAGAATGAAGGAGGTAAGAGTCCCAGTGTAATTAAATTATAGAACCTCATCCTCATTTATAATATTGTTTTTATAGAAAAGAAACATATCATTAACAGATTTTAGCTTCAGTATTCAGGTCTGTCCAAAGATTAGTTGTTCTAGAGACAATAGCTGAACTAGGAGGACTTTAATAGCCATATGTTTCAGTTCCTGTTCTAATGGTAATATTATAGCTGTTCCTTTGAGTGTCACTTACAAGTAGAAAGTTTGAAACATCAGGTATAGGTTAAATTATCTAAGCATAAGGTGGTTCTACAGAAAGCTAAACTAATATTAAACATTTTTTCTTTTGTCTTTTATTTTGTCTTTTTTTTTTTTTTTTTAATAGTTTTTATTTACCAGATATATGCATGGTAATTTTACAACACTGACAATTGCCAAATCTTTTGTTCTAATTTTTCCCCTCCTTCCCCCCCACCGAGATGGCAGGTTGACCAATACATGTAAAATATGTCAAAGTATAAATTAGAAACAATATATATATATACATGTCCAAAGAGTTGTTTTGCTGTACAAAAAGAATCGGACTTTGAAATAGTGTACAATTAGCCTGTGAAGGAAATCAAAAATGCAGGCAGACAAAAATAGAGGGATTGGGAATTCTATGTAGTGGTTCATAGTCATCTCCTAGAGTTCTTTCGCTGGGTGTAGCTGGTTCAGTTCATTTCTGCTCTATTGGAACTGATTTGATTCATCTCATGGTTAAGAGAGCCACATCCATCAGAATTGATCAGCATATAGTATTGAAGTATACAAGATCTGGTCCTGCTCATTTCACTCAAAATCAGTTCATGTAAGTCTCTCCAGGCCTTTCTGAAATCATCCTGTTGGTCATTTCTTACAGAACAATAATATTCCATAATATCCATATGTAAGGGCCCTTTAAATGGGCGGACACAGTGCATCGGGAGATTGAGGCCCAGAAGTATTAGGACTGCCCTTGGGCGGGATCCTGGCCATATTGAGATAGTTTCGTAATGGGTGACTCTCTCGCTGATTGGCTGTGTGTGTGACCTCACAGGCCCTATGTAAGCCCACTGCAGGCAGCAACCGCCCTCTTTAACCTCGTGCTGTTCACCCTGGCTCCTAGCCTGGGTGGCCAAGCCAAGATGGGTAGCCGAAAGAGGTAAGGATTTTGGTAGTGAACACATGGGTCTTCTGACCAGGTGTTCACTCGGGAACCAACCAGTCAGGGCATCAAGTCAGGGCATTATGTGAGTAGGTATAATAAAGGCTTTTAAGATTACATGTGGCTGTTCTTGAGTGCGCTACCGGTTATTAAGCTATAGATTCAAGAGATTGTGGCCAGAGACCTTAGAAGGCCTCAGAGGAGGCGAGCCGGGTAGAATTCACACTGCAAAGGACAGTGGTCAAAGGTGCTCTGGTGGGTCTAGGACAGACTAGTAATTGTAACTGCCAGGAAAGCACGTTACATCCATATACCACAATTTATTCAGCCATTCTCCAATTGATGGGTATCCACTCAGTTTCCAGTTTCTGGCCACTACAAAGAGGGCTGCCACAAACATTCTTGCACATACAGGTCCCTTTCCCTTGTTCAAGATCTCATTGGGACATAAGCCCAGTAGCAACACTGCTGGGTCAAAGGGTATGCACAGTTTGATAACTTTTTGAGCATAGTTCCAAATTGCTCTCCAGAATGGCTGGGTGTATTCACAACTCCACCAATAGTGTATCAGTGTCCCTGTTTTCCCACATCCCCTCCAACATTGCGCATTATCTTTCCCTGTCATTCTAGCCAATCTGACTGGTGTGTAGTGGTATCTCAAAGTTGTCTTAATTTGCATTTCTCTGATTAACAATGACTTGGGGATCTTTTCATATGGCTAGAAATAATTTTAATTTCTTCGTCTGAGAATTGTCTGTTCATATCCTTTGACCATTTATCAATTGGAGAATGGCTTGACTTCTTATAAATTCAAGTCAATTCTCTATATATTTTGGAAATGAGGTCTTTATCGGAACCTTTGACTATAAAAATGTTTTCCCAGTTTATTGCTTCCCTTCTAATCTTATCTGCATTAGTTTTGTTTGTACAAAAACTTTTCAATTTTATATAATCAAAGCTTTCTACTTTGTGATCAATAATAATCTCTAGTTCTTCTTTGGACATAAATTCATTCCTCTTCCACAGGTCTGAGAGGTAAACTATCCTATGTTCCTCTAATTTATTTATAGTCTCATTCTTTATACCTAGGTCATGAACTCATTTTGACCTGACCTTGGTGTACGGTGTCAAGTGTGGGTCAATGTCTAGTTTCTGCCATATTAATTTCCAATTTTCCCAGCGATTTTTGTCAAATATTGAGTTCTTATCCCAAAAGCTGGGGTCCTTGGGTTTGTCAAACACTAGATTATTAAAGTTATTGATTATTCTGTCCTTTGGACCTAACCTATTCCACTGATCAACTAATCTTATTTCTTAACCAATACCAAATGGTTTTGGTAACCACTGCTTTATAATATAAATTTAGATCTAGTACAGCTAGGCCACCTTCATTTGATTTTTTTTTTCATTAATTCCCTTGAAATTCTTGATCTTTTGTTTTTCCATATGAACTTTGTTGTTATTTTTCCTAGGACTTAAAATAGTTTTTTGGGAGTCTGATTGGTATAGGGCTAAATAAATATTTTAGTTTAGGTAGTATTGTCATCTTTATTATATTTGTTCGCCCAATCCAAGAGCATTTAATATTTTTCCAATTGGACTAAATTTGTGTAGAAAGTGTTTTGTAGTTTTGCTCATATACTTTCTGATTTTCCCTTGGCAGATAGATTCCTAAATATTTTATACTATCAGTAGTTACTTTAAATGGAATTTCTCTTTGTAACTCTAATTGTTGGATTTTGTTAGTGACATGTAAAAATGCTGATGATTTATGTGGGTTTATTTTGTATCCTGCAACTTTGCTAAAGGTGTGGATTATTTCTAATAGCTTTTTAGTAGAATCTTTGGGGTTCTCTAAGTATACCATCATATTATCAGCAAAAAGTGATAATTTGGTTTCCTCATTACCTACTCTAATTCCTTTAATCTCTTTCTCCACTCTTATTGCCAAAGCTAGCATTTCGAATACAATATTAATTAGTAATGGTGATAGTGGGCAACCTTGTTTCACTCCTGATCTTATTGGGAATGGTTGCAGTTTATCCCCATTATATATGATGCTTTTACTGATGGTTTTAAATAGATGCTACTGATTATTTTAAGGAAAAGTCCATTTATTCCTATACTCTCAAGTGTTTTTAATAGAAATGGATGTTGGATTTTATCAAATGATTTTTCTACATCTATGGAGATGATCATATGGTTTTTGTTAATTTGATTATTAATATGGCCTTTTATACTGATAGTTTTCCTAATATTGAACCAGCCCTGCATTCCTGGTATAAATCCTACTTGATCATGATGTATTATCCTGGGGATGATTTTCTGTACTCTTTTTGCTAATATCTTTTTTAAGATTTTAGCATCAATATTCATTAGGGAGATTGGTCTATAGTTTTCTTTCTCCATTTTCAACCTACCTGGTTTGGGTATCAGTACCATGTCTGTGTCATAAAAGGAATTTGGTAGGACTCCTTCATTTCCTATTTTTTCAAATAGTTTATATAACATTGGGGCTAATTGTTCTTTGAATGTTTGGTAGAATTCACATGTAAATTCATCTGGTCCTAGAAATTTTTTCTTAGGGAGTTGATTAATAGTTTGTTCTATTTCTTTTTCTGAAATGGGACTATTTAAGCAATTTACTTCCTCTGTTAATCTAGGAAGCCTATATTTTTGGAGGTAGTCATCCATTTCACTTAGGTTATCAAATTTATTGGCATAAAGTTGGGCAAAGTAACTCATTATTTCTCTAATTTCCTCTTCATTGGTGGAAAGTTCCCCCTTTTCATTTTTAAGACTAACAATTTGATTTTCCTCTCTTCTTTTTCTAATCAGATTTATCAAAGGTTTATCTATTTTATTGGTTTTTTCATAAAATCAACTGTTAGTTTTATTTATTAGTTCAATAGTTTTTTTACTTTCAATTTTATTAATTTCTCTTTTTAATTTTAGAATTTCAAGTTTAGTATTTGATTGGGGGTTTTTAATTTGGTCTTTTTCTAGCTTTTAAAGTTGCAAGCCCAATTCATTGATCTTCTTTTTCTCTACTTTATTCAAGTAACCCTCTAAAGATATAAAATTTCCCCTTATTACCATGTTAGCTGCATCCCACAAATTTTGGTATGATGTCTCATCGTTGTCATCTTGAGTGAAATTATTGTGTCTATAATTTGCTGTTTTACCCAATCATTCTTTAAGATGAGATTATTTAGTTTCCAATTACTTTTTGGTCTATTTACCCCTAACTTTTTGTTGAATGTAGTTTTTATTGCATCGTGATCTGAAAAGAACTCAACCTTGAGATCTCCCACTATTATAGTTTTGTTGTCTATTTCTTCTTGCAACTCTCTTAACTTCTCCTTTAGGAAGTTAGATGCTATACCACTTGGTGCATATATATTTAGTATTGATATTGCTTCATTGTCTATGCTACACTTTAGCAAGATATAGTTTACTTCCTTATCTCTTTTGATTAGATCAATTTTTGCTTTTGCTTGATCTGAGATAAGAATGGCTTTTTTGACTTCACTTGAAGCATAATAAATTCTGCTCCAGCCTTTTACCTTTACTCTGTATGTATCTCCCTGCTTTAAATGTATTTCCTGTAAACAACATATTGCAGGGTTCTGACTTTTGATCCAGTCTGCTATCTGTCTCCACTTAATGGGAGAGTTCATCCCATTCACATTTACAGTTAAAATTACTAATTCTGTATTACCTGCCATCGTATTATCCCCAGCTTATGCTTTTTTTCCCTTGCCCCCCCTGAACCCCTTCCCCAGTATTAAACTTATGGGCCCCACTTGCGTCACACAGCCCTCCCTCTTTAGTATCCCTCCTTCCTCCCTTTAAATCCCTTTCCCTTTCTTGTACCCTTCCCTTATTACTCTTTTCTTTTTCCCTTTTCCTCTCCCCCTTTTAATGAGGTGAGAGAGAATTCTCTGTAAAACAAATATGTCAATTGTTTTATCTTTGAGCCAATTCTGATGAGAGTAAGATTCACACAATGTTCCTCCCCCTCTCTAACTTCCCTCAGATATGATAGATTTTCTTTGCCTCTTTGTGGGATGTAGTTAGTTTCCCTCTTTTTATTTCCCCTTTTCCCTTTTTCTGACACTATCCCCTTTCCATTTCTACTTCCTTTTTTTTTTTTGTTATATCAGTAAAATAAAATTATCCATGTAGTTTTAATGTATATCCACAACAGAAATACAGTTCTCAAGAGTTCCCTTTACATTTTTCTGTTTCTCTTGAATCCTATGGTTGGAGATCAATTTTTTTGTTTAGATCTGATTTTTTCCTTAGAAACAAATGGAATTCATGTTTCATTAAATGTCCATCTTCTTCCATGGAAGAAAATGCTAAACTTAGCTGGGTAGTTTTTCTTGGCTGCATTCCAAGTTCTTTTGTCTTTCGGAATATCAGATTCCAGGCCCTTCCATCCTTTAATGTAGAGGCAGTCAGATCTTGAGTGACCCTTATTGTGGCACCTCGGTATTTGAATTGTTTCTTTCTGGCTGCTTATATTTTTTCCTTAGTCTGATAGTTCTGAAATTTGGCCACAATATTCCGGGGATTTTTTTTTTAAGGGTCTTTTTCAGAAGGTGTTTGATGAATTCTTTCAATGCCTATTTTACCTTCTGGTTCTATTACCTCTGGCAGGTTTTTTTTTTGTTGATTTCATGTAAAATAGTACCTAGGCTCTTTTTTTCATCATAATTTTCAGGAAGTCCAATCATCCTCAGATTATCTCTCCTAGATCTATTTTCCAGGTCTGTTGTTTTTCCAAGTAGATATTTGACATTTTTCTCCAGTTTTTCTTTTTCTTTTTTCTTTTTTTGGTTTTGCTTGACTGATTTTTAGTGTCTCAATGAATCATTCATTTCTATTTGTTCAGTTCTGATTTTTAATGAGTTATTTTCTTCTTATCTGAACCAAAAGGACTGCCTCTTAGACAAATGGGGAATAGCTTAACAAATGGTGTATATTGTGGATATAACATCAGAAATGACAAGAGATCATTTCAGGGACTCCTGAATATTAATATGAAACAAGCAAAACAATTTACACAAAAACAATAAAGAGTAAGTTTTGGAATCACTAAATAATGCAATTATACATGCTTCTAGAAGACATAAAATGAATCATGCTATTTTCTGCTAAAGAAGTAATAGGCACAAGATAAATATATTTTTTAACTCATGCACTGTGTAGTGTTTTGCTTGACTATGTGCTTAATTTGTTGTGAGTGTTTTTTTCTTTCTCTCTAATTCTCTCTAATCTTTTCCCCTAATTTGGTTTAATTGAGAGGAATGGGGAGAAGCTAATACTAGCTTCCACTATTAATAACAGTGATATATATATAAATTTTTTCCTGAGGCTGGGGTTAAGTGACTTGCCCAGGGTCACACAGCTAGGAAGTGTTAAGTGTCTGAGACCAGATTTGAACTTGGGTCCTCCTGAATTCAAGGCTGGTGCTCTATCCACTGCGCCACCTAGCTGCTCCCAATAACAGTGATATTAAAAAAAAAAAACAGGACCTTTTAAAAAATGTACAAAAGAGTATAGAAGGAATTTCAAAAGAAAGCATAGACAAGTAAATAAGTTTTGAAAATAATATGTAGAACATATCTTTTTAAAATAAAAAGCAAGTAGAAGGAAATGGAAATTCATAAAAGATAACAGATGCAGTTCTTTTTATGTGTTCTGGTGTGCATATGGAAATACTCTTTTTCAAGTGTTTAAGTTCAGAGTAAAAACATTGCCCTCCTTCAATTTTAAAGTGTTAAAAAAAAAAGTGGATCAAAGAACAAATCATAGAAACAATTGATAATCTTATTAAATAAAATGACAACAATGGGACAATTTACCAAAATTTATGGGATGCAGCCAAAGTGGTATTTAGGGGAAATTTTATATTTCTAATTACTTACATTAATAAAACAAAGAAAAGGCAAATCAATGAATTGGGCATGACCTTTAATAAAAAGCTAGAAAAAGAACAAATTAAAAATTCCTAATTAGACATGAAATTGGACATTGTAATAATCAAAGTAGAAATTAATAAAACTGAAAGAAACCTATTGAATAATAATAATAATAATAATGATAAACTAGAAGCTCGTTTCATGGGGGAGAAAAAGATAAACCAGGGGGTAATTTGTTTTTAAAGAAAAAGCAAAATTATTAGTTATCAAAAATGAAAGCAGTAAATTCACCACCTATGAAGAAGAAATTAAGACAATTCTGTGGAGCTATTTTGCCCAATTATATGCAAATAAATTTGACAATCTAAATGAAATGGATGAATATCTACAAAAATACAAATTATTCAGATTAAAAGAAAAAATAAAATACTTAAATAACTAAAACTTAGGGGAAAAAATTGAACAAGTCATCAATGAACTTCCTAAGAAGCATTCCCAAGCAAATTTTAGCAAATATTTAAAGAACAATTAATCCAGATACTATACACACTATTTAGAAAAATAAGTGGAGTCCTACCAAATTCCTTTTATGGAAAAAATCTGATACTGACACCTAAAACAAGAAGAGCCAAAACAGAAAGAGAAAATTATAGACCAATTTCCCTACTGAACAGTGCTGCAAAAATTCTAATTAAATAGATCATAGCAATACATTACAAGGACTATAGACCATGAAAAAGGTAGGATTTGCATCAGGAATGTAAGGCTGGTTCGATGGTAGGAAAACTATCAGCATAACTGACCATATTCTGACAAAATGCAGCATGGATTTCTATTAAACACACTAGAGAGCATAGGAATAAATGGAGATTTCCTTAAAATAAGTGGTATTTATCTAAATTCATTAACAAGCATTATCTGTAATGGGAATAAACTGGAAGATTTCCCAGATCAATCAGGGGTGAAGCAAGGATGCCCTTTATCACCACTATTATTCAATACTGAACTAAAAATGTTAGCTGTAGCAATAAGAAGAAAAGTCAATTCAAGGATTCAAAACAGGCAATAAGAAAATAAAATTACTTTTTGCATATGATATGATGACATTCTTAGAGAATTCTAGACAAAAAATTACGTGAAATAATGAAAAACTTTAGCAAAGATGCTGGATATAAAATAAAATCACATAAATCGTCAGTATTTCTATATATGACCAACAAAACCTAGCAGCAAAAGATAGAAAAATCCTATTTAAAATAGGATTTAAAATAACTGTCGACTATATAAAATATTTGGGAGTCAACTTACCAAGATAAACCCAGAATTACATGAACACAAATAAAAAACCGCTTTCCACACAAATAAAGTCAGATCTAAACAACCAAAAAATATCAATAGCACATGTGTAGGATAACTTTAAGATAATAACAATAATAATAATAATAATAATAATAATAATTTCTACCTAAATTAATTTACTTATTCAATGCCATTACAATCAAACAATCAAAAAATTATAGAGATAGAAAAAAATAAATAAAATTCATCTGAAAGAACAAAAGGTCTATTAATATTAAGGGAATGGGAAAGAAGATGACCTCACCATACCAAATGTCAAACCATATCATAAAATAGTAATCATCAAAACTACCTAGTAATGGCTAAGAAATATAATGCTGGATCAGTGGAACAGATATGGCAGACAAAACTCATTACTATAGTAATCTAGTATTTTATCAATCTAAAGACTTCAATTTTGGGAACAAGAACTCACTATTTTGACAGAAACTGCTGGGAAAATCTGGAAAAAAAAAAACAAACAACTCAGCATGACAGAAACTAGGTATAGACCAACATCTCATATTAAGATAAGGTCAAAATGGGTACATGATTTAAACAGAATGGGTGATACCATAAACATATTAGGAGAGCCTGGAATAGTTTTCCTGTCAATCTATGGATAACAGAAGAATTTAGAACCAAACAACAGAGAAAGCACATTATATAATGTAAAATGGATAATTTAGATTATATCGAATTAAAAGTTTTTGCACAAACAAAATTAATGTAATCAAAATTAGAAGGAAAGCAAAAAGCTGAAAAATAATTTTTACAGCAAGTATTTCTGATGTCTCATTTCTCAAATATATAGAAAATCAAGCCAAATTTATTACAATATGAGTTATTCCTCAATTAGTAAATGAAGAAAGGATGTGCACAGACAGTATTCAGAAGAAGAAATTGAAGTTATTTATGGTTTTTTGAAAAAATGTCCCAAATCATTATTAGAGAAGTTCACATTAAAACAACTCTGAGATTGTTGTAAAACAACTTATCAGATTGATAAAATATGACCAACAAAGGAAAATGATAAATGTTGGAAGGGATGTGGGAAAAATAGGATATCAATGGTAGAGTTGTGAACTGATCCAACCATCCTGGAGAGTAATTTAAAACTATGCACAAAGGGCTATAAAATTGTGCATACCATTTGATACATCAGTGACACTACTGAGTCTGCTGTATCCCAAAGAGATCATAAAAAGGGGGAAAGGACCCATATGTGCAAAAATGTTTGTACCAGCTCTTTTTGTGATGGCTAAGAATTGAAAATTGAAAGAATGTCTATCAATTATCAAATGGCTGAATAGCTGGTGATATATGATTGCAACAGAATATTACTAAGATATAAAAAATAATGAGCAGGTAGATTTCAGAAAAAAACCTGAAAAGATTTATATGAACTAATGCAAAGTGAAGTGCACAAACTCGAGAACACTGTCATACAGTAACAGAAGTAGTGTAGCATGATCACTTATGAATGACTTAGCTCTTCTCAGCAATATAATAATTCAAGACAATTCCAAAGAACTCATAAAAAATGTTATCCACCTCCAGAGAAAAGAACTGATGGAGTCCTTTTTGTATTTTTTTTTTTTAATCCCTTGGGATCTGTGTCTTCTTTTATAGCATGATTAAAAGGGTAATAGGTTTTGCATGAATGAATATATACAACCTATATCAAGTTGCTTACATTCTTAGAGGGGGGGAGGTAAAAGGGATAGAAAATTTAAAACTCAAAAGTTTTTAAAATGAACGTTAGAGAGGATTCTGGCAAAGTGGCAGAGTAGGTCAGAAAATTCCAAGCTATCCAGATTTCCCCCACAAACCAGACAAAACTGTGCCACAGAGCAAACAGAGAGGTTAAAAACAATAGGAGATGGGACAGAAAAATGGTCCTCCTGGATCAATCAGGGAAGATCTGAAGAAAGATACCAGGAAGGAGGCTTGGCTACAGTGAAGGGTAAATACCTGCAGGCTAGTTCCTAAGAAACAATAAGCAGGGAGGCCTTGGGGTTAGCTGGGCTGGGAGGCAGCCTCAGCCCCAGCCATAGAAACTGTCATTTCTCAGACTGTGTGGGGAATCAGGTGTTTGAATCAGAGAAGATTAAAGGAACTTCTGCTGATAAGAAATGCCAGGCCTGGATGAAAAGGAATCAGTTTATGCCCGATGAAGTGGAGCAGGAATGCTGCTTGTTGGTTATAGGCACTTATAGGAGGGTAGAACTCTTAGCTTCAGGTTTCATACCGGAGAGGAAAGCAGAAGAAGGACCCGAAATCAGAGATACCATTGCCTCCTATCAGAGGTCTAGAGGAAATTATACTATAAAGCTCTTATTAAAAAAAAAAAAAATACTCAGGCAAAGGAGAAAGAACCCAATCACAGAAACTTAATATGGGAATAGGAAATATCAGGGTTCATTTTTAGAAAAGGATACTGAAACTTTAAAAAGATTCTTCTTCCCCAAAGAGGAAACTGGTTATCTGTCCCCCAAAAAATTCATAGAAGAATCAAAAAAAAAAAAAACCAACAAAAAACTTTAGCAATCAAATGAGACTGAGAGGGAAAAAAATCTAAGAAAAACAAAAAGATTATGAAAAGGAAGTCAACCAACTAGAAATGGAAATCCAGAGTCTTAAGAAAATAACTCTTTGAAAATTAGAATTGGGCAAGGGGAAGCCAGCAAAGTTATAAGAGACCAATAAGTAATAAAACAAAACCTAAAGAATGAAAAAAATAGAAGACAATATGAGATATCTCATAATAAAAACAATCTGGAGAACAGATTAAGAACCACCAACCTAAGAATCAGACTACCCAAAAGTTACATTTTAAAAAAGGATCTTCCAGACCAGTTCCAATGATTTTGTGATGAAGAGAGCCATCTATGCCCAGAAAGAGAACTGTGGGAACTGAGTGTGGATCACAACATAACATTTTCACTCTTTTTGTTGTTGTTTGCTTGCATTTTATTTTCTTTCTCATTTTCTTCCTTCTTGATTTTTTCTTGTGCTGCAAGATAATTATATAAATATGTATACATATATTGGATTTGACATTTATTTTTACCATGTTTAATATATACTGGATTACTTGCTATCTAGAAGAGGGAGTAGGGACAAGGGGGGTGGACGATTGGAACACAAGGTTTTGCAAAAGCTAATATTGAAAAACTATCTGCATATTTTTTGAAGATTAAAAAGTTTTAATTTTTTAAAAAAGAATCTTTGATATAATTAAAGCCATTCCTAGTCATGAAAAGGTGCTCTAAATCACTGGATCAGAGGAAATGCAAATTAAGACAACTCTGAGGTACCACTCTACACCTCTCAGATTGGCTAAAATGACAGGAAAGATAATGATAAATGTTGGAGGGGATGTGGGAAAACTGGGACAATAAAGCATTGTTGGTAGAGCTGTGAACAGATGCAATCATTCTAGAGAGCAATTTGGAACTATGTTCAAAAAGTTATGTGCTTGTTACCCTTTGAGTGAGCTTATATATCCCAAAGAGATCTTAAATGAAGGAAAGGGACCCACATGTGCAAAAATGTTTGTGGCATCCCTCTATGTAGTGGCAAGAAACTGGAAACTGAATAGATGCCCATCAATTAGAGAATAGCTGAATAAGTTGTGTGGTATATGAATGTTATGGAATATTATTGTTCTGTAAGAAATGACCAGTAGGATGAATACAGAGAGGCCTAGAGAGACTTACATGAACTGATACTGAGTGAAATGAGCAGAACCAGGAGGTCATTAAACACTTCAGCAACAATACTATATGAGGATCAATTCTGATGAACGGGACTTTCATCAACAATGAGATTATTCAGGCTAGTTCCAATGGCCTTGTGATGAAAAGAGCCATCTGCTCCAGGGAGAGGGCAGTGGGAAATGAATGAGCACCACAACATAATATTTTTTTTTTAGTTTTTTTTTGTTTGTTTGTTTGCTTGCATTTTGTTTTCGTTCTCATTGTTTTCCTTCTTGATCTGATTTTTCTTGTGCAGCATGATATTTGTGGAGATATGTATAGAAGAATTGCACATGTTTAACATGTATTAGATCACTTGCCATCTTGGGGAGGGAGTAGAGGGAATGAAAGGAAAAAACTAAAACACAAGGTTTTGCAAGAGTGAATATTGATAGAGATCATTATTGATCACAAAGTAGAAAACTTTGATTATAGCAAATTGAAAAGTTTTTGTACAAACAAAACTAATGCAGATAAGATTAGAAGGGAAGCAATAAACTGGGAAAACATTTTTACAGTCAAAGGTTCCGATAAAGGCCTCATTTCCAAAATATATAGAGAACTGACTCGAATTTATAAGAAATCAAGCCATTCTCCAATTGATAAATGATCAAAGGATATGAACAGACAATTCTCAGACGAAGAAATTGAAATTATTTCTAGCCATATGAAAAGATGCCCCAAGTCATTGTTAATCAGAGAAATGCAAAGTAAGACAACTTTGAGATACCACTACACACCACTCAGATTGGCTAGAATGACAGGGAAAGATAATGCGCAATGTTGGAGGGGATGTGGGAAAACAGGGACACTGATACACTATTGGTGGAGTTGTGAATACATCCAGCCATTCTGGAGAGCAATTTGGAACTATGCTCAAAAAGTTATCAAAAATTGTGTTTACTCTTTGATCTAGCAGTGTTACTACTGGGCTTATTATATCCCAAAGAGATTTTAAAGAAGGGAAAGAAACCTGTATGTTCAAAAATGCTTGTGGCAGCCCTCTTTGTAGTGGCCAGAAACTGGAAACTGAGTGGATACCCATCAATTGGAGAATGGCTGAATAAATTGTGGTATATGGATATTATGGAATATTATTGTTCTGTAAGAAATGACCAACAGGATGATTTCAGAAAGGCCTGGAGAGACTTATATGAACTGATTCTGAGTGAAATGAGCAGGACCAGATCTTGTATACTTCAACAATACTATATGCTGATCAATTCTGATGGATGTGGCTCTCTTAACCATGAGATGAATCAAATCAGTTCCAATAGAGCAGAAATGAACTGAACCAGCTACACCCAGCGAAAGAACTCTAGGAGATGACTATGAACCACTACATAGAATTCCCAATCCCTCTATTTTTGTCTGCCTGCATTTTTTATTTCCTTCATAGGCTAATTGTACACTATTTCAAAGTCCGACTCTTTTTTGTACAGCAAAATAACTGTTTGGACATGTATACATAAATTATATTTAATTTATACTTTAACATATTTAACATGTATTAGTCAACCTGCCATCAGGGAGAGGGCGGGGGTGGGGGGGAGAAAGGAGGGGAAAAAATGGAACAAAAGTTTTGGCAATTGTCAATGCTGTAAAATTACCCATGCATATATCTGGTAAATAAAAAGCTATAATAAAAAAAAAAGAGTGAATGTTGAAAATTATCCATATATGTATTTTGAAAATAGAAGTTTTAATTAAAAAAAAAAAAGAATCTTTATACAATAATACAAGAAATAATTCAAGAAAGTTGTCCTGAAGTGTTAGAACAAGAGGGGAAAGTAGAAATAGAAAAAAATACACCAATCATTATCTGAAAGAGATTCTATGAGGAAAACCTAAAGGAACATCATTGCTAAATTTTGGAAAGCCCAGATCAAAGAGACTTTTCAAGTAACAAGAAAAAAATAATTCAAATATGCTTAAGTAAAAATTAAAATTACATGACTACAATAAAAAATTGTAGCAGGTCTTGGAATACTATTAAAAACCAAAAGGGCAAGGGGTGTGATCAAAAATAACATATCTAACAAAATTAAGCATAATCCTGAATAGGAAAAAATTGGTTTAATGAATTTCCAGTTTCAGGATTTTGTTGCAAAAAACAAACAAGCAAAAAAACAACAACAAAAAAAAAACACAACAAAACACTAAGTTTAATAGAAAATTTGACATATAAGAGCCAAGGGAAATATGTTAAACATCAATGATTAATTTTAAGGGACTCGATCAGGACAAATTGGTTATGTTTTACACCTAGAAATGAAAACCATATGTCTAAGATTGTTATTAGTAATTTGGCACTTCAAAAGAAAGATTGGGGTAGAGTTGAGTATGATGTGATCTTAAAAAGTAAAATCGTGTTAGAAAAGGTAAAAAACAGTAATTATGTTATACAAATGAGTTCAAGAGTAAAAACTGATATAGAAGAATTAGATGATGGATGAAGTCTGGTTGTTCTGAAACCCTACTCATGTTAGGATGGGTGAAAGAGGGAAATATATATATATTTCAAAATTTATAAAGAAAGAAGAGGAGAAGGGAATAGGATAAAGTGAGGTATAAAAGGTGTCTAGATTAATGGGAATGGGATAAAGTATATAAGGTATACATACATATTATATATATATATATATATGAGATTAAGTAATAGCAAGGCAAGCTAGTAGACAGCAGTAAAGTAGAAGAGTCAGTAGGGATAGGAAATAAAAGACAAAGTTAAAACAAATGGATTCCATCAGAAGAGGAAAAGAGGGAAAGTACATTATATGTTAGGCATATGAAAATTATTTGACTGTTCAGCACAACTAGATAGTATAAGTTTGTTGCAGAGAAAGTGCCAATCCGTATTGGAAGTCAGGGAAAATTTCTGCACTTAGGAGATTTCTACGCCACAGGTCCAGTTTCTTTCCCTATTTCTTCTCAATTAGGGTAAGGATTGGGGAGAGAAATGATTCAGAAATGAAGTAAAAACAACATCTACCAATAACATTTTTAAATGACAAATTTTTATAGACAGACAAAAATATAGACAAGATTTTATACACAGAAAAAGTTTAAGATCTTTTTTTTTTTTTAAATAGATTTTTTTATTGACAAAACATATGTATGGGCAATTTTTCAACAATGACCCTTGCAAAAACTTCTATTCCAACTTTTCCCCTCCCTTCCTCCACCCCCTCCCCTAGATGGCAGGTAGTCCCATACATGTTAAATGTGTCAAAGTATATGTTAAATACAACATATGTATACATATTTATACACAAGAAAAAATCGGATTTAGAAAGAAGGTAAAAATAACCTGGGGAAAAAAACAAAAATGCAAGCAAATAACAGAAAGAATGTAAATGCTATACTGTGGCCCTCACTTATTTCCCATAATTCTTTCGCTGGGTGTGGCTGATTCTGTTCATTACTGATCAATTGGAACTGATTTGGATCCTCTCATTGTTGAAAATAGCCACTTGCATCAGAATTGATCCTCATATAGTATTGTTGTTGAAGTGTTTAATGATCTCCTGGTCCTGCTCATTTCACTTAGCATCAGTTCATGTAAGTCTCTCCAGGCCTCTTTGTATTCATCCTGCTGGTCATTTCTTACAGAACAATAATATTCCACAAAATTCATATACCACAATTTACCCAAATATTCTCCAATTGACATCCATTCAATTTCCAGTTTCTAGCAACTACAAAAAGGGCTGCCACAAACATTTTGGCCCATACAGGTCCTTTTCCCTTCTTTAGTATTTCCTGGGATATAAGCCCAGTAGTAGCACTGCTGGATCTAAGGGTATGCACATTTTGATAACTTTTGGGGCATAATTCCAGATTGCTCTCCAGAATGGCTGGATTCATTCACAGTTCCACCAATAATGTACCAGTGTCCCAGTTTCCCCACATCCCCTCCAACATTCATCATTATCTTTTCCTGTCATCTTACCCAATCTGACAGGTGTGTAGTGGTATCTCAGAGCTGAATTTAAGCCCTTTTAAAAAAAAAAAAAAAAAAAAAAAAAAAGAAAAGAAAGTGATCTATATCAGAAGGCAAAATTGGAGGTGAAATGACTATGGAAACAACTGAGCATAAATTTTAATTTTCACATTCCTAGCTAAACTACTAATCAGAAAAGAGGACTTTATGACTTCCACTGAAATAGAAGAAAACAAATATAGCTAGAGTTAACTGGCAGGAAAACATAAGGGGGAAATATTCTTGAAAGGACTTTACTCAATGATGTGATATCAGAGGATAGTTCCAACATCACACAACCATTTCTTCTTTCTACTTCACCAAAATACAAGAAAGGATACAAGGTAATCAAAGAACACATAGCAGGAGTTTTCTATGTGACCTAGGAGGCTAAGAAATCTAAGACTGACTGTCTTCTTAATATTTACAGCTTAAAAAGATCACCTGAATCTAAGGAATAGGGCATTATGCTCACACTACATAAGTAGTATTGAAAAGAGAAGAACTGAAGGAAGAACTCATTTCCAGGGTCCCCTTTCATTCTTCTTCTGAGGCATATGTCCATTCATTAGAATAATAAACAGAATTGCCAGGATTCAATTGTCATTTTTCTTTCTTTTAATCCATTGCACATAATAAATTTTTCAGAAATTAAATTTGCAATTTTTACATAAGTGTTGAAGAAAAAATCCAGAAAACATGGTTTTTAGGAAACAAATTTAAAAATTTAAAATTTCTCTGAGTTTGGTACAGTTATGTAATACAACATGGAGAAATATTCCTCAAATATTTGCAATTAACCTATTTAATATAAAAGTTCAACTTAGAATTTTAGATTTGTTTCAGTAAATAAATTAACCAAAATATAACTTCTTTTTCTGAAATAACTATGAAATGACCTGAAAAATTGTAAAATAAGCCATTACTTTAAAATGTATTATTGTATAGAAGCATTATGATTTTTGCAGTAGAAAGACTAACTGATTGGCTTCAGAAGACTATCACTATTGCAGGCGTACCTTGTTTTATTATGCTGTATTTTATTGGATCTTTGCAAATACGGCAGTTTTGTTTTGTTTTGTTTTGTTTTTTAACAAAATGAAGGACTATAATAATCCTTCATGGAACAAGTCTATTTATTTAGCAGCTTCTACATTAAAGAATCAGAGGATCTAAAATATGGTATTCCAGACAGCATTGAAGGTAGGATTGCAACCAAGAACCAGCAAAACTGAGTATAATCCTTCAGAGGAAAAGGTAGTCACTCAATGAAATAGAGGCTTTTCAAGCATTTGTGATGAAAAGACCAGAGCTGAATAGAAAATGTGACTTTCACATACAGGACTCTAGTGAACCATAAGGAGTTAATCAGGAAAGAAATATTGTAAGGGACTTAATAAGATTTATCTGTTTACATTCCTACATGGGTGGATGATACTTATAACTCATTAAAACTTTCTCATTATTATGGCCATTAGAAGGAGTATACATAGAGGGCACAAGTGTGAGTTGAATATGAAGGGATAATATCTAAAAGAATAATAAAATTAAGGGATGAGAAAGGAATGTACTGAGAGAAAAGGGAAAAGGAGAAATGATAGAGTGTAAATTATCTGCCATAAGAAAGAGGCAAGAAAAGGCTTTTACAGTGGAGGACAAAAAAGAGGAGGTGAAGAAGACAGAAAACCTTAATTTAATAAGAATTGGCTCAAAGAGGAAATAACATACACACACAATATGGGTATCAAATCTATTTTACCCTGCAGGAAAATAGGAGGGGAATCAAATAGGAAAAGCAAAAGGGTTATAAAAGAAAGTGCATGTTGGGAGAAAGAGTGGTCAGTGGCAAAACACTTTTGTGGGACAGGGTGAAAGGAGAGAGAGAATAAATGGAGGGAAATACAGTTAGCAATAGTAATTGTAAAAATAATTTTGAAGTAAATTTCTCAATTTCTCATTTCTCAAACATAGAGAGAACTGAATCGAATTTATAAAAAAATTAGAGCCATGCCCCAATTGCTAAATGATCAAAAGATATGATCCATGCCCAAGGTGTTATAAATTCATGAATATCTTTTGACCTAACTGTAAAGTCCAGGCTAGCTCCCTGGAGACCTCAGAATCAGCCAGAATCAGAATAAGCAAAAGTCCTTGGTCTTTAGGGGCAGAAGTGAAGGAGATGCACAAAATTGCCAGTAATTTTGCCAAGAATCCTTCCTTGAGTCTAGAGTCCAGAATCTCCACGAATCTCCACACTTTTCTCTTTCTTGTCCTGAGGCCAAGTGAAATTCTCTTGCCTCTCTCTCACTCCACCCCCTAAATCCTTACCTACAATTCTCTTAATCCCAAGCACTGAGCTACCATCAACTGTGAAAAGAGAAATTCAAAACATGCTAATAGAGTCATTATCTCACATCAAATAGGTAATTAGCCTTAAGTGCTCAGCTGTCTGATTCAAGCATGCCTTTTCAGAGTTTCAGCCCTTTACACCTAACACCACTACTACTAGGCATGAATACCAAATGACCTATACATACAAAAATTATTTACAGCAGCTCTCTTCTCAGGGCAAAAAAATGGAAAATGAGAGGATACGGACTTCTGGCCAAGATGGCGGCATGAAGGCAGACAGCTGCTTGAGCTCCTGTTTTCTCTCAGGACTTACTTCATGACAAGCCTCAGAGTTAATGCTTCCCCGGAAAAGAAACCCACAAATAATCACCAACAGAAGACATCCTTGAAATTCGCCAGAGAAAGTCTGTGTTTGCTCGGGGGAGGGGACGGACAGACTGGGCACAGACTGAGGGCAGGCAAGCCAGAGCTAGACAGACAGCTCACACACCTCAGACTGGAGGGGGGAGGGGTACGATCTCTTCTGTTTCTGCAAAAAGACTTTTACCCCAGTGTGGATACTCCATCTTGGCAGCAAGCCAGGATCAGCAGAGAGGGTGTAAACACCAGAGGTGAAGATTAAAACCCCAGAAAGCCAGCGTCTCTCAGAACCCGGCTACCCCCAACCCCCACCTGGAGTGACTCCGAGTTCTCAGAGCCTCAGAGAGCAGACTCAGCCCAGCCATCGCTGTCCTGTTAGTGGCTCTCTGCTGCCCTACCTCCAGTCTGTAGAGGAAGCCCATTAATACCATCCAGCCCCATCCCCCCAAAAACAGACCAATTGTTTCTCTTGTCTTCTTCTATTCCGCTCTTGACAAAATGAACAAAAAATTCAAAAGGGCTCTAACCACTGACAGCTTCTGCATGGAGAGAGAGCAGACTTCAAATACTAAGGAGACTAAAAACAGACTGTCCCCAGAGGAATTCTCTAAGAGGGATATGATGTGCTCCTCAATACATAAGATCTCATAGAGGAAATCAAAAAGGCTCTCACAAGAGAGCTAGAAGAGAAATGGGAAAAGGAAAGGGAAGCTTGGAAAGAGAGCCTGGAGAAGTCATCCAGAGTGGATAAAGAGATCAAATCATTGAGAAACAAAATTAGTGAATTAGAAAAGGCAAACAACTCCAAGGAAAACAGGATTAGTGAATTGGAAAAGGTAAACAACTCCAAGGAAAACAGGATTAGTGAGCTGGATAAAGAAATCAGCTCTCTAAAAAATAAAATGGATAAAATGGAAAAAAATTCCATAGAAGAAAAAAACTCACTTAAAAACACAATTAGATAATTACAAAAAGATATAAAAAAAAGTGAGTGAAGAAAATACATCATTGAAAATTACACTCAAACAAGTAGAAATGAATGACTCAAGGAGAAACCAAGAGGTAGTCAAGCAAAACCAGAGAAATGAAACAATTGAAAAGAATGTCAAGTACCTTATTAGAAAGACAACAGACCTGGAAAACAGATCCAGGAGAGACAATTTGAGAATAATCAGACTCCCTGAAAAATGTGAGGAAAAAAAGAGCTTGGACACTATTTTCGAGGAAATTATCAAAGAGAACTGCCCAGACGTTTTGGAAACAGAGGGTAAAATAGACATTGAAAAAATTCATTGATCACCTATTGAAAGGGACCCTAAAATCAAAACGCCAAGAAATATAGTGGCCAAGTTCAAGAACCATCAGACAAAGGAAAAAATATTGGAAGCTGCTACAAAAAAACAATTCAGATATGGAGGATCCACAATAAGGATAACCCAGGATCTAGAACGAAGGGCCTGGAACATGATATTCCAAAAGGCTAAGGAACTTGGTATGTAGCCAAGAATAACTTACCCAGCAAAAATGAGCATCGTTTTCCAGGGAAGAAGATGGACATTTAATGAAATAGATGAATTCCATCTATTCTTGATGAAAAAACCAGACCTACATAAAATGTTTGATCTTCAAATACAGAACTCAAGAGATTTCTAAAAAGGTAAAAAGAAATCTTGAGAACTATACTTCTGCCATAAAAATATGTAAAGAACATATGTATAATTTCCTAGAAACTGGAGGTGGAAAGGAAATTATATCATAAAAAAGTGTAAATTGGTGGTACTACATCTCATGAAGAGGCAAAGGTAACCTATTATATCTGAGAGAAAGAAAGGAGGGAGATGAACATAGTGTGTATCAATAGACATATTCGATTTATGGTGAAACTTCTTCACCTTCATTGAAAAGTGAGAGGGAAGGAGTAAGCTCAGGGGAAGGGAATACAGAAATTGTGAGGAAAAGGGGTAAAATAAGGGGAGGAACTTTAAGGTGGGGGACGGATACTAAAAAGGGAGGGCTGTGAAAAGCAAGTGGTGTTCACAAGTTTAATACTGGGTCAGGGGGGTAAGAGGGAAGGAAAGGGGAAAAGCATAAGCAGGGAAAAGCATAGGATGGCAAGCAATATAGAATTAGTCCTTCTAACCATAAATGTGAATGGGGCAAACTGCCTCATAAAGAGGAAGCAGTTAGCAGACTGGATTAAAAGTCAGAATCCTACTATATGTTGTTTACAGGAAACACACCTGAAACAGGGTGATACATTCAAACTAAAAGTAAAAGGGTGGAGCAGAATCTATTATGCTTCAGGCAAAGCTAAAAAAGCAGGGGTAGCCATCCTCATCTCAGATCAAGCAAAAACAAAAATTGATCTAATTAAAAGAGATAAGGAAGGGCATTATATCCTGCTAAAGGGTAGCATCAATAATGAAGCAGTATTAATATTAAACATATATGCACCAAGTGGTGCAGCATCTAAATTCTTAAAAGAGAAATTAAGAGAGCTGCAAGAAGAAATAGATAGCAAAACTATAATAGTGGGAGATCTCAACCTTACACTCTCAGAATTAGATAAATCAAACCACAAAATAAATAAGAAAGAAGTCAAAGAGGTAAATAGAATACTAGAAAAGTTTGATATGATAGATCTTTGGCAAAAGCTAAATGGAGACAGAAAGGAGTATACTTTCTTCTCAGCAGTTCATGGAACCTATACAAAAATTGATCATATACTAGGGCATAAAAATCTCAAAATCAAATGCAGTAAGGCAGAAATAGTAAATGCATCCTTTTCAGACCACAATGCAATCAAAATTACATTTAATAAAAAGCCAGGGGAAAATAGACCAAAAAATAATTGGAAACTAAATAATCTTATACTAAAGAATGATTGGGTAAAACAGCAAATCATAGACATAATAACTTCACCCAAGAAAATGACAACAATGAGACATCATACCAAAATATGCGGGATACAGCCAAAGCAGTAATAAGGGGAAGTTTTATATCTCTACAAGCCTACTTGCATAAAATAGAGAAAAAGAGGGCCAATGAATTGGGCTTACAACTAAAATTGCTAGAAAAGGAACAAATTAAAAACTCCCAGACAAACACAAAACTTGAAATTCAAAAAATAAAAGGTGAGATTAATAAAATTGAAAGTAAAAAAAAACTATTGAATTAATTAATAAAACTAAGAGTTGGTTCTATGAAAAAAACCAACAAAATAGACAAACCCTTAGTAAACCTGATTTTAAAAAGAGAAAAAGCAAAAGAAAAAGTCTTGAAAATGAAAAGGGAGAACTCACCACTAATGAAGAGGAAATTAGAACAATAGTTAGGAGCTACTTTGCTCAATTTTATGCCAATAAATTCGATAACTTAAGTGAAATGGAAGAATACCTTCAAAAATATAGTTTGCCCAGATTAACAGAGGAAGAAGTAAGTAGTCTAAATAGTCCCATCTCAGAAAAAGAAATAGAACAAGCTATTAACCAACTTCCTAAGAAAAAATCCCCAGGACCAGATGGATTTACATGTGAATTCTACCAAACATTTAAAGAACAACTAACTCCAATGCTATATAAACTATTTGAAAAAATAGGGATTGAAGGAATCCTACCCAATTCCTTTTATGACACAGACATGGTAATGATACCTAAACCAGGTAGATCGAAAACTGAGAAAGAAAACTATAGACCAATTTCCTTAATGAATATTGATGCTAAAATCTTAAATAAGATATTAGCAAAAAGACTTCAGAAAATGATCCCCAGAATAATATACTATGACCAAGTGGGATTTATACCAGGAATGCAGGGCTGGTTTAATATTAGGAAAACTATTAGTATAACTGACCATATTAATAATCAAATTAATAAAAACCATATGATCATCTCAATAGATGCAGAAAAAGCAGTTGATAAAATCCAACATCCATTCCTACTAAAAACACTTGAAAGTATAGGAATAAATGGGCTACTCCTTAAAATAATAACGAACATATATTTAAAACCTTCAATAAATATCATATGTAATGGCGATAAACTAGAACCTTTCCCTGTAAGATCAGGAGTGAAACAAGGTTGCTCACTATCACCATTACTATTCAATATAGTACTAGAAGCTCTAGCCTCGGCAGTAAGAGCTGAGAAAGAGATTCAAGGAATTAGAGTAGGAAATGAGGAAAACAAATTATCACTCTTTGCAGATGACATGATGGTATACTTAGAGAACCCCAAAGACTCTGCTAAAAAGCTATTAGAAATAATTCAGAATTTTAGCAAAGTTGCAGGATACAAAATAAATCCACATAAATCCTCAGCATTTTTATACATTACCAACACAATCCAACAGCAAGAGATACAAAGAGAAATTCCATTCAAAATAACGGTCGATAGTATAAAATATTTGGGAATATATCTACCAAAGGAGAGTCAGGAATTATATGAGCAAAATTACGAAGCATTTGCCACAAAAATAAAGTCAGATTTAAATAATTGGAAAGACATTCAGTGCTCTTGGATAGGCCGAACAAATATAATTAATATAATTAAGATGATGTACTTATTTAGTGCTATACCAATCAGACTCTCAAGAAATTATTTTAAAGACCTAGAAAAAATAACAACAGAATTCATAGGAACAACAAAAGGTCGAGAATTTCAAGGGAAGTAATGAAAAAAAAATTAAATGAAGGTGCTCTAGCTGCACCTGATATAGAACTATATTATAAAGCAACAGTCACCAAAACCATTTGGTATTGGCTAAGAAATAGACTAGTTGATCAGTGGCATAGGTTAGGTTCACAGGGCAAGATAGCAAATAAAAATAGCAATCTAGTGTTTGACAAACCCAAAGATCCCAAATTTTGGGATAAGAATTCATTATTTGACAAAAACTGCTGGGAAAACTGGAAATTAGTATGGCAGAAACTAGGCATGGACCCACATTCAATACCACATACTAAGATAAGATCAAAATGGGTCCAAGATTTAGGCATAAAGAACGAAATCATAAATAAATTGGAGGAACATGGGATGGTTTACCTCTCGGACTTGTGGAGGAGGAAGGAGTTTATGTCCAAGGGAGAATTAGAGACCATTATTGATGACAAAATAGAACATTTTGATTACACCAAATTAAAAAGTTTCTGCACAAACAAAACTAATGCAAACAAGATTAGAAGGGAAGTAACAAATTGGGAAAACATTTTTACAGTTAAAGGTTCTGATAAAGGCCTCATCTCCAAAATATACAGAGAATTGACTTTAATTTATAAGAAACCAAGCCATTCTCCAATTGATAAATGGTCAAAGGATATGAACAGACAATTTTCAGATGATGAAATTAAAACTATTTCCACTCATATGAAAGTGTTCCAAATCACTATTGATCAGAGAAATGCAAATTAAGACAACTCTGAGATATCATTACACACCTGTCAGATTGGCTAAGATGACAGGAACAAATAACGATGAATGTTGGAGGGGTGGTGGGAAAACTGGGACACTGATGCATTGTTGGTGGAGTTGTGAAAGAATCCAACCATTCTGGAGAGCAACCTGGAATTATGCCCAAAAAGTTATCAAAATGTGCATACCCTTTGACCTAGCCGTACTACTACTGGGCTTATATCCCAAGGAAATACTAAAGAAGGGAAAGGGACCTGTATGTGCCAAAATGTTTGTGGCAGCCCTTTTCATAGTGGCTAGAAACTGGAAAATGAATGGATGTCCATCAATTGGAGAATGGTTGGGTAAATTATGGTACATGAATGTTATGGAATATTATTCTGTAAGAAATGACCAACAGGAGGAATACAGAGATGCTTGGAGAGACTTACATCAACTGATGCTGAGTGAAACGAGCAGAACTAGGGGATCATTATACACTTCAACAATGATACTGTATGAGGATGTATTCAGATGGACGTGGATATCTTCAAAATAGAGAAGAGCTAATCCAATTCCAATTGATCAATGATGGACAGAATCAGTTACATCCAGAAAAGGAACACTGGGAAATGAGTGTAAACTGTGAGCATTGTTTTATTTTTTGTTTGTTTGTTTGTTTTGTTTTGTTTCTCTTCCCAGATTATTTTTACCTTGCAAATACAATCCTTCCTTTGCAACAACAACAACAAAATTCGGTTCTGCACATATATATTGTACCTAGGATATACTATAAGATATTTAATATGTATGGGAATGTCTGACATCTAGGGGAGGGGGTGGAGCGAAGGAGGGGAAAAACTCGGAACAAAAGGGAGTATAAGGGATAATGTAAAAAAAAAAAATTTACCTATGCATATGTACTGTCAAAGAAAATGTTATAATTATAAAAATTTATAAAAAATAAAATAAAAAAAGAAAATGAGGGGATACTCATCAATTGGAGAATGGTTAAATAAAGTGTGGCATGTGTTTGTGATGGAATAAAATTATTGTTCTGTGGGAAATGATGAGCAGGATGCTCTCAGGGAAGAAAAGAAAACCTGTAAAGTTCTCCATGAACTCAAAGTGAAATGTACTATATACAAAGTAATAGCAAAGTTCTGGGATGACCAGGTATAAATGACTTTGCTATTCTCAGCAGTACAATGATCCACAACTACTCTGAAGGATTTAAGATGAAAAATTCTATCCATATCCAGAGAAGGAAGGAATTGTCTAAATAGAGATTGAAGTATTCTCTCTCTCGCTCGCTCACTCTCCACTTTATTTTTCTTGATTTTTTTTTTCATTAGGGTAGGAAATCTATATTTCCTTTCACAAGATGACTTTTGTGTAAATATTTTGTATAACTTCATATGTGGTTTCTTAATTAGGAATGGGCACATGGGAGAGAAGTTAGAACTCAAAAATTTTAAAAACAAATGTAAAACAAATGTTTTAAATGTAACTGGGGAAAATCTTAAATAAAAAGGAAAAAAAAAAGGAATCCTAAATAAATAAATGTTGTGTACATTTTGACTGTTCCACTGCTACTTTTTAGCCTCTTTCCCTTTTCTTTCTCCCTTAGTACCTTCTTATTCCCTGAAATACAAATATATTGAAGAATATTACATAAATTTAGTTGGTAAAGCAGCAGCAGAGTTTGAGAGAATTAACTGTAATTTTGAAAAAAGTTCTACTCCTTGAAATGAGCAGAACCAGAAGATCACTATACACTTCAACAACAATACTGTATGAGGATGTATTCTGATGGAAGTGGAAATCTTCAACATAAAGAAGATCCAACTCACTTCCAATTGATCAGTGATGGACAGAAACAACTACACCCAGAGAAGGAACACTGGGAAGTGAATGTAAATTGTTAGCACTACTGTCTATCTACCCAGGTTACTTATACCTTCGGAAGCTAATAATTAATGTGCAACAAGAAAATGGTATTTACACACATATATTGTATCTAGGTTATATTGTAACACATGTCATCGGGGGGAGGGAGTGGAGGGAGGGAGGAGATAATTTGGAAAAATGAATAAAATAATTAAATAAATAATAAAAAAAAAGTTCTACTCTTAGGAATGTAATGGGAGAAAGGGGAAAGAGAGAGGTAGATTGGGATAAATTATCTCACATAAAAGCAGGAAAAAGCTTCAAAGCTTCTACAGTAGAGGGGGAGAGGAGGGAGGTGAAGAGGAATGGAAAACTATAACCTTATCAGAACTGGTTCAAAGAGGGAATAACAATTGGATACAATAATTTATCCTACCCTATAGAAAAGTAGGAGGGGAAGAAGATTGGGGGGGGTGAAGTGGGGAGGCAATGATAGAAGGGAAGGCCAATTGTAGAGGAAGGAATCAAAAGCAAAAAACCTTTGAAGAGGGACAGGGTGAAAGGACAGTGAGAATAAAATAAATGTACTGAGGAGAGGGAGAGGAGGAATAAGATGAAAGGAACTAGAATTAAAAATAGTAACTGTGAAAAAAAATTTTGAAGTAAGTTTC
This sequence comes from Sminthopsis crassicaudata, assembly GCF_048593235.1. Taxonomy (NCBI): domain Eukaryota; kingdom Metazoa; phylum Chordata; class Mammalia; order Dasyuromorphia; family Dasyuridae; genus Sminthopsis; species Sminthopsis crassicaudata. The sequence goes on from NC_133620.1 coordinate 321,673,934, forward strand.
TCTGATAAAGGCCTCACTTCTCAAACATATGGAGAATTCAGTCAAACTTATAAAAACAAGAGTCATTCTCCATTTTATAGATGATCACAAAATATAAAGTTTTCAGATGGAATAACAATAGCAATCTGTTGTTATGTGAAAAAAATTATCTAACTCCATATTGATTGGAGAAGTGCAAATTAAAACAATTTTGAAGTATGATCCTAAACCCATTAGATTGGCTAACAGAACAGAAAAGGAAAATGACAAATCTTGGAGGAGGTGTGGGAAAACTGAGACACTAATGCATTGTTGGTGGAGTTGTGAAATGATCCAACATTCTGGAGAGCAATTTGGAATTATGCCCAAAGAACTATAAGACCATGCATACCTCTTGACTATGCAATATCACTACTAGATCTACATCCCAAAAGAGATAAAAGATAAGAAGGAAAAGAACCTATGTATATAAAAATATTTATAGCAGCTCTTTTCTGGTGGCAAAGAACTGGAAATTGAAGGGAAGTCCATCAACTGAGCAACAAATTGTGATTGTGATGGAATACTACCATGTTATGAGAAATTATGAACAGCAGGTTCTCAAAAAAAACTAAAAAGACTTCATGAGCTGATACAAAGTGAAATATACTATGTACAATGTAAAAGGCTCAATTGTGAAAGATTTGGCTAGTCTCAGTTGTGCAATAATCCAAGACAACTCCGAAGGATATAAGATGAAAACGGCTCTCAATGCCCAGAAAAAGAACTGACGGTGTCTGAATATAGAATAAAGCATACCTTTAAATTTTTTTCTTGAGATTTTCTTACTGGTTTATGTTTTCTTTTATAACATGCCTAATATGGAAATGTTTTACTTGATTAGACATGTATAACCTATATGGAACTGCTTACTTTCTCAATGAGGGTAAGGTGGGGAGAGAAGGGAAAGAATTTGGAACTCAAAGTTTTTAAAATGAATGTTAAAAATTGTTTTTATATGTAACTGAGGAAAAATAAGATACTCAATAAATTCCAAATACATTCTGCTGTAAGTAAAATGTTATCAAATAGTATCAGATGCAACAGAGAAATCTTTGGTGAAAGGAAGTGTCAATCAATCAGCAATCTTCATTATTCTCTTTGAAAAAATTGCAACAGCCAGCCCAACCTTCAGCAATGACTACCTAGATCCGTTAGCAGCATTAAGGCAAGATGTTCCACCAGCAAAAAGATTAAGACTTGCTGAAGGCTCAGATGATTTTTTTTTTTAATTAATGAAGTATTGGTGCAGCTAGGTGGCGCAATGGATAGAGCACCAGCCTTGAATTCAGGAGGACCCGAGTTCAAATCTGATCTCAAATACTTAACACTTCCTAGCTATGTGACCCTGGGCAAGTCACTTAACCCCAGCCTAAAAAAATTAAAAAAAAAAATAATAATTAATGAAGTATTTTTAAATTAAGGTATGTTTATCTTTAATGCTTTTTTTAAAATAATAAATTTTTATTTTCAAAATATATGCAGATAGTTTTCATTGCAGATAGTTTTAACATTCACCCCTTCAAAACCCTGTATTCCAAATTTTTCTCCCTCCTTTCCCTTCCCCTCCTCCAAACAGCAAGTAACCCAATATATGTTAAACATGAGCAATATTTCTAAACATATTTTCACATTTATCATGCTGCACAAGAAAAATCAGACCAAAAAGAGAAAAAAAATGAAAAAGAAAATAAAAAAAAGCAAACAACAAAAAAGATGAAAATACTATGCTGTGATCTACATTCAGTCCACATAGTCTCCTTTATGGATGCAGATGGTTCTTTCCATCACAAGTCTATTGGAATTGCCCTGAATCACATCATTGTTGAAGAGTCATGTCCATCAGAATTGATCATCGTATAATCTTGTTGTCATGTACAATGATCTTGATTCTGCTCATTTCATGTAAGACTCTCCAGGTCTCTCTGAAATCATTCCATAACATTCCTATACTACAATTTATTCAGCCATTCTCCAATTAATGGACATCCACTCAATTTCCCATTCCTTGCCTCTACAAAAAGGGTTGCACAAACATTATTGCACATGTGGATCTTTTTCCCTTTTTTATGATTTCTTTGGATATAAGCCCAGTAGAAATACTGCTGGGTCAAAGGACATTTTTAAAACATAATAATATAATAATACTTGATAAACTTTTGCACAATGTGAACATAATTTATATTCACTAGCAAACTGAAAAATTCACATAACTTGCTTTATTAAAATATTCACCTTATTGTAATGGTCTGGAACCAAATTGACACTATCTTCAAAGTGTGCCTGCACTTATTAGAATGAACACACACACACACATGTATCTGTAGATGTGTATGTGTCTTTGTGTGTGTGTGTGTGTACAGATATATATATATATGCATGACAAAAATAATGTGGAGATAGAAATGATATGATTTAATAACTATGAGTGATAAGGGATAGTGAGAAGACAAACAGCTATACAACAATGACATTCAGGTTATATATCTAGATAACTGGGAAAATTAAACTAGAAGATGTCTATGGCTGATTCTAACTCTGAAAACATATAATGAAGAATATGCATCAAGGATTCAGGAAGTAATTGAATTTTTAAGAGAAAAAAAGCAATAAATTCTGCCTAAATAACAATTTAAGTAAAAATTTCAACCAAATTTACCTTACATGAAATTAACATTTTTCTCCTGTAAAACAAATTATTCGAGTACTGGTAGTTTTAATGGTATCTTGTAAACCAACAAACTATAGAAATGAAAATAATAAGTTCTTAATCTTAGATAAAATACCAGTGCTTAGAAGCACTGGATGTAAAGATGTACTTAGAAGAACTAAACAGAGAAGAGGATAGAGGACTAGGTCTGGAGTTTAAAAGCTTTAAATTCAAACAAGTTAAACTTACTTAATACCTATGTGACTCCAGAAAAGTCACTCAATCTCTGGTTGCCCCAGTTACTTCAATAATAGTACCTACCTCCTAGAGTTGTTCTGAAGGTCAAATGAGATTATAGTTCTAAAACATGTGATTTTGTATTCATAAAGCCTGGAATATGGCAGGTGCTTAATAAATGTGTGTTTCCTTCCTTCCATCCTTATAGATATCATAGTTAGAAAGACATTTAATGGCAGTTATCTATATGAAAATGTCTCAAAGAGAATTATCCTTACCTTAGCTGGCAGATTTACCTTCTTGTTGTAGAGGGTCACAGATAGTGAGGGACCTCAGGGTAAGGTATAAAAGACCCTTCAGCCTAGAGGAAACCTGTTGACAATGTCTGGTTTGGCTCGCCGTGTCCCTTTGGTGTCCTCACCTCTTTTCCTGAGAAGTCAAGGAGGGCAAGAGCACTTGTAGTCTACTTGAAGCAAGGGATACTTACAATAGGTTGGTTGGTTATAGTTAGCACTCAGTGTGATTGATAAGATAATGATTTTCTAGTTTCCATATACTTAGTGTGCTGTAATGATGTAATCATACTAAGGTATTTAAGGGCTGAGAGGACTAGAAATTAGAGGCACTCTCTTGACTCCTTCACTCCTCCACTAAGATCAAGGCTGGTCTTGAGATCCTCCAGAGAGTTAGTCCAGACACTATATTTTGGCGCACGAATAGGAACCTCCAGAAGGACACTACATTTTGGCACCCAATGTGGGGCACTAAATGTGAGGCTCTAGATATGAGGCTCTAGATGTGAGGCCTTTTACTCAGTAACTCAACTGGCACGGTCATAAGCTCAGTGGAGAAGTTCCTGTGCCCTGGAAAAAGGGTGAATACAAAAATAGACAAATGAGAAAATTCTGTAAGGGCAAAATTAGCCACTTGTTTTTCAGCTGAAATGGGGCAAATACTAAGAAAAGAACCCCCCCACATCCCAAGGGGAGTATGTAAAATGCATAGTTAGGTTAATAGAGAAGCAAGATTTGTTGGTAACACAGATCACTGGAATCTTAAATATATTAAAGAGTGCATGTCTCCTTGGCTCTCAGGTAAAATAATTAGAGCCAGATATGTGGAAAATAATGGTAGAGCAACTAATTCAACATTACGAAGCTATGGGTCCTGATTCAATTCCTGAGGAAACATTCCTTATGTACAACATAATATAATTGGCTTTAAAGAATCTCACAAATTCTAAAACAAGGAAAAATTTTAATGTGGACAGTCAGACAAAGAAGTGTGAGGAGAAAGAGCAGGAGGGGGATGGTACTGACAAAGTAGCTGAAAAGCATGGAGAACTGGACAAGAAAGGAGTTAAGTACAATGCAGATGAATTTAAGGGGTGTGGTGCTTCTCACTTTCACAGCTTAGTTACACCGGAGTAGGCACCATTAGGGCATTCCCCATCTCCTGACCCTCCTCCCTCAATTTTGCCTTCTTGGGTAGAGGAAAGAGGAGGAGTGTGAGGAGCAGTGACACCAGCAGCACTGCCCATGCAGTAGTTTTGCCCACCCCTCCCATGTCACTATTACAAGAGGCATTAATTAAAGCTAAGGAGGAAGTACAGGATACATCTGGTTTGAAAACAGAAGCATACCCTATGATTGAAGAGTTTGATTCTTCAGGTCCAGAAAGAAGAAGATACATTCTTTTTAATCTGAAAATTATCAAAGATTTGAAAAAGACTTGCACTCTTTATGGTTTACATCATTTTATGTTAAGATGGTATTAGAGAATTTGGCTTTTGAAGTTTTAACCCCTAATGACTGGAAATCTATAGCAAGAACATGTTTAGAACCTGGACAAAACTTGTTGTGGCTTTCTGAGTATAGTGAACTCTGTAGAATACAAGACCAACAAAATAGGCAGACTGGGGTTAATATACCAATCACTTTTGACCATTACCCTTTGGCAGCATATGAGCAAATTGCTTCTGCTGCTATCTAAGCATGGGGTACCCTCCCAGGAAGACAAGATAGAGGGGAAACCTTCATGAAAATAGTGCAAGATCCAAATGAACCCTTTGCTGATTTCGTGGGACATCTGCAAACAGCCATCATATGAACTATTGGTGAAAATGCAGCAACAGAAATTATGATAAAACAATTGACTAGAGAAAATGCTAATGAATTTTGTAGAAGAATTATACTAGGACTACACAAGGATGCTCCTTTAGAGGAGATCATAAGATGCTGTGCCACAGTGGGCACAAATAACTTTTATACCCAGGTTATGATGCAGACTTCCTAAGATCCAAACATGGGAAGACAGGGTCCCTTTTGGCAAAGGACTTCCAGAGAGAATCATCAATGCTTTTCAGCAGAACATCTGAAAGCTCAATGTTGGCATATCTCAGAGTGAGAAAACAGGATGAGAGAACAAGACCCCAAAACCCCATGTCCAAAGTACAACAAGGGCTTCCACTGGGCATCAGAATGTAGATTGACACAGGAAAAAGGGAAGCAGGGCTTGGCTCCAGGGACCCAGACAAAAAACACTTGGGGTATGATGGCAGCCAGTATTACACCCAGAGAATTTCTACAAATTCAGTACTCCCATATGATCAATCAGCCAAGAAGCAACCTGATGGGAGAAAGAGATTACAATTGTGGAGAATAGAATTGTATGCAGCTGGGACTACTCAGATATCCCCTGGAGGTGAAATCTGTCCCTGTCTAGCCTATAGATCCTTTGCCTTCAGGCACAGTAGGCTTGACCATTTCACCTCCAGAGAGTACTTACAAAACAGTGCTTCTCACTTTCACAGCTTAGTTACACCGGAGCAGGCACTATTACAAAACAGTGTCCATCCATACATTGATGTGGAAAACTGGGAAATATGTAGCTAATATCCCAGTCACTAATACAGATAGACAATGTGTGACTTATCAACCAGGAGAAGTAGAAGCATCAGGTTTACTGATACAGATTCTTAATAAGCAATCTGGTGATAGTCACTCAGATTCTGACTCCAAGCAACAAAATCCAGGAATATACTGGACAGCAGCCGTGACAGCTGACCAACTTATGCTCACTATCTATATAAATGGCATACCATTAGAAGGATTGGTAGACACTGGTGCAGATTATATAGTCATTAGAGGTGCCAACTGGCCAAAGATTAAAGCAGACACCTACATGTCTGGCGTGGGAGGATCAATAGCAGCTGAAATTAGTGCTACCCCTTTGAGATGGATATTTGAAGGTGAAATAGGAGTTTTTATTCCTTTTGTAGTTGAAAAAAATCCCCATCAATCTATGGGGAAGAGACATTTTACAACAGGATTACAATTGAATACTTCAGCTTTTCAGGCAGGGCTGCTATTGAAGGCCTGCCTGTACTCTCACCTGTTCCATTCAATGGAAAACTGATACACCAGTGTGGGTGGAACAGTGGTCCTTAATTAGTGAAAAAAATTCAGGCTTTATTAGATATTGTACAGGAGCAATTTGAACAAGAACACTTATAACCTTCTCTAAGTCCTTGGAATTCCCCTATATTTCCTATAAAAAAGAAATCTGGAAAATGGAGAATGTTGACTGATTTGAGAAAAGTAAATTAACAGATGGAAACTATGGGAACTCTTCAGCCTGGACTTCCATCTCCTACTCAAGTGCCTCTTTGGGTTATAGACATTAAGGATTGTTTCTATTCTATCCCTCTGGATAAGGAGGATATGAAAAGATTTGCCTTTTCAGTACTCAGCATTAAATTAGCTGAGTCTTATAAAACATATAAATGGACAGTTTTGCCACAGGGAATGAAAAACAGCGCTACTATGTGTCAAATGTATGTGGCTACTGCTCTTACTCCAGTAACAAAAGCATTTCCAAAAGTTACGTTATTACATTACATGGATGATATCTTGGGGTGTGCACTTGAGAAGCAAATGTTAGAAGCATGTCTACAAGAGACCACAGAAATACTAAGGAACTGCAAATTGCATATAGCCCCAGAAAAATTTCAAAAGCACGCTCCTTTTCAATATTTAGAATATGTAGTATATCCTAAGGTGCTTACTTACAGTACAAAAACTTCCTTTAAGAACAGAGAAGTTGAACACCTTAAATGACTTTCAGAAATTGATAGGAGATATCCAATGAATGCATCTAATGTTAGGCTTAACTACCTATCAATTACAACCATTATATAACATTTTAAGGGGAGACACTGCTTTAGATTCACCACACCATCTTACAAAAGAAGCTCAAGAGGCTTTGAGAGAAGTTGAACTGGCTTTATCCAATGTTGAGTCACTAAAAAACCCTTGGAAATATGATTTTTTTGCTAGAAAAGAGGCACCCACAGCAGTCATTCATCAAGGAGATGATGTGATTGAGTGGGTGACCTTCCCAGAAGTTTTTGAAGAGATGGAGGTAGCCAAAAAGAATGGCTAAAGGTACAGATATAGCCAGTAAATAACATGGAAACTTCAGCCCCATCAAGACAAAAATAGGTCCCTGGCTTTGGAGTCAAGGATATCTAGATTTAAATTCTGTTTCTGACACTGTATAACTTTGAGCAAAGCATTTCACCTTTCTGAACCTTTTCTTCCTCATCTGTAAAATGGGTTAGTTGTGAAGAAGAAAGGAGGTTAAAGTCAACCTGATACAGCTTTGGATGTAGAAATAGAGGACGTGGATTCAAGTCCCATCTATGTGAGAGCTTGTGTAAAGCCTCGGTATTCATATTTTCATTTATTTATTTATTTATTTTACTTTTGATTATATTAAATTTATTTTTAAATTTTTCAATAGTATTTTATTTTTCAAATACTTTTTTAAATTTTTAAAATTTTATAATTATAAAATTTCTGACAGTATATATGCATGAGTAATTTTTTTTTTATAACATTATCCCTTGTATTCACTTTTCCAAATTTTCCCCTCCCTCCCTTCACTCCCTCCCCTAGATGACAGGCAATCCCATACATTTTACATGTGTTACAGTATAACCTAGATACAATATATGTGTGTAAATCCAATTTTCTTGTTGCACGTTGAGTATTAGATTCCGAAGGTATAAGTAACCTGGGTAGATAGACAGTAGTGCTAACAATTTACATTCATTTCCCAGTGTTCCTTCTCTGGGTGTAGTTGTTTCTGTGCATCATTGATCAACTGGAAGTGAGTTGGATCTTCTTTATGTTGAAGATTTCCACTTCCATCAGAATACATCTTCATACAGCATTGTTGTTGAAGTGTACAGCGATCTTCTGGTTCTGTTCATATACAGCATTGTTGTTGAAGTGTACAGCGATCTTCTGATTCTGTTCATTTCACTCAGCATCAGTTCATGTAAGTCTCTCCAAACCTTTCTGAATTCATCCTGCTGGTCATTTCTTACAGAGCAATAATATTCCATAACCTTCATATAACATAATTTACCCAACCATTCTCCAATTGATGGACATCCATTCATCTTCCAGTTTCTACCCACTATGAAAAGGGCTGCCACAAACATTTTGGCACACACAGATCCCTTTCCGCTCTTTAGTATTTCTTTGGGATATAAGCCCAGTAGTAGCACTGCTGGATCAAAGGGTATGCACAGTTTGATAACTTTTTGAGCATAGTTCCAAATTGCTCTCCAGAATGGCTGGATTCTTTCACAACTCCACCAACAATGCATCAGTGTCCCAGTTTTCCCACATCCCCTCCAACATTCATCATTATTTGTTCCTGTCATCTTAGCCAATCTGATAGGTGTGTAGTGGTATCTCAGAATTGTCTTAATTTGCATTTCTCTGATCAGTAGTGATTTGGAACACTCTTTCATATGAGTGGATATAATTTCAATTTCATCATCTGAGAATTGTTTGTTCATATCCTTTGACCATTTATCAATTGGAGAATGGTTTGATTTCTTATAAATTAGGGTCAGTTCTCTATACATTTTGGAAATGAGACCTTTATCAGAACCTTTAAGTGTAAAAATATTTTCCCAATTTGTTACTTCCCTTCTAATCTTGTTTGCATTAGTATTGTTTGTACAGAAACTTTTTAGTTTGATGTAATCAAAATTTTCTATTTTGTGATCAACAATGATCTCTAGTTCTCTTCTGGTCATAAATTCCTTCCTTCTCCACAGGTCTGAGAGGTAGACTATTCTCTGTTCCTCTAATCTATTTATGATCTCATTCTTTATGCCTAAATCATGGACCCATTTTGATCTTATCTTGGTATATGGTGTTAAGTGTGGCTCCATATCTAATTTCTGCCATGATTTTCGTATTTTTAAAAGCAGATTTTGTTGGGGCAGTTAGATGGCACAGTGGATAGAGCATCAGCCCTGAAGTCAGAAGGACCTGGGTTCAAAAGGTGACCTCAGACACTTAATATTTCCTAGCTGTGTAACCCTGGGCAAACTTAGCCCTAGCAAAAAAAAAAAAAAAAAAAAAAAAAAGAAAAAAGTTTTTTTGGTTTTTTTTTTTTTACATATGATTAAGAAAAAATTAAAATATCTTAAAAATGGAAGGGGCCAGATAGATTAACTTTTGGGGGAGAGGGTTTGCCTGTATCTCTACAGATGGAGAAGGAATCAGATGGGTGCCAAGGAGCTGTATTCGCCTTGTCCATCATAGAGAGACAGGAAAAAAGAAGACCTCTGAAACAAAGGAGAAGACCAAGAAACATCTGGTGGTTCCATCTCTGACTATATGTGCCACTGAAAGAGCCTGGCTGTTAACCCAATATGTACTTGATTCATTAACATCAAGAATTGCTGATGAGGCTGTTGCAGGACTTCAAAATCTGCAGGAATCATTGGATTACCTGACACACAAAGTGATGGACAATAGATTGGTTCTGGACTATCTCTTAGCTGCTGAAGGAGGTATATGTGTGATTGTTATTTATATACTCTCCTTCTAGGACTTATGTATAATTCCTCATGTTGATTCATATTGTTTGTTACATTACTACTTGCTTGTGTAATACCTCCTACGTTGAACGATTTATGTATACCTGTTTCAACTAAAACAAAAGAAAGTGGGAGATGTAGAGGGCTGCAGATAGACCTCAGGGTAAGGTATAAAAGACCCTTCAGCCTAGAGGAAACCTGTTGACAATGTCTGGTTTGGCTCCCCATCTCCCTTTGGTGTCCTCACCTCTTTTCCTGAGAAGTCAAAGAGGGCAAGACCACTTGTAGTCTACTTGAAGCAAGGGATACTTACAATAGGTTGCTTATAGTTAGCACTTAAGTGTGATTGATGAGATAATGGTTTTCTAGTTCCCACGTACTTAGTGTGCTGTAATGATGTAATCATACTAAGGTATTTAAAGGCTGAGAGGACTAGAAATGAGAGCCACTCTCCTGACTCGTTCACTCCCTCCTCTAAGATCAAGGCTGGTCCTGAGATCCTCCAGAGAGCTATTCAGGACACTACATCTTCTTTAGAGCAAACTTCTTAAAACTTCACCATGAAAATAGGAAAAAAGGACCTACATGTGCAAAATTGTTTGTAGTAGCCCTTTTTGTAATGGCAAGTACCTGGAAACTGAATGGATGCCCATCAATTGGGGAATGGCTAAATAAATTATGGTATACAAATGTTATTGAATATTATTGCTCCATAACAAATGATCAGCAGGTTGATTTCAGAAAGGCCTAGAGAGACTTACATGAACTGATGCTGAGTGAAGTGAGTAGAACCAAGACAACACTGCACATGGCAACAAGATTATACGATGATCAATTATGATGGACTTGGCTCTTTTCAACAATGAACTGATTCAGGCCAATTCCAATAGATGTGATGGAGAGAGTCAGAGAGAGGACTATGGGTACTGAATGTGGATCACAACATAGTTTTCACTTTTTTCTGTTATTGTTTGTCTGATTTTTTTCTCATTTCTTCCTCCCTTTTGATGTGATTTTTCTTGGGCAGCATTATAAATATGGAAATATATTTAGAATAATTGCACATATTTAACTTATACTGGATTACTTATTGTCTGGGGAAGGGAAGGAGAAAAATTTTGAACACAAAGTTTTGCAAAGATGAATGTTGAAAAGTATCCTTGCATATATTTTGAAAATAAAAAGCTATTTAAAAGAAAAAAAGAAAAAGCTATTAATAAAAAAACAAAAATAAATAAAACAGTAAATTATAACCCAATATGAAGTCTCTTAACTGAATGTGAAGAGGTACAAAATTATGATTTAACATAACATCAGTAAGTGTTTGATTCCTATACTTATTTTATATATTCAGGGTCACATAAAAATTTCTCAGACAAAAAGGGATCTCCAGTGGAAAAAGTTTAAGAAGTCCTGCTTCTATCCATTTCTGGAGGGAAGGACTCCCTTACCTGTGTATCTGCTCCAGCTCTAGGCGATGCTCCTGCAATCTATGCTGATAGAGCTGCTGCAGTTCCTCTCGCTTCCTGGTTTCCTTGGCAATAGCTTGCTTTAGTTTGGCCACTTCTATCTTGAGTTCACTCACCTCTGCCTTTCTGGCTTCCTCCAACATACTGGTTTGTGCAAAGGCAGCATCATAGCGCTCAAGCTCACAGTCCCGTTCCTCCAGAACCTGTAAGTTATAAGTAAAGTCCTTTTTCAACTGACTTAGCTTTTCTTTTGCTTCCTGAAGCTGCTGCTGGGCATCCTGTAGAGCTGTTTCTTGCAGCTGGGCTCGGAGGGCCTGTAGTGTTTTCCATTCTTCTTTTTTAGAAGCTAACAATTCATCAAGTTCTTTCTCCTGTGGTAGCATTGTAGAATCTGTAGAAAAAAAGGGGAAAGTATCAATTTCATCTTTTGAGAATTTTCTGCCATTCTCCTTACCAAGGTGAACTTTATGCACATATAAACTCTTGAACCTATCACCTCCATTGAGACTGCCTAAAAATCCCTTCTCTCCCAATATAATTTCTAATCTTTCACTATATATTGGCTTCTTCCTAGCTGCCTTTAATAATGTCTTAGTCTCTCCTATCCTTTAAAAAAAATTCTTACCAGAATCCAACAGCAAGAAATAGAAAGAGAAATTCCATTTAAAATAACTGTAGATAATATAAAGTACTTGGAGTCTACCTGCCCAAGACAAAGCAAGGAACTATAGGAACACAATTACAAAATACTTTTCACACAAATAAAGTTAGATCTAAACAACTGAAAGAATATCAGTTGTTCATGGATAGGCCAAGCTAATATAATAAAAATGACAATTCTACCTAAATTAATTTATTGCCATACCAATCAAACTGCCAAGAAATTACTTTACAGAGCTAGAAAAAATAATAACAAAATCCATCTGGAAGAACAAAAAGTCAAGAATTTCAAGGGAATTAATGAAAAAATGCAAATGAAGATGGCCTAGGTGTACCAAACCTAAAATTATATTATAAAGCAGTGGTCATCAAAACCATTAGATACTGGCTAAGAAACAGTAGTTGATCTTAGGTTCACAAGACATAATAGTCAATGATTATAGTAATTTAATGTTTGATAAACCCAAAGACTCCAACTTCTGAGATAAGAACTCACTAATTAACAAAAATTGCTGGGAAAATTAGAAAATAGTATGGCAGAAACTAAACATTGACCAACACCTAATACCTTATAACAAGATAAGGTCAAAATGAATTCAAAATTTAGACATAAAGTTACAATAAACAAATTAGGAGAACAAGAGGATAGTCTATCTCTCAGATCTGTGGAGAAGGAAAGAATTTATGGTCAAAGAAAATTAGAGAACATTCTGAAATGCAAAATGGATAATTTTAATTATATGAAATTAAAATGTTTTTGTAAAAAAAAAAAAAACCAATGCAGCCAAGATTAAAAGGGAAGCAGAATACAGGGGGAAATTTTTATATCCAAAGTTCTGATAAAGGCCTCATTTCTAAAATATGTAGAGAATTGATACTAAGTTACAAGAATACAAGCCATTCTCCAACTGATAGTCAAAGGATATGAACAGACAATTTACAGATGAAGAAATTAAACCATTTTTAATCATATGAAAAAATACTCTAAATCACTATTGATTAGAGAAATCCACATCAAGGCAACTCTGAGGTATTACTACACATCTCTCAAATTGACTAAGATGACAGAAAAAGATAATGATAAATGTTGGAGGAAATGTGAGAAAACTGGGACACTAATACATTGCTGGTAGAGTTGTGAATTGATCCAACCATTTTGAAAAGCAATATGGAACTATGCCCAAAGGGTTATCAAATTGTGTATACCATTTGATCCAACAGTGTTCCTACTGGATCTATAATCCCAAAGAGATCATAAAAAAGGGAAAAGGAACCACATGTGCACAAATGTTTGTAGCAACCCTTTTTGTAATGGTAAGGAAACTGGAAATTGAGCAGATGCCCATCAGTTAGGGAATAGCTGAATAAGTTATGGTATATGAATGTAATGAAATATTATTGTTCTGTAAGAACTGATCATCAGGATGATTTCAAAAAGGTATGAAGAGACTTACATGAACTGATGCTAAATGAAGTGAGCAGAACCAAGAGAACATTATACACAATGGCAACAAAATTATCATATGATCAACTCTGATGGACTTGGTTCTTATCAACAATGAAGTGATTCAGACCAATTCCAATGGCCTTGTGATGGAAAGAATCATCTGCATCCAGAAAGAAGACTATGGGGACTGAATGTGAAAAACAACATAGTATTTGCACCTTTTTTGTTGTTTGCTTGCTTTTTTTTTTCTTATTTTTTTTTCATTTTTGATATGATTTTTCTTGTGCAAAATGATAAATGTGGAATATGCTTAGAAGAACTGTATATGGATTGCTTGCTGTCTAGGGGAGAGGGAAGATAAAAAGAAAAACATGGAACACAAGGTTTTGCAAGGGTGAATGTTAAAAACTATGTTTGCATGCATTTTGAAAAATAAAAAAGCTATTGTAAAGAAAAAATAGAAAAACAAAATACCAAAAAAATAAAAATGAAAAATAAAAATTAAATGCTAGATCGAGAAAAAACTTAAAAAAAACAAAATAACAACCCAAGAAAAACAAGATGATAAAAAGAAAATCATCCAGTTAGAAATGGAGCTCCAAAATCCTGCAGAAGAAAATGATTCCTTGAAAACTAAAATTGGGCAAAGGGAAGTAAAAGAAAAAAAAAAAAAAAAAAAACCAATTCAATTATGATGGAATCGATTAGAATCACATAAGACCTAAGAGTGGCTACATTAAAAGGCCACAGGTCTTGGAACATTATATACCAAAGATCAAAAGAACTGTAGTTTTAGCTAAAAATGTCATATCCAGCAAAATTAAGCATAATCCTGAATGAAAAGGGGGGAACTGCCAAACTTTCAGGATTTTGTTGCAAAAAGACCTGAACTTAATAAACAATTTGACACGTGAGAGCTAAGAGAAATATGCAGTCTTCTATACTCTTTCCCGCAGGCTTGATAAAATACTTTACAACACCCCCTCTATCTCCTTCCCCATTCACCCACCCCACAGGATACTGTTTC